>NC_072436.2:88095000-89345000 GCF_028878055.3 Symphalangus syndactylus
ATAGTAAATATGGGGCAGCACAGAATGAAGATTAAGAGTAAAGTAACCATATATCCTGATTTGCCTGGAATGATCTCAACTTCCACCTGTAGTCCGACATAATTATGAATAGGGCCTCCTTTAACATCCCAGATTATCTCGTTTGGATGATAAATTATATATCATCCTAGTTAAAAGCAGTCTCTGACGCCAGACTTTGTAGGTTGTAATGCATGCCCTTTTATTTTCTAGCTGTGTGAAAGAGTAATTTGATTGGTCTATGCTTCAGTTTCCTAATCTATGAAATGGGTGTGGTAATACATTCACTTAGTAGGGTTGCAAAAATTAAATATATATAAAGCTCCTGGCACACTATTTGTCACTCAGCATGTGTCATATATCTAAGATAGACTGTCTTGCACCACATGCAATAAAAACAATTTCTAGTCCACGTTCATTACAAGGATTTCAATTTCTCCATGAGATTCATTCACTCCAAATGAATTTTTTTCGGGGGGAATAAAGACAGAGGAGAAAACAACACCAGCAAAATACTATAAAATATAGTGAGTAAATTTAGTAAGAACAGTGGAATGTGTTGTTGAGAGCAATACTGAACTATATCTTCCCCTCCTGGATAGCAACACTATATTAAAAATTAAAGCAATGTACCAATACCCTTTTTAATAATTTACAACTTGACATCCACCTGGATTTGGTGCTATCAGAGGCTATTTCAAATTCGCCATAATACTATCGGAAAACCTTAGAAAATGAACCGCTCTGTTTCTTTACTTGGAAACCTCTTCGTGTTATAGTTACACCTTCTGGTCCCTGGAGTACACAATTTGCATTCTACCGATTATAGCCTCACTATTGTACTTAAAGCTTCCCCCTTTGGGTAAATGTAAATCTCTGTGTGTTCCATTCCTTGCAGGTAGCTGTTCATTTTAAAAGAAAATTACAAAAACAGGCTTTTACCTAAAGTACACATACTTGGAATAGTTAACACAAGATTTGGAGGAATGGAGTACAAGAGTCTTATTGCCTTTCCTGATCATAAGTGAAACAATACAAATCGTATTTTTTATTACATTTCGTTGGAGAGATTTTTCCTGATTCTTATATTCAGCTCACATTCTAAGGCTACAGAAGTGCCTGAAACAAGGCTTCAGTAACTTCTTTCTCTAATATATCAATGCCAGTCAAGAATATGGCAGCAGACAACAGCAAAACCAGCTCTGAATTGCAAACTGGCATTATAATTTTGTCCTGTTAGAAGTAAAGAGGGAGTTCACTATTTTCGTTCAAGACATCGTTGATATACCCATTCAGTGAGAGGTGATTTTTAACATAACGTAGTAGGTGGAAGTCTACTAACTCACCTTGGTTAAAAATTTATACATGTTATGGACATTAATGCTAACTCATGAGAAATGGAAGAGACAAACTGAAAACAGCTTCCTTGACTTCTTTTCTCAGTAAGACTTAAATATGGTGTAAAAACTAAACGTTTATCTGTTGTAGTCTTTATGAGTCCAGAGGAAACTGACTATACAAAAATAGCAAAGCTGGCTGCATCTGGCCTCACCAAAGTTACGTGTGGTATCCGGGACTTGAGGTGATGGATAGCGTCACTGCAAGGCCTCAGGCTTTGGATAAATGGTGTCCGAGAGAGCTATGTTTGAAAGTTCTGTCATTTCCCAAAACGCATGTTGCTGGGCTCTACTCTATACTTTCCAATGGTAGCGATAGTGACAACTGTGCCAAGCAGCCTATGTATTAAGGAAAGTTGTGTAATAAAGGTATCTAGCCTACTGCTTCCTAAATCAACTGCTATTTGAAAAGAACATTACCTCAAAAAGAGACAATACTCTTCCATGTCCCCGAGAGGTCTTGTCAAAGCAATTAAGACATTTATTTGTGACTTAAACATATCTGCTAGATATCTTGGGATGATAATGGACACTGGGCAAATAGGGGACTTTTTAAAGATGGACAACTTTAAATGTCTCCTATGAGATAATGGTATTTTTACTTTTTCCACTAATGAACTGGCTACCTGGGCCATTTGAATTGTGCAATGGGATGTGACTTTCATGGTACATTGGAGAAGCAGACATAATAGTCAAGAGCAACGAGAAAAGGAACTTGGAGAAAATTGACCATATTTACTTGCTCTGTACAATCTGCAGAGACAAAAAGTGGTGGTTGCAGGAAAACCGTTTTTATTTCCTCTTTCAGTTAAATCATAATGGATTACTTATAAAAACAGTATGATATTATGATTGAAAATATGACCCACGGATTTGGAATTTCCAGGTTTGCATCCACACCTCCACCTTTATCAACTTTGTGATCTTAGGCAAATTACTTCGCTTCTTTGTATCTCAAGTTTCTTACCTAGAAAATGAGAATAATCCCAACTACACAGAAGTGTGAACATTTAATCTTGAGTATTACAGTAGATAATTCATGTAAACTACTTAGAAAAGTACTGGAAACCTTATAAAATCTCAAAAAATAGGTTATATTATTGTGACTGAGCTAGGTATAGAGTATGTACCACCAAATATACCTTGAGATTTATCTGTCAGTATGTACAGAGAGGCACAACACCTTTATGTCGATGCTCCAATTTTCATCTCCTTATATCAGGAAGGCCACCATTCTCCAATAATGTCGATGTCCGTGCTAGGGAATACTGAGAGATGACATATATATTAATAGCTGTAAAACTGTGTCTCCACGGGTTCTCTCAGGAGTAGGGGATGGGTTGTCAGCACTCTGTGTGGGGTTCTACTACCTTAAGCCTAAGCCCATTGTCCCTGCCCATCACTGCCTGCCTTTCCTAGACTCCTGAACTGAATCTTTCTTTAGTTTCCCAGGAGGGATCATCACTTGGCCAGTTTTTTCTAAGAGTAGTCCGACAGCATAGCTGTTAAATCTTACTATTATAGTTCGTTCCTTCATTGCACAAGGTTCTTCCTCCCAGAGGCCACATGCCAAGGGTAAGATAAATGTAGCCCAGCCTAATAAAGTACTTGGAAACCCTGCTGCCTCTGACAGGTAGGCTTTGTCAATCTGCTTCTCTGCACCACACTTTTTTTATTTTTCACTTCAGTCCTAAGGACTCCTGTGTATTTTCCTTCAGCTGGCTCTTTGGGGGTCCTTTAGTCCATCAGACTAGACTGTACAACTCAGAAAAATATTTATGGAATAGATTCATAGTTTTTCTAACTGATCTCCTAGGACCCTGGCATCTACTTCAGCATCCTTTACCATTTCATGATGTTGAGAAGTAGCCTGAAGTTTCTGGCAGTTAGGAAATTAGTCTGCCTAGAGTACACAGAAAACTTAAGGGATTACCTAACTGCAGCTTTCTGACTGACCTTCGGCTCAGGCAAAATATTTTGTTATATAGAGGATTCAAGATGCAAAAATAATGTGTTCCATGAATTTTCTCACAAATGTATATGTGTATGTTTTATGTGTTGTCTAAAGTGGCTGGAAAGAACTAATAGGGCCAGTGACCTGAAAGCCAGCCATTTATGGCTGAATGTGTGTTGTTTCCTGTGCACACAGGCAGTCTAAAGAGAGAAGGAAGGAAGGTAGAGGCCAGCACATTCTCTAATGGACTATTAGATCAAAATATAGGTGGCCATTGGAAGTGAGGACTCAACTTCCTACAGGAGAACTAATAAGAGGAAGAAATGGTAAATCTATGCGAACAGGCAACTGCCGGGAGATGTGGAATATCCCTTTATTTTCCTTTCTATCAGTAGAGACACTTTTGTGCATAGACGTGCAGTGGTAACACTGAACATGTGGATGCAAGACATATGCATATTTATGTGTCACATTTGTGTGAACATACATAGTTCATTGAAATTAAGAAATGTTTAAGTGAGAATACTATGTCAGTTACATTTTTCATCTTTTCCCTCTTGAAAATACAATTTACCCATTTCAGTGTCTTACCCAAAGGATTAGCCATTATTGAAAACTGTTTCAATAATATCAGTTGAGTGGTTGACATTCTTAAATTAGTAAATATATTGTTTATATTAGAATTAAAGAAATTTGAGAGGCTCATAAGCCTGAGAAATAGGATAATTTTTTTTATGAATTAATGTTAATTAGTGCAAAAAGGATGTTATTATTATTGCCATCAACAATTTTTAAGAGTGTGACAATTCAGCATTTGTCATTATTATTTTTAAAATAATGTTATATGAATGTTATTAGCAAAAGTAAATCTTGAATTTTCTCAAGGATTTCTTAGATATAAATTAATCGCTATAGGATATCTGGCTGATCATGTGGCACACACAGTAAAATGAGTAAAATATATGTGCTTTGTGTGTATATATGTATATTAAGATGTTTTGACATCTTAAAAACTCTTTCTGTCTAGGGAGAGACTGCCTGTCCCAGGAGAGAGAGAGCCAGTTCTTAGTTATAGGAAGGGCCCAGCCAGGAACATGCTTTTGATATGCAAATTAATAAATCCAGAGTCACACCTCTGTCTGACCCTTACACTCCAAGAGGCAATATTCCTTTGCCTTCATCACGGCAATGCCAGGCACCAGAAAAACGGTAACCGCCACTATAGTGCAGAGCCTGCAGAAATTATTCAAACTAGCCAAGCCTAACCTGTTCACCCTGCCCTGCCTGAACTTTCTTGCAGAAACCCCCATAAAGGCTCTGCCCTAAACACGCCCCTCACTCCAATCCTTTGCCTCCTGACCACCCAGATGCTTTCCCATGTGACTGTAGATGGCATGATCTGCCTCCTATCTCTAGGACCTGTATTATAAATTTTGTTTTCTTGAACCTCTCCTCTGACTTATCTTCTGGCTGCACCTGACTGACCATCTCTATAACAAAATTCAAAACAAGGTTAGAACCAGAATAAGTTTAGAGACTATTTAATTCGATTTTCTTACTTTATAGGAAACAGGCTGAGGAAGAATAAGAGACTTGCTTGAGGTAAGCCTGTGAGATTGTACATTCCTCCCTCGTTCCAAAAAGGAATTCACTCAGTAGGAGTTAATAAAAGAACCGGAATGTTCTGATTCATGGTCATATGCTTCACACTAAAGTTTCTGTTTGTCTTCATTGCTTCCAGAAGTGACCCATTTTAAAGATTAACAGAACTGAACATTGCCTCTAGAAAGAAAATAATTATCTCTGCAAAATCAGGCCAGGTATAATTTCTACCTGGTAACAATGCCTGGGTATTTCTGCTCTGCTAAACTGTGTATCTAGGGAAATTAGATGTGATCAGTTCCTCCCTGGATTATAGGTTTTTTGTTTGTTTGTTTCTATGAGGTTGACTAGCAGACATAATTAAATTACCAGTCAATCGTCACAGGGGAGATCAGGGGCTAGTTATTCTGTTGTAATTTTACTTTTTCTCATTCTCACTATATCTTTAAGGACTAATGGTATGAATGCATTTGTTTTTATATTATTCTACTGAAGGTGAACTTCATTGTTAAAAACAGTTACTCAGTCAATCAACATTTTTTATGTACTACTACATGCTCGTTTCAAAGTTATCTTTGATTTGTTATTTCTCTCTCTTGCTTTTCATGTCCAGAATCCAAATACTCATGAGGCTGTTTTTGGGAAACTCTTTTTGATAAATTTCTCCTCTACTTCCACTGTCACTGTTCTGTGCCAGTCATTTATTTTTTCTTACAGCTACTGTATTCCAGACTTGTTTATCTGACTCCCAGGTATTCACACACTTACTAAATCTGAATATTCAGGAATTGGGCCTGGTGATCTTTTGCTGAACACATCTTCATGCTGTTTTTACATGGCCTATTTAAGTAAAAGCATTTAATTTTTAAAATTGGCTTTTAAAAGGATACAATTTTTTTTGTTGTTTTTTACTTCAAGATTTGCCAAACACTAATTCATTTTTTACTTTCTATCAGTAATACTGGGAAAATCTCCGATGGCTGTAAACTCTTATTTACTGTGCTTTTTCTTATCCAGGAAATTTAGAATGCCCCCAAAATAGGTGATCAAATACAAATTCCTTAGGTAAAAATTCTCAGTTCTTAGTAACCTCAAATCTCCTTTTTCATCCAGGCATTTGTCCCACTGCTCTTCAGCAGAAGCTTTTACTGTACTCATATTTACCTCACCTATTTCCTCAATCTGCTGTCCCTAATGTAGCTACTTACCTCTGCCACCTTTCATCTCTTCTCACTTAATTTGTGTGCGTATATTGTTTTTCAAGATGTCAAACATATTTCATCTTTTAAAGACAGAAATCATGTTTTATAATTCATTCTCAGCACAATGTAATGGTCCAGTAAATCCCTTATTAAATGGTATTAAGTATGCTCATGGTCAAAGGTGTGTGGACAAGTCAAAAGTGTGTGAATGTGACTAATTGATGAGTTATTTTATAGTATGTTCAATATTTCTCAAACACTAATTTAATTATATATATATGTATTTATATATTTGCCTTGCTACTCATTAAATCTGTTTTGGGCTTATCAGCAGACAATTGATTAAATCAGTGCTAATTATATAATGTAATATGCAATTTATTGTAAGTATGAACAGTTGCTAAATAAAATTCAAAAAGATATATCATCATTCTAACAAGGATAAAGACAGAAATCCTATGTTTACTGTTTCCTTTAATACTATGCAGCCATAAAAAATGATGAGTTCCCCAGCACTTTGGGAGGCCGAAGCGGGCGGATCACGAGGTCAGGAGATCGAGACCACGGTCTCTACTAAAAATACAAAAAATTAGCCGGGCGTGGTGGCGGGCGCCTGTAGTCCCAGCTACTCGGAGAGGCTGAGGCAGGAGAATGGCGTGAACCCGGGAGGCGGAGCTTGCAGTGAGCCGAGATTGCGCCACTGCACTCCAGCCTGGGTGACAGAGCGAGACTCCGTCTCAAAAAAAAAAAAAAAAAAAAACGATGAGTTCATGTCCTCTGTAGGGACATGGATGAAGCTGGAAACCATCATTCTCAGCAAACTATCGCAAGGACAAAAAACCAAACACTGCATGTTCTCACTCATAGGTGGGAATTGAACAATGAGAACACACGGACACAGGAAGGGAAACATCACACACCTGTTGCGGGGTGGGGGGAGGGATAGCATTAGGAGATATACCTAATGCTAAATGACGAGTTAATGGGTGCAGCACACCAACCTGGCACATGTATACATATGTAACAAACCTGCACGTTGTGCACATGTACCCTAAAAAAGTATAATTAAAAAAAGATTTAAAAAAAATTGGTTGGTATATGAAATAAAAAATATATTATTTTAAAATAATGTCAGTGGAAATTAAATTCTCTAATATGAAACAGACTTATGGTAAAATGGCTAACTTTTGGTGAACTAAGCAAGTTAAAATAATTCTGCTAGTGTTCTTCTGTTCCAGAACTGGGCAGAGTCAAAACCTGAGTGTTTGCTAATTTTAGCGTGAAAGTGAACCTCAGGTGTCAGGGTTTTCCCCATAATGTAAACTTCCTTCTCCCAAACACACAAGGAGAAACATGTCAGTGAGGAGTGAATAAAAGGTCTAAAGAATGGAACTGAGTCAGAAATCAGATGGCCTTAATCCAGAGAATTAGTAGCCAGAGAATTGGCATATTATTTAGGTACATACTGTTACGCAGATGATTTTTATCTGTTCACCTAAAAGTATTAGTACTCACTCAGATCATTTTAAAGATCATGTGGCCCCTAGCTCCCTTTCTCCTTGAAGCCATTGCCTCTCTTCAATTCCCTCACTTGGAAGAATTACTAGGGTTTCCTGGAAGAAGTGTAGCTAGAAAAAGGCCAAGGAACAGAAATGTTGAAGAGCTATTTGCTACACCTTTGGAGTACGAAATCAGGGTTTGGATTGTAACCGTGATCTCTAATAAATTCCTGGGGGTGGGTATTAGTGTCAGTAATAGATGTTTATTTAAAGAAGATTTGATATGATACCAAGGGAAAGACAACATTGAACTTCAAGATAAAATAAAAATTGATATATGAGATAAAGTGCATGTAGTTAGAATTTTTGATTCTAGTAATTACAGGCTAGAGAATTTTGAAAAACTATTCTATCCAGGACAAACCAAAAAGTACCAAACAACTTTTAAAGAGACAAGCAATTATGAGGCTAAAATCCTGGAGTAGATGAGAATTCAAAGAGGTAGGTTCAAGTCTTAGTGATAATTTGCCTATAGAATTCTCCCATTGGAAAATTCCCAGGACCATCTTGGGGGTGGATTAAATGGCTGCTGTCATTGCTTTAAAAAGTGTCCTGACCTTGATGGAGCTTATGTTGAGAAATAAAATTTGTATATATTTTTTAAAAAGCAATTGAGCTTTCATATTGATGGTTTTAAGGAACTATGAAGATGGAACTTAAACAGTGTCACCTGAGATGGAGAGTCTGTGTGTTAAACTGATCCTCTGAATAGCTATATTTTCATGGGTGTCTTCAACTGCAAGTAAACGTCTTACCTGAACTTACAGCAAGATGCTCAATTGGAAAATCTTCTCAGACAGGTAAGGGGCTCTAGACAAATGACAGAAGTAAACAACAGTGCTATCAGTAAGAATGAAGGCTTCTTCTAAGCCTCAAATTACTCGTATAGATAATTTTTCAAACACGAAGTTAACTGAGCACACAGAGAAACAAAATATTAATTAGAAAGAAGCAGCAGAAAGAACAGAAACAGATTGGAATGATCAGACATTTTAAAAATGAACATATTCACTATGTTTGCAAAATGGGAGAAAATATTTGCAAACTATGCATCTGACTGTGGTCTGATATCCAGAATCTACAAGAAAATTAAATCAACAAGCAAAAAACAAATAACTCTGTTAAACAGCAGTAAAGGACATGAACAGATACTTCTCAAAAGAAGACATAGAAGCGACCAACAAACATGAAAAAATGCTCATCATCAGGAATCATTAGAGAAATGCAAGTCAAAACCACAAGGAGATACCACCTCACACCAGACAAAATGGTTATGATTAAAAAGCAAAAAATAACAGATGCTAGTGAGGCTGCTTAGAAAAGGGAACACGGACACTGTTGGTAGGAATGTAAATTGGTTTATCCATTGTGGAAAGCAGTTTGGAGAGTTCTCAAAGAACTGAAAATAGAACTATCATTCGACCCAGCAATCCTGTTACTGGGTACATAACGGGATTGCTGGGAAAATAAATCATTGCAATTGTATTGCAGAGGAAAATAAATCATTCTACCCAAAAGACATTTGCATCCATATGTTCATTGCAGCAGTATTCCCAGTAACAAAGACATGGAATCAATCCAGGTGCTCATCCACAGTGGACAGGTTAAAGAACATGTGGTACATATATACCATGGAATACTACACAGCCATAAAAAAGAACAAAATCATCATGTCCTTTGCAGCAACATGGATGCAGCTGGAGGCCATTCTCCTAAGTGAACTAACACAGGAACAGAAAACCAAACACTGCGTGTTCTTACTTATAAGTGGGAGCTAAACATTGGGTATGCATGGGCATAAAGATAGGAACTATAGGCCCTAGAGAGTACAATAGGAGGTAGGGAGGGGCGCAAGGGTTGAAAAATTACCTACTGGGTACTATGTTCATTACCTGGGTGGCACTAGGTTTGAAAAATAACCAAACAGAGATTTTAGAACTAAAAACAAAGCAATAAGAAAAAAATGAGATCTCAATGGATGGGTTGATGACCAAATTAAACACTGCTAAAAAGAGCATTAGTAAATAGAAAGACAGGTCAGAAGTTACATAGAATCTTTCTACTCAAAGTATAATCCATGGACCAGCAGACAAACTAGTGACCATATTAGAAATGTAGAAATTCAGGTTTCACCCCAGGCTTAAGTCAGAATTTACACTTTTTTTTTTTTCCATCAAAAAGTGGGCGAAGGACATGAACAGACACTTCTCAAAAAAAGACATTTATGCAGCCAAAAAACACATGAAAAAATGCTCATCATCACTGGCCATCAGAGAAATGCAAATCAAAACCACAATGAGATAGCATCTCACACCAGTTAGAATGGCCATTTTTAAAACGTCAGGAAACAACAGGTGCTGAAGAGGATGTGGAGAAACAGGAACACTTTTACACTGTTGGTGGGACTGTAAACTAGTTCAACCATTGTGGAAGTCAGTGTGGCGATTCCTCAGGGATCTAGAACTAGAAATACCATTTGACCCAGCCATCCCATTACTGGGTATATACCCAAAGGACTATAAATCATGCTGCTATAAAGACACATGCACACATATGTTTATTGTGGCACTATTCACAACAGCAAAGACTTGGAACCAACCCATATGTCCAACAATGATAGACTGGATTATGAAAATGTGGCATATATACACCATGGAATACTATGCAGCCATAAAAAATGATGAGTTCATGTCCTTGGTAGGAACATGGATGAAACTGGAAGCCATCATTCTCAGTAAACTATCGCAAGGACAAAAAACCAAACACTGCATGTTCTCACTCATAGGCGGGAATTGAACAATGAGAACTCATGGACACATCACACTCCGGGGACTGTTGTGGGGTGGGGGGAGGGGGGAGGGACAGCATTAGGAGATATACCTAATGCTAAATGACGAGTTAATGGGTGCAGCAAACCAACATGGTGCATGGATACATATGTAACAAACCTGCACATTGTGCACATGTACCCTAAAACCTAAAGTATAATAAAAAAAAAAAGAATTTACACTTTAAGTCACTTTAAGTGACTTACACTTAAGTCAGAACTTGCACTTTACAAGATTGTAGGTGATTTATATGCATATTTAAGTGTAAAAAGCATTAATCTAAAAGGTGTCATAAAGGGACACAATGATAGGAAATACAGAAGATAGGGTCAAATACATGGAGGACACAGAGACAAGGCCTAATAGATATTTGAGTCCCGGAAAGAAAATCGGATACAGACATTATTTGAAATGAACATGGCTGAGAATTTTCTAAAAGAAATGAAAGGCACCACTTTATGGCTTTAAGGAGACCCAAGAATCTTAAGATAAGTAAACAGAAATCCATACCTAGGCATATCATAATATACAGCTACAGAAAACCAAAGATAAAAAATATAATCTTAAAGACAGCCAGAATATCAAAGGTAATAGAAACAAGAAGTAGCAATGAGGTGACTCAAATGAGTAAGTATCTTTTCTTCACACATAGTTTGAATGGCACTTCCTGACCATTGAAAAGTAAGTTGGTATGTTATTCACGTAAGAACTGGATTCAAAGTGCCTGGGTTCAAAGCCTTATCCATGATTAACTAGCTAAATAGCACTGAGTCATTTACTTAGCTTTTTATACTGCTAACAGTACCTTCCTCAAAAGCTTATATGATGATTAGATGAGGCAGTGCCCATAAAGCACTTATCATAGTGATGGACATATAAATGTTAAGTATTATAAATATTGTTTTTGTAGCATATTTTAAACAATATTTATTTGCATTTTATAGCACAGATTTTTATAGGTCATTCTGTAAGGAGTCAAACATATTTTTTTCAATTTTCACATTAATATATTATTGATAAGGGATATGAACATGTTCAATATGTTCTTGATGTACATATGAAAAGTGATTTGAAAACTAAAACTCCCCACAAAAATCCTAGTTGTAATTTAATTTATGCCACATAAAAATTGCATGGGGTATGAATTAATATGCTCATCGTGCAGGCGATAATCAAAAAAGCCTACATCACGCATACCATGTCCTGTTAGAAGTGCTATAAATGTATTATCTCATTTCACAACAACCTTATGATGTAGTTACAGCTATAATCTTCATTTTACAGGAAGAAAACTGAAGCCCAGTATGCTTAATATATTACCCAAAGAGTTAGTCCACACTGAACTGGGAGTTAATCCTTGGCTGTCTGGCTGAAAAGCTTTTGCTCTGTATCTTGGATGAATAAACTAAACCTTAGGAAGTCTTCCTAGAAGTAAGTGAAACTGGGATTTGATTTCAGTGCTTTCTGTATTCTAGGAATGTCCTTGTACACTGCTCATATAGAAGTTTATAAATGGTTGCAATGCATCTATTTAAATCTTGCAAAAAGTATTACATAAAATCGTACTAAAAATTAGCAATTCATACCCTTTAAGTTGTTATATACCTATTTCTCCTCTCCACACACATTTCTTTTGTTTCTTAGATTATGTTTTTCTTCCAAATATGAGTGAGTAGCCTCTGTAAAATTTATTTTAACAAAATCTGAAAATAGGTATGAATTAGATAGGTAAGAGCCTCACAGTGAAATCTGAATATTGGAGCCATACTGCTTCTTGAGGGATGATAGAATGTCTATGTAAAACAATCTTAAAATACTGTTTTCAAAGTAGTTTTAAGATTATTTCAAAGAACCAGAGAGGAAAGATTAAAATGGCCATTGATCCAATATTTATAACACTCTACTCTGGGTAGGCACGTAATTGTAAACTTTATAATGGTTGGAGGATTAAAAAAGAATAAGAGACAACATGTTGGAGGTGGGCAAAAGATACAAATTTTGCTCTTCCCGCCATCTTGGCTCCTGTGGAGGCCTGCTGGGGACAGGACTTCTAAAAGGAACTATGTCTGGAAGGCTGTGGTCCAAGGCCATTTTTGCTGGCTATAAGCGGGGTCTCCGGAACCAAAGGGAGCACACAGCTCTTCTTAAGATTGAAGGTGTTTACGCCCGAGATGAAACAGAATTCTATTTGGGCAAGAGATGCGCTTACGTATACAAAGCAAAGAACAACACAGTGACTCCTGGTGGCAAACCGAACAAAACCAGAGTCATCTGGGGAAAGGTAACTCCGGCCCATGGAAACAGTGGCATGGTTCGTGCCAAATTCCGAAGCAATCTTCCTGCTAAGGCCATTGGACACAGAATCCGAGTGATGCTGTACCCCTCAAGGATTTAAACTAACGAAAAATCAATAAATAAACGTGGATTTGTGCTCTTGAAAAAAAAAAAGGATACAAATTTTACTGAAATAAGAAGCATCTGTTACGAACTTTAGAGCAATATCAAGAATGTAACAAAAGGACAAAAAGGAATCAAGTTGGATGTGTTTTAATGATGTGAAATGCTGCTGAAGCACTTTTCTTGTTTATGATTGCCAGCTTTCCTATTCATTAAGTAAGTTCTTATTTCTGACAGTGGATGATGGTTCATTATCCTCAAATGGCAGGGATGGCATCAAGCCTGACATGTCCTGGGCAGTGAGAAAGTTGTCTAATTCCAGAAAGCTAGTTAGGCCCTCCCAGGCAGTCATCAAACCATTAAAGAATGGGAAAAAGCAATACTTTCTGCTCTAGTTGGCGTCTATTTTGCTTATCCTGAAAGGAAAAAATGTTAGCTAAATTATAATCTGACTTGGTCTTTATTTAACATTTGTGAGGAGAAAAAATGACAATAGCTTTAGTGGTAAGCACAATTGATAGATCTGATAACTTTCTCTTTGCAGTTTTTTTGTCCAAGTCATTAGTGAACAAGAGCCCTTAGGACAAAATACTGGGGTAAAAATTCAAAATGGCAATGATTCATAAAATTTGTTTCTTGTAAAAAAGCCATGGTTTCACAGAGCTCTCATTTTACTTTCATTTATGCCTACTTAGCAATGTATTGTTGAAACATGGTTTTGAAGACAAATACTCCTAGTATCAAGACACTTAAATATGGCCAAAGAAGAATAGCAACAACTTATCTCTAATTTATTCTTTACATGACTCATAGGGGTCTAAATTTTGAAGGTAAAAAAGACAGGGTTAAGTAACAGTCACCCAAAGGACTTAGTTAACTTATTCACATGTACTTATCTCAATGAGCATCTATTATAAACTAGGCACACTGCCACAGACTGAGAAGAAAATGACAAATTAAACATATAACACTTAATGTAAGATAACTCACAGAAAAATAGGGGAACTATTCTCATAGCAGAAGCAAGTGGGAGCCCTGTAATTTTTTAGGTAATAGATGCTTGATGTACCATACTCTCTTCTCTTCCTCCCCAAAGGCAGTAATTTCTGCTAAGTGTTGAAGCAGAGAGAAGGAGGTTCCGAACACATAAAGGTAGACTAAAGTAAGCCATTGAGTTGAGGCATGAGATGAGGTTACAACAAAGATATGTAGGTGCACCAACAGTCATGACAAAAGGAAGAAGCAATCAACTCTCCAAGAGGGGACTAAAAAGGTAGAAAAGACTTCATAAAGAAAGAGGTGTCTTCTGCTGGTTGCCTGAAGGATGATTAGGAAGGCATTTGCCAGGCAAGCAAGGTGACCTGGGAAGACATTTGAAGCACAAAGCAAGAGCTTAAGGCAGGAGGAACATCTGGAGTTCAAGGCAGAATGAGCAGTTAGGTGTGGCAGGAGCAGAGGAAGTCAAGGGGAATAGTGGCAGAAGGTTAGAGAAATCACATAGGGAACTCCAAAGACCTGTCTGGTTTTGAACAATAGATAGTGGATATATGTTCATTTTTAAATGGGTGTTTGAGAGGCAACTACGGTCAAGGTACGTGTAGTATGTCAAAAGCTATTATGTTTTGTATTTTAGAAAGAGAAAGATTATTTTCATGCATCGTCTCAAACACTATTCTGTCCTTCACATTTTCCCGCAAACTCAATCTACCTAGTCTTCAGGACTCAGACCCCAAAACTGTCCCCTGGTTATCCCACCTTACACTTTCCTCCCTTCTCTGAACTCCTAATTGTGTGAGGATTTCCTTTGGCGTTTCAGCATCCTAGAACTTTTAAACAGGCTTTATGTTTCTAGATCAAGAAAATAAGGCCCAGAGAGATGAAATCACTTGCTGAGGATTTTTAACATTCTGCCTTATATTTCTAGTTAACCTTTTATGTGTATAAATCTTTACTCCCCAACTAGATAGTAAATAAATTAAAGGCTGACTCCCATTTTATCAATTCCTAATTTCCCCTCTACATCTTGACTAATTGCCCAGATAATAGGTTCTCAATATAAGTTTGCAGATTGATTAGCATTGCTTTCTGGAATACATTTCCCTTTAAGAAAAAATTAAAAAAAAAACTTTTGGGCATTCACTCAGAAAAAAAAAACAAAAAAAACTAATGTTTATTGTACTTTAAAAAAAAAAAAAACCCACCACACTTTAGTCTGCCTTTCTGCCTTCAGAACCTCCTTCTCTGTGTTTTGATACTTAACAGAAACTATTGTCTTTTGTGGGAAAAGAGGAGAGTATTTATGATACATCAAGCATCCATTACCTAGAAAATTATAGGGCTCCCATTTGCTTCTGCTGTGAAATGCCAAGATCACAAACCTGACTTCAAGACCATTCATTATCCACCTGTAGATTGCGGTCAGGTTTGCAATCTCTTGCTTTCACACTTATAGAATTTCATTTGATCATTTGTACATCTCAACCCTGTTTCCAAACTGTTGAGGAGTATTTCTGAATCTGTCATGTCATTTTTCCTAACTGAACTCTCCTTCTTCAAAAACCTTGACTCTACTGTATGTCTATGCTCTTCTCAAGGGATTTATTTTACATGAAACTAGCTCCTCCCAGCCTGTATTTCATTACAGATATGAAAATATCTCTGTGATATGAGTTTTGCATGTGTAGCTACCTTGTTCTCTAATATTAAACTCCTTGAAATGAGAGATTAACCACAACAACAACAACAAAACACTGCATAGTGGTATTGGAAGAATTATTCTTTTGGGGCCTTAACTTCCACAACTTCAGTGTTTGTTTTTGTTTGCTTTCCTAATTTAGCTTGCTCCTAAGAGGTTAGTTAAGAGGTTTCCAATCCTGCAGGTAAAGACCTGGAATCCACATTGTTTTTTCTTGCTAGGTGCTAATATTTCTTCTATCTTCTCAAACATGAACATATAGTACTTTCTTGAGAAAAAGCTTCTATTTTGAAGAATTAATCCTCAAAGTTAGGTGGATGTTAATGAATAGAAATTAAGTCAAATGTTGTCTCCAAGAGGAAGTAAGTGACGCTTCTGCAAGGGCTTCCTTTGTTTGTTTCATTGACTAGACTCTTAGTTTTAGATGGACAGACCTGGATACCTGACATTGCCATTCAGTTAGAGTATCCCATACCTCAGTGGCTGACTCAAATTACACAGCTCACAGACCAATACATAAAACCAGAATGCCGATTTATTGATTTATGATGAGAAAAATAGCTGTTACACGGACTGGAATACTAATGTCAACATTCCATTCCAGGAAACCATATAACAACTCCTACATGAGAAGCTAAATTACAACACAAAGATTGCTTGGTGAGCATGTGATCAAAACAGGGCAAGATGAAGACTTTTAGAGGCCACAAGCATTTTAGTGTGCCTCCCAACTTCCCTTATGTTATTCAAAATATAAACAATAAAATCTACAAAGATCTGAAAGTAGTCCAACAAAATCTTTATTTTTTTGTGATGAGTACTTTTAAAACTTCATTGAAATATCAAATATCATATTCTTTTAAAACTATTTTTTTTCTTTTGGCAATTTGATTTGTTGGTATCCAAAATACACAATTTTTCTGCTGGGCTCCAAAGAAGAGAAGCTAATTTTAGTCCTTAGAGTTTTGACTGCAACAAGCCTGAATGAAACCTTCATAAAGGAGACTAAAACTTTCTCCTTTAGATCCTATTTGAGTATATGCTGCTAAGGTTTGTAAAGTGACTCTTCTCTGTGCTTCCAAAGACTAGTTGGTCGCTTTCTGATTGACACATTCTTTCCTTAAGTAGGTTAATGCATTTAATCAATTTACAGCCAAGAAAAGCTCATCTGAGAATATTCTGTCTAAGGAAAATTTGCATATCTCTGATCTGCTTCATCATGCATGAATTTCATAATGTGGAACTCACACAGAGGGTAGCCAAATGCCCACCTCAGCCCCATAGCAATCACCACTGAAAAGCTGAGAGAATCATCTATATCCCCATATCATTATCATAGGCCAGGCCAAAAGATCTGTTTGGAACAACTGTTCCTATCTACAGATATTATACAGGATGGGGTCAAATTTCTATCAGCCTGGGCACAACTACAGTCAATAGCATAAATGACCACCAGCCTGAAGGTAAGATTTGATGCAGAGTGTCTTAAATAATTAAAAAGATACTCATGGAATGAATAAATGAATAAATTTTGAGGAAGCATTGCAGAAGGCTTCAAATAATAGAGACAATTAAATAACTGTAATTTTTATGCACTGCACTTTTAATGACAGATAAAATGATAGATTTAAGAAAGGCTGAGGACCTCCACCTACAAAGTACTTGTTAATTACACAGGCAATAGTCATAACTTCATTTTGGAAAAACTCAGCACACACCACTTCAACCAAGTAAAATCATCAGTTTGGAGACACTTGGACCATATTCCTCCCAATATGATATACTGAGAAGGAAACAATATAACTTTGGTGAAACTCTTGCCCAAAATGCATAACCTCAGTCTAGTCATGAGAAGACATCAGACAAACCCAAATTTAGGGCCATTCTGTAGAATCCCTGGCTCTTAAAAGAGCATCAACTTCATGAAATGCAAAGGAAGACCGACAAAAGAATAAGGAAGAGCAAGGAACCATGACAGTCCAATGAAATTGCGACCCTGGATGGATCCTGAACTAGAAAAAAGCATATTAGTGAGAAAATTGGTTAAATTCAAGTAAGGTTTCATCATCACAAAGACCAACAGGATGCCTTAATAGTAGAAAAGAGAGTTTTATTGATTATATCAGTTTGCAGACTAAGAAGAGACAGTCTCTAGTGTGGATCAAAGAGACTCTCTCTTCACAAAGAGAAAGCGTAGGTTGAGTTTTATGCCTCACATGCCCTGTATAACACAATACAGTCATATATATTCAGCAGTTTTGGGGGAAAAGCTATACATACTTATGAGGGGAATCAAGCGCATGGGCAATGGGTAAACATATATGTAATGTACATCCCATGTTCAGTTTGAGGTGAGGTTTTAGCATTAAAATGAAATCAGATTTGGCTCTTTACATCAAAAGGTGAACTATAAGACACAAAGACAGTTTGTTCACAGTCCCTATAAGCTGACTGAAACTGGCTTGAAGATTACAGTTACTTATCAAAAAAAGAATGTTTGTGGCTGAGTGCAGTCGCTCACTCCTGTAAAGCACTTTGGGAGGCCAAGATGGGCATATCACTTCAGGTCCAGAGTTCGGAACCATCCAGGCCAACATGGTGAAACCCTGTCTCTACTAAAAATACAAAAATTAGCCTGGCATGGTGGCGCACGCCTGTAATCCCAGCTACTCAGGAGGCTGAGGCAGGTGAATCACTTGAACCCCGGAGGTGGAGGTTGCAGTGAGCTGAGATCATACCACTGCACTCCAGCCTAGGCAACACAGCGAGACTCCATCTCAAAAAAAAATTAGCCAGACTTGGTGGCAACATCTGTAATCCCAGCTATGTAGGAGGCTGAGGCAGAGAAATTGCTTGAACTTCAGAGGTGGAGGTTGCAGTGAACCAAGATCACATTACTGCACCCCAGACTGGGCAACAGAGCAAGATTCCGTCTAAAAAAAAAAATAGAGAGAAAGAAAGAGTGTTTTGTAAGTCCTGTCCTTTGTCCAGTTAGAGCTGTAGTGATAAATCAGAGTTAGGAAGGGTTTCACAATTTACCTGATAAGCTATTGTTAGGGAGTGTAGCAAGGATGTGGTTTTTCCTGTAGCCGTAGGATTTTAGAGATTTGCCATGCCAGCCAAGCACCAAACCCTTGACCTGTAGGTAACTTTTGTTGTCTTAATGGAAGGGTCTGCCCTGATTGACAAAGAGAAGTCTATTTTAGTCTCTCAGATCACAGTTTGTAGATTATATTTATTGAATCAATGTTAATTTTCTATACTTTAATTGTATGGTTGTCTAAGATGCTAACATTAAAAGAAGCTGGATGAAGTATATAATGGGAACACTTCGTACTATTAATGTTTTTTTGTTTTTGTATATCTACAATCATTTCCAAATAAGTATAGAATGAAAGAATAAGGCAAATTTCATTGGTAAAGAAGTTTTGCAGTATATAACTTGAGTAAATATATCTAAATTTTTTTCGATATATCATCTGAATGATGTTTCAAATCTGTCATAGATTCATGTCAAAAGCCATTGCTACCCAGTACACTGCAGTAGCTTCTGGAAGCCTTTTCACACCTCCACTCTTTCAGAGTTGTCATATGCAATTAATATTTTCATAATGTAGCTTTCAAATTGTGACTAAAATGCCCATGATTAAAACAAATCACTGACTACTAATTATTTTTTATGGAAAGTAAGCTTCTCCTGTCTCAGCTTCAGCCATTCCCTAGCCTTCATCTCTAAATGCATTCATTTGGACTCCTATAGAAATTTACTAGATAGTCCTTTCTTACCCCTAAATACTATGTCTTTAAGAATATTTAGGTTAAAATTTTAGACAAGATCTTTTGGCTTTCTTCCATGATAAACAGATTACTTTCACCTTTTTACACCACATCTTATATTTCCTACCCTATGTTCCAATAAAATTATATCCCTATTTAGTTAAATCAGTAGACCAAGAGTAGAATACGGTATTATTATTATGTATGTAATTGTCTGGTTCACTTCAGAAATAAGTTGTGTATCATGCTTTTTTCTTTCCTTTCTTTTTGTACAAGTTTTTGTTTTTCTTAGCTTTTCCATAGGCTTTTATTTTTTCTTTTATTGTATCCTTAGTCTCTTCACTCAAACAGTTGATTGGGTGTGTTACTGCTTTTTCTTTATTCAGGAGACCTCTACCTAGAACTATGAATTCTCCTTCTGCAGTCTGGGATGCTTTCTGTCTACACCTTCGACACAGTGCTGTTCTTGGAGCTTCCTTTCCCTGCCTTCTTAAAGACACTGAATCCACTGACTCCTAAATCTCATAACACTGCATCTGAGTAATGATTTAATTGGGTATAAAGTTATAGGTTGAGAATATTTTTCCCTTTGTCCTTTGAAGAAATTATTCCACTGTCTTCTAGTATGCAGTATTACTGCTCCCATTTTTATTCTTCTTTAGGAAATGTCCTCCCGCCCACAGCCTTCTCTACCTCTAAGGTTAAGAGATTCCCCTGTCCTTAGATGTCCTGAAATTTTAGAGTTATCCATGTAGGTCTATTTATTAATTATGTTTGGCACTTGGTTCCATCATTCAATCTGGAGAAGAATGCCTTTTCTTTCATTATTTCACAGTATAATTCTCTCCATTCCTTTGTTCTCCTTTTCTAGAATTCCTGTTAGAAGTTATAACTCTTAGAATGCTATGTATTCCTTTTAAAAAATCCCGTTTCCCAAACTTTTAAGGTAATTAACTTGATTTAATTCTTTGTTCTGATTAATTTGTTATTCTGGTGATTATTTTTATTTTTTCAGAAGCCCTTTGGTTTCCTTTGGTTTATTTCACGTGGCAGAATCATTTTAATTTATGGATAAAATATCTTCTTGGATCATGCCACTCTCAAATGGATTTTTTTTTCTAAGCTCTCTGTGTTCCTTTATGTGTCTGTTTAGGGAGGAGTCATTCTTTCTTTTTTGTTGATGTTAAATATGTTTTAAAGTGTAGGTTTTCATCAAATATCAGGGGATAGTTGCTTATCTGATTATATTTTAAAAGGAAGCAGTAAAAAAGAAGCTGAGTGAGAAATGTATGTACCATTTGCAGTTCTTGGACACTGATGGGGTTGCCACAGCATGCGTGAGCAAGAAACCATTCATCATGTGTGTCTCTATGGTGCTAGATTATGAAGGTCTTTCTTTTCTTTCTACGCCAATTCATATTTCTTTAAGCTTTTTTCTTCTTTTTGCTTATGATAAGACAGCTGTGAAAAACTGTGTCTGAAGGGTTAAGCAATTTAACTTTGGTTAAATTAACAGCAAATCCTATTTTCAGTTTCAATAGTGAGCTCTCGTTTTAGTGAAGCACTGTTCTCACTCCAGTTTTCCAGGGTACCTTCTTACACTAATGAGTGTTGGTGATCTCCATGGTTTTAGCAATCTGATTGTCTCTCTCACTAACTCCTCTTTGGGATACTATCTAGGCTGCATCTTCCTCCACCTCCTTCAGCAGTTACATTTCCCCTTTTTTATCTTTATTGTCTAAAAATATGTTGAAATACCTTTTATCAATAGCTCCCTTATCATTCTCTACCCCATTGTTATAACATCTGTATCCCTTTACTATACTCTCTCTTATTTAATCCAGTTTAAAAGGGGAGAAAATTTGCCCTTCTGGGTAATAACAAAAAGAATCGTTTGTGGCAGAGCATCTGAATCATAGGGAGAAGTAGACTTGGCTGAAAACTGAAACAAAACAAACTGAAAGCTAATTGAAAAACATTGTGATTCTTAAACTCTCATGTACATTAGGATAATCTGGAGATCTTTTTTGAAAAAAAAAGTCCACACCCAATTCCAGACCTACGAAGAAAGAATATTCAAGATTTTAGCCTTTTTTATGCTTACTTTTCAGTTGAAAAATAGTCCGTATTTGCATATCACTTCAAAACAATTTTTAGTGACCATTATTTGTTATTTCACTAAGCACATGCTTGGTCTAGTGGACTTAAGGCAAGCAGAAGTTACTCGAAGACAGTAGAGTAAGGTGACATCTTTGGCATTTTACCACCTAATAAAATAAGGGTAGATGGAGAAGTAATGATTTTTACCTGTTACCAAACTTAATTGCTTAACAAGGAGTGTGCACATCTTCATTTTTCAGTCATTATTCTCCTCAAAAAAATCACTGTTTTCCTCAAAAGGCTCTTGGAGCCTCAATATGAACCCAAGAAGGACCCATCTCTCTTTCACCGATTTGGAATGTTGCTTTTCAGGTTCCAGGGGAAAACTCAATCTCAAAAGCAATAACCCATCCTGATCTTTGTGTCCTGACACAACATCCCAGGGTACCTGTGTGAAGATGGAGATTGATCATGACATCTGTCAAGAAAAATAATAAAATAATCCAAATGTCGAGACCTCAAAAGAGAAAATTAATGAATTTCTTAATGAATTAATGAATAGAAAATTAATGACTTTTCCAGCAATGATATCGTTTCCAATATTATTACCTTTGTGCCATGTAACCTTAGTGACCTGGAAATGGTTATGCTGCTTCTATCTCCTTATCGTATAAAAAATTATTTAGGTAGATTACTTGTAATAATTACTTGTTGGTAAAAGCAATGCTTCTTGATATCAGGTTATTGTTAATATTAGTTAGATATAAGTGATGTTAGTAACTTTCTTCTGTAAAGTTATCTTTAAAAAAAAAAAGATGAGAGAGTTGTTATCCTCATCTTTATTCCATTGCCTCCAAGTCATTTTGTCTTCCCCTCTGATCAGAAAGTCCTTTATAACTAAAGCTTCCCTTGTAATTCACTCTATAATCCTCCTTCCAATGTCTGTAGACACTCACGAGAAGCAGAAGTGTCAAACACGTGGCAGTCTCAGGGCCTTGATACATATACTCTCTTAGGGCCCACCAGCTTAACAGGATGTTTAAAAATCTTCCAAAGACATTCTCTCTTTACTAACTTCTACTTGGTGTAATGCTAATGATCTTGGCCGCTTATAGACTCTGACTTTTGAACTTACTTTATAATCTCAAACTATTGCTGACATGTTTTGCATACCTTTATCAATAGAGCACTTCATTCTGGGGACATTATTCATCAGGGAGGGTGGTTGTCTATTCAGTTTTCCCTGGTAGCAGACACTGATGACAAGGATTCTAGTTCAATAGTTTGTTTAGGAGGTGATCCCAGGAAACACCATTAGGGGAGAAGATAAGTGAAACAAAGCATGATATGATATCATTTTTCATCCACAAAGTTACTACTGAGGACAGCTGGAGCTTAATCCCACCGGGGAATTCTGGGGGTCAGTGCAGATCATGCCTCAGAGCTATTTCACCTAAGGGGGATAAAGCTGGAACATTTATTCACCAAATCTCCGTCTGTCATTTGTCATGAGCTAATTCCAGGGATGTTAACTCTGTCTCTCCAGGCTTGCTCTCTCCTTTGAGTCTCTTTCCACAGCTGAAAAAAAAGTCTTTAGTCGGAGAATCTGAGGTGTTCCTAATAAGCAGCCTTTGGGCAGTTAGAGATGTCAGAGTATTGACTATACCTGCTTCAGTGACATACCTTGTGCCCTGGATATTAGTTCAAATCAAAATTAGAAATCTCTTACAGCAGGAACTGATTTGGAATCATGGCTGGATACTTTTGAGGTGACTTATGTCTATCATGCATGTTCCATGGAGCATCAGCTATAAAAAATGTTGACAAATAGTACAGTGTTCAAGCAGGCTAGAAAAATGCTGGTTTATACAAGGTTAAACAGTTTAAAGGATTGTGCCCTAAGAGACACTGTAGCTTTCCCAAAATAGCTTTCTCCAAAGTTACTTGATATGGAGCATTTCACAAACTAACTAAACCAAAGAACCTGCTTTTTTTTATGATTAATCCCTTTTGGGTTGGTGCTCTGTGGAACACACTTTGAAAATGTTTATTTAGCCCAATCTTCTCATGCTACAGCTAAGGTCATTGAAGCTTGGAGATCTTGTGAGTGCTCCAGGTCATGTACATGGTTAGTGGCTAAGCTGGGCCCTGGCCCAGTGCTTTTCATCTTATCCTGTTTTCTTTCATTTTAGTTCAAGAAATCCCTTGTGACTCTTAGTTAGGGATATATAATATCTCTGCTTCTGGAGTCATAGATATAGCTCCTGCTTCTTGACCTGTATTCAGATGGTCTTTTGAGGGGGTATAGATTGCCTTTGATGTCAAGGGTATTTATAGCTTTCCAGTGAATAAAGTTCATGAAGTCCACCTAGGGAGCTTTGCAAGATGTAGAATCATATGTTATGTGGGTCTCATCAAGAGGCTTGGCATATGGTTACTGTTGGGGTTGGCTAAAATAGTGTGTTTTGTTCCTATTCTGCTGTGAGAAGAAAGGCAATAATATAATGTATCTGTTAGAATGATTTAATAAGTTTTAATCTACTGGGGAGGTTGTTCAGATCAGGTTAGTCCTGCCAGTGGGAACCTGCTGGCAGAGTCAACTGCAGCCTAGAGTAATCTGATCAGCCCAGTGCTCCAAAATATAGGACCCGGGGGACACAGACACTGTTTGGCATTATCCAGAACAGGTGTACAGGCCGCTACAGGCAGAGATGTTCTCAATACTTCCTCAGAAGCATAATGTAGCTCTGATAGAGATTTTAGGGGAGTGGAAGGCTTTCCATGGTTTCTTTTGTCTCTCTTATAAAAATAACAACTGGCTGGGCATGGTGGCTCATGCCTTGAATCCCAGCACTTTGGGAGGCCAAGGCAGGTGGATCCCTTGAGGTCAGGAATTTGAGACTAGCCTGGCCAACATTGTGATACCTTGTCTCTACTAATCATACAAAAATTAGCTAGGTGTGGTGGCACACATCTGTAATCCCAGCTACTTGGGAGGCTGAGGCAGGAGAATTGCTTGAACCAAGGAGGTGGAGGTTGCAGTGAGCTGAGACTGTGCCACTGCACTCCAGCCTGGGTGACACAGTAAGACTACCTCTCAAAAAAAAAAAAAAAAAAAAAAGGAAGCATACATTGGGACACTTTCTTGTGGTAGAGATTGTAATTGGCACTTTGTTTAATTTAGCTTATTTAATCTTCACAAGAATAATGTGTACCATTATTCCCTTTTCTTACATGGGCAAATTGAGGCTCAGAAAAGGTAGTCAACTTACCCGCGGCCTCTAGCAAAAAGTAGGAGAGTCTATTCCAGAAATGTACAGTTTTAGCTCGTGTATTCTTCCACCTTGGAGGCTGCATTGATCTATGCTAATTAGGGTCATTTCCTCAATAAGAAGACAAGAAATCAAAAGAAAATGAAATCAGTTGATAAACTTGATAGAAATTAATAGTGTATAGTAATGTGAACAAGCTATTCTTTGTAAGATAGCCATACATCTACCACTCACACAGTTACTCCATGCTAACCCTTAGAGAGATGTTGCAGTTTGATTTGCCAGATGAAAATTATAATGATTACACTGTATTCTCTTTTATGGAGGCAAATTGAAGCCTTTTCCTTAAAAGGTTCTGCTTATTATCCTAGGAAATTGTCATGGAGAGGTGCAGCTCTTTTTAAAGTATTTGAAAATAAAAACAAAAGTGCACCCATGCAAGCTGTAACCTGAACAGGTAGAGTCAATTTTATTAACATATGAAGCCATATGTTTGTAGACTAGAGAAATAAGAGGACAATGAATCAATTGTCAGACTCACATGGATAGCTGAAGGATGAAACATTTGGTATCAGCTGCATTTCTCAGATGCACTGATTGTGTTGGGTGCAGTTTCCATCGGTGAATAATAGAGTGGACACAGAAGGGAAAAACGGAGAGGTAGGATAGAGAATAATTTTTAAAGAGTGTAGTAATTCCACAAAATTCAAGCAGAAGTACTGAGAGTTCTTAGAGAAAGGGTAAGACAAATGGCAACTTTGGGGTATTCTTAACTATAAGTGATACTCCCCTGCACACTGAGGACAGAATCAGGCTTAATAAATGCCATGACAATATTTAACTTTGCCCTGGTTCTTTGGCTGCCTGGGTAGCAAATGAGTCAATGTGAGATGCTCTCTAAAGACTCTCACAGTGCCTTATGCCTAATAGATTCAACAGATGAAGCCGAGGTGTTTAAGGACTGGGAACTGGGCCCCAGAAGGCTAGTTAAAATGGAGTGGCATGGTTTGCCCTCTCCCCAGGACATTCACATTTCAGAGATAAGAAAACAGTCTCTGGCTAGCAGGCAGGGGTAATGCTGTGGTAGAGTAGGGAAGGATGGTAATGGAAATGCATTTCAAACCCTGACTTTGCGAGTAACTGAAAGGCACTGCATATGGCAAATGGCCAGTGTGAGGGACCCTGAGGTCAGCCAGTAATAGCTGAGGAGGTTTTATAATAGAGAACAGTGGATGAAATGGAACAGATGGAGTCTGTATTAGGCACTGAGGTCACACCAGCCCTAAGGAGAGAAGTTGGCATGAATTATGCTGCCACATTGTAAGTGCAAATATGTGATTGCTTAGCCAATTAAAGAGGTAATGAATGAAGGATAGACTGGAAGGTGACACATCAAAGTTGCCAGAGTTATCATATGTCACTTAATCATGCTGGTATTTCACAGGCAAGAAGAAGCTGATCAAAAGACAGCATATATTAGTGCAAAGAGCAAATAGGTTAAAGTGAGGGAGAACTAACAATTTATGCAAAACTAACAGTGTGAGAAAGGGCAAATTATTTATCCCTCTGTGTCTTTTTCCCCCTCATTTGTAAGTGAAGATTTTTATAACCCCAGATATAACACAAATGGTCAGAAATAGAGGATTACTCTAAACTCAGTACAGTTATTAAGCAATTATTATCAAAGTGGAAATGTTTTTCATACAAAAGAATTAAATTATATTTGCCAGTATGTAAGATGTAATAAAAGCATATGAAAATGATGTCAAGGGCAAGATTTACTAACAAGGCAGAGGTGAAGGGCCTGGGTTTGAATTCCCATACATCTGTGATTGAATCCAAGTTTTTCACTCACTAGCTGCCTGATGCTGACATGCACCTACCTTTTACAAGTTTTATTTTACTTATCTCTAAAATGAAAATGATCCCTGCTCCTTCAGGCGTTATGCATTTGAAGTTAGATATGTCCAAAGCCCAGAACGTACCCAAAGCACTGAGTAAAAGTTTGAGTGTGTGCCTTTTTTGTGACTCAATTCCATAATAGAGTCTACTATATGAGAGACAAGAAGTGGCCTAAGGCAGGTAGATACTGAGCTACTAGGTAGAAGCATCTACTAGCACAAGAACCATAAAGCTGAGAAAATGTGGAGTGATGGGCCGGGCGCGGTGGCTCACGCTTGTAATCCCAGCACTTTGGGAGGCCGAGGCGGGCGGATCACGAGGTCAGGAGATCGAGACCACGGTGAAACCCCGTCTCTACTAAAAATACAAAAAATTAGCCAGGTGTGGTGGCGGGCGCCTGTAGTCCCAGCTACTTGGAGAGGCTGAGGCAGGAGAATGGCGTGAACCCGGGAGGCAGAGCTTGCAGTGAGCCGAGATTGAGCCACTGCACTTTAGCCTGGGCCTCAGAGCGAGACTCCATCTCAAAAAAAAAAAAAAAGAAAAGAAAATGTGGAGTGATGAGATGGACAGTAAATATAAGCAATAGGCTTATATTGGTGTTATGTCATGAGAACATGACAGGACCTGTGATGGGAATCATCATATTTGTGCTCATCTCTTACATTTCCCCTTGAGAGGAAAGAAGTTGAGGCAGGTCTTTAAAGAAAGGAATGTCTGCTCAGGCCACTGAATGGTCTTAAGCTACTCTTGCACAGACTCTTAAGCAACATGGAAATAAGGTTGATGGAAAATAAACATCAGTTTCAAAAAAAAAAAAAAAGAAAGGAATGTCTGACATACTCCTTCACAAGTATCTCAGGACTCAAAATAACTCCCACTGATCCCTACCTCATGATATACACACCCTTTAGAATCTTCTCTTGAGTGTGGGCTGGACCTAATGTCTTGTTTCTAATAAACAGAATATGGCAAAGGGATGAAATATCACTTCCACCGTTAGGTTACAAAAGACTGAGACTTTCATTAGTTTGGCTGGAATTCTGTCTCTCTGATTCTTCTAGTTGGATCACTCTGATGAAAGCAGCTGACATGTTGTGAATTGCCCTATGGCGTTACGATTACAAATCCAGATAGTGTTAATATTACTTCAAATTTGGAGTAAATGAAATACCATATTAATACTAAAATCTTACGTGTTAGGATATATGTTTAAAAGCTGTATAAAAGTAAAGGATAGGCTACCATTTATAGCTTTAAAAGTTTGGTTTATAATACCCATGCCAATAGGCTCTTGTAAGCACTAAATAAACGAATGTAGATAAAAGTGTATAGTATGAGACACTGTTTGTCACTGTTCTTTTTTAAGTGTGTTACATTCAGATTTTTTGTAACAACATTTCACTGGAAGTCAGAAGTATGACTGTACTTAAAAATCAACCCCCATTCTCCTGTCTCTGCCACAGTTTGCCTTGAAACCAAGCAATGATTATAGTACACCACACTGAATAGTAGAGGGGGGAAAACCTGACACTAGGAAGAAAAATTTCTCAACTCAAACTTCCATAAAATTGACGTAAATATCCAGAAATGCTCATAGAGTATGTAAATTTATTTTCATTTTACTTGTTTTTTTATGTTAAACTGAATTATAATTTTTCAGAATATAAGAAAAAGTTTTAAAAATGTTTTTAAAAAGTTCAAAAAAGATACTCCATATTCAACTACTATTTTGACCCTTTTGGAAGTCAAAGACTAGTAAAAATGGGAGAAGACTCAGTATTGTTCATGGAATACATATCAGGGATCAGTTTTGAATAAGATTTATCAAGCAGAGGATTGTGACCTAAAAGTAAGCCATAGACATAGTAGCTCCCCACTTATCTAAAGGCTCAAAGCAGCCAACTGTTTTCATTCAATAAATACTCTTTCAAAGGTGTTCCAATACTATTTTAGGGGCTTGGGTTACATCAATGATCACAACAAAAACTCCTGCTCTTATGACAAATCATACATTCTGGTGGGGCAGAAATTAAATATTAAACATAATAATTAATAAATCATAGGGTATTAGAAGTAGTAAAGCAGGTAATTTGGACACGTCTTTTTTTTTCCCCTTGTGATTTTTTCCTTTGGGGCATATGGAGCTACTGAAGGAGTTATCACCTGTGACACTCAATTTCACTTGATGGTAGCATGATGTTATAAATGAAGTCCTGTGAACCTACTCATAGAGACTCAGGATATGGGTATTTTCTAGGTATGATAAAGTCATTATAGAAATAGATATAGTAATATTTGAAAATCTTTAAACATAAAATAATAATAATTTATTCTGAGAGAATACATCTGTGGGAGAAGTGGGTCATCTATGGAAAAATCACATATTTTTATCATATTTATGTTAATACAGTATTTTATTATGAAGAAATGTCCCTTTGTGATTGGAAAATCAAATGACATAAAAATAAGATTGACAAAAAATAGCATTTTTGGGTCAAATTTATAGGTTCTGAAATAGTAAAGGACCTCTGTAGGTGGCACTGCTTCCATCAGGCAAGTACTTCTAAAAATTATTTGGTATCTTACAGAATGTCCAAGAGGACCAGGTATCAAACGTGAATGCTACAGAGCCTAAAACAGGAGCAATACCCATCACACCCCTAAACTAATTTAATGGAAATCCGATTGCTGGTTCTACTAGTTACTTGAGTCCATGAAGTCAGGAATCAATAGCTGGCACTTTTTCTATGGCTGATGCAGCAAACCCAACAACTCAATGAGGCTATGCTTGCCAGAACTCCTCAGTCACGCAATATTCACATTTGTCTTTCCTGTCTGCCAGAAAGAGAGAAAGGAAGCTGGTCGTATGTTTACACCTAATATTGAGGAAGTTGGTCCAATGTTTACACTCCAGTCAATGGAGCCTGAGAATAATAATTTAGGAATTCTACTTAGGGAAGGCTAGATTCGTGATATTGGTGAACCACCAGAATGGGGAAGGGATGTCAAAAGTTGGGGGCTGCCATAAATGGCTGATACAGTCTAAAAACTATGTGTACATTTTTATCTAATAATCTTTTTCTAATATCTTTGCATTTTTTATTCTATTAATGCTTACATCCTGAAAGAGCAAAATTGTACCTGCAAAAGAGATTAATTGTATCATTTAAAAGGTACCTACTTCTCTTCTCCCCGTAGCAGGCAAAAAGAAAGAAATAATGTCAACCTGCTTACTTATTTTCTACGTATGCTTAAACCAGGATATATCAGTTATATTAACAATTTTAAAAGTTATGCAAAAGTTTCTAGTAAAGGTGATTCTTCATTTTATGGTTCTGTATCTTAAGAAATTCTTTCAAGTAGATCTCATTATTGCTGTTGTATTTCCTAATTAATTGTAAATACAGAGTGCTGGAACAGAGCCTATAGGTGGGGTCTTTATGATCAGTTTCACCACATGTACATTGGTCATGTTGAAAGTTTAAAATGCCTTGGTCAGTTGCTTAATTTAGTTCTATATGAGAACATAAAGATCATTTAATTGTGAAATATACAAAGAGTGAAGGGAAGTTGGAAGTATGGGGTAGTTCACTCTAGCATATGAAGGATATCCTCTCAAGAGGAGCAATGGGATTATATTTGGGTTTTGTTATTACTGATTGCTCTCACTTCAGCAACAAAGAGCAGGTACTCTACAGATGTGATATAGCAAATGGTTAAAACAAAGATTGTATCTTCCTCCCTGGTCTATTTAATAGGTACCCACAAAGTTGGAAAAAATAAAAGAAATGCTATCCCCTCTTTTTCTAAAAGAAAGCTATTTTCAGCTAGCAATCCTGTAGCACACTCAATAGATAGCATTATGTGGATGATGTAGAAGTATCATACCTCTCAAGTAAATGGACACTTATCTTATCCCATGCAGCCATGAAAAGGTAATTGGAGTCCAAAGTGTAAAGTATAATGGAAGGATATTGAGGCATTTTGAAATGGTTGGGCTGGATTTTGCACTACATGTGTGATAACATTCTTTATGGCCTGGAATCTTTTGTGTAAGTTTGCTTTTAGAATTTAATAAGCCTACAGATAGGAAATTTGGAAGTTATTTGTTCCCTCTCAAGAATCCAAAGATGTTACCTCTCTGACCCCCAGGGAAACTGATACTACCAAATGAGAACCATTTTAGTATTATTTTGGTTATTTTTAGTTACAGCATTAAAAAAACAATAAATACGGCAGTCTGCCTTTGGCATTTCTCTCAATAGGATTTGAGCTCCCAAAACTGGGGGCTGAAGAGCTCTGATGAAAAGGTCAGAACTGCAGCCATGTATCCAGGAATTCCAGCTCCTTAGTTTAATGAACTGAATTGTACTTTCATAAGATCTAAATCATAAGCATTACTTTAATAGCTACCATACAGAAATAGATGAATCCTTTCTTCAAAGGGATCAGAGAATGTATTAATTTGTTACTGCTTTTTGCCTAAAGATATTCTAAGCCTAGCATCATTTAAGATATAGAAAAACCATAGCTGTTGAATTTCATTAAATTTCCTTGTGCCCATTTCTAAGAGTATCTAAATCATTATGCATTGATTATCTACTGTTCACTCTTAACTCAGTAGAAGAAGGAAACAGAACTATGTGAACAGATGCCAGGCAGTGCATGGGGCTCCCTGCATGCATCCTGTCTACTTGAATCCAGGTTCAACATGAGCTGAACATAAAGATAATTTGTTTTTCTTTTTATTATATTTGTGATATGTAATTATTTGTGAAAATTTAAGGAATACAAAAATTACAAAAAAGGAAACTGAGTTTTCTCTGAAACTCAGAACCTTACCTGTACTCTTGACCCAACTGCTCACAATTCTTGTGGGACTTGGATAAATTACTCTCTTTTCTCGTTTCAATCATTTTCTTCACTCTTTTCCCACTTCAGCCTGCAGGTGTTCTCTAATCTTCCAAACACTAACAACAGATTTTGTTCCATTAGAAAAAAAATATCTTATTGATTCTGAATTTCTTCTCCTTTCTCCTTACTACCAAACTTTTGGAGGTTGTTGTCTACAGCCCATTTTGATTTAATGCTTCTGATTCATGCCTCAGTATATAGTAGGCTAGCAATTATTTTCACACTCAATGAAAACTATTCTTATAAAAGTTACAAAAGTCCATCTAACTGCCACATAGCTCTTATTCCTTCTCTTATTTTTCCCCCTTGTGGACTGTGGTACATCCTAAGAAAATTTTGCTTTAGTTTTTTTTTAATACTCCTTTTTCTAGTTCTCTTTCTTATACTTTCATTGTTGGTTCTCAGACCTGGTGATATGGTTTGGCTGTGTCCCCAGTCAAATCTCATCTTGAATTTTAGATCCCATAATCCCCACATGTAGTGGGAAGAACCCGGTGGGAGGTTACTGAATCATGGGGGTAGGTTTTTTCCATACTGTTCTCGTGATAAGTGAGTAAGTCTCATGAAATCTGATGGTTTTACAAAGGACATTTCCCCTGCACACACTCTCTTGCCTGCCACCATGTAAGACATGCCTTTGCTCCTACTTCACCTTCCACCATGATTGTGAGGCCTCCTGAGCCATGTGGAACTATGAGTCCATTAAACGTCCTTTTCTTTACAAATTACCCAGTTTGGATATGTCTTTATTAGCAGCATGAGAAAAGATGAATACACCTGGGTTCTTTTTCTAATCAAGTATCTTAAGTATCTTATATATTGATGTATCCCCTATTCTCCCGTTTCTCCTTTGTCTCAGAATCTCAGTCTAATCGATGTCATCTATTGCCATGTCTCTAGTCATCAGTACCATTCTCTATGCTGGAAACCTATTCTGAGAAGCATATTACTCACTTGGATACTTAATGAATAACTCATGTATACAATCTCCCAAATATATTATTTTGTGAAACATATTGAGGCTGCCCTTTTCCAGATGCCCATTCCTAAACATATTTTGCCTTCTTCCTGCTTTGAAAAGAGTCAAATTACATGGAGCTATAGTTCTCATATAGTTCTCAAGATTTTAATCTTAAGGCCAAAGACAAACATAATAAGGAGAGCGGATTCAAAAGATGAAAAGAGCCTGTATCTCCAAAGGCTTCACTGAATAACAAACAGGACCACTTCCAACACCTGACAGTATCTGGACTTCATTTATGAAAACAAAACAAATCTTTATTGTTTCCACAGAAAAGGCAAGGCAGGGCAGAGTAAACAGTTTAGAATTGGCTGGTTTGAATAATTTCAGCAGGGCCGAAGATGTTACAATGGTGCCTATTTGCCTGCTATCTGGTACTGGGATGATTAAGGTGAGAAACAGTGCTGCTTAGAGAGTAGGGCCAGACAGAGAAGGGAATGGCTGTGGATTGGTTAGTTTGCATAACCAAAGCATGCTCTGGCTTTATCCTTCACTACCTCTTAGCTGTCCTTGGGAGAAGTTGTATTTCCCTAGCCAGAAAGACTTTTGAGATGTCAAAACATCACAATATACAGAAAACAAAAAATATAAAAATAAGAAATCAATTACTCCATGCAAATAATTAAAAAATGAACTGAAAGTTGGAACTAGTAAAGGAGTGTCAACAGAAGGTAGAAATTTTACAGTGATGCTTGAGAGAGTGATATAAAGACAGAGCAGGAAAAATAAATGTTAGCATAGAACTGTAGTTATGTTAGTAAATTGAAAGTTAAGATACTGATGAAAGAAGCTGATGTTTGGATGCTAGGACTCTAGAAGTACAGTGGTATGTCCTATGGTGGTTTGAGTATTTAATTCTACATGTTACAATCAGAAAGGTATTGGACATTTAGAAAGGAAGCTAGTCCCAGCTACTCAGGAGGCTGAGGAAGGAGAATTGCTTGAACCCCGGAGGTGGAGGTTGCAGTGAGCAGAGATCACGCCACTGCACTCCAGCCTTGGCGACAGAGCAAGACTGGGTCAAAAAAAAAAAAAAAAAAAAAAAAAAAAAGCTAGCCTGGAAAATGTCTCTTAGAGTTATTCTAAGAGAATCATTTTTAATTCCTTTCAAGTATAACAATGAAGAGCAGTTCCTGGCTTCCTCCCTTTAGAGAGTAATCACAGGGGAAAAAAATCAATCCTCTCATTGCTTTACTTAGTCTGGATTTGGGAGCTCACCTGAGAATAAAAAGTTTGACCCTGGTGGAAGTGGGAGGTGAGACACATAATGTAAGCAGCATTCCAGAATAAAAAGATCACAGGAGGCACCAAATTTGGGTTATTCACTACTTACAGACTATTTTACACTATGACTTCACAACTTGAGTTTTAGGATCAATTTCAAGGAAAGAAGCAACTTTAGTTTATAGACTCTGATGTGTCATATATAGTTAGAAAGTATTCTCTCTTAACCCCACACATTAAAGTGAGAGCTCTATTATTTGTATCCAGAGAGCGTGCAAGAAGCACAAAGTTTAGCACCAAAAAATGCAGTGCTCTTTGTCCTGCTGAAACATTTTAGGATTGGGTAGGATTGGCCTATTGATTTATTGTTTAGGAAGAATAAAGTAGCAAGAAAGGGATAGGGTAAACAGCCCAGGAGACCAAAGCTTTTGATTTATTGACAAAACAAGTGTAGGCTGCTGGCCACTCTCAAAGTGACACCTTTATAAACCAGAGTTTGTTTCTGTTCTGGATAACCTTGAGGACAAGTGAGTATGTCTGTTCTCCAAATCTTAGAGCCTAGTGAGGGCTGTAATCAGACACAGATCTGCCATTAATGAACAGTGAAGATTTCTATGCTACTTTTATAGCAGTGAGACACAGTTTTTCTAATCAGCTGAGAAACTAATTTCTACCTTAATTCCAGTAAAATGAAAAGGTGCTTTTTCATGGATAAGTTCCCAATAAAGAAGCTCATATGGTATTGCTAGGGCTTCGGTGTTTGTCCCCTCCAAACCTCATGTTGAAATTTGATCTCAAGGTTGCAAGTGAAGCCTGATGGTGGGTGTTTGGGTCATGGGGGCACATTCCTCATATATAGATTAGTGCCCTCCCTCAGGGGTAAAGTAGTTCTCGTTCTATTAGCTCCCTGAGAGCTGGTTGTTAAAAAGACCCTGGTACATCCTCTCTCTCTGGCTTCCTCCCTTGCCATGTCTCTGCACACTCTAGCTTCCCTTTTCCTTCTGCCATGAGTGGAAGAAGCTCAATGTTTAATTGGTTTTCGACTCTGAAAACTAGAAGGTTTATGACTGGGCATTTCTCACCCAATGCCCAATATTGAACTTTCTCGTTGTCAGAGTCATTAACCCATTAAACCTTTTTCCTTTATGAATTACCCAGTTTCAAGTATTCCTGTATAGCAGCACAAAATGGACTAAGACAGATATGTATATCATAATAGCTTCAAAAAGAGTGTAATTTATGTTCTTTAAGTATTTGAAACTTCGAACTTTACAGTTTATATCTGTAATTATAAGGATTTAATCATAATAAGCATTGTTTTTGAAACTTTGTAATCAGCTTAACCCCTTTAGACAAATTACAAGTAATCATTATTAATATTTTCCCTGGAGTTTTCCTGTAGCCATGTTTACTCTTTCCAAATTTGATGCCCTAAAGATAAAATAACATAATAGCTAAGGACACATGCTCTGCTGTTAGACTGCCTGAGTTTTAATCTTGGTTTAAATACTATACTTACTGGCTGTATAACCCCAATCAAGTATGTAAGTTCTCTGTGCCTCCGTTTTCTCATCTGTAAAGTGTGACTAATAACATTATCTCTTCTTAGGGCTACTGAAAAAATTAGATAAGCTCACATAGGCAAAAGTACTTGGTACATAATACAGTACTTGGTAGCTGTTTATTGTAATTATCAGTTTCTGAGAATTATTTTATAAAACACCTGAGTAAAATCAATTGTATTAAAGCTCCACAGCAGATCAATTCTGTGGCAGTAGAGGTAAGGCTATGAGATGGAACCTTAAATTTAAACCATATTCTGGGAGTGAGTAGGGTTGTTGATTTCTCCAAACAGTGGTGGGGTGAAATTTCCAAAAGAATGAGTGCTGGATGGATAAAAGACTAATTTTTTTCCACATTTGAAATACCAAAATTAGTGTCTAAATTATTGTTACCTCTTTAAACATTAGTTTATATTTTGTGATGTTTTAAAAATTGTATAGGAATCTAGTCTATTCTTACACGTTCTGTTCTTGAAATGATTATTTTGTATGATATTGTGTCGCTCTCCATTTTGACTTAAATAGTTTTTGTCTTATACATGTAAAATCAATTTTCCACAGACCAGACAATCTGTTCATTCCAGCCTTCCAAGCTAACTCAGTGCTGCTATAATTGGTATTTTGAAATAGCCTTGAGTATGTGGACTTATACAACCACGGTCTAGTATTTTACTATGCATTAATAAAAATAGCCCTGTATTTCTACGGAAGAGGGAGAAAAATACCCAGGGTAATCTTTAATATACTGAATTTCCACTTTGTCACCTACATGTGGTATTTCTGTTTTTTAGAATTATTTTTTATGTTAAACTGGACATAATAGATTGTGTGTATGTGTGCTCATGCCTGAGAGAGAGAGAGAGAGAGAGAGACAGAGACAGAGAATGAGAGAGACTTAAATTTCTCAGGACATTGCAGGTATTATCTTCTGCACCAAGATACATCCAAAACAGTCAGGTCCATTAAACCAACATGGATACTCACTCTTTTATTCATTTGATGAATAAAATAAAATAAAATAAAATAAAATAAAAGAGTTATACTAACTCTTTTATTCATTTGAGGATATAGTATGGATACATGTTTACTCGATTAGGCTTTTACTTTGCATTGAAATTGAAGCAACGTAACATCAGTTTCCTTAGTATCATGTTTAACTTTCCTATGAAATTATTTTCTCATAAACACACTTAGATTTTTTGAAAATATCTATAAAGTTATAATTGTTTCAGCAACAATTTCCTGAGCATACAATATATCTTTATATTTGTATAGCAACATTTTGAAAAGAGTATGGCTGATTTACATTTCCCTGAAAATCTTGAGTACCAGGAAATATTACCTTAAGCCCTCTCAATGATTTTGGGAATAGTAGATCTTCAGTTATTATATATGTATATTCCAAGAAAGAAAGCAAAAGGGCACATGTTTCTCAGAAGGACATTCATTTTGACAGATTTTATTTTGCAGAGATGATTGTACAGTATCTCCCATCCACATACTCTTCTGAAATGTTTCCTTGATTTTAACCCACCAAAAAGTAGAGCTGGATTTTCCATCCCATTGAATCTAGTAAGCCCTGTGATTGCATTGACCAACAGAGTATGGCAGAACTCAGAGCCAACTTATCTACCAGACAAAGCTAGCTCAGTGCCTAGGGCTTGTGATACTGTTAGGGGCCCATGAAAATATTTTCATTTTTTAAATCAGAAAAAAATGAATTTTTTTGTTTTAAGAAAATGCTTGAATATATACTTATATTTTCATCTTTATATCAACACTGTCATAAAATACAATTATATATTTCAATTTTATGTGCACATTTATTTGTTTAGTATGTCTTAGGAAAATGTTCATGTTCACTTAAGTAGCAAAAGATCTTAAGAAAAGGTATATTACTTGAATTATAAAAGATCCCAGAAAATTCATTTCTTTTTCAAAGGGTTAGCTAAAATTTTGAAGTGATTAAGTATTTAAGTATTTTTTTTTCAATTCTACAGCCATTTTATTAACTCCAAAGACCCATTCAAGCAACTGAGTAGGCATTCCTGCAATACAGAGTTGAACATTCAAAACCAAGGGCACATGGACACTTCATATAATTTTGATAATCTGAAGGCACAGTCACATAATTATAGGTAGAGACAATTCCATGAAAAGTCCATTATAAATCTTTGATACAGAAGGGAATGAACACTGATTGAATACCTATGCACTTATAACTTGGTATAATTCAATTGCTCACAATAACCCTACAAAGTTGGGAGGAAACTGAAAACCACAGAGGTTAAGTAATTTATCCAGGACCACCCAGCTTGTAAATGGCAGAGCTGGGATTTGAAATCAGGCTTGTGTGACTTCAAAGACTGTATTATTTTCTCTATACCACTTTGCCTTTACTGAAACACCACCAGTCTGTTTCCTGCTTGGTCTGGCAACTTTCAAGTTCAGCTTGGAGAAAATAATAGACTTTGCTTAAGAACCCACTGTGTTGTTTCAAATATCTGTTCTGTGGGAAGAAAATCGACTGCTTATCATATTCTAATGGGCAATGGCCCTCACAATATTGATAGTATATTTAGGAGAGAAAGATAAAGATTTAGACAAGATAGTAGAAGGTAATTTTATATTCATTTTTATAGTTAAGTTAGAAAATAAGCTAAGTGTAAATGACGTAATTATAGAAGTATTTACCTTAATTGAGTTTTCCTTAGAAAAAAAAGTGACCGTACAACTTTCAAAGTTGCTGTTAGTATTGTGAAAATTGGTCAATATAATGAGCCCGTATTTTAAAATCCGAGAGAAACAGGGCAACATGGACAAAGCTATAAATTTAAAGCACTTGGTTACTTGTTCTTTTAGAATTCTAGAAATAATACATGCCTCTTCCCCACTCCAGGACACACGTGCACACACATGTGCACGCACACACACAACTAGTGATGAAGACCCCATCCAGGAGGTCAGAATAGGAAAGATGTGGACTCCCTTAAAGACTCAGGTAAAATGGAGGGAAAGGTTGGTCAGGACAGAGTGATGAAGTATTAAGTCATTATGGGGAAATGAACTATCATCTAGTTTCACAGAAAAATAAAGCGCTTTTCTTTTCCACATTAAAACTGAAGATAATGTAGAACATATGCCTTCTTACTCTACTTGAAAATGATACCAACTCTGTTAAAGAAAAAACTGAGCTATGAATTTTTCATTATCTTTGAAAGTAGTTGTACATTTTTGTGTCAGATGAATTTTGTTACAGTATCTCCAGTCTCTGGTATAGCAAATCCCTCACACAGTAAATCTTTTATGACTGGAGAAAACTGTCTGTTTTTTGCCTAAATAAACTTTTTCCCATGAGATGTTCTTCAAAAAGTATAGCAACTTTAGAAACCTTCAGTTGTGGAATCTATTTTAAGTTTTTGGCACAATGAGACCAATTCTTCAATTCACAAAAGGTAATGTAGGCTTTCACACTCCCTGGAAGAGCTGGCTTTCTTTAGGGGAGGAAGCTGTTTCCTGTTTTGTCTGTGAGCAGAAGTACTCTTGCCAAAGTCACTTCTTCCCCACACTTTCCAGCCAGTATTCTCAAGGCTGGGGGCAGATTGTTTTAGGTCGTCACCCTTTTGGATTTTCATTGCTGTTGCTGTAGAAGATTTTTTGCTATAGGAGAGCAGTCTTCTACTGCATTCCGATAAAAGCAGAAGTAAAGGATTTGGGAAAACGTTCCCTCTTTGAGCCGAAGCATCCTGTAGATGAAGTAACAGGCTAACAGCAATGCAATCTGAGACTCCCTTTTTGAAATAAAATCAAAGGCAACCAAGATACAAATATCAGAGGAGCTAAAGCAGTGCTGCTAGGAGAAACCAGGTCTTTACAATTTCAACTGGTTATTATTTTCACAAGACTTTATTTCACAATGTCGTAACCTTAGTGCTATTGACATCTTGTGCAAGATGATTCTTTGCTGTCGCGACTATTCTGTGGATTGTAGAATGTTTAGAAGCATCTCTGGCTTATGCTCAATAGATACCAGTAGCACCCGCCACCCAGTTGTGACAACTAAAATGTCTTCAAGCAATTGCCAAATGCCCCCTGAGGACAGCATCTCCCCACAGCTTATTTTAATTTATACATAAAGTCTGGCATATTAATATTTATTGAATGAATACATTAAAAAGTGAAGGTAATTAAATTGTCTTTTCCCATTGCCTGGTGTACAGGTGATTACTCAGCAAATAATCATTCTCCCTTCCAGGTGTAATATCTTGTAAGTAAATTTGCTTACACAAGGTAAGTTCCAATGCTTGCCGTGGGAGAGTAGTTCATCTAAAATATATGTTTTTGAATGAAAAAAACATAACTAAGTTCCAGTTGAAACAGGCTGTTTGATATAAAATTTGTCTCTGCTCCCTACTAATAACTCATTAAAACAATAACGGAATTTTTAAAATATATATATTTTAGGGCTGGGCGCGGTGTCTCATGCCTGTAATCCCAGCACTTTGGGAGGCCAAGGTGGGCGGATCACCTGAGGTTAGAAGTTCAAGACCAGCCTGGCCAACATGGTGAAATGCCATCTCTGCAAAAATACAAAATTAGCAGGGCATGGTGGCGGGCACCTGTAATCCCAGCTACACGGGAGGCTGAGGCAGCAGAATCGCTTGAACCAGGGAGGCGGAGGTTGCAGTGAGCTAAGATGGTGCCACTGCACTCAAGTCTGGGCAGAAAGAGCGAAACTATATCTCAAAAAAAAAAAAAAAAAAAAAAAGATTTTCAGAAATGGGAAAGGAGATGATAAAATTTGGGGAACTAGAAACCAAAAGAATATATGGTAGATACTTTGGCTGATCTGAAAATCTAAATTCTAAGCTGGCCATTGTAAAAGCTGTGAAGTACCATGATTTGCACACATACACACATCACATCTCATGAATCCATGGCACTAGATCCACTGGAAGTCAGGAGAAGATAGTGGTAATAATGAAAAGATTGGTCAAAAATCTGTTTAATAGGTCTTTAGACTTCAGATCTTCCCTCCAAGCAGTGGGACAACTTTCTGTGATCCTGTAGAAGCCTCAAGATTTATCCTCTAGAAAGGGTGAAACACAAAGATTCGGTACTGGATGAGTACAAGAGGCAACACCAAGTAGTGCTGAAGGCTGTTTATGGAACACGGGGAGATTAAGTAAAAACTGTCCACTCAAAGAATGTTGAAATCCTAGCCCTTTCACCCATATAACTCTGAGCTTATATCTTCTCAATGGGAACACAAGAGGCAATGTGGTGTTCTAGCTGCTGGAGGCAGTCTGCTGGATTGCGTGCTAGTAGTTAGCCGTATGACTTTGGGCAAGTTACTCAATTTCTCTTTATCTCAGTATCCTCATTTATAACACTGGGATAAAAATAGTACCTTTCTCATAAATTTATTGGGATTAAGTAAAATATTACCTTGTAGGTACTTGGAACTCTGGCATGTAATAAATACCAGGTGTTTATTGTTATTATTATGCCCTGGCATCAGCTTAGCCCAAGAGAAAGGACCTAAAGATGTGTATAGTCATGTTTTTCCAGCATAAAAGTTCAGTCACCTCTCGAAAGACCTACAATTAACAGACTTCATGGGCTACTCCTGGTTTTCAGTTAACTTTCAATTCCCATCCATAAATATCAGTAGTTAGCCAAGAAACACCAAACACTGAGAAAGTTCTTTAATATTGAGGTCAGACATCAAAGCAAACAAAACAATAATATTCAATTTGAAAGAAATGCAGATATTGCATTTGTAAAACTTGGAAAATTATTAGTTTTCTTAGAGAGATAAAATACATCCATGAAGCCAGAACAGGTTGCTATGCTGCTATTAAAGAGTATTAACAAGAGCTGTAGGGAATAGAAATATGATTTTAAAATATAAAAAACTCAATAGAAAGCATAAAAAGTAAGTTTTGGGTCTCCCAGAAAATACTGGTTAAAAGCAAAGAAGAGAAAGAGAATTACAGACTCGGACCAGAATTACTTACATCTACATAAAGTGTGGTGTCATGTAACACTTTAACATGACTAGCCTATGGTAACTGATAGCAATTCTTAGTATAAGGTGGAATAAAGATATTTTAGTGATAAAAGATCTTTAAAAATTACCTTCCATGTATGTTTTTCAGGAAGCTATTGAGCTAAAGTAGGAAAGTATCCAAGAAAGAAAAAAAAACCAGGGCTTCCAATACCAGAGAGATGAAAGTGAGTTCCAAGTTGCTGATGAAAGAAGGTCTAAGTTAACGGTTTTGTGTCACAACTAGAGAGCAATCAACCCATCCTGGTCAAAGCATTTGAAGACTAGTATGGTTCAAAGAAGGTTCAGTGCATCACAGATTGACTTGGTGGAATATTTCAGAAACATCTAGCATCTTTAAAATTGAAGTGTTCATAGAGCAATCTCATGACAGTTGATCATTCTCCCATAAAATAAATTAACCATTTTCTCCATTCATATATTTGAAAGACAGTGAAATTATCACAATAGAATTCATCTGCTAGAAATATATGCTGCTTCTTTCAAAAGTAATGAAAAATTCATGCTTGCTGTCTACTTTTTAAACTATTCTGTGATATTTTTTTCCCTAGAATGGTGGCTTAGCATTTTATTTTGATCCCTAAGGTTTCTCATCATCAGTTCACAGTAGTTATTTGTGATTCCTGGGCTGTGTTCTATACCTACACAGTCACATCTTTGTGAAAAGAACACTCTATTCTCTTTTCATTAATAAATCCTTTTTTCTTCCTGCCTCTGGGAAGCAAGCCCTGAGAGAGAGTTAAGAAAATGTTCCCAGGCCTAAAATTGACTGCCTTGGGATTAAGACCACAACCTACGAGACAGAGATGGTTAATCTATTAAAGAACGTGCAGCTCACAGCACAATAGGTGTTATATAAAGAGTAGAGAGATGGGAATTTCTTTTTTAGTTGTAAATAGACAACTTATAATTATACAGGGTACAAAATATAGTCAACGTTTATGAATGGAATGTGGAGTAATTAAATCATACTAGTTAACATAACCATCACCTCAAATGCTTAACTTTTTTTGTGGTGAGAACATTCGAAATTTACTCTCTCTTCAATTTTGAAATGTATAATACTTTATTCTTAACCATATTCACCACACTGTGCGATGTAACTCAGAAGAAGAAAACATATATTTCTCTTGCCTAATCTATTTTGTACCATTGGGCCATCACTTCCCTGTTCTCTCCATCCCCAACCTCTGTTACCACCACTCTCTTCTGTGCTTCTAGAACTTCAATGGTTTTAGATTTTACATATAAGTTAGAACATGCAGTATTTGACAAACTACACCTGACTTATTTTACTTAGTGTAATGTTCTCCAATTCTAGAGGGATGGAAATTTCTAAGAACACAGCCTTGTATCTCTCTCCACACAGAGCTGTATTTTTTTGCTATCTCTTCACTTGCCTTCAATAATTCAAGCATGTTTAAGTCTACTATCTTGCCACGAGTAATATTTGAAATTCTTCCAAAGTCCTCTTGGCTGCAACAGGCATGACTGGAAATGTAGTACCAACAAAGGGAAATAGACTATGAGTTGAACACTTGTCTTTTAGTTCTACTTCTGTTGAATTGTTCTGGGGTCCTGGATGAAGCATTTAAACTTCTTGTACTGCTTTATTTGACAAGTGGATAGTAAAGACAACCCAATCTGACTACGTTTATGGTTGAAAAATGAGGTTTAAAATAGCATGTGTATGTATAAGTGTATGCATAAGTGTTTAATATAATGGGTTATACATATGAGATATTATATTCCTCTAAATCCATGTTTTCACCCTCTGAAATGGCTGGTTCTGAATAATTACCATGTTGATGGTACAAGGAATTGAGTTTAAAACTTAGTTCTTTTGATTTGTTTTTGCTAGTATTTAAAAGGTAGTGGTGTGACTTCAGATTATACAGAAATGAAGAAAATAAGAGCAAGGGCCATAACCTGAATGGTCAACTCAGAATTTATTAGATATTTTGAGGTTGTAATCATTTCATTTTAAAATTTAACTGAGAAGAAGGTAAATAATAGTCTTGGCAAAGCTAAAATCTGATGTCTGAATCTCTCGTTTTCTAACTTTGTGGCAACTGAATGGACTAACTTTGAGGTAAAAAATGTTGATCTCATTGTCAAGGGTCCATCTTGCCAAGCTAAGTTATTGTAGGTTGAGAAGAAAGGAGACATTGCCTCATTTTATGGAGATTATTGCCTAATTGTGAAGCTGAGGGAAAAACAGTGATGAAGAACAAGGAATTAGCTCAAAGGCCATACAGTCCAATTTAAGTAGATATGGTTTATGATATGCTGCAGTTTTCAAAAGTATGTTACCTTGTCCCTCAAGCACCAAGAATCTGTAGCTCCTTACACTGTCACACTGTGATGAGAAGTTTCCATCTCTCCTTCTACCGCTTCTTGTTTTTTTCTATGAATAAGTAAACCCTCCTCATGGTTCATGCTCTCACTCTCAACCACTAAACTCTCCACTCCTTCCTCAGACTCTGGCTTTGCTTTCTTATGGCTTCAACTTTCTTATGCCTGGTAACTTCTTTTTATTTTTTCCTTCTTCCTCCCTCCCTCCCTCCCTCCCTTCCTCCCTCCCTCCTTTCTTCTTTCCTTCCTTCCTTCCTCTCTTCCTTTCCTTCCCTTTCCTTCCCATTATTTCCCTTCCTTCCCTCCTTCTATGGACATCATTTAGTGAGTATTTCAGCTTCCATGTCACCATTCTGTGACCATTTCTTCATAAGTCATGTCAAGTTCTTTACAAGATTGGATTGATGGGTCTGTTAATATCTAATATAGAGAAATTTCCCATGGAAACAATTCCAGTGTGAGATTTCCCATAGGCCTTTGGCAAACTTAATGATTACTGCCATTGGCTAAGGTGTCCATATTTTGTCTAATTCAAACGTGAACAGCTTGGTAAAATTGTGTTTTTTAAAATTTTTCGGATTATAATTGTGGCATGCAAATTATTAAAAGAATTCTTTCTTATACAATATATAAATGCAGAGCCTATACATGTTTTTATTATTGATTATAGTTAACTAGTAAACTCCAGCACGAAGCATGTTCCAGTTATAAAATACAAACATGAATACTTTTTTGCATTTTTCATAAAAATACTGTTTCATTAAATAATAAAAATACTATCTTATCAGCACTCATATTGCACATTTAACTTTAAAATGTGTTTTGAAATTTTTTGTCATTTACCTTCCACAGTAATTTTGGTATTATTATTCTCATTTTTCAGATGAAGCATTTGAAGCCCAAGAACATTCTATTATTTTCTTTTGAAACTTTCCAACTTTAGGATGTAGGTTTATCTTCTAACTTCTTACTTTTGCCATCAGACCGAAGTGCCTTTTATACTCAATGTTATGTATATGTCAAATGAAATCAGGTTTTAAGGTAAGCCAATTTTTCTATGTGAATTATAAAGAAGAATAAGTAATAGAATCAAAGTGACTGAAGATGAAGTAAACAAATTTTTATCTCCAAAATCTTTTTAAACAACTTATCTAATGAGAAATATTGCTTATTTTCTGTCAGGTGAACTTTCTGATGCGGTTCAAAGTATGTCAGTATACACCAAAAATGATATGTAAGATTTTATTGCAGGCAGAGATGATTAATTCTTTGGGGTCTATTTTAATCATTCCCTTTTTGAAGTGCAGTGACAGTCAATATATTACTCCAAAGTCTCTGCTTTACATAAAGTTGTAGTGTGAAGCTAAATTTTAAAAATGGTAAAATATCACCAGACGTGAATGAAAAGCGGCTATTTCTTTCACAGGCAGAATTACAGTTTCAAATGGTAATATTAATTCAACCACAGAATACATGGGAATAATTTTTTGATTTCATATTGAGACCTTGCCACAAGCAAAATAATAAATTTTTTACTCTGCAGAAGAAGCTTGTTAGCTAAACTTTCACCATAGGGTTTGTGTAATTACCCTTCAGATTACTGCTCAGATGCACTAAATAGGAAGGCAAGAGTTTTCTTCTAATTGGCTGCTATCAGAGCTGCCACAATAAATGATAGATGTGGTCCAGTTATCAACATTTTAACAAAGATGGACGTTTTTGCTTGCTTTTGATTTATTTCCAAGGACCTCCACACCTTGAATTTGGAATTGATCTTTAGTCATGTGTGAGAAGAATATTCCATTCACATGCCAACCATAATCAGCACCCATTGCACATCCTGGTGTCTCTGCTGAAATGATTGAATCCTGTAGTAACTGCAATTGCTGATACTATCTGCTGGAAGAGTGCAGTGTAGACAGTAATTGGTTATTGTGAGTAAGAAGATCTGCTCCAGATCATTTCACACCAAATGTCCTCAGAGGACCTTCTCTTCTACTTCTTTTAATCCTCTGCTGGTGATTTGGCTTTTTAGACCAATTTAGGATTTGACTTTTCCTTTCTCCAGCTCTGATTCCTTCATGAAATGAATTGAAAGTACTCTGTGTAACTGAAGGCAAACTTTTAATCAATTGGATTTGAAGGGTGAGGGCTGAGTCTATGCCATGCAATGACTGGACAGTAAATCACCTACCAGAAGGTGCTAAACTTCACGTGGTGCTCTCCACCAAAGTGGCTAGAGAGATCCACCATTGGGAGCATACTCCCTTCAACTTGCTGTTCCTATACTGGAAATTGTTTTATTTGATCCAACCATATCACCACCTAGGTAGGGTAATTCCTTGCCCAAACTGTGAAGTCTCTTAAGTCCATCTTTGAAATAAAAATTGGTGACATTCTTTTACTGTCATTGTCCTTCTCTCAATTCCCCATCAGGTTACCTAACAATCTCATGTCTGCCTCCTGCTTTCAGGAAGGAGTTATTAGTGATCACTTAAGCAATTGTTAGAATGAATTTCTGTTAACTTTCTCAGGGGCAGTTTAATTTGAAGTGTTATTTTAACTGTGTCCCAAAAGATTGGCCTCTGTAAAGGGAATCAAGGAATCTTGAGCATTAGTAAGCTGGGAGGAAGGGATTGGGAGGAAGGGGAAGAAAGGCGAGGGGCCAGGTGTAGTGGCTCACACCCATAATCCCAGCACTTTGGGAGGCCAAGGTGGGCAGATCACTTGAGGTCAGGAGTTACAGACGTGCTGACCAACATAGTGATACCCTATCTGTACTAAAAATACAAAAATTAGCTGTTTGTGGTGGCGCACATCTGTAGTCCCAGCTACTTGGGAGGCTGAGGCAGGAGAATTTCTCTAGCCCAGGAGTGGGAGGTTGCAGTGAGCCCAGATTGCACCCCTGTACTCCAGCCTGAGGGACAGAGCAAGACTGAAAGAAAGGAAAAGAAAAGAAAAGGAAAGAAAGAGAAAGAAAGGAAAGAAAAGAAAAGAAGGAAGGGAAGGAAGGAAGGAAGGAAGGAAGGAAGGAAGGAAGGAAGGAAGGAAGGGAGGGAGGGAGGGAGGGAGGGAGGGAGGGAGGGGGGAGGGAGGGAAAAGAGAGAGGAGGGAGGAGAGAACAAGAGAGAGAATATATGTGACAGCACAACCTTCAGGTCTTACAAACTTCATAGCTGTTTTATGTGACTGCTTATTCCACTATAGGCCTTATTATTCCACTATGAGTCCACTGGGACTCATACCACATACTCTTGCCATAGCTAGTTGGGGTTAGAGGCCCTGCTCAGTGTGAAGCCATATTATAAGACAAAGAAAAATGGTCCATGTGGACATGATACCTAAAACTCTAATTTTATCAGGACTTCATTCTGAGGTAAGTAGATCTACCAAAGAATAATAAACAGATCTAGTCATTATGAAGTTCACAAAGTTAACAAGGGGTTATCTGATTTTCTCCTAAAAAATCATGATTTGCCAGAAGAAATGCATTTGAAAATTCTACTCCTCCAGACACTTATCTCCCCTTCATCTTTTTCTATGCCTCTACTTCTATCTCTCTGCCACTCCATTCCCTCTTGTTGTCTTTACTGAGCATAATATTTTTATAAGCCTCTTTTGACTTTACATATTTGTATGGATTGATGATAATGTGAGAAATAGTGCAGTAAATATCCAGATTAATCATAAAGTAGTCACCTAGGGCAGCATTTTTCATTTTAAGCAACAACTAGAAAACAGGTGGCCTTTTTAAATGCCCATAGTTGATTAATGAAATGCAAGATTTATTGTGAAATGCGTGGAGGGCCAACCAGAGGGTCTCCCCTCAACTTCCCAGGGAGAGCAAGAAAGTGCTTTTTGTATCGCACTAAAGTGATTAATTTTTAAGTAGGGACTAACTCTCCTGTCTCTGTTTATTTATGCAGCCTAGGAGAGTCTATTCTCCTGATGTAATAATGACGTTACCTTACATTTACATAGCCCTTTATGCTTTTTGAAGTACTTGAAGATGTACCATTGCACCTTATCCTGACAGCCACCCTCAAAGACTAGTGAGGAGGCTTCATTCTCTTTCTTTCATGAATGAGACAACAGAGGGAAAAGAAACTGACTATTATCTTAGTCTGTCCTTGTTAGAATTAGGATTAGAACCAGGATTAGAACCTGTTATATCATTCCCATCGGTGTGTTTATGTACTATTTGATTAGATGGAGTTATCTAAACTGAAGAAACAATATTGCCATTCTCTATAAAATGTGGACATCATTTAAATAAAAACAGTTGGTCTATATTTTATGTAATTTATAATCACATCCTTTGTAAGTTACTCAAATAGGAACAATAATGATCACTATTGAGAAGTAAAAAGTTTGTTTTTAAATAGAAATTTTGCTATGTAAGTAAGATCAGAAAAATATAATTTCCAACAAATTTAGTGGACTTAAATTATTTGAAGGATGGAATCCCCATGACACAGGATAATCCATAAACTATAAAACCCTTGAAGTCAACCTAGGAAATACCATTCTGGACATAGGCTGCAGCAAAGGTTTCATGAAAGAGATGCCAAAAGCAATTGCAACAAAAACAAACATTGACAAATGGGATCTAATTAAACCAAAAAGCTTCTGCACAGCAAAAGAAACTATCATCAGAGCGAACAGGCAGTCTACAGAGTGGGAGAAAATTTTTGCAATCTGCTGCATTCTTATTACCAAAGCAAGTGCCCACACCCAATGAGATTCAGAGTGAGAAATAGACTCCATGTCTTTTTGAGAAGATAGATCACCAAAGTCACAGTGCAAAGGAAGGGAAGAAAGACTGTGGCCAATTTTGCAATTTATCTCATTACTTATATGGTTATTTTTGGTTTTCAGCAGATTATTATTTGATTTGGTGAAGTAATTGGTACTGCTACTTGAGATTCCTTCAAGCAGTTAGGTGGTATGCTACGCTGAAAATACATGTGTCTGTATACAAATTTTAATTAAATGTAAGACTGTTGAAACTTCTGGTAGCCAAAACAATTGAATTTTACATTAGAATGATTTTAGAATTTTAGACTGCAATTTGGAATAAAATGGTTAATTTTAAATAACAAAAACTGAAGCAACATACTGACTCAATGAATCTCACTAAGTAGAGATATTTATCAAAATAATTCGTAATTCCAGGCCAAATGGATCCTGAAAATATTTCTCAGGAGACCACTTTGTATACATTTATTAGAAATGGATATTCTAGTAGATCTGTCAGCTTGTCTCATGTATTCCCTTGAAACACCCTCTTAACTGGAATTTTGGAAGTGCTTGCATGAAGACAGAGAGAGTGGGGAAGAGAGAGAGAGAGAGTATGCATTCGTATTTATCTTTGTGTATGTTGAACTAAGCAGAGCACAAGGCAGAAATCTTTAACATTATATTTTTCTTCTTAAAATTTATATTTTTTAAACTTTCACTTCTGTTTCCTGTACAAAGTATGAAAAATTTCAAAATACAAAAATCTGAAGATTGGCAGTATTAAAATAGAACCATTTAAAATAAAAAAAAAAAGAAGTCTTTGAAATATGGAAGCATCAAATTTGAAATATGGATTGTATTTTCATGATTTAAAAACTTGGTATTTTTAGCTGGGCATAATGGCACATGCCTGTAGTCCCAACTACTTCTGAGGCTGATACAGGAGGATCACTTGGGCCCAGGAGTTCAAAGCTACAGTAAGCCATGATTGTGCCACTGCATTCCAGCCTGGGCAACAAAGCAAAACCCCAAACCCGGACTCTAAAACAAAACATAACAAAACAAAAACAACAAAAACAAAAACCCTCGATATTTTAAAAAATTATATTTTAATTCTTTTATGTTTCCAAAACAATAGAAAAGAAGTAGTAGCTGCTTTGAATCCAAATACATGAATTTTAAAGGATTGTCATAAAATTATCTGACCCAAAGTTATAGAAACAGTTATGCAAAGTTTCGATATGTGAACATTAAACAGTAGTTTGATTTAATGGAAACTTTTAATATCAACTTTTGTGACAAAATACACTTTATTATGTGGAGCCAAAGGTAGCTCATCCACCTGATTATCCTGTTTCATGGGGATTCCTTCAAATAAGTCCACTACGTCCTTAAATTTTCACTGATACTAGCCTGCTATAAGTCATTACTGCCTCAAAGAATCAATTTTTCATACTTTATTATTTCATTATTTTATATTTTCGATACGTAGTATTTGTAGATGTTAATGGGGTACATGTGAAATTTGTTATATGCATAGAATTTGTAATGGTCAGTTCAGGTTATTTAAGTATTCATCACCCAAGTATTTATCATTTCTATCTGTTGAGTATATTTGAAGTCCTCACTGCTGGCTATTTTGGAAAATATGATACATTGTTGTTAACTATAGCCACCCAATTCTGCCATCAAACATTAGAATTTACTTCTTCTATCTAATTCAATGTTTGTCCAGTTAAGCAAACTCTCTTCATTACTCTCTCCTACCACCTGTACACCCTTCCCAGTCTCTGGTATTAGTCATTCCACCTCTGTCTCCATGTGAGCAACTTTTTAGTTCACTTATGAGTAAGAACACGTGATATTTGTCTTTCTGTGCTTTGCTTATTTTAGTTAACATAATGACTCCAGTTCCATCCATTTTGCTACAAAAAAAGATGATCTCTTTCTTGTTTTTGAATGAATAGTATTCCATTGTTTATATATACCACATTTTCTGTCTCTCTTAAAATTTTATTTCTATAGCTTTCAGGGTATAAGTGGTTTTTGGTTACGTGGATGAACTGTATAGAGGTGAAGTCTGGAATTTTAGTATACCAGTCGCCTGAGTAGTGTACAATGTGCCCAATAGTTAGTTTTTCATCCCTCACTCCCCTCCTACCCTCGCCCATCCTGAGACTCCAGTGTCCATTATACCACTCTGTATGCCTTTGCATACTCACGGCTTAGCTCCCGCTTGTAAGCGAGATCATGTGGTATTTGGTTTTTTGATTATTGAGTTATTTCAGTTAGAATGATTGCCTCCAATTTCATCCAAGTGAATGCAAAATACATTATTTCATTCTTTTTTATGGCTGAGTAGCAGTCCATGCTATAAATACACCACATTTCTTTATCCACTCATCGATTGATAGGCACTTAGCTTGATTCCATATCTTTGCAATTGTGAATTGTGCTGAGATGAACATGTGTGCAGGTGTCTTTTTGATGTAGTGACATCTTTTCCTTTGGGTAGATACCCAGCAGTGGTAGCTCTACTTTCATTTCTGAGGGAAATCTCCACACTGTTTTCCACAGAGGTTGTATTAATTTATATGCCCACCAGCAATGTAAAAACATTGCCTTTCACCAGATCCATGCCAATATCTATTGTTTTTTGACTTTGTAATAATGGCCATTATGTCTGGGGAAAGGTGGTATCTCATTGTGGTTTCAATTTGCATTTCCCTGATGATTACTGATGTTGAGCATTTTTTTCATATATTTGTTGGCCATTTGAATATCTTGTTTTGAGATATGTCTATTCATGTCATTTGCCCACTTTTTAATGGCATTGTTTTTTCCTTGCTGATTTGATTTCCTTGTAGAATTTAGATATTAGTTTTGTTGGATGCATAATTTGCAAATATTTTCTCCCAATCTATAGGTTGTCTGTTTACTTTGATGTTTTTTATTTTGCTGTACAGAAGCTTTTTAGTTTAATTAGATCCTATTTATTTAGTTTTGTTATTGTTGCATTTGCTTTTGGGGTCTTGGTCATAAATCCCTTGCTTAGGCCATGTCCAGGAAAGTTCTTCCTAGGTTTTCTTCTAGAATTTTTATGGTTTCAGGTCTTAGATTTAAGTCTTTAATCCAACCTGAGTTAATTTTTGTATTGGTGAGAAATAGGGATCCAATTTCATTCTTCTACATGTAGCTATCAAATTTTCCTAGCACTATTTACTGAATATGGTGTCCTTTACCTAACTTACGTTTTGTATGGTTTGTTGAAGACTATTTGTTTCCATCCTCTTTACTTTCTTTCATTAGTATTTTATGCTTTTTCTTGTAGAATTTTTTTACCACCTTGGTTAAATTTATTCCTAGGTGAGTTTTTTTGTGGCTGTTATAAATGAGGTTGCCTGTATAATTTTTTGAGTATTTTATTATTGGTGTATACAAATGCTACTGACTTTCACATGTTAATTTTGTGTCCTGTGACTTTATGGAATCTGTTTATTAGTTCTAAGAGCTTTCTTTATTCAACTGTTGATGGACACTGGGGTTAATGCCATATCTTGGCTTGTCAACACTTGTCAACAGTGCTACAGTAAACATAGGAGTGTATTCCTTGATATATTGGTTTCTTTTCCTATAGGTAAATAAACAGTAGTGGGATCGCTGGGACATATGGCACTTCTACTTTTAGTTTTTGAGATATCTCCATACTGTTTTTCATAATGGTTATATTAACTTATATTCCCACCAATAGTGTACAAGAGTTCCCTTTTCTCCATATCCTCATCAACATCTGTTATAGTTTTGTCTTTTTAAAAAATTGTCATTCTAACAGGTAAGATGATATCTTATTGCAGGTTACATTTCTCTGATGATTAGTAATGTTGAGCATTTTTTCATACACCTATTGGTCATTTGTATGTCTTCTTTTGAGAAATATGGATTTATTTCTGTTTTACTGTTAGGTTGTGTGAGTTTCTTATATATTCTCGCTATTAGTTTCCAGTGAGATGAATTTTCAAATATTTTCTCACACTGAAGAGGTTGTCTCTTCACTCTCTTGCTTGTTTATTTTGCTGTGCAGAAGGTTTTTTAGTTTAATATAGTCTCATTTGTCTATTTTATTGTTGTTGTCTGTGTTTTTGAGGTCTTAGCTATAAAATCTTTGTAGAGACCAATGTCCAAGAGTTTTCACTAGGTTTCCTTCTAGTAGATGTGTAGTTTCAAGTCTTACATTTAAGTCTTTAATTTATCTTCAGTAGATTTTTATACATGATGAGATAGAAATCTAGTTTTTTTCTTCTGCATGTTGTTATCCAGTTTTCCCAGCACCATTTATTGAAGACCATATCCTTTCCCCAACATATGTTCCTGACAGCTTTGTTAAAGATTAGTTGGCTGTAAATATGTGGATTTACTTCTGGATTTTCTATTCTATTTCATTAGTCTATGTGCCTGCTTTTGTACTAATACCATACTCTTTAGGTTACTGTAGCCATATAATATATTTTGAAATGTGATGCTCTCAACTTTGTCCTTTCTGCTCAGGATTGCTTTGGCTATTTAGACACTATTTTGATTCCATTAGAATTTTAGAATTCTTTTTTGCTATTTCTGTGAAAAAAAATGATATTAGTATTTTTATAGGGATTGCATTGAATCTGTAGATTGCTTTGGGTAGTGTGGCTATTTTAGTGATATTAATTCTTCTGATCCATGAGCATAAGATTGTTTTTCATTTGTTTCTGTCCTCTTTACTTTCTTTCATGGGGAGTATTTTGTGCTTTTTCTTGTAGAAATTTTTTACCATCTTAGTTAAATTTATCCCTAGGTGGGTTTTTTTGTAGCTATTATAAATGAGATTGCCTTTATAATTTTTTTGACTATTTTATTATTGGTATATACAAATGATACTGACTTTCACATGTTAATTTTGTGTCTTGTGACTTTATGGGATCTGTTTACTAGATCTAAGAGGTTTTGGTCGAGTGTTCTAGTTTGTCTAAACATAAGATCATGCCATCCGCAAAGAGGGATACTTTGTCTTCTTCTTTCTCATTTTGGATACTTTTTCATTTTAGTCTCTGACCTGATTGTTCTGGCTAGGACTTTCAATAGTTTATTGAATAGGTGTGGTGAAAGTGGGCATCCTTACCTTGTTCAAGTTATTAAAGGAAATGCTTTCAAGTTTTCCTTGTTCATTCTGATGTTACCTATGGGTTGGTCACATATAACCTTTATTATTTTGAGGCATGTTTCTTCTATGCCTAGTTTGTTGAGAGGTTTTGTCATAAATAGATGTTGAATTTTATTAAATGCTTTATCTGCATCATTTAGATCATCATATGGTTTTTGCCCTTCGTTCTGTTGATGTGTTATATCACATTTATCGATTTGTGTACATTGAACCATCCTTGCATCACTGGTATAAATCTGAATTCATTATGGTATATTATCTTTTCGATATGCTGTTGAACTCCAATTACTAGTATTTTCATGGAAATATTTGTGTCTATATTCATCAAGTGTGTTGGCCTACAGTTTTCTTAATCATTTCCTTGTCTGGTTTTGGTATCAGAGTTATAGTGGACTCACAGAACAAGTTAGAAAATATTCTCTCCTCTTCAATTTTTAAAAAATAGTTGGAGGAATATTGAAGCTAATCCCCCCTTTTTTTTCTTTTAGCAGCAGTGAATCCATCCAATTTTGAGTTTTTCTTTCTTGGAAGACTTTATTACTGTTTCAATCTTATTTCTTGTTATTAGTCTGTTCAGGTTTTTGTGTTTATTCCTGATTCACTCTTGGTAGGTTGTATGTTTCCAGGACTTTGTTTTGTGTTATTCTTTATTCCTTTCTTCTTTTCTTATTGTTTGTCATTGTGATTTGGTGGTATACTATAATAGTATCATTTGAGTCCTTTCCTTGCCTGATTCGTGTTTTTGCTTTATCTGTGAGTTTTATACTGTTGTGGGTTTTTGTGATGCTAGATGTAGTTCTTTTGCTTCCAGATTTAGGATTCCCTTTGGCATTTCTTCTAGAGCTGGTCTGGTAGGTTTAAATTTCCTAAGCTTTTGCTTGTCTAGGAAATACTTTATTTTTTCTTCATTTATAAATTGTACTTTTGCTGGATATAGTATCTGGACACAATATCTTTGGCTGGCAAGTTTTTTCTTTCAGCACTTTTAATATATCATTTCATCCTTTCCTTCCCTGTAAGGTTTCTGCTGAGAAATTTGCTAATAGTCTGATGGAGGTTCCCTTATAGGTAAGTAGATGCTTTTCTCTTGCTGTTTTTAGAATTCCCTCTTTGTCTGTGACTTTAGATAATTTGTCTATAATGTACTATGAAGCAGACTTTTGTGCATTGTATCTGTTTGGCGATCTCTTAGCTTCCCGTAAATAGATGTTTAAATTTCTGGCTAGACTTCAGACGTTTTCATCTATTATTTCATTAAGCAGGTTTTGTAATCCTTTAGTTTTTTCTTCACTTTATTGAACACCAATAATTCATATGTTTGGTCAGTTTATGTTTTCTCACATATCACATAGAATTTGCCTATTTCTTTTTGTTCCTTTTTTCTTCATTTTAGTTTGACTGGGTTATTTCAAAAGACCTGTCTTTGACTTCTGAGATTCTGTTCTGCTTGATCTAGTCTACTGTTGAAGCTTTCACTTGTATTTTGTTTTTTATTCAATATATTTTTTACTTCTAGATTTACTTCTGCTTGGTTATTCTTTTGATATCTATCTTTTCTGTACATTTCTCATTCCTGGCATGATATTTTTTAAATCTCTGCATTATTTTTTCATAATTCTCTTGTATATTACTGAGCATCTTTGATATCAATATTTTGAATTTATTTTTGTTTAGAATCTGTTGCTGAAGAATTATTTTGTCCCTTTGGACAAGTCTTTTGTTTGTTTGTTTTTTGCTTTTTCATGTTTCTTGTGTCCTTATGTTGATATATGCACATCTAGTGTAACGGTCATCTCTTTCAATATTTTGAACTCGCTTTCATAAGAGAGAACTTTTTTGTGAAGGTGTATCTGAGATGTTTGTTGTGTAGGGCACTTTGGCTTTTGATTTTGGGTGAGTGCAGTAGTGGAGTTTCTACATAATTTCTTATACTGTAAACAGTGTCAGTGGCATCTGTGATTTCTCTGGTAGTTTAGGGTTTTGTTATTAATGAAGACTGTGGTGAAGTTTTGTTGGGGTCTAGGACCCGGTATGCCAGTCTTAGGGCCCCAGTGCTGTCTGTGGTGAGCTTAGCGTACCTGTCCTTGGGCTCCAGGTTAGCATACACTTGCACCAATGTTAGCAGGTCCAGGCAGGCCAATTATTGGGCCTCCAGGTAGCTTGCTCAGGTGCCAGCAATGACGGCAGTGGGCTTGGTGGATGGGTGGGTTCTCAAGTCCCTGGGCAGCAGGCGTGGCATCAGTGATTGCAGTAGCAGTGATGGAACAACGCTTTGGGATACAAGTGGTTTGCACTGTTGTTGGTGGTGGCTGTGATGTGGATGGGTCAGTCCCTAGACCCACAGGTGGCACTTACAGTGGGTTCTCCAGCTGTGGGAGTAGTGGCAGGTTGAATGTGTCTGACCTCTGACCTCAGAAGGAGTGTTCAGGTGCCACCATGGTGGACTGGGCTGGGCAATTCTCAGACCCTTGGATACTGTCCTTTGGTACTAAGGAGTGTGGAGCCAAGCTGGGTGGTCCCCTTAGGCCTGCAAGGGGTGCATGCTGAGGCTGGCTATGATAGGCAAGGATGGGTGGTTTCCAGGCCACTGACATAATGCTCAGGTGACAGCAGCAGCACCAGTGTGGTCCTGCTACTGGAAAAAGTGGGGTGGCTTTCCCTGGGAAAAGCATAGGCACACAGCTGAGAGGGTGTGGGCTTTGCTTGCACCTTAGCCCACAGCAGTCAACAGTGGCAGCCCTTGTGGGCAGTGAAATTTGTTCTTAGGATGTGGCTGCCCCTCTGCTGCACAGTGGGGGTTGTTGCCTCCATCTTTCACCTCAGCACCAGCAGCAGAACAGGACACAGTTTTGTGTGACCTGGGCTCTCAAAATGACACCATGTTATGTCACTCCTTCTCTACTAAAAATGCAAAAAAATTAGCTGGGTGTGGTGGCATGCACCTGTAATCCCAGCTACTCGGGAGGCTAAAGCAGGGGAATTGCTTGAATCAGGGAGGTGGAGGTTGCAGTGAGCCGTGAGCCAAGACTGTGCCACTGCACTCCAGCCTGGGCAACAGAGCGAGACTCGGTCTCACTCTAAAAAAAAAAGAAAAAAGGCCCCATGTTACCACCACTTACGTCTTGGGGATCTAGGGGACTCAGCATGAGCTTTCTCTCTAAAACAATGCCTTTGTGTGGTTTTCAATGAACGACACATGTTAGTCTTCAGGCCCACCAGGGTCTAGGGCTCTTCCATGGATAGGATTATAGGAGTCTGTGGCAAGAATGTGGATCACTGGAGAGGTCTCTCCCTTTCCTTTCCTTGCAATTGGGAGCCTTTCCACACCCCCCACCAATCCCTGAGGAACAGGCTACCTCACTTTCCTCTCTTTCCTTGCTTTATGTGCTTCCTGTCACTTCTCTGTTGAATTCCACTGTTTCATCTTAAATAATCTCTTCAAGTTGTGATTATTTATTTACTATTTTGGTTCCTCTCCATGGCAAAGGGTAGCACCAGATGCATCTAGTCAGCTATTTTGAAGCTTCTCCCTCTTCCATACTTTAAAAATATAAATACTTTACAGTGTATGCTATTGATGAAGTCAACAATATTGCTCAGAAAACTTTAATAACTCCCTGTAACTTGAACACCCACACTCTCTCTCTCTCTCACACACACACACACACACAAAAGCAAACAAACCAAAATCCCTCTTGACATGGCAGGCTTTTAACATTTTTGCTCCAAGTGTTTTTCTGGTTTTAGCCTCTGCATCCCTTTTATGTACACCTGCTTTGAATGGAATGTTTGTGAATTTCAAATTTCATATGTTGAAGCCTAAATATATATGTATCTGTGTGTGTGTATATATATATGTGTGTGTGTGTGTGTGTGTATACATACACACACACACACACACACACATATATATATATGCTATCTGCAAATCAGGAAGAGAGCCCTCATCAGACTCCAGATCTACTGACACCTTAACTTTGGATTTCCAAGTTACCAGAAGGGTTAGAAATAAATTTCTATCATTTAATCACCTAGTCTGTGGCATTCTGTCATAGCAGCCAGAACTAACTAAAATGATACCCAGTGCTACAGTTCAGGAAATTTGACTCTGATGTTACTTAAACATAACATGAGCTCTCTGATTATTGGCCATTATTCATGTCCTTGAATTTTTTTCTTAAAGTCTAGCTTAAATATGATGTTCTCCATGACTTTCTTTCTAGTCAACACAGAGGGCCTCTCTTCTCCCACCCCGATTCCAGGGAGGAAACATTTATGGCATATATTGCATACTACCCCAGCTTGGTAATATGTACAATCTCTCCTATAAGACTGTAGATTATTTGAGGAGTGTTAATAAAACTTTTTATCTTTTCTGCTCCTAACAATATAGCAACTTGCACAACATAGTAACTTGTACATGGTAGGTCTTCAATAAATTATTTATTAGTTGAGGTGATTTTGCTAGAGAGATGGCATTCATGTATTTGAGGGGCTAATTACAAAATGGCTATGGGAGAGGGATTATTATTGTTGCCATTTTCCATATAATAAAACTAAACCATTAATGTCTGTAATAAACTCATTCAGAAATTATGAGTCATTTGTTTGTAATTAGCAAGGAAACAGGCTAGAGTCACCTTATACATTACTGGATAAATCCTGAAGGGGCTATCAACTTGAAGCAAGGTTTTAATGTCAGTAAAAAGAGATGCCTGTTTTTATCAGGTAAGTCATTTCCCACTAGTTATCTGAATCTTCATCTTTGCCATATTTATTCATGCATTTTTGGGTCCTGAGCTTGGGAATATTAATATGAACTCTAACTGCCTTATTCCCATTTTTGTTTCTGAACGCTAATATATTTTCCCTCTGAACTTCTCTATTGCCATTGCCATCTCTAATTTGGTCAGAAATAAGACCGGAGTGAACCATAGCAATCATAGGGTGACCAAGACAGGCTTAACATTTTCCTCAGCTTGAATAAACTTAAATGTCTTTGTTCCTAATATAGGCCCCCTCTCTTTTCTTGGAGTATTTACTATAGAAAACTTGTAAGGGATTGTAAAGCTTTTCTCTGTTCCTTTGAGATATAAATTCTCTCAAACCAAGAATGTCTTTCTCAAGGACCTGAGACCTATCCCTTTGAAATGTAATCATAAAGAAAGATAGGGCCCCTGTATCCCAGTGTATGTGGGAGGATAGCCTGCTAACCCCTGTAAGTGACAATCAGTAAATACCTTAACCAATGATTAGCCAATAAGTATCTATAAAGCTTGGCTAATACCGGCTTCCTTTCAATTTGCTTTAGCATAGATTATAAATATCTATCTTAGGCTGCAGTTTGTTGCCTACACCACCTAGAGCTGAACAACTACTGTGTTTAAATAAAGGAAATCTCTCCAAAGAGGAGTGGTTTCTTATAAACACTCCTCTATTAAGTTTCTAGTAGATGACTCAGTGTACAGGTGTTTACGGACAATTAATTATCACCATGATATTTTACTACGTTGATTTACAGGAGAGAATGGGGAAAAGGCCAAAAGCTAAATTATTTCCCAGCTATCATGCCCCTGTGTTTGCTCTGTGTTAGCTGGTGATTCAAATTCACCAGTTAATAGAAAGAGGAAGATCAAAGATGGGAATATACAATGACTGATACCTAGCATTGCCTAGCCATATTTGCTTTGGTGTCAAATCCAAAGTCAGAAAAATTTAAAAAAAAATTTAAAGAGATCAATACAAATGCTCTATTATTATGCTAATAAAGAACTATTTACTTAGAGGAATGCCCTAAAGTGAGTCCTAATAAGTCAATAACAAAGCATAGGAGCCAATTTTTATCATAAGTTAAGCCATGCTAAATATTCATGAGGGTTCGGTTTGAGAGAGCACTTCCAACAGTAATGTTAAAGGTAATACATAAATTATAAGAAAACTACTTATCATGTCTAAAGATCACAGAGGGTTGAGTCTTGAGACAAGCAAGCTTTTAAAAACTTAAGAGTGGAACAAAATGAATCAACAAATACTTTCAACTCAACTTCTAGTGTTAGACCTTACCCTTATATTTCTAAAAACATAACTCAGATGCCATCCTTCACTCCTGATCGTTATAGAGGTCAGAGTACGGATATACCCCTAGGACTGTAGATGCTTTAGCATAGGTCAAACAAAGATATTTTCAAGATAATAGTTTCATTATACACGGGAGAAGGGGCAGGCAAAGCATGGAGCATATAGTGGTAAAAGTTATTCTGCTGAGGCTATATGGACTTCAAATGCTGTCAGAGAGCAGGGTGGTTTTGAATTTATACTACCAATCCTCTCAATTATAATCTGAGAAGATAATCAGATTAATACCTATGTTGACAGTGAGAGGGCAAACAGGCCATTTCTTCAAAAAAATCAATGCTTATATCAAAACAGAATTTAGGCTAAAGTATGAAATAAGAAAAAATAACAAAATTCCAAAGAATGAACAAAAGAAAATATGTTTTAGATCTATGGAATGAAAACAACAACAAAAATAGATATGTTCTTGGATTTCATTTGGATTAAATGTTGTAAAAATGTAAATCATATTCACATTCACTGATTTTAAATGAATTGTAATAAATAAATGGGGATTTTTGTTATGTCAGATTTTTAAAGGATATAATAGAATGATAATTTAATTGTAATGTGACAACATTATATTATTCATTATTGGTAAGAATGAAGAGGATATGGAAGTCTCCTATAGAATCATCCTTAACTTTTTGGGACTCAATTTCATAACAAGTATTAATAGGTTCAAAATCCTGCCTATTTTTTCTTCTAGTAATTACATTTCTAAAACTTTATTCTAAGAAAAGACTTACAGATGCTTATAAAGATTAAATATAAGATTGGCCTTATACTAAAATGGCTAACAATAAATTGAAACCAAGCTTCTATAGCAGATTGGCTAATCTCATGAAAATCCATCCATCTAATAGAATAGTAGGCATTAAGAGTTACATTTTAGAGTTTAGAATTATAGAATATAAACAAAATAGGTAAAAACAAGTTGCAAGATAATGTTTAAAGTCTGATTTATCAATATAATTTCTCTATGTGTGAGTATATATATATATATATATAGAGAGAGAGAGAGAGAGAGAAGAAGAAGAAGAAGAGAGGGCAAGAGAGAGAGAGACCAAATTTTAAAAATGTTATGAGTCGCAATTGCTGTGTTGCAGATTTTGATTTTATTATGTAGGAATGAGTACAGAAAGCCATGCATTGTGGAAGACAACATGTATCACCGAGCGATGCTTTCAGCTGCAGATAATAGTAGTTTAAATTCAAAATAAATGTGGCTTAAAGAAACAATTGCTTTTAGACAAAATCTGTATGTTGGCAGTTGCTTCCAGCATTGACTCAGCTATTGAACAATTCTATCAGGGCTGCTGATTCTATTTTTCTGCTGTGTCATGCTTACCTTAGACTGTTAGTTTTTATCCTTGTGCTTGTCTCATCACAGTGGCAAGATGGCTACCAGCTCTTTAGCCATTACATCTTCATTTAAGGTAGTTAAAAAAAGACTAAATAATAAAGCCCACCATGTGTGGTGTGCTTTAGGAGAAAATCAACAGCTTTTTCAGAATTATTCTCTTAAAATAATTGACGTTGTATCTCAGTAAGCAGAACTGGATCATGTGGTTACCTCTAGATCCAAAGCTGTGTGACAAAGTCAGGAACTTGATTTCCACAAATATTTTACACCAATAACTCATATACTTGACTGCACTTTGAGGCCAACACTTATTAATCAGCATTTTAAAATACAAAAACTGTATGTCTGCTTTGTGGCTAAGTAGGAAATGGAAAAGAGTCATTGACAAAATTATAAATTCTTTCACTGTGTCCGGATGAAAAAAGGAGTATTTCTCTCCTTGTCTAATCTCTTTTCATATCAGTTGCCAGCAAAGCATTGAATTGTTTAACTCAAGTCCTAGTTCCTTCATTAAAAACATAATAAAGGAGAATACTCATTTCAGATTTTATTATGCTGGTCTGGAAAAGGAAAAAAGATATTTGTATAGGAAAATATTGTGGAAGAACTTAATAGGAACCAAAAAGATTACCAGTTTTCTTCTGTGGAAAATACGGTATTGTCCAGGAACACTCTTCTAGGTTATCTGATTCTATAGGTCTCTGCGCCTTTCATTATCTTTGAGCTATTTTGCAACTTTGATAGGGACGCAGATAATTCCTATTCATAGGCATACTAATACATTTTGTTTGGTGGAATTACAATGGACAATTCTCCTTCCCCCACTGTGTAATATGTCAGTTTTCCATCTATGGTAAGTTTATTTTAGCATTTCTTATCTGCCAGTATATGTGACTTTGAATTTTTCTTTGAACCAGTTATGACATTGTTCTGATTGACTCTTTAATAAGTTAAACAGAATCTTTGACATGAGTTAATTTTATAGTTGTGTGAGAGTCATGATTATAGCCTAAGTTACTTTTTAATAGTTGGAAGATGATGTAGAGGTTAATAGGAAAATTAAGATTTTGACTTGATTGTATGCCTGAATTGGTCTCACTAAGAGTGAGCTTTATTATTGTGAATAAAAGAATAATTGATTTTATGAGTTATGAGTAGGAGATGTTTCACTGATAGTTTCAAATCTGGGACTTAAATAGATAAAAACAATAAGAAAAACTTCCAACAAACCTTTAGAAAAAGAAGTAGCTACAGAAAAATAGTCATATCAAATTTATCAAAAGCAAATTTATATTTTGTGCTTTAGTCATGAATTATGATGAACATTAGCCTCTATTTCTTTCACTCTTTCAACTCAGTGTTCCTATTCTAGGATAACAACAATGATAGAATAATACTTGAGAATTCTTAAAGTGGCTCAAACTTGGACCACTTGATATTTGTTTTAAGAGTTTTTCATTCAAAAAATAAAGGAAAATAAATGAAAGTCTTCCCTTAATTGTGCTAACTTTAGAAGAAAAGATTCTGGTACTTTCAATTTTATTCAAGATAGGTGTTTAGGACCTCTGTGGGAACTTAATAAATGTCCCTTTTCTCTCAAAACAAATAATTCACCTGTTTCAAACTTTGTTATATTTTATCAAGTATTTGATAAGTGAAAAAACTGAAAATGAGTGTATTCATTCACTTTGAATTATTGGTGGCTAAAGGCATTGTCCCTTCCAGGAATTAAACTTTTAATGACTTCAGGTACCATGGCAGTTTAGCATCAACTCTTTTGGGGGGTCAACGTGGACATTTCATTACATCAGATTATACCCCATAAACTGCACGTTTTGCTAAGCAGTACCACTGTCTTGTCTTTACTCACAATATTCACTTTCTGGTCTGTATGAGGTACTTTAAAATACATGATTTTTACAACAGGAGCATCCAATGTGGGTCTAGTAATGTGAATAAGCTTTGGACAAAAATAACCAAATACTAAACACTATTGACCTTTCTGGATTTAGCCAGTCAGCGTGAAATTTAATGTATTCCAGTATTTCTGAAGACTGGTGAAGTGTAAAACATTCTGTCTAGAAGAACTCACCTATTCTATGGATTTTTCACCTTGTAAAACAGGTAGTTGTAGAATATTTAAATTGTAATGAAAGAAAAAGCCATTATCAAACAATAACCACAAAGAAAAGGGAGATTTCCATCTAAAATGCTTATAAACTGCAGACTAAGTTTGGGACCAGCTGAGCCAAGGATCCATCTTGCCCTTAATGAAATCTGAGCCAGATCCATGCATGCTGGGAGCATCACCGTTGGAAATAGCTCTGTGGCAAATGAGTTACTAGATTCACCCAAGTGAATATAACAGCCATTTTCTTGAACAGTTGGAATCCTTTTGCTGGACTGGATAAGGTTTTAAAAACAAAAACAATCTGATAATAGCTCTGTTTACCTACCCTGCCAAAAGTACTAACGGCAAATCTATCTTTGATGAGGCGAAAGGTAGATAGAATGTATTGTAGAACTATGTCTGGCAACATCTCAAGAGAAGGGTATAAGTTCTGTTTGAGCAGCCGTTTCTAGAGTCATGTTGGTATAAGTATCTCAGAAGGTTGGTGAGAGAAGGGGAGAACAAAATGAATTGAGTAGAGTTCTGTCTTCTAGGGCATCTTCTTTACTTCGTTTAATTTTTAAATATCTGTGTTCTGTAAAATATTTCTTTGTTTGAAGGGTTCCATCACTGAAAATACTATAGAAGAACATTCCTCTAAAGCAATGGCTCTCAATAGGAGATATCTTACCCTCAAGAGACATTGACAATATCTAGAGACTTTTTTTTTTTTTTTGGTTGTCCCTACTCGGGGGTGCTACTGGAATCTACTTGGTAGAGGTCAGGAATCTGTGAAACATTCTACAGTACACAGGACAAGGGCAGCCTCCACACAACATAGAATTATTTGACTCAAAATGCCAATAGTGCCATGGTTGAGAAACCCGCCTGTAAAACAGAACTATGATTTCTATAACAGCTCTATATTATCTTCAGAAGACCTGGGAAATATTGATTTAATAATATCATGATTGTTATTTTTCTTTATGTTCTAGAAGAATCCCAGGATGATTTTTTTCTTTGAGAAACAGCTTGGTGCAGTGATGAGAGAAGATATGGAATTATATGTGGGATAAAATTTTGATGTTTTATACTTATTAGTGCTATAGTCTTGGGATATACCTTATTCTTTCTCATTTCTTTCTTTAAAAAATGGAGATGATAGTACCAACCAATGAACTGTTGTGAAAAATAAACAGAAATGTATTTGTTTCACTATTTATTTGTTTACATAAACAAGAAACAAATATAAAAATCTCACACATGGGCGGTTACATATATAGTAAAGCTTTTCAATAAGTCTCTCAAGGTTATGGAAGTTTAAATTTAGTTGATTGGCTCTGGTCAAGACAATCTTAATGTTCTCCTCACTTGACTGGGATGTGTTTCTCAAAGACCAGGGAATCATCCCTTTGAAGGAAGATAACACCTCTATCTCTCAGTTTCTATGGGGAAGATAGGAGCCTAACTTCAATGGGTACCCATTAGCAAACACAGATGGCCTCATAATAGAGAAAAACATTGGCAAACTCAGGAATAACACAATGTGTTCAACACATTTTATTGGTTAACCTTTCATACTGATGTTCTCCAATATTTTTCCACTAGTTAATCTCAGTGCTTAAAAACCCTCCTGTCCTCTGTTTCAGTGGAACTAACTTCATTCGCTTTCCCGTATTGCAGTAGTCTTGAATAAAGTCTTTTTCCCCTGTTTGAGTTTGTTCCATGCAATTTTTCTTTGATATCTCCTGCTTTTTCTCAACCCCTACATTAAACTAGGGTGAGCTAAAGGTTTATTCTACAGAGACTGGAAATAGGATATGAAGTGGAAGATGTCACTGGACTTAAATAGCCTATCTATGAAAGCAGGGAAGTGGAGAGCTGACTTGTTTCATCAGTGTTACCAGGTCCAATCTGCTAAGAGTGAGTGCCAACTAACTGGGAGATATCTGAAATTAATGACCCTGCCATTGAAATGTCAGCCATCCTATGGCCCAAATCACCCCATAGACGGAGCAGACAACAAACCATTTCATGGGTTTGAATTTCTCAGCTAGACCCAGAACTATTTACAGGACAGCTTTACAGCATTGCCCAAGTTATTTCATTTCTCTTGAAATGACAGGATCCAATATGCTATACAATTTAATTTCTTAGACCCCAAATGTCACATTTCACTCAGCTACTTCCCTAAAAAAAATATAAAGTAAAAGGGAAAATGAAAAATCCAGGGACAGAATAACAATCAGTTTACTCAGGAGTTAAAATAGAATGCCACATTGTATTGGGCAGAGTCTTTAGTGCTCATGTCTTTTTGTTCTCTCAGTTCATATTCAGAGGTTGGCAAACCGGCAAACCATTTACTTTCTGCAGGCCAAATCTGTAGGCCACTTATTTATGTAAATTAAATTTTACTGGCTCACAGCCACACCCATTGGTTTAAGTATTGTCTGTGGAGGTTTCCTCACTAAAAAGACAGAGATAAGTAGTTGTGACAAAAACTCAATAGTGCAAAAAATCTAAAATGTATATCATTTGGCTCTTTATAAAAAAAAAAGTCTGCCAACTCCTGTATTAAGAGTCAGAAGCCTGTAGAGTTTCTGTTATTTAACTAGGGTTACAGAGCAGGGCTAATTATAAAACTTCTCTGGCCTGTAATGACCAGTTTATAAGTTTTTATGTTATTTATAAACTCATTTCTATCATTATAAAAAGGTAGATAAGGGTTCAGTCTCTTAGGGAGTCAATTAAATGGCACTTCTATTAAGTATTCCTGGGCTCTGAGTAAGCTGAGAAACAAAATTAAGAAAGGTAACTCTAGGATCACTTTCAGCATTGATTATGGCCCAATGGGAGGGTGTGGCTTGTGTCAGAGTCATTGGCCCTGTGAATTAAACCCCAAGATTAGGTAGATGTATGCACTGGACCAGGGCGGTGACTCCCTTCACCCTACCAGAAGGGCCTCAGAGCTTGGAGGTAGGAGGATTTGAGATAAACATGGCAACTTTTTCTTATTTGTCAATCACTCCGCTCCTAAGAGACTGAGTAAAGGAAGGCTTAGATAGAGGACAGAGGTGTGTGATGGGTGAGTCATTCGTCCAGAAAACCAGGAGTGGAAGAAAGGGTTTCTTTCTAACTGAGAGTTCAAGCATACATCTTCTTGAACAAAGTGGATGATGAGATTTGAGATGGTTTACAATTTATATATCGCTTATTTGCACTTTTAAGTATTTTCAAATGAACAAATTTTATTTCAGTTTAAAAAGGAAAAAAAACTTTAAAATATGTAAACTCATGTCATGTATGAAGGTTTTTCTGGAAGCTTTATAGAGATGAAGCATTAAGAACAAAAATGCTTAGTTGCATTTACATTTGGAAAATTTTGTGTGAGGACAGAATTCATGCAATTTTGAAGTTCCTATTTGTTTTTGTTGTTCTGCTGTTGCCTAAAATTGTTTTTACTCCTTCTCAGTTTTTAGTATTCACAATTCAATGACCCTAAAGATTTTAATATTATCAGGTGGCAGATAAGGAGGATATATACACCTGGTGATAATATTAGTGCATATAAAATATTATAGTATAATTAACAGTCAAACAATCTTCTTAACTTCTCGTTCCAATTTTGAGAAAGTGTCATTCTGCTCCTTATATTGTTTAGTAATACCACTACAAATTTTAGAAATATGAAATCACATTGTGAATATTACTGCTTCCATTAGCTGACACCTTTGTGTCACAGCACACTGATATGTGCTGATAAATTCCTCCAGAATACAATTTAGTTTTCCTTATAAGTAATCTCTGCTGTGCTGTGCCTCTGCTTGAGGTCTAACCTTTTGCCCACATCCTCACTTAATCAATAAAAAACATAACTAAATGTTTGGGAAAATTAATGAGTTCTCAGTACACAATGAGCCCGATATCTTTGTAAAAATATTTTTTCTTCATAATGTTACATATAGAAAGATGCATATTATGGAATACTTTCTATTATTTGAAGGTGAGTGACATCTGCTCTTACATAAGACAAATGTACCGCCAAGGTTGTAAAAAACAAACACAAGCCAAAAACTCAAAAAGAAAAACAAAAAGTGAATTCAAATGCTAATTCAAGTTCACATTGGGTTGTATGCTTCTGTCTGGCAAGTTAACTAAGAATCTACATAGAACCATGCTTTTGTAACAGTGTTGTAGGAAACACATCAGTGCAATTTAGTTTCCTCCTAACTGAATACTTTAATTGGGCTCATGGTGTAAGTAGGATGAGAGAGATTTCCAGAGAAAGTTTTTTGTATTAATTGTTTTATTTTATTCACCGGCATTGAATAAAAACCAAGCCATTTGCATGTTGACACACAGCATATGACAACAGTATCAATGCTTCATTATAATGGTGAGTCTAGAAAACTTAAAATATATTATTCTAGATAATCACAAAGGAGAAACTCTTCTGTAGGTATGAATAATATAAAGAACCAAATGAACCATTCATCTTCATTTCAATACCAACTGATCCTCAAAACATTGAAATAATTGCTATTATTATTTTTTACTAAAAGAGCTTCCTGGCTAAAAATACAAAATATTTCAAAGCTGCAAGGCTTCAGAAAATTAGTTACAGCTCCATTTCTTGCTCACTATCTCTAAATAATAATAAAACAAATTATTCTTGAAGAAATCACTAATCCTGCTGAGGGTATCCTGTTACTAAAGAACATCTTTAAATCGTGTGCCTTTTTTTCTGAACTTTGAATTTAAAACGTTTTCTATAAATGTATTAAGAGATTTCATTGCATTTATATTGACTGAACTTATTCGTAATGTCCTGCCGATTGATGGTATGGCTAAGAGAATGCTCCCTTTTGGCAAATTGGCACTACCTTTAGCCTAAAGAGCAGTCTTGATTGGTAGCATAGCTGACATTCTGATCTGATCTCAGTAGGCAAAGACAGACAAGCTGTCATCCTCCCCATAAAATGGTTGCTATGCAGAACAATCCTGTCTGGTGGGAAAATGTTAGATTTCCCCAGAGAGACACTACTGCATGTGGATTTATATTTATTGAAGATTCATTTGATTTGGTAGATGGATTTGGATGGAAATTCTTATTATTAGTCAGCCTGATGTTTCTTTAATGCTCCTCAGTGGTATTCCCCCATAGCTATGTCTTGGCTCTGCAAACACAAAATCTCAGTTTAATGATTGGTATCCTCCCTGGAGATTTTTATTCTCCTCCCTACTATCCTCCTGGAATTCTCTATAACCTTGTGGGGCAAACCAAGTTTGCACTTAGTATATGTTTGCTGTAAAGTGTTTGAGATATTTTATAATGATTTGCCAATTGGAAGCAAAATAATATTTGAATATTCAAAAGAAAATGTGTATCTCAGTAGTTTGATTCCATAATTGGACTCACTTTGCTAGAAATACCAAAGTGTGTATCATTTTGAGCAGGCATTTACAACTTCTTTGCATCCTGCCAGTAGTCCAATTATCCTATCTGAGTTTTGGCCCATAACTTAAGCTGTCTGGATTAGAGAGAGTACATACTCAAAAGAGCTATAATGAAGAACTTTCAAAATTCAGTAGTTCAAACAAAACAAAAGGTTATTCCTTCTTGCATAGTGGTGCAGTGTGTGTTCCAATACAGCTCCACAGTTACTTATACACATGGATTGATATGTCTCTATACAGGATATAAGCTTTCTATGGTTACTGCTATTTGGCCATTAGGGAGGAGAACAGAATGAAGGACTAATCTCAGAAACTTCCTCTTAAGAAAGTGAGGCAGAAATTGCACACATCACTGTGATTTACATTTTCTTGACAAGACCTTAGTTATCTGCCTGTGTGCAAAGGGCATTAGAAAATCCAGTGATGAGATATTATCCATATCCCAGCCTCAACTCTACGCTGTTGGACTCAAGGGACGCATACTTTCCTGAATATCTAAGGGTGTCTTCTATGTCATCTTCATCTCCTCAAACTCTGTGCTTCTTTATAGGGAACCATGAAAAACACTAGGTTCCTCTTTTATGCCCTCCAAGGGACATGAGGGATATTTTACTCTGAGCCCATTATACTACAGTTCTTTTTTAGCCCTAGGCAGAGGGTTACTTCCTCAAACCTTTCATCTTAAGAAATCTCCAGGTGAGTCACAGGTTCCACATTCTACCTCCATATATGTCCCTAACACTCTGGGAACATTTGTCAAGTTCTTGACAAGGCTATCACTATACCCCGGTGTGCCCCTATGGCTGCACCAAGACAGACTCCAGGGTGGGTCTGCTAATTTCAGCTCAGTGACCCGTCTGTCAGGTGTAGTCAGCCCATCTCCTCATTTTGAAAGTGTCTCCAACCAGTACAACTTTTTCTCTTGAAGATTCCTCTCAGTTAGTTTTGTGATGGTGGTGGGAGTGGTGATTCTCTTAATAAAGATGATATCTCTTACAACATCATCATCATCATCAATTCTTCTCTTTCTGCCTTCTAGTATTTTAGGAGCCATCAGGCAAGGACTGGCTAGGGTGATGATTGGGGTTACAGAGTGATATGGTTTGGCTTTATTTTTCCACCCAAATCTCATTTTGAATTGTAATCCCCATAATCCCCATGTGATAAGGGTGGGTGGCAATTGGATCATGGGGGTGGTTTCCCCCATGCTATTTTCATGATAATGAGTGAGTTCTCATGAGATCTGATGGTTTTATAAATGGCAGGTTCCCCTGGATTTTTCACTTTCTTGCCTGCGACCACGTAAGACGTGCCTCCTTCCGCTTCTGCCATGATTGTAAGTTTCCGGAGGCATCCCCAGGTATGCTGACCTGTGAGTCAATTGAACCTCTTTCCTTTATAAATTACCCAGTCTTGGGTATTTCTTTCTAACAGTGTGAAAATGGACTAATACAATAAAGTCATACCAAGTGAGTGGAGTACTCCTATAAGGATACTGTAAAACGTGGAAGCAACTTTGGAACTGGGTAACAGGCAGAAGTTGGAACAGTTTGGAGGGCTCAGTATAAGACAGGAAGATGTGGGAAAGTCTGGAACTTCCTAGAGACTTGTTTAATAGTTTGGACCAAAATGCTGATAGTGATGTGAACAATGAAATCCAGGCCAAGATGGTCTCAGATGGAGATGAGGAACTTACTGGGAACTGGAGCAAAGGTCACTCTTGCTATGATTTATCAAAGAGACTGGTGACATTTTGCCCCTTCACTAAAGATCTGTGAAACTTCAAACTTGAGAGAGATGATCTGAGATTGCAACTCATTTTTAAAAGGGAAAAAGCACAGCATAAAAGTTTGGAAAATTTGCAGCCTGACAATGAAATAGAAAATAAAACCCCAATTTCTAGGAAGAAATTCAAGCTAGCTGCAGAAATTTGCATAAGTAATGCAGAGTCAAATATTAATCACCAGGACAATGGAGAAAATGTCTCCAGCGCATGTCAGAGATCTTTAAGGCAGCCTCCCCCATCACAGACCCAGAGGCCTAGGAGGGAAAAATGGTTTCGTGGGTTGGGCCTAGGGTCCCACTGTTCTGTGCAGCCTGGGGACTTGGTGTTCTGCATCCTAGCCACCCCAGCTTCCCTTGTGGCTAGAAGGGGCCAAGGTATAGCTTGAACTGTTGCTTCAGAGGGTGCAAGCCACAAGCCTTGGTGGCTTCCATGTGGTACTGGGCATACGGATTCACAGAAGTCAAGAACTGAGGTTGGGGAACTTCTGCCTAGATTTCAGAGGAGGTATGGAAATGCCTGGACGTCCAGACAGAAGTCTGCTGCAGGGGCTAAGCCCTCATGGAGAACCTCTGCTAGGGCAGTGTGGATCACTCATATGTAAAAAGGATGTGAGATTTGGAAGGAGCCAGGGGTGGAATTATATGGTTTGACTCTGTGTCCAACCCAAATTGCATCTTGAATGGTAATCCCTATAATCCCCTGTGTCAAGGGATGGAGGTGCTTGGATCATGAGGGTGATTTCCACCATGCTGTTCTTATGACAATGAGTGAGTTCTCACAAGATCTGATGTGTTTATAAATGTTTGGCAAGTTCCTCCTTCACACATGCTCTCTATTGCCTGCCACCATGTAAGATGTGACTGCTTTCCCTTCCACCATGATTGTAAGTTTCCTGAGGCCTCCCCAGGCATGCAGAGCTGTGAGTCAATTAAACCTCTTTTGTTTATAAATTACCCAGTCTCAGGAAGTTCTATTATAGCAGTCTGAAAATGGGCTGATACAGAGAACCTGTTGGGAAACTTATTAACAAGCTGAGAGAAATTTGAGTGAGTTTTAGATTGGGGAGAATTTATCTTTCCTTGTTCCTACCTTTGAAGCACTAGTCACCAATTCTGGGACAAAAGCATTCTTACTCAAAATATTTCCTTTTAGACCTTGTCTATTTCCATATGTTATTTTATACAGTTGGCACTGTAGCACAGATCCAACTTTTAGTTAGCAGTTGGTAGTTATTCAATATTTCATGATGTTCATCTTCAGTGAGTTTATGAAATCTTATTATTGTCATACTGTTTGTAGGCAGTTTGGAAATTACAAAGAAAGAAATATTTTATTATGAATATTTCTGAAAATGATGCTTTGTGTAGTTTTTAAATATCAAATTATCTAGTTGGAAAAAGTTTTCTAAATTAAGAAAAGTCATATGGAGAGAGAAAGAGCAAGAGTGAAAGGGAAAGGTGGTGCCAGGCTCTTTTTAATAATCTGATCTCATGGGAACTAATAGAGCAAGACTTCACTCATTATCTTGGGAAGGGTACTAAGCCATTCATGAGGTAGAGGGATCTGCCCCCATAACCCAAACACCTCCAATCAGGCCCTACCTCCAACATTTTATCACCTTTCAACATGATATTTGGTGGGGAGAAATATCCAAACTATATAAAAAAGTAGGGAGCTGAATGGATTAAGATAAATATAACACCTGAATAGCCATGACCATGTCAGGAAATACAACCTTATCAGCAACTCCAGAAGCCCTCAATGTGCCCTTCCCAAAAAAATAGCATCTTCTCTGTCCCTAAGGATAATCAGCATCCTGATTTCTATGGAAATCATCTAACTGTCTTCGTAGTTTCATCACCCAAATGTGCATATCTAATCTGTAGCTTATTTTTTAACAGTTTCTTTTAGGTATAATTGATATATAATCCATGACCCATATTTGAACAGTGCAATTTGATTTTTTTACACGTAATTATAACTATGAAAGCACCCCACAATCAAGATAATAAATATATCTATCAGCACCAAAATTTGCATTATGTCTCTTTGATTTCTTTGCCTCCACACCCTTCACTGCCACCCATACTTCCTGGCAACTACTGATCATCTTTCCATCACTATAGAGTAGCTTGCGTTTTCTAGAATTTTATATAAATGGAGTCATACAGTATGTGGGTATTCTTTTTGTCTGGTTTCTTTCACTCAGCATGATAATTTTGATCTTCACTGATGTTTTTGCATGCATCAATTTTATTTATTTTATTGTTGAGTAGTTTTGCACTGTATGCATATACTTTGTTTATCATATTGTTTATCAATATATAATTATTATGTGTTGATGGACATTTGAATTGTTTCCAGTCTTTGGCTGTTACAAATATAGCTGCTATGAACATTCATGTACAAGATTTTATATGGGCATATGCTTTTATTTGCTGTGATAAATATCTCGGAGTGGAAAACCTGGATCACATGTAGGTGTATGTTTAGCTTTTTAAGGAATTGCTGAACTGTTTTCAAAGTGATGGTAGCATTTTACATTCTCACCAGCAGAATGTGTGAATTTCATTTTCTCTCTGTTCTTGCCAGCACCTCATATTGTTGGTCTTTTCAATTTTAATAATTCTAATAAGTGTGTTGTTGTATCACATTTCAGTTTTAATTTGCCTTTTCTGAATGACTAATGATGTTTACCTTATTTCATGTGCTTATGTTGTCAAGCACATATCTTCTTTAGTGAAGAATCTGGGTTTTTTTCCTATTTAATAATTTGAGTTATTTGTCTTCTATTACTAAGTTTTTTGTTTTGTTTTGTTTTGTTTTGTTTTGTTTTGTTTTGTTTTGAGACAGAGTCTCGCTCTGTCACCCAGGCTGGAGTGCAGTGGCACAATCTCGGCTCACTGCAAGCTCTGCCTCCCGGGTTCACGCCATTCTCCTGCCTCAGCCTCTCCGAGTAGCTGGGACTACAGGCACCCGCCACCACGCCCGGCTAATTTTTTGTATTTTTTTTTTAGTAGAGACGGGGTTTCACCGTGGTCTCGATCTCCTGACCTCGTGATCTGCCCGCCTCGGCCTCCCAAAGTGCTGGGATTACAAGCGTGAGCCACCGCGCCCGGCCGGATTTTTTCCTCTGTATTCTCCCAGAACAGTTATGGTTTTAGGTGTTAAATTTAGGTCTGTAATCCATCTTGAGTTAGTTTTTGTATATGGTGTGATATATGGATTGAAGTTCACTTTTTAACTTATGGATATTTAATTATTATAACACTATTTTATTGAAAAGAATCTTCTTATTTTTCCTATTGAATTGCCGTTGTACCTTTACCAAAACTCAATTAAATATATATATAAATTTATTTCTATACCCTCTATGTTCCATTGACCTATCTGTCCCTTATCTTGAAGAAAATTTGTCATGGTTTTGATAACTGTAGCTTATAAGAAGCTTTAAAGTCAGGTAATGTTAGTCCTCCAAATGTTTATTTTCAACGTTATCTTGGCTATTCAATATCCTTTTGCATTTTCATCTGAGTGTTAGAATCATCTTGTCAATTTCTACCAAAAAGAAAGCTGCTGGAATTTTGATTGAGAATGTGTTGAATCTATAGATAAATTTTGGAGTAACTGAAATCTTAAATATTTTGAGTCCCTAATCCGTGAACAAAGTACATTTTTTTTTAGATCTTGAATGTTTCTCAGCGAGGAAAGATAATACATCTTTAGCTAGATTAACTTTAAATGTATCATATTTTGATGCTATTGTAAGTGGCCTTTAACATTTTAAATTTCTGATTGTTCACTGAAGTATATAGAAATAAAATCAATTATTGTTCTTTATCTTATATTCTGCTGAATTGCTAAACTTGCCTACCAATAGTTGTAGTAACATTTTTTTAGCTTCCATATGATTTTCTTTATATGTAATCATGTTATCTGCTAACTAAAACACTTTGATGTTTTTCTTCCTTTATGGATGCTCTTTATTTTATTTTATTTCCTTATTCTACTAGATAAAACCATCACTACAATATTGAATAAAACCGGAATGATCAGATATCTTTGCCATTTTCCTGGGGGAAAAGCATTTCGTCTTTCATCATAAAGTATAATCTTAGCTGAAGCTTTTCGTAGATGTCCTTTATCAAGCTGAGGAAGTTCCTAGTTTTCAGAGAAGTTTTTTGCTTTGTATTGTTTTCAAAAAATCAGAACTATTTGTTGAATTTCAACAAATGCTTCTTCTGTGTCTATCAACATGATTATATGGTTATACTTTAATTTGTTAAGTAATGGTGACTATATTAACATTAATTTTTTTCAAATGTTAAATCAACCTTGAATTTCCGGTAAGCCCCATTTGCTTATGCTCCAATTTTAAAATATTGCTAACATTTTGTTAAGAATGTTTACATCTATGCTTATGAGGATTATGAATCTACTGTTTTCTTGTAATGTCTTTTTGTCATTTTGATATAAAATTCTGGCGTCATAGAGTGAGTTTTAAAATATTTCCTACTCTTCAATTTTCTTGAAGCGTTTGTGTAAAATTGGTATTATTTCTTCCATAAATTTTTAGCCAAGTTTGTCAGTGAAGCCATATAGGCCTGGAGTTTTCTTTGTGGGAAGGTTTTTAACTATAAATTCATTTTTAATAGATTATTGGTCTATATAAGCTATTGCTTCCTGAGTGAAGTTCGATATTTTTTTCAAAGTATTTGTCAAACTTATTGGCATAAGTTGTTTATGATATTTTCATATCTTCTCTTAAAATCTGTAGACTCTGTATTGATGTCACCTCTTCCATTCCTGTTTTTGGCAACCTGTGTATCTTTCCTTTTTTTTTTTTTTCAATAGTTGAGCTTACCTTATGTTGCCCTTCTCTTAAGAATCACTGCCTTTTTTTCCCTAATGAAAACAAACTATTGTTTGTTTGTTCAAGAGTTTCAGGTGAAAGGGTAAATATGGTTCCATCTTTTCCAGAAGTCTTTAATTTTGCCTGTTTGTAATGTCTTTTAAGTCTCATTTTTAATAATTACTTCTCTCTCTATGCCTTATTTTTCCCCTTGCAATTTCTCTCTCTCTCTCTCTCTCTCTCTCTCTCTTTCTTTTTTTTTTTTTTTTTGAGATGGAGTCTCGCTCTGTAGCCCAGGCTGGAGTGCAGTGGTGCAATCTCAGCTCACTGCAACCTCTGCCTCCCAGGTCCCTATTCAAGCAGCTCTCCTGCCTCAGCCTCCTGAGTAGCTGGAATTACAGGAAAGCACCACCATGCCCAGCTAATTTTTGTATTTTTGGTAAAGACGGGGTTTCGCCATGTTGGCCAGGCTGGTCTTGAACTCCTGACCTCGTGATCTGCCCACCTTGGCCTCCCAAAGTGCTGGGATTACAGGTGTGAGCCACCGTCTACAGCCTCAATTTATCTCTTAAAGCAACCACATTACTTGTTCTGTGGGGTTTCTCACAGTCTGCATGTTAGTGAGTTCATTCACGTGGTGCCACTCTAGTGTTCCTTTTATAAATATATAGTTTCTATATATATTGATATAGAAGCTCAGATTACAGTTCAATTTATCTTGATAATGCTTCTTTTTAAGTGCTTTACTTTTTTGTATTATGAAGCACATGATGGCTCCATCCAATATAGTAGCTACTATCACATGCGGCTATTGAACCCTTGAAATGGGAGCTCATATATAAATTGAAGCATATGATTAATGTAGGATATACACTGGATTTTGAGGACTAGTACATTTTTAAAATGAGGTTACTAGAAAATTTAAAATTACATATGTGCACCTGCATTATATTTCTTCTGGACAAAGCTAACTCATGATGTCTGATTATCTCTGCCTTCATGTGATGTCGGAAGACACTGAGTCTTAATGACTCAATCTATTAATTTAATAAAGGTAGCCAAATAATGATATTCCAGTTCTATCATTCTTTCATCATTTATTTGTTGAAATGCACTTTTAAGGAGAAACATTACCTTATCTTTTATATGGTTACCTAGTGGTGCAGTTTGGATAGGAGTGTCAGGGTAATTTTTAAAAAAACTATTTTCTTTAGTTACTTGTTCTGAAAATAAAAAGATGGTCCCCTTGCATCCTCCAAATTAACTAGTTAGAGTTTTAGTATCCTTATGAATTGATAGATTTAAACATATTTTATGTGTTTTGATCATTTGCAGAGGTTTTATGTATTGGGGCTCAATTTGCTACTCTGTGGCCATTGTAGTCTCTTTAATTTAGCAACAATATACAGTTGACCTTTAAGGAACATGAGTTTGAACAGTGCAGGTCCAAACACAGGTGGAAAATACAGTGTTTTGGGGATGGGAAAGTTATACACAGATTTTTTTTCATCAAAACTCAGATGGAAAATACAGTATTTTGGGGATGTGAAACTTGCTTAGTGGAGTGCTGACTTTTCAAATCAGCCAGTTCCATAGAACCAACTGATGGATTTGAGTATGTGGGGATTTCGGTGTGCATGGCATCCTGGAACCAATTTTTCACATATTCCCCATCTCTACTGAGGGACGATTATACTTTAAATATAACTCTATTAGTCTTTGATAGTCTTTTGCTATCAAACATTACAGATACTCTAGGCATATTTTGTACTTTTCTTGCTTCAGTCTGGAATCCAACATTTTTCCATTTTCCACTTCATAGGAATGTATATACCAAAGCCATGATCTGGATGTTAGGTATGCACATTGGTTCTGATTCGGTCACTGTTTTCAATTCAGATGTGATTATTGGATATTTATTTAGCTTCCTCTATCTATGTCTGCTTTGTTTTTCTGCCACAGAGAGAATAAGTCTCACAGATATCTTTACTCATAGAATTTGTATATCATATAATTACTTGTTTTTTTTTTATCTTGCATCACAAAAAATAACTTCAGAGTAACAACACCATTACCAGCACTAAAATAATAACTGAAAATAGTTAAAAGATTTTTGGCATATGGTCTCATTTTTATACTCTTTGTGGAATGTGTGTTTTTATATCTTTATAACAATGTGCCTCTGGTCATTTCTGGCTTTCTGAATCTAATTCTCTAAGACGTCCAAGTATGTGCTTCTGTGAAAATGTTAAGCATTCCATACTGATCTATATTTTTGGATTAACTATACTTGACTGCTATTGGGAAACTGAAATTCCTTCCAATATCATCTGCTGTCCTTAGGTTGGCTTTCAAATGAGTACCCATTAGTAATTTTATAGTTTTCAGGATTGTCACATATTCCCTTGCTTCCCTTTGTTTTATCCTGCACAGAGACAGATTCATGGTGATATCTTGTTACTTAGACATTTTGGTAATATTTGCTTTGGGATTTTAGTTTTGCTATCTGTGTAGTAAAATATTGACCTCACAAAAGTTAGCTCCATCCTTTACTCTTGGCTCCAGAGAGGTGATGGCTAAACCCTTGGAATGTCCTGTCTTATAAGAGTGTTTTTGCTTACTTGAGAGCCTTGAACCAAACCCACAATATAACTATGTGATTCATTCATGGGGGCTTTGAGTCATGTGGTATCAGCTCGACTCCCAGAGAAGCTGCAGACTTATACTGAGTCATGTGCACAGTCAACCATGTGTTTGACCAACCCCAATCAAATCTCTGACCCAAGGTTCAAGCTAGCTTTCCCAATTGGCAATATTCCAAGTATATTGTCACATATTATTCTGCAATAATTTAATGCTATCAGTAACTCTCTTGGAAGAGGACAACCGAAAGCTCCACATGTGGTTCATTCCTGGACTCCTTCCCATGCATTTCTTCTCTTGATTGATTTTAATTTACATTATTTCACGTAATGAATCACAACCATGAGTGTAACTGCTTTCAGTGTTTTTTGTGAGTCCTCCTTGTCAATTACTCCTCCTAGTGAATTATCACAACTGAAGATGTTTTTGGGAACCTACAAACTTGCAATTGGTGTTAAAAGGGAGGGTGGTCTCATAGACTACCTCTGCACCCTGCACTATCCTATTGTTCTATGTGTTTATATTGAGAGACTTAGCAAAAGTATAATACTATGTTGCCACTACTACCGTCTTCTGAGAATCACCCTATACTTAAGTACTGAAAATGCACATCTACTGTATATATTTTGTAATGATTGTGTTGTAATAATTAAAAGCATATGATACTATAAATACAATTATAAAAAACAACAAACTTGTAAAATTAGCCCAGAATATATATTGTTGGGCTAGTATTTCTAATATAGAGAGCTGGTTAATGAATCAATAAGAAATATATAAAATGTTACTGTAGAAACATGCAATTTACAGAAGATATTGAAATGTGCAATAACCAATGAATCAGATGTTTCATGTTGCTGGCAACCATAAATACAAACTAAATATTTCACATTTTATATTGGGAATAATTAAAAACATTGAAAGTACCAAGCATTGTCTTCAACTAGCAATTCTACCTTTAGAATAATGTAAGAATATTCATGAAAAAATACTTATTTAAGAATTATCTGCTTTTGTAATAAACTGTACAAAACTTAAATGATATTAAAGCACTATGCTATTATAATTAATTATACATGTATTCATGTTTATTAACATGTGAAGGTCTGTACAACAAAGAGCTGAAGAAAGAAAACAGAAAACAACAAATGATCCCATTCATGCAAAACAGGCTTCGTGTGTGTGTGTGTGTGGGTGGGTGGGTGTGTGTGGAAAATCTCCTTTGTTTAGCACGTTTGAAAGAATATTTATTAAAATATTAAGAATAATTATGCCTGATTCGATTTTCATGTAGTATATTATTTTTTAGAATAGGTATGTTGTTGTATTAATTAGAAAATTAATTTTATATTCAAAACAATTTGACTCCCCATTTTCTTTTTTCCCCTTTCCCCCTTCTGTTTCTTTCTCACTGCTCTTCTTGCCCAGCTTTGCTCCTCATATATTATGCCCCATTTTGTCTTCTCCTGAATCTTTCACTTTTCTCTCTCTTTCTCCAGTAGAAATCTAGCTGCCAAATTAGCAAAGTCAAATATTCAGGAATTGATTGTTGCACAGCTATAGAATGTTCCAATTGCTAAATAATAAACCTTGAAAGTCACAGTCATGCATTTAAGAAATATTTGGTGATATAATTTATTGATCACTTGATGAAGCATTTTAATAATTGCTATAAAAATTATCTAGATCTCAATGTAATACAACAGTACAGAAATCGGGACATTCTGCCTGATCATAAGACTTGCTAAACATAGTGTAATAAACTGGATAATGGCCCCCAATGATATCCAGTCCTAATCCATGGAACGTGTAAATGTTACTTTATTTGAGAAAGTGTTTTTACAGATGTAATGAAGAAAAGAATTTTGAGGTGAAGGCATTCTCAGATTGTCTTGGTGGGCTCACTATGAATTACATGTATTCTTATAAGAAGGAGAGAAAGGGAGATTTGAGACACACAGAAGAAGAGGAAGAAGAGATTAAGGCAGTGTGATCCCCTGGGCATATACTGGAGTGAGGCAGCCACAAGCCAAGTAATGTTGGCTGTGACCAGAAGCTGGACAAGGCAAGGAATGGATTCATCCTTTAGTCCCCAAAGACAGCATGGCCCAGCCAACACTTCACTCCAGTCCAGTGATACTGATTTTGGACTTCTGGCCCACAGAACATAAGGTAATACATTTATGTTGTATTCAGCCACTAAGTTTGTGATAATTTGTTACAACAGCTACAAGAAACTAATCCATATGACATATTGTTATAAGATCCCATAGATTTGCTTATGAAATTTTATCATCCTGGAAAGACTTTATAATACATTTCATTGCTTACCAAACTTGCATTTTTCTTAAAAATCTAGCTAATATGTGGACCTATTATGTAGCCTTATTTGGCATAGCACTTCTGGCATTTTAATAGGCAGAAACAAATGCTCCCTAATGTGTGTTTCATGTGACTTCTTCAACATTTGGATTATAGTATTTGTTTTCTGTATCATTCACCACATATCGGTATCTATTTTCCCATGTCTTTCCATATTATAACTTCCTCTAGGATATATACTCTGTTTTACATACTGTTCCCAAAATTCCCAGAATCTGACTTAATTTCATTTAATAGTAACTACATATCTGAATACTGTATGTATAGTCCCATGTACAATTTAGACTCTAAAAAGTACTATTTAAATGGAAGAAATGCAGTTGTAAGATTCTGTGTTCAAGACCAGTTCTCCAAATTGTTCTAAGGCTATCTTTCCTGTGTTGACTGAGTTCCCTTTAAGCAGTCATTGTCCATATATTGCTGGGAAATATTTCAAAGAGTGATATGGTTTGGCTGTATCCTCACCCAAATCTCATCTTGAATTGTGTGATGGGTAATATTGTCAACTTGATTGGATTGAAGGATGCAAAGTATTGATCCTGGGTGTGTCTGTGAGGATGTTGCCAAAGTAGATTAACATTTGAGTCATTGGGCTGGGAAAGGCAGACCGAGAGCTAATCTGGGCGGGTACCATCTAATCAGCTGCTAGCATGGCCAGGATGTAAAGCAGGCAGGAAAACGTGAAAAGGCTAGACTGGCTTAGCCTCCCAGCCTACATTTTTCTTTCATGCTGGATGCTTCCTGCTCACGAACATCAGACTCCAAGTTCTTAAGCTTTGGGATTCAGACTGGCTTCCTTTCTTCTCAGCTTACAGAAGGTCTATTGTGGGACCTTGTGATTGTGTGAGTTAATACTTCTTTATATATATATATATCATTAGTTCTGTCCCTCTAGAGAACTCTAATACAGATTTTGATACCAGGAGTGGTTCTAGAGAAAGAGAATAGTAAGGATGGAGCTCTTTCATTAGTTTTGGGATTTCTGGAGTTGGCTGCTTAATATGACTAGACCCCAAAATGCTAAGGATTCTACTTTTAATAGTATGGAGAACACTGATAGTTCTTGGTATGAACTGTTTACAGAGTTATGCAAAATAAATGCACTTGACACTCCTGATTCACCGCTTGTAAGATCCAAGGACTTTAGTGATTCTATACATAATACCTTTGACTATATGTGGAGAACCAAGGAAAATAATGAAGTTGGTTGGTCGTTCCTAAGTTCACTGGACAAAGTGATGAAAGAAAATGATGAAGTCAGGGATTCTCTCTCCCGGTTTCAGAAGCAGATACTGAGACACGAATCTGCTAAGATTTCCCTAAGTGAGTGTTATCTCCTGTAGAGAAGGAGTTTAAATTGTGGAAAAACAGACACAAGCTCTTATCAAGTGAGCAGCTGACCTGAAATGAAAAGTGCATGCACAGCCTCACCAGGTGTCTACTGTTAAAGTGAGGGCATTGATTGGAAAAGAAAAGGACCCTGTAACTTAGAATGGGGACATGTGGGAGGACCCTGATGAAGCTGGGGACACTGGGCTTGTAAACTCTGATGAACGTTTTTTTGGCAGAAGAAATAACTTCCCCATCCCCAGTAGTGGCAACACCCCCTCTCCAACCCATGCTTCCATCAGCCTTCCCACATTTTTCTGAGGAGATTAAACCCTGTGCTGCCTGAGGCAATAGTGATGGCCTCCCCTGAGGAAGTTGCCAGGCAAGATAATGTTGATTCTCCTCAGGAGCCATCTCCAACACCCCTGTTTGATTCTAGGCCTATAACCAAAGTCCTAGTGGGCCCCTAGAGGTGAGGTTCTGAGTGTGACCTATGACGGGGTGCACTACACTCAAAAAGAACTGCTTGACTTTTCTTATTTATATAAGCAGAAATCTGGAGAACTTGCATGGGAATGGATATGAAGGGAGTGGGATAATGTTGGAAGGAACATAGAGTTGGATCAGGCTGAATTTATTGATTCAGGCCCACTAAGTAGGGATTCTGCATTTAGTGTTGCAGCTCAGGGAGTTTAAAAAGTTTCTAATAGGTTATTTGTTTGGTTACTTGGTTAGTTGTAACGTGGATTAAAGGATGGCCTACTGTGAGTGAACTGGAAATGCCTGATCTTCCTTGGTTTAATGTAGAGGAAGGGATCTAAAGGCTTAGTGAGATTGGGATGGTGGAGTGGATTAGTCACTTTAGACCTACTCATACCAGCTGGGAGGGTCCAGAAGATATACCCTTGATGAATGCTTTGAGAAATAGATTTGTGAGGGCAGCACCTGCATTTTTTAAGAGTCCTGTAATTGCTCTTCTCTGTATGTCAGATCTAATAGTGGGAACTGCAGTCACTCAACTACAAAATTTAAATACAGTGGGAATAATTGAATCCCAAGGTGGCAGGGTTCAAGTGGTGGCACTCCTCAAAGGCAACATGGACATAGCTACCATATTAGACAGCAGAGGCAAAACAGCAATCAGAATAGTCTGATTCTTGTAAAGCTCTGGCATTGGCTAATTAATCACAGTGTTCCTAGAAGTGAAATTTATAGGAAACCTACTGCATTCCTACTTAATTTATAAAAGCAGAAAAATTCCAGGTTGAGTAGAAAAAGACTAATTTGAATTATAAAAACAGAGAATCACGGTCCCTCAATCAATTTCCAGACTTGAGCTACTTTACAGACCCAGAACCCACTGAATGAAGGTGAAGGTGGGTCCCCTGCAGGAAAGAGTCCACTAAATCACTGACAGTTTATTCTGTTAATCCTTCTCCCATTCTTCCCCAAGAAGACCTTTGGCCTTTTACCAGATTAACTGTGCATTAGGGAAGGGAAATAATCAGAAATTTTGGAGACTACTGGACACTGGCTCTGAGCTGACATTGATTCCAGGGTACCCAAAATGTCATTGTGGTCCTGCAGTTAAAGTAGGGGCTTATGGAAGTCAGATAATTAATGAAGTTTTAGTTCAGGTCCAACTTAAAGTGGGTCCAGTGGGTCCCCGGACTCATCCTGTGGTCACTTCCCCAGTGTCAGAATGCATAATTTTCATAGACATACTTAGTGGCTGGCAGAACCCCCACATTGGCTCCCTGACTGGTAGGGTGAGGACTATTATGGTGGCAAAGGACAAATTGAAGCCATTAGAGCTGCCTCTGCCTAGAAAGATAGTAAATCAAAAACAACATTGCATCCCTGGATGGATTGTGGAGATTAGTGCTACCATCAAGGACTTGAAAGGTGCAGTGATAGGCATTCCCACTCTACCCCCATTCAACTCTCCTAGTTGGCCTGTGCAGAAGACAAATGGATCTTGGAAAATGACAGTGGATTATCATAAGCTTAACCAAGTGATGATTCCAATTGCAGCTGCTGTACCAGATTTGGTTTCATTGCTTGAGCAAATCAACACATCTCCTGGTATCTGGTATGCAGCCACTGACTTGGCAAAAGCCTTTTTCTCCATTCCTGTCCATAAAGCCCACCGGAAGCAATTTGCCTTCAGCTGGCGGGGCCAGCAATATACCTTCACTGTCTTGCCTCAGGGATATATCAACTCTCCAGCTTTGTGTCTTAATCTTATCCGGACAGAACTTAATAGCTTTTTGTTTCCACAAGATATCACACTGATCCATTACATTTATGACATTATGCTGATTGGATCCAATGAGCAAGAAGTAGCAAACACACTGGACTGATTGGTGAGACATTTGTGTGCCAGAGGATGAGAAATAAATCCGACTAAAATTCATGGACCTTCTACCTCAGTAAAATTTCTAGAGGTTCAGTGGTGTGGGGCCTGTCAAGATATTTCTTCTAAGGCAAAGGATAAGTTGCTGCATTAGGTCCCTCCTACAACCAAGAAACAGGAACAACACCTAGTGGGCCTATTTGGATTTTGGAGGCAACACATTCCTTATTTGGGTGTGTTACTCCAGCCCATTTACTGTGTGACCCAAAAGGCTCCTAGTTTTGAGTGGGGTCCAGAACAGGAAAAAGCTCTGCAACAGGTCCAGGCTGCTGTGCAAGCTGCTCTGCCACTTGGGCCATATGACCCAGCAGTTCCAATGGTGCTTGAGGTGTCAGTGGCAGATAGGGATGCTATTTGGAGCCTCTGGCAGGCCCCTGTAGGTGAATCACAGTGGAGGCCTCTAAGATTTTGGAGCAAGGCTCTGCTGTCTTCTGCAGATAACTACTCTCCTTTTGAGAGACAACTCTTGGCCTGTTACTAAGCTTTGGTGGAAACTAAATGTTTCACTATGGGTCATCAAGTCACCATGAGACCTGAACTGCCTATCATGAACTGATTGCTTTCTGACACATCTAGCCATAAAGTGGCTCACGCACAGCAGCATTCCAGCATTAAATGGAAGTGGTATATATGTGATCGGGCTTGAGCAGGTCCTGAAGGCATAAGTAAGTTACATGATGAAGTGGCTCAAATGCCCATGGTCTCCACTCCTGCTACCCTGCCTTCTCTCTGCCAATCTGCACTGGTGGCCTCATGAGGAGTTCCCAAGATTAGTTGACAGACGAGAAGACTAGGACCTGGTTCACAGATGGTTCTGCACAATATGCAGGCGCTACACAAAAATGGACAGCTGCAGCATTACAGCACCTTTCTAGGACGTCCCTGAAGGGGAGTGGTGAGGGGAAATCTTCCCAGTGGGCAGATCTTTAAGCAGTGCACTTGGCTGTGAAGTTTGCGTGGAAGGAGAAATAGCCAGATGTGCAATTATATACTGATTCATTGGCTGTAGCCAATGGTTTAGCTGGATGGTCAGGAACTTGGAAGAAACATGATTGGAAAATTGGTGATGAAGAAATTTGGGGAAGAGGTATGTAGATGGACCTCTCTGAGTGGTCAAAAACTGAAAATATTTGTATCTTATGTGAGTGCACACCAATGTTTGATCTCAGCAGAGAAGTGTTTTAATGATCAAGTGAATAGAATGATCCGTTCTGTGGGCACCACTTAGCCTCTTTCCCCAGCCCCCCTGTCATCGCTCCAACAGCCCATGAACAAAGTGGCCATGGTGGCAGGAATGGAGGTTACACATGGTCTGAGCAACATGGACTTCCACTCATCAAGGCTAACCTGGCTACAGCCACTGCTGAGCACCCAATTTGTCAGCAGCAGAGACGAACACTGAGCCCTCATTATGGTACCATTCCTTGGGGTAATCAGCCAGCTCTCTGGTGGCAGGTTAATTATATTGGACCTCTTCCATCATGGAAAGGGCAGAGGTTTGTCCTCACTGGAATAGACAGTTACTCCAGATATCGGTTTGCCTATCCTGCACGCAATGCTTCTGCCATGACTACCATCTGTGGACTCAGAATGTTTCATACACCATCATGGTATTCCACACAGTATTGCATCTGACCAAGGCACTCACTTTATGGCTAAAAAAGTGTGGCAGTGGGCTCATGCTCATGAAATTCACCGGTCTTACCCTGTTCCCCATCATCCTGGAGCAGCTGGATTGATAGAAAAGTGGAATGGCCTTTTGAAGTCACAATTAGAATGTCAACTAGGTGACAATACTTTGCAGGGCTGGGACAAAGTTCTCTAGAAGGACATGCATGCTCTGAATCAGCCTCCAGTGTATGGTACCATTTCTTCCATAACTTGGATTCACAGGTCCAGGAATAATCAAGGGCTGGGGGTGGAAGTGACACCACTCACCATCACCCCTACTGATCCACTAGCAAAATTTTGCTTCCTGTTCCTTCAACATTACATTCTGTGGATCTAGAAGTCTTAGTTCCAGAGGGAGGAATGCTGCCACCAGGAGACACAGCAATGATTCTATTAAACTGGAAGTTAAGGTTGCCACCTGGACACTTTGGGCTCCTCCTACCTATAAGTCAACAGGCTAAGAAGGGAGTTATAGTGTTGGCTGGGGCGATTGACCTGGACTATCAAAATGAAATCAGCTTACTACTCCACAACGGAGGTAAGGAAGAGTATGCATTAAATATAGGAGATCCATTGGGGCATCTCTTAGTATTACCATGCCCTGTGATTAAAGTCAATGGGAAACTACAACAGCCCAATCCAGGCAGAATTACAAATGGTGAGGACCCTTCAGGAATGAAGGTTTGGGTCACTCCACCAGGAACAACAACAACAAAAAAAGCCATGACCTGCTGAGGTGCTTGCTGAAGGCAAAGGGAACACACAATGTGTCGTAGAAGATAGTCATCGATACCAGCTATGACCATTCATGAGTATTTCCTCCTCCTTTTGTTAAAAACATGTTTGTGCAGGTATAAACTAGTACTAAGAAAATATCTTCATTTATCATGTGACATAAGATTTATTGACTTCCTATCAGCATTTAAGTGTTATTAGCTTTATGTAATAGAATTTGGGTAGGGGATTGGTGCATTTCTGGTTGTATGAAGGTTAGTTGCATTATGTTAGGCATAATTATGACCTTATTATTGTCTTTATTTGAAGCTTATGTATGATCTCAGGAGATGTGTATGGGTTCAAGTTGAAAAGGGGTGGACTTGTGATGGTTAATACTGAGTGTCAACTTGATTGGATTGAAAGATGCAAACTATTGATCTTGGGTTTGTCTATGAGGGTGTTGCCAAAGGAGATTAACATTTGAGTCAGTGGACTGGGAAAGGCAGACTCACACTTAATCTGGATTAGCACCATCTAATTAGCCACCAGCATGGCCAGGATGTAAAGCAGGCAGGAAAACGTGAAAACAGTAGACTGGCTTAGCCTCCCAGCCTACATCTGTCTTTCATGCTGGATGCTTCCTGCCCTCATACGTCAGACTTCAAGTTCTTCAGCTTTGGAACTCCGACTGGCTTCCTTGCTCCTCAACTTGTAGATGACCTATTGTGGGACCTTGTGATTGTATGAGTTAATACTACTTAATAAACTCCCTTTTGTATATATACCTACCCTATTAGTTCTGCCCCTCTAGAGAACCCTAATACAAATTATAATGCCCATAATCCCCGTGTATCCAGGGAGGGATCTGGTGGGATCTGGTGGGAGGTGATTGGATCATGGTGACAGTTTCCTTCATGCTGTTCCTATGGTAGTGAGTTCTCAAAAGAGGTGATGACTTTAATGTGTGGCACTTCCTCATTCTTGCACACACTTCCTATTGCTGCCTGGTGAAGAAGGGGTCTGCTTCCCCCTCACCTTCCACCATGATTGTGAGTTTCCTGAGACCTCCTAGCCATGCTTCCTGTTAAGCCTGTGGAACTATGAGTCAATTAAACGTTCTTTGTTTATATTTTGGGGAATATCTTTATTGCAATGTGAGAATGGACTAATACAGTAAATTGGTACTGAGCTAGTGGGGCACTGTTATAAAGATACTTAAGAATGTGGAAGTGACTTTGGAACTGGGTAACAAACAGAGGTTAGAACAGTTTGAAGGGCTCAGAAGAAGATAGGAAGATGTAGGAAAGTTTGGCCCTTCCTAGAGACATGTTGAATAGTTTTGACCAAAATGCTGATAGTGATGTGAACAATGAAGTGCAGGCTGAGGCAAACTTCATGGGGAACATATTGGGAACTGGAGTAAAGGTAATATATGCTATGCTTTAGCAAAGATACTGGCAGCATTTTGCCCCTGCCCTAGAGATCTGTGGAACTTTGAACCTGAGAGAGGATTTAGGGTATCTGGCAGAAAAAAAACAATTCTAGGCAGGAAAGCATTCAAAATTTGACCTGGGTGCTCTGAAAAACATTCAGTTATATGCACTTACAAAGAGATGGCTTGAACTTGGAACTTATGTTTTAAAGGGAAGCAGACCATAAAGGTTTGGAAAATTTGCAGCCTCACCATATGGTAGAAAAGAAAAACCCATTTTCTTCAAGTCAGCTGCAGAAATTTGCATAAGTCATTAGAACCCCACTGTTAATCACCAAGACAATGGAGAAGGTGTCTCCAGGGCATGTCAGAGACCTTCACGGCAGCTCCTCTCATCACAGACCCAGAACCTAGGAGGGAAAAATGGTTTCATGGGCTGGGCCCAGGGCCCCAGTGCTGCTCTGTGCAGCCTTAGAATTTGGCCCCCTGTGTCCCAGCCGTGACTAAAAGGGGTCAAGGTACAGCTCAGACTGTTGTTTCAGAGGGTGCAAGCCACAAGCCTTGCTGGCCTCCACATGGTGTTGGACCTGCAGGTGCATAAAAGTCAAAAATTGAGGTTTGGGAACTTCTGCCTAGATTTCAGAGGATGTATGGAAATGCCTGGATGTCCAGGTAGAAGTCTGCTTCAGGAGTGGAGCCCTCATGGAGAAACTCTGCTAGGACAGTGTGAAAGGAAAGAGTGGGGTGTGGCCCCCACACAGAGTCCCCACTGGGGCACTGCATAGTGGAGCTGTGAAAAGAAGACAACTGTCCTCCAGTCCCCAGAATGATAGATCCATTGACAGCTTACCCTGTGCATATGGAAAAGCCTCAGGCACTCAATGCCAGCCAGTGAAGGGCTGCCCAAAGCCTTGAGACCCCACCCCTTGCATCAGTGTGCCCTGGATGTGAGGCATGGAGTCAAAGGAGATTATTTTGGAGCTTTAAGATTTAATGACTGCCCTGCTGGATTTTGAACGTGCATGGGGCCTGTAGTCCCTTTGTTTTGGCCAATTTCTCCCATTTGGAATGGGAGCATTTATTCAATGCCTGTACCCTCATTGTATCTTAGAAGTAACTAACTTGCTTTTTATTTTATAGGCTTCTAGGTGGAATGGGCTTGCCTTGTCTCAGATGAGACTTTGGACTTGGACTTTTGGATTAATGCTGGACTGAGTTAAGACTTTGGGAGACTATTAGGAAGAAATAATTTTGTTTTGAAATGTGAGGACATGAGATTTGGGAAGGGCCAGGGGTGGAATGATATGATTTGGCTGTTTACCCATTCAAATCTCATCTTGAATTGTAATCCCCATAATCATTATGTGTCCCAGGAGGTGCCCAGTGGGAGGTGACTGAATCATGGGGGGCAGTTTCCCCATGCTCTTTCATGATAGTGAGTGAGTTCTTATTAGTCCTGATTTTTTTAAAGTGTGGCACTTCCTTGTTCTTACACATACTCCCTCCAAACAACTTGTGAAGAGGGTGCCTGCTTCCCCCTTGCCTTCCACTACGACTGTAAGTTTCTTGAGGCCTCCTAGCCATGCTTCCTGTTTAGCCTCTGAAACTATGCATCAAGTAAAGCTCCTTTGTTAATAAATTATCCAGTTTTGGTTAGTATCTTTATGAGATACTTTATGAGTGTGAGAATGAATTAATACAAAGAACAAGTCTCAGACATACACTTTTAAATTTATATGTCCTAGATATTAGAATAAATTCAATGATTGTGAGGTGTATAATTGATTTGACAACAATAACCTGAATTTATCTTGATCCCTCTAGGAAAATAGTCACATACTATTTCTGTTCACACTAGCTTCTATAATCTCTAATATTCTAACGAATTAATTTTATGTATATCCACTGCTTCTCATAAAAGGTAATGTAAATATGATTTAACACATGTGTATAAAGTCATCTTTCCCTTGGCTTTCATTTATTTTACAGAAATCCTGTTTTGTCACATTATTTTGTGATGCTTCATTTATCATATGCTATATTTTTATAACATGGAGTCTATTTATAACTTTCTATGATAATCTTTTCTTCTAGTCATCCACATCATCACACCATCTGTGAAACTTTTGTTTTATAACAGCATTTAATATCCGTGATATTTTAACTTTATATGTACTGCAATAAATGAGAAACATTGCCTTTTAAGAGAGGAATATAACTATCTTTCTCCATGCCCGTTACTATTTTTATAGCATGCATATTTTGCCTTGCAAATCTCATTACAATATTACATTTTTAAACAAAAAAGCAAATTAAGTCCCTTGCTGCACTTTATGATTCTTTCCATTCATTTTCCCATGAAATTGTTTTTTATTTAGTAATCAATGAATATATAACTTTACATCCTGCCTTTTAAAAAAATTACTGAACATATCTATTTTTAATCGAGTTTCTTAGGCTTGGGTTCATAATTTAAATTTGTTACTTAAACTGCTTTTGAATGGATGCATGCTCATTGATATTTGGTGATACTTAATATTTCACTCTTGAAATAGCATTATTAGTATGTGCTTCACGTATTTTTGGTTGAGATGTTCTCATTACCTCTGTGGGCCTTGTGATTTCTACGTATTCTTTAAGACTGAATTCAAACATAATTTATTTAACATAAAATTTATCTGAATCCCAAACTCCAGCTCATTCTTCCAGCAGAGTTTGGCATATCTTTTCCTCACTCTTGTAACTCTGTGTATACCTACCTTTATTTCCTCAAGCATAATACTGAATTATAATTGGCATCATGTATATAACCTCTTTCTGAATATAAACACCTAGGGAGTTGAGGATCTGTTTAATCATTCTTTCTCATTACTAATTTTGGCAAAGTGCTTGCTAGCATATAAAGTTCATTCAATACAAGTAGTTACAATTGTGAACCCTGTACCTAAATTATCTGTGTTGAAATCCTGACTTGCTTTTTCTTATTTGTGTGACCTTGAACAAATTTCTTAACATTCCTGTGCCTCAGTTTACTTATCAGTAAAATGTAGAAGATAATAATAGTGACTACCTACCTCTTAGGTTGTATTGAAGATTAAATGTATTAATTAGTGCAAAGATCAAGGAACAGTGTCTGGAGCATAGTATGCACTTATGTCAATTATTATTATTATTATTGCTACCATTATCATCATTATTTTATAAGTATATGATGAGGGAATGTTATACCCAAACCTTAACAGTATATATGTAATTTCTTTGGGATTAAGATTAAAAATATCCAATTATATTATTATAGACCACCAAAATCATAACTGTAGATTTGGAATAAATATTATAAAGTACCTCATTAAATCACCAGCTCCAAATTTATTTTTAAACATATTAAGGATAATTTAAATACAATGATGCAGATTACACATCAGTTTGTAGATGAGGAGGAAGAGGAGGAATCTTTTTCTTTTTTTTTTTTTGAGACGGAGTCTCACTGTCGCCCAGGCTGGAGTGCAGTGGCGCGATCTCAGCTCACTGTGGGCTCCACCCCCCAGGGTTCACGCCATTCTCCTGCCTCAGCCTCCCGAGTAGCTGGGACTACAAGTGCCCGCCACCTCGCCCAGCTAATTTTTTTGTATTTTTAGTAGAGACGGGGTTTCACCGTGTTAGAAAGGATGGTCTCGATCTCCTCACCTTGTGATCCGCCCGCCTCGGCCTCCCAAAGTGCTGGGATTATAGGCGTGAGCCACCGCGCCCGGCTGTGGAGGAATCTTACTAGACATGCTTTATTTAAAAAATGGACATTAGATTAACTACAGACCCATTATTTTCCCATATTAACTCATAATAACATGCTAAATAGATAATTATTTTACTTTTCTATTATCTTTGCAAAATGAAACAGTTATATACTGATGAAAAAATGTTCTATATTCCCATGGGGAGGATAGAAAATGTACCTAACCAACTTTGGATCTGGTTAAGAAGATTTTGAGGCAGAATCTTGAAAGTCACAACTGGATTTTTAAAGCTACCTATGGTAAGCACAAGAAAACATTACAAAATTTTCAGGCAGACTATAAAAGAACTATAGAGGTCTCAGGACTGTATCTCTAGCCACCAAGTTTCTCAATGTAAAAAAATGCCCCAGGACAAGGGTCCAGTTCAGGGCAGTGTCAGTAAAATGTGGCCCAAGATCAGGATCAAATCCAGGGTGCCTTTTTAGCAATATTTACAGCAAAGCCTCTTAGTCCCTTTCAGCTAAACAAAAAGGCCTGTAAGACTCTTGGCAACATCTTCCCATAGTATTCTGACTCACATCCAAAACTAGACTTGAGCCTGATTTGAAGGGGATTTTTGTAGGTGTGGCTTTGCCTAACAGAGTGGTTCATAAGTTTGTGCACAGAAAACCCACAGAGTTTTTAAAGGGATTGTACCAGCTTGGATGAAAAGTGACAGAAAAAAAAAATCAAAAGGAAGAAGGCTGAGAAACCTGGTTACAAACATGGCTCAGAAGTTAGAGCCATGAGCAAGAGAGAAAAGCTATTAGTGAACAAAACAGCATTAATATGGAACATTTCCTTCCCCCAGAGCAGGAGGAATTGAAAGAAAGTATCCAACTGGACACCACAATTGATGTGAACCAGTGACTGTCCTGTGCCTCTCATTTCCTCTTATTTTAACAGAAGTGTTTATTGTAATAATCCTAACTTCATTTTACCTGTATGCTGTGTCTGTTGAGGGGTGTGTGGTGTGAAGCAGGTCAACAGTGCACTGGTTACCAATTCACCTGAGTCCAGTGAGATACCACCCACTTATATGCAGCAAGTTGCATAAAATGGATTTATTATTTACAGATAGACAGCAAGGGACAACAGAAGCCTAAGATTTATGGTGAGCTCATCTGCCAAGACACAGAAAGCTGCCTGGGGCAGATAGGGTCTTGACTGCATGTGCCCCACTTGCACCACAGATGATGAACCTGGAAAATAAACTTACCCTCTTGGGTTATATACCTCAGGGTCACAGGACTCAATGAGCTAAAGCATTGAAGGATGACATCCTGTTGCTGATGGGAAGTGAGTGACTGGAACAAAACCTAATAAGAGAGAACTCCGTTATCTCAGGATATTGCATTACCAGCATATTCTACAGTTATTCTTGAGAACTATAGGCAAGAAATGAGGGACAACTGGGTTAGTCAAAGTCACCTGGACAGCTGTCCTGAGGTGGAATAACTCATCCATTTAGTTTCCATGTCTTCCAAATGAAAATAACTATATTCATGGAGTGGCACCTAAGAATATGAACCAAGAAATTCTGGACTGTATTTATATAATATACATATTATATATATATGTGTGTGTGTGTGTGTGTATATATATATATATATATACACATATATATCTATATATATATATACATATATATGTGTATATATATATGTACATATATATATGTGTCTATATATAATCCTTGATGCTGAGCCAGAGTCTGATATTGTAATGGAATCAGACTTCAGAGGGAATTGGGAAGTGGTATGCTTTAGTTGAATTGTGTTCCCTAAAACGTGTGTGAAAGCCCTAGCCACTAATACCTCAACATGTGACCTTATTTGGAAATAAGGTCATTGTAAATGTAACTAGTTAAGATAAGGTCATAGGAGCTTATAAGGAGATAAGGTCATAAGGAGTAGGGTGGGTGAAACATTTAATCCAGTAGGACTGATATGCTTTTAAGAAAAAAGGAGACACACAAAGAAGATGGCCATGTGATTATAGCGGCAGAGACTGGAATGAAACACCTACAAGCCAAGAAACAACCAGGATTTCGGACAAACTCAAAATTTAGAAAAGGAAGGAAACTATGCTCTTCTCCAGGTTTCCAAGGTAGCATGGCCCTGTGGATGTCTTGACTTCTCACTTCCACCTTTGAAACTGAGAGACAGTAAATATTTGCTTTAAGGCACCCATTTGGAGGCAGTTTGATATGTCAGCCCTAGAAAACTGACACAGGGTGTGTGTATTTTTGCCTGTGGGAAGAATGTAAGTAATTTTGGCTATGGTAGATTAAAAGTAGCTATAAATTCTTTGCCACACCTCTTCATGGAAGGTATGGCTTATTCCTTTTCCTCCTAAATCTAGGCTGAATTTATACCTTTGTTTGATCAACAGACTACGAAGAAAATGATTCTATATAGTTTCAAGGACTGAGCCTGAAGAGATCATCAGCTTCTGCTTTTGTGCACTGGGAATACTCTCTCTTTGACCATGTCGAGAGAAGCTCACGTCACACAGAGACAAGATAAGAGTAAAACCGAGGTGATCTGGCTACAGCCCCAGCTGAGCCCCACGCTAACACACCAGCCTTAACTGTCAGTCATATGAGCAAGCCATTTTGGATCGTCCACCAGCCAAAGCTCAGCAAGCCTGTGGCAGAAGCATCTAATCGAACACTGTCAGGTGACAGACTCTCAAGGGATAATAAACAATTTTCGTTGTTATAAGCTACTGAATCTTGGGTGTTTTGTTATGCAGAAACAATAAACCAAAATATCTGCATTTATTGAGCTCTCATTATGTGCCAGATACTGTGCTGGAAACTTTATATTTCTTATCTCATTTAATCTTCACCAAAATTTATATATTAGATAGTAGTCTCACTTTAGATATGAAGAAAGTGAAACTCAAGGAGTTTCCGTTAGAACATTTCTCAGTTATTAATAGAAAGGGACTGAGAAAGGATTCCCACCCAGGATATATTAGAACGAAAAGCCTGTGCTCACACATGTAAGTATAATTTTATTAACTGACTATATGACCTTGGTAAGTCATTGACTGTAAAAGTTTTTATCATAAAACAAAACTCATAAAATCTTTGTTGTCTAATCTGCAGGGTTAGTTTGACGATCTTAGGCATGTATAAAGTACCCTGTATAGCTTAATATCTGCGATTATCTATCTATGTAAAGTTTGACACGATTTAAAATTATATCTTATAAGTATAAGGCATACGAATTTTTGTCTTGAATGGAAAAAGTTATGCCTCTTTTTAAATATTTTTATTAATGCACTTACTGTTCCTTTAATTTTGTGTACTATTTTGCCATTATTAGGAAAAGAAGCCACATGTAAGAACAAAATAATGCTCCTCAAATTTGAAGGTTTATAAAAATTCAGAGACATTGGTAATGCTTTATTTTCCATTGCTTGTTTATTCACAAAATCCGTTAACTTTCAGGTTGTTTTCTCAACCACTATTGTGTATTAGCTTCATTCCTAGTGAATTCATCTCCTTTAAGCCATATCACTGTCTTTTCTAGAGCTAAACCACCAAAGCTGAAGGCATTTTTAGTTAAGATCCACATTCACATACCCGCCCAACTCCTTCAGTTTTAGAAAGATGGCAAGGAGCAAATTTAAAGGAGTGGAGAGTGTCAGGTAGCCACTTGAAACCTGGTACTGAGAGTATGATTTTTCTGCTTGTTCCCAGGAGACTGTGTTCACTAAAATATATTTACCAGAGGAGTATTTCTGTTTTCAGGAGGGCAGTCAGCTTTAGAAGGCATCGTTATTACAGTTTTCAAGTGCAGCAATATTAGACAATATATTCACATGTTAAAGGCCAATATTTTTTCTTGGTACCTCCTTGCTACTAAGAAAGCTATGGTTCAGCTTCATAAAAATAAAACAGCATCATCTTTTGGACCAAGGAAGTTATTATTTAATGGGAAAAATAGGTCAAATTATAAATAAGTAAATAAATATAGATAGAAGCTTGTAAATTCACATATTGCCATGTATTACTTAATGACAAGGATACGTTCTGAGAAATGTATCATTAGGCAATTTCACTATTGTATGCACATCATGGAGTGTACTTACACAAATATACACGGTATAGCCTTCTACAAACCTAGGTTATATGGTGTAGTCTTTTGTTCCTAGGCAACAAACCTGTACAACATGTTACTATACTAAATACTATAGGTAAGTGTGACAAAATGGTAAATATTTGTATATTTAGATATCGAAAAGGTATATTTAAAATACAGTATAAAAGATTTATTTTTTAAATGGTGCACCTGTATTAGGCACGCCCCAAGAATGGGGCATGAAGGACTAGAAGTTGCTCTGGGTGAGCTGGTGAGTGAATGGTGAGTGAATGTAAAGGCCTAAAAGATTACACTACTCTAGACTTCATAAACACTTCATACTTAGGATATAATAAATTTTAAAAATATATTTTTCTTTCTTTAATAATAAATTAACTTTAGCATACTGGAATCTCTTTTTACTTTATAAACTTTTTTAACTTTGACTCTTGTGATAAAACTTAGTTTAAAATACAAACACATTGTACAGCTATACAAAAATATTTTCCTTGTATCCTTATTCTACAAACTTTTTCTGTTTTTGTATTTTTAATTTATTTTTTACTTTTTTAAACTTTTTGTTAAAAACTTAAACACAAACACATACATTAGCCTAGGCCTACACAGGGTCAGGATAATCAGTGTGATTCTCTTTCACCTCCACATCTCGTCCCACTGAAAGGTCTTTGGGGGCAATAACATGCATGGAACTGTCATCTCCCATGGTAACAATGCCTTCTTCTGGAAAGCCTCCTGAAGGACCTACCTGAGGCTGTTATACAGTTAATTCTTTTTTTTATAAACATAGAAGGACTATCCTCTAAAATAATAATAAAAAGTATAGTATAGTAAATACATAAACCAGTTACATAGTCATTTACTGTCATTACCAAGTATTATGTGCTATACTTTGAGTGGCAGCACAGTAGGTTTGTTTACACCAGCATTACCACAATGCATTGCATTGCATTACCACATTTTGATGCTTATGACATCACTAGGCCACAGGAATTTTTCAGCTTCATTTTAATCTTGTGGGACCACTGTAGCACATGCAGTTCATCATTGACCAAAATGTCGTTATGTAGTACATGACTGTATAGATATAGAAATACAGATGGAGATAATGAAATAGATGATGATTTAATCAGAGACTCATCATTATAATAATATCCTCTCACTAATACATTCCATTAGATTTTCTTCCTGAACTGGCTTTTCACACTGGTATTCCCTTACTCATAGCTCTTTCCTTTTGTGTAAACTTAAGGATCAAATGAATTACCTTGATATAGTCTTACACAGTCATGTGTCAAGGTGAACTCCTCGTATTCTTGACACACATCTCCTGTGTTAGTCAAAATGCACTCTTCACTGTCCCTTAGAACAATCATGTGATTTTACCTATGTACCTTTGTACCCATCAAGGTATTCTCTTTGCCTGGAATAATCTATTTGTTCCTTTATACTTGTTCAAGACTAACTGAACTAAGCTCCATATATCCTGCCATAAACGTTCTTTCAGTGATTTTTTTTTGTTCTCTGAAATTCTGTAGTACTCATTGTCTCAGCCCCTCTCTTGGCATTTTGCCTTACATTTTTGCTTATTTTATGTATGAATCCTGTCACACCAAAGAGCTTGACAGGCCTCTTAAGAGCAGAAACCATATCTCATAACTATTTATCTTCATTGCTTGATATGGAAAGCCCTGTAGGTAGTGTGCTCATGATTAATATTTGATGCTGATTTTAATAAATTTTAGTTATGTACAGATCATATGTTACACTTAAGTTCCTGGTCTGTCACAGCCTTGGCATTAGGGAGAATTTGTATTTGTCATGTTATAGTTGCTTTGCCTATATGTTAGCATAGGTAAAGTAACTATAAACATTTTGGTCCAAAGTAATTTTTCTTATAATTAACCAACTCCTAAATTAAAAGCCAACCAAAAGAATTATTGGCCGAACGAGAAGATACTTACAAAAACAGCAAAGCTTGATTGGGTTCAGGTTGGAAGACTGTTGCATGAGAAAAAGAAACATGGACTGAAAACGCTATAAAAAGGGACCTCTGATTGGTGGAGTTTAGATTTTTTAAAAATCTCACCTCATGTGTCATATTAGTCAGGGTTCTCTAGAGGGACAGAGCTAATGGAGTTCTTGGAGTCCGATGTTTGAGGCCAGGAAGCATCTAGCAGGGGAGAAAGACGTAGGCTGGGAGGGTAGGCCAGTCTCTCTTTTCACATGTTTCTGCTTGCTTATATTCTAGCCACACTAGCAGCTGATGAGATGGTGCTCACCTAGATTAAGGGTGGGTCTGCCTTTCCCAGCCCACTGACTCATATGTTAATCTCCTTTGGCAACATCCTCACAGACACACCCTGGATCAATACTTTGCATCCTTCAATCCAATCAAGTTGACACTCAATATTAACCATCACATGTGTTCTTTGTCATGAGGGCCTAAACACCAGAAGGTATGTGCTATTCTTCATATAGATTGAGCTACTACTAGTGGAGAACTGACTGACTGCTTCCTTCTCCCCTTGAGACAGTTTTTTGTTCTCTGTGTGTATACCTCAGACTGACACGGACTATCTCTTCATCTAAGCACCGAAACCTCAGTGCAATCTTAGCCTACTTCAAAACCGTCACTGTGTTATCCATGACTGTCTACATTAGACTTCCATAATAAACCACTCTAATGTGGTGTGAGATGCCAAATAACAGCTCCACAAAATGTCTACATTCTAATTCCTGGAACTCGTAAATAGATTACATAGCAAGGAGGAATTAATGCTAAAGCTAGAATTAAGGTTGTTAATCAGCCAGTCTTGAGATGGGAAGTTAATCCTGGATTATCTAAGTGAAGCCAGTATCACAAGAATACTTATAAGTGGAAGAAGAAGGAAGAAGGGAGAGAACTACAGATATGACAGCATGGGAAAGACCCAGTCCCATTAGATTCAATGGACTAAGTCGGCTTTAAAGATGGAGGAATAGTCCCAGAATCAAAGAATGTGAGCAGCCTTTAGAAGCTAGAAAAAGCAAGGAAAGAAGTTCTCTAAAGCTTCCAGAAAAAGTGTGGCCCTGTCAACATCTTGATTTTAGCTCATTGAGACCCTTCTAACTTTTGACTTACAGAATAGATTATAAATTAGTGTTCTTTTAAGCCACTAGGTTTGTTATAATCTTCTATAGCAGCAGTAGGAAGCTAATCAAGGTGGTGATTTCATTGATAGTTACAACAGTCTCCTAACCAATGGGAAGGGGAAAAAAAAAATCCTAGTTTCTATTTTGCAAGAGATCTTTTATAGGTTACCATCTTCCACTTTAATACCAGTGTCTCACTGTCAGCTTAGTGCTTCCAGCTCTTTAAAGTTTTTTTCACATCTGTTATCTCACTAAAATCTCATATCATGACTACCCAGTTGCTATTATAGAAACTATTATTATCCATATTTAACGTATCAGCAAATTAAGGGTAAAGAGCTTCAATAACTCACATTCATGAACCAGTAGAGACGACATACAACAGTGTAAAATCGAGAGCAGGAAAAAATGAAACAAACATTTGGAATCTTGAATATCATTTGCTCTTCTATTGTAAGTTACTGCAGAATGGATACAACTATCTGTCATTTTTTTGTACTGCTGGATAATTATTCCCACAATTAGTGTTATGAGATACATTTATAAGGTACGAGTGAGGTCATTTCTGTAAAGAAACTAAAAAGCTAGAAAGGAAAATGAATAGTTTGTCATGATCTGTAGTAATTTTGGAAATCATACAGGGACCACCCTTGTCTACCTCTTAAACCACATTTCCCTGTCCATTGTATTTCAGTCTCACCAGCCTTCTTTCTATGTCTTGACACAGTGAGCTCTTCTCTGTCCCAGTGCTTACATGCTTATGTTCCTTATGCGTGGAATGCTGTCACCTAGATTTTTTCATGCCTGACTTTTTCTTACCGTTTAGCTTAAATGTCACTACTCAGGCCTTTTCTGATCAGCACTTCTAGAGTGGATAGTACTTTAATAGTTTCTGGTATGTTTGTTTGTTTTCGTTTTTATGCATAGTGAATTACAATCTATTCCTTTATTATCTTTTTTTTTTTTTTTTGAGATGGAGTCTCACTCTGTTGCCCAGGCTGGAGTGCAGTGGTGCGATCTCGGCTCACCGCAACCTCTGCCTTCTGGGTTCAAGTGATTCTCGTGCCTCAACCTCCCAAATAGCTGGGATTACAGGCATATCCCACCAAGCCCAGCTAATTTTTGTTTATTTGGTAGAGACAGGGTTTCACCTTGTTGGCCCGGCTAGTGTTGGAACTCTTGACCTCATGTGATCCGCCCACCTCAACCTCTCAGAGTGCTGGGATTACAGGCATCAGCCACCATGCCTGGCCTATTCCTTTATTTTCTATCTCCCACTTTTCACTAGAATAGAAACCCTATGGAAGCAGGAGTCTTCTCTGTGCTGTTCATCTGTATATTCTCAATACTTAGGATATTTCCAGGACGACATTAAGTCCTTGTTGAAGGAGAGAATGCCTCTTCTACATTCTTGATGCCTCTGGTACCTTCATAGATCCAATGGACTGAGCTAATAATGAGCAGGGCTCTAAGGAATAGATAGAATCAGTTTAGAAAAATCAGGCATGAATAAAGAGACATTATGACTTTCCCTACTGAAAGTCTATTTGGCTTGAAAGTATATAAAATTAGATGCACTTCAGGATAAGTATGCATTGAACCTGGGCTTGGGCATTAGAAATAGATTCTCCATTCCCTTTGTCCTGTTTTTGTCATATGGTAAACATTTAATTTACTACCAGGTATAATGGAATAAAGGGGAAGAAGTTGTTGTGTGATATTGTATTAGTCCATTTTCATACTGTTATAAAAAAATACCCAACACTGGGTAATTTATAAAGAAAAAGAGGTTTAATGGATTCAAGTTTCACATGGCTGGGGAGGCCTCACAATCAGGGTGGAAGGTGAAGGAGGAGCAAAGGCACATCTTACATGGCAGCTGAAAAGAGATCATGTGCAGGGGAACTGCGCTTTATAAAGCCATCAGATCTTGTGAGACCCACTCACTGTCACAAGAACAGCAGCCCATAGGGGACAGCTGCCCCTGTGAATTAATTATCTCCTACCAATTCCCTCCTTTGACACATGGGGATTATGCTACATTTCAAGATGAGATTTGGTTGGGAGGACACAGCCAAACCATATCAGATATCTAGCACAAACATGATGGATGCTGTTCCGGATCACAGTAAACTAGGGACTACAGAGGCTATACGTCTGTACGTGGCAATTTGCCAGTCTCTACCATATGAATTCCTGTCCTAGGTAACTGATGTTGAGATTGAGAGGTTATACTGTTTTCATCTCAGAACGATTTTTAATAATAACTTTTTTCAATTTATAAAAATAAAATATTGCTTTTGAAGATAATTCATTAAATACAGTTATTTAGAGAAGAAAATAAGCCAGGCCTACTCACACTACCTAGTGATAACTATAGTTATCACTTTGATAAACATTCCAGTAATCTTTTCTTTATATGTATGCACATTTATTTATTACTAAAATGTAAGAAGTACTTGATAGATTTTTTTGTAAATAAAAACATGAATAAAGGAATGAATGACCATTGGTGAATCCAACTTGAAATTGACAATACAGGCTGTTTAAAAGATTAGTCACTTGTTCCATTGAAATTGTTGTAAATACTTCACTATTTTGCTTTATTCATTATAATTTTGTTTAGCTACTCTACCAAGTATAAGACTTTCAATGTATCAATCCTGTTCCATTTAAATGTAAGAGGTCTCAAAATTCAATTTGGAAAAAGAAAACCTACTGAAATATGACAGACAATACTAAAGCTGAATTTGTTTTCCTCGCATCTATTCTAACAGAAGTATTTATTTAACATTTTTTAAAAAGTGTATCTTAATAGAAGCAAAATAAGCATTTAAAAAAATCAACATTTTTCATATATACTCTCAGCAAATGGGAAATGAAAGTGAATTTCCACAAAATGAAATATGGTATTTATGGAAAACTTGGAGCTAACATCAAAATTAATGGTGGAAAACTTAAGTCTTTTCTCTAAAGTTGATACATTTGGAAATGTGCAAGATTTGCAGACTCTCATCACTTTTATTCATCATTGTACTAGAGGTACAATGTAAGTAAAGTAAATAAAAGTCATAGAGATTACAAGTGGAAAATTCAAACAATTTTATATGTAGACAGCATGATTGTGTGAAAAATCTTAAGTAATTTGCCAAAAAATACTAGAACTAATAAATACATTTCATAGATTAATGGAAGAAATGCCAATAGCAAAGATCAACTGAACTTTTATGTATGAGTAACAAACGGTTAAAACGATGAAATAGATATGATTATACCAGCATGGAAAAATAACGAAATGTGTAGATAAATTTAATGTGAGGTTTTCAAATTTCTACACTGAAAACTACAAAACACTGCTTCCAAGAGAAATTAAATAACTAACGGTGATACATCCCATGTTTATAGTTTGTAATACTCAAAACTGTTAAAAAGTCATTTTTTCCAAATAGATTTACAGATATTATTCAATCCCAGTAGGATACCTAGAACATTTTGATAGAAATCAGTCAGCTGATTCTCAAATTTATACGGAAATGCAAATTACTTGAAAAAACAAAACAAGTTTGAAAATAAAAATCCAAGTCAGAGTATCTACATTAGCTGATTTCAGGACTTACAAATTAACACTAATTAGGATTGTTTGTTATTAATACAAGAACAGACAAATGGATAAAAGGAATCATTTATAAAATCACACGTATTCAGTCCATTGATTTTTGAAAAAGGTGTAATGGTTATATGTGGGAAGGAAAGGGAAATCTTTCTGGAACAACTGCATGTCTGTATTCATATGACGTCTACCTTGCACCAGGCACAAAAATTAATGTAAGATAAATGAATGACCCAAATGAATAAATTAAAAATACTAAGACTAGAAGAAAACACAGGATGATATTTTTATAGTCTTTGGTTAAAAAAATGTTTCTTAAATAGAAGAAAGCAGAGAGTAATAATTATAAGAAGAACAAACTGATTAAATAATAATGATCAAAATTTAAAACTTCTGCTCATCAGAAAAAAAAAAAAAACCATTAAGAAAGAAACAGATTGGTCATAGGCTGGGAGAACATACTCACAATGGATATAATTGTCAACTCATTTGCAGAATATATAAATGATTGCTACAAATCAACAATAAGAAGACAAATAATCTAATTATAGTGAGCCAAGGACTTGAGCAGACCATTCACATGGCAAAATTTACAAATGGTCAGTAGTCTCTGCTAAATGGTATAATTAATTACTTTCTGCACCCAATATGTATTTTTCCTGGTGGAAGAAGCTCAATTGATATTATCCCTTTGTACTCCCTACTATTTTACTCACTGTACCCCAAAGGCAGGAAGTGATTTAGTTGTTGGGTAAGTTTGAGAAGAATAGACAGGCCGTACTTAACTCAGCAGTTATCTTTTTAAAGGAGCTTTCCAGAGGGAGCACATACCCTGCTGCCCAAACAAGGTCAGGCTCTATTTCTGCAGCAAACTAGGATAGGAAGGTCTTTAGTTATCAAAACTGTATAATTCCGGTCAATTCTGGGGCTCAGTGTTAGAAAGCCCTTTAAGTCCTTATACCCAAGCTGTTTTCTCTCACTCATAATTTATAAGCAATAAAGTTGACAGCTAGCCTCTATATTAGTTTTCAATGCATTTAGAACTTGGGTATGGGAGAAGGGAGCTATTTATTAAATCTTCTAAGGGGCCTCAATATTTGGTACATTGGCTACAGGCAATGAATATTTAGAAAGGAGTAAAATTTTGGAGCGAAAAAAGTACATTAGGAAGATTTTGATGGGATCACAGCTCTATCTTTGGATACTGGACTTTTATGTGTCACCATGGTTTTGTGACCTTGGAGGTTTTTTACAGACTTATAGTCAATGACCAATCTTCAGCTGCTACAACTTCGCTTCACACTGCAGTCTAAAATAAGGCCAGCCCAATTTTATAAGGCTGCCCAGGCCTTAGGCAAGGACACCAAAGAGTCTGGGAAAAGCAAGAGGGCACCAGCAGAGATACGTGGCTCAGATGGGTGGCCTCAGCAAAGGTGCACACGAATCACAAAGCTTCTTAGCTGCAGTATAGAGAGCCCGGATGAGCTTCTAACAGTTGTATGTGACCAAAGCTTAATTCATAAACTGATGTTTTGCTAACAGATATTTCTGTGGCAAAGATTGTACTACAGGAAAAAAAGAATATATGCTTCCTTTGTATTGATAAGCATAAAATATTTGCTGCATTTAAACATTAAAAGAGCCAAGATCACATAGTTCTATGATTTACGGTTCACAGAATCTAGTTTAAAGTCTTAGTGCCAGGCACAGTTAGGCATTGCCAGATGACTGTTCCAAATTCCATCACATATTCAGAGCTGAGGAGAAATTGATGAAAGAATTATCTCTAATGTAGCTTTTTCATGAATAAGAATGAATAATTCTTAAAGAACTAGTGGGAATATTTCAAGATGATTGAGCTACTCTTGGTGGCATGCTTGTGCCCTGAAAGAACGTGTTTCAAAAGTATATGGGATTGGGCCAGGTGCAGTGGCTCACACCTGTAATCCCAGCACTTTGGGAGGCTGGGGCAGGTGGATCACCTGATGTCAGGAGTTAGAGACCAGCCTGGCCAACATGGTGAAACCCCATCTTTATTAAAAATAGAAAAATTGGCCAGGAGCGGTGGCTCACGCCTGTAATCCCAGCACTTTGGGAGGCCGAGGTGGGCGGATCACAAGGTCAGGAGATCGAGACCATCCTGGCTAACACAGTGAAACCCCATCTTTACTAAAAATACAAAAAATTTAGCCAAGCGTGGCAGTGGGCACCTGTATCTCAGCTACTTGGGAGGCTGAGGCAGGAGAATGGCGTAAACCCCAGAGGCAGAGGTTGCAGTTAGCCGAGATCGTGCCACTGCACTCCAGCCTGGGCAACAGAGCAAGACTCCATCTCAAAAAAAAAAAAAAAGAAGGAAACAAAAAAGAAAAATTATCTGGGCATAGTGACGCAGGCCTGTAATCCCAGCTGCTTGGGAGGCTGAGGTGCGAGAATTGCTTGAACCCAGGAGGCAGAGGGTGCAGTGAGTCAAGATTGAGCCATTGCACTCCAGTTAGGCAACAAGAGTGAAACTCGGTTTCAGAAAAAAAAAAAAAAAAGTATATGGAATTGACTGAAAAGTGGAAGAAAGACAGTGTCTTGAGGGACATATGCAAATTATTATTGTATTCTAATCCTCTAGGGTGGCGGTCAGCAAACCAGCTATTTTGGTAAATAAAACTTTCTTGGAACACCGCTACAGCCACTTGTCTAAATCCACTTTCTCTCCACAGGGGCAGAGGTTCATAGTTGTGACAAAAACCATAATGTCCACTGGCTTTTCATAGAAAAAAAACTTTGTCAGCTCTTAGAGGTGGGTTATAATTATCAAACTTGAACATGCATCAGAATTATCCAGCAGGCTTGTTAACTTACCTATTATGAAGCCTATCTCCAAAGTTTCAGATGCAAGTCCAATAATTTGCATTTCTATCAAATCCTAGTAATGCTTATGTTCTTGTCTGGAGCCCATACTTGAGAACCATTTTCCTAGGCACAAGCTTCAGAAGCAACCATAGCAATGTCTGTAATTTGCTAAGCATGATTTGCAGTGACGTCAAATGAGGTGAAAGCCTTAGACCAAAGAATCTATCACAAAAAGTAATGACAGGCACTATAAATGAAAGAAAACAAACAAATAAAAGACAGAAAAGAAAGGAAAAAAAAAACTCAGCATGTTAACAGAGTTTGTATTCAAGTAGCAGGATTCAAAAATCATGTGACTCTAAGAGGAAATGTACAGTTATGGTGGCTCACACCTGTAATCCCAACACTTTGGGAGGCTCAGGCGGGCGGATTACTGGAGGTCGGGAGTTCGAGACCAGCCTGGCCAACATGGTGAAACCCCATCTCTACTAAAAATACAAAAATTAGGGCTGAGCCCGGTGGCTCACGCCTGTAATCCCAGCACTTTGGGAGGCCAAGGCGGGCCAATCACGAGGTCAGGAGATCGAGACCATCCTGGCTAACATGGTGAAACCCTGTCTCCACTAAAAATACAAAAAATTAGCCGGGTGTGGTGGCAGGCGCCTGTAGTCCCAGCTACTCAGGAGGCTGAGGCAGGAGAATGGCATGAGTGAACCCGGGAGGTGGAGCTTGCAGTGAGCCGAGATCGTGCCATCGCCCTACAGCCTGGGGGACAAGAGCAAGACTTCATCTCCAAAAAAAAGGAAAAAGATGTTTAAAACATACAGACTGCATGGGAGAGAAAGGCTCCCCCGTCCTTCTTGTTCCCCCAAATATTTTATATACATAGATGCAAAATGAATTCCATTCTGGGAGATTTTTCTCAGTTCATTTTATCTTTGACAGGGAAGGGTACCAAATTATTTCATTTGAAGGAATGGTACAAATGACAGTAATAGATTATCTGGTACAACTGACAGGGCAAATATGTATCGGCCCCATGGCCATGGGGAAGCCAATCTAGGCTCAGCTCTAAGTCATCACTGTCTCCTGGGAGGAACTTGTTACAGACACTTGGCCCAGCTGGGGGCGGGGCGGGGACAGGGAAGGGGACTAGGAGGACCACCCCAGCAGGGAGGGGCACTTCCGTCGTCTCGCGCACCCAATTCTTGCATGGCTTTCACCTGCCTATTCCTTCAGGTCATAAATCTCAAAGAGGGCACTCCTGTGAGTGTCGTTTTTGGCGGCAGCCAGACTGCGCAGTTCCGGTAGTGACGGGTTCACACCGTTTTCCAAGTGTGAGCGGCTCTGCTGCCCTCCCGCCGGGGCAGGCCGGGCTCTGGGCTTCCTCCTCCATCTCCCGAAGCGCTGCCAGGGCCGTTCCGTAGCTTTACGAGTTTTTCAGCTTGTTTAACCTCTCCTCGTGATACTGGTGAAGAAAATACTTGGGAAAGTTCCTCCAAGTCACCGCGACGTGGTCGAAGTAGTAGGTCACAGACAAGAAGACCGAAGGCTCCCGCGGACCGGCTGTTGGTGGCGCCACGGAGCCGAGCCCTGGCGCAGACGCGGGCGATAATGGCGGTGGTGGCCGGTCCCCTGCGGGGCTCTGCGAATTTGTGGGCGGCTGGCTCTGAGCGCCCATTTCGCCCAAGCTATATGAAGCAGGACACCCGGCCTCTCTCTGCCAGGAAAGTCTGAGCTCTCCACTCCTTTTTACGTTCTTCATTTGGGGATTCTAGATATGTGGACATCGACCTATCTTGGCAAGGCTGAAGCCATCAAAGCCTTATCACCCTTTACTGTGGCCTTTTCAGCACTAAGTACCAGGAGCACGGTGTTGCCTGACATAATGGCTCTGGGGCCTGGATGTTGGCTTTCTTTTTCACTTCGGCGATTGTGAGGCCAGTGCTTAATAGTCATGCATGTCTTATCATTGGGATGTTTCAAATTGAAATATATCAGACTTGGCATTGCAATTTCTGATCCCAAAGAAACTATCCCCCTTTCTGAGACTTTAAAAAAAACCCTGTTCCACACCACGAAGATTTTGCTAAAAAAGATGGTTTGGTCTTTAACTTAAAAATTTGAGGACTTGGGGCTGGGCACGGTGGCTCATGCCTGTAATCCCAGCCTTTTGGGAGGCCGAGACGGGCGGATCACTTGAGGTCAGGTGTTCGAGACCAGCCTGACCAATTATAGTGAAACCCCATCTCTACTAAAAATACAAAAAATTAACTGGGCGTGGTGATGCACGCCTGTAGCCCCAGCTGCTCGGGAGGCCAAGGCAGGAGAAACGCTTGAACCTGGGAGGCAGAGGTTGCAGTGAACCGAGCTCGTGCCATTGCAGTCCAGCCTGGGTGACAGAGCAAGTGACTCTGTCTCAATAAATAAATAAATAAATAAATATTGAGGATATGGACTTTTAACTCAAGAGGGCAAATTAATTCGAGTCCAGTTGGCATTTGAATTTTTGGGCATTATCTTGCGGGAGGACTTAACCATTCTCCCTTGGAATTTGATAACCGGAGAGTGTTTCCTTCCTCGAATGGTTGTCTTTACTATTGTGGGCATTTTTATTGTTAGAATGTTTTAATGTCATTGTGAATTTCTGGAATGCTATGTGGGTAATATGGTTGCTTGTAATTTGGGATGGCAAATTGGTTAGGAAATAGATTTTTACTCTGGTACAGAGAGGCTTTGGAGCTGATTTAGATAATACATCGTTCCTATCCATTTTAGCGAAATCTAAAGTGACTACCAGTTGTTCCAGGATGATTCCCAAAAAGCAGTGGTTGGTAATGGACATGCAGCCTAATAAGGTCCAGTAGGATTTTCCTGCTGGACCACTGATTCCATCTTCCAAAGAGGACAGCCATATTCTTGCTTTACTACAGGATTTGTGAAAAAGCTTAATGGATTTTGAATAAAAATAGGAAGGTATGGGGAATACTTAATTCTCACTCTGTTTTCTCCCTGTAAATGAATCTGTTTGTCCCTTTACTCACTTCAGCCCAGGGCAGGGGAGTGACATATGACTGGTAAAATTGGGAGGAAGTAAAAAATAAACTTGCTTGCTTAGATCTATCGCTTCTTCAAACTCTTAGATTTGAAGTAAGCTGCCTACTAAGCACACAAGTTGTTCAGCTTTTCTAGAGGTACTGCCTGCTTTCTGCTACCTCTGACCATGAGAGAGACTGGGTGGGTAAGTTTGTCTAGTGCTTGGGTTCAGTGTTAGGTGTCTGTTTGGTTCTCACAACTAAGCTGTGACCTTTAATTTAGCATTTAAAGTAAAAGAAATAGCCAGGCGCGGTGGCTCACGCCTGTAATCCCAGCACTTTGGGAGGCCGAGGCAGGTGGATCACGAGGTCAGGAGATCGAGACCATCCTGGCTAACACGCTGAAACCCCGTCTCTACTAAAAATACAAAAAATTAGCCGGGCGCGGCAGCGTGCGCCTGTAGTCCCAGCTGCTGGGGAGGCTGAGGCAGGAGAATGGTGTGAACCCAGGAGGCAAAGCTTGCAATGATCTAAGATTGCACCACTGCACTCCCGCCTGGGTGACAGAGTAAGACTCGCCTCAAAAAAAAAAAAAAAAAAAAAAAAGTAAAAGAAATAGTATTTCACTCTTCATATGTCATTCTGTTTTACTGATGTTCAGAAACTGTTAAAGAAAGATACAAATATTTTTGTGGGGTGGGGTGGGGCGAAGGGTCTTCTCCCACAACAACTCCATTTCATTTATTATTATTAAAATTTAAAAACAAGCAATAGTTTTTCTTTAGTAACCTGAGGGCTGAAGAGGCTGTGTCAATTAAGAAAAAACAATAAGAAAGTTTATGGGCTGGAGATATCCATGGAGATTCACAATACATGAAAGTGTCAACATCACTCTGAGGACAGGCGTGTACATTTACATTAAATAATTATTCATTTGCTAATATTGTGGAATTCTTTTGTAGCAGATGAGAGTAAAAGAAAGCCAAATTAAACTCCATCCTTTGCATTATGCATTATAGCATTAGGAAAGGGCATTTTTTCAGAAAATACTCAACAAATAGGATCTCTTCAGACCTTGAGATTCTGTAGTAATAAACAGAATAAAATCCAGTAAAAAATTTTTTAAATTTTTTTATTCTTTGTCATCACCTTTAATTGATGGTACATAGTCTTCAATTTTTAAGCACATGGAATATGTTTGGCTGAATTGAATGCTATTATTTTAATTCCCTTTGCTAAGCTCAAAGAATGCTACCAATCCTCTTCTGTCGTTCTGGAAAATTTTGCATACTTGCCCTTAGCCACAGTTCTTCTTCTCAGAACTATTTTGTAATATGTAATGTATCTATAACTGAAATTATGCCTAAAATTTGAATAAGAAATAATTCAGAAATGAGAATAATTTTAGATATTATTTTTCACATATCTGAATCTAATAAGCTGTTCAGAGCCACAGCTACCTTTCTCAAGGTACACACTGTTTTGCTTTTATAATAACATCAACTTTATTGAAGTATAATTAGCATATAATAAAAAGACCCATTTGAGGGAACACTTTGATGAGTTTTGAATTCTAAACCATGTAACTACTACCACATTCAAAATACAGATCATTTTCCTCAACCTAAAATTTCCTTGGGGCACAAAACGTCTGTGTATGTGTGTGTACACATGCATTGATTTACAATGAAATTATAATAACATGCCATAAAAGTAACTTTGTATATGTGTATTGTTTATCTATTAGATTTTTGAATGTAATTTTATTTTTTAGGGAATTGCTCAAGGGATTACAACATTATACTTTTCACAGTCTACTTAGAATGACTATTTTACCATTTCAAATGGAATGTAGATACCTTAAAATCATGGTTTTTTTACCTCCCCACCCCCTTTAAGTTTTAGTTGTCATGAATTAATATCTACATGTATTGGATATCCCAGTACACTAAGCAGTACTTTTTGTTTTCTACTGTTATGTTTATTTTAAAGAATCAAAAAGGAGAGAAATGGGCTTATATATCTAATGAAATATTTAGCATCTCTGTTGTTTTGCCTGCATCCCCCATGTTCCAAGTTTCCCTGTGGTATCACTTCCTTTTGCCAAAATAACTTCCTTTAACATTCTTTTGGATTACATCTGCTGGTGAAAACTTCTCTTAGTTTTTTTCATTTAAGAATGAGGATGTTTGTAATTTGTCTTCATTCCTAAAGAATGTTTACACTTTATATATTCTGTGTTGACCATTCTTTTATTTTAGCACTTAACAAATGTTCCATTACCTTCTGCTCTCTGTAGTTCCCTCTAAGAAATCAGTAATAATTTGAAGAGTCATTTTTCCTTGCCTGTTTTTAAGCTTTTTTTTGTCTTTGGTTTTCAGCATTTCAATTACCATTTAATTACAGCATTTTCTTTGAAATTTTCCTGATTGGGCTTTGCTGAGCCTCTTGAATCTCTAAAGTTATGTTTTTACCAATTTGAGATGATTTCTGCTTAAATTTCTTTAAAATTTTTCTGCAACTACATTCTCTCTCATGGTCTTCTGCAACCTATATGACACCAAATTTAGACCTTGTTATCTTGTCCTAGAGGTATCAGAAGTGCTCTCTTTTCAATTTTTAAAAAATCTCTTGGTCAGATTAGGTCATTTTTATTGATCTGTCTTCAAGTTCATTGACATATTAATTTTGCTATTGAGCCCATCTAGTGGATTTTTAATTTTGTTTATTGTGTTTTCCAATTCTAAAATTTCCAGTTCCAAAATGATCATTCTTTTTAATATCTCACTTCTCTGCAGAGACTTTCTATTTTTCATTTGCTTCCAAAGTATATGCCCTTTGTTCTTAGAGAAACATTTTAAATTCTTTGTCTCTTAAATTTAACATCAGGATCTATTTGGGATTGCTTTGTCAATTGTCTTTTCTCATGAGATTTTGTCAGAATTTCTGGGTTCTTTGAATATTAATTAGATATTGATTGTATTTCATACACTTTCAATATTGTGTTATGAGATGTGAGTCTTTTTTAAATCCTATGGAGAATGTAGTTAGTATTTTTATAGTAAACCATTGCCCCAGTTAGGTTGAGGTCAGGAGTGCCATACTGCATTGATTCCCTTAGTTGTTTTCAAAACTGTTTGCAGTGCAATTTGCATCTGTCTCAAAATGTATGCATCCCAGAGGACAGTCTTAGATATAAATGGTAATCTATTCCATGATTATTTTCTCAAAGCTACCTGTATGATATTTTTTGTAAGGTCAGATCCACGCATGTGCAGCTCAGCGGGAGCCTATGAATTCACCTACATCTTTACAAGATACCTTTCTCAAGTATCCTCTTCTCTGCTCTTTTTTCAACACTCTCTAGCTTCATACTTCAACTTTTCAGAGTTTATTTAGAACGAATATTTTACCATTTCAAATGGAATGTAGATACTTTAAGTCATATGTTTCTTTACCTTCCCACCCCCTTTAAGTTTTAGTTGTCATGAATTACATCTACATACACATCTTCCTCTTCCTTCATGGTCCTTTGTATAGAAAACTGACCAGCCTCCTCACTCTGCTCTGTATTTTCCATAAGAGGAGCTAAATAAAAATAAAATAAAAAAACATAACAAGAATTTTTCCTACACTTTACGGCCTCCTTTCTACTCCTCATACCAGAAGGATAGGGGATTACTTTGGAGCTATTTCTGTCTACACTTCATGCGTAGTTCTGAGATGTGCGCTGCCTTTAAGTACATATAAGCTGGGAAATATGGGAGGAAGGGAAAAATACACACTCACAATCAGATCATTTGTACATTGAGTTTTAACTTCTTTCCCCAATTTACTTGCTACCGTTTGCTTTCCAAAGTCCTCAGATGGTTGCATTCAGTAGGAAAGACAAGATGCCATGTGCTTGCTCTAGATGAGCCATATCTGGGGCATTCATAGTTTTAAAATAAGATTTATGTGTCTTCTTTTAACCTGAATACTGTAGAATCTCCCTTATATGTCCAAATTAACTTTTTTTAAAAGGGATAATGAAAAACAACTTCTCTTTTTTCCCCTTGCTTCCTACATGCCATCAAATCTCTTTCCTCTTTGACAGAAAAATGAGGCATACTTAAACAGGATCTCATCACACTCTTTCTAGAACAGTAATTCTATTTTTAATGTGTAAATACTTTTCTATCCTGGTAATATATTTTTCTGGAAAGTAAATAAAAGAAGTGTCCATACTTGGTATCTGTCTATACTTTCTTTTTTGCCCTCATATTGTCAAAATCAGATAAATCAAAGAGGAATACTGAGATAACTACCAATATTAATGGCATTCATAGAAGGATTCAAAATGTGATTCCAGTGGTATCTTCTGTAGGGTAAGTGTAAGTGAATGTTTATCTCTGTTCAAAAATAAAATGAAATAAAATAAATTACACCAAACATAAATAATGCATTTGAGACAGTGGTAAACATTCAAACGAATTGTGGCTTGGCCCAGAGTAGATTCTGACAGTAAGAACTATACCTGTGCACAGAATACCTTAGGCAACCACACACTAGACCCTTAACACCATCTACCTACCATCCCCTTCTTTGCCGTTACTCAAAGGCAAGTAAGTTGATGATGCTTCGTTGTAAAGAACAAACTCTAGACATTGATTGTTTGAATACTATATTTTTCCACGACACTCAATGGCTTATTCCAATGCCTACACAACATTAGTTTCCTATATCCTGCATTAATTGTTTTGTGAAGCCAAAATAAAATCCATTTTCCTTTCTCTCTTCTTCTACCTTTCCTAGATAGCTTCATGCAAAGCTACAACTTGAAAGAAGGATTCCTATTTCCAAAGCAAATTTGCTTTCCATGGTGTTTAGTTGATGAGCACTAGGAACAGTTCCTCTATCCATCTCTGCATGACTAAATCCTAATTTTTTTTTTAGTAAAGCCCTAATTTCATTAAGTCATTCCTTATTATCCTATAGGAATGTGGGCAGTGGAAGTAGACCAAAACAAATAATATTCTAGTTTTTCCTCTGACCGATAGTATGACTTTGAATAAGTTCACTTGACATCTGTAAACCTCATGCCCTCATCTGTCAAATCACGATGATAAGGAGACCCCTCTCATACAGTTGTGGCAGTGACCCAGCAATAACTCTGTTAATGCTAGCTGCTTCTGCACTTACCACAATCAGCCTTTTATTATGGTTGAATAGATATGTTTTCCTTACATGGTTATAGAGTTCAAGGACATTTAGACATTATATATACCATTTTTATTTTAGGTAAAAATACTGAAGCTTACAGGCTCAGAATGATTTTTCCTAAATGGCACAGATATAGTTAGTATGACAGGAATTAGCCAGGCTTTAATGAAGTACCACTGTTAAAGGGTGAATGTAGTGATATTCTAAGAGGATAACAGAGGAAGCTCAGTAACCCATGTAGCAAGGAATGCTTAGTTGCCTGCTTGATTTTAGCCACCTGCCTTTCTCTTTCCTGAATACAAGGCAGGGGGTAGGGGAATTGGCTTCACAGGCTAGAATGGCATCAGGGCTTATGCCACATAAAAAGATCTGGTTATTCTCCTTAATTCTGATCCAGTAGGCTTGCTAAGCCCTTCTTGGAAGTGAATTATTTTAGTACTAATAAGAAGTCAGGCCCAAGATATATTAAATTCTTACTTTTCATTTGTGGTTGCCATGTCATCCTGTATGGTGATTTACTTTAGCTTAGTGACCTATTTTTCAAGTAGCTAATACATTGATGCTAATGCAGAGGCCTTTGTGAATATCTTTTGGCCACTGGGTTGAGACAAAATGTTCATTTTCTGATTCTGTAGTGCACAGGCAGAGAAGCGTAGGATGTGGAACAGATTTTCCATGTGCTGCTGCTGCTCTGCATTATTGAACACGGGCTCAGCCACTTGGCTTTTCTTGGACTTTTCATTTTCAGAGACAGAGCCCCATTTTACTTCTGTTTTTTTCTGTTAATCAATAAGCTGCAAATAAAACTGCTGAAACCTGATTTCTCTCCCAAAGTACTTTTTTTCTGTGGATGCTTCAGATTCAGAGGGACTAGAGTTTCCAATGAGGATTGTTTTGACTTTTAAAAAAGGAATTGTAGTTCTGCTCCTGAAAATAAAGGAAGTTAACATTCCAAAGTAGGTCTCTGAACAAAACATCTGCTGCAAAAACTTTGTGATTGCTTTTTAAAGAATATATCAGGAAGACCAAGAATAAGAGAAGATGAGGATATTAGGGGATGGAATCAGTCCTCCTTCTATTCATAATTATTTAGTGTGTAAAGACAATCTACACCTCTTCAGCCTTCTTTTATTTTATATCTTTAAACTTCAGCAACAAGACCTACAAATTACCCTACTCCTTTCAAAATCTCTTTTCAAGGAAAGATCTAAGAAACTATCTCATATTAAGATTTAAATGATTGATCAAACTTTAAATATTATTCGTAAAAAGGAGCATATGTACTTAAATCTGAACTTAAACAGATAACCCCTCAGGCTAAATTAATGATGTTTTGTGGTACATTTAGAGCTGTGTTTTTATTTATTATTTGACAGAATTAAAAGGTCCCTAAAATCATGTGTGACTGCCTTTGTGCAAAACTGTATTCGATTTGAATCATTGCTTTTCCTGACAGCTTCTTCTAATGAAATCTTACTCATTAACTGCAGGAACAATTGCAGAATCCCACTCCACTCCCTGTAATCATGTTGGAACCTGGAAGGAAATGATCCAAGACCTCTTTTATGATAAAGCTTGACAGTAATCACATTGCATAGCCTGGCATCCTAGAATGAGTTGGGCCAAACAGATTCCTTTTTTGGGAGGAATCTTCATCCCTTTTCTCACTTCCTCTAGCAATACTTTCATGTTCAAGAGAGGTCAGACACTGAGGCAAATTAAGTTTATCATTGCTCTCATTCTTATTTTTAACTCATTGATTTCTTTTGCTGAGATTCATTCCCATGACAACAACACAGGCCACTTGGGTTAAGAGCTCAAAAGAGCAGTGAAACTTGAGAGGATCCATTTTGTTTTTGTCCCATTTGGTATCATTTCCAGATGATACCCACTGCCTATACGTCACACTGTCCCTGAGTCCTCAGGATATCTGTGATGAATTTTGAGATCTTTTTACTTCCTTGCCCAGTAAGAAAGGGCACTTTGTTTTTCCTGGTATGGGAAATATTTTTACTTTCTCAGAAGCTTTTGTTTCCCATACTTTGATTAACAATACTAAGTTATAAAATCTGTGAGGACAAGATGGCTCAAATGCATCACCCCCTCCACAGGGACTTTGCATAGGGCATTTCCCCCATCTTTCCTGCTCTCTCCCTTCCCTCTTTCCTTTGCCATATCAACTCACACTGATTGTTTGTCTCAGCTGAAAGGTTACTTCCTCAGGGAAGACTGCCCAGGACACTCAGAATGGATTTGTCCCCACTGCTTTTCCTGCCTATAATCTCCTTTTAATTCTTCCTCAAAGCATATACTGTAACTGGTAACTATATATTTCTGTGAATATTTAAATAATATTCTTTCCCCAACTAGACTGTGAGCTCCTGAAGATAGGGAACCTGGCACTTTGGTTTATATTTAAATCTCAGCACCTAGCAGAATGACAGACAACTAGTAGACTTGGTAGGTATTTATTTATTGCATGGATGGAAGAATCTCTAATTTCTCCCTCTTAAGGCTACAATCAGTTTGACAGTTTATCTGTGTGTGTGACTCGAGTTGCTATAAAAAATATCATAGACTGGGTGGCTTAAATAATAGAAATTTATTTCTCAAAGTTCTACAGCTTCTCACTGTGTCCTCACATGACAGAACGTAAGAGAGGAAGAGGGAGCTCTCTTCTTCTAAGGCCAGTATAAAGAAAAATAAATAAATAAACAACAAAAAGTAAGGCCAGTATAATACCATATCATAGTTGTGGCTTTCCACAGAAACATAATCAAAAAGAAGTATGTGGATAGATAGAAAGATAGATAGATGGATAGATAGATATATTAATAGAGATCTATATAATGGGAATTGGCTCATATGATTATGGAGGATAAAAAGTCCCATGATCTGCTGTCTGCAAGCTGGAGGACCAGGAAAGTTAATAGTGTAATTCAGTCTGAGCCCAAAGGCCTGCGAATCAGGGTAGCTAATAGTATAAATACCAGTTCCTGGACAAAGGTTTGAGGACTAGGGGTAAGGGTAGGGGTAGGGGGTGGGAGTGGAGGGTGGGTGTGGTGAAAGTCCTGGAGGTGTCTGAGGTCAGGAGAAGATTGGTATCTTTCAAACACAGAATGATAATTCACCCTTCTTCTGCCTTTTTGTTCTATTTGGGCCCTCAACAGATTGAATGGTACCCACACGGGGGTGAGCTATCTACTTTACTCAGTTCATCAATTCAAATGCTAGTATCTTCTGGAAACACCCTCACAGACATATCCAGAAATAATGTTTTACCAGCTTCCTGGTAATCTCTTAGTCCAGTGAAGTTGACACATAAAATTAAGCAGCACAGTCAACAATCCTGTTGGATTAAGTGTCTATGGTTATGACCTCATTTAACCTTTATCACCTCCTCATATGCCCTATCTCCAAATACAGTCACATTGATGGCTAGAGCTTCAGAACTCACACACACACACACATATATTTTAGGAGGGGTCACAATTTACTCTAATAGCACTGGGTTATACTTATTTGACTTGAAGTTGCCTCAGTCCTTCCAACAGATACTAACTTAGCACTCTATACTTTTCTTATTTGAAGCAGATCTTTATTTTTTTAATAAAAGAATGTTCAGTTTCTGTTAACTCTACAGGTTTTCTCTCTCTTTCGTTCTCTCTCCCTCTCTTGATTTCTTTCTCTTTGTTGCTGTTTAGCTTTGAAGAAAATAAAAATATTTTTCTGAGTATATTTTTTATCTGAATTGATAGTTGCGGTGCAGGATGGCAACAAAAGTATATTAATATAAGGAAGACTCAGAAATCATTATTTATGCATTCAAAAAGTAAACGTATTTCCAGTTTTTGTGTGTGCCACTGAATTTCATTGGGTTTTGATATTCTTTCGTCTGTGGTTTTTATTTTCCTCCCATTCATATCCTTGATTGAAGGTGAATCCTAGTTCTTATACTCTGCCTCCACAGAAATGTTGTATTTGTCTCCAAGTGCTCTATTTAATTTTTTAAAATGATTTTCATTACTCTGTACAAGGGAGTCATCTGGAAATGACATTCCTTAATAAATAAACTGCGCTTATTTTTTCTTGTGAAAGAAGGTCTGTTTTCTGTTTTTCTTCTTCAAATGGCCATTGGCACTTTTCTGATGGAGAATACGGGGCTACTAGAAGGGCAGCTCCTGCCAGGTGAATAGGGTTTGTTTTTGTAAATTTTCACACTGTTTTTGTGTTATATTTAATTAGGAACATGCCACTTCATATTCTTCACTTTCCCCCCAATTTTTATTTAAATTATTCTTTTGCAGTTGATTTTTCAGTTGTCATTGAACTTGCAAATTAAGATAAAAATCTGTTAAAAGGAATTTTTAGTTTATTAATTCTCTGCTGGATTTGCTGGTCTTTCTGAAGGACAAAAAAGTTGTATCAGGTGTGAAACAGGTGTGTGAAAAAGCTACTAGAATACTGATTATGAAAGTCCACGGTGAATAGCATTCCACTTGAAAAAGCAGTTTCAGGCTAACTTTACTGCATTAATGAGACTGTCATATTGACTAGACTTGTGGAACAAGAAATAAGCTTCCTTTCTTGTCACCTTACTCTATTTGAATTTTATACCCGAAAATATTTTTTTTAATGTCCCTTTTAAATGGAGGGATTTTACATCTTTCTGATCCATTCGAATTAGAGCCAAGAGCATTTATGACGAAGGTGACTAGGTAACAGGTAATGGCAAAGAGCATTTATGACAAAGGTGACCAGGTAATGTAAAGCAGGGTAAAATCCCATCAAATGCCTGTGCTGATTCATTCCCTGCTCATGCGAATCCATTTGTTACCTAGACAGCACCAAGGACCAATTTATCTATTAAAATGTTAGCACTAAAATGTTGCGTATATATTTTTACCTAAGTGTGTTGAATATTCAATTATGTTCAAAAAGATAATGGAAGAAACAAATTGGATTTATCATTGTTTCTGCCTTCAAGGGTGTTACAGTCTACCAGAAAAAGAAATGCATGAATAATTACAATGAGAGAGAGTGGGGTCTATGATAATTAAGTGCAAAGGAATTCAGAGCAGTGAGTGATGATTGTCATTTGTGGAAATTGGGGAAGGCTTTCCAGCGTAATGGTATTTGTTCTGCCATCTGAAAGATCGATGAGAGACAGACAAATGGAAATGAGGGAGGTGTTTATTCTGGGCACAAAAAAATAACAAAGGCCCCGATGAAAGGAACGACAGTAGTTTGCTTGCTGAATAGATTGGCAATACAGGACTGAGAGACAGAAAAGAAAACTTTGAATGCCACTTAGATTTTAGACATACTGTGAAGATTTGGGGAGACCCAAAATAGGGTAGTGAAAGTAGAAGAAGAGATGGCAAGAAGCTGTTTTGTATAAGTAGCATTGATTAATTTGACAACCTACTGAGAAGCAAGAAACTAGCAGTCAAATTTGAGCCTGTAGTTTTGATACTGGGTGATTGGGAGAATGATGCTATTCTTAAAAGAAAGAGGATCTATGAAGTGTGGAGCAAAGCGGTTTTGAAGGAGAGGAAAATAGGTGATTTTGGAATAAAAAACATGTTCCTATAAAATCTCTAGAAGCCCCGATTATTTAAAGGAATATCTGGCTTCCAGCCAGGGTGTAAACTTACTGCTTCTGGATTTTAATTTAGATATGGTTCTGAGAACTTTGTGTTTGTGAGAAGTTTATATAATCACCTTTGTGCCAGTTGATATCCTGTGTTGCCTTATACTATCTTATATAAATGAGGTTACATAATGACTTGAGGGTACAAAATTATTTGCATATACTTTGTTTTTTACCTAATATGCAATCAAGAAGGAAAATATATGTGTAAGTAAAACTCTCAAAAAGGATTTTAAAAGGCCTTTGCCCCCACCAAAAGATGGCAAAAGCTTAATGAAAAGAAAAAATGTTGAGGGAACAAATGGGAACCTAGGTGAAGATAACAGGTGATTATGACAGAAAACACTGACATTCAAACCAGTTCATCTGATGGCTCTGGGCTCTGGGATAATAGATTCAGACGCCATTTCAAAGTATACTTCACCATACTCCTTTCAAAAGCCTAAGAGAGTTCTATCTGGTGTCAGAGTTCTACATTTTCTGAGGATTCAGATCAATGGTCTATAGTGCTGTGAGAATTCTGTGGTATACAGAAACTCCACTGGAAAAGGCTGGGTCTGAAGTGTGAATATTAAGTGGAAACATGGTTACATGAAAGAATCTCAATGTCTATCTTAAAATGGAAAAAAAGGTGGGTATCTGTAGGTGTGTGAGTGTTAAACAATTATTTTGTTTAAAAGAGAAGAAAAAAACATTTTGTTTTAATTCCTCCTCAAGTGTTTTTATTATCTTTTTTACCCAAATCCCAGTGAGATGTTTTTCTTTTTAATCAAAAATCTTTAAAGAGTGCTTGAGTTCTTTTCAGTATGATTTTTATTACTCTCCATTTCAATTTTTTTTTGAGAAAGTGGTAACAACAGAGAATCAAGTAATATTCTCTGCTTTACTCATGTAATCTGATTGATGGACTAGATATTCGTGTTATATGAAGGTATAAAATCTATAGGCTGCTTCAAGTATTCGTTACTGTCTATTTTCTGCAACTTCTGGGGTTCGGTTGAGATATATCAGCAATATCTAAGCTAATGTTCTCCCACCCAGGTCTACTTAAAATCTACATTCTCAATTTTATTCCTGTGGCAAATGCCTGGAAATCTAATGGAACTAGATAATGGGAAGATGCTGTTTGATAAACCTCTTTTTTAATTCTTACATCAGTAAAATAAATCTTGAATTTCTTTGAATGTAGAAGCAAAGGTAAGTAGACTGTATCAGAAAGCTCAGGCAAATTTCATGAGACAACCTAAGTAAGTAGACATCTATTATATTAATATATCCTAAGCAAACAAATTGAGCAATAATGAGTTAGAAATATCAGATAAACTGGTTAATGAGAAATTATAAGAAGAAAGGTAAGGATTGTAGGCAAAAAAGGATCTTGACACTACAATGTTAGCTGCCCAGGCTAGGAGTGTCTGACCTACATTTTGGCAAAGGAAGTATATAGTGTTGAGATGGGATAGTTCCCTTGACTTCGTGAAGGGGTGGTTTGCTTACTCAGTCCGCAGCTCTCAAACCCCTTGTTGGAGGGGGAGCATGTAGATGAGTGGCTGCAGAGGCCAGGACGAGTGCTTCTGGGTGCCAGTAGGAGTAGAACTCTGCATGGCCCCGTGGCAGTGTCTAGAGGTTGCCCACAACCCCCAGAGCCCCAGACGGTGTGTATTACAGTGCATTCCTTTAGCTTTCCACCCGTGGATGGCTTAAGTGTTAAACAGCTCAGTGGGGGGTCAGTGTGGCAGCCTCTTGCACCCACACTTGGGTGCTTGTCCAGCGTCCAGGAGGAATGAGGTCGCATGAACAGATTGGAGGGTGGTGAATGTGGAGGATTTTACTGAGCAGTGGAAATGGCTCTCAGTGGGATGGGAAGCAGGAGAGGGGATGGAGTAGGAAGGTGGTCTTTCCCTGGAATTCTGCTGTTCATGACCGAATCCCTCTCTGACCCTCTCCCACCAAACCCCTCTCCCACCATAATCCCCAATGTCCAGCTGCTTCTCCTCCTCCTGACGTTCAGATGCCTCTTCTCGTCTGTACCACTCTACTGCTCTGCCACCTCTCTGCCAATGGAACCTGGGGTTTTTATGGGTACAGTGTGGGGTGGGGCAAGCCAGGGTGGTTTTGATAAAAGCAACATTTAAGTAGGGAAACAGGAATTCTTACTTAGGGCTGTGGGTCCAGGCTTGAGGGTGGAGCTCTCACCAGGGACCCTGCCCCTTTTTACCTAGTATTTCCCTGCCTCCTGTCTGTATCTGTGTTGCCAATGGGAGACTCTGATATGTGATCAGTGAAATGAGTGAAAAGAGAACCAGAAGCAAAGTGATTGCTGCTAGTGAGATATAACACTTTCTATGCATTTTTATATTCATCCAGAAAAAAAAAATTATGATAAAATTATCAAAGGATCATATAAAACTTTGGTAATCCTTAAATTCTAATAATCATTCGAATTTGACAATCATTGCCTTATCATGGTCTCTTTTAAACAATTAGCTTATACATAAAGCCACACAAAAACAAGAGTTTCTCATTTGTTCATTTTAAGTGACTAGGAAGATACAGCCAACAGCAGATAAATGGCCCTGATTCTCAGTGTATATGTCTTACAAAAATCGATTTTTTGCTCATCCGAGACCATTCTCTTTCTGGTTATTCTAACTGCCTGCCTACATTAATTGGCCCCTAACATCAGCTGATGTTGCTAATAGTTGCAGTAGCTGCTTTTGCTTGTGATCTCACAAGTAACTGACCTTACCACTCTGTTCCAGAGGTCAAAACAGTTCTTATGTGCTTGGAGTGAAGAGTAAATATTTGACCAAAGGAGTTGAAGGTTGGGGGAATTCTTTCATCCTATAAAAATTATAACACTGATCCAAAGAAATCAATTGCTACAGTCAGGTTTTTAGATGTGTACATTGCCTCATGAATTCAGCACCTTTTTGACTCTATTCCAAGGTCCACAAGTCAGACCTTTAACTACTGCCTGGAATGGTAGAAAGGGGGAATGTAAGTAGAAAAGCTGGCCATCTCATGACACAACTAAAAGGTTCTTGTATCGGTTCAAACCCCGAGAGCATGCCAATAGACAACATGCGGCAGTATGGAGCCACAGGCTGTTTTAATGTGCGCCTGGGTGCAGGCGGGCTGAGGCCTAAAATGGCGTTAGGCCCAAATGGGGACAGGGCAGGGCTTTTATAGTCTCCTGTAAACAGGAAGTGTCCCAGTCTGACATGACTGCTACCTAGTACCTGGATGGCCTCTTTCTCTATCTTCAGGGATACGTGTCTTTCGGCCAGGGTAGGTGTCTTCTGGACGGCTGTCTTCCTGCTTTTGCTGTCTTGCTGACGCACGCTGCTGGCGCAAGTGGCCTTGCACCTTGGGACTGGGCCTGAGGAGGGAGGAGTTATTCATCCCTTCAAGCTTTCGGGCCCTGGGGAGAATCTTTCAACAACTGTAAACCAGTACCTATCTTTACTGTTTAATATATTGTTTCTTTTTTATTAAGTATATTTTCAATTGGAAGTAATGAAGCTCCTCTTATTTTAGTAACAGGTGTTTAAGACAGTTACTTTTGATTTTGATAGCTCATAAGAGGTAGAATCTTGAAAGAAGGGATATGGTTAGTGACTTATACTGGAATGCACTTTCTTAGTTTTCTCCTGATATTTAGTCCCTTATTGTATTATAGAAAGGTCTACTATTTTATGGCAGGTTTGTCTAGGTAAAACAGGGTTCTGGCTCTGAAATACACTTCTGCCCATGGACTGAGGAGAAAATCTCTTAGAAAATCGATCTGAAGGTAAAAAGAAAGATTAATCCTTTCCCCAGATAGTATGTTGGGACTCCTAAGAATGAGAATAAACCGCAAAGCCCCAAAGAAAGAGAAATGTAAATTTTTAGGTTTTTCAGAAAACTCTAGGAGAGTAAAGATTATTCATTTCTACTGCGCAACAGAGAGGGGAGGCCTTTTCTACTTAACAGAGTGTGTTTTGTCTTTGAGGATTAAATTTAATCTTCCCCATCCCCTACTATCAGGGTGCTAAACTATCCTCACCAACTAGGTGGTGTTAAGATCTTTTAGCTCAGTCCTTGACCTCTGCCTGCCTTTCCTCCTATGGAAATTACCAGCTCTCACCCACGCTGATTCCGTGTGCTCAGTCAACAGCCTCTAAAGCTGATTTGACATTGCAGCCCATTTCCTTGTCCTGATTTCTATCTATAGTTGTATCAAGGGAACAGTATGAGGGGAAGTAGAGTAAACTCCCTTAAACCTAATCGGAGCCGGGCACGGTGGCTCACGCTTGTAATCCCAGCACTTTGGGAGGCCGAGGCGGGTGGATCACGAGGTCAGGAGATCGAGACCACGGTGAAACCCCGTCTCTACTAAAAATACAAAAAATTAGCCGGGCGTGGTGGCGGGCGCCTGTAGTCCCAGCTACTTGGAGAGGCTGAGGCAGGAGAATGGCATGAACCCGGGAGGCGGAGCTTGCAGTGAGCCGAGATTGCACCACTGCACTCCAGCCTGGGTGACAGAGCGAGACTCCGCCTCAAAAAAAAAAAAAAAAAAAAACCCTAATCTGAATTCCTAATAGTTTAGATGCTATGAATAAGTCTGTGATCTCAAGTGAAAGAAGATAGGGCTGAATCTCCCTAAATTCACATTAGGGGAAAAAATTTTTAATATTATGTAGCATTTCTATGTCTAAACTCCATTTATGATTTATCAAGATTATTATTAATAATCACTCAAATGTTTCCTGAGTTATTAAATTGATGACATGCTTCAAAATTCCTTTACAAAAATTGGGACAAGGTTTTGATGTAGAAGTCAAATTCATAAAGCAAATATGTTATTTAGCCACCATCCATTTTACTGAAGATGAGAACTACATAGTAGTAACTTGCATTGTAGCAGTAACTTGCATTGTAGCAGGACCAGCCACAGACAAGAACCCCTCAGACAATGAGTTGTAGAAGGAAAGGGTTTTATTCAGCCGGGAGCATCCGCGGACTCACGTCTCCAAAAACTGAGCTCTCTGAGTGAGTGAGCGATTCCTGTCCCTTTTAAGGGCTTAAAACTCTAAGGGGGTCCACGTGAGAGGGTCCTGATCGATTGAGCAAGCAGGGGGTACATGACTGGGGGCTGCATGCACCGGTAATCAGAATGGAACAGAACAGGACAGGGATTTTCACGATGCTTTTCCATACAATGTCTGAAATCTGTAGATAACACAAGCAGTTAGGTCAGGAGATGATTTTTAACTACCAGGCCCAGGGCGCCGTGCTGAGCTGTCTGCTTGTGGATTCCATTTCTGCCTTTTAGTTTTTACTTCTTCTTTCTTTGGAAGCAGAAATTGGGCATAAGACAATATGAGGGGTGGTCTCCTCCCTTAGCATATCAGTCTCTTAGATGAAAGAATTGAGTATTTCCACCTTAAGAGTCTTAAAATACTGAAACTGTTTTTCACACCCAGCAATTATCCAGAATGCATTTTTCACATAACTGACAATCATATTACTGCTGCATGAACAAATCCAAATGCTAGAATGTCAGGAGAAAGCAGGTGAGACCACGTATACTCAGGCAAATCTGAGGTTTTTATTTCCAGAGAACTGTACCTCTTCCTCTCCTAAAAACAGTCCACAAAGTTGTTTGGCTAATGCTTATAATGTCACAGCTGCCCTGCCAACTCATCCGTCTCTCTTCTTGTATTGAAACTGTAGAGACAGTCCTCGTTAGTGCCTTTTTGTCCTATGACCCAGTCCCATTGTGGCTCAGAATGAGAAAGTTAAAAGGGTAAAAACAATTTATGGGGCTAGCTGAGCAACTGATTCCCTGGGGATTCACCCTTGACCTTTATAAAGGCAATATTTCCATAAATAAATTGGGGCTTTGTTTTCTTCCTTGAAGACAGCTAATCCAAACTTTAAAGACATTTGAATTCTGGAATCACTTTACTGTTCTTTTGCTATAATGATTTAGATTGAATGTCATTGTGCACTCAAGCTTACCAGGTAATTGAGCAAATGTGTACTTTATTTGATGATGCAGTCATGGCTTTTAAATATCAATGACTGTGGTTTTAGAGTATAAAATAATGGTTGTCAAATATGTTGTCATTGTGAATAAGATACATAAAACTAAAAGAATTGTTATTTTGAAATTGGATTTGAACTTAGAATAGATTATGCCTTTCAAAAATTATAATTACTTAATTATGACTCTTATATTTTCCTTAAAGAGCAAAGTACTATAGTGAAAGTGTAGGTTTATTTTTTTTTGTGTGTGGTGGTGAGAGGAGTAACTATTTTAAAAATGATTATTACTTTCAATGAAATTTTTATTTGGGGTTTTCTGGTAATCATGGCACATTCTCTCATAGTCTATTTATATTTTATTATTTTCCTATATGTTCATCATGTATGTTAATAAATAATGGGTTGTACTCAGAAAAATACATATTTTTATTTTTTTTTTTTGGTTGGCAACTTTTCTAGCTCATTAATTCTCACCATGTCATTTAGGTTTTCTGGTGGGTCCTCTATTCCTGTAATGGCTTGCCAGGTATATGGTATAACCTTTGACTATGAACCAAAGAGAAAAAGTAAGAAGGAAGTAAATTGACATTGAATGGCTCCAGCTCTGTGGGAGGCAATGGGATGGGACTTTGACTACCCACCACCAACACCACCAAGATGATTGAGCACTGACTATGTGCATCACACTCAGTTCTTTAGATGCATTACTTCATTTAACTCTTAAAACTACTCTTTGAAACAACAATGAAAATTACCATTTTGGAGGTGAGAAACTTAAAGAGTGGACAGATTATTAAGGAGCAGAACCGCAATTTGAACAGAATCTGTATTTCCCCCAATGGTTTTGCATAATAGAGTCAAATGAGATTAATACTAAAACAGTAATAAATGTACACATGAAACGTGTTGAATGAATGAATGAAATTATGAGAACCCACTTTTATTAAAATTAAACTAATAGTTATGCACTATTATTTTTAGGACTATACTGATCATTGTAATATATGATAACTCATTTAAACCTCACAATACCTTGTGATATTGGTTAAATTATTCTCTTCACCTATAAATTGTCTAAGACGCAGAAAAAGTCAAGCTAATTTATTCTCACTGTATCTTGAAATATTGGTTAAAAAATTGTTCTCATTTCACCTGTAAAATCTCTGAGACAAACAAAAAGTCTGTCTTTTTTATCAAGATCAAATAGTAGGTAAATTAAGAAACAGACATCTTCAGTCAATTTCTCTCATCCTATTGTCACCCCTCCTTTCAATCTACCACAGCTAATCAACCCCAGCACACAAATATACTACTTTTCCTGAGAAGTTTGTTAAACTTTCTTAAAAAATGAATTAATTTTGTTGTACAACTTGGAAGTAGTTTTTTAGTGTATCTGATACAACTTCTCATATATTAATTCATTTTGAGATCGGGATATTGAAGGAATTTAGTCCCACAGATATTCACCAATGCTTCCCTCATTTTAAAAATCCAATAGAAAATAATGTATCACTTAATAATCAATTAAAACAGACTTTTTCAAAAATTGTAAATAGGGAACAAGACATGTTGTCCTCTCCTTAGATTTCTTTCCCTAAGTTACTCTATTGTCTGACATATTTAAGCCCTCTAGGTTATTATATAGTAAAAGATGATTTTTTTTGTCTCGTACTTGGCTTGTGCGAAATATTTAATTTAAAAGATTGTTAATACCCAATGCTGATGACGGTGTGAAAAAATGCGCACTGTTTATACTGTATATGGAGATGTAAATTGGTGCTGTCCTTTTGCAAGGCGATTTGAAAAATAAGTGTCAAAATTTAATATAGTCATGCTATCCTACTTACCAACCTGGGCCTAAAATGAATCCTACGGAAATAATGGTGTGTATGTATAAGGATATTTATCACAGTGTTGTTTATAGTGGTGACTTTAAAACAACCTAAATATCTTTAAAAAACAGAGATTTGTTTACATGCGTTATAGTACGTGTACACAATATTTTAATGACATAATCTATATTTACAGTGAAAGAAGTTAATGATACAGTATTAAATGCAGTAAAAATAAATGACAAAAAGGTGCATGCTTATTCATCCTTTAGGCATATGTAACGATAGGAAAAACCAGTAAAAAATGTTCACCAAAATTGTTCATATTTGTCAGCTCTGAGTAGTGGCGTAAGACTTACCTTCACTTTCATTCTTATACTTTTTTGTATAATGTTTTTGTGATGAGAATATACAGGTCTACATTCCCTTTTTCAAAACCAATCTAACCAAATATGTTTTGGAATTGAGAAATTATTAAATTTTAGGGTGATTTTCTGATATGTACATTTTATGTTAGGTTACACCTTCAGTGGGGTCTGAGACAATCTTCTGTAAACAAGCGTATTGATATTTTGCAGCAAAATGTGTCAATATACACAATAAGTGATGTTAATACAGCTTTATGGTAACTCAGTTAAGGTCAGCTTTTTTCACAATGAGTTGTGGCAAAATCTTTATTTTCAAAGGTCGATTGATCACTTTTTGGATTTGAAATAAGAAATTGTATGCCTGTATCGATTTTATAATCAAAGAATCATGTACTGCAAAAAATTTATTTAGAAAAAGAAGCGGGGCTGGGTGTGGTGACTCACACCTGTAATCCCAGTACTTTGGGAGGTCTAGGCAGGCAGATCACCTGAGGTCAGGAGTTCAACACCAGCCTGGCCAACGTGGTGAAACCCCATCTGTACTAAAAATACAAAAATTAGCCAGGCATGGTGGCGGGCGCCTGTAATCCCAGCTACTTAGGAGGCTGAGGCAGGAGAATCACTTGAACCTCGGAGGCAGAGTTTGCAGTGAGCCGAGATCACGCCACTGCACTCCAGCCTGGGCAACAGGAGTGAAACTCCGTCTTTAAAAAAAAAAAAAAAAAAAAGAAAAGAAAAAGAAGTGGAATGTGTCATTCTAAGTCTCAGCCATGAAAGTGCCTCCTGTGCTAATGTTGGCATGTCAGTTGATAGGCAGGTGGTTATGTGAAAATGAATTCCTCTTAGGAGACTCCTTTTTCCTTTTTGTGTATCTGCATGATGCAAAAGTGATATAAAAGCTTTTAGTTTCTAGTGAAATGCTATTTAGAGCAAGTTAAATCAGTTCATGACAATTGTCTTATATTGCATAAAATGGAAGGACAAAGAGTGTTAATTAAGTATGGGCTATTAAAAAGAAGACTGTATGAGTGATTTTAGAAAACTATCTTCTGCAACTGACATGTCAACAACTTGTTTCTTGGGAAGACAGTAGTTTTGCAGACTCTTCTGTAGTCTAATGGCATGCTTAGCTAGGTGGGGGGTTAATAAGCAACATCTGACAATGGCAAAGAATTCTGCCACATATCCTACCGCTCATTTCAAGATTGCTAAGCATCTGTTTCTAATTGGGATCATTTTGATTATCTGCTTTTCAAAACAGGCCCAGGTCTATAAGCAGAAATCACTTTTTCACACTTAGGGATATAGATTAGAGAGAGTTTTGGGATGATTTTTATCTCTCTACCCTCATGTTCCATGATAAACCTGAAGTGGTTACTTTAGCTAAAATGCCCAAATCCGTGGAACAAAGGATGAATAAAATGTTTCTCTTTGTTTTGTTGTGCCACTACTTTATGTTGAAACATTTCTTTACACATACTTGGATCATTTTGGATTTCTTTTGAATATGTGGAAAACATAGAAAAATATGAAAGAGTATCAAGATCACCCACAATCTTTCTGCTCTGAATTTTCGTGTTTATCTGTGTGTCTTTTGGTGTTTGTGTCTGTGCATGTGTGCCCAACAGTTATATAAGGTGTACATATACTACTGTAGCCCATTGCGTATATAAACATATTTAATCTCAACATCCTCATGAAGTCAAAATTATATCTATTTTATAAATGATGAACATGTGAACTATTGATTCTGCTGTACATAGTTATGTATAGTATTGCACAATGTTTCTTTACATTTAATCTATGATCTCTTCAATTTTCTATTTTATTATTGTTTGGAAAATTATTTTTATAACTGCATGATATTTCATGGTATTGACGTGCCTTAATTTAACAAGTCTACAGTCATTATATGATAAAATTATGCTCAAGTTTTCATTTCTAAAAATGATCTTCTATATAATAATTGTATACCAGTATTTCTGTAAGTATTTATTTTCTTCTTAAAAATTCCTGGAAGTGGAATTATTGGTCAACTTATGATAAACATGTTTAAGGAGGTGGAACCTAGTGTTGCAGAATATGGGTTCTAGAGATAGGCAGGCAGTACACGTTTAAATCTCAGCGACTCCACCAACTAATCCATTATAATATACCAAGTTACTTCAATTTTTCAAGTAAAATGGAATATCATAGGATTCTGAATAGAATTAAGGGAGATAATACATGAAAAACATTTAGCAACAGAACATACACTGGGGAAAAGACAACCTCTTCAATACATGGTGCTGAGAAAACTGGATATGCAGAAGATATGAAGAAAACCACATGCAGAAGAATAAAAACTACAGCCCTGTCTCTCCCATATACAAAAATAAAATAAAAATGGATTAAAATCTAAGACCTCAATCTATAGAATTACTGAAAGAAAATATTGGGGAAACTCCCCAGGACATTGTTCAGGGCAAATATTTCTTAAGTAATATCCTACAAGCATAGGCAGCCTAAGCAAAAATGGACAAATGGAATCACATCAAATTAAAAAGCTTCTGCATAGCAAAGGATGCAACCAACAAAGTTAAGAGACAACACACAGAATGGGAGAAAATTCACGCAAACTATCCATCTGACAAGAGATTAGTAACCAGAATATAGAAGGAGCTCAAACAACTTTATAGGAAAAAAAACAACAAATAATTTGATTAAAAATGGGTGAAAGAAGTGAACAGACGTTTCTCAAAAGAATGCATACAAATAGCAAGCAGGTACAAGAAAAGGTGCTCAACATCATTGATCATCAGAGAAACGCAAATCAAAACTATAATGAGATACCATCTCACCCCAATTAAAATGGCTTACATGCTGGAGAGGATGTGGAGAAAAGTGAGCCCTCATACAATGTTGGTGGGAATGCAAATTAGTACAGCCACTATGGAGAACAGTTTGGAGATTCCTCAGAAAAACTAAAAATAGAACAGCAATATGATACAGCAATTCCACTGCCAGATACATACTAAAAAGAAAGGAAATCAATGTATCAAAGAGATATCTGCATGCTGCTGTTAATTAAAACTATTCAGAATGGCCCAGATTTAGAAGTAAACTAAGTATTCATCAACAGACAAATGGATAAAGAAAACGTAGTATACACAATGGAGTACTATTCAGCCATGAAAAATGATGAGATCCTGTAATTTGCAACAACATGAATGGAGCTGGAGGTTATTATGTTAAGTGAAAAAAGCCAGGTACAGAAAGACCTGTGGGAGTAAAAGATTAAAACAATTGCTCATAGAGATAGAAAGTAGAATGATGGTTAACAGAGGCTGGGAAGGGTAATGGTGAGAGGGAATGAGAATGGTTAACCATATACAAAACTATAGTTAAAGAGAATGAATAAGATCTAGTGTTTGACAGCACAACAGGGTGACTGTAGTCAACTATAATTTATTGTACATTTTAAAACTACTAAAAGAGTATAATTGTATTGTTTGTAATACAAACAAAGGATAAAGGCTTGTATCATTGTTTCATTTCTTCTCTGCTGTATAAGCCCCAAGTTTTAGTCCCCCACAGAGATGAATTTGAGACTGGCTGCAGCACTTGATTAACACTTTGTTCCTTGGCACTACTCATTGTTTCACTCACTGTCTCAGTCATTGGATTTCTGTGCAGTGAGCAGCAGGGCCTAGACTGAACCCCTTGGTGTTTTGATAACAGTGTGAAGAAGTATGAAGAATTAATTGGAGTTTAGAATGTATGGTTTTTATTCTAGAATCTTATCAGGGACTAGTTTCTTCATCTAAGAGGCATCTTTCCTCTCTGATCTGGTGGTGAATTTGAGATAAAGTTAGCAATATGTTTCGTTTCCCAGGAAAAAGTCATACTATCAGTACATAGGATTAGTTGGCTACTAAATCTTTACAGGACACTTCTTTTTTCTTTATTTCCTAACCTAGATGCTACATAAAATTATGTGCCTTCATCCTGAGATAGAGAAACTCTGTGGCTGACCTAAAGAGACTGATTGGTCCCGTGGATAAATATTTTTATTTACCTTTCAAATCTGTAGCATACATATTCTTAATAGAGTTTTAAATGTTTTTAATTTTTACATATTTAATTATCAATGTCTTTAGTTTTAAATTGATTAATACCCATGAATATGCAGGAACTTGCTGCCCTAGACTTGTACTATTGCTTTCTTTATAACTACATGCAGTTTCAAGAGTATTTTTCAGGCAGTAGTTCGTGTAAACGATGAGTAATTCATGGAAGAGGTGTTGAAGTAATAATTAGATATTGGAACAAGAAAGCAGGCTTTAATTATTGTTTAATATATTTTATTGGTTTTTAAAAATATTCTAAATACCCCTAAGAAGGGCAAATTCCACCTATTAAAACAGTTGCTTTAAGATATAATAAATTAATGATATAATTTAAAACTTTGTTATATGATTTATATCATTTAGGTCTACATCATTTTTAAGGCCAAGAAGAAGTGGGTGTGAAACATTTCATGTGGTTTTATTAGTCTTACTGGAAATGTCATGACAACATATTTTAGGTAAAATTATGAAATCTGCCAGTTTTTATGTAAGAAGAATTTGCTACTACAGAATCCTTTTTCTTTCTGTTCTGTATCTCCCACATACGCTGAAGAAGAAACTACCTCAATGACCTTGGCAACAGAAAGCTGTCCATGGCTATAGGTCAAGCTCAGCTTCAGCATCACCTTTCCGTGCAAAGTGAGTGTAGTGAAAGAGCAGAACTTTTATAAAAGGGTCAGAACGAAGACTGAAAGCATCATCAACATGCATCAGCTACAGACCCCCCTGTGGTAATGGCTTTTAAACCAAGTTCCCACAGCTCCAGAGTTACTCTTAAGACGTTTTTGAAGCTCAGTGTGAGAGGAGACAATGGGTGAAGGTCAAAGCTTCCTATTTCTGCTCGGATTGAAGCATTTCTTAAACCTGTGGAATATTTTGGGTTTCTGTGTAAGAAAAAGCTACATGGCTTAATATTATTTAAATATTCTTATGCAATATATTTCTGTTAAAAATAACTTTAGGCCCATTACAATAACCAGAATCTTCCTTTTACACTTAATATTCCCACAGCAAAGACAATCAAAACCATGCAAATAAGAAGAGAGATATTCACTTGAACATTAAGCTATAATATATAAATGCTGGAGCTATATGTCAAAAATATTGATTGTTTATGAGAGATGTGATTATTGCCAACTAACTTTATTTTAAAAATATATTTTTAAATCTCTAGTTTTAAAAAATAAGTATAATACCTTTTGTAATGTGGGAGGAATATTCGACTAAGAAGACAGAGCTTCATATTAGCAATAAAGTATAAGAAGGTTTGGATATTAATTCTGGATCTGCTGCTAAAAATCTGCCCCCATGATCAAATCATTAAATATCTATGATCTTCCGACTTTTCATATGAAATAAAAGAAAACTAAGCTAACTAGTTCGAACAGTTTGCAAGGTGCCTTCTAAGCCTAAAATTCTAAAAATTATTATCTTAGGAAAGCATTTGGATCTGTTTAGATTCAATTGCATCAAATATTTTGTTATTTACATTAGCAGCGCTTGGAATGAGAGAAATATCAACCTTCTGTAAGGCAGATATGGTGTGATCCTTTAGTTCTAGATTTTTAAACAAAACATTAATGTACATGTATGTTAATACATAAATGTATTAAATAAGTACCTGTGTTTTAATAGACTTATGGGCTCCTATATATTTGGCAGCACAAAAGAAATGCACCATAATATGAATTTCCCTACAAATAATCATAATAAATTTGCATAGAAGAACCATAAATAAAACAATAAAGTTAACAATAGTATTCTGTATTATGATATAGGTGAGAGAACACGATAGTGTATGAGGTTAATGCAATCAATAAGTGGAAAAAGGAGATATAAACATTTCCTGGTCTACTCACGAGTGGATGCCTCTTGAGCCTTAGGAGTAGATCTTGGAAAAAAAATGGGTGCTTTTTATGTTTGTTATCTTTATGATATATCTCAGTGAAACTCATTCAGGAATACATATGGGATACGTTTTGGCCAATTCTAATGTTAACAAGTAGTTGTTCTTAAAAAAATTTTTTTCTGTAGAAATGACACTTCATTGAGAATCTCACCAAACATATGATTTTTTTTTTTCCACTTCATCCAGAAGGAACAAAAGAGAAAGCTCCCATCACATTCTTTGGCACTTAGAGAACTGAAGATGATAGAGGCAGAGTTTGTGAGACTCTGCCAAAGATAATCTGCCTTCTAACAAGAAGTTGAGAGAAGAGAATTCTCTTAGAGAAAGGAAAGCCTCGTGGAATTGGGAAAAAAAACAAACCCTCAGTGTTACTCTTTTCCTTAAATATTTATCTTTCTCCATTGTCTTCTTTTTTGGTTTCTTTAATTTCCCCTTACTTTCTTATAAACATGGCTAGTCTTTCATAGCTTTCCAGAATGACTTAAGTCATTTCCTTAAGTAAAAACTATAATCCTTTTACATGCAGAATACCAATTTCTCCTTATTCATTGAGGTGTTTTTTTGTTTGTTTCTTTGTTTGTTTGTTTGTTTGTTTTTGACAAAGTTTTGCTTCGTCCCCCAGGCTGGAGTGCAGTGGCACGATTTCAGCTCACTGCAACCTCCGCCTCCCAGGTTCAAGCAATTCTCCTGCCTCAGCTTCCTGAGTAGCTGGGATTACAGGCACCTGCCACCATGCCTGGCTAATTTTTGCATTTTAAGTAGAGATGGGGTTTCACCATGTTGGCCAGGCTGGTGTTGAACTCCTGACCTCAGGTGATCTCCCCACCTAGGCCTCCCAAAGTACTGGGATTACAGGCGTGAGCCACCGTGCCCAGCCTCATTGAGGTTTTTCAGCCTTATGCTTGTATAAAACTTCATTTAAAAATGCACAAGCTGAAATTAGGGAATGTCAAGAAAATTTCATGTATCATATGCATGCTGATGTCCCACAATTTTCATAATGGTGAAGGGTAAAATTCTTAAAGGATATACAGTGGCAATGTAGGAGTTTCCTTTTGAGTAGGGTGATAAACTGACTTATGCTTCATTACACGACTGGCTTCATTATGCCAAAACTGTCCTTACTGTTTCTGTCAGTTACATCCTCATTTACTTTCTCAGGCACTAATTAAGAAGTCCTTTCATTCAGGTAGGGATAAATAATAGGAACAATTACTGTCATTTATAGACATATTTAATAACCTTGGGCAATCCACCTGTCTACTTTTGGTGACAACCTTCTATTTCCAGCTTCGGAGTCAGAGGCTCAAGTTTCCCTGTGAGTAAAAACCAGCGGCATCAAGTTAGGAGAGCTGCTGCTTCTTGCTGAGCTCTGCCTTAGGAAAGCAATATTGTCGGCCCCATTCTCTGTGTTTTGGAGAGGGCTACTTATAAACTATTAGGAATACCATAGAGGAAATAACATCTCTTACATGCATTGGTATATGAGTTGGCAAAAATCACACCAGAAATGGGGTAAATAATGTATAATTTGTCAAGGTTTCCTCAGAAATATCTCAAGCAACTAGATGGGACTCTGGGTTGCTGGCATCTCCGTTTTTTGAGTTGATTTGACCATACTGTTTATACCTGGTCCTTCAGAGTCTTCTTCAGATTCAAGTGGACCTATATTTTCTTCATCAGGCTAGCCTAGATTTTTTTTCCCTGACTGCTGGATGATGAATTTGCTGCTGGCTATCATCCAGACTTTCATAATACTCTTTCTTGCTGCTACAGTTCAATAGGTTGATAGTGCATAAATTGGGAACATTCATTGTGAATCAGGGCTGGGAACAGGGCTGGGAACAGGGAGTATATAGTGAGAGTTCTTGCCTCTGTGTAAAACTCTTTTCTATACTCCTATGGCATTTTCCTTCACTATGGACCATCTTCATCCTTAAAGTGTACCACTAAACTGGAAATAATGTTCCATCAGGAAGTAAAGCTGAGTAGAAAAGTGTTCTGATTGCCAAGGAATCTGACCCCACTGGGACTTGGAATCTATAGGAAAAATTAAATAAATGGTTCACCAAGACTTGTTTTAAATCACTTAGCACATTTGTTTAAAAAATTAGCAATTTCATACACAAAAATTTCCAACCATAAAGAATATCTTTATAATTTTTCTCATATTGACAAAATGTGGGTTATAAGGGTCTTTAAGAATGGAAACTTCTTACAAATATCTGAATGATAGCTTCGATGTAAGTATAGTGATAGCCTTGAAGTGAGAAACTCTTAAAACACGGTTGTGAATATTTGATTTTACACAGATGGTAAGAAAGGACAGCATTCATTAAAAGGTATGCAAGGAAGATTGTTGCAATGTGAAAGAATGGATATTCCTTCCTTTTATGGACAAATCAGATAGATGAAGGAAACTTAGCTTACCCTCCACCTTTTACTCTAATTTGATAGAGTTCTGTCTTGATAAACATCCCTCCTGGGGAAAAAAATACAGTTGGCGAGATCTAGCTTTAAATCCGAACTCTGCAATTTGCTAACTGTGGGAACTTCCTGAAAAATATATTCAACTTTTCTGAGTCTCAGTTCGCTCATCTATACAATTGAGACAAATGTGGTACTTTATTGGTTGTAGTAAGGAATGCTAGATAACCTTTATGCATGTAGTGTGTGCTGGATATTTTCTAAGCATATAATATGTAATCCATTGAACTTTACAATAGTTTTGTGAGGTAGGAGCTAGTATAATTCTGATTTTTTCAAGTGAGTAAAGTGAAGGTCAGAGACGTTAACTAAGTAATCTCAAATTACAGAATGTATGACATATATGTGATCTGAACCCAGGCCTTCTGTTTTTAGAGTCCCCCTGTAGCACCCTTGTGCTACGATACTGAGTTTTCAGTATAATATCCAGGATATAGTAAATGGCCCATAAATGTGAGACTTATATGCTATCACTGGTACATCTAAAGATTATTTAGGGGATTAATAAGTAATACCCCTGTTCTCCCACTGAGTTCAGAATCAATACAAAGTAAGTGTAAGGGTCAGGTACAGATCTAATTATTATTAATACACTGATTGGAAATGTCGTTTCAGAGCTGCAGCTAAGTGGTAACATTTTATTCCTGAATTAACTTAATTCTCCACCTGGAACTATGCACAACAAATATCTCCTCCAGGGACAGTCTCCTGTGTGTTCTGTCAACAGGCAGGCTCTGAAAAAGGAAACCCAGATGGCCTTAGTCAACCAGCTCAGATCCTTTTTTCAAACTCTCCAATCAGATAAGACTATTATCTTTTTCTGAGGAGGACTAAGGGAGAGTTGGAGAGAAAGACCACAAGTATCAGATGATGTTCCTCCAATGGAAAAGGAATGCCAGATTCCTCTTCCCTTGTCTTAGTTTACTTGGGCTGCTATAACAAATTACTATAGACTAAGTGATTTAAACCACCGACATTTATTTCTGACAGTTCTAGAGGCTGGCAAGTCCAAGATCAAGGTGCCAGCCTATTTTGTCCTTAGTGAGAGCTCTCTTTCTGGCTTGCATACAGCTGCCTTCTTTCTGTGTCCTCACATGGCCTTTCCTCAGTGCATTAATGAGATCTTCCTCTTCTTGTAAAGCCACTCAGTAATCCCATCATAAGGACCTTGCCTTCATGACCCAATTTAACCCTAATTACCCCTGAAAGACCCATCATCAAATACCACTACATGGAGGATTACGTCTTCAACATACGGATTTGAAGATGACACAAACAATCAGTCCGTGACACACCCAACCCCATAATAGCTGTTGTTTTCACTACTCCCATTGTTGTTGTTACTGTTATTATTATTTTTCCAATAAATAGCAGACAGAGGAAGATTTAAGGGTGCCTCCTTGCTTCAAAGCCTGTGCAAAAAGCTGCAGGAAAGGAGATAACATTGGCTCTATCCTAAGCACATACCACCCTAGACTGGCCAAGATTCTGACACAGTTAAAGAAAAAACTGGGTTCCACAGCATGTCTGCCCTTGGTTGCTAGGAGTGAAGTGTAAGTACTCCCTTTATAAGACTACAGAAGTCGGCCAGGCGCGGTGGCTCACACTTGTAATCCCAGCAGTTTGGGAGGCCGAGGAGGGTGGATCATGAGGTCAGGAGATCGAGACCACGGTGAAACCCCGTCTCTACTAAAAATACAAAAAATATTAGCCGGGCGTGGTGGCGGGCGCCTGTAGTCCCAGCTACTCAGAGAGGCTGAGGCAGGAGAATGGCGTGAACCCGGGAGGCAGAGCTTGCAGTGAGCCGAGATTGCGCCACTGCACTCCAGCCTGGGTGACAGAGTGAGACTCCGTCTCAAAAAAAAAAAAAAAAAAAAAAAAAAAAAGACTACAAAAGTCAGGGGAAGTGTTGTCCTACATGAAGGGAACACAGAAAGAGCAGGAGTGATCATTCTTTCTAGATGCCATCTGTAGAATTCTATCTGTTACTTTCAGCTCAGAATATCTAAAAATGCATCATTAGGGGGCATATAACAGAGGAATTGCTCTGTTGGTCATGTTAGCACAGATATCCTCTGAAGTGTCATAAGCATGAGATATCTTTTCCACAGAGGTGATTTTTATCTATTTCATTGAAAGCATTTGCATGAGAGTCTAGAGATGAATATATTCATAAGTGCCACATTTTCTAAGAGAAATGGCATTTTCCACAGAAACTCCTACAGTGATCAGAGAGAGATAAGCCTTGGAAATTAGCCATGGTAGGGCTAGATGATGCCATTATAATGAGGGTATAAACCAAGAGACCATCTGATCCCTGTATCTACAGTAGTGGAAATAATAAGCCACTTAGCATGAGAGCATTTCAGTGGTAGACCTGAACACTATATGCACTTTCAAAGCCCAATTCTGGTAGTTTTACAAACCTTTAATTTAATGCTGCACTAGCTATTGAAAGCCTTGCCCTATAGCTGTCAAAACAATTGGTTATCCTTTAAAACAATTATTGGCAGATACATTTAGTTAAAGGTATCTAATATGAAACTAATGGTGCATTAAACCCCATGAAGAAAATCATCACAATACTATTAATATGTGGCTTCAAACTCATTAAAGCAAAGAAATTTAGGTTAGTGAGTCCTCAAGGAGAGAACTACTTGTGGATTGTGGATTGTGGATTTTGTTAAAAGCCAGGGGCCAAAATCTTAGTCAATCCACTCCACCGCCCTACTCCTGTTCCTAGGACAAGTCTCAAAGCAGTAAACTTGCTAGGCCAAGACATAAAATGGCCCCTAAAGAATGCCTTTACTTATCTGAAACAGTGAACTTTATTTATCAGCTCTCAGGCTTGAATATTCCATTTAGCCTGAGAGCACTAAATGGTTTCCTGGTAAGTCACAGCGTTAAATTAAGTGAAAGGAAGAAAACAAAAGCACAGGAAACTCTAGTTTTCTCTCTACTTTACTTTTTATGGATCACAGAACAATTTTTATCTTCCCTTGTTTACTCTGGCAGCACTTCAGGAGTTCTCTGTGTTCTTCTGTGCTAGAGGAAGAATGTGAAGCAGGGGGCTCAACACAATTCTTTATTTCTGCTGCGATCATCCAGAGCACATGACCACTTCCAAGCCATATGATTTTTCATTGTTAAATATAGAGGTATTCATGTACATTGGGCCTATACCTTGAGGAAAAATAGGAATTATTTACCAAGTCATTTTTGTTCATCCTTCTTTTCCCACCCTCAACCAGAAGGTGGTTTCTCCTTTTGGAATGCCCTTTCTTCTTATATATTAATATTCTGTCCATACTTGAAAGCCAAATCAGATCTGGAATTTTGCAAAGTTATTCAAATGCTCATCTTAAATTGATGTATTTTTCTTTTGCCCCAAATTTACCTCTGTTATGAAACTAATATTATTCTGTCTTGATTTAGACTTTCCTTTCCCCCTAGCTTTTAATCTCCTTGTTTCAATATTTTGACTTATATACTGCTCATTGTTGCCAGATTTTTTTTAATCCATTTTGGTAAATAGTTGAGATTTACAGTCCTCAAAACTTAATGTAAAACACAATTTTCCTAAACATTTTTAAAAAGCTTTCCTCTACACTTCATTACTTTATGAGATTTCTTACAAGCACTCTGAACAAATATCAAGTGTAGTGCAGTAGGTATTTCCACTTCAAAAGAAAGTTTTGATGTTCCTTTGTGCTTATAAGTACAAAAATATTAGGATGTTTTATATGTTAGTTTTTATCAGTGGATGAATTTTATGGACGACATTATGCATTCAGAGCTGAATTTACTTCCAACAAATGGTATAACATTAAGATGTTAATTTACTTTAATGGAAATATTAATTTCATTTTTTAAATGTTATATACTATATTTTTCCTAGTGCCATGTAACTCTGCATATTACTATGGAAACAGACTCCAAGAATACAGGTAATTTTTCCAAGACTACATGCTATTCTGTGATAGAGCTGGGAATAAATTCTGTAGGGCTGAGGCCCACTATGCCAGGAAACTACTTTGACCTGGCCACATTGAATTTCATGACATCTGTAATGCCAATAAAGTCATGATTGTGAAGTGGCATAAATGTTCTAAATATTTGTGAAATAAAGACTTTATCAACTTGAGAAAGGTAGAATCTAGTTTTATAGAGATTAGTGGAATTCTCTGAAAATGGCTGGTAGAGGAGAAAATTTGAATTTCTGACACAAGAAAATATTTCTTCTCCAGAAAAAAATTCATGCTACACAGATATAATCTAAATAAAGATTGTTTTCAGTTGCTTCCTGTACCATTTTTACTAATTTCTTATGGATTTGCATATAATCAAATGTACAATAATTTGGAAGTTTATGAATAGTTCCTTTTTAAAAAGTATTCTTCTTATTAAAATATTTACCAAAAATTGAGTATTTTTACATATCTGATTCCAAGTGTTAAATTGCAAATGAAGAGTTGTGTCATTCTCTGAGCTCTCTGATGTAGCAGAGATAGCCATAAAGCACATAGCTTCCTCAACAGTCTGGTCTCCACACACTCTCTGAAATTGCTCAGTTGAGCAATTGAGATCTGCTCCCTCTTCCTCTCTCTCTTTCTTCCTTCTCCCTCTCCCTCCTCCTCTCTGTCATATTATGTCTCTTATTTGATTAGGATTCACCATGCCTGGACAACCAAGATATATTTCACAGGACTGTTTGAGATGGGACAACAGCCTTGGCTACACAGTAGAGAGGATCAAAATACCCAATTAAAAGACTGAAAATGGTAAAATTCCAGTGCCTCTTCCTGATTATATTGTGCAAAAACAGAGCTGGGCTCTGTGGGGAGAAGACAATGGAGAACTGTTAAAATGTGAATTGAAAACAGGCTAAGGAATCTCAGATAAAGTATGTAATACATAGTTAACTGAAACCAGGAAAATCTTCTGGAAGCTAAGAAAGAGGGAGCGCTACCTGAAGGAAGCACTAAATATGGAAAGGAAAAACTGGTACCAGCCACAGCAAAAACACACCAAAATATAAAGACAAATGACACTATGAAGAAACTGCATCAACTAATGTGTAAAATAACCAGCTAATATCATGATGACAGGATCAAATTCACACAAAATAATGTCAACCTTAAATGTAAATAGGCTAAAGCTCCAATTAAAAGACACAGACTGGCCAATTGGATAAAGAGTCAAGACCCATCAGTGTGCTGTATTTAGGAGACCCATCTCACATGCAAAGACACACATAGGTTCAAAATAAAGAGATGGAGGAATATTTACCAAGCAAATGGAAACAAACAAACAAAAAAAAAGGAGTTGCAATCCTAGTATCTGATAAAACAGACTTTAAACCAACAAGGATAAAAAGAGACAAAGAAGGGCATTACATAATGGTAAAGGGATCGATGCAACAGGAACAGCAAACTATCTTAAATATATATGCACCCAATACAGGAGCACCAAGATTCATAAAGCAAGTTCTTAGAGACTGACAAAGAGACTTAGACTCCCACACAATAACAGTGAGAGACTTTCACTCCCCACTGTCAATATTACACACATCAACGAGACAGAAAATTAACAAGGATATTCAGGACTTTGAACTCAGCTCTGAATCAAATGGACCTAATAGACATCTACAGAACTCTCTACCCCAAATCAACAGAATATACATTCTTCCCAGCACCACATAGCATGTATTCTAAAATTCACAGCATAATTGGAAGTCAAACACTCCTCAGCAGATGCAAAAGAACAGAAATCATAACAAAAAGTCTTTCAGACCACAGTGCAGTCAAATTAGAACATAGGATTAAGAAACTCACTCAAGGCCGGGTGCGATGGCTCATGTCTGTAATCCCAGCACTTTGGGAGGCTGAGGTGGGAGGATCGTGAGGTCAGGAGATTGAGACCATCCTGGCTAACACAGTGAAACCACATCTCTATTAAAAATAAAAAAAAATTAGCCAGGTATGGTGGCAGGCACCTGTAGTCCCAGCTACTTGGGAGGCTGAGGCAGTAGAATGGTGTAAACCCGGGAGGCAGAGCTTGCAGTGAGCTGAGATCACGCCACTGCACTCCAGTCTGGGCGACAGAGCAAGACTCCATCTCAAAAAAATAAAAATAAAAAAGAAAAAGAAAAAAAAGAAACTCACTCAAAACCGCACAACTATATGGAAATTGAACAACATGTTCCTGAATGACTCCTGGGTAAATAACAAAATTAAGGCCAAAATAAAAAAGTTGTTTGAAACCAATGAGAACAAAGAGACAACATACCAGCATCTGTAGGACACAGCTAAAGCAGTGTTAAGAGGGAAATTTATAGCACTAAATGCCCACATCAGAAAGCTGGAAAAAATCTCAAATTGACACCCCAACATCACAATTAAAAGAACTAGAGAAGCAAGAGCAAACAAATTCAAAAGCTAGCAGGAGACAAGAAATAACTAAGATCAGAGCAGAACTGAGGGAGATAGAGACATGAAAAATGTTAAAAAAAAAAAAATGAATCCAGGAGGTGGTTTCTTGAAAAGATTAGCAAAATAGATGGACCACTAGCAAGACTAATAAAGAAGATAAGAGGGAAGAATCGAATAGACACAATAAAAAATGATAAAGGGAATATCACCCCTGATCCCACAGAAATACAAACTTCCATCAGAGAATACTATAAACTCCTCTATGCAAATAAACTAGAAAATCTAGAAGAAGTGGATAAATTCCTGGACACATATACCCTCCCAAGACTAAACCAGGAAGAAGTCGAATCCCTGAATAGAGCAAAAACAAGTTCTGAAATTGAGGCAGTAATTAATAGCCTACCAACTAAAAAAAAGCCCAGGACCAGATGGATTCATAGCCTCATTCTACCAGAGGTACAAAGAGGAGCTGGTACCATTCCTTCTGAAACTATTCCAAACAATAGAAAAAGAGGGACTCCTCCCTAACTAATTTTATGATGCCAGCATCGTCCTGATACCAAAACCTGGCAGAGACATAACAGAAAAAGAAAATTTCAGGCCAATATCCCTGATGAATGTTGATGCAAAAATCCTCAATAAAATACTGGCAAACTGAATCTAGCAGTACATTGAAAAGCTTATCCACCATGAATTCAACTTCATCCCTGGGATGCAAAGCTGGTTCCACATACAAAATCAATAAATATAATCCATCACATAAACAGAACCAATGACAAAAACCACGATTATCTCAATAGATGCAGAAAAGGCCTTCGAAAAATTCAACCTCCCTTCATGCTAAACAACTCTCAATAAACTAGGTATTGATGGAACATATATCAAAATAATAAGAGCTGTTTATGACAAATCTATAGCCAATATCATACTGAATGGCCAAAAGCTGGAAGCATTCCCTTTGAAAACTGGCACAAGACAAGGATGCCCTTTCTCATCACTCCTATTCAACATAGTATTGGAAGTTCTGGCCAGGGCAATAAGGCAAGACAAAGAAATAAAGCGTATTCAAACAAGAAGAAAGGAAGTCAAATTGTCTCTGTTTGCAGACGATATGACTGTATATTTAGAAAACCCCATCGTTTCAGGTCAAAAACTCCTTAAGCTGATAAGCAACTTCAGCAAAGTCTCAGAATAAAAAATCAATGTACAAAAATTATAAGCATTTCTATTCACCAGAGAGCAGACAGCCAAATCATGAGTGAACTCCCATTCACAAATGCTACAAAGAGAATAAAATAATTAGGAATACAACTTACAAGGGAGGACCTCTTCAAGGAGAACTACAAATCACTTCTCAAGGAAATAAAATAGGACAAACACAAATGGAAAAACATTCCATGCTCATGGATAAGAAGAATCAATATCATGAAAATGGCCATACTACCCAAAGTAATTTATAGAGTCAATGCTATTCCCATCAAGCTACCAGTGACTTTCTTTGCAGAATTAGAAAAAAACTACTTTAAATTCCATATGGAACAAAAAAAGAGCCCACACAGCCAAAACAATCCTAAGCAAAAAGAACAAACCTGGAGGCATCATGCTACCTGACTTCAAACTATACTACAAGCCTACAGTAACCAAAACAGCATGGTACTAGTACCAAAACAGATATATACACAAATGGAAGAGAACAGAGACCTCAGAAATAACACCACACATCTACAACTATCTGATCTTCAAAAAACCTGACAAAAGCAAGCCATGGGGAAAGGATTCTATATTTAATAAATGGTGCTGGGGAAACCTGGCTAGCCATATGCAGAAAACAAAAACTGCTGGACCCCTTCGTTATGCCTTATACAAAAATTAACTCAAGATGGATTAAAGACTTAAATGTAAAACCCAAAACTATAAAAACCCTAGAAGAAAACTTGGCAATACCATTTAGGACATAGGCATGGGCAAAGACTTGATGACTAAAACACTGAAAGCAATTGCAACAAAAGTCAAAATTGACAAATGGGATCTAATTAAACTAAAGAGCTTCTGCACAGCAAAACAAACTATCACCAGAGTGAACAGGCAACCTACAGAATGGGAGAAAATTTCTGCAAGCTACCCATCTGACAAAGGTCTAATATCCAGAATCTACAAGGAATTTAAACAAATTTACAAGAAAAAAAAACCCATCAAAAAATGGGCAAAGGATCTGAACAGATGCTTCTCAAAAGAAGATATTTATGCAGCTAACAAACATACGAAAACAAGCCCATCATCACTGGTCATTTGAGAAATGCAAATCAAAACCACCATGAGATACCATCTCATACCAGTTAGAATAGTGGTTATTAAAAAGTCAGGAAACATCAGATGGTGGCAAGACTGTGGAGAAATAGGAACGCTTTTACACTGTTGGTGGGAGTGTAAATTAGTTCAACCATTGTGGAAGACAGTGTGGCAATTCAAGTGTCTAGAACCAGGAATACCACTTGACCCAGCAATCCCATGACTGGGTATATATGCAAAGGATTATAAATCATTCTTCTATAAAGACATATGCCAACGTATGTTTATTGCAACACTATTTGTAATAGCAAAGACTTGGAACCCACCCAAATGCCCATCAATGATAGACTGGATAAAGAAAATGTGGCACATATACACCATGGAATACTATGCAGCCATTAAAAGGAATGAGTTCATCTCCTTTGCAGGGACATGGATGAAGCTGGAAGCCATCATCCTCAGGAAACTAACACAGGAACAGAAAACCAAACACCTCACGTTCTCACTTCTAAGTGGGAATTGAACAATGAGAACACATGGACACTGGGAGTGGAACAGCACACACTGGGGCCTGTCCGGAGTGGGGGTCAAGGGGACAGAGAGCATTAGGACAAATACCTAATGCATGCAGGACTTAGAACCTAGATGATGTAAGTTAGGTGTAGATAGGTGTACCAAACCACCATGGCACATGTATTCCTATGTAGTAAACCTGCACGTTCTGTACATGTATCCCAGAACTTAGAGTAAAATTAAAACAAAAAAAAAATAGAGGGAGCTCTAGAGGGGGTTGAACTGACCAGAGGATGAGATAGAGAAAGAGAGGAACATGTTATCAAAGAATCTGTCAGTTTATCGTTTGAAAGTAGACTCAACTCACAGAACTGGAAAAGGCAATGGTCCAGAAGTCCTCCCTATATATCACAAGGGGACAATTTTTAGAAACAGTCTTCATTATGACACTCAGCATTAGAATGAACCACTCTCTCCTGACTTAAGAAAACTAGTGTAAAATGAAGATGACATGGAGATTTTGGAGAATGTCTGCTTTGGACACATTACTGTCCTCCGCTACATTTTAATAATGCATTGATTTTTAATACTAAAAAATAGTGCATGTCTTTCTAATGATTTCTGTAGCAGAATGGGGCCCATTTTCCAATATATTCCATTTTCATAACATTCCTGATTTGCTTATGGGCTCTTTCACATGTCATCTCTCTCCACACAGTATTTCCAGCCAACTTATCTTCCTATTTTGCCTATGGGCTTTTCAACATGTCATCTCTCTCTACACGGTATTTGCAGAAACTTCTCCTAGAACATTTCTGCTGACAACACTCAAGTCAAAATGTACCTCTTCAATAGAGGCAAGTATCCTCTCCCTTAGCTACCCTTAGCTTCTCTGAGCACTCCATGTTTCTCCTTCCTTCTGGTTTTATAAGCTGTTACACACCAGTTTGTTTGTAATCATTTAGCACATTCCAATAATTTTGTAACATCAACTTTGAATCAAAGGCAGAGGTGTTTCTCTCACAGTTCTCCTTTCCATTTTATGTTATTATTATTTAGAGATGAGGTCTTATTCTGTTGCCCAGTGTGGGGTGCAGTGGTAAGATCATAGCACACTGCAGCCCTGAACTCGCTCAAGCAATCCTCCCACCTCAGCTTCCCAAGTATCTGGGACTACAGGTGCACAACACCATACTCAGGTAAATTTTTTATTTTTGTAGAGATCGAGTCTCCCTGTGTTGCCCAAGCTGGTCTTGAATTCCTGATATCAAGCGATCCTCCTGCCTCAGCCTCCCAAGTTGCTGGGATTGCAGGTGTGAGCCACTGCACACAGCTCATATTATTTATCTTGGTACTACGCACATAAGCATTATTTTAGGAATACTGTTGCTTGATAAAGAATATTTCCTGAAAAATGTAAAAGAGTTTACCAATGAGAAGCTAAATTATTTTTTTTAAAAAAACAGTACAGATTAAAGATGAATATACTCTAACCACCAAGAGTTTGCCTTCTAATTATTATAAATTATGGCCTTGAACATTTAGACCATTCTAGATTTCATTTCCCACTCAACTTGAAATCCAATCAAGCATTTGCTTGCTGCTGTTTTCTACATCCACATCCAAGCACCCATTGTAACATATATGCTAATTTTGATTATTTTAAACGATTTCTTTAAGTTGTTTTTAATACATAACTGTTTTAGTACAAGTTATATTTAATACAAAACTCTAGATTAGTCTGGCATAGTCCATTATTTATAACAACAGTTATTTTGCCACCAGCTTCCAAAAATAATTCAACACATTATTCTTGATAGGTAAATCAGAGAGCATTACCCTATTGCAGCAATCTATGGAGAATGGTTCTCCAGTTTCACCTTGTCCTGAATCCACCTGCCCTCTTCCCTAACAGGAAACACAAAACTCTTTGTGCTGCTTTTAATTTCCTGCTTCCAACTGAAATGTGAACTTCATTCACGCGTTTCCTCATGGCTCTATTATCTTGGCATTCAGCAGTAAAAGGAAACCCCTGCCAGGTATCTTTGTGAAACTCAACTCCAGGGTTAATTCTTTTTAAATTTTGTGTGATATCTCATTTAATTCTGATGTTGTCTCGACCACCTCTGTTAAATTTTTCCCCCAAACTAATAAGTTTGTCAAACTTTACCTCAAAATACATATTTAGGAGGGTTTTATCTTTTGAGTCCAGAATGAACTTAATATTCCTTTGATACATTGTCTCTCTAGCTATTAATTTCTTATCTGAAAGCCTTTCTAGAGGGGTGAAATCATCTGCCAGTAACTCAGATGCTTTGCCTATGACCTCCATTTTTTTTTTTCAGTTAACCTTAAATGGTGAAAAATATTACTTGCTCCTGGCTATCTCTTATTTCCCAGGTTGATCCACATTTTTATTACAAGTCAGGATTTGAGAATTCTTTTTTCAACTATAATTATTTCAACATGATTGTTTCTCTATTCCCAGTGCAGGTCACTTTTTTTTTTTTTTTTTTTTTTTTTTTTTTTTTTTTTTTACTTTGTACTGAAGTTATCAGAATAAAATATATTCTGCTATTTAGGTCTTTGAATGGAAACTGTTTTTCTCATCAATTTCTAAAAGTAACATCAGCGCTAATAAAAAAATTTAAGGTTATTCAATTTGGAAGTTTCTTTCAATTTTAAACTTCTAGACAGACAGAGCTGTGAACCAAGATGTTAGGCAAAAAGCCACACAGGATTTTTAAAAATCTAATGGTTTTGCTCTTAGAACATGTAATACCAATGATGTCAAGTCACCAAGAAAGTTCTATTTCATCCAGCATCTTTGGTTTAAGAATGCAATAAAGTATTTAATATACCTGTAAAATGTTTTCATTGTTAATGATGACAAAATCTTAATATTTGTATTGCTACATTCATGATAAAATCTACCATTCTTTAGCCCCTAGAACTGGACACGTATTTAACATATATTATTTTATTAAATACACCCACCAAAATAGATGATATTTTTCTGATTTCCCAAATGAAGAAATAATGGCTCTGAGAAGCATAAGTATTTGCCCCTGCTTATCTGAAAAGACAGTTGAAATCTTTGTATAGGTATAGACTGCTTAAAGTCTGAATATGCTCTGATAGTTTTTCCCTTTAAACTTCTAGTATTACTAAATTTCCCTTCATAATTCTTTAGCAGTTAGACCATTTTACACAATTGTCTTCAGATGAAGAACTTTGTCCTCTGAACAGAAGTAAAAGGCCTCGGCCGGGCATGGTGGCTCATGCCTGTAATCCTAGCACTTTGGGAGGCCGAGGCGGGTGGATCACCTGAGGGCAGGAGTTCAAGACCAGCCTGACCAACATGGTGAAACCCCATCTGTACTAAAAATACAAAAATTACAAAAATTAGCTGTGCGTGGTGGCACGTGCCTGTAGTCCCAGCTACTCGGGAGGCTGAGGAGGATAATCGCTTGAACCCGGGAGGTGGTGGTTGCAGTGAGCCAAGATTGCGCCACTTCACTCCAGCTTGGGTGACAGAGTGAGACTATGTCTCAAAAAAAAAAAAAAAAAAAAAAAAGGGAAGTAAAAGGCCTCTGGCCAGCTGGTGCTACTAGCTCTTCATATCTTCTGAGAGCTCACTGGGCTGGTGAATGTGCAGTATAGGGTGGACCCACCAGCTTTCTCTTAATATGGTTCCTCTTTTGCAAACCTTCTAACCATGCTGGACTATTAAGCTCTACCTTATTCTTGATGATACTGGGTAAATGATAATTTGGTCAAGTGCTCAAATTTTCTATAATCAAACCCCACTTCTTTACATGTAGAAGCATTGTGTGTGTGTGTGAAATAAAGTGACTTACTTCTGGCTTTTATTACATACATTGCCTTTTAAAATCACTATCTTGACATTCAGAATATTTCTCCCATGGAGTCTGATTTTCCAGAAATAATTCTGACATATGAGTTAACGAATTGGGAGAAATATATAATTGTGATTGTCCTTAGGCATTCAGGTTCTTTAAATAGTGGCTTATCTCTCTAGAGAATAATTTTCTCTATAACTTTGAACATAATGTATGGAATGTAATTTCTTACCAATGGAAACTATAAAATTTATTTTTCAGTATACTCTAAAGTCAAATCAAAGTCAAGAAAAGAGGGTGGGATGAGGGATAAGCCAAAGACAAGGTGTTTGAATATCAATATTTTGGAATAAAAAGAGAACAAACCAGAAGAGCTAGGAAATTGACCATTTGAATATCCTGTTTATATGGGGCTTAATTTTGAAAAATCTATGCTTGACCTGCCTTCTTCAGAGTATTTCAGTAGGACTTTAGCTTCTAAGTAACTTGCAGAAAAGTATTAAATGAGGTAGATCCCTCAAGATGTTTACATATCTGTTGTCTACTGTTTAAAAGGATTTTCTTCAAAAAGAAGCAGAAGGTTTGGTTTGTGTCCCTACCCAAATCTCATTTCAAAATGTAATCCCCACGTGTGAAGGGAGGGACCCGGCGGTAGGTGATTGGATCATGGGGTGGTTCACCTATGCTGTTCTTCTGATAGTGAGGGAGTTCTCAGGAGTTCTGATTGTTTAAAAGTGGCAGTTTCCCCTGCATGCTCTCTCTCTCCTGCCACCAGGTAAGACATGCCTTGCTTCCTCTTCACACTCCGCCATGATTTTAAGTTTCCTGAGGCTTCCCCAGCCATGCAGAACTGTGAGTCAATTAAACCTCTTTTATTTTTAAATTGCCCAGTCTCAGGTAGTATCTTTATAGTGGTGTGAGAACAGAATATTACAGAAGGAAATTCTCTTAGTTGTCAGTGACAAAGAAAGAAGTATAAATGAGAGAAAAAGAAAATAAGAATGTTGGTGGATTGCTAAAAATGTTCTTCATCTTCTGTGATGTAATATTTGTTTGTCAAGAGGAATAAGAAGTATGAAGGATTGTGTTATTGTTAGAAGTCATATATAGAGAAGTGGCATACAAGGCCTTAGGGTTGATTTTTTTTTGAAGTCAGTGATATGGCTTGGTTCTGAGTTCCCACCCAAATCTCACCTTCTAGCTCCCATAATTCCCACATGTTGTGGGAGGGACCAGGTGAAAAATGATTGAATTCTGGGGTTGGGTCTTTTCCATGCTGTTCTTGTAATAATGAATCTGTCTCATGAGATCTAAGTTTTAAAAATGGGAGTTTCTCTGCACAAGCCCTCTCTTTGCCTGCTGCCACCATGTAAGCAGTGATCTTTGTTTACTGTGAGATGCTGTCTATTGCCTCAGGCAATGAGCTGTCCTACAGAATGCACAGTGTTCTGTGCTCCCTGCTTGGTTCCAGAGAGGGAAAACAAGCTGGGTGGGGTTGAACTGGGTGAAAACAAGCTGGGTGGGGCTGGATCGGGCAAGTCCATCTATACCTCCCTTAATAGCAGGTATAAGTAAGGCATTTGAAGATCTGCCAAAAACACAATAAAAAAAGAGCTGCTGGATTGACATTATGTCTGTGACAATGCAATAGCAAATGAACACTAGAGGTGAGTTCAAAGATGATCTTAGAATCTATATCGCTATAAATATCAATCAATTTTAGATTTAATCAAGGTGGTTATGTGATCATTCACCACTTTCCATTAAGTAATCAATGCTTAAATAATGAACACCTGTACTAATATTCTTTTGAGATAATTATACTTTGTACGATCTAGGAAAACAGTGTGAAGATATCCAGAAGGGGCAGTGCATGTTATGACAGCAAGGAATATATTTTTTTTTTTTTTGGAGACTGGGTCTCGCTTTGTCACCCAGCCTGGAGTGCAGCGGAACGATCTGGGCTCACTGCAACCTCCGCCACCTGGGTTCAAGTGATTGCCCTGCCTCAGCCTCCCAAGTAGCTGGGACTACAGGCACGCACCATCATGCCCAGCTATTTTTTTTTTTTTTTTTTTTTTTTGAGGAGACTTGCTCTTGTTGCCCAGGCTGGAGTGCAATGGCGCAACCTTGGCTCACCGTAACCTCCGCCTCCTGGGTTCAAGTGATTCTCCTTCCTCAGCCTCCCTAGTAGCTGAGATTACAGATGCATGCCACCACGCCCAGCTAATTTTTGTATTTTTAGTAGAGACAGGGTTTCACCATGTTAGCCAGGCTGGTCTCCAACTCCTGACCTTGTGATCTGCCTGCCTTGGCCGCCCAAAGTGCTGGGATTACAGGCGTGAGCCACTTCGCCTGGCCTGCAAAGAATCTTATACCATAACTTGACCAATTTTTTTTTTTTTTTTTGAGATGGAATCTCGCTCTGTCACCCAGGCTGGAGTACAGTGGCGCGATCTCGGCTCACTGCAAGCTCCACCTCCTGGGTTCATGCCATTCTCCTGCCTCAGTAGGACCAAGTAGCTGGGACTACAGGTGCCCGACACCACGCCCAGCTAATTTTTTTTGTATTTTCAGTAGAGACGGGGTTTCACCGTGTTAGCTAGGATGGTGTCCATCTCCTGACTTCATGATCTGCCCGCCTTGGCCTCCCAAAGTGCTTGGATTACAGGCGTGAGCCACCGCGACTGGCCAACCAATCCTTTTTTATTAAAGCTCTTCTTGTTTTTTTTCTTCCCCAAGATGGTGGATTAGAGGATTTTAGCATGCTTCATTCACTTGGAAATAGCAAAATGGTGTATAAAGAGCAACATTGTGAGCTTTTACTCAAGAAGGAATATAGAATTCACCCGAAAGTGAAGGACACTCCGGATACTGGGGAAGAGAAGGTTTACAAGCAACCTGTGTGACATCATTTGACTGATAAAAGTGAGTGAAGCCTCAGTGCATAAAAGAGGCAGTCTTCATCTATGATTCACTTTTTAACTAGAGAATCGTCCAACCAAGGCCATGGGAGAGTACGTTGTTTCTCCCAAGCCCTAGAGCTAACTTGGGGAGAGGCTGGGAGAGGGTATGAGGGAAAGATGCCAGGAAAAGCTGCGGACATTTTCCCAGACTTGGACTGAGGGGACACTGTTTTCAATCTAGTTTCATACAAAGTCAGTAATTTTTGGTGACCCAGCAGGGGCAGTTGCCACAGGGACTTTAGACTCTGGCTGGAGATTGGAGCACTTACTCTGGAGCAGGGGAAGGGTACCCACAATCAGAACTCAGTGATGAGTGTAGACTGCACGGCAGCAGTAGGCACTGTGACTGGAGCAGAAGAATTGCTGAAGCCACTGCTTCTCTGGGTGGCATGATTTGTGTGGCCAGGAAGAGCTTTGCAGTCTGGGACTAGTGTCATTGCTGGGTAGTTGGCTCCATTGGTCAGTCAGGAGAGTGTGCCCTACAAGTTTTGAGAAGTGGGAGGGAGGCAGACCCAACCCCTGAGATTACCTTCCCTTCACCTGCAAAGACCCTGTTGCGGCAGCAGTTACTCTGCTTCACAAAAATTACCCTGATTCTTTCTGGGGGACGTATTTCCAGCATTTGGCCTACCAAGTGGCCTAGAATGGGGACCTGAGCCATGCCTCTCTTTCTGTGCAGAGACCGTGGTGCAGCATTGCCCTCTCCACCTCACTCCCAGGCATAATTACAAGCATTCAATACATCCACTCATGTGGATAGGAGCCTGAGTTGCTCTTCCTTTCCTGCAGAGAGATCTTGATGCAGTGGTGTCTTCACTGTGTTTGCTGCTTCATAAATGGGCATAATTCTGAGCATTCAGCCCATTCCCTTGCCTGGATTATGAATCTGAGTCACCCCTCCTTTCCTGTGCAGAAATTTTGACACAGTTGCACTGTTTCTACCCCATACCCAGGCATATTTTCAGACCTTTGTCACAGTTACCTGATATAGGAGCCTGACCCACCCCTTATTTCTCATGCGGAGATCCTGATGCAGCAGCAACCTCTACACTTAACACCAGGGCATATTTCCAGGCATTCAGTGCACCTGCTCAGCCTGAGCCACCCCTCCTTTCAGGTGCAAAGATTCTGGTGTGGCAGCACCCCCTCTGCTCCATGAATGAATGTATCTCCAGGCATTTGAAGCACCCATATCTTAGATTAGGAGTCTGGGCTGCCCATCCATTTCAAGGCAGAGAACTTGAAGAAATGGGGATTTCTCTACTCCATGCTCAGGGACATCTCTTGCCACTTCACTGCTGCCTTCCAGACATCCCCACAAAGCTAGTGCTTATACCTGCCATTAGGGGATGTATAGATGGGCTTGCCCAGTCTAGTACCATCCAGCTTGTTTTCTCTCTCCGGGAACGAGCAGGGAGCACGGATGACTGTGAATTCTATAGGATAGCTAATTGCTTGAGGCAACAGAGAGCATCTCACAGTAAACAAAGATCAAGTATATACCGATCTGCATTGGCCACAGCTGGCTCTTATCCATCTGCAGCACCCATTGGCCTAGAGAATGAACTGCACAACCCAATACAAAATCTGCTGGCACAAGTGCACAACACTGAGAAATAAGCTTCCAGACACCTCTGCCATACTGGCCTACAGGAGGCAGTGAGCCCACTCACACATCTAGTATATTGCTACTACAACTAGCATCTGAGAAAGACACTATACAAATGCCACATATAACCAAGGAACCTATAGATAGTCTTTGCTACTGAAAGCACCCAGAACCAAAGCTAAAGGTCCCCACACAACACACATTTTAGTCACATCCTTGGGGCCAGGGAGGGGAGAAATACCATCCAAAAGAAAATAAATTCAAAAATAAGGAGAGACAGCTTATTTAAATGAGAGGAAACCAGAGAAACAATTCTGACAGTAGGAAAAACTGTCACAACACCCTCTTAAGATCACACTAACTTTCCTGCAATGGATCCTAACCACAATTAAATTTTTGAAATACCAGATAAAGAATTCAAAATATTAACTTTAAAGAAGCTCAATGATATTAAAAAGCAAGTTGAAAAACAACACATATGAATTAGAAAAAAAAACAATTTGGGATATAGAAGAGACAGTTATTATTTTAAATAATAAAATAGAAGTTCTGCAAGTGAAAAATTCATTGAGGGAATTACAAAATACAGTTAAAAACTTTAAAAATAGCCCTGACCAAGAAGAATAATGAACTTTAGAGCTGGAATACAGTTCTTCAAATTAACCTCGTAAGACAAAAATAAAAATAAGAATTTTTAAAAATGAATGAAGTCTCGGAGAAATACGAGATTATGTAAAGCACCAAGAACTACAAGTTAAGCTATTCTAGAGGGAGAAGAAGAAAAAGTATAAAGTATGAAACACTGAGAGACGAATTCAGGAAAAGTTCCCAGGTCTTACTAGAGATCTAGTTATCCAGGTATAAGAAATTCAGTGAACTCCTGAAAAAAGCATTGCAATAAGAACCTCATGGAGGCATATAGTCAACAGATTATCCAAAGTTGATGTGAAGAAAAAAATTATAAAAGTGGCAAGAGAGAAGCATCTAATCACCTATAAAGGGAATCCCAACACACTAATAGAAGAATTCTCAGCTAAAACCTTACAAGCCAGAAAAGACTGGGTCTTATTTTCAGTCTTCTTAAAGAAAAAAAAAATGCTACCCAATAATTTAGTATCTTGTCAAACTAAGCTTCAAAAATAAAAAAAAAGTCTTTTCCAGACAAGCAAACACTTAGAGAATTTGTCACCACTAAACTGAAACTACAAGAAATGCTCAAAGGAGTTCTAAACATGGACAAAATAGTAATACTTGTCATCAAAAAACATACAAAAGTATAAAACTCCCAGGTCTTATAAATCAATTACACAATCAAAATTGAAAAGTAATTAGATAAAAAATTAACATTATGAAAAATGAACAGTGTGAACATTAACATTGTGTGACAAAAGGTCACATATCAATAGTAACCTTAAACATAAATTGACTAAATGCTTCACTTAAAAGATATATGCTGGATATATAGAATGGATAAAGGCCAATACCCAATCCTATGTTGCATTAAAAAAAACCCACCTAAGATATTTACAGACTCAAAGTAAAAGGGTGCAAAAATATATTTCATGCAAAGAGAAACCCTAAGTGACAGGAGTAACTATACTTAGATAAAATAGACTTTAAATTAACAACAGTAAAAAAAAAAGATGAAGAAGGTAATCATATAATGATAAAGGGATCAATTCAATAAGAATATATAACAATTCTAAATATATATGCATTCATATTCATAAACCAAATACTACTAGACTTAAGAAAAGTGATAGACACTAACACAATAATAGTGGAGGATTTGAATATTCCACTGACAACATTAGACAGATTATCCATGTAGAAAAGTAACAAAGAAACTCTGGATTTAAACTGGACTCTAGAACAAATGAACCTAAAAGACATTTACAGAATATTCTACCCAACAACCTGAGAATATACATTCTTCTTGTCTGTGCATAGGACATTCTCAAAAATTGACCATATACTATGCCACAAGGCAAGTCTTGATAAATTTGAAAAAATAGAAATTATATCAAGTACATTATCTTACCACAATGGAATAAAACTAGAAGTCAACACCAAGAGGAACACTGAAAACCATACAAATACATGAAAATTAAATAATCTGCTCCTGAATAATTGTTGAGTCAACGATGACATTAAAGTGGACACCAAAATGTTTTTGGAAACAAATGAAAATACAGACACAATATTCAAAAACTTCTGGGATACAGCTAAAGCAGTGCTAAGAGGGAAATTTGTACCCTTAAATGTCTACATCAAAAATATAGAAGTAACTCAAATTAACAACCTAATGTTGCATGTTAATGAAGTAAACAAGAACAAACCCTATTCAAAGCTAGCAGAAGAAATGAAATAACAAAGATCAGAGCTGAACTAAACGAAATGGAGACCAAAAAAAAAAAATCAATGAAATGAAAAATATGTTCTTTGAAAAGATAAAACTGATAGACCACTAGCTAGATTAACCAAGAAATAAAGAGAGAAGATTCAAATAAGCACAATCAGAAATGATAAAGATGTCATTACAACTGATACAACAAAAATATAAAACATCAGAGACTACTATGAGCATCTCTATGTACACAAACTAGAAAGTCTAGAGAAAATGGATAAATTCCTGGAAACATACAACCTCCCAAGATTGAATCAGGAAGACGTAGACATCCTAAACAGACCAATAATGAGTAGTGAAAGTAAATTGCTAATAAAAAAATCTTAATAATAAAAAAAGCCTAGGACCAGGTAGTTTCAGAGACAAATTCTACCAGATACACAATGAAGTACTAATACTAAACTTGCTAAAACTGTTCCCAAAAATTGAGGAGAGGAAATCTTCCCTAACTCATTTTATAAAGCCAGCATTGCCTTGATACTAATGCCAGGCAAAGACACTACAAAAAAGGGAAAACTACAGACCAATATCTTTGGTGAACAAAGATGCGAAAATCCTCAACAAAATACTAGTAAACCGAAACCAACAACACATCAAAAAGATAATATACTGTTACTAAGTGGGTTTTATCATAGGGATGAAAGTTTGGTTTTACATAGCATATTAATAAATATGATTCACCACATAAACATAATTAAAAACAAAAGTATATGATTATATAAATAGATACAAAAAAAGCATTTGATAAAATTCAGCATCACTTCCTGATGAAAAACCTTTGCTATGCTAGGCACAGAAAGAACATAACTCAAAATAATAAAAGCCATATATGACAAACCCATAGACAACATGATACTGGAATGGGAAAAGTTAAAAGCATTCGTCTTAAGAACTGAGAAAAGGACAAGGATGTCCACTCTCTTCACTCTTATTCAACATAGTACTTGAAGTCCTAGTCAGAGTAATCAGACAAAAGAAATAAAAGACATCTAAATAGGCAAAGAGGAAGTCAAATTATCTCTGTTCACTGATGATACGATTTTATACCTAGAAACCCTAAAGACTCCTCCAAATGCTTCCTAGATTTTATAAGTGACTTCAGTAAAGAATCAGGCTACAAAATCAACTTACAAAAATCAGTTGTGTTTCTATATGCCAATAATCATCAAGCTGGGAACCAAATCAAGAACTCTATCCCATTTACAATAGCTACACAAAACAAATACAAAATGAGTAGGAGTGCATTTAACTAGGGAGGTGAAAGATCTCTACAAGGAGAACTATAAAACACTGATAAAAAAAAAACGATAGATGACACAAATGGAAAAACAGTGATGCTCATGGATTGGAAGAATCAGTATCATTAAAGTGACCATACTGCTCAAAGCAATCAATAGATTCAATGCAATTTCTGTCAAACTACTATCATTCTTTGATAAATAGAAAAAAAATTAAATTTACATGAAAATTTAAAACGGTCCAAACAGCCATAGCTATCCTAAGCAAAAAGAATAAAGCTACAGGTATCACATTACCTGACATCAAATTATACTACAAAGCTATAGTAACCAAAACACCATAATACTAGTATAAAAATAGACACACAGATAAATGGAACGGAGTAGAGAACCCAGAAATAAAGCCACATATCTAAAACCAAATGATCTTTTACAAAGCCAGCAAAAATATATACTGGGGAAAGGAAACCTAATTCAGTAAGTGGGGCTGGGATCACTACTGAGCCATATGCAGGTAAATAAAACTAGACCTGTATCTCTCACCATATTCAAAAATTAACTCATACGGATTAAATGTTAGACTTGAAGTTATAAAAACCCAAGAAGATCTTTTGCCCATTGTTCTAGGCAAATAATTTAGGACTGAATTTTCAAAAGAAAATGCAACAAAAACAAAAATAGGCAAATGGGACTTAAACTAAAAATCTTCTGCACAGCAGAAAATTATAAAAGAAGTAATCAACTGAGTAAACAGACTATCTACAGAATGGGAGAAAATATTTGCAAACTATGCATCTGAGAAAGTACTAATTCCCAGAATCTACAAGGAACTCAACAAATGAGAAAAAAAAAAAAAAACATCAAAAAGTAGGCAAAGGACATGAACAGATATTGTTCAAAAGATGACATAAAAGCAGCCAATACACATACGAAAAATGCTCAGCATTACTAATCATAAGAGAAATGGATATTAGAACCACAGTGAGATACCATCTTAACTAGAATGACTATTACTAAAAAGTGAAGAAACAGCAGATGCTGGCAACGATGTGGAGAAAAGGGAAAGCTTATACCCTGTTGATGGGAACGTAAATGAGTACCACCTCTTTGGAAAACAGTATGGAGATTTCTCAAAGAAGTAAAAATAGAACTAATCTTTGATCCAGCAACCCCACTATTGGAATCTACCCAAAGAGAAATAAATCATCATGTAAAAAAGACAGTTGCAGTCATTTGTTCATAGCAGCACTATGTACAATAGAAAAATTATAGAATCAACTTGCGTCCATTAATGAATAATTGAAAAAAATTTGGTAAAGTCTTTGCAAATATATGCCTCTGTGAACGAATTCAGCTATAAATATAGGCCCTGAACAAAGCCTCAGCCCTCTGAAAACATCCAGAAAAGCAAGCAACTGATTGTACTCAAATTGCAATACAGTTAAAAGAACATTAACTCACACAGATGAGAAAGAACCAGTGCAAGAACTCTGGAAACTCAAAAAGCCAGAGTGTCTTTTATCCTCCAAATGACCACACTAGTTCTCCAGTAAGGATCTTAAGCAGGTTGAAATGACAGACATAGAATTCAGAATATTGATAAGGACAAAGATCATTGAGATTCAGGAGAAAGTCAAAATTTAATCCAAGGAATCCAGCATTACAGTAAAATAATACAGGACCTGAATGACAAAATTGCCATTGTAAGCAAGAGGCAAACTGATCTGATAGAGCTGAAAAATACCCTACAATAATTTTATAATATAATCACAAATATTAACAGTAGAATAGGCCATGCACAGTGGCTCACGCCTGTAATCCCAGCGCTTTGGGAGGCCAAGGCCGGTGGATCACGAGGTCAAGGAATCGAGACAATCCTGACGAACACAGTGAAACCCAGTCTGTACAAAAAATACAAAAATTAGCCGGGCGTGGTGGTGCGTGCCTGTAATCCCAGCTAATCGGGGGGCTGAGGCAGGAGAATCGCTTGAACCCAGGAGGCGCAGGTTGCAGTGAGCTGAGATCGCGCCACTGCACTCCAGCTTGGCAACAGAGTGAGACTCCATCTCAAAAACAAAACGAAACGAAAACAGTAGAATAGATCAAGTTGAGGAAATAATCTCAGAGCTCAAAGACTAGTTCTCTAGGCTAACTCAGCAGATGAAAATAAAGGAAGAAAAAGAATGAACAAAAATTCTGAGAAATATAGGATTGTGTAAAGAGACCAAATCTACAACTCTACAACATTAGCATCCTTGAAAGAGAGGGAGAAAAAAGAAGCAACTTGGAAAACATATTTGAGGATATTATCTATGAAAATTTTCCTCAACCTCACTAGCGAGGCCAACTTTAAATTAAAAAATGCAGAGAACTCCTGCAAAATACTATACAAGATGACCATTCCCAAAGCACACGATGATTAGATTTCCAAGACAGACATGAAGGAAAAAAAATAATTGAAGCCAGTTAGAGAGAAGGGGCAGGTCACCTACAAAGGGAAACTCATCAGGCTAACAGTGGAACTTTCAGCACAAACCCTACAAGCCAGAAGAGATAGGGGGTGTATATTCAGCATATATATGTATATATATATACACACACACACACACATATAAATATGTGTATATATATAATTTTGCCGTCAAAATTGTGTTTATTTCACTTTGCGTCTGCCCCGCGCTCTGGCGCCTCCTCCGTGGGGTGGCTTGGGGCTCAATCTCTACCTGACCACGGGCTGGGGGTGGCAGATGGGTTGGGGGACCAGGAGCCGAGGAAGGCAGTAAGAGCTGGACAAACAGTCGGAAAATGCACGGTGGCGGACGATGCGCGCCCCTCCCGTGAGCCTGTTAGCCAGGCTTGGAGCTAATACTTCCCGCATCTTACAGCGGACGGCTTAGGCCTCGGGGGCGCTGCGGGCTAGGGAGTCGGTGCAGGGAGGGTCTGCGGGGGCGGGGGCCTCACAGCCTCCGATCCCAGCCCAGCCTGCGCCGGCAAGTGGGTGGACGCCCGGCTCGCGGCCTAGCGATTGGGCTTCGCGGGAGGTGGACAACCGGGGGCGGGCCGGGGGCGCTTGGCGGCATTGCAAGCTCAGAATCACAAGCTCGGCTTCTGGCGAAGGACCGAGCGTGGCTGTCCCTGGGCTGGGGTGGCGCTGTCGGGATGGCTGAGCGGCAGGGTGCCGGCCTGCCCGCTCACAGGCGGTCCATCCGGAAGGTGTTCTTGGTGGCTGGGTCCGCCAGAACCACGTCGGGGTCACTGAGCATGTGCAGTGCGTCCAGGGTCAGGAGGTCGATCTTGAGTTCATCCAGGGGAAACTGACTGTCGGAGTCGAAGCTGAGGTCGCCGACCCTGACCAGAGAGCTGGTCAGTTCTTTAAAGAGGCTGGGGGGCCGGGGGAGACTGTCCTGTCACTATGAGGATGATGTTGGGGATGCCACTGTGGCTGGCGTAGCCCAGCTGCTGCGAGTTCAGCAGGCTCCCGTGGCTGTCGGTGAGGCCTATCATGACCGCCTGCGAGTAGTTGAGCGTGGAGCCTGTGCTGTACCGGGAGCTGATGGCGTTCTCCATCATGTTGAACTGCACCAGCTGATGGGAAAGAACATTGGCCTGCCTGACCGCCATCTGCTGCTCATAGTACTCGTCCCCAAACACGCTGCCCAGGGTGGAAGTGTGTTGCGGGGAGCTCCCTGGGGAGAAGCCTTGATTGGAGACTGGCGAGGTGGGAGACTGGTTGGCCGAGGAGCCGGGGCTAGTGCCGCTACTGCTGCAGAGGCGGCGCCGAGGCGATGTCGATCCCCATCGACGGCTGGCCGGGATTCTCCCGGACTGGAAGAGAGGGGACGGTACCGTGACCGCGAGCGGGGGCGGCTGTGGCCCACGAGTCAGGTTGGTGCTGGGCAACAGGGGGCTGCCGGGGGTGGGGGGGCAGGCGGACGGGCGCCTGTGGGGGCGGAGGGGTTGGCGGCTGCTGAGACGCAGGCTGAGGGGGTGGCGGAGGCTGGGGCTACGGCAGCGGCTTCTGGGAGTCCGTCTGGGTGAAGAAGGCGTAGGGTAGCTGCTGCTCCAGAGACAGGGCATTCAAGGCCACGGTCTGAGTGATGTATGACAGCGGGGACAGGGTGGGCGATGACTGCTGATGCCTCGTCTCTGTGCTCAGGGACAGGGGCTGATGCTGGCTGGACGGTGCTGCGGCGGGGAGCCAAGTGTGCTGCTCATCCCCTGGCCGGCGCCGCTGATTCCCAGGTGCATCAGGTTGTCTGAGAGGTTGTCGGTTCTGCTGGAGCTACTCAGTGCGGGGAAAGTGGGCTCCTCGGAGTCGAGCGGGGAGGGGAAGTGGATGTTGGTCAGGCGGTGCAGGGAGCCCCCAGTATTGTGAGTGGCGGAGATCAGGGCTGTAGTGTTTCCCTGGTTGGCGGACGGGAAGATGTTGATTCCGCGCAGGACTTGGTCCTGGATCCCGTCTTCTTGGTTTCCCATGCTTGCTTAGAAAGGTTTTTGTCTGCCTCTGATGTGGTCTCTTCCATTCCTGGGACTGTTAACAGTAAGATTTTTTTCTGGTGCACGTCCTGGGACCCACTAGTAAAGGATTCTGGCTGCATGGGCGTCATTGTGCTCTGGTGCAGGGCGAGTCAGAATTGGTCCTTCTCCAGCTGGTGTCCGTGGGTGGCGAGAGGTACATGGTGCCGTATGGGCAGCTGTTGGCCTGCTGTCCGTGTTTGTCCCTTTACAGGTGCAGGCAGTGCGGGGAGCCTAGTCGGCCGTGCTCCCGGTACACCCTGTTCACCAGCCCATGGTGCCTGGTAGTCAGGCTGGTGTCCAGGCCCAAGGATTGGAAGGGGGTCTGGAAGGGCAGGTCCATGGTGCCACTCCCGATCTGGTTCACGTTGAGCAGGGACCCGGCATAGTACTGGCCGCGCCTGGACCCAGTTGCAGGTACTGGGATTTCTGGAGCTGGAGCCGTGGGGCCCCATCAGGCTCAGACCTTTCATGGCCTCCTCGAAGGCTGCCGTCTCCTCCACCTGTTTCTCATTGTGCAGTGTGACCTTCTCGCTGAATATACATGATGAAAAGAAAAGAAAAATGCCAGCGTTGTTACTCTAATGTCAGAAAAAAATACACTTTAGCCCAAAGATTTTAAAAAGACAAAAAGGGCATTACATAATGGTAAAGGGATCCATTGAACAAGAAGACCTAACTATCTTAAATATATATGCACCCAACACGGGAGCATCCAGATTTGTAGAGCAAGTTTTTAGTGATCTCCGAAGAGACTTAGATAACCATACAATAATAGTGGGAGACTTTAACACTCCACTGACAGTACTATACATATTATTGAGGCAGAAAACTAACAGAGATAAATAGGACTTGAACTTGATGGTTGACTAAACGGGCCTAACAGGTATCTACTGAACTCTCTACCACAAAATAGCAGAGTATACATTTGTCTCATCTGCACATAATACATACTCTAAAATTGACCAGACGATCAGACCTAAAACCATCCTCAGCAAATTGGAAAAAAACAAGTTTTTATACCAAACACACTGTCAGATCACAGCACAATAAAAATAGAAATCTATACTAGGAAAACGCTCAAAACTATACAATCACATGGAAATTAAACAACATGCTCCTAAATGACTATTGAGTAAACAATGAAATTAAGGCCGAAATTAATTTTTTTTTTAAATGAATGAAGACGAAGATACAATATAGAAGAATCTCTGGGACACAGTTAAAGCAGTGTTAAGAAAGCTTATAGCATTAAATACCACATTAAAAATGAAAAAAGATTTCAAATTAATAATCTAAAATCACACTTAGAAGAACTAGAAAACAAAGAGAAAACCAACCCCAAAGGTAGAGGAAGAGATAACCAAAATCAGAGCTGAACTGAAGAAAATTGAAATGCAAAAAACCATACAAAAGGCCAAAGTATCCAGGGGTTGGTTATTTGAAAGAATAAGTAAAATTGGTAGACAGCTAGACTAATAAAGCAAAAAAGAGAATATCCAAATGAACACCATCAAAAATGACTAAGGGAATTACAGAAACTCAAAGGCTACCACAAACACCACTATGCACACAAACTAGAAAAGCTACAAGAATTAAATAAATTCCTAGAAACATAACAACCTTCAAGATTGAACCAGGATGGAATTGAATCCCTGAGCAGACAAATAATGAGTTAAATCAGTAATAAAATGCCTACGAAGCAGAAAAATCCAAGAAGCAGATGGATTCATGACCAAATCCTACCAGAATTATAAAGAAGATCTGCTACCATTCCTACTGAAAGTATTTCAGAACATTGAGGAGGAGGGACTCCTCCCTAACTCATTCTATGAGGCCAGCATTATCCTGATACCAAAAGCTGGAAGAGACACAATAAAAAAGGAAAACTTAAAGCCAATATCCTTGATGATCATTGATGGGAATATCCTCAACAAAATACTAGCAAACCAAATCCAGCAGCATTTCAAAAAGCTAAAACACCACAATCAAGTTGACTTTAATCCTGAGATGCAAGATTGGTTCAACATATGCAAATCAATAAATGTGATTCACCACATAAACTGAACTAGAACCAAAAACCACATGTTCATCTTAGTAGATGCAGAAAAACCTTCTGATTAAATTCAGCATTCTATTATGTTAAAAACCCTCGACAAACTAGGCGTTGAGGTAACATAACTCAGAATAATGAGAGACATCTATGACAGACCCACAGCCAACATCATACTGAAAGGGTGAAAGCTGGAAGCACTCCTCTTGAGAATAAGAACAAGACAAGGATGCCCTTTTTCAGCACTTTATTCAATATAGTTTTGGAAGTCCTAGCCAGAGAAATCAGACAAGAGAAAGAAAGAAAAGGCATTCAAATAGAAAGAGAGGAAGTCAAACTATTTCTCCTCAAGACAATATGATTCTTACCTGGAAAACCCTAGTCTCTCCCCAGAGGTTCGTAGGTATGATAAACATGTCGAAACATGTCGGGCAAAGTTTCAGATTATAAAATCAATGTACAAAACCAGTAGCATTTCTATACACCAACAATGTCCAAGCTGAATGCTAACTCAAGAATACAATCCCATTCACAATAGCCATAGAATAAATGAAATAACTAGGAATACAGATAACTAAGGAGGTGAACTATCTCTATTATGAGAATTACAAAACACTGCTCAAAGAAATCAGAGAGGATACAGAAAAATGAAAAAACACTCCACGTTCATGGATAGGAATAATCAATATTTTTAGAATGATCATACTACCCAAAACCATTTGCAGATTTAATGCTATTCCTATCAAGCTACTAATGACATTCTTTACATTAGAAAATTATTTTAAAATTCATAAGGAACCAAAAAAAGAGTCTGAATAGCCAAGGCAATTCCAAGCAAAAAGAACAAAGCTGGAGGCATCACATTACCCTACTTCAAACTATACTACAAGTCTACAGTAACCAAAACAGCATGGTATTGGTACAAAAACAGTCACATAGACCAATGGAACAAAGTAGAGATCCCAGAAATAAAGCTGCACACCTACAGCCATCTAATTTTTGACAAAGTTGATGAAAACAAGCAGTAGAAAAAGGACTCCTTAGTCAATAAATGGTGCTGAGATGACTGGCTGGCCGAATGTAGAATATTGAAGCTGGACTCCTTCCTTACACCACACAAACCAACTCAAGATGAATTAAAGACTTAAACAAAAACTCAAAACTATAAAACCCTGGAAGACAACCTAGGTGATACCATTCTTGACATAGGAACAGGTGAAGATTTTATTATGAAGATGTCAAAAGCAATTGCAATGGAAGCAAAAATTGATGAATGAGATCTAATTAGACTAAAGAGCTTCTGCACAGCAGACTAGCAACAAAGTAAACAGGCATCCTACAAAATCAGAAAATTTTTGCGCTATACAACTGTGAAAGGTCTAATATCTGGCATCCGTAAAGAACTTAAACAGATTTACAGGAAAAAAACCTAATTAAAAAGTGGGCAAAGGACATGAACAGACACTTTTCAAAAGAAGACAAATATGTGGCCAACAAGCATATGAAAAAAAGCTCAATATCACTGATTATTAGAGAAATGAAAATGAAAATCACAATGACATAGCATCTCACACCAGTCAGAATGGCTATTATTAAAAACTAATAAAACAACAGATGTTGGTGAGGTTGTGGAGAAAAGGGAACATTTATATACTGTCATTAGGATTATAAATCAGTTCAACCATTGTAGAAAGCAGTGCAGCAATTTCTCAAAGAACTAAAAACAGAACTACCGTTCAACCCAGGAATCTCATTATTGGGGATATACCCAAAGGAATATAAATCATTCTATCATAAAGACACATACACATGTATGTTCATTGCAGCACTATTCACAGTAGCAAGGACATGAAATCAACCTAAGTGCCTATCAATGATAAGCTGAATAAAGAAAACATGGTACCTATAAACCATGGAATACTATGCAGCCATAAAAAATAATAAGATCATGTCCTTTGCAGCAACATGGTTGAAGCTGGAGGCCACTATGCTAAGATACACAGGAACAGAAAACCAAATAGTGTATGTTTTCACTCATAAGTGGAAGCTAAACATTGAGAACACATGGACACAAAGAAGGGAGCAACAGACACTGAGGCCTATTTGTGGATAGAGTGTAAAGGTTTGGAGGAGGGAAAGGATCATCCATCTCCCTATCAGGTACTGTGCTTATTACCCAGGTGATGAAATAATCTGTATGCCAAAGCCCCATGACACACAATATATCTATATAACAAACCTGCACATGTATATACCCCTGAACCAAAAAGTTAAATAAAGTTTTGTCTATATACATCATGGCATACTACTCAGATGTGAAAAAGCCTGAATTCATGTCTTTTGCAGCAACATGGATGGACCTAGAGGCTATTATTCTTAGTGAAATGACTCAGGAACAGAAAGTTTAAAACTACATGTTCTCACTTTATAAATGGGAGCTAAACAATGGGTACACACAGACATAGAGTGAAATAAAAGACACTGGAGATTCCAATTGGTAAGAAGAAGGGAGTCTGGAGAGGGATGAAATACTGTCTTTTAGGTACAATGTACACAATTTATGTAATAGGTACACTAAAAGCCCAGATTACACTGCTATGCAATGTGTCTAAGTAACATCACTGCACCGGTACCCCTAAATTCATAAAAATAAACAATTTTTTTTAAAAAAACAGCTCTTCCTAATCTTAATGAAACTTTTTACATGCTCAGAACATAGTGGAATCGATTTTGGTTGTACGAATCACTTACTGGTGCCTCATTTATTACTAGATTCACTTGATTCACTAGATAAAACTTGGAAGAACAAATTTATAATTTGATTTTTGTCTCTATATGTTAAAATCGATCTATTTTTGGCAAGCTATATACAGGCATAATTGGTATGGATCAACTAAGCTTGATCCTTAATACAATAGAAAGGAGGAAATGTCACATTATTTTGTATGTCTGTCAAGGTACATTATTTACAGCAAATGTTGTAAATGTTTGCTTTCATTGAAACAAACACACAGTTACTCTAAGGACAATAACTGTCTCTTCGTATTTATATATACTTTATTAATAAATATGTATTTTCCCAGTTGTATGGTCATGCAGACAAAGCTTCTGGCTAGACATTTTTTTATACTATGAAAATTTAGTTCTGCATGCTAAAAATGAGTATAATTTATCGCTCAGTGTAATAAAGTAGCTTCTCCTGTGTCCCCTCTCCTTGGCTTCTGAAAAACTTCAAAGTCTGCAGGCTGAGAGGCCATTTCAGGAATTAGGTAAAAATGTATAAGATATTCACTATTTCTCTGAATAACGTTTTGTAACTATTATGTCCGTAAACTAAAGCATCTGATTTTATAATAGTGTTTGAAAATCTTATAAAATATCAAGAATAACAGTGATGGCTTTTTTAACTGCTGACACGTTGAGAACTGAGCATTTTGCTAATCGTTATACATAATGACCTTTGCAGTAGGTGCTACTGCAATAGGAGCTGAGTTAGAACTTTCATTTCTCAGTAAGAAATGAAATCAAAGTAGCAGTATGACTCCAGAGCTCAAACTCTGAATCTTTATGATACAATAATTTTAGCTAAGATTTATAGCGCTATTATTATTTGCTGGTTCTATTCTAAGTGGCTTACATGTATTTACTCCTTCAATCCTTACAGTGACTTTATGAAGGCTCTAGGTAGTATTATCATAACTATTTTATAGATGAGGAAACTAAGGTAAATGAAGTTTAAGCAAGTTGCTCAAAGTCATCATTTAATAAATTGTGGTTTCAGAATTTAAATCCAGGCAATCTGTCTCTAGAGCCCCCTCAATTAACTAAGCTATATTGCCTAGACTCTTCTAAATTATCTGCAGCTTAATTTAACTAGTTTTATATTCCAGCAAGAATGTATGTTGTTAATTGACTATCTTCCTGGATATTCTTAAAGACCAGCAGGGCTGGGTTTCATCAAACCCACCTACTGGAATGCAAAAGTATGACAGAACAAAACTGAGGTAATTCAAGGAGTCTTATGTCTTCAAAACTTCAGAGCAATGAGCAGTTCATGGGGGCCATTGACATTGGTCCCATGAAACTCCACCAGTGAAATGATTTCGTTGAACCTCGATTAGCACTTGAAGGCGTCTTTCTCAGTTCTGGGCCAAGTTGATTATCAGGAGCAATTATTACCTAACATTAGGTGAAAACTTTTTGACATGTTGGCTTAGCCATGGGAGTAACCCTAGTATTGTCATATGTTGACATTTTTATGATGATAAGCATAACCTACATAGATTCTCTTAACCAACAAATCTTCCAAATACATATTGAATCTCTCTTTCTGTGCTTTGGCATACATTAAAAAAATACATATGTCTCTCCCTTGGTGTACTCAACTCTTTCTTCAAGTGTCCCCTCTAGGAAGCTATCTAACTCTCAGGGCTTGCCCTTTACTGCTTCCTAATTGTTCAGCAGTTTTGTTATTTGTGTGATTTCACTATGTTCTTTTTCTAAGGACTCATATGCGCTTTCATATTCCTGAAGGCTAGTACAAATCCTAAAAGATAAAACACACATAAAACACAAGATAGCTGGGCTGGGCGCAGTGACTCACGCCTGTAATCCTAGCACTTTGGGAGGCTGAGGTTCGCGGATCACGAGGTCAGGAGATCGAGACCATTCTGGCTAAGACGGTGAAACCCCGTCTCTACTAAAAATACAAAAAACAAAAAATTAGCTGGGCATGATGGCTGGTGCCTGTAGTCCCGGCTACTCGGGAGGCTGAGGCAGGAGAATGGTGTGAACCTGGGAGGTGGAGCTTGCAGTGAGCTGAGATCGCGCCACTGCACTCCTGCGACAGAGCAAGACTCCGTCTTAAAAAAACAAAAAACAAAAACAAACAAAAAAAACAAGGTAGTTGATCAAGAAACTTGCCTTTCCTGATGTTTTTTAATCAGATCTTCTGTTTTCATTTTATTTTTCAAACAAATGATTTTATTTCCTACATATCTTGGAGGGTAGCAATTCCCTTGACTATTAAAGGCATTTTTGAAGCATTTCTGCATAATTCATACTAGATGTAGTGCACAGAAGCTGGCATTATTGGGGTATGCATATTAATTATATATATGCAAATTAAGGATCATGGGACCCAGCACGGTTGGAATATATAATTCTTGCTGCCATTTCTAAAGTAGCACTTTATTGCATCCTGTGTTACTCTTTTGTTAGATCACATTTTCCCATTCACCCAAACAAATGTCAGATAATATTAAGATCTTCACTTTTGCATTAGCTAAAGCAATTACGGATGTGAGAAGATGGAAGTTGTTAATATAAAACGATTACACTTTATGGCTCATCTTTTTCACTCCCCAGAAGCGGAAATATATGCCTTTTGGATGCTTTTTCTTCCTGAGCCGTATATTTTAAAGATTTCACCTTGAAGTCTATTTTTCTCATACTTGAGCATTTTCTGTTTATACCCATTGATTTTCTCCTGAAGCAGTATTTAAAGAAATGTAATTTCAAACTAAAGGTGAAATAAGTTTCACTTGATTCTGACCTCCAGCCTAACAACCCTCATTGCCACAGTGTGACTCTTTCACTGATGAAGATAAAGGGAATTAAGATAAAGGCAGAGGGGGTAATCATTAATTAAAAGCAGTGATCTCAAGATATGTTATATTCCAACTATCAAAAGAATTATCTAAAATAGATTTAGAGGTGAAGTTCTACTTGAACTTTGGAATTGACACAATGTCTCATTCTTAACGGGTCACCCATGACCACTAATCCCTGAGACAGTGGGGATGTTATCAGGAGGTACTTTAGCCCAGTAGCTCCTGGAATGCTTACATGACTATCACCAAATTGAAGTCAAGAATGATAAGAAAGAAAAAAAATGATAAAAATAATAGTTGTGAATTTTCTGTTTCAAGATATGTCCTTATAAAAATGCTACCAATCATCCTAGGCTAATAGCTGGGTTTGTAATTTACCTCTGACTGAACCTATATGGAATTGCAAATTGAAGAAAGTTGGTCTTTGGCAGAAATATTGCTGTCATTCTACTTAATGTAGTGTTTTTCCCTCCTTTAAATGCATTTTCCAACTCCCAAGCCCCCAGCCACTTTTGTTTTCTTTCATCATCATTCTCCTATCAAAACTTGCACTCCATAAAGCCCTACCCTTAGACATTTCCAGTAAAAGTCACATTGAAATGTACTTCATCTCCCAGACCATCTTCACTGAAACAAAAGGTAATGCCTTAAAACTGGGAAAATATCTGAGCTCCTAGAATTTCAAGAAGCAGCAAGCATATGAGAGACATATGCTATAGTCAGCACCTACCTGGCTTCTTCCCATGGGCTAATCACCCATTTATAAGGCAATGTATGTTAAGGAAAAAAAATTACTCTTGTTAATAAGATATGAAGATTGATTAAGACCTGTATCTCTGGATTCCTAATAGCCTAAATTTGATAAAATTTCACATTAAATATATACCATTTAATTTGGAAATTAAAAATATTAAATTAAAAAAGGGCAAAAAGTAAATTTTTTAAAAAATATAATTTAAGCACAAGAGATTATCCCATCTTTTCTCTTAACTAGTACTTCATCTAACACTGGAATTGTGCTCTCACCTGAGAAGCCATCTCCTCTTTTCGTTTATAATTAGCACTTAGTACTTTATCACTTGAGAGTTATGTTCCTTTAACAATCCTTAAACTTACCTTGTTGAGCACATCCTGTAGAAAGAACCTCATCACAACTTCAGCAAGCAACTTGAGCATATGGCCCCTTAATGACAGCAACAACAACAAAACGAGTTGAAAAAAGCAATTGAAAACCAGAGATAAACTGAACACTACCTAGAAGACTTTCCCTCTCATTCCTACTCTTGATTGTCCCATCAATATTGTCTTTTTGGGATTAAGAATCTATAATCTGGAATTTCTGGACTGATTCTGGTTTCCAGTTACCATCCCCCCATCGTAGCCATTATTTAGGAGCCTTGATGTAAATTTTCTAATTTCAATGTCATACTTGCCTGATTAGAAGCTCCCTGTCTCCTTTTTTATGATGCCTCTGTTTTCAAGCTATTCATATTTATATTCTTAGCAGGTTCACATTTCTCCACAGCTCTCCAAAACTGGCCTACTGTTAACTTAAGTCAGACTAATCTCTCTATAAACTCCTAGAGTTTTTCTAGGTTTTCAAATACTTTGTTTTCACTTACATTTTCCCTTTTTTCTTCTATTTCCTTTAGATTCTTACCCATTCTGCAAAAAGGATTGTACCCATATGATTTTCACTGTTTACCTGGGCCATCACAGAACCCACAATCTAATTCTTTATTTTATACTGCCTTGAATTATAAATTGTTTCATGTGTTTAAGTCTTATTTCCCCAATTATGCTGTCAGTTAAAGCCAGCTTTAAAACTACACTAATTATGTGGCTTTCTCAGCTCCAAAGAGTGCAATGCACAAGTTAGGTTACTTTTGTTTATTAGTAAAAGCTTAATTACCTAGGAATGTATTTAACCAAGGAGGTGAAAGATCTCTACAAGGAGAACTACACAACACTGCTGAAAGAAATCATAGATGAAACAAACAAATGGAAATACATTCCATGCTCATGGATTGAAAGAACCAATATTGTGAAAATGACCATACTGCCAAAAGCAATCTATAGATTCAATGCAATTCCCATCAAAATACCATCACTTTTTAACAGAATTAGAAAAAAAATCCTAAAATTCGTATGGAACCAAAAAAGAGCATGAATAGCCCAAGCAATTCTAAGCAAAAAACAAATCTGGAGGTATCACATTACCTGGCTTCAAATTATATTACAAGGCTACAGTTACCAAAAGAGCATGGCACTGGTATAAAAGTAGGCACATAGACCAGTGCAACAGAATAAAGAACCCAGAAATAAAGCCACATATGTATAACCAACTGATCTTCAACAAAGCATACAAAACGCATATTGGAAATGGACACCCTATTTAATGGTGCTGGGAAAACTGTCAACATGTAGAAGGATGAAACGGAATCCCTATTTCTCACTGTATACTAAGACCCCCAAGCAAATGCAATAAAAACAAAAATAAATAAATGGGACCTAATTATGCTAAAATGCTCTGCACAGCAAAAGAAATAATCAGCAGAGTAAACAGACCATCCACAGAACGGGAGAAAATATTTGCAAACTATGCATCTGACAAAGGACTAGTGTCCAGAATATACAAGGGATTCAAACAAATCAGCAAGAAAAAATCCCTTTAAAAAGTGGAGAAAGGACATGAATAGACAGTTCTTAAAAGTTGATAAACAAATGGCAAACAAACATGAAAAAATGCTCAATATCAGTAATCAACAGGGAAGTACAAATTAAAACCACAATGAAATAATATCTTATTCCTACAAGAATGGTCATTATTAAGTCAAAAGATGATAGATGTTGACATGGATGTGGGGAAAAGGTAATGGTTATACACTGCTTGTGGGAATGTAAATTAATGTAAATTAGTACAGCCTCTATGGTAAACAGTATGGCGATTCCTTAAAAAGCTAAAAAAAGATCTATCATTTGATCCATCAATCCCACTACTGGGTATCTACCCAAAGAAAAATGTCATTATGTGAAAAAGACATTGACACACATATGTTTATGGCAGTACAATTCACAGTGAAAAGATGTTGAACCAACTTAAGTGCCCATTGACTAATGAGTGAATAATAAAAATGTGATATATATACATGTAGACATATACACACACACACACACACGCACACACACACAGTGGAATACTACTCAGCCATTAAAAGGAATGAAATAATGTCTTTTGCAGCAGTTTGGATGGAGCTGGAGGCCATTATTCTAAGTGAAGTAACACAGGAGTGGAAAACCCAAAGCCATATATTCTCACAAGTGGGAGCTAAGCTATGAGTACGCAAAGGCGTACAGGTGATATGATTGACCTTAGAGACTCAGAAGGGGGAGGGTAGGAGAAGGCTATGAATAAAAAAACTACACATTAGGTATGATGTATACTACCTGGGTGATGGGTGCACTAAAATCTAATAATTCACCACTATATAATTCATCCATACAACAAAAATCACTTCTACCCCAAAAACCATTGAAAAAAATATTCGAATGCACACAGAGACAGAGAGAGAAAGAGAGAGAGTGTGAAATGGATATGTGATTCTCAGTTCTAATACTGGATAACAGTGTTTAAACTTTTAGCTCCTAGAAAGAAGTAAAAAGACATAAAAATGAAGGAGCAGAAGAAATATAGCATCTTCTCATAAAGTGTTAGAGTTCGATTTGTTTTAATTCAACAAATATGCATTTAAATAACTGTACTATAGACGTTACGCTATTCAGACTATATGGAGGTGACTGAGATGAGTAAGTCTTAACTTTTAAGTAGAATAAAATCTAGGGGAAAAGGGAGCTTAAGTCGAGGCAGAGTAATATTGATTTTATAACAAGCAAAATTGGAGATGATACAAATACAGGAGAAAGAGAAAATAATTCAAGATGGGCAGATGAGTGACTTTCACTAAGTATTAGATATGATTTTGCTTTGAAGTGTGAACAGAATAATAATGCATGTGAAGAAATACCCTTCCAAAGGGAAAAAGACCTTCACGTGAAGGTGAAAGAAATAAAATAAGTAAAAAGAGATGGAAAGTGGTTTGGGTTTAGGGAGTTTGGCAAAGTGACTGAAGAATGACACCAATGGGTGGGAGACAAAAGCTAAGGAATAAAGGGAATGTGGTAATTTCTACTTAACTTGGAAGTTTGAACATGTGTCTTTACCTATATTGTTTCTTAAAACCCATTACATTGAAACTAGATAAATTAAAAAAGTCTAAAGTCACAGAAACAAAATAAATGGAGGAAGAGAGAGCAATTGAGAACTTTTGAAAAATGCAGAATAGATGGATAAATAAAATCAGAATTGGCAGAGTGCAAGTCTTAGGAAAAAAGAAACAAGCTAACTAATGCTATAGAGAGAATTGGAGGCACTAAGTACCTTGATGAGAGCAACTTAACACTAGAGTACTGGATTAAATTTTATAAGGAGGAGTAAGGCGCCCCAGATACCCTCACAAAGCCCTCTCTTTCCTGAGGTGGAGGAGACCCTGGGGATTTTACCTCCTGGAACTATCCAAGAAAGGATGCTCCATACTCATGAATGCCACACAATAGAGGGAACAAGCGCACAGTTAATAAGGGGATTGTCTAAAGAGCCCAATTAAACTGTGACTAACCTAATTTGAACATTTGTCCTCTCTAAATCTCCTGTTGAAAGTTGAGCTGCAAAACTGAAGGTGGGGCCTGATGAAAGCTATTTGGGTCATCGGGCTAGATCCCTCATGCACGGCTTGATGCCATTTTGGTGGTAATGAGTCTTTTCACTCTATTAGTTTCTGTAAGATCTGATTGTTAAAAAGAGTCTGGCACTACCCTCTGCCCTCTCTTATTTCTCTTTCACCATGTTATCTGCACACACTGGCTCCCTTTCCCCTTCTGCCATGCATAGAAGCTTCTTGAAGCCCTCAAAAGAGGCAGATGCTGCCTCTATCATAAGCCAAATACACTCCTTTTATTTATAAATTACCGAGTCTCAGGTACTTCTTTATAGCAATGCAAATGGCCTAACACAGTGACCTTCCCCAGTTTAGCTCCCAGATTACTGGCATTCTGCCACTCAGCATCTGGAAGAGAAGTAAAAGATTCCTCTTTGAATTAACTTATCATAAAAGAACAATGACACCTAGAGATTCTCCAATGAAATAGTAATTTATTTGCCCAGTGATTCTCAGTGAAATTATCTGCAAAGAAAGCTTCCAGTAATTTCCTCAGTACCTTAATTTCTTAAGAATAAATTAAAAGGCAAAGAAGAACTTGACATTTTGAGGGAAGTCTCCAGCATAAAAGTCAGATACCAGTAAACAAATTGGTAAAACAAAGAAATAATTGCTTCGGAAGCAATATAGTAAGCAGAATAAAACATCAAAGTAAGTTATTCCTATACATACTCATTTGTATATAGGTTGTTATATTTAAAAGAATTAAGAAATAGGGTAATTTTTTGGTCTCGTCTAGCCATAATTGTCTGAACTGCAACAACAGCAATGCTGAAATAATATCTTTGTTAGCTTATCAAGTAAATGAGAGGTAAATTACTTCTCTTTCATTTTGGTTAAATTAGGCCTGCTACGTATTTTCTTTTATAACTAGACATCAAGCAGTTGTTAAGGGTCTCATTTAATTCTGCTAAGAGCTTCCTTCTAAAGCAAAACTCTAGTATTCTTGTAAACAATATCCTGAGTCCTTTGAAGCAGCTTCTCTTGTTTTCTTTTTCTTGTTAAGAAAAAGAAGTCCTTTGTGTTTTTGACTGTGCCGTCTTTACTCAGACCACTTTATTTTATTTTATTTTTTTATTATTATTTATTTTTGAGACAGAGTCTAGCTCTGTCGCCCAGGCTGGAGTGCAGCGGCATCATCTCGGCTCACTGCAAGCTCCGCCTCCCAGGTTCACACCATTCTCCTGCCTCAGCCTCCCGAGTAGCTGGGACTACAGGCGACAGCCGCCATGCCTGGCTAATTTTTTGTGTTTTTAGTAGAGACGGGTTTCACAGCATTAGCCAGGATGTTCTCGATCTCCTGATCTCGTGATCCGCGAGCCTCAGCCTCCCAAAGTGCTGGGATTACAGGCTTGAGCCACCGCACCTGGCCTACCTCAGAGCTCTTTAACTTCACTTTCTCAATTTTCTGTTTAATAATTCTTCACAACCTGATTTTTGATGGAATATTTTAGAACAAATTACAGTTTAAATACTGTTAAGTTGTATATGTGTTCACAATGTCACAAAGCTTGTCTGTTAGAAACTTCATGAGTGACATACACAGTACAGATCTCATTCTCTGATCCTTTCCCCAGGTTTCTGGATAATTTAGAAACAAGCCTGAATTAACCAATGATTCCCAGTGATTCTGCCGATTTTAAATATATAAGCCTCAGCTATTATAATTTTATAACTAAATTTTGTCACGTCTAGCTCATTGACAGTGAATTCATCTTATTAGGCACTTGGTTGAATTATCTTTAATCAAACTATTTATTTTTGTGATTTCATTTAATCAAAGAGTAAAAGAATAATTTAATGTTTAGATTAAATTCTTCCATGATAAATGGTTATGCTGTTCAAATATGAAGTTGCTGGCCAAGTGTCATGGCTGCTGGGTGTTCATAGAAGTATATATTATCTGTCTGAAGAGTCTGGGCTTTGTGTTCTGCTATGTTTTATAGCACTCAATCACCCTGGGGCTTAGTAATCACAATTTGGTGTTTATGGCCAAAACTTGAACAGCTACCTCATCAGAAAGAATGAAAGTACTTCACCTTGAATCTAACATACAGTCATTAATTGCAAAGCAGATGTATTTTTAAAAACAATGAAAGAAGTAAGGAAAATAATTTTTATCATATTTAAAGCCTGAAGTTATTGTCTAATTCTCATCAGAGTATCAGTATTTACTCGATTTCTCTTCTGAAGTTTTGGATTTTATGGTCAATTAAAATTAACAGTTAAAAATTTCATGCAAAATATCCAAAGCATGAGTTGCTCTACAATAATTTGTGTTGTCTGTAGTTTCCATTTTGCTATCTTGCCTTTCCCTTGACATTTTGTAGATTTTGCATTGTTTTTAACTTTTTTTTCCAGGAAGCAACACTAAAGAAAAACACTGCTGGTGTCAAAATTCCAGCTGAGTTTTATTCACTTTGATTTACCCCATAACTAGACCCAGTGTCTACAAGCAATGTGAACTAGCGAGTTGAACAATTAGCTACTGAATATTGTCCCTGAAGCTACTTTTCTCTCAGTTGTTTCTTAGTGTCGTGATTATCAGAACAATTACTTCTTCTTTTATAGTGTATATGTAGCAATATCTCAATCCCTGTGGCACAAATATTTAATACAATGATCTTGGGGTGGTAGAATTTTATTGCTGAAAAGTATAGCTTCTGATCATATTCCTAAAATAAAGGCATAAGTTATCTATATAACATCGTGCCTGAAAGCTACAACAGAGGAAGCTTATATTTTATAACAGGACTTCTCAGGTTTTCTTTTGGAATATATTTTTAGTAGACGAGAAAAAAAAATTTTGAATTTGTGTTGTGATTACCATGTAAAAACAGGATAGACTCTCCGCATCCAAAATTTGGTTCAGATTTCAATACTGGTCATGCCATACATGCACCAAGAAGATATGAAAAGGCGTAGTACTCAGGAAATGAACTTTTTTCAGAGAATAGAGTGGTTCTTAAATGGATACAGAATGGCTTGAAAGAGCAGATAAAAGAGATTGGCTTGGGGTTTTTATGATGGTAAAGGTAGGTGGACTGGGGCAAGGTTTGTCTTAGCAGGGTTTATGTGGTTTAAATTTCTTACCAGTGCCAGCAGAAGGAGCACTGGGCTTTCTTATCAATTCGCCCAAGTTTAAGGCAATAAGGGAAGAGGGATGGTTATAGCTTAAAAGCTTCAGCAGTCAAATTGGAGGCAGACTATTTTAATTCGCTTATATCATTCTGTTCTTTATGAATATTTGGTCTTAACTTACTGATTATACTTGGCCAAGTTTCTAGAACTCTTATTAGTTGTTGACTAGAAGTGACTTTTTTGTAAGATAGGATGTTAACATGGCTTAGGGACTAGAAATAAATGATGTGCAAGTTGTTATCTATAATGATGCTTATTTGCCTGTTTTAATTATTTTCTTTTTATACCTTAGGGTGTTTCTTTATTACCTATGTTGATATAGAGCAGTGTTTTTCAAACTTTAGGCATGACTAAAAATCACCTGGAAATCTTGTTAAAACACAGAATAGAATACTACATCCCATTCCCAGAATTTCTGATTTAGTAGGTCTGAGGTAGGTCCCCAGAATTTGCGTTTTAAACAAGCTGCCTTGATGATGCTGACATTCCTGGTCCAGGGACTATATATTGGGAATCTCTAATTTACAGTTTTTGAATTTTAATAATTTTTCTCAGTATATTGTCTCTTTGAGGGTAGTCAGCCACTTGGATATTATTGAATAATAAGTTTTGGTGTTTATATTAAAAGACAAAAATATTTTCATGAGAGTTCCAGCTACAGAGTTATTTTATTATTTTCTAGTATAGATGTCGCCTACACTAGTATAGACTACTAATTATTGCTATTTTATTTTAATTTATTGCCACTAAAATAATTACAGCTTGATAAATTTGTGACATTGGGTAAATATTCATAAACATGTATGTGACCTGTGACATTTTCTCTGGAGGGCATGCAGAAGACTGAGTAGTTAAGTTGAACCAGTAGCTCTTAACGTATAGTGGCACTGGGTAATTTCCATTTTAATTGTAATTATTGTCTTCCTTCTTACCACTTTTGAATTTGGTCTTTAATTTTAGCACTAGAATATTGGGTACAGTGAGGCAATATGGTAGAATAGAAAGAGCATATCACTAAGTAAAGATAGATTTTAGACAAATTTTGCCACTAATTTAAAGTGTGATTGTGGGAAAATTATACATGCTATCTAAATCAGTTGGCAAACATTCCTGAAGAGGCCAGAGAGTAAACAAATATTTTAGGCTTTGTGGATTATATGGTCTTTATTGAAACTACTTAACATTACCACTGTAGCACAAAAGTCCTAGAAAATGTGCAAATAAGTAGACAAGGCTGTGTTTCAAAAAAGTGTTATTTATAAAAACGTAGGTGGCTGGATTCAGCCCATGGGCTATAGTTTTACAGACTCGGATTTAAGTATAGGTTTTTTCATTTGTGAAAGGAATAAATTGAACTAAATAGTGTTTAGTTCCTCTCTAGAAGCAAAAATCTTGTGATTCTGTGACTTGATGAAACTTGCTCATTGCTTATTTCATTTTATTTTAAATTTTTAAAATTTTATTAAATTTTGTGGGTATATGTTAGGTGTATATATTTATGGGGTAAATGAGTTTTTGATACAGTCATGCTATGTATAACAGTCACATCATGGAAAATCAGGTATCCATTCCCTCAAGCAGTTATTCTTTGTTTTACAAATAATTGAATTGCACTCTTTTAGTAATTTTAAGACATACAATTAAATTATGATTGACTATAGTCACCCTGTTGTGCTATAAATTAGTAGCTCTTTTTATTCTATTTTTTTGGAATACATGAACAATCCCCACCTCTTCCCCACTCCCCCACTATCCTTCCTAGCCTCTGGGAACTATCCTACTCCCTATGTTTATGAGCGCAATTGTTTTGATTTCTAGATCCCACAAATAAGGGAGAACATGTAATTTTGGTCTTTCTGTGTCTGGCTTATTTCACTTAACATAATGATCTCTGGTTCCATCCATGTTGTTGCAAGTGACAGGATTTCATTCTTTTTCGTGGCTGAATAGTACTCCATTGCATATATGTACTACATTTTCCTTATTCATTCATCTGTTGATGGACACTTAGGTTGCTTCCAAATCTTAAATATTGTGAACAGCGCAGCAATAACATGAGAGTGCAGATACTGCTTCAATATACTGATTTCCTTTCTTTTAGGTGTATACCCAGCAGTAGGATTGCTGGGTTATATGGTAGCTCAATTTTTAGTATTTTGAGGAACCTGCAGACTGTTCTCCATAGTGGTTGTACTAATTTACATTCCCACCAACAGTGTACAAGTGTTTCCTTTTTTCCACATTTTCACCAGCATTTGTTATTGCCTGTCTTTTGGATATAAGCCATTTTAACAGGGGCGAGATGATATCTCATTGCAGTTTTGATTTACCTTTATCTAATTATCATTCATGTTGAGTACTTTTTCATATGCCTGTTGGCATTTGTATATCTTCTTTTGAGGAATGTCTTTTCAAATCTTTTACCCATTTCTTGATTGTATTATTAGATTATCTTCCCATAGATTTGTTTGAGCTCTTTACATATTATGGTTATTAATCTCTTGTTAGAAGGGTAGTTTGCAAATATGCCTCCCATTCTGTGGGCTGTCTCTTCACTTTGTTAATTGTTTACTTCACTATGCAGAAGCATTTTAACAGTCATGATGTTATTTGTTCATTTTTGTTTTTGCTGCCTGTGCTTATGGGGTATTGCTCAATAAATTTTTGCACAGATAAATGCCTAGATATTTTCCCCAATTTTTTGTAGTAGTTTTATAGTTTGAGGTCTTAGGTTTAAGTCTTTAATCCATTCAAATTTGATTTTTTTTTTTGTATGGTGAGAGATAGGCATCCAGGTTCATTCTTCTGCATATGGAAATCCAGTTTTCCCAAAACCATTATTGAGTCTTTTTATTACAGCTTCAGGCTTGTTACTTGTTGTCTGTTCAGATTTTGGATTTTTTTATGGCTTGGTTTTGGTAGGTTATATAGGTGTATAGAAATTTGTCCATTTTTTTTCTAAAACTTCCAATTTATTGGCTTATAGTTGCTCACAGTAGCCATAATAATTCTTTGAATTTCTGCTGTATGAATTGTAATGTCTCCTTTTGAATTTCTGATTTTTTTTATTTGAGTCTTCTCTCTTTTTTCCCTTAGTTTGTCTGGCCAAAGCTTTGTCAATTTTTGTTTAAAATTTCAAAAGAACATCATTTTGTTTTATTGATCTTTTGTATTGTTTTCTTCATTTCAATTAACATTTCTTTCTTCTCTGATATTTATTATTTCTTTTCTTTTAGCTTTGGGTTTGGTTTGCTCTTGCTTTTCTAATTCTTTAAGATGCACTGTTAGATTATTTGAAGTTTTTTTCCTTTTTTATGTAGGCACTTACAGCTATAAACTTCCCTCTTAATACTGCTTTTGCTGTATCTCATAGGATTTAATATATTTTGTTTCCATTATCATTTGTTTCACAAGATGTTTTAATTTCCTTCTTAAGTTCTTTATTGACTCCATGGTCATTCAGGATTATGTAGTTTAATTCCATGTATTTGTATAGTTTCCAAAATTCCTTTTATTATTAATTTCTAGTTCTATTTCGTTGTGGTCAGAGAAGATGCTTCATAATATTTCAATACTTTTGAATGTTTAAGACTTGTTTTATAACCTAACGTGTGATTTAATCTTCAGAATAATCCATGTGCTGAAGAAAAGAATGTGTATTCTGCAAACATTAGAGGGTATGTTCTATAAATATCTATTAGGTCCATTTGGAATATAGGTATTAAATCTGATGTTTCTTTGTTGATTTTCCATCTGGAAGATCTGTCCATTTATGAAAGTGGGCTGTTGACGTCTCCAACTATTATTGTATAGGATCTATCTCTCTTTTTGGCTTTTCAGTGTTTGGTGTATATATACTTAAAGTTTTTGTATCTCCTTCCTGAATTGACTCTTTTGTCACTATATAATGTCCCCATTTGTCCTTTATTATAGTTTTTGTCTTGAAATCTATTTTTTCTGATATAAGTGTAGTGACTCCTGCTCTTTTTTGGTTTCCATTGGCATGGAATATCTTTTTCTATCCCTTTATTTTCAGTCTATGTGTGTCTTTATAGGTTAAGTGTGTTTCTTGTAGGCAACAGATAAATGGGTTTGAATTTTTATTCATTCAGCCAGTCTTTGTCTTTTGATGAGAGAATATAGTGCTTTTACACTCAATGTTATTGATAAGTAAGGACTTCTGCAATTTTTTATTTGTTTTCTGGTCTTCTCTTCATTCTTTTTTTCCTTCCTCTCTTCTTTTTTTTTGTGTAGGTAATTTTCTCTGGTGAAATGATTTAGTTTCTTGCTTTTTATTTTTTTTGTAGCAGTTGTTTTTTTTTTTTTAGTTTGTTACTGTGAGGCTTGCACATACTATCTGATAAGTCATTATTTTAAGCTGATAACAACACTGTTTGCATAAACAATCAAAAATAAAACAAATAAAAACTAAACCTTAATTCATTCTCCATCTTGTAAACTTTTTGTTGTTTCTATTTATATCATATGGTACTGTCTATGTCTTGATAAGTTGTGGCAGTTATTATTTTTGATTGGTTCATGATTTAGTATTTCTGTGTAGTATAAGAGTAGTATACACACTACAGTAACAGTGTCATAGTATTCTGTGCTTTTCTGTGTACTTACTATAACCAATGAGTTTTGTACCTTCAGATGATTACTTACTGCTCATTAATGTCCTTTTCTTCAACTGAAATACTCTATTTGTTATTTTTTCTAAGACACGTCTGGTGTTCATGAAACCCCTCAGCTTTTGCTTGTCCAGGAAAACCTTGATTTCTTTTCATGTTTGAAGGATATTTTCACCAGCTATACTATTCTAGGGTAAAAGTTGTTGTTTTTTTTTTCCTTCAGTACTTTAAATATGTCATACCACTTGCTCCTTTTCTGTAAGGTTTCTGCTGAAAAGTCTGCTGCCAGATGCACTGGAGCTCCGTTGTTTGTTATTTGTTTCTTTTCTCTTGCTGTTTTTAGGATTCTTTTTTATCCTTGACCTTTGGGAGTTTGATTATTAAATACCTTGAGTTAGTCTTCTTTGTGTTAAATCTGCTTGATGTTCTTTAACCTCCTTGTACTTGGATATTGATATCTTTCTGTAGGTTTCGGAAGTTCTCTGTTAATATCCCTTTAAATACACTTTCTACCACTATCTCTTTCTCTACCTCCTCTTTAAGACTAATAACTTAGATTTTCCCTTTCAAGATTATTTTCTAGATCCTATAGGTGTGGTTCACTTTTTTTAATTCTTTTTTTTATTTTGCCTCCTCTGACTGTGCGTTTTCAAATAGCTTGTCTTCAAACTCACTAGTTCTTTCTTCTTCTTGACCAATTCTGTTACAGAGTCTGATGCATTCCTCATTATGCCTAATGTATTTTTTCAGCTCCAGAATTCCTGCTTGATTCTTTTTAATTGTACCAATCTTTTTGTTAAATTTATCTGATAGAATTCCGAATCCATTTTCTGTGTTATCTTGAATTTCTTTGAGTTTCCTCGAAATAGCTATTTTGAATTATCTGCTTGAAAGGTCACATATCTCTGTTTCTCCAGAATTGGTCCCTGGTGCCTTATTTAGTTCTTTTGGTGAGGTAATGATTTCCTGGGTTGTCTTGATACTTCTAGATGTTCATCTGTGTCTGCTTTTTGAAGAGTTAAGTATTTATGGTAGTCTTTGTAGTCTGGGCTTGTTTGCAGCCATACTTCTTGGAAAGGCTTTCCATATATTCAAAAAGACTTGGGTATTGTGATTTAAAGTGTATCTGCTTTAGGGAGCACCCCAAGCCCAGTAAAACCATGGTTCTTGTAGACTCAGAGTGGTATCACCTTGATGGTCTTGGACAAGATCTGGGAGAATTCTCTGGACTACCAGGCAGAGACTCTGATTCTCTTCTTTTGCTTCTCCCAAACAAATATCTCTGTTCTGAGCCATTTGAAGCTGGGTGTGGAGTAACACAAGCACCACTGAGGCCACCACCAGTATAACTGCACTGAGTCAGATCTGAAACCAGCACAGCACTGAGTCTCACCCAGGACCTGCTGTAATCACTCCCTTGCTACTGCTTGTGTTTGCTCAAGGGCCTAGAGCTCTACAGTCAAGCAGGTAGCGAGGCTAGCCAGGCCTGTATCTTTCTCTTTGGAGTAGTGACTTCCCCCAGAACCCAAGTCCAGAGGTGCCATCCAGGAGCTAGATTAAAAACCTTAGAAGTGTACATGGTGTTCTATTGTACTGCAGCTGAGCTGGCACTCTAACCATTAGATGCAGTTCTTCCTACTCTTTCCTTCCCTTTTAAAAGGCAGAAGAGTCTCACTCTATGGCCACCACCACCACAAGCCCATGGGGAGTACTGCCAGATTACTGCCCAGTGCCAAGTTTCTCTTAAAGCCCAGGTCTCTTCAGTCACTTTGTGGTAAAGGCTGCCTGGCCTGGACTCACCCTTCAGGGCAGTGTGTTGTCCTCTGGCCCAGGGCAGGTCCAGAAATGCTTTCAAACAATCACCTTCACTAGAGGAAGACAAGAAGGAAAGAAAGAGGGAATAGATGATTACAAAACAACCAGAAAACAAATAACATAATGTCAAGAGTAAGTCTTTACTTATCAATAATAATGTTGAGTGGACTAAACTCAAATCAAAAGTTATAGACTGGCTGAATGGATGAAAAAACAAGACCAATTGATCTGTTGCCTACAAGAAATACATTTCACCTATAAAGAATCACACAGATTGAAAATAAATGGATGAGAAAAGATATTCCATGCCAATGGCAACCAAAAAACAGAATTCAATATACTTATACAAGACAAAATAGATTTAAAGACAAAAACTATAAAAATAGACAAGGAAAGTCACTATATAATGCTAAAGGGATCAATTCAGCAAGAGAATGTAATCGTTTAAAATATATACACACCCAACACTGGAACACTGAGATAAATAAAGGAAATATTATTAGAGCTAAAGACAGAAATAGGCCCTGATACAATAATAGCTAGAGACTTCAATACCCAACATTCAGAATTGGACACATTTTCCAGACAGAAAATCAACAGAGAAACATCAGACTTAATTTGCACTATTGGCCAGGTGCAGTGGCTCACACCTGTAATCCCAGCACTTTCGGAGGTTGAGGTGGGTGGATCACATGAGGCCAGGAGTTCAAGACCAACCTGGCCAACATGGTAAAAGCTCGTCTCTACTAAAAAAAAAAAAAAAAAGTATCTAGGCATGGTGGTGTGTTCCTGTAATCTCAGCTACTCAGGAGGCTGAGGCAGGAGAATCACTTGAACCCAAGGGGCAGAGGTTGCAGTGAGCCAAGATCATGCCACTGCACTCCAGCCTGGGTGACAGAGCAAGACTCCATCTCAAAACAAACAAACAAACAAAAACCCCTGCACTATAGACCAAATGGACCCAATAGATACTTACAGAGTGTTTCATCCAAGACCTGCAGAATACACATTCTTTTTCTCAGCACATTTATTCTCAAGGATAGAACATATGTTAGGTCACAAAACAAGTCTTAAAACATTCCAAAACGTTGAGATGGTATCAGTCATTTTCCCTGACCACAACAGAATAAATCTAGAAATTAATGACAAGTAGAGTTTTGGAAACTGTACAAATATATGGAAATTAATCAATATGATCCCGAGTAACCAGTGGGTCAATGAAGAAATTAAAAAGGAAACGGAAATATTTCGTGAAACAAATAAAATGGAAACACAACATACCAAACCCTATGTGATACAGCAAAAGCATCCCTCTTAGGATGCTTTTATTTATAAGAGGGAAATTTATAAGTGTTTACCTCAATAAGGGGAATAAACTTCAAATAATCTAATAATACATCTTAAAGAACTAGAAACGCAAGAGCAAATCAACCCCAAATTTAGTAGGAGAAAAGAAATAATAAAGATTGGAGAAGAAATAAACAAAATTGAAATGAACATCACACAAATTATAAATTAAACAAAAACATGATTTTTGAAATAAACAAAAATTGACAAAGTTTTAGCCAGACAAACTAAGAAAAAAAGAAGATCCAAATAAATAAAATCAGAAATGCAAAAGGAGAATTACTATAATACTGCAGAAATTAAAAGGATCATTAGTGAGCAACTATATGCCAGTTAATTGGAAAATCCAAAAGAAATGAACAAACTTCTAGATACATACAATCTATCAAGATTTAACCGGGAAGGAAGCTAAATCCTGGACAGACCAATAATAAGTAGCGAGATTGAAGCCATAATAAAAAAATCTCCCAGTAAAGAAAAACCTAGGACCTGATGGCTTCACCGCTGAATTCTACCAAACATTTAAAGAAAACTAATACCAATCCTATTCAAACTATTCACAAAAATGGAGGAGGAGGGAATACTTCAAAACTCATTCCATGAGGCCATTATTACCCTGATACCAAGACCAAAGACATACGAAATAAAAAACCACATGCCAATATCTCTGATGAATATTGATACAAAAGTCCTCAACAGAATACTAGCATATTAAATTCAACAGTACATTAGAAAGATCATTCATTGCGACCTAGTTGGATTTATCTTTGGGATGCAAGGATAGTTCAACATATGAAAATCAATCAATGTGATACATCATATCAACATAATGAAGGATAAGAACCATGTGACCATTTCAACTCATACTTGAAAAGCATTGGATTAAATTCAACATCTCTTCATAAGAAAACCCCTCAAAAAACTGGGTATAGAAGGAATATACATGAACATAATAAAAGCTGTGCATGACAGACCCACAGCTAGTATCATAGTGACTAGGGAGCAACTGAAAGCCTTTCCGCTAAGATCTGGAATATGACACAGATGCCCACTGTCACCACTGATATTCATCATGGTACTTTAAGTCCTAGCTAGAGCAATTAGACAAGAGAAAGATATAAAGGGCATCCAGATTGAGAAGAAATAAGTTAAATTATTCTTGTTTGCAGATGATATTGAAGCAGGTTATTTCCCTGATGTCTTTGCAGGACTTGTAACAGAGGTGCCTTGTTTACTCAGCCTGCCACTCTCAACTCCTTCTCGGAGGGAGCACATGAGCAGGCAAGACTGGAATACGAGTGCGTCAGTGCTGGAATCAGCCTGCTGCCTCGGTGCCAGTGGGTCAAACTCCATTCACTTGGACCCACTGCGTTTCACCCCTCACAGGAGGGAGCATGCAGATGAGTGGGTGCAGGAGCCAGAGCAAGCACTTTTGGATGTCATCAGGAGCAAACTCTATGCAGGCCCTCCGGCAGCATCCAGGTGGGGTGCTTGTGACTCCCAAAGCTCCAGGGGCCATGTTACACTGCTCTTTTAGCTTTGTCATCTGCAGACAGCTTAAGTGTTTATAGCTCAGTGGGTCTTCTGCCCTTTTGCTGAGGCAACTGCCCTCTGCCATTGAGGGCAAAGGGCTAGTGTGACAGCCTTTTGTATCTGTGCTCTTGGCTCCTGAGCTGTTGTCCAGCATCCAGGAGAAATGAGGTTGCACAAACAAATTGAAGGATTGTAAATGTGGGGGATTTTATTGCCAATGAAAGTGGCTCTCAGTGGGAAGGGGAGCTGAAAAGGGGACAGGGAGGGGGTAGGCAATCTTCTCCTGAAGACTGACCATCTCCAGCCGGATTTTTCCCTGAAGTTACGCCATCAAGCTGTCCCTCTGAAGTCCAGCTGCTTCTCTCTGACATCCAGCCATAGTCGCTGATGTCCAGCTGCTTCTTCCTTCTGCTGGCTGAGTCTGGGATATTTATAGACACAGGATGGGGTGGGGCAGAGCCATGGGTGGTTTAGAAAAAGGCAACATTTGAGCTGGAAAACAGGGATAGAAATTCTCACTTTGGGCCGTGGGTTTTAGGTTTTTTGGCTTGAAGGTCATGCTTCACCAGGGACCTGCCCTTTTCTGCCTAGAATTTCTCTACCCCCTATCAATGTGATCTTATATTTGGAGAAACCTAAAGACTCCACAAGAAATGTATTAGAACTGATAAATTCAGTACAGTTACAGGATATAAACTGAACATACAAAAGTGAGTAGCATTTCTATAGACCAACAGTGAACAGTGTGAAAAAGAAATAAAAAGTAATCCCATTTACAATAGCCACACATAAAATTACCTAAAAATTAACAAAGAAGTGAGAGATCTCTATAATGAAAACTATAAAACACTGATAAAGAAAATTGAAGAGGACACCAAAAAAATGGAAAAATATTCCATGTTTATGGATTGGAAAAATTAGTATTGTTAAAATGTCCATACTCTCTAAAGCAATCTACAGATTCAATGCAATATCTATGAAAATACCAATGGCATTCTTTACATAAATAGAAAAACACTCCTAAAACTTATATAGAATCACAAAAGACCCAGAATAGCCAAAGCTATCCTAAGCAAAAAAGAACAAAACTGGAGTAATCACATTACCTGATTTCAAATTATACTACAGAGCCATAGTAACCAAAACAACATGGTACTGACATAAAAAAAGACACATAGACCAATGGGACAGAATAGAGAACCCAGAAACAAATCCACACACCTAGAGTGAACTCATTTTTGACACAGGTGCCAAGAACATACATTGGGGAAAAGATGGTTTCTTCAATAAATGATGCTAGAAAAAGTTGATATCCATATGCAAAAGAATGAAACTAGAGCCCTATCTTTCACAATATATAAAAATCAAATCAAAATGGATTAAAGGCTTAAATCTAAGACATCAGCCTATGAAACTACTACAAGAAAAAATTGGGGAAAATTATCAGGACATTGATCAGGGCAAAGACTTCTTAAGCAGTACGCTACAAGCACAGGCAAACAAAGTAAACAGGGACAAACAGGATCACATCAAGTTAAAAAGCTTCTGAACACCAAAGGATACAATCCACAAAGTGAAGAGAGGACCCTGACAATGGGAGACAATATTTGCAAACAACCCCTCTGACAAGGGATTAATAACCAGAATATATAAGGAGCTCAAACACTCTATAGGGAAAAAAATCTAATAATCTGATAAAAATGGGCAAAAGATTTGAAGAGACATTTCCCAAAAGATAATGTACAAGTGGCAGACATATGAAAAGGTGCTCAATATTATTGATAACCAGAGAAATGCAAATCAAAACTACAATGAGATACTGTCTCACCTCAGATAAAATGGCTTATATTCAAAAGACAGGCAATACCAAATGCTGGTGAGGATGTGGAGAGGATGTGGAGAAAAAGAAATACTGTTGGTGGGAATGTAATTTAGCATAAACACTATGAAGAACAGTTTGCAGGTTCCTCAAAATACTAAAAATTGAGCTATCATATGATCTGGCAATATCACTGCTGAGTATATATCCAGAAGAAATGAAATCAATATATCAAAGAGAAATCTGCACTCCTATTTTTGATGCTGCACTTTTCACAGTCTGTAAGATTGAGAAGCAACCTAAGTGTCCATCAACAGATGAATGGATACAAAAATGTTGTACATATATTTAATAGAGTACTATTCACTCATAACAGAGAATGAGATGCAGTCATTTGCAACAACATGGATGGAACTAGAAATCATTATGTTAAGTGAACTAAGCCAGGTACTGAAAGTCAAACATCACATATTCTCACTTATCTGTGGGATGTCAAAATCAAATTAATTGAACTCATGGGCATAGAGTGTATAAGAATGCTTACCTGAGGCTAGGAAGGGTAGTGGGGGATTTTGGGGAAGGTGCGAATGATTAATGGGTAGAAAAAACAGAAATAATTAGTAAGACCTACTATTTGATAGCACAATAGGGTAACTATAGTGAATAATAACTTTATTGTATATTTTAAAATAAATACTGTAATTGGATTATTTGTAACTCAACGGCTAAATGCTTGAGGGGATAGATACCCTCTTCTCCATAATGTGCTTATTTCACATTGCATGGCTGTGTCAAAACATCTTATGTACCCTGTAAATATATATACACCTACTATGTACCCACAAAAAATTTTAAATAAAAACTTTTAAAAAAGAAATGCCTTCCAAGATCCAAGTCCTGGAATCAGGGACCCCAAGTGCTCACTTGGTGCTCTATCCCCCAGTGGCCAAACTGGTACCTAAGATGCAAGAGAAAGTCCGTTTTATTTCTCCTGCTTTTCTCAGGCAGGAGTCTTGCTCCATAGCCACTACAGCTGGGAATGTACTGAGTCTCACCTGACACCAGCAAGTCTCAGACTCTCACCCAAAGCTCTCAATGTAGTACCTGGATATCCCTGCTGGTTATTCAGAGTTCAAGCGTTCTTCAGAAAGCAGGTGATGAATGCTGCCGGGACTGGGCCCATCCTTTCAAGGCAGTAGGTTCCATTCTGGCCCAGGGTATGTTTAGAAATGTTGTTCAGGAGCTAGAGTCTGGAACAGGGGCCTCAGGTCTCCCATTGATACCCTGTCCTGCCATGGCTGAGCTGGTAGCCAATATGCAAGACAAAGTCCTCCCTGCTTTTCCCTTTTGTCTCCTCAAGCAAAAGGAAGGGGTCTCTTTCAGAGCTGCACACTGTGCAGCCTAGAGTTAGGGAAGTGACGATGCCAGCACGCTCTTAGCAGCTCCAGCCGGTGCTTCAGTAGGTCATGTGCCCCCCAGTCCACTCGCTCTGGGTCTAGTTTGGCACTAGGACTCACCTAAGTCTTGCAGTCCTTGTGGCCTAGACTGCCTTTCATGTTTAGAGCCCTACAGCACCTTAGCCCACAGTGGCGAGGCTTGTGGGAACTCAAGTTCAGGCCACCGGGATCCGCGATTCTCCTCTGGCTAGGACTGGTTTAAATGCTCCTTCCATGGATGGGCGTCAGCTGAGATTTTTCTAGATTTCTTTTCTGCTATGCTAGAACAGCATTGAATTTGATGCCTCACAATTACTATGCTGTCTCTCCCGCAGCACATGAAATGCTATCTGAAGCCCGTTGCTGCTGTTGCGGGTGGGGGAAGGGTGGCATTGGCTTTTCAAGACTGGTTTTTGACCTTTGCAGTGTCTCTTTCAGTGATGCAAAGTTAAAACCAGGTGCTGTGACTGCTCACTTGATTTTTGGTTCTTATGAAGATGCTTTTTTTGTGTGTAGACAGTTGTTAGACTAGTGTTCGTGGGGTGGGAGTGATGGGAGGAGATGATTGTTGGAGCCTTCTATTCTGCCATGTTGCTCTCATTGCATATTGACTCTATTCTCACTCAAGAGAGAAAAGCACTGACATAAAACTCCTTCTTTGCATAATTTGCATCACCCAAATGGAAGGGTAGATTTAAATATTTTTCTGATAGAGATAAAGCCTTATATTCTAACTACATCTAGCCTGTTAGACAGTAGTAAAGGCTAAAAGAATAATTACTAGATATTATTCTAAGCAGATAGTATATATATCATCAGAAAATAATATTTTATTGCTTATACATTTTTATCAGTAATATAGTTAATATTATTATATTGTTATAACAATATAGTAAGAAAGGGTGGGTTCAAATAGAAATAAAGATTAGAATTTGGAGTAGAGGGTCCTTTTTATGAATAAGATAAATTTTGGATAAACAGCAATGTTTAAAGCCTGGAAATGAAAAACACAATTGGCATTTGAGCAAGGAGAAGAAATTGGAGGAATTGAAACCCATGCTTCAGGGTTGATCCCAGTGTCTAGATGTGTGGATTTATTAAGAGGTGGCACACACGTGGAATTTTACCTAGAGAATAGACTGACAGACAAGGGACCAGAATTTAGAAAGAACTGAAACAACTTCTCAAGTAAATTATTATGGGGGAGTGGAGAGTGGAATGAAGGCCTGGGATACACCTGTTGGATCTTATATTATTATATATTATATTACAACTCTTATAAGAGTTTGCTGCCTTTCTCCCTACATTGGTTTTGAGCATCGTTTTTCATATGGCACATAAGGATTAATAAATGCCTGAAAGAATAAGGAGATGACCAACACGGAGATCTTATGAGCTTTGAATAGCAGGCAGAGAGTTAGGTGCTCTGAGTGTTATCACAATTCTAATACCCCCATGTTTATTCCTTATCCACCCTTTCCTCAACATCTGTCTCTGCTCTGAATTTTTAATATTTACAACTTAGATTCTTACAACTGTAAATGTAATGAGGGCAGAGATACTCCTTAAAAGTTGTTTTTTGTTACGTTTTGTTTTGTTTTGTTTTTTTGTGATGGAGTCTCACTCTGTTGCCAGGCTGGAGTGCAGTGGCGTGATCTTGGCTCACTGCAACCTCCTACTCCCTGGTTCAAGCGATTCTCCTGCCTCAGCCTCCCGAGTTGCTGGGATTACAGGCATGCACTACCACGCCCAGCTAATTTTTGTATTTTTAGTAGAGACGGAGTTTCACCATGTTGGCCAGGATGGTCTCGATCTCCTGACCTCACGATTCGCCCGCCCTGGCGTCCAAAAGTGCTGGGATTACAGACATGAGCCACCACGCCCAGCCAAAAGTTTTTTTAAAAATTTTTTTATGTATGTCCCCTGCATTTAACATAAAAATTAGTACTTAATAAATGATTAATTCTTTGGACAAAAAATTTTAAATTATCTCAAAAAAGACTAAGTAAAAGATGCAGTTTGCTCTCTCTGTCTAACATTTCCTGGATTTTCACCTTGGCTTTGACCTGAACCTCAGGTTATTATCTACAATGAAAAACATAAGACCATCAGTCCAACTTGTTATTCTTTAGGGAATCTTCCTCTACACACAAAATGTAAATACCTGTTTTAGTAATTTTAGGTAAAACATGTAAAGGAAGGCTTTTAATCTGATGTTCCAGTCAGCTTTAAAATAGGAATATGTTGTGGAGTAAAAAGTTCCAGTTTTTTCTCAAAGTGGACAAACTATGATCAGATTTATGTTAGAGGACAAAACTCTTGAGTTTGCTATGTAAATTTATTTCAACTAAAGTGTGAGATAATTACACATATAATTTATTTTTCAAGATATAAGAATCTCAAATTGTAATTCCAGAACTTGGCATAATGTACAACAAGAGCATAAGAATTGTTCTGGTCCCATCAAAGCAGGTTTATAGCTACGAATGTTTGGTATTTCTGTAAAGGTAATCTGTGTATATAACAATATCAAATCAATCAAAGTGTCAGTTTACTGTATATTTTTTAAGATCGTGGGTTAAAAGAAGAATTTGTTCCCTTATTGCTTCTCGCCTTACTTCCCCAGGCTCAACAATGTTTTGCCAGAAAATTCTTCCACACCTAAAAACATAATCCTTTTTTTTCTGACCAACATTTTTCTGTGTTTACACATTGCCAAAAACATATTACATCCAACTAATTTTTATATTATACAATGCTCTTCACAGTATAGATTCTACATCTGTGTTTATTCTGTCTCCTGGTACTTCATAACTGAAGAATGTTAAACTGCTTCTCTTCACCAAATAACACTCTCTTTCCAAATTCCTTTCCAATTTGCATACTATTTCTTCCTCTTGAAATGCTTTCCATATCTACAAGCTCAGGCATTTCTTAGACGTTCTTTTCATTTTAGCCCATTTCATTTCAATATTAAAATTTTGACCTGTTTGGAATATTCTCTTGTCTCCCACAGACAGATTAGGTATTTCTTTTCTTCTTTGCTTCCACAATCTTAGTGCAAATAAATATCCCAAGTAAACATCCTGTATTGTGATTATTTTAATATAGTATACTAAAACTGAAGATCTTTCTTTTAGTAGTTTATGTTGTGAGATAATTCATTATGGTTATATCATATTCCTGCATGGTCCAGGCCTTCTGAGCAAAGGGTGCTGTTAAGAATTTTGCATACCAGAAAGCCTTGGAATCTAGAAATTGTGTCCTCCTAAAGATAAAATCTCTTTCTATAGAGATACTGTTTCTCTTTCCCCCATGAAATGTATTTAATGAGTAATCTCTGTCTTTAGAGAGGAAGATGGTCATGAGTGTCAGCAGTCTATAACTAAGAGGCTGTAAATTTTAGGGTCCCTCCCCTGTGATGCAAACTTACTACATCCACAGGTTAACATCTGCCTTCATCCCATTGCCCTGTGGGGATAGCAGCATTGGGAACTGGGACTAAGTCATTGTTCTTGCTGCTGATTTTTACTGTAAAAAACCCTGTTTCGGCGGGGCACCGTGCCCCACACCTGTAATCCCAGCACTTTGGGAGGCCAAGGCGGGTGGATCACGAGGTCAGGAGATAGAGACCATCCTGGCTAACATGGTCAAACCCTGTCTCTACTAAAAATACAAAAAATAAGCTGGGCGTGGTGGCGGGTGCCTGTAGTCCCGGCTACTTGGGAGGCTGAGGCAGGAGAATGGCGTGAACCCAGCAGGCGGAGCTTACAGTGAGCCGAGATCCTGCCACTGCACTCCGGCCTGGGCAACAGAGCGAGACTCCGCCTCAAAAACCAAAAACAAACAAAAACTGTGTTTCTGACCGAGGGTTTATTCTGCAGCATATGTATATAAAACTGTGGAAGACTAACTAGTTACCTTGCCAGCAGGATAAAACTCAGAACCTTCACAGTATTTAACTTTATAAGCTCAGGGCTTGGGATAGTGCATGACATGTAGTAAAAGTTTAATAAATATATTTTATTTATGAAATAAAATGAATGACTAATTGGGTTAGTCAGTGAAAGGTAGAGGAAGATTTTCATTGATGTACTCAGTATTAGTATATATTGTGAAGGATGTTGAAACTGAGCCTAAAGATTACTGATGTCCTATCTAACATACTCTTCTTGTTTATATGCACTTTTCATTGTCTTAAAGATATTTGGTAATTCTGTGCTGGAAACCAATCATAATGCAAATGATTTCTTATCCATATAAAAACAAGTAAAATTTGTCCTGTGGATATTGATCAGTTTAACATCTGTTTGTAAATTCATGTCAACATTGTCGATTGTCTAAATTGACTACAGTATATATTGCCTACACATATACATTTTTTTGGGTTTTCCTTTGAATTGGTTTTAGCATCTTATCGGTTTTGTCACTAATTAATATGTTAGATAAAATCTTAGACGTGTATTCATTCACCTAATAGTTGTATTAAGGTCATAATTTTATCTTGTTTTATAAACATGATCCATTAATACCAGTAATGTATTCTTAACATCATGAAGTGTGCAATGTGTGTACGTGTGTGTACGTGTGTGTGTGTGTGTGAAAGAGCTTTTCTATTTTGTTGTTTTGGACTTTTCCTCATTTTCCTTTCTTTGGAATTTTCCAAAGCCATAAATCACTGAATGTCTATAATCATTGCAATATTTTGATTGTACTGTATTTTAGTAATACAGATTTTAGTAATACAGATTTAGTAATTTACAGATTTTGCAGCATTTACATGATGCTAGAGAAATAGTATATAGTGAAGGAAACCAGAACATGCCACCCCAAAATATGCTGATTTGGCATACTGATCATTTTGAACTGAAGGCACTGGAAAAACAGCAGTTGCAGAAGGAGCTATCTTACCTGCCCTTTCCTGCATGTAGCAAGCCATAAAAATTCTCGTGGGAAGGATGGCTCCCTTGTACTAAGATGAGAAAAAAACTCTTATCAGCTCAGAGATGGTACTAGAGGAATCTACAAACATTACTCCATTAATTTCTTCCCATATGTTTATCTTCCCACAGTTTCTCACCTCTGTGAGCCTGAAAACTGCTTTCCATTGTCTTGCCACTTCTCTAAAATTACTGTTCTTTGTTGAAGATGCTATATAAGCCAAAGTTCTAAAACCACTGGTTTGAGTTACTTTTCATTGCAGTTTCTCCCATGAGATGTGCACTGCAAACATTAATAAACTTGATTGTCTTTCTCTTGTTAATCTGTTTTCTGCTGTAGAGGTCTGTTCCAACCTAAGAGGGCTGAGGAGAAATTCTACATCCTCCCAGCAATCATAAGGCAGACAAAAGAACCTCTAACCCTGACTAAACTTTTGCATTGTAATATAGAATAATACAGGTTTTGTAAAATAAATAAATGAATATTTACTTTATAAAGGGGAATCTGAGTATAGCCAGTATGAGGAGTGTCTTGGTAGAATGAGTCATACCCATGCTGTGACATGACTGAGCACACAGAAGGCGTGAACACTTGAACAGCTGCTGAGAATGTTCACACTGCTGGCTGCAAATCTTGCCAAAAGCAAACTTACCTGCAGACGTTACGAAGTTATTTATCTCTAGTTCCCTTCAATAAAAGACTGGAAAAAATATTTTTCACAAATAATTTTGCTCAGGACATGAAATTAGTGAGAAAGTCCTTAATTACTATTATTATGCAGATTTATTCTCCCATTCATGAGAAATTCAATCCACTGAAAAATCAAAATTTATATATACAGAATAATTATTATATTACAAAACAACATCATAACAATAATCACCTTAAAACAATAATAACCAAAAAATGAAGTTATAGACTTAGCTTTTATCAGCTTTTTTTTTTTTTAACTGATACTCCTTACCTATTTCAGGATCCAATTTAGGATCTCACATTGCATCTAGGTATGGTGGCTCCTTAGTCTCCTCCAGTCTATGACAATTCCTCAGTCTTTCCTTGTCTTTCCTAACCTTGATACTTTTGAAGAGTACTGGTCTAGTATTGTAGAATGTCCCTCAGTTTGGGATTGGTTAATATTTTCTCATGATTAACTCAACACCTATGCACAGTATCTCCTTATTGGGAAGAATACCACAGTAGTGGTATGACTTCAGTTCATTATATGAGAAAGTGCATGATGATTTTCTTACTGGTGATATTAACCTTGATCGTTCGTCTACAGTGGTATTTGCCAGGTTTCTTCACTGTATGGTAAGTGTTGCTCTCTATAATTAGAAAGATAAATATTTTAAGAGAGCTACTTTGAGTCTATGCAAATATCCTGTTTCTCATTCGATTTTAACCCACTATTTTTGGCATTCATTGGTAGATCTTGCCTGCAGCCATCATCATTGAGGATTTCTTTTTTTTTTTTTTTTTTTTTTTTTTTTGAGAGGGAGTCTTGCTCTGTCGCCCAGGCTGGAGTGCAGTGGCGCAATCTCGGCTCACTGCAAGCTCCGCCTCCCGGGTTCACGCCATTCTCCTGCTTCAGCCTCTCCGAGTAGCTGGGACTACAGGTGCCCACCACCACACCCGGCTAATTTTTTTTGGTATTTTTAGTAGAGACGGGGTTTCACCGTGGTCTCGATCTCCTGACCTCGTGATCCGCCCGCCTCGGCCTCCCAAAGTGCTGGGATTACAAGCGTGAGCCACCGCGCCTGGCCCATTGAGGATTTCTGATGGTGATTTTCTATTTCTGTAATTCGTTCTACGTGTGTTCATTATAATTCTCCTCTAAGGACTACACTTTCTCACATATTTATTCATTCAGTTATTTATGAATATTTTAGTTAAAATTAGAACTATCAACATTTATTTTATTATTCAAATGGTTCCACCTTTGGCCATTGGGAACTCTTTCAGGTTGGCTCCTGTGTCTTTCAACATATTCCATTTTTAAATTTTTGGCCTTTCTTTACTTTCTAGCACTGCAGTATACTCCAGGATTTTCCCTTTCCCAGCCCTGGAATGAGCCACTTCTCTAGAGAGCCTTGGTCCTTTTGTTTTGGGTTATAACAGCTATACTCTTTTAAAAACTTGCAAAGATGATAAATTATTCTCTTCAATATTTCATGCAGGAATTTTCTAGTATTTCATAACTGAATGATTTTCTTGAGAAATTTTTGTATGGTCCCATGAAATTAGAAAAAAACTATAAATAGTATAATATAAATGAGAAGATAATTGATTTCATGTGTTAGTCTTCTGTGAGGCAATGTAATTCTCAGGAACAAAGGCAGTAAGGAAAGAGAGAGAAACTCTGAGTCTCCAGAAAGACAGTCAGTGTTTATTGAATTGTAACTTATAAGGAGTACTATAAGAAGTGCTGCAATAAGTAAAATATGTGGCCCCTGCCCTAAAGAAGCTTTTGTGTCACTGTGAGACAAGGATACACATTTAACAAAGGAACAAGTACTGAAGTATGAGGGATCATATGGGTCACACATTACATTTTATTCCAGTGTTTCAACATTATATTTCTCATTCACTTACTCTTATTAGGTCTTCTCTTCTGCACAAGAAAGCTCACTCTTTTAAGCACCAACTAAAATTCAATTCCTCCATTATTTTTTCTTTTGTGTTGTTTTTTAATTCTTTAGCTATGTATTGAACACCTACTGTGTGCAAAGAAAAGTGAAAGCAAGATAATGTCACAAGACAACATTATAGCAAATTTAGTTATAAAGCTAAGTGGCTTTTATTCAAAATTCATGATTGAAGCAGCATCCATTCTACAAAATAAGATGAAAGTGTTCCCTGGTCAATAGCAGAAGAGTGCATTTTATAAGTTAGACACTAAGAAACAATAGAAAAAAATGGATTGGATAACATCAGGTTTTTTGTCAAAGCTAAAGCAGAAGTGACAAGCTGATCTGTTTTGGGATCTATTCGCTTACTTAAAGTTTCTGTTTGGTTATGTGGCATTTAGCATGAGTGACTCCTTTTTGATTTGGTCTGGTCTGTTGGAGCTTAGTACAGGACCTCAGCCTAAAACAATGACTTCCCATAATTTTTGTCTAATAGTAGTAAGGTAACTAAAATGTCTTTATTGATTTTTAGGAATTTTCAGCTCATAGAGATCAATCCTCTCTGTCCTCCCAAATCCACAGTTTTGTTTCATTTTTGTTTCATTTTCTAAATTCTGTAAACACCTATGCACAGTAATAAATCTCCGAGAATGGGTGTAGAATTTTCTGTCTGCATTGTTTTCTAGTTAGTCCATGTAGGTTTACTTCATTACATTCTGTTAGAGGTTTGGTTTGCTTTAGTGAAAAGTCTGTTTCATTGACTCTTTTATCCTCACAGCATTGGCCAGTGGTATTTAGATAATAGATGGATATAAAATGTGTATTATCATTGTCAACATCAAATGCATTTAGTAAGTAGAATACAAGTCTCCTGGATTCAAAGAACTGCCCTACTTTTCTAACTGCTTAAATGTTGATAATACTTCATAGGCTTGCTGTGAGGATGAAATGAGCTCCTACATGCAGCATTTAGAAAGAAACTTGGAACATAGTAAACACTTAATGTTATTAATTTTTAACATGTGTTTATGAGTAACATTAATATTATATGTGATAAAGAGCATGGCTTTATTTACTATGCAATGGTTAGCAATAAAAAGGAGAGTAATATATTCAGATTTGGATAATTGAATTTTAATTAAGGACCAAATGCCAGTGTCACTCTTCTTGACAGTCTTCCTGTTTCTGTTCAACATTCCTACACAAATTTATTTTTTCCTATTGCAACATTTAGAGAAGTAATTGTTTAAATATAATTGTTTTAAACTGTTAGCCATCTCTGAGCTCTATCCAGTTAGTGAGATTTCGGTGCTGTTTGAGTCAACAAGCGGCCAAAAAATGCCTTCATCCCACATGCTTCCTCCTTCCACAAGGGTTTGGTGAGTCCTTTGTGCAATGCAAGTGTTCATAGATGCACAAAGTTGCATTCAAGCTAAAATATTTTTAAATTGTTATGTAATGCTAAGAATATACAAATAAATACTTATAAAACATACACAAAGTAGGAAGAACACCTATTTATGACCTAGTTTAAATAAATAATAAATTACCATTACTTTAAAGTCATTTGTGTATCCCTTCTCCATCAGCAATAACCACTTCCCTGAATAAATTCTACTTCTTAGTCCTGAGAAAGAACAAAGTTGAAGCACTGTAATACCTAATGTCAAGGTTTATGAAAGTTTCTGCAATTAACACATCGTGGTATTGGTGAGGTAATGGAAACATAGACCAATGGAACAAAATAGACAGCTAAAAAATAGAACCACTCTAAATAATAAACTGATATTTGGTAGGCAATTCAATAGCGAAATAATAGTCTTTGAACGATTTTTGCTAGAGGAACTGGAGATGCACATGCACAAAGGAGGGGCCCAGACACAAATCTTCACCTGATCTTAGCCAAAAGGTCGAGAAGCGATAGTCACAAATCTTATACCTTTCACACACACACACACAAATGGTTCAAAGCACAAAAGTATAAAACTTAAAACAAAAACTAGAACATCTAGGTAACATGGGTTTGATGATGAATTTTTAGATATAACATCGAAAGCATGATAGATGAAAAAATTGCTAAGTTGAATGTTATTAAACTTAAAAACCTCTCCACAAAAGTTACTGTTAAGAAAATGAAGACAAGCCACAGACTTTTGTCTTTTGCAATTTGTCACTGGGAAAATGAAAATTAAGAAAACAATGGGGCCGTGAGCGGTGGCTCACGCCTCTAATCCCAGCACTTTGGGAGGCTGAGGAGGGCAAATAATTTGAGGTCAGGAGTTTGAGACCAGCCTGGCCAACATGGTGAGACATATCTCTACTAAAAATATAAAAATTAGCTGGGTGTAGTGGCATATGCTTGTAATCCTAGCTATTCGGGAGGCTGAGGCAGGAGAATTGCTTAATCTGGAAGACAGAGGCTGCAGTGAGCCGAGATCATACCACTGCACCCCAGCCTGGGCAACAGAGTGAGACTCCATCTCAACGAAAAAAAGGAAAAGAAAAAACAAAAAAGAAAACAATGAGCTGCTGGGCACAGTGGCTCATACCTATAATCTCAGCACTTTGGGAGGCCAAGGTGGCAGATCGCTTGAGTTGGAGACCAGCCTAGGCAACATAGCAAAACCCCATCTCCACAAATAATAAATAAATGCATACATACATAAGAAAGAAAAAAGAAAAACTAGCCAGACTAGAAAAACTAGTCCCAGCTACTCAGGAGGCGGAGGTGAGAGTGTCACCTGAGCCAGGGAGGCCGAGGCTGCAGTGGGCCCTGATTGTGCCACTGCACTCCAACCTGGGCAACAGAATGAGACCCTGTCTGAAAAAAAAAAAAAAAAAAAAAGAAAGGAAAAAATGAGAAAATAATACGTACTAATTAGGAAGGCAAAAATTTTTAAAAAGTGGTAATATGAACTGCTGATGAAGAAGTGGAGCAATAGAAACACTTGTTTATGCTGGTGGAATGCAAAATGGTACAGCCACTTTGTAAGACAGTTTAGCACTTTCTTTTTTTTTTATTTCCAGCTTTTATTTTAAGCTCTTGGGTACATGTGGAGTATGTGAGGGTTTGCCCCATAGGTAAATGTGTGCCATGATTGTTTGCTGCACAAATCATCCCATTGCCTAGGTATTAAGCCCAGCATCCATTAACTATTCTTCCTGACGTCCTCCCTCCTCCCAACCCTCACCCTCCAAAAGGCCTGTGTGTATGTTGTTCCCCTCCACGTGTTCTCATCATTCAGATCCCACTTTATAAAGTGAGAACATGAGGGGTTTGGTTTTCTGTTCCTGCATTGGTTTGATGAGGACAATGCCTTCCAGCTCCCTCCATGTCCCTGAAAAGGACATGATCTTGTTTCTTTTTACGGCTGTGTTGTATTCCACAGTATATATGTATCACATTTTCTTTATCTAGTCTATCATTGATGGACATTTAGGTCGATTCCATGCCTTTGCTATTGTGAATAGTGCTGCATTGAACAAACATGGGCATGTATCTTTATAATAGAATGATTTATATTCCTTTGGATATAGACCCAGTAATGGGATTGCTGGGTCAAATCGTATTTCTGCCTATAGGTCTTTGAGGAATCACCACACTGTCTTCCACAGTGGTTGAACTGATTTACACTCCCACCAACAATGTAAAAGTGTTCCTTTTTCTTTACAACCTCACCAGCGTCTGTGGCTTTTTGAATTTTTAATGATAGCCATTCTGACTGGTGCGAGATGGTATGTCATTGTGGTTTTGATTTGTATTTCTCTAATGATCAGTGACGTTGAGCTTTTTTTCATATGTATAATGTTCATATATATAGACATGATGAATTGAAAGATTTAACATTAGTTGACTTATGGCCCTTGATGCTTCCTTTCTGGATCTACTCTCTTGTTTCAAGAAGTCACACTTCTCCAGGGCTCCTCCCAGCCAAAGAGAGAATATGGCTGGGGTGCTCCTGCCAGCCTATTTTTGTTAGACACAGATATAACTAATAGGAGACTTGAATCAGGGACTCCTCTTTGGCCTGGCAAAACCTTTTTTTTTTTTAAATAACTACACTTAAATCTAAGACTTTTCCTACACAATTTTCTTTCTTTTCCTTGTTCCTTCAATTGTATCAGCAATCATCATGGCTTATTTCACCTTTTCTTGCTCTCTCTTCTTTATCTTTCATGGACATTTTCTCCCCATTCTGTTTGCACCTCTAATCCCATTTTGGCATCTGTTTCTTAAAGGACTTATATGTTTTATTTTCTGTCTTCTTATGTTTCTTTTTCTCTCCTTTTTGTTTCCCTCAACTCATTTTTCTTATTACATCCTTTACCCTCTCAACTTCACTGGAAATTACACACTCTGTTTCCATATTTTTAGAAATGACACTTAAAAATTTACCATACGTAATTATAAAAGCTAAATCATTTTAAAACTCAGTGAGACATTGTTTATGTTGTTCTTATTACTTTGTACACAAATATTTGTTCAGAGTTATCCACATATTCAATTGGAAATTTATAGTTTCACTATATCTGACTGTGGATTTTTGTTATTTATTTGTTTATTTATATATTTGTTTTTATTTACATTTTGATTGGTTTCCTGATTCTGTGGTTGGTGGCATTCAACAGTTCCAAAACATTGACATCAAATATTACTTCCAATCAATTTTCTTTCATCTTTCTGTAATTGTTTATATTTTATTTATTTTTCTCTATTTTCCATGTCTCTTAACTTCTTCATATTTCCCATCTCTTTATCTTTTTGGGCTGCTTGATGCATAGTTACTGCAGATTTATCTTCCAGATTATCAATTATTTAGCTTATTTTGTTCACTCAATGTTCTATTAAACTTTAAATATAAATTACTGTAATTTTTATTTTTAGAAGTTCTATTTAGGTTTATTTTTAGTCAGCTTGGTCATTTAAAAATGATTTCTTGCAATTTTTTTATATTTTCCATGCTGTCATATTGTGTTAAGCATATTAAACATAAATTTTATGGTATTTATCTAATAATTTCAATATGGATAGTCTTTCATTATGGATAGTGTTTATAGGACTGAAAATGCTGTTTGTAGTTTCTCTCAGTCAGGGTGTCTTATTTCCTTGTGTATTGTGACTTTTATCATAATTTCATGTTTGTCTAATCTTGTGGAAATTACCTGAGGTCTTCATTTGTAGTGGGCATGTCACCTTTTGCCGTCATGACCACTAGATGAAGATCACCTCCAACTTAATTCTCTGCCTGAAGCCCCCTCAGGCCATCTAGATAATATTTAAATGGACTATAATATCTTTGAAGGTGAGATTATAGTTATAATTTTTCAAAGGAAATTCCTTTTTCGTAACTGTTGAGAACCAAGGCAGGGATTTCCTCATTTGGGGAAGGTCATTGGTTTCTTTTATGTTCATTCTTTAGATATCATTTACTGAGAGACCTATTTTAGAATGTCCTGTGCTTTGGCTAGTTTTTTGTTTGTTTGTTTGTTTTTGTTTTCTGCTGCCCAAAAGGAAATAAAAACCACAGCTCCAGTTTTCTACCATAAAGATCAGTTTTTGGTCTGGATTTCTCCTCGGACTTTTAGCCTCTGAATAGATCTTACTAACTTGCCAGCACACATCAGGGCATCTATGCATGCACGTGTGTGTGTGTAAAACATCCAAACCAACACTTTCAGTTGTTTTCACTAGGCAAGTCTTCCAGGCTGTTAGCACATGATAGTGTGTGATATGGAAGTTTCTAATTATTTTTTTGTGTAAAGTGGATCCGTTTTCAATTCAAAAAGAAATCAGCTCAGCTGCCCCAAAGCACTGATCCATTTTCCACTCAGGGAAGAAAAACAATAACAACAACAACTGAAATGAGGATGTTGTTACCAATTAGGCATCAGTTAGGCATTGAGAACAACCAAGTTTCTAAAATATTGGGACCAAGATACTAGATTGCAAACTAACCAGGTTCTCTTGCTGCTGTCTACTCCCATATACTGTTTACATAGAATTGTAGGCAACACCATGTAATGTTGTCTTTGAGAATCAGCTGTGTTATGAAATATGTGTTTTTCTTTGCTCTGGACATCTTTGTGCAGGAATGGCTTCATTCCATTTCATTTGTCTGCAATATTTTGGTTAAAAGAAAAACAGATTTGAGAAGTAACCATTGTGGATAGGTTCTTTGTCTTTGCCTAAATCAAGGGAAACTTCCTGAAATGATCCCATGCAATAAATGAATATTAAATTTCCAAATACTTGCCAAATTTTCTTGAAATAATAGAAGAGAAAAGGTCAATATGGTTGAATACTGTTTATTAAAGGCCCCAAGTTCTTTCTCCTAAATGTCTCATAGACATAAGATAAATATGTATAATGACTTAACTTCAATGAGAAGCCAGAGGATACTCTGAGTTGTCATGGCAAAAATATGTGACTCTATCTATAATAAAATATGCATTTTAATAGGCATTATTTCAAATGGGTATTAAAAAACACTTCATTAAGTTTTTATTCAGTTATGATATCTTTTTTAAAGGGCTATGTTCAGTCTTTAAGATTGTCATTATGAAATTTTAGAATAGCAAAGGACTTTGTAGGCCAATGTTCTCCATATCTACCTGCCTAATTTTTAGAATTAACTGGAGAGACTTTAGAGTATTCAGATTCCTGCGCACCCCTCTAAATTATTGAAACAGTGGAGAAGGGGCCTAGGAATCTGTAATTTTAAACAGTTTCCCAGTAAATATTGGTGAAGGAATTATATATCAAATCTAGTAACCTAACTTTATTAATCCTATTATTTTTTATGACATGGATGAACCTAGAGGACATTATGTTAAATGAAATTAGCCAGGAATAAAGCATATTTGTCTCTGAGACAAATATTGTATGATCTTACTTATATGTGGAGTTTAAAAAGTCAAACTTATGAAAGAAGTGAGTACAATGGTAGTTGCCAGAGATAGGTAGGGGTGGAGGTGAGGGTTGGGGGAAAGTGGACAAGGAAAGAGGATTGGTCAACAGTTACAGTTAGATAAGAGGATTAAGTTTTGGTGTTCTATTGCATAGCAAGTTGACTATCATTAAGAATAATGTGTTGTATATTTCAAAATAGGTGAAAGAGAGGATTTCTTTTTATTGAGACAAGGTTTCACTCTGTCACCCAGGCTGGAGTACAGTGGCATTATCATGGCTCACTGCAGCCTCAACCTCTGAAATGATCCTCCTACCTCAGCCTCTTAAGTAACTGGGACCATAGGTGTGTGACACCATGTCTGGCTCATTTTTTAATTTTTTTAGAGATTGGGTCCCCCTATGTCAGGAGAGGCTAAAGAGGATATTAAATGTTCTTACCACAAAGAAATGTTAAATATTTGAGGTGATAGCTATACTAATTACCCTGATTTGATCATTTCACAGTGTATACATGTATCAGAACATCAGATTGTACACCATAAATATGTAGGACTATTATTTGTCAATTAAAAAATAAAATGAAAAAGAAAAAAACTAAAGGCTTGGGTTATCTGCAGAAGCCATGTACTGCTCTTTCTGTTGCACTAAAATGATAGTTATTCATTGCTATGTGGCTATAATGTTGTTTCTGGTACGTTATTGATGCAGGATATTTTCTTGACCCCTTTGTGGGAGTCATGACAAGAATGTCTCATTTACTCAGCCCACCTGCTAACCCCTTGCGGAAGAGAGTTTGTGAGCAAATGAGTGCAGGAACAAGAGTGAGCAAGTGCAGGAACCAGTTGCTTTGGCACACCAGCAGGAGCAAACTCCATGAGGGTCCTGCAGACAGGGTGCCTGTGACCCCAAGGCCGCAGAGGGTGTGTTACAGTACTCTTTTAGCTCTGCCATCTGCAGACAGCGGTGTGTTATCAGTTGAGTGGGCCCTTTGTCTCATCATGTGGGCTGGCTGCCATCTGCCAGTGAGGGCAAAGGACCAGTGTGACAACCTTTTTGGGTACCACCACCTAGTGCATCCCAAATTCTTGTCCAGTGGCTGAGAGGAATGAGGTCACATGGATAAATTGGAGGATGGTGAATGTGGAGAATTTTACTGAGTGATGAAGACAACTCTCAGCAGAGAGGGGAGCTGGAAAGGGGATGGGAAGGGAAGGTCGCTCTCCCCTGAAGTCAGACTGCCTCTCTTTGATGTCCAGTTGCCATCTCTGGAGTCAAGCTGCTTCCTCCAACATCCAGATGATTCTTCCTGACATTCAGCTGCTTCTATCCTCTGCTGGCTGGGATCTTTATAGGCATAGGATGGGGGCAGGGTAGGCTGCTAGTAGTTTTGGAAAATGCAACATTCAATTGGTCAAAAGGCAGTATTCAGAAAGAACAAACTGGGAGAGAGCTGGCACATAGGGATGAAAGTTCTCACTTAGGGCCATGGGTTTCATGCTTTTCGGCTTGAAGGTAAGGTTTTCCCGGGGACTCTCCTCTGTCTGCCTAGAATTTCTCTGTCTCCTGTTGCTATCATTACTAAAACAGGCATGTACAGTAAGTGATTTCAGAGAAATGGAATTAACTATATCAGTAACAGTTGAATTTAAGAAGCTTTTATTATTACAATATTAAGTCTAATTTATCCCATATTCTTCTGAATATTAAAAAGCAAAGGATGTTAATCAGAGTGTTCAGAGTTCCCCTTAACTACTGAACTCTGACTAGGAGATTTATTATTTTCAAAATACTGTAAGAACTGGTAATTATAAGAATTGTAAGAAGGTAAGACTCCCGGGAATTTAAATATCTGCTTGTTATCATCTTAGGCTTTACTGTCCACGGTATGTATGTAGAAAGAACTATTAAAATGCTTCAGTTTAAATTACATGGAATAAATTTGTTATAATTTAAATGGCCTTAAGCTTTGAGTTTAACTTATCAATATTTTAACTTATTAATATCAATATTTAAATTTAATTTATTAGCATTTTGTTCCATTCATGGATACAGTCAATTTTGCATAAAAATGGAAAAATACCGTTTATTTATTCTTTGATAAATGCTTAATTTCTGAAATTAAACAGATTAAAAACAAGTATGATTTACTGGATTTAATACGTTTGAATTTTGTAAAAGCATTTCAAATGGCTCACAGGCAGACGTAATAACCTCACGTGCAAGTTCTCCCTAGGTCTTAAGCAATCCTTGTGAAGCTAATAAATCAATCTGATAGATAGATCAGTTCCTCTTATTTTGTTAAGTACAGTTAACCCACATAATCAAATTCTTTTACAGCTGCAAAATTAAACTTGAAAGTCTAAAATCATTTTAAGAACAATATTAATATTTTAAAAATAAGTAGATGAGTAAATGACATTGATCGGTTATCCAAAAATGTGAATGCTATTGGTTTTATTTACTTCATTGTCTCTATACCGTTTATAACCATTTTTGATTTGTAGTCACTCATTGACTTAAAAAGGAGTAATTTTACTAAATTGAGCAGGCTGAAGTTACAGGGTGGCAAATTGGGACAGCTGCAGTGTTATCTCGAAGTCAAAAGGATTTCATTGAGGACCTCTGTCTTTGGTAACAGAATTCTGACTACTATGTCAAGTAGGAATTCTAAACCAAGATTTTATATGGAATTAGTTTCACATCCACCCAGTTTCTCTTACCCATTTTTAATGGACTAAATTATTATCTTTGTAACCTGAGTGGATCTTGCATTTCTTTCCTGTTTTTTCTATCAATCACTATTCTATACTCTTTAATTCTAACTTAGCAGTGGTTTAAAAATTGTGCCTTGGTAGGGTTGTCAGGTAGAATACTGAAGAGCCAGTTAAACTTAAATTCCAGATTAACAGCAAATAACTTTTTAGTACAACCATGTCTCATGAAATATATAAAAAGATGATTCATCGTCTCTTTGAAATTCAAATTTAAGTCGGTGTTCTGTACTTTTATTTGCAAAATCTGGCAACCCTAATCCTTGACATAAATATTCCAGAAACTATTGCCTAAGTTTTACTTTTATTAATAAGTTTTATTCCCTCACCTTTTCTGTAGACCCACTGAGGTTAAAGCCGTGTCATTTTTTTCCCATCTCCTTCAGGCAAGGCTCATAGACTGGATTAGATGCTCAATGAATATTTGTTTTATAGGCTTCCTCTGAGAATCTGAATGTATCATCCTCCAAATCAGTTTGGAAATGTACAGCTGTCATGCTGTCTGATGTGAAGCTCTAGAAAAAACCCAAAGAAAACATACAAGACAAGCATTCCCTGGAAGGTATAATGTGACTACAGATCTCATTTAGCAACATCATGTTACATGGAGGATAAGTACCACCCTTTATTTCAGCAAATGTACCTAATTGGAGAAGGATGATGTTTTTCTTTCAAATGATGAGCTTTGCATATTCACATGTTACATTTGGCTTATAGGATATTGTTACTGAGAGAGAATTTAAGACCTAATTTGAGCAAGGGTTTAAAAGCCATGTTTTATTAGCAGGCTAGCCCTGCTAGGGCTCTCCCCTCTGCGTTGCCCTCCCCAGTGTAAATGCATGCAGACTATCTAGTGGCTCTGACTCCTGAGTGGAATTTATATGCTTGATTTAGATGAGTAATGTTAAGGAGAGTGATCTTTAGAATACATTACAGACGAAATGCAGGACAGTCAAGGAGACAGTCCCCAGAGCTCCCCAGTGCCTATTCTAAGAACCAGAGTAACTTTAGAATTAGAATTTCAGCTTTGGGGAGCTTACTGATTTTACCCTTGTGCGATTTGAAGACTCTTCAATGTTCCTAGAATTACTTCTCTTGAGACTTTAGATAAGAATTGGAGGGATGGCCTGGGAATAAATATTCTTTGTAAGAAATAACCCCAAATCATTATGACAATGATTCAGGTGTATGGAGTGATCATTCACAATCTGGGGATAAAGGGGGCTGGGATGTTACCAAGACATAAAAGATCCCCACCATTATGGAACTTATAGTATAGTTAGAAAGATCAGAAGTATATATTAGGAAGTGTACCAAACTATAACAATGCTTTTTTTCTCATTGGACAACACAATCATTGTAAAATAATGTTAAAAATTTAGGAAAAAAATTTAAATTAGTCAAACTTTATTCAAGAAGATACAACCACTGTTAACAAATTTGGTGCAATTATCTTGCAGTTTTATATATATATATATATATATATAATCATCTAACACATACCATTATGTAGTTTACATTTGTACCTCAAATTCATTTCTACATAAGTAAATATAAATACATATTTTAATATGAACTATTGCATACTATCCATTTTTTATCTTCCATAACTTATTTAACTGATCCTATGTCATAGGACATTAGAATTGTTTCTTTTTTTCTTAATTTATAATTAACCTTGCAATTAATATCCTCTAAACATATTCCATGCATTTTCTTTATATAAATTCCTGGTATATACACTTACATTTTTTCAGATACATTTCAAATTGCCTTGCTGAAAGTTTGCCGCCCTGGGTAATGCTGGCACCACCAGAGTATAAAAGACCCTTTCTCCACAAAGAAAGATCATATGTCAGAGAAGGGAGAAAATCATGTGTCTGTGAGTGGAATGGAAAGTTTTTAAAGAATATGGAAATTAATTTGAGATTGAAAATAAGCATTTCACAGGAAAAGAGAAAACACTGTTGGTAGTATTTCAATATTCTTTTAAATCACATATGAGTTGAAAGAACTCTAATGTATAAACTAGAAAGACACCTCATGCTTGCGTTTACTGCTGCAGGATCACGCGCTCCTCCTCGATCATCCTCCTGGGACATCCATCTATCCCGCATTTTCAAACTCCTGCACACAGTTTCCGAGACAGAAAAATGTCCTTTCCTCTCGTATTTCTCTTTCATCTATGTCTTCTTTTAACCAAATCAATTTAAATGACATAAAGTGTCTTCTTATATTAAGAGGAATAAAATAATGTTATCAATTCAAATGTGGCTTCTCTCCACGTTCTCTTAGAGTAGAATTTTATATCCACATTGTGCACCTTGCCTCTGCGGTTTCTCCTCCCTTGCCTGTCAGCTGTGCAGACTTCCCTGATTTCTCACACAGAGAAAAGGCCATAAGGAAAAGGAAAAGGGTCACAGTAGCGAATAAGTTTTCTTCCTCTCATTTACAAGGTTCTGTTCCCACTACAGATTCTCTCCTATTGAGAGCCAAATATTTGTGCCAGGTGGTATTTGATTGGGAGGAAGAACATGAATAATTTTTAAGCCTAAATAAGTTTGCCTTTGCAGAGTCCCCTTTTGTACCAAAAATGTGATTACTGGTGAGCTGGTAAACAGCCTGTGCTTTCTACTTGTAGTATATTCAGAGTAGGCAGAGAAACAGACAGCCTTTGCTGCTCTTTTGCTATTTTAACAAATTGCCTTTTGTATGTGTCTAGGCAAATGCAAAACTCCTGCTTTTGCCATGATCAAAACCTAACAACAAAGGCCTTTTGATTGACTAAGTTTTTCAATTTCTAATTAGCAAATTTTGTTCTTACCTTTGTAGACACCATAAACAAGCCCTTTCACTTGGAAGCTAAAAAGCAAAGATCCTTTGAATCTTCAAGTTATGACACATACTAAACAAAGCCAGGCTAGGTTTTGATGTTTTCTGTTGTTTAAACTTATGCTGTAAACAAGAAAAAAATAACACCTCAGCCATCAGTTCCTGAATCTTACAAAAGAAAATTAACCCCTTTGAAGAAGGACTGCCATTTTCTTCCCAGTACAGGTTTTTCATTGTAGAGAAATACTATGTTATTAAAAACAGAAAGAAAGAAAAGAAAGAAATCGCAGCAAGACCTTCTGTTTATTGAGGATAACTGTTCAAAACATATGGCATAGAGCTATCAATATAGATGATAGAGATAGAAAGATTGACAGAAAGATAGATGATAGGTATTTTTTCTAGAGAACTCATAACAACTCAATAGGTTGACATTTATTAAACCCCACTTCACAATAAATAAACTGAATATAAAAAGTCTTAAAATCTTGCTCATCAGCAAACAGTAATCAACAAAGTAAACATTTGAATCCAGTTGTATTTCACTTTAACACCCTTGTCCTTCCTACTGTCCACACTGTAATATTATAGAATAAAGTATAAGACAGAGACTTCAACTTTCACATAACTAAAAGAGTTTGTTTTCCTTTGGGTAATTTTCAAGTACAGTAAGTAAATGTTAGTGGAAGAAGTTAAGACACTGTTTAACTTTTATTTGTTAAAAAGGAAAGCATTCTGGAGTTTGGAGTTTGCCTACGTATTAGTCCATTCTCATGCTGCTAATACAGACATACCCAAGACTGCATAATTTATAAAGGAAAGAGGGTTAATTGACTCACAGTTCACCATGGCTGGGGAGGCCTCAGGAAACTTACCATTCATAGAGGAAGAGGAAGCAAACACGTGCTTCTTCACATTGTGGCAGCAAGGAGATGTGCCCAGCAAAAGGGGGTAAAGCCCCTTATAAAATCATCAGATCTTGTGAGAGCTCACTCCTATCATGAGAACAGCAGCATTGGGGTAACTGCCCCATGATTCAGTTACCTCCCATTGGGTCCCTCCCACGACATCCCTCCCAAACCATATCACCTTATCAATGACATAGAACAATTATATACTCTTGACAAAGAGATTTTGGTAAAATTTGTATTTTAAAGTGGTGACTCATCCTATAAAACACTTGTCCCAAAAAGTAGTGAGGATGTTCTAGATGAAGTCTTAGTAACAAGAAGCAACTGGAGAATCTAAGAGATACTTCTCAGGAAAATATGAGATTTCATGACAGATCACTTGTGGGAAGTAAACAGGATGATATAACTAAATATGAGTGTTCTATCTTGAAAATCTAAAAGAACATGAGAGCCACTATTATGACTCAAGAATTGACAACTCAGAGGATGTACATCTCCACTGAAGGGAGTCCTTGATAGGGAAAAACTTGGTGCTTAATTCCTTAGGGCAGTAGGGAAATGTTATTTGGCATCTAATTACTTAAAATTTGAAAAGAGGCTGAGATTACTGTCAAGTTTATTCATTCTAGAATAAAAAGTGAAAATTGCAATGTTCTTATTCATAAATATTCTGGCTTTAAGGATTAAATCTGTAAGAACTGGAAACATGAAATTTGCTTAGATGAAACAGAGTTACTTTCTAATTGAAAATCCAAGTTTACACACTCTATTGTACTTTCATGAGGTGAGAACTTTTAATCCAATCAATGAGAGAAACCCACCTGTGTTAGTGTCTTAGCCTTTACTTCTCAATTAGCAATTGTAGCTTGCCCTCATTTATTTAGATAAATATCCAAGTCAAACACTTAACGTAGATTTGGTTCAGGAAGGCACAAGTCCTCCTATGGTTTGTTTGCCTCTTTAATCCACATTGTTGAGAAGACGACTCTAATGCAGTGGTGTCAATCATCTTTGAATTACATTAGGTGAAATAAAAAGAAAAAAATCTGATGGCCAGATCACATCTCATATTCATTAAATCAGAAGCTTGGCTGATGATGTTAGGACATTGGAAATTTTTAAATGTTCCCCAGAGGTTACTGATATAGTTGTGACCTGTCTAAAGACTTTTTGGTCAATACAGATTGCATATATATGATGGGGGTCCCATAGGATTATAATGGAGCTGAAAAAGTTCTATTGCCTAGTGACATTGTAGTATACATTGTAAAGTTGTAAAATTATGCATTATTTACATGTTGATGGTAATGCTGGTGTAAACAAACCTACTGTGCTGCCGGTCATATAACAGTATAGCCTATGTAATTATATATAGTACATAATATTTGATAATCAACAACTATGTTACTAGTTTATGCATTTACTATGCCATATGTTTTATTATTTTAGAGTGTACTCCTTCTACTTCTGTATTTTTAAAAGTTATCTGTAAAACAACCTCAGGTAGGTCCTTCGGGGGTATTCCAGAAGGCATTCTCATCATAGGAGATGACAGCTCCATGCTTGTTATTTCCCTTGAAGACATCCCAGTGGGATAAGATACAGAGATGGACAATGGTGATACTGATGATTATGACCTGTGCAGGCCTAGGCTAATGTGTGTGTTTGTGCCTTAGTTTTTAACAAAATTGTTTAAAAAGTAAAAGAAAAAAATAAAAATAGCAACAAACTTATAGAATAAGGGTATAGAAAATATTTTTGTACAGCTGTACAATGTGCATTTTTAGCTAAGTGTTTTTTAAGAGTCAAAAATTTTAAAATATAAAAATACTTTAAAGTAAGGTTACAGTAAGCTAAAGTTAATGTATTATTGAAAAAATTTAAATAAATTTAGGAAAGGCTAAGTTTGCAGTGTTTATAAAGTCTACAGTAGTGTAGAATAGTATTCTAGGGCTTCACATTCACTCATCACTCACTCACCCAAAGCAACTTTCAGTGCTTCATGCTCCATTAATGGTAGTTATCCTACCAAATGGTGTGCCATTTTTATCTTTTATACTGGTTTTTATTGTACCTCATCTATGTTTAGATATATTTATTTACACAAATACTTGCCATTGTGCTACAGTTGCCTACAGTATTCAGTGTAGTCACACACTGAACAGATTCGTAGCCTAGAAGCAATAAGTTATATCATATAGCCCTAGGTGTGTAGTAAGCTATACCATCTAGATTTGTGTGAGTATACTCTGTGATGTTTGTGCAATGAAGAAATTGCCTAATGATGAATTTCTCAGAATATATCCTCATTAAGCAACAAATGATTGAATAAGCAAAGTTGAAAACCACAGCTTTAAGGAACTGCCATTTTGGAAAATTATATACTCCCTTCCTGCTTTTATTATTTTAAGGGGAATTTATTTATTTGACCACTTTATTGAAGTATAATCGACACATAAAAATCTGTACATATTTAATATATACATCATGAGCTTGGGTAGCAGCATACACCTGTGAAACCACCACCACTATAGAGGACATAAACATATTCATCACCTCCGAAAGCTTCCTCCCACCCCCTTTATTATAAACAATCTGTGGTTTGGGGGTACTTTTTGGTAAGAACACTTGACATAAGATCTATCATGTTAGCAAATTTTAAGTATAAAATATAGCAGTACAGTATTGTTAGTTATAGGCACTATGCTGTATAGTAGATCTCTAAAACTTGCTTATCTTGTGTAACAGAAACTTCATACCCTTTAAAAATCACCTCCTCATTTTCTCCTCACCCAAGCCCTTGGCAACCACGATGCTACTTTGCTTCCCTAAGTCTGACTATTTTAGATTGTACATTTCTATGGTCTAAACATGTGTGCCCGCTCCTTAAATTCATATGTTGAATCCTGACCCCACAGGTGATGGTTTTAGGAGGTGGGGCCTTTGAGAGGTAATTAGATTATAAGAGCAAGGCCTCAGTATTGGGATTTGTGCTCTTATAAGAGATCCTAGAAGCTAGGTGTAGTCCCTTCTACCAAGTGGGGACACAATGAGAATGTGCCATCTATAAATAGAAAGTAGACCCTCACAAGACATGGAAACTGCCTATGTCTTGATCTTCGACTTTCCAGCCTCCAAAACTATGAGAAATAGAAATTTATATTGTTTATAAGATACCGAGTCTATGATACTTTATTATAGCAACCTGAACAGACTAAAACTCTCATGTAAGTAAGAGACAAATACTCTCTGTGCCTGGCTTACTTCACTTAACATAATGTCCTCTAGGCATTATGTTGTTGCAAATGATAGCATTTCCTTTTTTAAAAGGCTGAATAATATTCAATTGTAAGAATATATAACACTTTCTTAATCTATTCATCTATCAATGAACATTTAAGGTTGACTTATCTTGGATATGGTAAATAATTTTGCAATGAACATGGGAATGCAGATATTTCAAGATTCTTCTTTCAATTCCTTTGAATATATACACAACATTGGGATTGCTGGGTCATACAGTTGTTCTAGCTTTAACTCTTTCATAAACCCTGTATGTTTCCTCAGCATATTCCATTATGTTTTCCATAATGGCTTTACCAGTTTACATTCCCACCAACAATGTGTAAGGACTCGCTTTTGCCCACATTCTCACCAAATTTGTTCTCTCTCTCTCTCTTTTTTTTTTTTTGTAAAATAATAGCCCATGTTAACAGTTGTGAGATGATAAATAATTGCAGTTTGATTTGGATTTTCCTGATGATTAGCAATGATGAGCACTTCTTAATATATCTGTTACATATTTGTATGTCTTTTTTAGACAAATTACTCAGGTCTTTGCCCATTTTTGTTAAGGTTATTTGGTTTTTGTTTGGTTCTGTTTTGCTATTCAGTTGTATGAGTTTCTTATGTATTTTGTATAGTAACCCTTATCAGATAGATATGTGGTTTGCAAATCTTTACTTCCATAAGTTGCCTTTTCATTTTGTTGAATGTTTTGTCTCCTGGGCAGAAGCTTTTTATTTTGATATGATCCTACTTGTTTATTTTGGTTATATTGCCTGTGTTTCTGGTGTCATATAAAAAAAAATTTCCAAAACCAATGTCAAGGAGCTTTTCTTTTACGTTGTGTTCTAGTAGTTTTATGGTTGCAGACTTTATATCTACATATTTATTCTACTTTTAGTTGATTTCTGTATATGATGTAAGATAAGGGTCCAATTTTAATGTTTTTGCACGTAGATACTCAGTTTTCTCAACACCACTTACCAAAGAAATTATCCTTTCTCCATTGTGTATTCTTGGTATCTTTGTCAAAAATTAGTTGAGTATATCAATGTAAGTTTATTTCTGGGTTTTTTATTGTTACATTGGTCTGTATGTCTGTTTTTGTGTCAGACTATACTGTTCGTTTATTACGGCTTTGTAATATAATTTGAAATCAGGAAGTGTGACGCCTCCACCTTGGTTCTTCTTGCTCAGTATCACTTTGACTATTTGGGACTTTTGTAATACCATATGAATTTTAGAATTACTTTTACTTCTTCAATAAAAAATGTCGTTGGAATTTTTATAGGGATCACATTTGTTTAGGAGAAGAGATTTCTTTTCCTCATCCATTACTAGGTTCATGACTGAGATCCTTGTAACAAAAGGTAGATTAACAAGAGAAAAGCATAACAAATATATTTAATAAAAGTTTTATGTGACACGGGAGGCTTTGGAAAGGTAACAGGGAGAACTATGTATTTTTGCAAACAGTCATGCAGAAGTATAATTAGAGAGCAAAACAATATGATCTAATGGTAACAAACTGAAGGGAACTCAAAAAGGCCTTTCTCTTAAGATTCTTCTTGCTGTTTCTATGCCTTCATTCCTTTTCTCCAGGTATAGGGAGGACCCCTCTAAAAAGACAGTCTTATGACCTACTTTAGAAAAGGGTTAAAGAATTCTTATGTGGCCAACTTCAGGCGGAAACAATGCAACAAGGTCACAGAGACTTTTCTTCTTCTTCTGTTTCTTCAAATGCCAACGTGCCGTATTTTGGGGTAGTATGTCCTGAACCGTATTGCATTAGATCTCTAGGTTGCTTTGGGCAGTATGGACATTTCAACAATATGAATTCTCCCAACCCACGGACATAAGATATGTTTCCATTTATTTGTGTGTACTTTAATTTTTTTATCAGTGTTTTACAGCTTTCCATGCACAAGTCTTTTATCAACTAATTTAAATTTATGCCTAAGTATTTTATTATTTTTGATGCTATTATAAATGGGATTATTTTCTTAATTTTTTTCAGATAGTTCATTGTTAGGATATAAAACGTAACTGATTTTTATATATTGATATTGTATTCTGAAACTTTATGGGATTTATCTATTCTAACAGTTTTTTGGTAGAGTCTTTTGGATTTTCTATATATATGGTTATGCCATCAGAAAACATATTTTCACTTCTTCATTTTCTTTTTTTTTAAGGTGATACTATTTTTATGCTCTTTTTTTATATTTATTTTTATTATTATACTTTAGGTTTTAGGGTACATGTGCACAATGTGCAGGTTTGTTACATATGTATCCATGTGCCATGTTGGTTTGCTGCACCCATTAACTCGTCGTTTATTATTAGGTATATTTCCTAATGCTGTCCCTCCCCCCTCCCCCCACCCCACAACAGTCCCCGGAGTGTGATGTTCCCCTTCCTGTGTCCATGAGTTCTCATTGTTCAATTCCCACCTATGAGTGAGAACATGTGGTGTTTGGTTTTTTGTCCTTGAGATAGTTTACTGAGAATGATGTTTTCCAGTTTCATCCATGTCCCTACAAAGGACATGAACTCATCATTTTTTATGGCTGCATAGTATTCCATGGTGTATATGTGCCACATTTTCTTAATCCAGTCTATCATTGTTGGACATTTGGGTTGGTTCCAAGTCTTTGCTATTGTGAATAGTGCCGCAATAAACATACGTGTGCACGTGTCTTTATAGCAGCATGATTTCTAGTCCTTTGGGTATATACCCAGTAATGGGATGGCTGGGTCAAATGGTATTTCTAGTTCTAGATCCCTGAAGAATCGCCACACTGACTTCCACAATGGTTGAACTAGTTTCCAGTCCCACCAACAGTGTAAAAGTGTTCCTATTTCTCCACATCCTCTCCAGCACCTGTTGTTTCCTGACTTTTTAATGATGGCCATTCTAACTGGCATGAGATGGTATCTCATTGTGGTTTTGATTTGCATTTCTCTGATGGCCAGTGATGATGAGCATTTTTTCATGTGTTTTTTGGCTGCATAAATGTCTTCTTTTGAGAAGTGTCTGTTCATGTCCTTCGCCCACTTTTTGATGGGGTTGTTTGTTTTTTTCTTGTAAATTTGTTTGAGTTCATTGTAGATTCTGGATATTAGCCCTTTGTCAGGTGAGTAGGTTGCAAAAATTTTCTCCCATTCTGTAGGTTGCCTGTTCACTCTGATGGTAGTTTCTTTTGCTGTGCAGAAGCTTTTTAGTTTAATTAGATCCTATTTGTCAATTTTGGCTTTTGTTGCCATTGCTTTTGGTGTTTTAGACATGAAGTATCTGGATGACTTTTATTTATTTTTCTTGCCTAATTTCTATGGCTGAGCTTCCAATACATGATAAGTAAAAGTGGTAAGAGTAAGCATCCTTTCTCTTATTCCTGATCTTAGAGAAAAACCTTTCAGCTTTTCACCATTAATTATGATGTTAGCTGTGGGCTTGCCACTTAGGCACTTTATTATGTTGAGGTACAGCCCTTCTATACCTAATTTGTTGAGTTTTTATCATAAAAGAATGATGAATTTTGTCATATGTTTTTTTCTGCATCTGTTGAAATAATCATGGTTTTGTCCTTCATTCCATTAATGTGATGTAGCACACTTATTGATTTGCATATGTGAAACCATCCTTGTATTCCCAGAATAAGTTGTGCTTGATCATGGTGTATAATCCTTCAAGGGTGATTTTGAATTTTGTTTGCTGTATTTTGTCAAAACATTTTGCATCTACGTTCATCAGGAATATTGGCCTGTAATTTCCTTTTCTTGTAGTGGTTTTTGCTAGCCTCAGAATGAATTTGGAAGTGTTCCCTCCTCATTTTTTGGGAAAAGTCTGAGAAAGATTGACATTAATTCTTTTTTAAACATTTGGTAGAATTCACCAGTGAAACCATTTGTCATGAACTTTACTTTGGGGAAAAGTTTTGATTATTGATGCAATCTTGTTACTTGATATTGTACTGTTTAGATTTTCTATTTCTTGTTTAGTTTTTGTAGGTTGTATATTTCTAGAAATTTTTCCACTTCTAGGTTATACAATGTGTTGGCACATAATTGTTCATAATAGTCTTACAATCTTTTTTTTTCCTGTGGTATCAGTTGTAATGTCTCCGCTTTAGTTTATAATTATGTTCATTTGATTCCTCTATCTTTTTTTCTTAGTCTAGCTAGGGGTTTGTCAGCTTTATCTTTTCTTAGTAGTCTGGCCTGTTGGAGAAGCTCATGAGCTGGTTAGCAGGAATGACAGCAGGTTATTGAGAGCAAGGGACTGGCTGCTGTGCACTCCTTCACTGTCACCTTGCTCCTAGATGTTCCTGATGATTCAGCAGTGCAAATCCCCTCAGTGTTTTGGGTCGGGAGAGACAAAAGTAGGTCTCCTGGGCAATATCCTGCAAGTCTGGGGAAGCAGAATTATTGCATTTCTCTCACTTTCCCCTGTAGAAGTAACGGTGAACCAAGTGGGCCTCTCTTGACACAGAGTTGTGCTGTCTTGAGGGAGGAATGATGCAGATAAAGTGAAGCTGATTCCTACCTTCTTAATGTGTCCACTCTTGGATTTTTTTACTGCACTTAGGTGCTGGAACCTCAGGCAGACTTGAATACTCTCACAAAGGTATTCTTGCCCATAGGTGGTTATAAAAATCAGTGTTTTTGCCTGGGACTGGGAGCTAGGATCTCCCATTCCATCATCTTGCTGATGTCACTCTCTGTTTCTGTTTTTAATCTTTTCTCCTAGTCAGCTACCAGTGTTCTGAATATATTAAGGATCATAAAATAACACACTATAATAATGCACTGTATATTCCTGAGCCTAGTGGGTAATGCACATTTTCTCTATATGCTCTCCTTTTCTTCAAATAAAGTTTTCACCCTTCTTTTTAAACACTCATGGCTGTACAGTTAATTCATTTTTATTTACATTTCAACATTCAGGTACCATGTTTTGTTTTAGAAAACATTTATTATGGAGTTTTATGTTTTGCCGAATTGAATCAGCAGTGTGGATTCATCAGCAGGTAGCTCCCACCTCCTGGGATTTGATTGGCAGAAACATGTTTTCCTGTGGAGTTTTGCCAATAGCATTTGTGTACAACAAACAAGGCCAAGTCTCAGGAAGGTTCTGGGTTGGATGACATGACAGACACTTTGGCAGAGCTTTCATTATTTAGCACACTGTTGTGAATTATTAATAAAACTCCATTGTCAGGATCTAGAAAAGTTAAAATGGTACTGGTGTGTCTTGCAAATGCTCAGGTTTAATATATTATTAATTAGATTGTAAAAGAATATAATATGCAAAGTGGGAAATGGTCAGCCAAGGCCAACTGGCAAACCTTACTTGATAATTTGCATGTTGTAATACCAGATGTGGAAAGTAATAGATTGGGAGTGGCTGGCCTTGGTACATAACAAAGAATTTCAGAAACACAGACTCTAAGAAAGCAACAGGTATTAGTCTGACCTTCAGAATGATTTCATGAGAGGCTCTTTTTAAAAGATGTTGTAGCAGACTGATATGCCAACGGGGACTTCTTATTTACTAACTATATTTTCTGATTTCTCTAATTTCTTCCTTTTAAGACAAGACACTGAGTACCATTATATAAATTATACATATATATACATACACACACACACACACACACACACACATATGACCTATAGTCATCCCAGGTCCACATCCATCCTTAAAATTATTATGCTCAATTTAAACTCATACCTTCCCCTAAAATCATTTCATAGTCTCCTATCTTAATAATTGGATCCCTATGCATTCACTTTTGTGAATCTATGCTTTTAATTCTATGAAAATTTACTTCTATGAATTAGTCATCTCTGCTGTCTCTGTTTACTTTAAACTCTAATTCATTGCAAGTTTCTTTATAACTTTCTGAATCTCTAAATTTTATCCACTTCTCTTTATTTTCACTGCCTGAAGCTTTGTCCAAGGTATTGTCCCCTCTCATCTGGACTGCTAAAATGCTTTCCATAATTTTCTCCCATATCTACTCTGCCATCCTGTCACTGAGTCTCCATACTGCAGCAAAACCGATCTTATCAAAATGTGCCTCTGTTGATTTCATTTTCCTATTGGTTTAAGCCATTTTCATGATTTCACATTGTGCTCAAGTTTCAACAGGACCTAAGAGGCGTGTATAATCTGATCAACTTCTGTCTTCTTGGTGTCAACTGGTACCACCTATGTCTTCCTTCACTGCCATGACCCCAGCTTTCATTCAGATCATGTCTTTCTTCAGTAAGAACATTGTTCCACAAGCTTCAGTACTGATTTAAAGAATTCTTTTCTCAGGAAAATCTTTCCTTTAACTCAGTTTCCTTTTGATGTACCCTAAAATTGATTGTTTTCACTGTTTTGTAACTATAAATTCACCAGTGGTTATTTGATTAATGTTAGTCACTCCTAGTGGATCTAACTTGTACACTGTTGTCCACTCAGGGCCCAGCAGAGCATGACTCATGTTAGGGAATCAGAAGTATTTGTTGAGCAAATAAATGTATAAATGATTAAATAAATAAATAACTGTTTGGAAGATAATTCAAAGTCCCAAAACATAAGAGACTATTTAAATAAGGTTATAGACATTTTATGCTAAGATTTTAAAATAGCATATTACATTAAGAAATTAGTGCCATGTTACAAATCTTAATAATAAAGGATGCTAAATATTTGTTTTTTTCCTGTCACGCTTGTGTGCTAAGTTAAAAAATATGTAGCACATTAGATAAGTAGAATATCAATGCCATTTTATAAATTTCAAATTAATAAAGGGGAATAAATACTAGTTTCATTTGCCATGTCTTATACAGGAACATTTTTAGTTTCTCTGTTCCTAGCATTTTAAAGAAATGTTATTTACTTATGTATTTTTGCTTTTTTGGTACCTAAATACCTAGCTTTTTAACCTACAACTAAATGTTGCGTGCTTTACTCTTCTTCACTTACTTGATATTTTTGCACTTTTATCAGGCCATCCAGGATACCAGTTCGAACAATCCTTGCACTTTTGTCTATAGTGTGAAATTTGGCTTTTTAAATACCAAGTAAATTACTGATGGCTTCATTATTTTTACCATGAATAGCTTATAACAGAAACTTTTGGAATCATTATACTTCTTGTTTCCTTTGCAATAGTTTTTGACCCATGTGCTTGCAAGGGCCTATACATTAAAATACTGACACATGCAATTCAACACTTCTTTATAACATGTCACTTAGTGGAATGCAATATTAGGCAAGAAACTTGCTAGATGGTAATATGTTGATAGGAGAGAATGGCCAATTGTCTAAACAGAAAGATTTTTCAGGTTGGCTGGTACTTTATTGTATTTACCATGTTCTAGATCTAGAACCATCCAATAGAACTTTCTGCAATGATACAATTATTCTAGTCTTTGTTATCTAAAAACAAGCATGAGTCAAACACTTGGAATGGGTTTGATATGACTAGGGAGCTACATTTAAAAATTGTTTGATTTAATTTAATTTAAACTTAACCACATATAATAGCCACAGTGCATATCTAGTGATTAACCTTGCAGCATCAAAAAACGAGTTTTTGTAGATTTACCAACATTGTTTCTGAAGCTGGCCTGACTGCTATCTGGTAATTTGGCAGTATTCAAGCATCAATAGTTAGCAAGTGCTGAAAAAGAGAAATGACAAGAAAGTTTACTCACTTTGTGGCCATATAATCAAGGCTGAAGGTCTGTGGAGGCTGGGAAAGCCTACGTGATTCCAGCCCTTAAAGAAATCAGTTGAATAAGAAAGCTTACCCCAAATCAGCATAAGTAAAGGAGTGTGTTGAAGAACCAAGCATACCATGGTGTAACATGCAAAGTGAGCCTACATGCAAAGTGACCCTCGGCAAGACAATGTAACATATGATTGTGTCGTTAGGAAATATAGGGAAAAATTCAGCTCCCCTGAGTCCACTACAAACAAAAGAACTTTGTGAGACAAAGCCAGGATATAATCGAGAAAGGGAAGAGCCTGGGACCAAGATTGTTAAGTAGGTATAATAATTTGCTGATTTGCAAATGATGAATGAGTTCTAATATCAGCATAACTACATACCTTTATTTTCTAAGGAACTAAAAATATACTTAGTAAGGCAAATTATTAATAACCAATACTACCTTTTGGTTATTCTTTTCAGAGTTCAAGCCATAATAACACTAAGCATCTTTTAAACTTTTGCTATAGCCAAAACTCTTATAAGTTCCTTAAATTTTATCTTAATTTCAAAATAATACTAGATATAGTTATTATTTAAACTTTACAGAGAAAACAATAGAAACAAAAAGGTGGTGACTTCCTAAGCCAAACCTTAAGGAAGAGTTACAGGCAACATTTCAATCTAGGCTGTTTGCTTCCAGAGCTGCTCTTGTTAACTACTATTAGATTCCTTCTACATTATGTTATAATTTTTATTTAATGTTTGCACTTCTAGGTCAGTGTCTGTTACAGAGTAAGTATACAATAAATGGTTCTTAAACCTGTCAAAGTCTTGAAAGAATATGTTAAATCACAAAATGACATTTTAAAGATAGAATCCTACCGATTATACAAAATGGAAGTTTTAAAGAGGTTCTCCCCCCATGCTTTTTTTGAAGATCTAAGGTCTCACTCTGTTGCCCAGGCTGGAGTACAGTGGCAAGATCACATAGCTCACTGCAACCTTGAACTCCTGACCCCCAGTGATCCTTCTGCCTCAGCCTCCCTAGTCACTGGGATTTCAAGTGTGAGTCACTCCACTTTGCTCTTGTCTCCATTTTTTAAGAACAAAACATTTGACTTGAACAACATGAGCATTGGCTATACAAAATGATAACAATATCAGCCAGTATATTCTACTGAGTAAAACCTATGTACCAGACCTAAAGTCCCTCATACATTTTTTAAGCCAACAGCTGATTCTAATAAGGTGTTATTATTCCCAATTTTCCTGTTGAAGAAATTGAATCAGATGAAAATTAAAGTGGTTTGCCCAAATCAAAAATCTGGTTAGTGAAAACAGTCTTGATTCAGCTGCTATGAATTGGAGTCCAGAGCTGTTCTTGGACTGACCTGCCATATTTTCACAACTATGCATATAAATGTGAAAACATTTGGACATATCTATTCTAAAGACTCATTTTTGGCTGAATGTCTAATTATTTAGGATTTCTTTGCATGTAGTCCTTTTTTGTCATCTTCAAAATCCCTCTTTCCTGCTACTCCATGCTTTCTAAAATACCTCTCCATGGAAGCCCTTCATAGTTAACCTGTGCTCTCTTCACTATAAATTCTCCCTTCTCTCACCTGCCATGAACATCATGAATTTATAACATCTTTGATCCTCTGTGATCTCAAATACCATGTATGAAAATCACACCTGATAAGAAAATGAAGGCCACAGTTCATTGTTTTGCCCAAGATCACACAGCTATTTAAGAATAAAAGTTAGACTAATGTATATTCCTATAATTCCCATACTTGGATTGTTTCTCACATAATATTTTACCTAAATATATCTTGTTCTTTTTTTTGGTCAGCACATATTTTTTAATTAACAAATAAATTATAATTATCATTAGATTATCTTTTCTATTTCCTTCATATTTCTAGTCTTTGCTTTTAAAATCCCCCCCAAAAAATATACACTCAGTGCATAAAACTCAGGGTTCAGTATAGTGTTGTAAGGTCATATAGACTGCTTAGTATATGAAAGGACAGGAATTTTGACATAATTTTTAGTGTAGAACTTCATGGAGATCAAAGACTTGGACTTATGACATTTTTACAACTTAGATTTTTAAAAATAAATTATAAGATATTTCACTGTTTTTTAAATCAAAAATAGTTTTCTTCCAGATAGAAAATTCATTAAGTTTTTTTTTTTTTTTTTTTTTTCTGAGTTCTCTCCCAGCTCTCGTTTAAAATCTATGGGAACATTTCTATCATGTTATACTAGTAGACTAAATCTGAATATATACCCAAAATAATTTCAGGAATAAATTATATCCCTAAGGCATCAGTATGCAACACAGGCCTGTCAACTATTTTTTCACTGATTTTATCTCCCATTGATTGCTGAAATTTCAAAGGAAACAACTGAAGGTCAGTCAATCTGGTATATAGTGGCCAGTGCTAGCTACAATTTCTATGAGATTTGAATCTGCCACATGATAGTTACCTACAACACACTAACATACTTCCTTCATAGAAACAATACTTTCCTGGGTTAATAAATGATGTCTATGGATCAAATAAACTCAATTTGAATAACTTAATCAGACTGTTAGTGACTACAAGGGAGAATTTGCATAGGTTTTTCTCTTTAAAATTTTAATAGACTTTAGAGCCATTCTAGATTCATATATAAATTTTATAAACTTTTCTAGAAGAATACAGTTCTTCGCATAAATAAGATGAAAAGCTGATTGCTTTTCCCCATCGCACTGTTTATTTCTTAACTGTCATAAGCCAAAGTTCCAAATCAGAGATTATCAAAAGTATATATTTCAACACATGCCAATAGCTAATTATTGAAATGATCTCACGATCTTATATATGGTGGAAATTATATTCTTCAGCATAAATTTTAACTAAATGAAAAGAAAAATTAAAAAAAGCAGAAAATTAGACTTTATTTTCTTAAATTCCCCCCACCCAAAAGAGACAATGCCATATTGTCAAACACAACTAAATGCTCTGCATTTAAACTCAGATTCATTTCTATTACAAGAAAGTATCTTATTTCATCACAAAATTCACAAAAAACCCTTTCAAACAAGTTAAAATATATTCATTGGATTTTCAATAGTTCTCTAAAAAGTCGGAATTCTTTCCGTCCTTATCTCTGCTTCTTTCTGTATGTTGACCTCGTTATTTCTGATTGGTATCTTAAGGTACCTGGAAGTATGGCTACTAACAGCTCAATTCTTAAAAGCTTCATCACCAGAAAGAAAACAATTCTCTATCAACAGCTTAAATAAGACAATATTGAGAACAAACACCAACTGCAAATAATGGTTTGTATGCTTCACAGAGGTGGACTAAACAATCCCCAGAAGAAGAGTTCTGTGACTGACTGGCTGTAGTCATTAATAGATAGAATTTATTCATTGAGTCATGAATAGATAGAATCTATTCATTGAGTCCAAGGTGACAGCCAGGGAGGTAGGCTCATGTAAAAAGATGGCCATTCCCATTTGAATATTTGATAGGGGAAAGGAAAGCAAACTGTAGTAAAACACAGCCATCTCAGGGACAATCAGAGAAACAGAACACTAATTCAACTTATATCCATAGTATTTTGTAAGAATGTAAAGTAATTGTCTTCTCCTTCCTGGCAATTTGTTTTATTATAGCTATGAACATGCCAACATGGAGAGGATGTATTGCTTTTACTGAAGTTTGCTTATACTTCACACTACACAACAAACTGATGTGGGTTTTAACTAAATCTATACATTAAATTAGGTTGCCCAGTTGTGTACTTTTGAACATCCAGCATGTTGCTTTTCCCCATCTCACTGTTTAGTCTTTAAAACTCCCCACCTCCAGCCTGTTTCATGTGCATTTTTAGGAATGCCCCATGGATATTCTTAACCAACTGCCATAGTATTCTACATACAGAGAGCATAATTTAGCTTTCTTTCCTCCAGTGATCTGTTAATGGATTATTTTTACTGAAATCCGTATAAAGTACCATTTTTCTTGTGCACAGTGGAATAAAAGAGTAAACAGAAAATCAAAATAAATTCATGATTTTGATTGTATTCTTTACACCATTCCCGTAGAGATCTAAGTAGCCCCAGGGAGGATGTATTGAGCAAGGAAATGAATAAAACGTTGTGTTCAAAAAGAACTCAGATTTAGAGAGACTCTAGTCTTCATTTTTTCTAGACAAAAGCATGTCAACCAAAACTTCTTTGGTGTTAAATGAAGCAACTTTTCTCTTCTCTGGTCCTATATCTACCATGGTCTCCAGTGTTCTACCTTTCCATGTGGAGTATGAATGGACAAAAGTTGATCAAATGATCTTCACTTAATTTCACAGATACATTATCGGAATCTGCAATTTTTTTTTTCTCATCAACGTCGTAACTAAATGACATTAAACAAAAGGATGTTCTTCTATCTTTTCACTTAATGTCTCAGTTTTCATGAGCCTGTCGACAATGTAAAGTGAGAACTTTCTGTACTTTTAAAGCTGGAAGAATGAATTTAAAAATCTCACTACATTTGAAGAAAAATTCCATTGTCCACTTAGGTAATCCCTAGTGAAGTTCTCTAGTTAGTCTCCAGCTGGCTTGTTTTGACAAGGAAGGGCTACCCGTTAGGCTGTAGGTGATGTTAGATCCCTCAATTGAGTTAAATTCTTTCATCTTGCTTTAGAACTGCTTCAGATGAAAGGCTGCATATGGAATGCAAAGAAAAAATGCAACTCCACTGATACATTTTGATAACTTAGGAGGAAATTAAAAGTCCCTGAAATGAAGACAAATGTCATTTTGACCAAATCTACACAGGCTGAGTGACATAAAGAATTGTGACAATTCTTTGCATCATTTGAGTAAAAATGTTTTTCTTTTGTAGCTTTTAAATTCTGTTTTCAAAGACCATTTAATGGCATGGGAAATACTGTATTTTTTGAAATGAAAAGAATAATGTTAAAACTCTATTAGTTTGATTCCAATTTTCAGAGATACACAGAAGCACAAATAAAGATGAGAAGAAAAATCCACCAACATATCACTGTTGTTATTGTTAGGTGACAAATTTAAGAATGATTTTCATTTTGTTTCTGTAATTGCCTGTATCTTCCTAAATATTCTGTAGTATAATGGCTAAAAGCTTGGGCATAAAGTCTTAATTATCCAAGATGTAAGATTGATAAGTTCTAGATATCTGCTATACAACATTATCCCTATAGCTAACAAAACTATATTGTATATATAAAATTTTGTTAAGAAAGTAGTTCTTATGTTTAGTGTGCTTACCACAGTAAGATAAAATTTATTAAAAAATAACAGGCTATAGAGTGAGAAGGACTGTGTTTGAATTCTAATTCAGCCTCTTACTAGTTAGACGATATTGAAGTTGCATTTTCCTCATTTTTAGAATGGCAGTATTACTAGAAACATTCCAATATCAGGGCCGTGAGAAAATGAAATAGTGTAAATAAAGCACTTAATGTTACATAGTAAGCTCAGTAAATGTTAGCTATTTGGGTTGTAATTGTTGATAAAAAGTTATTTTTCAAATATTAATTTTTGCTTAGTAATAAACATATATTGTCAAATCTAAAATCATGATGACTTTAATCTCTGGGGAATTATGGTATTTCATATTTATTAAGCTCCAAAAATTCTGCTAAAAGCTCCACTGAATACAAGACTTCCATTCCTGTGTGAAAGAAATGTGTAGCTGGGACCTTAGATTGAGCTGGTGATAGTAAGATTTTTTTAAATCAATCACTATAAAAAGAATATTGGATTGAAAGCCATTTTACAAGGAGCAAAATGCCCTATGAAGATGGTGTACGCAGTTCTCATCTGTTTTCAGACAGGAGAAAAACATGTCACTCACATTTCCAAAAGGACATGAGGTAGCTTGACAATCTTTTATATAATTAATTCCAGATTTGCAAGGCACAATGTCTTAAAGATGGAAATGAGAAAAGTTAGAGATAACCTGTGTTTTGGAACTGTAAATGATTCATACTAACATACATCTAACCTGGCCAAGGCCTGGATGACTTATAACATTGTGAGTCTGAAAATGGCTGGGGAGAAAATATTAATTCTTTTTGGTGGTTCATATTCCAAAGTATCCCTTTTGCTATGTTCGGATTTCAGTTTCTAATCTTAAATAGGATTGTGGCAAAGAGTTGTACTTATTAACATTTTTCAAATCTTAAATGTTTTTTTCTGTGAAAAATAAACACGTTCCTCATACGCTGTATTCCTTGTGGAAATTTGGCAAGAGAATTGCTACTTTTAAATATCTTTGATTAAAGATTTTAAGTAGATGATATTGCTCTGTGATTTTTCCCTCATACACTGCAATTATATAATATTGACTAGAGACAAATATTTATCTGACATTGGGTCAAATATCATGAACAAGTGAAAATGACTTGGTAATTCACTGTCTTTGTTAATTCCCTGTTACATTGCTGGTTAAACAGTTTCTATCTTTTTTTACGATGCAATAAATACCAAATTGACCAGATGTGTTATTTGACTTTACCCTGGCATTGCTGGATTATTAGATAAATGTCGTTAGCTGTAAAACTGTGCCTGAAAAAAGGCTGTGTCCAGCTATTTTGGTCAAAGCAATCTATTCATTACTTCTTGTCTTTTGATATTCATTGTAATTTTTGTGGAAAGCTGGGCATGATGTACTGGATAAAGGGAACCTCAGCACACAGGCCTTTAGTTGTGTGGTGGTAAAAGGGAAGGTGTTCTCTAGACCTGAGGTTAGGTTTCAGTCTGTGCCCCTGGGCTGTGAAACTCCACAAAGTGCTTCTGTGTTTTTCGCCTCCTTAGGTGGGACAGGATGGTTAGAGTGGGCCAGAGTTGGGTATCCCCTGTCTCAGCTCACAGTGGGTTAGACTCTGATAATACTCCAATAGGCTATGCTCTGGTAAAATAGTTTCTTTTGAGGGCAGGCCTTATTAAGAGCAGAAGGTTCTGGAATATTCAAACACACATACATCTGCCCTTTTTCTGCCAGAAACAGGAGGAGATTTTTCTCCCATCTTCAACTGTAAGAACCTGGTAGAGCTCATGAAGGTAAAGCTCACAAGTGTGGGTGTGCCCTGCCCACTAGGACTGGCCCTCCCTGGGGTTTTTAACTCTCAGACCTGTCCACACTGAGCTTCTAGCGATTTGTCAGTTACAGGTTAGGTTTTTCTTTCCCAGTACCGGGTACCCACAGAGGTTTCTGCTCAAGGCTTTCCACTCCAATCAGTTGTGATTCTTGTACTTGCCTTACTGTTTCTCCAATTTGGGGCACAGCAGCTTGCCCTATGACCTCACTTCTCTCACGGATCTAAGAAGAGTTGGTTTTTTCAGTCTGTTCAGTTCTTTCCTTGTTGCTTGGATGGAATGATGACCTCTAAGCTCCTTGCATGCTGCACTGGAAACCAGAAGTCTATAGTCATTATTTTTAAAAATTGAAAAAATACATATACATGTTAAAATAGTCAAATGAGACTATAAGGCTTGTAGTAAAAACCAGCAGTTCGCTCTTCCATCCTCCTGCCTCTGAACTCTCTAGATTTTTAATTCCCTGAGAAAACAATTTTTTGCTCTTTAAAATGTTTCTTCTTGACTTTAACTCCATTCTTCTGAATTACTCAGAATGATATTTTTAGTTTTAAAATTTAGATTATACCTATTAAATTTGTAGTATTTAAGACACTATTGGCTCTGGGAAAAGTATAGATTTAGCTCTCAGAGCTTCAACACCACCACATTTTTAGCTCCCACTCCCCACTCCTTAGGAGTCAGTATAGTATAATCTAATTTGATTCAATGAATTATGGTTAGCCTATTGTAATTTTGTATACATATACATCTGAGAAGGGTATATAGGGAGCTATAATTGTATTTTATTATTTTGACAATTTTTCTCTTCCAGAGTTAGAAAGTTGCTTTATTTTTACTTATGTAATTATTTACTAAGTTTCTATTCAAATATTTGTTTTTCAAACTCTGTGACAGAATTGTGCATGTAATCTGAACATGAACAAACATGGAAATTTTATTATTTTATTATAAACAGCATGTGTAGGCCCCTCTTTTCTACTGCAGCAAGGCAAGCTGATTTACCCTATTTACTGGCTAACATAACTGACATCATCATGGATATTCTCTTGATCCATGCCATCTTCTTTTATTTACAAGTGTTCTTGGGTCTATGTGTGCAGTTCTTGCTCATTACTCTGAACCATGGTGATCTTGGAATGTTCATTCATATTTAAAATGAAGCATACAGAGATGACTAGAAGTTCTATTAATACATGAAAGTTTGACTTTTGAATGTCAGACTTTATAGTAATTAGATAAGACTCAGCTGCTTTTTGGCTGACTACCAAATTTTAATCTCTGTGTCTGTTTTCCGCCCTTTGGCCCACTTTCTCTGACAGCCAGCATTCTGAGAGACAAGTAGTAGAAGATACCTGGGAGTCTCACTATTTTACATTTCTACATTAATGTAAACACTGTTTCCAGTAAAGTGAATTTGTTGCCTTTTTCACGTTTGCCTTTCCCATGTCTGATGTCTTGGCGTTTCTTCTTCTAGTGAGTTGTTTGCCTACTTTTTCACCTCCCTTTGATTTGAAATTATCCAAATAACTTTATTTTTTTCTTTATTTTTCCTTCTTTTCTTTCTCTTTATTTCTAAATGTATTTCTTTCTCTTTTTGGTCATCAAATAGTTAAAAATCCAAGACAAATTGAAGTCATTAGTTGGCTTGAAAATATCTCAGAGTAAAAGTAATTTAGGCTGGTGTGTTATTCAAAAGTAGCAATATCAGTGAAAGATCTAAGAATTCTCCTTTGAAAAATAATGTAACCTCTATTAATGTAGCAATTCAATTTTAGCTTCCTAATTAACTTTAATTCTAAAAGTGGTGAAGTGCCTAAGGCTTCAAGGATTAAAAATGCTATAATTGTATATTTTAAAAAAATATAATAATTAACTTTCATTAATTCATTTTTATGACAGAGGCACTTTAACATCCAGAATATATTTAGAATCTTTTCTTCTCAAACAAAAAATAGTATTTTATTATAAATAAATGACATGTTGTATTTTAAATTTTAGTTGATGCTCAGTTTATAACACTGAAATAAAATTCTCACTGAATGATTTAAGAGGTTAACTTTATATTTTAATTTACTTGGAATTTGAAATATTTGATTAATTTTTTTAAAGAAGAGCAAACACATTTTATTATCATTATTTTGGGGCTTATAAAATCCTGAATTTCAATGAAGACGCTATTATTATTAATGAAGCAAGCCACTTCTTTAATAAAATTTCAGTGGTTCTCAGACTCAGTCTTGTTATTGGAAACTAAGATAATATTCCTCAGTTAGGAGAAAGTGCCATTAAAGTAGAAGTTTCGGATTGTAATTTTCCTTAGTAAAATTTCAGGAAGGAAACTTTTTTTGGCACTCATAATCTCCTAGGATTTTGGGTTTCTGTCCATTCTTCCTTAGACCCAATTCTTTATGTGCCCAGTAGGTCTTTAATTTCAAAATATGTGGTGTCCACACCCTGGTAACTATCAGCTGTTGCCAGTTCCTCCTTAGAAGCTTTCCTTGTATAATCCCTTCTTTTCCATTCCTCTCTCCTTGCCTTATTTTCGTTGCTCATCATGAGACTGCTCACCTTACTTGCTGATTCTATTCTTGTCCTCTCGAAATCAATTCCACATTTGCTTGCTATGAAATCTTCTTAATAAAATCTTATTAAATTACTCTCTTAAGAAAAAAACAATTTCTTATTTCATTCCCAATACATTCCATGTTAAGCATAAATTCCCTAGCACTACTTGAGATATCTATCTTCCATTATAGCTATATTGATGTTCCGATGATTCTTCCAAAACTTACCCAAGTGTCAGTTCCCAGACAATTTCTATTTCTTGCATAGGTTTTTGTTGTTGTTTACAGTTTAATCCATAATCGATGTTCTCACTCTGAGCTATCAATAGAAAAAATTTCAGGTAATACCTGAAAAACATACCCTTTATTGATTCCCTCCATCCTCCTCTCCCTCCCTCCTTCTCTCCCTCCCTTCCTTCCTTCCTTCTCCCTTCTTTATATTTCTAACTTTTGTCTCTCCATCCTTATCATTCCAATTGTACTCATACCACACTATATTAGAATTATTATATATTGGCAATATTATTATATCCCATTTTTTGTTGATATTAATTTTCTGTCTTTGTCTTTTAGCGATTAAACTTCCTGAATTTGGGCTGAACACATGGTGTATTAATTTGTTCTTGCATTGCTATAAAGGACTACCAGAGACTGAGTAATTTATAAAGAAAAGAGGTTTAACTGGCTCACAGCTCTGAAGGCTGTACTGGAATCATGCCTGGGAAGGTCTCAGGAAACTCAGAATCAAGGTGGAAGGTAGAGGGGAAGCAGGCACATCTTACATGGCTAGAACAGGAGGAAGAGAGAGCACAGGGAGGTGCTACACACTTTAAAACAACCAGATCTTGTGAGAACTCATTACCATTAGAAAATCAAGGGGGAAGTCCACTCTCATGGTCCATTCACCTTGCACCAGGCCTTTTCTCCAACATTGGGGATTATAATTTGACATGAAATTTGGGCAAGGACAGATATCCAAACCATATTGTTCTCCTCCTGACCCCTCCCAAAACTCATGCCCTTCTCATATTGTAGGATACAATAATCCTTTCTCAACAGTCCCCCAAGCGTTGACTCATTTCATCATTAACTCAAAACTCCACAGTCCAAAGTCTCATCTGTGATAAGGCAAATGCCTTCCACCTGTGAGACTGTAAAATAAAAAACAAGTTAGTTACTTCCAAGATGCAATGGAGGTACAGCCATTGGCTAAATACTCCTGTTCCAAAAAGGAGAAGTTGGCCAAAACAAAGGGGCTCCAGTCCTAGTGCAAGTTCAAAACCCAGCAGGGCAGTTATTAAATCTTAAAGCTCCAAAATAATCTCCTTTGGCTCCTTGTCTCACATCCAGGTAACACTGATGCAAGAGGTGGGCTCTGAAGGCATTGGGAAGCTCTGCCCCTGTTCATATCCCATTGGTATAACCCCTGCAACTCCTTTCACAGGCTGGCGTTGAGTGCCTGTGGCTTCTCTAAGACCATGGTACAAGCCGTTGGTGATCTACCATGCGGGGGTCAGAAGGATGGTGGCCTTCTTCACATAGCTCCAGGCAGTTCCCTGGTAGGGACTTTGTGTGGGGGCTCCATCCCCACATTTTCCCTCTGCACTGCCCTAGTAGAGGTTCTCCGTGAGGGCTTCACCTGTGCAGTAGACTTCTGCCTGGACACCAGTCATTTCCACACATCCTATGAAATCTAGATGGAGCCTTCCAAGCCTCAGCTCTTGCCTTCTGTGCACCTGCAGGATTTACACCATGTGGAAGCTGCCAAGGCTTTCCATTTGCACCCTCTGGACCAGGATCTTGAGATGTATCTGGGTCCCAGAGCTGGAGTGGCTGGGACACAGGAAGCAGTGTCCCAAAGTTGTCTAGGGCAGAGGGGTCATGGGCCTAGCCCACAAAATTATTCTTCTTTCCTAGGCCTCCAGGCCTGTGATGGGAAGGGCTGCTGTGAAGGTCTCTGAAAGGCCTTCAAAGATTTTTCCCATTGTCTTGGCTGTTAATGTTCAGCTCCTTTCTATTAATATTTATGCAAATTTCTGCAGCAGGCTTGAATAACTCCCCTGAAAATGGGTTTTTTCTTTACTACCACATGGCCAGGCTGCAAAATATTTAACTGTTATGCTGTGCTTCCCTTTTAAATATAAGTTCCAGTCTCAGGTTATTTCTTTGCTCACTAATATGAGCATAGGATGCTAGAAGCAGCCAGGCCACATCATGAACACTTTGCTGCTTAGGAATTTTTTCCACAAGATACTCTAACTCATCACTCTCAAGTTAAAAGTTCTGCAGATCCCTAGGCCAGGGGCACAATGCCTGAATCTCTTTGCTAACATATAACGAAAGTGACCTTTGCTCTAGTTCCCGATAAGTTCCTCATCTCCATCTGAGACCTCTTTAGCCTGGACTTTATTGTCCATATCACCATCAGCATTTTGGTCACAACAATTTAACAAGTCTCTAGGAAATTCCAAACTTTTCCTCATCTTTCTCTCTTCTTCAGAGCTCACCACACTCTTCCAACCTCTGCCTTTTACCCAGTTCTGACATTGCTTCCACATTTTCAGGTATCTGTATAGCAATGCCCCACTCCCGGTACCAATTTTCTGTATTAGTTTGTTCCTGCAGTGCTATAAAGAACTTTCTGTGACTGTGTGATTTATAAATAAAAGACGTATAATTTCCTCATGGTTCTGCAGACAGCACAGGAAGCATGGCTGGGGAGGCCTCTGGAAACACAAACATAGCCAAAGGGGAAGGGGAAGCAGGTATGTCTTACATGGCTGGAACAGGAGAAAGAGAGAGGAGGGGGAGGTGATACACACTTCTAAACAACCAGGTCTCATGAGAACTTGTTCACTCTCGTGAGACTAGAAAGGGAGAAGTTCACCCTCATGATCCAATCACCTTCCACCACGCTCCTTCTTCAACACTGGGGGTTACAATTCAACATGAGAATTGGGCAGGCACAAAAATCCAAACCATATCACATAGCCACCTTCATGTGGGCATGTGACTAAGTTCCAACCACTTTGATTTGTGAAAAAGTAATATTTAAGAATTTTGGTTCACATCTTACCCTCCACTTTTTTTTTTTTCCCTCCTGTGGGCCAAAGTATATAGAATTGATGCCTGTGATCCCAAAGATACCCCGTTTCAAAGAGAAGAAACTCATAGAGGTGGTACAATTCAAATTGTAGCTTGAAGGAATAATTTTTTAAAATTTTTCTTGAGTATAATTTTTCCTCTATATATTCTTATATACACAGAGCACATCCACTTTAATATTTATAACAGTGTGTATTATTTTTCCAAATTCGTGTTCACATAAAAATTCATAATGTAATAACTTACATTGTTAGTTATGTTTATGGTAGAAGTAGTATTTGTCAGAAATTAAAGCTTTAATTCAAAGTAGATTGTCATGATGGATTTTCAAGAAATATTGGTCAGTAGTAAAGATTTATCAGGATAAATAGAATCATCTAATAAGCACTTGGTACATACTTGCCACAGTTAAAATATCTCGTATTAAATTCTGAAAGCTACCTGTGATATTGTTACTATGTTTCTTCAATTTTATATAAGAGGATAGTGGCCCAGAAATAATAGGTAATTTTTCTAAGCTCATACAGTAAGAGGAAGCAATGAGATTTGAACTTGTTAACACTAGATTCAAAACCCAAACTCTTAACTACTTTAACTACTTTGCCTCCTCTGACACATAGAATACATAGAATACTTGTTTTTGTACTCTTTGAACTCTCTTCAGCTCTTCTTTATTCACGAGTTTTTCAAAGTTTCATTATAGGCACTCTTTACTTCTTACTATATTCTCTCTTTGTTTAAAATTACAATTATGCAAGTGTGTTACAATCTATATAATAACCAATTAATTTTGAGCCAAGGTTCTTTCTTTGAGCCAGTATTTAACTGTCTGAGGAAAATCTCTATTAGGATGTTTTAAATGAATGTTATAATTAATATATTAAGAACATATTGTTCCCTCCATTTCAGACTGATTCTGTTCCTTGTGTTCTCTGTCTCAGTTTATGTCATTGATATTCATCAGCTATGCAAACCCCACCTGTTCTAGGGGGTGGCCCTGCCCCTTTGACCTAGCATGGGACCACTTACTACATGGCTCTCAGAGAGGGTGACTCCACCCTGATGAACTGGGCAGAGTCACCCGGGCCACCAACAGTACAGGGGCACACATGCCCTTTGAGACCTATTCCGCCCCTGTGCCTCCAATGGCAGTGGCAGTTTTGATGATCTTTAAGTTACCTGCAGTGTCATCATCTCCTTTTCTTAAAGAATAGCATGTGTTCGCAGCCAAATAACTTTGTCTTCCTGTCCTGTAGAATCTAAGAAGTCTGACAGCATCCCTTGATTTTTGTTTTATCTCCACCTTCTTTAGTTCAAATTGGCAATGTTTCTTCAGGGTTGGCTTATAATATCCATGGATAATACCCATATTTATCTCCTTATCAAATAGTTGTTTAGTTTCTGAGTTCTCTGCAATATAGACAGTTCTCTGCAAATGAGAATTTTTCAAATCCTTAAGTTCTGTTTCTCTTTTCTTAACAATTCCTCCTTCAATTCATTGTTCTCTTATTGCATTTTACTACAAACAGTAGCGACCAAGCTGTTCCTTCAACACTTTGCTTAGTAACTTCCTTAGCTAAATATCCACTTCCATCACTTGCAAGTTTTACCTACCATAAAACACTAGAACATGGATAAAGAACAGCCAAGTTCTTTGTCACATTATAATAAGGATAACCTTCCCTCCAGGTTCCAGTACCATGTTCCTTATATCTGTTTGAGACCTCACCAGATTCACTTTTAATGTCTATATTTCTAGAATGCCTTTTAAAACTCTTGAGGTTCTGCCCATTACTCAGTTCCAAAGCTGCTCCCACGCATTCAGATAGCTTTCACAGCAGCCCACAAAATGATTATTAATCAGAGTTCTCCAGAAAAACAGACTGTATTATAAGGGATTAGCTTATATTATTATAGAGACTGACATCCCACAGAGTGCAGGCAGTAAGCTAGAGACCTGGGGAACTGGTGGTATAGTTACAGTCAGAGTCATAAGGCCTGCAGATCATAAAAGCTGATGGTATAAGTTCTAGTTCAAGTCCAAAGGCCTGAGAACTAGAAGACTGATGGTGTAAGATTCAGTCCATGGGCAGATGACTGATGTCTAGCTCAAGCAGTTAGTGAGGCAGAGAGAGAATGAATTCTTCTTTTCTCTGCCTTTTTGTTCCATTCAGACCTTCAGTGGATTGGATGAATTTCATCCAGGCTAGGCAGAGCAATCTGCTTTGCTCAAACAATTCAAATGCTCATCTAATCCAGAAACACTCTCACAGATGCAATCAGTTAGAAACAATGTTTAACAAATATCTAGCCCCCTGTCACCCAGTAAGTTTACAAATAAAATTAAGTGTCAGAGCATGGTAGATTCTTTTGTGTGTTCTTGTATGTGTGTCTAGAGCATCTACAGAAACATTTAGGACAGCAAATACTTACTGCGACAAAAAAACAGAAAAAAACAAACAAAAATTGAGGAAAAAGCTGAAATCTTGCTTTGAAAAACATAATTGTTTTAAATAGGGACATTTTGCTTAGTTTACACTACTATGAATGGAATTTAAAGCTTTCTTTAAGTCATTAAAATAATTGAAATTCTCACCATCTGCTCTGAGGGCCAGGTTCTGGCAATGGGCTATTAATTTGGCACAGGTAATAAATAGGTTGATAACAAGATAGTGACCCAAGGTGATGGAGGTGGAAAAAAAAAAAGCGTTTTCCTGAAGTTTATGATGTCAGGACATTATTAAATTAATTTATATTCCAGGAAAGTTTTGATGTTTTATTGAAGATTGCTTAAATGAAGCAACCCATAAATTGTTGCCTTAATGAAGTCATAATAGAAACACAGCCCATTTTAAATGAATCTAGTACTATGTGATAAGTATGAAGTATTTGTAAGTCAGTATCTGTTAGTAAATTGAAGATATGTAAAATAACAAAATTCTATTTCTTAATGCCTTTCTCGAACAAATGTGTCCCTACTTCTGTAAATAAACCGTCAAGACTGAGGTTATGTGAAATAGGTTCTTACTACAAAAGGTGGATAAAAAGGTAATAACATTTGCATGTGGACACCAATTCCTTTAGGTCCTTTTGGATCCCAGGAATAGAGAGGCTTCTACTCATGAAAATAGATATTTAAAACTGACCTAACATAGGGCCAGTTGGCTTATGATGCAGCTTAGAAATTTTAACTTACAGAGTAGACATCTTCCTTTAATACTTTCAAAAAAGTAGAGATTGTGTCCTGGGAGAAATATATCTATATGGCTATTCAATTTTGTTTTGTAGTCTCCAAGTATGTTGAAAATATATTCCCTATCTTTTTTTAAAATAATCATTTCTATCTTCTCAAACATTTTGTGGTGAATTCCAATGAAGTTAGTGGCCTAAGAATGATATATCTTGAATATCAAAGAATGTCAGACAGTTTCTTTGAGCTGGAGAATCCCACGTTTTTGAATAAATATATCCTACTTTGTATCTTTTCATTAAGGGTCACTTGAGAATATTTATAAAACTGTATTTGTAAATAATATCCATTGTTTCCAAATGTAATGTGATTTTTATTCTAAGCCACTTGGTTATAATGCTCTGAACATTCCCTTGGAATAGATTACAGTCCCACAAGATTGGAATGCAGGGAATGGTCAATTCTGTGTCTCAATTTTCTAAGAAATTTTACTGAGGAAGCTATTTTCTTCTCCTTAACCAAGAGTGTTGTTGAGATGAGAGTTAGGAGAAGCAGGAAAAGAGTCAAGCTAAAAATACTTAAATAATGAGACAAAGTCCAGACGGAGAGAAAATAATTGTAGATTTTTATTCATCCAGTAATGGTATCTTTAAAGGTTGTCATAAAGGAAGTTAATTAAAAAGAATAATCTATCAATGCAGAAAAAGCACAAAAGGAATTTAGAAATGTTATTTTAAAAGAATAGTAGTGCAATGTGAACTGGCAGCTGAAAATGTTATTTGTGTTGCCTAGTGGTGATTGCTGACCATACCTGGGGAGCAACAATCATTTTTACTTCATGGCCCATCTGTATTAAGCATCCATGTTGGGACAAAGCCCAGGTTTTAATTTATTGATTATCACCAGGGAGATGAGACAAGTTAAAACAAAGTAGGACTGAATCAAAGAAAAAAAAAATCACTATAGCACTTTACAAGGCTTTGACCCCTGGATTCTAGTTCCAACTTTGCTACTTTACATAGAACGTGTCCTTAAGTAACTTTAGCTCTCTCTGTACTAATGCTTAACTTTAAAATAAATTACTGGTTTCAGTGAAATCCTGAATAATTTCCAGCTTCAGTTGTTTAACATTGAATGTGTCTTGGCACAGGTTTTTCTATAATGTATCACCAGCAACTATGGTGATGACAGCTTTTGGAACATCCTTTCATTATTTCAAAAGGTAACCACTTTAGCTTTGTCTCATTACATCATAATTCCTTAGTGCTGGTTTGGCATTTATATTTAGTTGGGATTTGTATGTACTCTGACTGAGATTATAGCTTAAATAATGTTAGGAATTAAAACAATCCCATCAATAAAAATATTCCTTCATATCAATAGAAGAGAGAGCAAAAACACAACATATTAGTGTGTGAACATTAATATTTACATTATAAGGGAGGGATTATTATGAATTTAGGACAAAATCTCACACATTTTATATAGCAAAGAAGAAGAAAGAGAAAAGAATTCTCATATTCCCTTGATAAACCAAAAGCTGCACCTCCTGTTCCCTGTATCTCATGGGGAACTCCAAAACTGTTTTGAAAGATAAATTGTTTTTTCTTTTCTCTCTCTTTTTTTTTTTTTTTTTTTTTTTCCTACGGGGTGTAACTCTTTTGCCAGGCTGGAGTGCAATGGCGTGATCTCAGCTCAGTGCACCCTCTAACTCCCTGGTTCAAGTGATTCTCCTGCCTCAGGCTTCCCAGTAGCTGGGATTACAGGCATGCACCAGCGCACCTAGCTAATTTTTGTATTTTTAGTAGCGACCAAGTTTCACCATGTTGGCCAGAATGGTCTTGATCTCCTGATCTCGTGATCTGCCCACCTTTGCCTCCCAAAGTGCTGGGATTACAGGCGTGAGCCACCACGCCCGGCCAAGGTGAATTCTTATATTTATCTACACAGTATTTTGCCCACCACTTTAGAGGTATCCCAACACTATAAAAACCAAAGATTAGGCTTAATCCCTGAAGAATTTACTTCAAGTATACTGTTTCCAAGGAAATCCTCTGGAAAAAGAATGAGATAAATTGCTCTATTTGCCCTTTATAACAGAGAAACTTATTTTTATTTTTACAGTAAATAATCTAATATGGTTTAATTACTTGAGCCTCAACAACAACAAACAAGAAGAACATAGGTTCCTGGCTTTTTTTGTTTGTTTTTTGAGACTGAAACTTTTCGGGAAACTGTATATATAGTCACATAGAATACAGTGCAAATAAAGTAATAACTTGACCCCAAACAGAAACTTCAATATAGAAATCAGTTATGGTTATTGCATAATGGTGCCACTGGTTATGATTGTCTTTGTTTTGCCCTCTTAATTTTATTGTAATTACATTTGCTCAAGACCGCCCAGATATTGACATTATACACAAATGGATAAAAATTGCATTTTCTCCATTGTTGTAATTCAGGCTGTCTAATGGAAATAAAATGTAAGCTACATTTTGAATTTTTAATTTTCTAGCAGCTACAATATAGAAGAAAAAAGAAACAGATAAACTTTAATGATAGATTTTATTTAATCTGACATATCTAAAATATTGCCATTTCAGTATGTAATCAATATAAAAATTATTGAGCTATTTTACTTTTTATTAACCAAGTTTTTATAATCTGGTGTATGTTACCCTGTCAGCACATCTCAATTCGTAGCACTCATGTTTGAAATGCTCAGTAGCCACTTGTGGCTATAGGTTACTATATTGAACAATGCAGTTCTATCCAAATAAATAAACAAACAAATAAATAAATAAAAACATGTGATGCCTTTTCTTTGCAAGGGTGGTACACATATGATTTTATTCTGTGATTTTTAAGTTATATGCCTATGGGATTACTTTTTTTTCAATTTCTGTTGTGGTTTGTGGGTAATAATTACAAACATCCCTTCTTAGCCCCCTGTGTTCCTAACCAACTGAGAACATGACACAAATTTTATATAATGTAGATTAAAATACCAGCTTCAACTAAAAAAGAAAAAATTCCGCATTGAATGATGTGGTTTAAATCTGTGTCTAAACTATATTTCTTAATGTAGTTCCTTAGCTTTAATTTTGGGACTGCTGCCTGCATTGGGATGTGTAGAGAATAGTGAATGCCTACCCAAGCATTAGAGGGGCTGGGTAAACTGAGGGCTGCAGGGAAGCAGAACCAGAAAGAGCCTTTTTGCATCCTCAACAATGAAATAACTTTTTCTCTCCTTTTGGAGGAAGAGATTTTGGAAAATAATTTTCCAATATTATTTCACCTTGGAGAACGAAATGGACAAGGAATAATAAAGTAGTCCAAAATTTTCAAAGAGAATTAGATTTTAATTATACTAAAGAATATTAAGTAATATGTAATAGGAGGAGGTACACTAAAAAGCTTTTAACTGGAATTATGGGTGCTTTTGTTTGCAGTACTAAGCAGAACATGCATATTTATGTTAGAAAGAGGTATGGTAAAAAGCACTTAACTAAAATTATGGGTGAGTTTATTTGATGTTTTGCCATACCATGCCAATTAAAAGAAACAAACAAACAAACAAGCATGCACATAGCCTGTCTTTCTTACCTGAGTTTCTGTGTTACCCATAGCACTCAGGAAATCCATCCGAATTTGACTAATTAGACTCTGAAAATAAGTGCCATAGCTAGATGTATGCAGCTGGTGTGACTTACATATTGTTGACTACAACTCAGTGAAAAACGACTGACATTTAATGCCCAAGAGCAGGAAAGTGGCTAAATCTAAGCTTATTTATTTTTTGTTTGTTTATGCTGAACAATCATTGACAAGTTGGGATGACTTAACAAATATTCTCCCATTTTGCTTCCTTATATAGTTTTCTATGTTTTAAAAGCAGCCTTCCAAATATGTCTGACTTTCCTCCTACATCATAGTAAATAATTTTCAAATCCAATCACTAATAAATCTGAAGTGGAAGGAAATAACATGGAATTGTTTACTATTTACTCTTTTCTCTTAGTTTCTAAGCTTTTCTGTTTCTAAAAAAATTAAAATAAAAATTTTTAGTATGCAAAAAAAAAAAACAAAAAATAGGACCTGATGTCACTGAAGTCCAAAATTGTCTGTTTTGAAAGATCATGAACAATTTGAGTATTGGAAAACTGTAGTTTCCAATATTTCAATATCTTTGGAACACACTATTAGAGCCCTGCAAACCTGAAGCAATGAGTTCTGAGAGAGGAAGGTGGTCCCAGAGACCATGGAAATGTGCTTTGGGATGACAAAATGCTTGTAAGGGTTGACTTTGTCAAAATCATGTATTTGATTATGCAGTACCCTTAATTTATATTTTTTTACTATCTCTACTATTTCACACTTATTCAAAATCATTTGTTAGCATTTTCCCTGAAATCTAAATAAAAATATAGGTTGAGATATATGGCTAGGTCTGAAATAAAGGCATAGACCTCTCTAAAACTGAAAAAATACAGTGATGGTTGGCCAAGATGACTGATTAGAAGCAGCTGCAGTCCACAGGCTGCCGTCTTTGCTATTTCACAGGCTGCACTGGTGATACCTCCAGGTACGGGAGGGACCAAGGCAACTAGAGTCTGGAGCAGACCCCCAGCAAACTGCAGCAGTCCTATGGAAGAGTGGCCTGTCTGTTAAAAGAAAAACAAAAAGCAACAACAACATTGACAAAAATGACCCCACAAAAACCCCATTCAAAGGTCAGCTACCACAGAGATCAAAGCTAGATAAGCCCACAAAGATGAGAAAAAGTCAATGCAAAATCACTAAAAACTTAGAAAGCCAGAGTGTCTCTTCTCCTCCAAATGGCCACAACACCTCTCCAGCAAGAGTACACAACTGTGCTGAGGCTGAGATGGCTGAACTGACAAAAGTAGGCTTCAGAAAGTGGGTAATAATAAACTTTCCTGAGCTAAAGGAGCGTGTTCTAACCCAATACAAAGATGTTAACAATCATAATAAAACAATACAGGAACTGATAACCAGAATAGCCAGTTTAGAGAAGAGCATAACTGACTGCATAGAGCTGAAAAACACAGCACAAGAACTTCACAATGCAATCACAAATATCAATAGCAGATTAGACCAAGCAGAGGAGAAAATCTCAGAGCTTGAAGACTATCTTTCTGAAATAAAACAGGCAGACAAGAATAAAAAGGAAGAAATAAAACCTCTGAGAAATATGGGATAATGTAAAAAGACCATACCTACAATTGACTAGGGTACATGAAAGAGATGGGGAGAACAAAACCAATGTGGAAAACATACCTCAGGGTATCATCCAGGAGAACTTCCCCAACCTAGAAAGACAGGCCAACATTCAAATTCAGAAAATCCAGAGAACCCCAGTAAGATAGTCCATGAGAAGATTAACCCCAAGACACCTACCCCTCAGATTCTCCAAGGTTGAAATGAAGAAAAAATGTTAGGGGCAGCCAAGAGAGAAAGGCCAGGTAACTGACAAATGGAAGCCTTTTGGGTTAACAGCAGACTTTGCAGCAGAAACCCTACAATCCAGAAGAGAGTAGAGGCTAATGTTCAACATTCTTCAAGAAAAGATTTTCTAACCCAGAATTTCATATCCAACCCAGCTAAGCTTCATAAGTGTAGGAGAAATAAGATCCTTTTCAGATAAGCAAATGCTGAAGAAATGTGTCACCACCAGGCCTGCCTTGCAAGAGTTACTGAAGGAAGCACTAAATATGGAAAGTAAAAACTGTTACAAGCCACTACAAAAACATATGGAAGCACACAGACCAGTGACACTATGAAGCAACCACATAAACAAGTCTGCAAAATAACCAGCTAGCATCATGATGACAGAACCAAATTTACACATAGCAATATTAACCTTAAATGTAAATGGGCTAAATGTCCCAATTAAAAAATGCAGAATGGCAAGCTGGATAAAGAGTCAAGACCCTTTGGTATGCTGTCTTCAAGAGATCCATCTCACATTCAAAGACACATATAGGCTCAAAATAAAGAGACGGAGGAAAATTTACCAAACAAGTGGAAAACAGAAAAAAGCAGGAGTTGCAGTCTCAGTTTCTGACAAAACAGACTTTAAACCAACAAAGATAAAAAAAGACAAAGAAGGGCATTACATAATGGTAAAGAGTTCAATTCAACAAGAAGAGCTAACTATTTTAAATATATATTGAAACAACACGGGAGCACCCAGATTCATAAAGCAAGATCTTAGAGACCTACAAAGATATTTAGACTCCCACACAGTAATAGTGGGAGACTTTAACACCCCACTGACAATATTAGACAGATCATTGAGACAGAAAATTAACAAAGATATTCAGGACTTAAACTCAGCTCTGGATCAAGCGGACCTGATAGACATTTACAGAAATCTCTACCCAAAACAACAGAATATACATTCTTCTCAGTGCCACATGTGACTTATGCCAAAATTGATTACATAATCTGAAGTAAAACGCTAGTCAGCAAATGCAAAAGAACTGAAGTTATAACAGTCTCTCAGACAGTAGCACAATCAAATTAGAACTCAAGATTAAGAAATTCACTCAAAACCACACAACTGCATGAAAATTGAACAATCAACCTGCTTCTGAATGACTCCTGAGTACATAATGAAATTAAGGCCAAAATCAAGACGTTCGTTGAAACTAATGAGAGTAAAGAGAAAACATACCAGAATCTCTGGGATGCAGCTAAAGCAGTGTTAAGAGGGAAATTTATGGCACTAAATGCCTTCATCAAAAAGGTAGAAAGATCTGAAATCAATAACCTAACATCACAACTAAAGGAACTAGAGAGCCAAGAGCAAACAAACCCCGAAGCTAGCAGAAGACAAGAAATAACCAAGATCATAGTGGAACTGAAGGATATAGAAACACAAAAACCCCTTGTTTTTAATAAATGAATCCTGGAGCTGGCTTTTTGAAAAAAAAAAATAATAAAATAGACAGCTAGACTAATAAAGAAGAAAAGAGAGAAGCGTCAAATAGACACAATAAGAAATGATAAGGGGAATATTACCACTGACCCCACAGAAATACAAACAACCATCAGAGAATACTATAAACACATCTATGCACATAAACTAGAACATCTAAAAGAAATGGATAAATTTCTGGAAGCATACACTCTCCTAAGACTGAACCTATGAAGAAATTGAATCCCTGAATAGACCAATAATGAGTTCTGAAATTCAGGCAGTAATAAATAGCCTATCAACCAAAATAAAGCTCAGGAACAGATGGATTCACAGCTAAATTCTACCAGAGGCATAAAGAAGAGGTGGTACCTTGTCTACTTAAGCAATTCCAAACAATCAAAAAGGAGAGACTCCTCTCTAACTCATTTTAGGAAGCCAGCATCATCCTGATATCAAAACTTGGCAGAAATACAACAAAAAAGACAACTTCAGGCCAATATCCCTGATGAACATTGATGAAAAATCCTTAATAAAATACTGGCAAACTGATTCCAGCAACACATCAAAAACTTACCCACCATAATCAATTTGGCTTCATTCCCATGATGCAAAGTTGGTTTAATATATACAAATCAGGAAACATAATCCATCACATAAAAAGAACTAAAGACAGAATGAATATGACTATCTCAGTTGATGTAGAAAAGGCCTTCAATAAAATTCAACATCCCTTCATGCTAAAAACTCTCATAAACTAGGTATTGAAACAAACTTCGAAATAATAAGAGCCGTATATGACAAACCTACAGTCAATATCATACTGAATGGGCAAAGCTGGAAGCATTCCCCTTGAAAACTGGCACAAGAAGAGGATACCCTCTCTCACCACTCCTATTCAACATAGTAATGGAAGTTCTGGCCAGGGAAATTAGGCAAGAGAAAGAAATAAAGCATATGCAAATAGGAAAAGAGGGAGTCAAATTATCTTAATTTGTAGATGACATGATGCTGTATCTAGAAAACCCCATCATCTCACCCTTAAGCTGATAAGCAACTTCAGCAAAGTGTCAGGATAAAAAATCAATGTGCAAAAATTGTTAGCATTCCTATATACCAACAACAGGCAAGTAGAGAGGCAAATTGTAAATGCATTACCATTCACAACTGCTACAAATAGAATAGAATACCTAGAAATACAGCTAACCAGGGATGTGAAGGACTTCTTTAAAGATAACTACAAACCAATACTCAAGGAAATCAGAGAGGACACAAACAAATGGAAAAATATTTCATGCTCATGGACAGAATAAATATTGTGAAAATGCCCATACTTCCCAAAGTGATTTATAGATTCAGTGCTATTCCTGTTAAACTGCCATTGACATTCTTGACAGAATTAGAAAAAACTATTTCAAAATTCATATGGAAACAAACAAAAAAAAGCCAAATAGCCAAGACAATCCTAAGCAAAAAAAAAAAAAAAAAAAAGCTGGAGGCATCACACTACCTGACTTCAAACTATAAGGCTACAGTGGCCAAAATAGCATGGTACTGGCACAGAAACAAACACATATACCAATGGAACAGAATAGAGAACTTGTAAATAAGACTGCACGCCTACAACCATCTGAACTTCAACAAGCCTGACAAAAGCAAGCAACGAGGAAAAGACTCCCTACTTAATAAGGACTCCTTATTAATAAATAGGCTAGCAACATGCAGAAAATTAAAACTGGACCCCTTCCTTACACTTTATAGAAAAAATAAGATAGAAGAAAGACTTAAATATAAAACCCAAAACTATAAAAGCCGTAGAAGAAAATCTAGGCAATACCATTCAGGACATAAGCATGGGCAAAGATTTCATGGCAAAAATGCTAAAAGGAATTGCAACAAAAGCAAAAATTGACAAATGTGATTTAATTAAACTGAAGACCTGCACAGCAAAAAATACAAGACCACACAATTACGTGAAAATTGAACTATCATAAGAGTGAACAGACAACCTACAGAACGGGAGAAAATTTTTGCAATCTATCCATCTGAAAAAAGTTTAATATCCAGCATCTACAAGAAACTTAAACAAAATATACAAGGATAAAACAAATCCCATTAAGAAGCGGGCAAAGGACATGAACAGACACTTCTTAAAAGAAGACACTCTTGTGGCCAACAAACATAAACTCAACATCAGTTATCATTAGAGAAATCCAAATCAAAACCACAGTGAGATACCATCTCACACCAGTCAGAATGGCAGTTATTAAAATGTCAAGAAACCAAAGATGCTGGTGATGTTGCAGAGGAAAAGGTAGGCTTTTACCCTGTTGGTGGGAGTGTAAATTAATTTAACTATCACGGAATACAGTGTGGTGATTCCTCAAATATCTAGAAATAACATTTGACCCAGTGATCCTGTTACAGGGTATATACCCAAAGGAATATAAGTTATTCTGTAATGCAGATACATGTCTGTGTATGTTCAATGCAGCATTATTCACAATAGCAAAGACATGGAATCAATCCACATGATTATCAATGATAGACTGAATAAATAAAATGTGTTACACATATGCCATGGAATACTACACAGCCATAAAAGTGAACGAGATCATGTCCTTTGCAGGGACATGGATGGAGCTGGAAGCCATTATTGTCAGCAAACTAATGCAGGAACAGAAAACTAAATACTGCATGTTCTCACTTGTAAGTAGAAACTGCATGATGAGAACACAGAGATACATGGCGAGGAAGAACATACGCTGGGGCCTGTCAGGAAGCAAAGGGAGAGCATCAAGAATAACTAATAGATAATAGGCATAATACCGATGTGATGAGATGATCTGTGCAGCAAACCCTGGTACACGTTTACTGATGCAACAAACCTGCACACCCTGCCCATGTACCCCAGAACTTAAAAGCTGGACAAAAAAGGCAAAAACAACAACAACAACAAACAAACAAACAAAAATCCAAAACATAGTGGTTTTCCGAGAGAGGATCAATTTGGGTCCCAAAGAGCTGAGAGGAAACCAGTCTTCTCTCACCACTCAATACCGATTTGCTTGTGTGAGCATTGCATTGATTTTGTCTTTCCAGTAATGGACATCACTATGAAACTTATAAAATATTTGGATAGAGTTCATAAAAATACCAATTTATTTTAATAGCCATTTTTTGCATTCCTACTATGTGACATGCACTTCCAGAGTCACTGGTGATATGAATATAAAATATTTCATTCTGACTCCAATGGTCTTAAATTATGTCCAATAGACTACAATAAATATGTGAGCAAAATATTATGTCAATGCAATGAGGGAGAATATTCCTCTAACAAAATATCTCCAGAAACAGTCTTTGGAAACTTGCAATATGAAAAAAATTTTGCTGTTTTTAGTGGGGCACAGATAGACTGCTGTCCAGAGCAAATCTCTAGAAAGAAAAATACCCATAGGAGTTTTCAGACAATCCCTCATATAATTTGCCCAAATATCTAATTAATTTAGTCAAAAACATCTATTCCCATATATTCTTTGAAATGATATAGACAAAGCTTAAATACCTCGTAAGCTCAGTGTCCTAGAAAGTTACCTAATGCCTGACAAATCAATAAAAAACCTATTTCAATATTTGGCATTATGTACAAAAAGTACCTCTGATTTTTGGACTGGTTGATTGAGATTGGGTAAGGGTACTAGGGAGGGGAGTACAGAGTTGAGGGCAGAGTGAAACAGAATCCTGCCGTTTAATGGTCTCATCTGAGTGTGGGCCAGGCTGCCAATACAGCACTCTCAAGTAGAGGAATAAGGATGACGGAATTATTAAGGACGATGGAATTAACACGTATTGAAAGGATATTATAAGACAGAATTTACAATACACCTGTTCAGAATTATGGTACAGGTTATAAGGGGCATGTAATAGTGAGTCCTTTGCTGTTTCTATTGTGATACAGTTACTGAAGAAAAATTTACAGTAGAAAATCATTTACAAAGAACTAACTACTAAAATGTGAAAGATAAGCTAAATGTGCTGAGTAATTTTTTTTAGACAGTTTTATCTCAGCTCACTGCGACCTCTGTCTCCCAGGTTCAAGCATTTCTCCTGCGTCAGCCTCCCAAGTAGCTGAGATTACAGGCACCCATCACCACACCTAGATAATTTTTTGTATTTTTTAGTAGAGAGGGAGTTTCACCATGTTGGCCAGACTAGTCTCGAACTCCTGACCTCAGGTGATCAACCCACCTCAGCCTCCCAAAGTGCTGGGATTACAGGTGTGAGATATCATACCCTGCCCTGAGTAATTTTTTATACTTTTCCTCTACTTTTAATTATTTTCTTGGTATCCCTGCCTATATCACAGTAGAATGAAACTCTTCAAGCAGAACATAATATAGGTATAGTGGATTACACATTCAAAAATGTGTTTTTAGCCAAAATTAGTTGCAGATACTGAATGTTAGGTCTTCATGTTCATTTGAGAACAAATTACTTAGAAAAGCATTAACTCGTTTTTGCAAGAATTACTGTACTTTAATTCTTACCAATATATGACTCCAGAAATATCTTTAGTGTCACAGTCTATTTAATTTTTGCTTCCTTGCTCTATCGTTACACACAAGTACACCTACATATGAAACGTGCCCTCATAGCAGTAGACAGCTCACATTAAATGTGTATTATCATGAACAGTGCTTATTGCTCACCTCATATGGGAAAAAATGTCTTAACTGCTGGATTGTGGGTAGTTTTTAAACATTTGCAACTTACTTAAACAAGATTATTTTCATTGCTCCCTTAATTTTTCTGAGTGGAAGGGAATCAAACCATACGTAAGCTAATTTCTATTATACATAGTTTAAGACTTTGTAACCTTAGATTAAAGGGTATCTGAACTTCCTCTCCGGAAAAGTTCAGAGCCTTGGTGGCATGGCTGGTGAGGTCTTATGGGCTTGAAAAACTATAGAAACCAAGATAAATTATTGAAAATTTCATAATTCCATTAATTTGCCCAAAACCTTTGACGTCCTAAATCCTAGTGTGATTTCCCTCAAACCCCCTATCCAATCTCTGTTGACATCTCCACAAGTCCCATTATTATTGCCTGATTTGATACTGAATTTTCCTGACCTCCCACAGTCTCTCTTTTCTCACAGCATGCTCATCTTCTAATATAACATAATTGACTTATTTTTTAATCAACCATTGTTTCCCCTTTGCTGCTAACAGGTAAGCTTTATCAAGACGGGAACATTTTTGTTTTGTTTTGTTTTATTTGAAGTTCCTAGAACCATGCTCAATTCATAGTAATGCTCCATAAATATTTATTGGTAGACAAAATGAAGCTGACAGTTGAGCAAAGACATAAATGTGGTAAGAGAATAAATCATGAGGATATCTACTGAGAATGTGTTCCAGAAGGAGGGAACAGAAAGCTCAAAAAGGGAAGACAGGAGTCATAAGCAGCAAAGACGCCAGTGTAGCTAGAAAGAATGAGTAATGCGAAAATAATAGAAAAGCAAATCAATGATGGAGCTAAATTTGAAGCCAGTGTGGCTTAGAGTGTGTGCTCTTAACTCTTAAATTTAGATTGATGTCCAACTCTCCCATTTATTTGCTATATTAATTGGAGCAAAGTTCATGAATACACTCAAGCTCAGTACTCTCAGTAGGATAGAGGTAACTACCTCATAAAAATATCGTTAAGAGGTGAAGTGTTGTAGTGTAAAGCACCTTGCCAATGTATTAATAAATAGTGGACTCCTTTTCACCCATTCCCATCTCATTATTTGCTGGGTGCACAGCAGTGGTTTGGATCAGAGAAGAACTCTAAAAAATACTACAAAAATATATCTGCTACTAGTCCCCAAATCTAAACCTAAGAACCATTAGCATATGTAACCTACCAAGCTATGTCAAATAATACTCTGAAAGATTATGAGGAAAGAATAAATTCTCAAATAAACTCATGTCAAAAACAGCTGGCACTCGACCAATTGTCTAATCAGGGAATTACCCAGGGCTGGACAACAAATTTTGAGTAATGACTTGAGTAGTCCTCCAGATAGTTGAGTTTCCCATTTAAGAAGAGCCTGTGGTGAGAGATAAGGACCCAGGTCAAAGATAATCCTAATCACAATCCTAGACAGGGGACCTCCACTTTACACTGGAAGGTCAATGCCAGTTGTATTCCTTGTGCCTCTCTTCAACTCATGTGGAAGAAGCCAGTAAACATTTGCTTACAGCATTGGAGATTAACCTTTCTAGGTAGAGTACCGAGACTCAACATCAAGTAAAATTTAAAGGATTAGAGGCCTTTGATATGAAATTTCTAACTTCCAATAACCCAGCATATTTTCAAATTATAATAATCATATTGTGGTCAGCATGAAAGATATTTAGAGAATCACATTTCCATATTTTTTTACAAATTTAGTGATTCACCACTGTCTTGAATATATGTCTGTGCATAAGTCTCGATCTCCAATTAGAAAGCAGACTCATTAAACACAGTGAATTTCCTGCCAAAGACATTCATCCTTTCCACCCTTAACACACTGGCATCACCAATCGCCCTTCTAGATATGTTAAAGAAACTTACTATTTGATTGGGTCTCTGCAAGGAAAAGTAATTTCCTGGTTTAGATGAATATCCTAAAGAAGAGCAGTGCATTCAGGGAATAACAATCAGGGCTGATGTCCGTCAGGCTTAGGAGGTGCTATTTTGCGAACCCACAATATACTTAGGAGTCTTTGAAAGTATTTCAATTTCTTTTTAGTTTTTTCAGAAAAACTGAAGGTTTATATTGAAGAAAATGCTTTAAAATATGGTATTCATATATTCTATATATTAATGTGATTATAAATACAGGAAGCAGTACATGAAGGCAAATATGCCACTCTATGTCACAGTGTGACTCTGAACTCAATATATGTTCTATGTTTAGAATAGAAACATTGCCAAGGGCTCTAGTATAGCTCTGCCATGGCCATCTTTTTAAAATGTAACTTACTTCTATTAAAGCTCATCAAAAAGGCAGGCAGCCATACACGGAGGAGACAGAGTTAGATTGGCACAGAAACCATCAGCACAGGAAACCGGAGACCCTTTTATCCCAGTTGGGGCCGTGCCTTCTTTTGGCCTATGAGTCTGAACCACAGCTCTGCCTCATCTTTTCTGCTTTTACGCTGGACTTGGCAGCCTGGCTCTCGTAATGCTTAGTTTTTAACTTCAATTTATTGCCTTTACTTCACTCCAATTTGTGTTTTCAAGTTATAGATCTGATCTTTAGGCTGGAAATCAAACGTAAATTCTCAGAAATTCCTTTTTAGAGCCGTTGTGTAGTATTTAACATATGTCCCTAGATTAACCACCAAGCCATATCAGCTTTTCAGGAATGGGTCATGCTTCAAGTCCTGGTACTGAGTATGAAAGAAAGTATTGTCCGTCACCACTGATGCAATTCTAACTATAAAACAAACTACTTCTTTGCTAAGCTCTCCAAAGTTCACAATATTTCTATTCAGCCTTAATCAGGGGAAAGCTTAAGATTGGTGTTATTTCAAGTTACTAGTTTTTAATTATTGTTCCATAATCCCAGCCTTTGCTCTACAGTAGCTCAATAAAGCTTGAATATATAGTATTAGCTTAAAATATATTTTTAATTTTTAATTTTTGTGGGTACATTGTAGGTGTATATATTTTTGGGGTATGTGAGATGTTTTGATACAGGCATGCAATGCGTAATAATCACAGCATGGAAGATGGGGTATCCATGCCCCCCAAGCATTTATCCTTTGTATTACAAACATGCCAATTATACTCTTTTAGTTATTTTAAAATGTACAATTAAATTATGATGGACTATAGTCACCCTGTTTTGCTATCAAATAACTAGGACTTATTTATTCATTCTATTTTTTTGTACACATTAACCATCCCTACCTCCTCTTCAACCTCTCAATACCCTTCTCAGTCTCTGGTAACCATCCTTCTACCCTTTGCCTCTATGGGTTAATTTTTTTTTTTTTTTGTAATGGGCATAAGAAATCAGGCCTGAAAAAGTTAATTCTACGAGGTAGGCTTATTTTATTTTATTTCTTCATTGTTGATTCATTAATATAGTCAGGTATTTAGTCAACAAATAATACTTTATGTATTCCATGCCAAGTATGACTTCTTTAGTTTTATTTATTTTGTACTACTTTTGTCTTATAACTAAAGTACTGCTTTGCTCTGAATGACTAATATTTTATATCAAACTTCATATTAAACATACTTGATAAGCAAAAAAGAAACTTAAGTTTACATCACTCTGAGGAGGGGGCTTCTGTGGATTTGATGGATGTTGTTAATCAGACCCATTGGTTTTAATGAATAAGTCTTTCCCTGTTTCCCTGGCTTTGAGATAGGAAATCTGTAATGATCTATACTGCTAGACCAACATTGGGCCAGTGGGTCAGTGCCTACAAGTGGGAATTCAGAGAAGAAAATTCAAGGTATTAAAGATAAGTCAGACAAATAGAAGGTAAAAATTAGATAAGTTGAGCATTTTTCATTTATTTTAAGATGTATATATATTTAAGGCATGCAAAGAGAGGATAACAGTTAATAAATATAATTTTTTTATCATAAGATATGATATGAAACCTTTGTGTTTGCCATGGAAGAGGAAGAAAGGGCTGGGAGATTTTCTAGGAGCTTTTCACAACCTCAGTCTGGAGTTGACATACTACTTCTGTTGGCATTTTTCTGGCCAATATTTGTCACCTGACCTATTGTTTTCTGGGGCTGGAGAGTATATCATTCTTATATCTAGGGTAGGGTTGTCAGATTTAGCAAAAAATATGCAGATCATCAAGCTGAATTTGAATTTCATATAAACAACAATAATTCACCTATACTAAAAATTGTCCATTGTTTATCTGAAATTTAAATTTAACTGGCCATCTTGTTTTTTACCTGACAACCCTCCCATAAAAGAAAGGGGCCTTAATGAGCCTTAGTAATGGTTATTTCAATTCTGTAATCAAATTCTTTCAGACATTTTCTTTTGAGTGGGGAAAACTTTTTTTTTTTTTTTTTTTTTTGCCCCAGGTGATTTCTTCTGGCAACCCTCAAATTCACCACCTTGGCCCTGTCTTGGGTCATTGAAAAAGCTGTTTACTAACTTTATTTCCTAAATTCTGTTCTTTTCTAATAGCACTTTTATATGAAAAAGCATGGCTTGCAAACTGGAATTACAGCTACCTATAAAGTGGTAGAAAAAAATTTAGCTGCTAAAGTGTATCCTGAGGAGTTTGTAGGTACCTGTTGACTTTTGTTGAAGAGCAGAGTTTGACTCAGGGAAATAGTACAACTTGCCCCTGAGGCTATATTCCATGAACAGAGCAAAGTTTAGAATGCATGAGCAACTTTAAAGACACACCAGAACAGAAGCAGTAGTTCAGGGAATTGAACTTTTAGAAACTAGCTTAAAAAGTTGGTCCAAAAAGATACGCGTGAATGTGAATTTTAGGAGAAATGATTTAAGGATGGAGGAAGAAATGTCTGGGGAGAAGGAGGTGAGAGGACAGGTCAGGCATTCAAGAAAGTGCATACCAAAACCATTTTTGTGGTTTGGGGGAGGATTAGTTCCTAAATTTCTATAATTAGATGAGAGACAAAATGAATATAAAAGCAAAGGTATAAGTGCTTAATAGTTATTAGCCCTTAATTACTTGTATTGATGCCAAGATAGATTTTTTTCCCCACACTCAAACCTTTCCTAAATTCAGGTGTATCTTAAAATCTATGAAGTCTTAAAACTGTCTGCTGCCAGGTGGTAGTTGTGACTTAGTGGTCTATAAACTTTCCTTTGACACCTTTTGTAATATTAAGTAATTGCGCCAACATGTCTATTATAAGGAAAACAACTGCATTGATAAACCAAACATGACTAAATAGCTTGCAAGAAATATGATAGTGCAGAGGGAGCAAGTAAAAAATAAAATTCTTACATGTTAGTCCTAGCAATGACCACAGGCATATTTGCATAATGATCTCCTCTTACCCCCATCTCAAAATTCCCACTCATTTGGGGATGGTGCAAGTGAGCAGTGCAATGGGTTTGGAGCCAAGAATACCTGAAATATCAGATCTTGAATAACTGAGCACAATAGACTGAATGTTTATGTCCTCTAAATATTCATATGTTCAAACCTAATCCCCAATGTGATGGTATTTGAAGGTGTGGCCTTTGGAAGGTCATTAGGTCATGAGGGTTACTGAAAGGATTAGTACCTTTACAAAAGAGACCACAGAGAGTGCCCTCATTTCTTCTGCCAAGAGTGGACACAAGAAGACTGCTATATGAGTCTGTTCTCACGCTGCTATGAAGAAATTCCAAGACTGAGTAATTTATAAAGAAAAGATGTTTAATTGACTCACAGTTCTGCATAGCTCAGAAACCTCAGGCAACTTACAATCATGGTGGAATGTGAAGGGGAATAAGGGTACCTTCTTCACAGGGCAGCAGAAAGAAGTGCTGAGCAAAGGGTGAAAAGTCCCTGATAAAACCATCAGATCTCATGAGAACTCATTCACTAACATGAGAACAGCATGGGGGTAATGTCCTCATAATTCAATTACCTCCCACTGGGTCCCTTTCATGACACTTGGGGATTATGGGAACTAAAATTCAAGATGAGATTTGGGTGGGGACACAGCTATACCATATCAACTGCCATCTATGAACCAGGGAGAGGACCCTAACCAAAACCTGACTGTACTGGCTCCCTGATCTCAGACTTCCAGCCTCCAGAACTGTGAAAAATAAATGTCTGTCATTTATAAGCCTCCTAGTTGATGGTATTTTGTTATAGCAGCCCAAATGAACTAAGACTGATAGTTGAATCTGTTTTGTTTTGTGCTTCAGTCACTATATACCTATTTCAATTAAACCAAAGTACATCGTTTACTTATTGTATAGCAATAGTTCTGGTGGTAAACATTTTTGAGGAAATTAGGAAAAGGGTTATCATGCAATATAAATGGAGTAATACACATAAAGTGCCAAGAATGTGGTCTGTCACAACATTAATAAGTGTTATTATTACTTGATTTATTTATTGCATTAGCATCATTTTAATATAATGGCTTTTCTAATTAAGCTCATAGAATCAACATGAATAGTTATTTTATTTCTTTTTCTCCCAACTCTACCAATCTGCTCAAGCCCCTAGACAAATTCTTCTAGTCACTACTATTGATTATTCTTCTTGCACATCTTCGTCTTTTTCCTTTTGTTAAGCACATTTTGATACTCCTTACTTAACTAGGTTCTAATTACAGTTTGAGTGGAATCCAAGTTTCACAATTTCTGGGTATCCATCTTGAGGGTTCCCCAGAGATCTCTGCCTCCTCAAACTCATTTGACACATTGTCTAGACAGCTTTAAATTCTAGCTCCATGTATTCCTAACTGAAGAACTTCATTTCTTTCATCCATGCAATGGCAGTAATAATTATACTTATTTCAAAAAGTTGTGAAGATTAAATGTTAAGAGTGTTTGATACTTAAATCGTACTAAAGAAATACTAGTTCTTGCCATAATTCTCAGTGCCAGATATTGTCAACTCTTGGCAAATTTATGTACCTTCTACCCAATTGTATTTTTAATTCCTTAAAAACAGCAAATATAGTCTATATGGGTCCCGGCACCATGCTTTTTATTTAATGTATTAAGCTAACACTTAGATATGCTAATCTAGGGATTTAAAACACATGGCAGCCTTAAAAAAGGGTGAGTTCATGTCCTTTGCAGGGACATAGATGAAGCTGGAAACCATCATTCTGAGCAAACTATCAGAAGTTCAGAAAACCAGACACCACATGTTCTCACTCATAGGTGGGAACTGAACAATGCGAACGCTTGGACACAGAGTGGAGAACATCACACAACTGGGCCTGTTGTGGGGTGGGGGACTGGGGGAGGGATAGCATTAGGATCAATACCTAATGTTAATGACGAGTTGATGGGTGCAGCAAACCAACATGGCACATATATACCTATGTAACAAACCTGCATGTTGTGCACATGTACCCTAGAACTTACCGTATTATAATAATAATAAAATAAAAAATAAAATGCATGACATGATCTAGGAACCTGGTGGTAATGGAACTCTTCTGTATTTTAAAAGCATCAATGTCAGTATCTTGGTTATGATATTGTACTATCATTTTATAAAATGTTATCATTGGGTAAACTGGTAAGAGATACACAAGATTTCTCCAGATTATTTCTTGCAACTGTATTTAAATCTACAATTATCTCCAAACAAATTTTAATTTAAAAATATATTGCATGTTAACCATAGTCGTTTGGTGTTCTGTGATGGTGTCTTTTGTTTTTATTTTATACAAATTGAGGGTTATAAATAAAATTACCTTTAGTAAAATAAACTAAAAATAATAAAGGAAAATTATTTAAGTACTGATCCATGTAAGTACATTTGCCTCTTTTTGTAAACTCCTGAAACCATTTAACTCATCTAAAATTGTTGGGCACTTGGGAGTTGTATATACTCAGTGGTTCCTGTTAGAGTTTGTGAGTTTAAATTTTCGCTTCCTTTGCCAATTTAATGCCTTATTTGCTATTGCTGGCTCCTCTCCTCAGGAGTCATTTCACCTTCCCAAGCATTTTATCACCTCGCACACAACCCATCTGTGTTGTTCTAGGCCAATTGTAGCAGAAGAGAGCTATGCCAAGCCCTCTGTGGATTCAGGCACCTTCCCCTGCCCTTGAGCACCTGGGCATTCTGGAAATGTCTTTATCTTTTTTTTTTCTAAATGAAATACGAAATAGCTTTAATCATGCAGTGCCAATGTGAACAAAAGAAGCCAAAGTGATTAGAAGCTGCATTTTACCAGGATCTCAGCTGTCACTTCAGATAGCCTGTGTGGAAGACACTAACTGAAGCTTGAACATGAGCGATGCATCTCTGGGGCTGCTGTGTCCGTGAGATGAAGGCAGGTGTTATAATCTCAACTCAAATCTTATGTCATTTCTGGTATCCTCCTATTTTATTATTTGATGTGTGCGTCTACAACTCCAGGATAAATTTGATCACTCACTAGCGAATGCTCTATGTATTTGGACATATATGCAGGCACTGGGGGTTTTATAATGTAACTTTGAGTTCAAGTATTTTACTACAAGTTGTTGTGCTCACAATAAATTTGGACAGGATTGCTAGCTGTCATCTGTGGAGAATAGTATTCTATTTATAATAATAATAATACCAAGTATCAAGAGGGACAGAAAACACTGCCATCTACCATCTATTTTGGAAGCATTTTTATCCGTAGAATGTTTCAAATTGATGTACTAGCCTGGCTTTCTGAAGTTGTTCCCTACTAGAGTTTTATAAAAATAGATAAAAGAAACTGAAAAAAAAAAAAAAAAAAAAAGGAGGAGGAAGGATGTCAACCTCTCTCATTTCTACCTCAACCACCCTCACCATTGGAAAGATAAAGTGTAACACTCTTTCCACACTCTTCACATTGCAAACTACAGGGTACCTCTCTGTAGCTTATTTTCTTTCTCATTGAACTGTGTGTTATGTTTCACTTAAATAAACTTAGATAAAATAAGATATGTGGCTGGGTGCAAAATTTGAATTGCCCAAGGCTGTTCATTCTTTAGGTGACCTGGATAATGGCAAGAATATTGGCGTGGACATGTATGTGCATATATAATGCACAGAAAGAGGTCTGAGAGGATGCACTCAGCAAGATAACATACATTGGAAGTGAGGAAGTCAAGCTGGTTGGGAAGGTTAAAAAGTATTTTAGTTTCCTTTGTAAGAAAAAAGTAATGACGTAATATAGGAAAGATAAAGTGAAAAATGTTTCAAAGGCAGTCTTGCTGTGATGTATTATGCTTGTTCCCAGTCTGTGGGTGGACAATACCAGAATGTGCTTCTATAGAAACGTGTACTTGGAAAATACTAATGATACAGCTAATGGATCACCTTCCCTACTTCCCCCTCAAATCACAGACCTTATCGATGACTTCAGGTCTGCTTGCAGATATTTAGACCAATTAGTTGATAAAGGTAATTGATAAGAGCCATTTAATTTTCTGTTTGGAGAAAATTAAAGTGTTTTGTGGTGACCTCTGTCTTTCTGTTTGGTTAATTCTGCTGTGGTTTCAAAACTGAATAGATTGCATCTATAAATACGTCAGTGAACACCACCGTAACTTTACCTCTGTAGTAGTCAGCACTTCTACTATTACATCATAGCAAAATGACTAGAAAGTTGTCCAAGAGTCAAGAACAGCTGTGGTTGTTATTACACAATTACCTGTAAGCGTGTTATTTTATTTTAACAGTTTCTGAATCCTTCCTGAAATAACATGAAGTGATTGGGGATAGAGAGAGAAAGCAGAAATTCAGAAATTTAAGCTCATCAATTTAGCTTTTTAAAATGTGGAAAATAGCAGAAATATTTATATATATATATATGCATTTCATAATTTTCTGACTCATATTTTCTTATGTTTTGCAAATGTTTTAGCCATTTTAATTTGCCTGTGATACAAGACCATCCAAAATACTCTGATGAAAGTATTAAATAAGATAACTTTAAAAGTTACCTTGATTGTTCAGGTGTCTGGGCCATTTATTTAAATATAACTATGATAATTAGAATGGAGGCATGTCAAGAAAAATATTATGCCTTTTAAAACTGTTTATATTTTGTTGCTGTTATTTCCTTTTCAAATACTTGAAATGAGTCTCAAAGAAAGGCCAGGTGGTTAAAGCTCATATACCCTATTCAGAGGGAAGAGGGAGGTGCGGGGAAATATAGAAAAATTTGAGGTGTTGTAAATAATTTTTAGGAGAATTGAATGGGCCCAAAGAGCAGGCAATAGTTTGTAAATTATTGTCTTTGGAAGCTGAATGAGACCAACAAGTTATAGAAAGGCGAGGGGTGAAATTGCACTGTGAACAAAGGTTGTCTTCTTGTGCAGATAAAGTCTCTTCAGAAATGATTTGGAGCTGTCCTCAGAAGAATAGATAAAAAGTATCTCTGGGTGTGGTGACAACTTTTAGTTTCTTCTCTGCTCAGGGGTTTATCTTTCCTGATTATTACTATTTTGAATATTTTATCTTTCCATAACTTATTGGGGTACAGATGGTATTTGGTTACCTGAATAAGTTCTTTAGTGGAGTTTTGTGAGAACCTGGTGCACCCATCACTCAAGCAGTATACACTGTACCATATTTGTTGTCTTTTATCCCTCACCCTCCTCCAACTCTTCCCCCCCACCCTCCTCCAACTCTTCCCCCCAAGTTCCCAAAGTCTATTGTATTATTCTTATGGCTTTGCGTCCTCATAGCTTAGCTCCCACATATCAGTGAGATGAGATTCCTAGAGAGGAGATTGTTTAAGACAATTGCATTTCTTTTGTAAGTTGCCATCAGAGAAGAGAATTTCCAGAGCAAACCTCTCCCTGCCCTTGTAGAGGATGAAGAGGGAGAAACATGACAAGATTACAAAGTCCTTGGTTCTAAAGTCCACTAACCTTGAGTTGGTGGCGTGGTGGTCACTGGGCTGGTGTCCTTGGCCACTGCACAGTGCTCTCTGTTCACTCCTCACAGCCCTACTCTTGACTCCCATGCAGGCTGTGAGGGTGTCCCAGGCCAGGATGAGGAGAGCTTTCTATACTTCACCTACAGCAGCACCCTCAGTGGCATTCTTCTGCATGGCCTACCTGCAGGATTTTAAGCTCGACTTTGGCAATTCCCAAGGCCAAACTAGTCAAACTTGGCATGCAGGCAAGGAAAAGTTAATAGTGAAACAGCTTTTTTAGTAGAAGATAAAGTTTTAACAAGGAAGAGAAATAACCTGTCAAAATTACCTGAGGAGAAAGTACAAGAGTGCACCTCCATCATTACAGTATAAAAAGGTTATTTGCCTGGGTACAAAAGAAGAGTTTGCCACTGGAGTATCAAAAGTAGTTAAAAGCAATAGAACGAAATGACCATATTGATATAATGGAACCATATTGATATAAAAGAAAGGACTTAGAACAAATTAAAGACGTTATCAAAAAGGGGGAATACAAACTCATTAGAACATAACAGAACATATCTAAGGTTGTTCTATTTGCTAATATAAAATATTTTCAACACTTGAGAATGAGGATCTGGGTTTTCTCCATGTTTGATCCATTTTCATCAGTGCTCTGAAGGAATATCTCACTTGGGTGATTCCTCGTCTACAGACTATAAAAAGAAACTGGGTTAGGAGTTAGACCATTTAAAAGGGGGTTATGAAGCTCTGGAATGTGTGACAAATGGCTGTGAGTACCCCTTGTGTAAACACTTAAAGCTGTTTTGTTGAATAGATCTTAAGTGTCTTCTTGCTCTAGCAAAGGATAGATTTATAGCTTGCTGGACGATGGTGCTGGTGACTTGGTCTGCTAAGGGTGAGATTTCTAAAAATCAGCTTAGGAAGAGTAAGCAGTCTCCAAAGGCAGTTGATAATAATATTTTAAAATTGAAGAGATGGCATACTCTTTCTAGAGGAATAAATGTATTTGTGGTTTACAAAAACAAAGTTTTTGGTTCTAAGGGCTACTTCTAAGGTTTTTTAACTTCTTTTAATACAAAAGTACTCAATATGCCACAGCACTGCACTTTGGGGTATTGTTCTCTACATCCTAACACACCTTATGGTATTAAATTAGAATTGGAGGTATCAATTGCGTTTTGTGGTTTTAGTATACAAATAGATATAGAGGATACAGATACATGAATACATCTACATTCACACACAGATACTACTTCCTAGCCCTGCTATTAAGAGTGCCTAGGCAAAATAAAACTCCAGTAATAATTACCAAAAGCCCTGATCTTAGTCCCAAAATATTTATCGTAAAAGAAATCTGATTGCCTTGGAAAAATTGCTGATTCTAGAACTGGGATTGAAAAGTGTAAGATAAGGCAGAAACATCTTTCTTATTCAGAATGAAAAGAAATGCTCAAATAATGTGAGAACACGTTAAAAAGTAACAGAAGCCAGCCTGAAGAGACTCACATTGACCAAATTTCAGACAATCTAGGCATCAAAATTAATGCTAAGTGTAATTAATAATTCATTTAATAAAATAATAATATATATGCCATATTCATATAAATATATAAATAAAACAAGGATTAACGACATGGAGAAGAATGAAAAGCTCTTCCAGTAAGGGTAGAAGAAATGACATAGATTACAAAAGAACAGTTTTGCAGTTATCAGAATAATTATTTATCTCAGCAAGAATCATGAATGGGTGCTAATACTAACAGGAGAAAGTTGGATGAGGAACAAGAAAGTTTCAAACTATTTGCCCACAAATTACTTGCTAAATATAGCAGAGTGAAGGATCCTGGCAGACAGCAACTTGCCTTAGTGATCGAAGTTAACATAATCAATAATGAAATCTACTCACATCAGGTACCTCTTGATATTATGCACTAAAAAAGGAATAGCATCACTTCTCTGGTATTCTCTGCAAAATTGCATAACATTAATTTAATTATAGGAAAATTGCAGAAAACAATTTGCATGACGTTCTACGAAATAGCTAGTCTTTGCTCTTTAAAAATGTCAATGTCATTATAAACAAATAAAAAATGAAGAGAGGCTGAGGTATTGAAGAAAAAAAGATTTAAAATACTATAATGGGCATTATTGGGATATTGGATAAAATCTGAATACAGATTGTGAGTTGATAATAGCATTGTGTAATTGGTAAAGAACCTGATTTTAATAATTATATTGTGGTTATAAAAAAATCAGATGCCTAGGATACACACATTACAGCTTTTTGAGATAATGTATCACAATGTAAGCAACTTACTCTCAAAATGTTTGGAAGTAATATATTACATATTTTCTAAACTATCATTATATAACTATGCAAATATGTAAATATATATTCTGTATAATTACTTCCTTATAAATGTGTGTGTATATATATATATATAGAGAGAGAGAGAGAGACAGACAGAGAGATACACACACACAAACAGAAAGAATCATAATTATTGGGGAAAAATATACAATTGGTAAATTTTGGTAAAACATATGACGGTGCTTTGTGCTGTTCTTGCAAATTACCACTTTATTAGGCTATTCCCATGCTGCTTTGAAGCAATACCCGAGACTGGGCAATTTATAAAGAAACGAGGTTTAATTGACTCACAGTTTTGCATGGCTAGGGAGGCCTCAGCAAACTTGCAATCATGGCAGAAGGCAGGTCATCACAGGGCAGCAGAAGAGAGAATGAGTACAAGCAAGGAAAATGCCAGATGCTTATAAAACCATCAGGTCTCATGAGACTCACTCACTATCATGAGAACAGCCTGGGAAAAGCTGCCCCCAGATGATCCAGCTACTCTACCTAGTGCCACCCTTAACACGTGGGAATTATTACAATTCAAGGTGAGACTTGGGTAGGCACACAGAGCCAAACCATATCATTTCCACCTCTGGACCCTCCCAAATCTTATGTCCTCACATTTCATGCCCTTCCAGCAGTCTCGTAGCCTTAACTCATTCCAGTATTAACCTAAAATTCCAAGTTCAGAGTCTCATCTGAGATAAGGCAAGTCCCTTCTGCCTATGAACCTATAAAATCAAAAGCAAGTTACTTACTTCCTAGATACAATGAAGGTACAGCATTGAGTAAATACACCTGTTTCAAATGGAAGAAATTGGCCAAAACTAAGGTGCTACAGGCCCCATGCAAGTCCGAAACTAAATAGGGCAGTCACTAAACATTAAAGTTCTACTGACTTCATGTCTCACATCCAGATGATGTTAATGCAAAGGGTGGGCTCCCACAGTCTTGAGAAGCTCTACTCTTGTAGCTTTGCAGGGTATAGCTCCCCTCCTGGCTGCTTTCATGGCAGGCATTGTGTCTGTGGCTTTTCCAGGTGCACAGTACAAGCTGTCAGTGGAACTAACATTCTGGAGTCTGGAGGATGGCGACCCTCTTCTCACAGCTCCACTAGGCAGTGGAACTAACATTCTGGAGTCTGGAGGATGGCGACCCTCTTCTCACAGCTCCACTAGGCAGTGTTCCTGTGAGGACTCTGTATGGGGGCTCCATCCCCACATTTCCCTTCTGCACTGCCATAGCAGAGGTTCTCCATGAGGGCCCCACACCTGCAGGAAACTTCTCCCTGGACATACGGGTGTTTCTATACATTTTCTGAAATCTAGGCAGAAGTTACCCAATTACAATTCTTGACGTCTGTTCACTCTCAGGCTCAACACCATGTGGAAGCTGCCAAGGCTTGGGGCTTGCACCGTCTGAAGCCACAGCCTGAGCTGTGCCTTGACCCCTTTTAGCCATGGCTGGAATGGCTGAGATGCAGAGCACCAAGTCCTTAGACTGCACACAGCAGGGTGGGCCTGGGCGCAGCCCACAAAGCCATTTTTTTTCCTCCTAGGCCTCTGGGCCTGTGATAAGAGTAGCTGCTGCAAAGGTCTCTGACCTTGCTTGGAGACATTTTCCCCATTGTCTTGGTGATTAACACTTGGCTCCCCGTTACTTATGCAAATTTCTGCAGCAGCCTTGAATTTTTCCCCAGAAAATGGATTTTTCTTTTCTATTGCATCTTCAGGCTGCAATTTTTTCCAAATTTTATTTTTTCAAACTTCCTCTTGAATGCTTTGCCACTTAGAAATTTCTTCTGCCAGATACCTTAAATCATCTCTCTCAAATTCAAAGTTCCACAGATCTCTAGGGCAGGGGCAAAATGCTGCCAGTCTCTTTGCTAAAGCATAACAAGAGTGACCTTTACTCCAGTTCCCAAGAAATTCCTCATCTCCATCTGAGACCACCTCAGCTTGGACTTCATTGTCCATATCACTATCAGCATTTTGGTCAAAGCCATTCAACAAGTCTCTAGAAATTCCAAGCTTTCCTACATTTTCCACTCTTATTCTGAGCCCTCCAAACTGTTCCAGCCTCCTCCTGTTACTGAGTCCCAGAGTCACTTCCACATTTTTGGATATCCTTATAGCAGCATCCCACTCTCTGTAGTACCAATTTATTGTATTAGTCTGCTCTCACACTGTTATGAAGAAATACCTGAGACAGGGTAATTTATATAGAAAAGAGGTTTAATTGACTCACCGTTTTGTATGGCTGAGGAGGCCTCTGGAAACATAATCATGGTGGAAGGCACCTCTTCACAGCATGTCAGGAGAGAGAATGAGTACAAATGGGGGACATGCCAGACGCTTATAAAACCCTCAGATTTCATGAGACTCATTTATTGTCACAAGACCAGCATGAGGGAAACTGCCCCCATGATCTAATTACTTCTACCTAGTCTGGCCCTTGGCACAGGGGATTATTACAATTCAAGGTGAGATTTGGGTGGGGACACAGAACCAAACCACAACCTGTGAGTTTGAAATTATATCAAAATAAATTCCAACAAATATGTTTTCATAAATGAAATGTGGTTAATATTCCCTAGCCTGTTTTCTAGCTCTTAATGTTTTTTTTTAGCAGCAAATGAGGTGACACTGGGGCAGTTGCCTCTCCCTGAGAGCCATTCAGAATAGGAAAATAATAACTAACATTCAATGAGGGCTTACCACATAGCTTTCACAGTGCTCTCTTTATTTGCATTATGTAATTCCCACAACTTTTTGATACAGGTATTATTATTTTCATTTTATGAGAAGAGGTCCAAAAGAGGTGAAATAATTTTCCATAGGTCACTGAACTAGAATGATGGAAAGAAGAATTGAATTCTAAAGTTCCAGCTCATAATTATAATGCTTCACCCTTTGTTTTCTCTTAGAATCAGTTCATTTTTTTCCACTATCATAGAATCCTTTTTTAAGACAGCAAAAATAATTTATACATCCAATAGACAAAAGGGGTTGAGATTAGGTGAAATACATTATTTAGTAGGTTTATCTCAAAATTCTGCTGAGGAAATTTGGAAAACCAAAGGACCTAGAAGCATGAATGGTAGCAAACTGATGGTTATATTCTGAATGTTGTGTTTTATTTTTTGTCAAAGAAGAAAGGCAATAATATGTACACCTGAGATATCCAAATTGCTAAGTTTTAGGTAGTATACATGCAAATGGTGCCATCAATGCCTCAAGATACATAGAGAACTACCTTTAAATGGCACACTATAAATCTGTTCTTTCTATTTTTCTTACTGAATCTCCTATCATCTGTGTAGGGATAAGGGAGTGATTAATTCCACAACTGGACATCAGTTCCTTATTTATATCTGAAGAGAAAAAATGTTGTAATAGCTAAAAACATAAGTATCATATAAACCTAAAGGTGCATATTGGTAGAAAGATCTATTTAATCAAAAATAAGAGAAGGTTAGAGGAAAAAAGACAACCATTTATGAAAGTTATAGAAATTACTAGAAAGATAAAACAAGACCAATAATTGAAGGTTGTTGCCAGGGAGGCAATACAAACATCCACACATGTTGTTAACAATTATAATTGCTTTGTACTATATTTTGGATTTTTTTTAGATTACAATGTGAAGGAATCATTCTGTAATTAAAATGAATTACTTCATTCCTTCATTATTAACACATTTATTTAATATTTGTTTAGTGCTTCCCATGTGCCTGTTAGGGTTTGGAAAACGATATCCCAAATTATGGGGCTTTAACATGCTGAGTTCTTTGAACTAAAGAAGCAACCTCAGAGCCAAGGTCTCTCTGACATTCCCCTGCACACTTGTCATTAAAGTTTCTTCTTCTTGCAAAGGAGAGGGGCTTTCTCTGAGATTTCCCTTATCTGACTAAAGAAACTTCTCCAGAAGGAATGTGATTGCCATGAAACCTCTCCGTGGAATCTGCATTAACCAGAGAACATTAACTTGCATTGCAGGAGAGGAAACTAAGGGCCTCCATGCCCAGAATACCATGACCAAACAGGCTTTTTACCTATTATTCTAACAGACTTTATCTGCATTTAATAAGGGAACTTGGGTTTGCAGTGTGGTTCCTCGCCTCACCCTCCCATACCTCATCACCACTACCCTGCAGGACCCTTCAAGCCTCTCTTTCTTTCTGTAGCTCAAAGTCCTATTTAAGCTTCAACCATCTGGTCCTTCTTTGAGTCTTACATTTTGTGGGACACCCGTGCATAGGCACAAAATAAATTTGTGCGCCTTTTCTCCTGTTAATCTGTCTACTGTCAAGTTTATTTCCGAGACTGTTAAACCTTCAGAGAGTATAAGAATAGTTCATTTGGCTCCTACACCTCTTTCTCTCCTTTGCATTTACTCTACTGAATTCTATCAAACGTACTTAACAAAAGCAAACTTTCAGAATCGTTCTACCTGCATCTTTGCATTTTTCCAAGCCTGTCAAATGTTCTGCCTGCTTTTTTTCCCCTTCTATATTAAACTCAGGCTCAATTAAAATTGCCTGATAGTGCTAAATGACCAAACACAAAAACCAGGAGCCCAGAGGACCTCACAGTCTAGTTGAGAGTATTCATGTGTAAGTATATATTACAACATTGTGTAAATGGGCTTGCTTTGATTCAGAAGTGCAGTGTTAGAGTGTAGAGGAGAGGAGAGGTAGTAACTCTGCCTTTGGCTGGTATGTTGGAGCCTGGCTTAATGCTGAGTAGACACTGAAGAGATGGAGTAGGATGATGGCAGCAGAAGGGACTCTTAACCTGAGGGATGCAGTGGGTCTCTAAACAGGGGATTCCAACTCAGAAAACAGGAAAGGAGCTTAGCGGGTCAGGATCTCAGCAACACTCACATTCAGATACAAAATGGGAAGTTAACTGGGACAGTAACCTGGATGCCATCTAGAAAAATAGGAAAGAATATCTACCTCACAAGACAGAGATGACAAAGTAGAAGTTTCCAGCTGCTAGAGGCCAAAGAAGATAGAGAAATCCTAGTACTGATTATGACATCTAAGTCTCTGAAAGGCCTTTGAGTGAAAAAGGCTTTGCTGCTTCCCAGGCATTTCAGCCAAGTTTGAAATTGCACCAGTTTGTTTCCAAGCTCTACTTGTTAATGACTGAGGGTCAGTTAAGTGACAGATTAAGTTTTAGATTTTACAGTGTGCCCAACACTGTGCTAAGATGTCAGCACGGATTAAAAACAAAGGCCAAAAATTCATTCTATACCCTTTGTGTTCAAATGCATGCACTAGCTGCAAATTTTGGCCAATTTGCAAAAATGCTTCTGAAAATATTAAGGAAGGATAATTACATAAAATGTAAATCTTGGAGATCAGCAATGTGTTTGATACACTACAGTAAGTTTGCTGTACTACAAAAGATACCACATTTAAAAAAATCATAATGAAACAATTTACTATCACTTTTTTATTCATGTATTTTTCAGAAACTTAGAATCTTGAAGCAACAAATCTATCACAAATGTAAAATTTTTTATCAGGGAAAATTGAAATCAAAGTTTCTTCAGCCCAGTATGGCATACTGTGATTTTCATTATGGAGATGAATGTTTTTAATCCAATTGTTTTAAATTAGTTATGCTTCATTTTCATCTATAACTCTTGAAATATCTTTCAGTCAGGGCCTGGGAGAATCCAGTATAAAATGGCTCAAATGACAAATGATCCAGAGCAAAATATTTTACTGATATGAGAAACCATTAAGACAGCAAAATTAACTTTTTAAATATATCTTTTTTTGTTTTGAGCCTTCAATTCCTAAAATGTTTCTACATATCATGTTGCAATAATGATATAATTATAATAACTCTGCTAGTATACTTATAGTGACAGATTTATTCCTAGTTAGTTCATTTGTTTTTATGTAGGAACTTCCATAAGATTGCACTTTAATTCAGTATTAAGCAGGCTATTATTTGAAAGTGTTTCCAACTTGGCAATAAATGGTGGTGATTTAGTTATAATTAAATAGAAATGAGTATATGAAAGCCTAATGAAGTTCAGAGAAGTATTCATTATGTTTCAACATTTATATTATCTACTCTACCAATAAATTGTTATACCTCTATTGGTAATTAACTGGGAATTAACCCATTTAATTTTTTAAAAACAATTTCTGGTCTTAGACTTCTTACTTAGTTATATATCCATTTAAAACCTAATTGAGAGTGTAGAAAACATATTTTTAAATGAATCAAAACAAAAAAAATTAGTGTAGCATCACAAGTGAATTCAATTGACTGAAGCTGTTTACTGAATCAAGATGGATCTAGTAGCATCCAACATTTTTCTGCATTTTGTATCTCTGATGTTTGTCGCAAACCCCCTCACTGAAATCTTTCCATATTTTAGAGTTCAATGCTTTATTAGATACTGTACATCCTATTTCTTTCCTGTCTGTTATTATCTGACATGAAGGTATATCACATTAGCTCTTGTCATGAGTCATTTTTAATTTCTAAAGCATGAGGTCTTTTACTTGTTTTCATTGCTGTGTTTTAATGCATTTGCTTAGCTGGGCAGGATATATTTTTGTTTTCCCATCCCACCCCTGTCTTGCCAAATATTTGGAAAATGTTAAGAATTAACCGAGTAGCTATAGGTTTTTCTTTTGTTTTTAACAACTTTATGGAGATACAATTCATACACACTACAATTCATTTAGAGCACACAGTTCAGTGGTTTTTACTGTATTCACAGATATGTGCTACCATCACCATGATCAAGTTTGGCTGATTTTCATCCCCTCAAAAAACAAAACAAAATTCCAGGCATACCCAGTGGCTCATGTCTATAATCCCAGCTCTTTGGGAGGCAGAAACAGAAGGAGTTTGAGACCAGCCTGGGCAACATAGGGAGACCCCTGTGTCTACCAGAACAAACAAACAAACAAACAAAAAAACACTAAAAAAATAGCCAGGAATAATGGATAATTTTTTTAGTAGTCCTAGCTACTTGGCAGGCTGAGGCAAGAGGACCACTTGATCCCAGGAGGTCAAGGCTACAGTGAGCCATAATTGTGCCACTGCACTCCAGCCTGGGCAAGACCTTGTCTCAAATAAATAAATAAATAAACAAACTCCATATCCTTTAGCTCTCACTCTCTTATTTCCCCATCCCATCCCTTACCCCCATCCCTAAGCAAACATTAATCTACTTTCTGCCTGTATAGATTATTCTAGACATTTCACATGACTAGACTCATATAATACATGGTCTTTTGTGACTGGCTGCTTTCACTTAGCATAGCATTTTTAAGGTTTATCTACATTGTAGCATGTATTACTACTTTGTTTGTTTTAATGGTGAACTAATATTCCATTGTGTTTATACTGTATTTTCTTTATTCATTTGGCAGTTGATTGACATTTGGGTAGTTTCTACCTTTTGACAATTATGAATAATATTTTCTACATACATTTTTATATACTTTTGGTGGAATTATGTTTAATTTCTCATGGGTATATATGTAGAAGTAGAACTGTTGGGTCATGTGCTAACTCTATATTTGACATTTTGAAGAACTGCCACACTAGTTTCCAAAGTGGCTCCACCATTTTACATTTCCACTAGCACTGTATGTGTGTTCTGATTTTTCCATATCCTCATTAATAGTCATTACTATGTAATTTTTTATTATAGCTTTTGTAGTGAGCATAAAGTGGTATATCATTGTGGTTCTGATTTGCATTTCTCTGGTTAATGAAGTTGAGCATTCTTTCTATATGCTTATTGGCCATTTAGATGTCTTTCCTGGAGAACTGCCTCTTTGGTTTCTTTGTCCATATTTTAAATTGGATTATTTGCCTTTTACTGTTAGAGTTTGTATATATTTCAAATACAAGTTCCTCTTCAGATGTTTGCAAAAAAAAAATGACTGGCTGCAGATTTTTCTTATACAGATTTTTCTTATGTATTAAGAATTATCACATAGTGCCAAGATTAGTTGTGATTAGTGTCACTAGTGACACATAAGTGAATATTCTGAACCCAGTTACTGGGTGAGTTCAGTCTCCTTTTGGTATTTATTTCTTGTGTTTGAAATGAACAGTAGTAAGTGAATGTTAGAATAAAGTTGGGAACAACAGCTGTCCTTTCTTTGCAGTATAATTACTCCTCCATATAAGACCCATTAAAAGCCCTGACTCTAACATTAAGTCCCTGACACTTTTCATAGCCACAAAATCTCTTATGGAGACTAGAGCACTGGAGAATTACACTCCCCAGAAATGAATTTTCCTCTTCTTCTATCTCTTGAAGGGCCTGTCACTAAACTTCATCAAGGTGTGAAAGTTGTCAGAATCAAAATGGTGTTACTAATGTTAAGAAAAGCAACAACAACAACAACAACAACAACAAAAATAGACAAATAGAGCTGGAGAAGGCCATGAAAACAGTGTTCTTATGCTTGTGTGCCTGATAACAAAAACTATCACAAAAGGCTGAAAAAAACCCACAACCTTACACACAGGTCATTGCAACCTTAAACAAAAAATATTTCTACAAGGACATCTGCCCAGGAACTGCCTGTCCAACCTTGAACTCATAGCACCCTTGTTATTGATTTTTGTAGCCAAGAACAATTATTTGAAAACAATTATGTAATCTTCCCCGTTTATTTTCCTTTAGAAACATTTGTCTTCCTTTACCTCTCTGCATACACACATAGTTTACTATAGCATGCATATTCCCATCGCAATGCTCTATACCCAAATACGTATCTTCTTTAGAGAGCCTCTCTCTGTTATTTAGGCTGATAAAGGCAAAGACTATAAAGATTGCAAGGGAAATAAATATTCTATATCTCATTGCAATCAAAAAGGCCTTTATTTCTTACATCTAATAATTTATATCTATTATATTCTACTTCTGTATATTCATCATAAATACACATCCCCTTTAAAAATCTCTCCTTTTTAAGAAAGGCTCACATTTGGTCCTGGAGATGACTCTAAAGCAGGTTAATGAGTTTATATCAACCCATTCACATATATCTGCTTTTTTGTTTATCCTTTTTATATAATTTAGTAGCTGGTAATGGATCCCTTGACTCTAGGGTACAGCAATACAGATTGGATGTCATTGGTCTTTCTCCCCTTGCCCCTCTGGCATCAACAGATCTAACTAGTTAAGTTCTTGCTTATTGTTTAGTTGTGTTTTGTTTTCATACTGATCAACTAGTTTCTTCTAGTTGCTCGTCCTGTGCTAATGGTTATTCTGAAGGCATCACTCAGCCATTATAGTTGGGAAAATTTGAGTTCATTTATCTCATTCTTTACAAGGCTTTATTTTCCCAGCATTACTTAGATTGCATAATGCCTTCCCTGATATTTTTCTATGGGTAGCTATCCCTTTACATGTGGTCTTCAAATGAGGCCTCCTATTAATCAGAAAATACTACTACTCAGTTCAAATGGAATTCCCACTTACTAGTCCCTACATTCGTACCCTTTCCCTTATTGGATAGTCCCAATGTTTCACCCATCTACATTCACGGATGTATATGTTTACGTAAAATAATTTTTTACTGTAGTTTCTCTAGTGAAAGAAAACCTCTCTTCACTATTGCCCTTTTATCTCTAGCTTTGCATTTTTAATTATATCATCTCAAATTCAGGTTTAAATTAAACAAATAGGTGTAATATGCTAGTTAGTGTGACACAACCATCCTCTCACAAAATGAAGCTCACAAAATGAACTCACAAAATGAAGAAAGGCCCAAGTCTTTCTCTGAGGATGCTGTAATGAGACAACACAGAAAACAAGCACTGACTTTTAAAATAATTCCAAAAATTTTGGTGAGCTTGTTTACTTTATAACTTGTCACTGCTGCTACAGCACCCTCTGAACAGAAAGAGGTTTCAAAGGTCCTCTGTTGACTAAATAACCTTCTTTCTGCCATATTATTGATTTTACAGTGCTACATTTTAGCTTCCTTCAGGCCATTTCCTCCAGGCTACTCCTTACTTCCTAAGGCAATAACCATTTTTAATCTTGCCAACCAAGCAAGAGATGGCTTGCTGACGAGAAGCCAGCTGCCAAGCCCCTAGCACTCCCTCAGTTCTCATCCTGTACTCAAAGAATAATGTGACACATCAGCAGTAAACTTCTTTTTTTATTTTCAGATTGACCTGAGACTGTTATTTCAGGGCAAAAGAAATATGCTCATATTTGAAAAGATGGAAGATGGAAACTTTGAGTTAGATAATTTAGTTTGTTCCTGCAGGAGACAAGTATTCGTAATTACTCATTTCTCCTCCACAACATATATGCCGTTCAAACATTTTTCTCCTTCAGCTCTTACCACTGACACTTCTTCATGTTACATGTAACCATAGTGTTTAAAAGATCCTTAGAATTATAATCACTTTGCTTTTAAAATGAGAAAATAAAGATCACAACTTGAGATGTTTTAAAAGAGTAAAAATTCACAGAGATAAACATATTTATAGATATGAAAGCATGAATTTAAAAATTAGAAGAAAATATCATTCCATTACATCAGAATACTTTGATTTTTACATCATTCCTCATATAGCATGGAGCAATATTTTTTGGAAGGATTAATTTAGAGGCTGTAGGTATCTGACAGATAATAGGACCTAATAAAGATGTTCTATTAGGATTCAGTGAAGACAATAAAGCAATTCAAAGTTGATTAAACCTTTACCGTGAAAAGTTGATTCTATGTAGCTTGTAGTACAATTAGCTTTTTATTTTTATTTTTAAATTTGAATGACTTCTAGATTCACTGGAAGTTTCAAACAAATGTACAGGGTAGTCCCTTGCACCCTTTTCCCAACTTCTCCCTATGTTAACACCTTGTATAACTATAGTATAATATCAAATCCTAGTGACTGACATTGGGAGTATTCACAGAGCTTGCTCAGATTTTACCATTTATAAATGCATTCATTTGTGATACAATTGGATACAATTTTATCACAATTTTATCACCAGTGGCCTGGAGGAAATGGTGTGAAGGAAGCTGTAACTACCACCATAAGCTCCTTGGTAGCCACACCCCCAGGCTCTCCCACTCTAAATGCTGACAACCATTAGTCTTGCTTTCCATCTCTATAACTGTGTTATTTCAAGAGCCCTATATAAGTCAGATCATATTCTTAGTGTTAAACTTTTGATGTTGACTTTTGTCATTCAATATAATTTATTAGAGGTTTATGCAAGTTTTTGTGTGTATCCATAGTTCATTCCTTTTTATTGCTGAGTACTATTTCATGGTACGGATGTGTATCACAGTTTCTTTAAACATTCCCACCTCAAGAGGTGATATGTATGTAGTTTCTAATTTTTTGCTATGATTAGTAATATTGCTATAAACTTTCATCGACACATTTCTGTGTGAACATAGTTTTTGTTTTTCTGGGAAAAATACCCAAGGGCACAATTGCCAAGTTGTATGGTAAGCCTATTTTTAATTTTAAAAGAAACTGTTATATCTTACAGATAAAAATATAGTGTAATGTCTTCAATAATATAATTTCTATAATTCCCACTAGTATGTCTTTTGCCCATTTTTCTGATTGAATTATCTTTTTTTTAATGTCAACCTTTGTGAGTGCTCGTAAATTATAGACAATAGTCCTTTTATGTATAAGTGGTTAGCAAATATTTTCTCCCAGTCTGTGACTCTTGTTTTCATCCTCTTTACATGGGTTTTCACAATATGCAAGTTTTTAATTTTATTAAGGTCCAATTTGTAATTTTCATTTAATAAATAGAACATTAAATCAAAAATTAAATGTTTTCCTCTAGTAAACTCCAAATTTATAATTTTTTAAAAGAATTGTGCTTTTAGTATCAAATATAAAATCTCTTTGCCTGGCTGAGTCCCAAAGAGTTTTAGTTATTTTTTTCAAACACCTGGCATTTGCATTTTGCATTTAAGCCTGATATCCATTTCCAGTTAAGTTTTCTATAAGGTGCAAGAGTTAGGTCAGTGTTTTTTGTTTGCTTGTTTTGTTTTTTTGACTAAGAATGTCTAATTGTTCCAGTATCATTTGTTAGAATGGTATCCCTCCTTCACTGAGTTTCTTTTGCACCTTTGTCATTAATCTATTGTGCATATTTGTGCGAGTCTATTTCTGGGTTCTCTATTCTGTCCCAGTGATTTCTGTGACTATTTCTTTAGTAGTACTACACTGTCTGTTTTACTATAGGTATGTGGCAAGTTTTGACATTAGTAGGAGTTATTCCTCTCACATTATTCTTTTTTTTTCAAAATCATTTCAGCTGTTGTAAGGCTAATCCCTTTCCGTATAAATTCTAGAATAGGCTTTTCTATATCCAAAAAATAATTGCTGTGTTTTTGATAGGAATACATTAAACCTCTACATCTTTGGGGAGAATTGAGATCTTTATTATGCTGTCTTTCAATACATAAACATGGTAAGTCTCTCCAGTTATTTCTGTCTTCTTTGAGTTCTTTAATCAGCATTTTATAACTTAAAGCATATAGAGTTGTACATGTATTTTTAGATTTATACCTAAGTATTTATCTTATATGAGGCAAATGTAAATGGTATTGCATTTTATTTTGTATTTCACTATCTTGCTGAACTCTTTTATTGGTTCAGTAATATTTTGATAGATGTTTTGGGATTTTCGATATAGGCAAACATGTAATCTATAAATACAGTTTTATTTCTTCCTTTCCAATCAGGGTACTTTTTGTTTTCTTTTCTTGCCTTATTGTAATGGCTTGAGCTTCCAGTCTTAAATTGAACAAGAGTAGTGATAGCAGAAATTCATGCCTTGGTCTTAGTATAAGCTCATTAGGTATGATGTTTTGTTGTAGGTATTTTTGTAGATGATGTTTATCAAGTTGAGCAAGTTTTATTTTATCCCTAGTTTGCTGAGAATTTTTACCATAAATGGGTATTGGATTTTTTCAAAATTTTTTGTATTAATTGATATGATTGTATGATTCTTCTTCCTCAGTCTGTTATGTTGAATTGCATTGATTGATTTTCAGATATGCAATCACTCTCACATACTTGAAACCAATTCCATTTGGTCATGATGGTTATACTTCATAAATTCAATTTGTAATATTTTGTTGAGAGGTTTGACATCTAAGTTCATGAGAGATATTAGTCTGTAGTATTTTTTCCTACTGTTTTTTGTATGGTTTGGTTAACTGGTAATATTGGCCTCAAAATGAGTGAGAAGCATTCCTTTATTTTCTATGTACTGAAAGAGTGAGCAAATTTGTTAATTCTTTAAATTTGCTGGTGAAAACATCTAAGCCTAGAGATTTCTGGGGAGGAAGAGCATTAGAATTGCAAATCTAATGGTAATATGACTGCTCAGGTTGAGTAACCTATTGATCTTTCCTCAAGTTAACTGATTTTATCCTGTGTCATCATTACTTTTGAGAACATCTAGTCGGGTTTTTATTTGGCTATTATATTTTTCAGTTCTAATATTTTCATTCATTTGTTTTTTATAACTCTATTTCTTTTCTAAGATTTTCAGTTTTTCTTCATGTGTTTCGAGAGAATTTGTAACTGCTTCCTAAAGCAATTTAGTGATGACTGCTTTGAAATCCTGGTCATATCATTCAACATGTGAATAATCTCAGAGTTGATGTTGATAGATTTCTTTCTCTGTCAAGTTGTGCTTTTCTTAGTTCTTGGTACTACAAGAGATTTTCAGTTCTGTCCTTTACATTTTGCACATTTTCATGGGATACTCATGATCCTATTTAAAACTTCTATTTTAGCAGGGGGTCACATTATTAGGCTTACATGTAGGTCCTGTATTCGTTTTGTAAGTTTTAATTTCAAAGACAGTTTAGTTCTCAGAGCCTTGGCAGTTATATTCTGCTGTGCTTTACGTCTCTGTGCTGCCTGCAGGTCAGTTAGGCTTCCCAGTGGGAACTAGCTGGGAGTGGATCCTGCCAGACTCTTTCGATACTGCAACTCTGGGTGGTTGGCCCACTCACTGTTGCAGGTAGAGACCTTGCTCATGCTGACCGTGAGTATGCTGACACTGCAGCAGAATAGGACTGTAATTCTAGGCATGTAATCTGTGGAGTAGGAGATGAGTCCTGTCCTAGGATTTACTTTGCTGTCATGAGCAGGATATCAGAATATGCGGTGTGGGGAATGGGCTGGCCTATCTGGTTCACCTGTTGTGACCACTGTAGACATATCAACTTTTATTTTTATTTTTACTTTTGAGACAGAATCTGGCTCTGTCGCCCAGGCTGGAGTACAATGGCATGATCCCAGCTCACTGCAACTTCCGCCTCCTGGTTCAAGCAGTTCTGCCTCAGCCTCTTGAGTAGCTGGGATTACAGGCATGCGCCACCACGCCCAGCTAATTTTTGTATTTTTAGTAGAGACAGGGTTTCACCATGTTGGTAAGGCTGGTCTCAAACTCCTGACCTCATGATCTGCCCGCCTCGGCCTCCCACAGTGCTGGGATTACAAGCATATCAACTTTTAATCAGCATTTTGTAATTTAAATTATATAGATTTGTACATGTATTTTTAGACTTATACATAAGTATTTATCTTATATGAGGTGATTATAAATGTTATTGCATTTTATTTTATATCCCATTATATTGCTGAACTCATTTATTGGTTCAATAATTTTTTTTGATAGCTATTTTGGGATTTTCTATATAGGCAAACATGTAATCTGCAAATCAAGATAGTCTTATTTCTTCTTTATGCCCTCTCCAGGAGTGCCACCCTCCAAGTATTTCAATGTGCTTACCAATCTAGAAGTTCATCCGATATTGTTGTTGGAGAGTTTTTATAGAACTTTATTTCCAGTCTCCCTAGCCCTGCTTCCCCAAGGTTCCTGGGTAGGGCTGAAAGTTCCAACCCTTTAATCATTTGAAACCCTTTAATCCTGAGGATATCTAAGTGTCCCATCTTAAGTAAATCTCATTAGCATAAACTCTGATGTGATCAAAAGGGGCTCCTTATGAATAACAAAAGACACTCCTACCACTCAGGGAAATTCTAAGGATTTTAGGAGCTCTGGGCTAGGAACTAAGGACAAAAACCAGATATATTTCTCATTATGTCATAGCCCAATGGGTTCTTCTTATCTGCCTTCCATGAAAAAAAATCAATGCACTGAGAACAGCAGGTGTTGCAAGAAAGACAGAGTTTAATTATCACAGGGCCAGCCAGGCAAGGAGAATGGGAGAAATTTCTCAAATCCACTTCCCTGAGAATTCAGAGGCCGGGGATTTTAAGGATACTTTGGCCTGCAGAGGGCTGGGGAACTGAAACTATTGACTAGAGATGAAATCACAGGGATGCCTCAATTGTCTGAGTCAGCTCCTGAGATGGGGGGATCTCAGGACTAGGCAGTGTGTCTTGGTTTGCCAAAAAGCTTAATCTGAAAAATATCTCAAAGACCAGTTCTTCAGGTTTCACAATAGTAATGTTATCTATAGGAGCAGTTGGGGAGGTAATAAATCTTGTGACCTCTGGTTACGTGACTCTGGAGCTGAAAGCAACTTGTAGAAAAGCAAGCTAAATAAGCAATGAATAGTTACTGTTTAACCATGCCCGTTCTTTAGGAAAGTTCAGCTCCTGCCATAATTCTAACCTTGTGACCTTTTGTTAACCTTTCAAATGCAGTTTCAATTTTTCAACAAGGAAGGGAACAGGAAAGGACTATTATGGCTTTCACAGGAATGAGCAAAAGCAATCTAGACTGGTAGAAGCAAGATGGAGTCAGTTAAGTTGAGTTTCCCTTACTACTATAATATTTGCAGTTTTAATTATACCACAGTACCTCTATCCAATTTAGCATCAAATGTATCTCAGATGGTTCTTGTTTAATTATTTATTTGACTTGTCAAGCTTATATTTGTTGTTAATAATTCAGGGAAAATGCTATGCCAAGCTGCTATATAAAATGACAGACATAAACTATTAATCAGCTTATTTTTCTCCTAAACGTAGTAGAAAATTTATAATCACCCTGTTTCATAACACTGTTTTTCAAATCTCTTGATTATTCCAGGAATTAAAAGGAAAAAGAAGTGGGACACCTTGGGGAGTCAATACTAATATACAGTTTTGTTTTAATTATTTAAAATCTATAAGAAGATGTATTTCAGGTGAAGGATGATATGGAATAACCTAAAATGAAATTGATATTTTAGTTTATAAATGTCAAATCTGAAAAATACTGAATCTCTTTTTTTTGAAAAACAGCTAAAAAGAAAAGATCAAAAGGAATTAAAAGGCAAAGCAGATCCTCTTTGTCAGTTGTGTTTAACTGTGCTATTGCCTTTTCTTGGGCAACTAATTACATGATATTACTTTAGTACTTCCCCCCCACTTTTTGCACCTGCTTTTACAACTGCGCTTGCCTCTGAAATGGCCTTATCAGACCCAGCTAAATTACCGCACACAGAGGGGGACTTCTCTGTTCACCCCAGTGTAGGGCAGTTACTTCCTATCCTTGTATGAATTATTTATTATCTGCTTCTCTTTTATTTGGCCCTTTGTTGAAGGCCTATGTTATTGTGACTATTTCTTGCTTATCTGCGTAAAATGGATAATATCTTAATTTCATTTTGTCATCTATTTTAAATGTGTATGTGTATGTATGTATATGTGCATGTGTGCATATATGTGAGTTGATGTATATTTCGGTGTGAGCTGGCATACAGTAATTCCCTCCTCTACATCCCACATTCCTTACTAGTTAGTTAGCATTGAGGTGTTGTGGTACTCTGGGTAAAACTGGAAATTAATGAAAATTTTATGGTCTTAATATCAAGGATTGCAAGGGAATGTATGTAGTTCATAACATAGGCACATACTGTGTATTAACAGAAATATGTGTTTGAATAATGAAAATTTTGAGTCCTAATTCTGGGGCATAATCTTGCAGGTCAGTTTTGGCATGTTTAGAATATTACCCAATAACTAGAACTGTGGATAACCACTGGTTGACCTTTGAAAATGTTGTCACACTCCTTTTTGCTGGCATGGTTGTAGTAAAATTACAGTGTGGCTTAACATTTAAGAACATGAATTTAAACAAGAGACTATCTTTAAAAAGATTGCCAAATTACCTTTGTAATTTTTTAACCTTCACAATACTTTAGTTTTCTTATTTTAAAATAGGATGTTTATAATATAAACTCACTGGGATGTTATGAAAATTAAATGAAAGAAAGTGTGCAAAGTGTCTAGCATTGTTAGTGCTCATTATATACACCTGTTGTTATTAAGTATTAACCTTTGGGTTGTTAATGTGATGGTTGGACACCTCTGATTTATACTGAATTTTTGTTGGTTTAAAATAGATAAGGATAAAGGACATATTCACTATTGCTTTCACAGAGGAAACTTTCAGAGGGGTTAAAAAGATAATGTGATTTTCCTCATCTTTTGCTCTAAGATTCATTGATCACAGGTATTATCATCTAAGTGTGAACAAACTTTCTATGTGACTTGTAATATCCCTAACTGATTATAACTAATAAAAAACTAAGAGATTATAAAATTAAAATATTTATTTGTAGAAGATAAAGAATTGTTATGTTTAAAACCAAACAAAAAGGATAATAGAAGAGTTGGAAATGGGAAAGAAGTAGCACTATTGCAGAAACGTATCATATATAATGTAGTTTATTTATTTATTTCAGACAGAGTCTCACTCTGTTGCCCAGGCTGGAGTGCAGTGGCCTGATCTGGGCTCACTGCAACCTCCGCCTCCCGGTTCAAGTGATTCTCCTGGAGTACAAGCTCATGCCACCACGCCTGGCTAATTTTTGTATTTTTGCAAAATACAAAACATGGGGTTTCACCATGTTGCCCAGGCTGGTCCCTAACTCCTGAGCTCAGGTGATCCGCCCACCTTGGCCTCCCAAAGTGCTGAGATTACAGGTGTGAGTCACTGCATCTGGCCAATGTATGCAAGTTAAACCTGCCTTGAAAACCAGTTCCTGGGACTGACCTTCATGTAATGGTAACATGTTCTCTCAAATGGAAAGATAATTAATTATAGAATTTCAGCTCACTGGTGAATTACAACTGGGAATGTCTGATTCAGTCACTATGGCCATTGGATATGTCATGAACCCTTAAACAAAATTTCCTCTAAAATAATTTGATCAACTGATCCCCTGCAGTAGGATTAGGAGAAACTAAGTTAGTCAGGAGAAAATTATTCTCACTTTTTAAACTCCCATTTCCAGCTTACTACTCATTTTAGATTTAGTTACGAGAAGAATTTGAAAGGTGTGATACATGTAATTAATTCAACAAACATGTGTAGAGTACTGAGGATTAAAAACTATTACAGACCCAATAAATACATAGGTGACCATGAAAAACACAATCTCTGCTCTAGCAGAGCTTAGATTTCAGAAAAGGTAGAGGGAAAATTAATACTTTAAAAGTTTAAAAGACAATTTAGGTAGTGATAATTTAAAAAATGAAAAGAAAGACCTGATGTGATTGAGTGTAATTGGAGCAGTCAAGGAAGGCCTCAGTGAGGAAGACGAGGTCTGAATAATTAAAAGAGTTGTGAGGATCCTCCTAGTAGCTGAGCATCCTACAGAGGAAGTAGTGAATATAAAAGTCCTAATGTGGGCACAAACTTGGTGTGGATTCCCAATAAAAATGTGATTGGTGGTAGATGAGGTTGGAGAGATAGGAAGCCCAGGTCAGGCATGGCATTTTAGGCTGATGTAATCTGGACTTTACACTGAGCGTAATGGAACACAAACAGGTGTACTAATTCTTTAATTTGTTAAATGTTTGTAAGCATCTATTCTATGAGAGACGGCTTTGAAATTAAGACATAGATGTCATATGGAAATCCTATATGGGATACGATATATACAGTAACTATTTGCATGAGAAAAAAAGAGAGTAGAACACCATAAGAATTTAGAAGAGTGTATACCAAACTGAATACTTTGATGCACGTTTATTAAAGAGGTAATATTTGAGTTGAGGTTTTAAGTATTAGTAGGACTTTATTTTGCAGAACAAAGGCAACAGAAAGCAGAAAATGAAAAGTAGTCTTAGAACTACAGTCTACTTTTATTGAAACAAGATACATTTAGAAATGTGAAAGGTCTGCAAAGGTAATAGAGTTAGATCATTATGACTCTTGAATAAGTTTAAAAAATAAGATTATATTTCTCTGTTATGGAAGAGCGACATCAGTACTTTCAAGTATGAGAATAGTATGATCAACGTTGGGCTATAGGGAGGTTTTGCTTCAATGACTGGAGGAATGAGGAGAGCAGCAGTTTGAAAGAGGACTGGCAAGGCAGGTGAGGAAGAAAGGTGAGTGAGGGACTGTGAGGGGCAAAGGAGATGTCCAGGTGCATTGAGTCTGATTCTAAAATACCCTCTGTGTCATTCTTTCCATTTCCACTGCCACGGCCGGGTGTCAGTGCTTCACAATGGTGACATTGGTCCCACTTGCCTCTTTACCTCCTTTCTGTCCCTACAATGCTGCCGTAATGGCCTCCAAAAACAGAGGTACTTTGGCCTCAGGCAACAGGTGAAAAATAACAAATAAACTTCCTGGGACCAACAGAATAAAATCTAACTCTCATATGGTTTTCAAAATCCTCTAAAATCTCACTTCTTGCAATTTCATCTACTCTCCTCCCCCATTGTTGACTGGATTGCATCCAGTTTCATAAACTTAGCATTGGCTTCAGTTCCTTTTGGACTTTGTTTCTAATGTTTCTATGACCTGTAATATGCTTTGCCATTTTCTTCACCTATTGCTAGTCTGCTCACATTTCAAAGACAAAACTTATTTCACATCTCCTCTGGTATTTTCTCAAACCAGTCAATCAAATTCATTTGCTTCTTGCTCTTGTTACCATAACACTTTGCACATATAGCTAGTATACACCAGTCCATGTTGCCCTTCACTAAAAGTTACTTCCAGCTCAGACTCAGTATCCACAGAGTTTCTGATAGGGTGATGAAAAGGTTCTAGAATTAGACAGTGGTGATGCTTGCACAACATGGTGAGTGTACTCAACGCCATTGAACTGTGTATTTACAAATGTTTAAAATAGTAAATATCACATATGTTTTTAACCACAATAAAATATATTAAAAACTTACATTGAACAAAATATAAAACTAATGGTGAAACATTACTAGCATTTTGACTAGAAACTAGAGAAAAATACTTCTATCATCAGTATTTGTTGATACTGTACTGGTGGTCCAGCAAAAGAAGGAAACCTAGAAAGAATACGCAAAGGGCATATGGGTTAAAAAAAATCATTTTCAGAAAAAAATGATGTCTATATATTTTAAAATCCAAATACTTCACTGCCAAATCAAAAATATTTTGTTATAATGTTTTTAAAAAATCTAAGGCCAAAGTTAAAGAGATAAAATTGCCAAATAATAGTGAACGCAAAATATCTATTTTGCATGGTCAGAAAATAAGTGTTACGTTATTTCTCTTACTCTGTGTGTATGTGTATATATTTAACTTTTACAATAAAAAGGTGGAGGGTGAAGGATGAAGTGATTTTATGTGTAAATTGTTTCAAACATTTAAGAAGAAAATATAGACATGCACTCTTTAAACCACTACCTCACAAATGGAAAGAAAAATACCAATAAAACATACTTAAAAAAAGTACTTAAATAAAATTTTTAAGAAGCTAAGTAAAATAAATTTCAGTAGTAGTGTAATAAAGTGATATTATTCTAGGAATAAAAAGAGCAAAATTAAGACAATCTAATTTAATTCAACAGATTAATAAAGAACTATATATATGTATATATATATATATCCACTTTGACAGTACTCACAAAAACCATTTTATGAAAACTAAAATTATTTATAACTAAAAATTAATCTGGAAGCAAAATAGGAACATGAGAACTTTTAATGAACATAATACCTAAGTTCTTGATTTGTGGTGAAATATAAAATTGTTCTAAAATAAAATAGGAAGAAGACAAGGGAATTTCTACCACTATGATTAACATTTCCTTCAGGAAGTTTTAGACAGTGTATGAAGACATTAAATCAAAATAAAAGAATTAGGTATTCTCAAAGGGGAAAGTATGTATCTATGTGTGCTATTAATGTCATTGCACACCTAGCAAATCCAATCAAAACAACAGACAACGTATTGCAAATCATAAGAACATTCAATAAGATGACTGTTAACATAACTAAAACGTAGAATTAAAAACATTTTATATGACCATAAGCAGTTATAAATGTAATGGCAGAAAGATTACATTTATAATATTCAAAGAAAAATAAAATATCAAAAACTAGACTTAACAAGAAAATTGCCAGACCTGTTTTTTAAAGGTCTATAGTTCACTAAATAACATTTAAAAATATTTTGTATCACACTTTATGAAAATTCATTTTAAAAAGTTCAGACACATTGATCAATTGCTCAGAATATTATTTATTACAATATGTTTTTATAATTTTAGAGCAGGAAATCTGCAAATAATAATGTATTTCTGCAGTAAAACACTAATAAGCATAACGTCATAAAATGTTAAAATCTTAAAGATCTTTTCTTCAACTGAAAATCCACAGCATATAATGAAATTCATTATATTTTATGTTTCTCTGTATCTGCTGTTCATCAGATTTCAAAAGACAACTTATTTGTGTAGCCTACAGAAAGATGTTGACTAAAAAATAACAGCTGTTTAACATCTTTTTGTTATATCAGTTCCACTCCCATTAGAGGTGAATTTATAATAATCTCATTGCTAAGATGGTAGGGGCAATAACATTCCAAAAAGCTTAATTTTCCAATTGTTTTATATATGTAACTGAAAAGAGGAGAAACGTGTGACCTTAGAAATGATAGACTGCTAATGTCTTTACATGTGGGTTGTGTTTGTACACTTTTTTTTATAGTATAAGAACAAAATGCTTGAAAATTCAATTTTTAAAATTCTGATAAACTGAGTTTGCATTTTATTTTTAGAAATGAAATTACAATGAGTCTATGTATTTTTGAAATCCAAGTAAATCAAAATTTAGTATCTGGGACAAGGTAAATATTCATGGAATCAAACTATAATTAATACATCACTCTAATTCAAATGCAAGATGTAATCAACTAATTGGACCCAGAGGAAATCTTTTCTTATTGTGCATAGAATATTCTAAGTACTGTAATAAATAAAAATTATAACCACTATTACTACTAGATATTTGTTTATGTTTGTCTTTTAAGATGCACTCTATGACAATGAGGAAAGTACTGGCCGGGCATGGTGGCTCACGCCTGTCATCCTGGCACTTTGGGAGGCTAAGGCAGGCAGATCACTTGAGCCAGGAGTTTGACACCAGCCTGGTCATCATCGTGAAACCCTGTCTCTACTAAAGATACAAAAAGTGGCCAGGCGCGTTGGATTACGCCTGTAATCCCAACACTTTGGGAGGCCAAGGTAGGTGGATCACGAGGTCAGGAGATCGAGACCATCCTGGCCAACATGGTGAAACCCTGTCTCTACTAAAAATACAAAAGAAATTAGCCAGGCATGGTGGTGGGTGCCTATAGTCTCAGCTACTCAGGAGGCTGGGGCAGGAGAATGGCGTGAACCTGGGAGGTGGAGCTTGCAGTGAGGTGAGATCATGCCACTGTACTCCAGCCTGGGGTCAGAGTAAGACTCCGTCTCAAAAAAAAAAAAAAAAAAAAAAAGTTAGCTGGGCGTGGTGGCTCATGCCTGTAGTCCCAGCTACTCAAGAGGCTAAGGCCCGAGAATTGCTTGAACCTGGGAGGTGGAGGTTGCAGTAGGCCTAGATTGTGCCACTGCACTTCAGCCTGGGTTATCTAGAGTGAGACTTTGTCTCAAAAAAAAAAAAAAAAAAAAAAAAAAGAAAGTGAGGGAAGTACTAAATAAAATATGACAACACAATAAATATCTTATTGTTAACTATGCATAATGAAATATATGTAAAATCTTGTATAAAATGGGTTTTTGAATGGTGACATTCTGAATCACGCATTATTATTATTATTATTATTATTACTACTTCTATTTTGAGACAGAGTTTCTCTCTGCCGCCCAGGCTGGAGTGCAGTGGCGCGATCTCGGCTCACTGCAAGCTCCGCCTCCCGGGTTCACGCCATTCTCCTGCCTCAGCCTCCCGAGTAGCTGGGACTACAGGCGCCGGCCACCACGCCTGGCTAATTTTTTTTGTATTTTTAGTAGAGACGGGGTTTCACCATGTTGGCCAGGATGGTCTCGATCTCCTGACCTCATGATCCACCTGCTTCGGCCTCCCAAAGTGCTGGGATTACAGGCATGAGCCACCGCGCCTGGCCCTCATGCATTATTTTGATTCAACTCTTAGGGATTTATATATACTCTGTTGGAAATTTTGGTTAGCAAACTGTTGGCCTAAACAAGTAATTGTAACATAACGATAATCAACTACTCAACAGGGTTAGGCAGAACATAACCCAACTAACTTTAGAATGGCTAAAAAAAAGGTCATATTGGAGTCACCACATGAAAAAGAGGTTAAAAGAGAAATGAGGAATAAAATATACATGAGATATATAGAAAACCAAAACTTCAATGGCAGACAAAATCAACTGTATCAATAACATTAAATGTGCATAATGTGGTTTGGCTATTCTCCCCACTCAAATCTTATCTTGAATTGTAGCTACCATAATTCCCATGTGTCATGGGAGGGACCCAGTAGGAGGTAATTGAATCATGGGGATAGGTTTTCCCTTGCTGTTCTCATGATTGCAAATAAGTCTCATGAGATCTGATGGTTTTATAAAGGGGAGTTTCCCTGCACGTGCTCTCTTGACAGCCACCATGTAAGATATGACTTTGCTTCTCTTTGCTTTCCGCCATGATTGTCATGTCTCCCCAGCCATGTGGAACTGTAAGTCAGTTAAACCGCTTTCCATTATAAATTTTCCATTCTCAGGTATTTTTTTTTTTTTTTTTTTTTGAGACTGAGTCTTGTTCTGTCACCCAGGCGGGAGTGCAGTGGCGCGATCTCAGCTCACTGCAAGCTTGGCCTCCTGGGTTCAGGCCATTCTCCTGCCTGAGCCTCTCGAGTAGCTGGGATTACAGGCGCCTGCAACCAAGCCCAGCTAATTTTTTGTATTTTTAGTAGAGACAGGGTTTCACCGTGTTGGCCAGGGCAGTCTCGATCTCCTGACCTCGTGATCTGCCTGCCTCGGCCTCCCAAAGTGCAGGGATTACAGGCGTGAGCCACCACGCCCGGCCTCAGGTGTGTCTTTATAAATCCTATGAGAACAAACTAATACAGTGAACATATTAAACAATTTAATCAAAAGGTAGAGATTGGAAAACTGAATTTAAAAAAAAAGATTCCAAATATATGGAGACACAATTTAGGTTTAAAGATATAAATAGGCTAAAAGCAAAAGGATAGAAAATTATATATCATACAAAAAGCAAACATAAGGAAGCAAGAACAGCTGTACAAACATCAGACAAAATGGAGTTTAAGATAAAAATGTTCCTACAAAAAAGTAACACTTTATAATGATATACTTACCAGTAAATCTAGAAATAAAGTAATTCCATATTCACCCAAAAAGAACTCCAAAATTCATGGAGTCTGCTCTGACATAATTAGAGGGAAAAATAGACAATTCAACAAAAATAGTTGGAGAGTTTAATAACACACTTTCAAACATAGAAAGAGCCACTAAGTTTAAAATCAACAAATAAATAAACATTTGAACAACTGTCTAAACCAACTAGACTTGGAAGACTTCTGCAGAACATTCCACCAACAAGAGTGGTATACACTTTCTCATCAAGTGCATATGAAACATTATCCTGGATACACCATAAGTTAGCCTGTAAAGCAAGCCCCAGTAAATTTAAAGGAATCACAATCATACATGGTATGTTCTGCAATTACTTCCATTGTTCTAATTTCTATTGAATTATAAATCAACAACAGAAGTAAATTTGGGGAGTTGGCAAATATGTGGAAATTTAACAACATAATCTGCATAATTAATGAGTGAACAACAAAATCCCAAGAAAAATTAGATTATGATTTGAGTAGTATGAAAATAAAATGAAACATGTCACTTTATAAGATGCATCTAAAGCAGTGTTTAGAAGAAATTTGTAGAATTAATGCATATAATTTAAAAAAATCAAATCAATAAGTTAACTGTCTACATCAATATACTGGAAAAAAGAACAAACCAAGCCTGGAGCAAACAGAAAAAAAGAAAAGCATAAAACAGAAGTTAATGATTTATAGTATAGAAAAGCAATGCAAGAGAAAACAAAATCAAGTTTGCTTTCTTGAAAAGATCAACAGGATTTACACACCTTTAGCTAGGTAGAACAAAAGAAAGACTCTCATTATTGTAGTCAGGAATGAAATCAGAGACATCACTATTAACACAGTCATGATCAGGATTATAAAGGAATATTCTGAACAATTATATACCAATGCCTTAGATAACTTCGATACATTTCCATATCCTGAGAAAGACACAAATGCCAAAACTGAGTGAAAAAGATAACAAAAATCTAAAAATGGCTACAACATGTAAGAAATTGAATTAGTAATTTAAAAACCGTTCTACAAAGAAAATTTCAGAACCAGGTAGCTTCAGTGATAAATTCTAACAAATATTCTAAAAATAATTAATAACAATTCTTAACAAACTCTTCCAAAAAATGAGAAAAGGAAATATGTCATAATTCATTCTGTGAGGCCAATACCACTCTGATACCACAACCCAACAAAGACATTACAAGAAATGAACAGTATAGACTTTATATTTACATATGCAAAAATCCTCAACAAAATATTAGCATACTGAGTCCAATAACATAGAAAAATGATAATATTATCACCAATTGGAATTTATCTCAGGAATATAAGGGTAGTTTAACATTCAAAAATTCATTAATATTAATATACCAGGTCTATAGGATAAAGAAGAAAAAAATCTCAGTAGACACAGTAAAAACTTTTCAAAGAAACCCAACATTCTTTCATCAAAATATAAATAAGTGAAGCTAGAATAAAAGGAAACCTTCTCAACCTGATAAATGAAATGTATAAAAAACCACAGCAAGCATAGCACTTAATACTGGAAGGCTGAAAGCTTTCCCCTTCAGATGAAGAATAAGACAAGAATGTCTGCTCTAGCTATTTCTGTCCAACATTGTACTGGAAGTTCTAGCTAGTAGAATTCGGCAAGCAAAAGAAGTAAAAGGCATCCATATTGAAAAGCAAGAAATAAAGCTATTTATGTTTGCAGAATTCTAAGGAATTCACTAAATAGTACTAGACCTAACATGAATTCAGCAACATTTCAGGGTACAAGATCAAAGTACAAAAATCCATCATATTTTTTCACACTGGGAATCAACTATGCATAAATGGACTTGGGAAAACAATTCCACTTAAAGTAGCATAAAATAAAAAAAAGTCTAAAAATAAATTTAACCAAAAAAGTGCAAAACTTGCACTCTGAATCCTCTTAAACATAGTTGAAAGAAATCCTAAATTGAAAGATACCTTCTGTTTGTGGATGGTAGGACTTAATATTGTTAATATGGCAATATTCCTCAAAATAATCTACACATTCAATACATCACTCTAAAAGGCTCATCTGTGAGCTTGGAGAAATAGACAAGTTTATCTTAAAATTTATATAAAAATGTAAATGAAAAGTAGTAGTCTAAATCTTTTAGAAAAACAGAGTTAAATGTTTATAACTTTCTGATTTCAAACTTCAAAGATAAAGTTATCAAGACAGTAGGGCACTAGAATATGGATGGAAATACAGATTCATGAAGTACAGTTGGATGTGTAGAAAAAAACCCCCACATTTATTGGTTAATTGATTTTTGACAAGTGTGTTCAGACAATTCAATGGGGAAGGATATATTTTCAACCACTAGTACAGAATGGCTATTTACCTTCATGGAAAAGAATACAGTTGTGCCTGTTATCTCAAAATATGTGTATATATACATATATATACTGGAAATGGATAATAGACCTAAATGTAAGAGCTAAACCTACATGCCTGGTTCAAGAAAAATAGGAGTATATCCTCATGATCTTTAGTTAGAAATTTTATTAGCTATGATACCAAAAGCAAAAGCAACAATATAGATACCCTAAATGTCATCAGATTGAAAACTTTTGTGCTTCAAAGGACATCATGTAGAAAATGAAAAGGGAACAGAAAGAATGGGAGAAAATATTTACAAATCATATAGTTGAAAAGAGGACAGTATCTAGAATGTATAAAACAGCTTGAATGTATAAAAACGCAACAATAAAAAAGATACATAAACCATTTCCAAAATGGATACAGGATCTGAGGAGACATTTCTCCAGAGAAAATTAACAAGTGTTCAGTAAGCACATGAAACAATGCTCAAAATTATTAGTCATTAGGGAAATAAATTGAAAACCACAATGGGATACACTTCACACTCACTAACATGGCTAACATGTCTATCATCTAGAACATGCTTAATAACAAGTGTTGGTGAGGATGTGAAGAAATATTAGTCCTCATACATAGCTGCTGGAAATATAAAATGCTGGAGCCACTTTGGAAGACAGATTTTCATGTCCTCAATGGGTTAAACATAGAATGGGAATGCTGAGGCAGGAGGGTCGCTTAAGCCCGGGAAATGGAGGTGGCAGTGAGTTGAGATCACATGAATGCGCTCCAGCCCAGGCAACAGAGTGAGACTCTGCCTCAAAAAAAAAAAAAAAAAAATCAGATTCTATGAAGTGCTGATACATGCTGCACCATTGGCAACTTGAAAATTTTTTGCTAAGTGAAAAAAGCTAGACACAAAATGCCACGTAGTGTATGATTCCATTAAAATAAAATATACAGATATTCAAATGCATAGAGACAGAAGTAGATTTAGGTTGTGAGACCCAACAGGGGAATGAACTGGAGGTAAATGGGAAGTGACTACTAATGGTACGGTATGAGGTTTCCTTTAGAAGTGAAGAAAATGTTCTACAACCAATTGTATTGGTGGCTGCACAACTGTAAATATACTAAAAACCATTGATTTGTACATTTAAAATGAGTGAATTGCATATCATGAATTTTATCTCAATGCAGCCATTATAAACAGAAAAACAGCATTACAGTGGTCAAGCAAAATTCTTTTGAATCTATCCCCATCTAAACTGTCAACAAGTCTCATTTCCCAAGACTCTTGGTCACATACAATTTACTCCTGCCAAACTTGTGTTCTCTTACGGTGATATTTTCTGCCTGGAGTACCATTGCCTTAATTTCTACACTCAAATCCTACATAAGCTTACTCTCTTCTTGCATCATTCCTCAGATCTTCAAATCCAGGCCTCTCATTTCTGAATTCCAGTATCATTTTTTCTCTGCTGTCTCCTAATCTTCGTGTTTGCATTCTGTACAAATATAATCTACTTATAATTTCTGTAAATTCCTAAAACACAGAAATAAAATGAGTTTCATTTGATTAATTTCTTCACTCTTAGCGTAGTGCCTGGCATCTTGTAACATTTCAACAAATGCATGCTTAATAAATGAATTAATATTCATATTACGTGACCCAATGATTCTAAACAATAATAGATGTGACACAGGGGTTCCTACAGTAGACACAATCCTAGGGTGCTCTGCCAAACAGAGAACTTACCCTCTCAGAGAAGTATCTAATTTGTTCTGCTAGCCAAAAATGATATAGAGCTCCCCAAATGAGCAGACTTGCCTCATCTGACCACTATATTAGCCATTGAATAGTCCACAGACAGTTGTCTTAGGTTGAGACACTAATTCCATTTAGCAGTTTTTAGTGAGGTAGGTTAGGGTTCTGTATTATTCAGGATGTCAGGGACTTTTTCCATTAGACTCATCTTTCTCATCTTTATATCCTTAGTGTATGGTATTATGTTTCATACATAGCAGAATCCTAGAAATTACTTGTTGAATGAATAAACATAGTATAGAAAGCAAATTGTATACAAGGTAATGGCCTATGGCTGCCTTTATCTGAACAGGTGCTTAGAAAGAATTGTTTATTATAACAGCTCATGCACTATGGCAGGTCATCTTTTGTGAGCCCATCTTGGTAGCAATATGGGTATATGTGAGCTACGTATGTAGATAATTTAGATGTTCCATTTTATTTTGAGATTAGAGAAGGTTTCTGACTCATCTTGACAAAAATCAATGAAGAGGATGTTAGAATCAGGCAATAAATGAAATATCCAGCTTCTCTGGAGAAACATTAGTCAGAGTTTTGTTTGTTTTTAGCAGGTTTTTATTTTAATTTTAATTTTATTTTTTTTTAATGGAGAGAGAGTCTATGTTTTTTTTTTTTTTTTTTTTTTTTTTTTTTTTTTTTGAGACAGAGTCTCGCTCTGTCGCCCAGGCTGGAGTGCAGTGGCGCAATCTCGGCTTACTGCAAGCTCTGCCTCCCGGGTTCACGCCATTCTCCTGCCTCAGCCTCCGAGTAGCTGGGACTACAGGCGCCCGCCACCACGCCCGGCTAATTTTTTGTATTTTTTAGTAGAGACGGGGTTTCACTGTGGTCTCGATCTCCTGACCTCGTGATCCGCCCGCCTCGGCCTCCCAAAGTGCTGGGATTACAAGCGTGAGCCACCGCGCCCGGCTAGTCTCACTATGTTTTCCAGGCTGGTCTCGAACTACTGGGCTCAAGTGATCTTCCTGCCTTGGCCTCCCAAAATGCTGGGATTACAAGGTGTCAGCCACTGCACCCAACATTTGTTTTGGTCTTTAAAATATAGTTCTGCTATTTTCTACTTAACATTATCTTAAGCAATTTCTCTCACTGATTTTGTCACCTTTTTGGGAATGAAGTTCAAGAAGATATGAGCCTTATATAGAAAAATAGAAAAAAAGAAGAGAGATTTGTAATGGTTAAGTTTTGTAGAAAAATCCTGATTACTACTTTAATTTCTTGAGACAACATATTCATTCTTATATAGTAAAGATAACAACTTGATCATGATTTTTCTTTGTATTTAAGGTACCTAAAAAGTGTTCATCTTTAGTTCTCCTAAAATAAATATTTAATTAATAATTAATATTTTAATTCTTAATGAACCAGTGCAACATATAAAGACTAAAGTTTTTCATATTCTTGTTTTCTTTTGTTAAAAATGATCTAAGTTTTCTTATGGAAATGAGATGATGAAAACTTAATATAAATGTTTTCTCAGAGAGAGTTTACCCAGTCCTTGTGCTCATAGCTAAGGAACTTGCATGTGGCCACAAATACCCCTGCTTTGCTTCTATAGAAAGAATCCAGGTTCCCCTCACATATTACACTCTCATTCTGTTGTACCATTTTTGAGAAGATGAGCAAAATATTATTTAAGATCCAGTAAATCATTATATTTGGCAATGACAAGAGACAAAGTGAAAATCAATTTTGGGTTGAACCATAAGTTCTGTTTGTATGTGTATATATCTGTTAGGTGTCAGAAACTGTGATGGTTACTAAATAACTGTATTCTATGCTGTGATGATAAGTACATCATAGACATATAATAGGAGAATAGATCAATGGATCAAGACAGGGATGACGATACGCAGATTTTTTAAATGAAGTTTTCCCTTAATTTATCAGACTAGAAGACTGAAACACAATGTTACTCTATTTCTGTGGTTCCTCTTTTTACTGAGAATAACACTAAACTGAAACCCTAAACTTAATATCTTCCATTTTTGAAAAGCTAAATAAACAGTCAAAAGTTAAATACCTTTTAAAATTTGTGTATATAATTTGGAAAGATTATTTATTTATGCTTTGAACAAGCAAAAGATAATGTGGGTACTGAGCATGTCTCTTCAACCCCAGTGGGTTCCTCAACAACCTCAAAGCAATCTACATAGTCTCACAGAGTTTGCAGTTTTCTTACAGACATGAGAAAGGTTTGCTCACCTCCCACTCTGTTCCCTCTCACCTATAGGACCATTAGTTAGACCAGCAGTAGCAAGACCCTAACTGTCGCTATGTACTTATTGCATTCTATCTTGCTTATAGATTGGAACAGTAAAGCTTAAATGAGTCTTTTTATGCACTCAGGCCATCATCACCTTCACTGTGGGTCTTTCAAAGACATAATCTGAATTCCCATCAATCAGAAAATCAACAGTGTGTTAAGCAAGTCACACATTTTAGATGATGCATACTCACCAACCCTCTGCCTACAGCATCACCTGTTTTATTTTCTATCTCAATTTCATACTTTTTTGGGCAAAACCACCAGGGAAATATATTTCAATGATAATATATGATAATACTGCTCTCTGCACTCCATTTCATCACCGAAGCCTTGTCTTTCTAAATTGGAAAATGGATTTACGTCTTAGTATTATTTCTGCCACACAGCAGTTCAGTGAAACAGCGTTTGGATGGCTGCAAGTAAATTTAATTTTCTTTGGCTGCTTTGTGGAGTTGGTTACTCTTGAGCAAATGATGTCACTTTCAAAGTTTGTTTTTGGGGGGATGTAAATTAAAGGCCCCATGACTGTGTTAAAACTATGGAGCAAGTATCACCTTCTGAAATAACCAATGATCTTAAAAGTCATTTTGCTTTGTGTTTCCCCATTCAAGAAATTTAAAACCTTCAAGAAATGCTTTAATGTATTTTCTTTCCTTTAATTAGGGCTGTATGTAAATGAATCCAGGAAGGAGTTATTTCTATTGTCAAAATATGCACTAGATGGAGTCAAATAAGCATGGAAGACTTTATTCAAGACTATTGAAATAGGTCAAGGTTCTTGCAATAGGGAAAAGAATTTAAACTCAACTCTCCTGAAACAAAAGCCTGGAGAGTTTTAAGCACTGGGATGAGCTAGTGGACATGTGTTGGAGGACTTTAAGGAAGGAAAGTTGGTCAATGCTATTGGACCATTTGTGTTTGCTAATTGGTACTTATCAAAGTTAGAATTCTAGCCTTTCATAAAGACACGGATGTCTTATCTTTCGTGGGTGACTACATTTCAAAGGAATGGCTCACTGATCTTTGAAGGCATTCCTAGGTATTACAGCTGGCAATAATTTGGGAGAAGATTTACATCTCAAAGGGGCAGAGAAAGGATCTACAATTGCAAGTTTTCTAAAGTAAATGCTCTAGGACAAGGGAGATGAGGAGCTTATAGTGCTGTGGAAGGCTGTCTATAGTTTAGTCAAGCTGAAGAGAATGTTAAGTCCATCTTGCTCACTATCTTTCATAAAGTACAATACAATTCTTTGCATAATAATTTAACTCATCGCTACTAGGATCAGATTTTTTTTTCCTAATCTCTATATTGATTCTTTTCCACAAAAGTTTGGAGTAAAACACGTGTACCAAACAATAATGTGAACAATTGAACAGATCTTAGCATTTTTGTTTAGATATTTTTAAATGCTATGTTCTAAAGAAATCCTGGTAAGAATTCTTTTTGAGAATAAAGTTTATAAAATAATATTTTTATGAAGCTACAGAAGTAAAAAACATGTCAAAAATCAATATTATTGTGCAATATTTCTTTTGTCAACCCTTTGGTAATAATATTATGCTGAATGCAGTTTTTACATATTGACCAGGAATTTAAATCCTTTAATTAAAAAAAAATTAGATCATATAATATGACATAAAACTACTCAATCTAGCCTTTAGTGTTACATGTTCCCTCTCTCCTTTTTTCATTATTCTCTTGTGTTTTACGAAAAAAGATGAAAGTCTGCATATATGAATTTTTAAGACATTATATTATTTCAGGCTTTATCTCCACTGTTACAGCCCCATAAAATGTATTCAAGTATTTCATTTGTTACATACTGCATATCAGATTTATATTGAATATTTTGAAGACTAGAAATTTTCATTTAACTGATTCTTAGTAAGAAACCAGGTGGATAATAAAATTTACTGATATACATGGCATTCTGTATCAAATATTTTGGAGTTTTACTTATGTTATTTCAACTTTTTTAACAACCTATAAGGTAGATCTTACTCATTTATATTTATATACTGGAAAAATTCTGTCTTCGTATATTTGATCAACTGATTTTTTTCTGTTCTACTCCAACAATCTGATCACAATATAAAAACTGATCTCAAACTGCTTATCCGGTTCTGATTTTGAGAAATGATGAGTTTTTGGCAAGATTGACACCCATTATATTTAAAGAATATATCTTGAGTATGTGTTCTAAATTATTGTTCCCAACTTCTTTGTTGTCAAAAGGCTTATACATTTCCACTTTCGCCTTCTGATTTGCAGCATCTTCAGTGGCGTAGTCGTATCTCCATGATGTTGTTGCACTTTTCCAGCTGGCTGGTTTTAGCTAAAGAAGTATGAACGAGACATGTGCCACATCTGAGCAGGAGCTTTAAAAGATATTATGTTTTCTACCAATACGCTTGCTTATCTTTCTATGCTATTTTGTTCCAAAATATTCCTATAGTGTGAAGATATTACAAGAGTCTGCCTTTAGATTTTGGAATTAAAAGACTTGGAGCAGCTGAATTACAGCCAACATGTAATTAATATAAACACAAATCGGATTTTGTAATCCCCTGAGATTGTGGAATTGCTTAGTGTATTGGGTTGGTGCAAAAGTTATTGTGGTTTTTGCCATTAGAAGTAATGGCAAAAACTGGCTGAGTGCCACTGCTCATGCCTGTAATCCCAGCACTTTGGGAGGCCGAGGCAGGCAGATCATGAGGTCAGGAGATCGAGACCATCCTGGCTAACATGGTGAAACCCCGTCTCTTCTAAAAATACAAAAAATTAGCTGGGCGTGGTGGTGGGCGCCTGTAGTCCCAACTACTCGGGAGGCTGAGGCAGGAGAATGGCGTGAACCTGGGAGATGGAGCTGGCAGTGAGCTGAGATTGCACCACTGCACTCCAGCCGGGAGGACAGAGTGAGACTCTCTCTCAAAAAAAAAAAAAAGAAGTAATGGCCAAAACTGCAATTCTGTTTGCACTAACCTAATAGTAGCAAAATTGATTAATACTGTTTATGTCTTTAATTAAGTAGAGTACTATTGATCCATCTATCCATGGATAGCAAAAGTTCAAATAATATAGTGGGAATTTTTAGTACTAATGGAATTTTGTTACACAGAATATAATTTTTTAAATTAGTTAGAAAATCTTTTGTATATACAGTTATAAGTTTCAACCTAAGGGTCCCTGTTTCAGTAAAGTTTGGCCCATTTTAGTCCTTGTTATTGTAGCAGGGCAAGCCACAGACAAAACCCATCAGACACCAGGTTAAAGAAGGGAGAGGCTTTATTTGGCCAGGAGTGTCGGCAGACTTGCATCTCAAGAACCAAACTCCCCAAAGAAAGAAGGGTTTACAAATCTAAGGGGTCCACGTGAAAGGGTTGTGATAGATGGAGAGCACATATGGTTAGAGTAGGGGGATTAATCTTTACCCTCAGGCCTGGTCAGTGGCACCGATTGTCCTTGACACTGACTTCATTCCTGTTGATTTTCAGCTTTTACTTCCTCCTTCTCTTCAGAGACAGGAGACAGTAAGAGAAATGGCTTCTATGTTCCCCACTTTGACAACCTCACTCACTAGTGGGAGTTCTCACTCTCGTCTTCACTACACAGTCCTAATTCATGACAAACATACTTATTTTCTACTATATAGCCCCTTTCCCAATCTAGAGAGCCACATCTTTCTCTATTTCCATACAGGTCACTGTTGGATGCCGCACAGGCGTTAAATTTTAAGATAATTTGTTTGGGGACTCCTTTTTCTTCTGTTCTAATTATTACTTTACTTGTATCAGCTTTTCTCCAGTTGCCAGTCCTGAATCTTATTTCAAAAACTGTAGTCATAGGGGGCTCAGATGGGTTATAGCACATCTGGTCACTTCTTGGGCTGCATACCTTGTACTGGGTGGGATGAGCTTCATGTCCCTTTTAGAGTTCCAATACATTCATAATAACTAGACAACAGAAAGACTGTTTTAACTTTTTGCCCTACCTCAGTAACTTGATGTATGCATTGAGAACAGTCCTCAGTCAGAGGAAGGTCAGTTGAAGTCCTTACTGTACAAGTCCAAAATTACAGAAAAATGAGTCCCACGATGAGTTTCCTCCTGCTTCGGCTGTGTGTGGACCAGTCAGCTTCCGGGTGTGACTGAAGCAGGGCTTGTCATCTTCTTCACAGTCACTTTGCAGGGGTTTCTGCACTTGGCCTCACCTCCCAGGTCTCAGGTGCTGCAGGTTTTATGCGGCTGTGGTGGATCCAGGCTGGGATTCCCTCTATCTTTATGGCTGTGGGAGTGGTCGAGACGATGGTCTGGGGTCCTTTCCACCATGGCCGCAAGGGGGCTATGTTCCAATCTTTGATCCACACCCGATCACCTGGGGAGAAAGGGTGAACTGGGGAGAATAAACTGACGGGGCACCTCTCATTTACCCAGGCTGAAATTGTATAATTTTCCCTAAAGCCTGTAGCTGTTGCTGTAACTCAATTTCACCTAGCTCTCAAGGAGTGTCTGGGAGTCCCCATAGTATGGGAGGGGGCATATATATATATATAAATATTCTATAATGGGAATATCCTATTGTTTTAGAAGGGGTATATCTAATCTTGAACAATACCATAGGGAGAGCTTATACCCACTTTAATCCTGTTTCTTGACACACTTTCCCTAAACTATTTTTGGTAGTCCAATACATCACTCCACTTTTCTGGAACTCTGTGGTCAGTAAGCAGTATATAGTTTCCATGTGATCCCCAAAACCTTTGCTGTCTTCTGTACCAAGTCAGCCACAAATGCCGGCCTATTGTCTGAGCCGATTCGTAAGGGCAGTCCAAACCTAGGGATGAGATCTCAGAGAAGCACACGGGTTATTTCACCAGCTTTCTCAGTTCGTGCTAGATAGGCCTCCACCCACCCAGAGTATGTACACACTAGAACTAGCAAATGCTTGTTACCTCCACATTTGGTCATCTCGGTGAAGTCTACTTGGAGATCTTCAAAGGGAGCTGCCCCATAAGTTTGCATGCCAGGCAGGACAGTTGGACCTTGCCTAGCATTGTGCTGCCAGCAGGTGGCAGACTGTCGCACCACTGTTTTGGCAAGGGCTGACAGATGCGAGATGTAGAAGCACCGGCCTAACAACTCTTGGCCTAGGTGGGTGGTCTCATGCACAGCCAGTACAACTCTGACTCCTAGCAGCTGTGGCACAACTGTTCTTCTGTCCAATAACTGGAATCATCCCTCTTCTATCACCTGCCCTCCCTCTGCCTGGATAAAGTCCTTCTATTCTTTAGAATAAGTAGGTGCAAGGTCAGGTGCCTGAGGGAACAGAGGGTGGGCTGTGATTGATGCCCAGTAGTGGGCAGATGCTGCTTTTCGAGCCTCTGAGTCAGCTCAGGAGTTCTCCAAGGCAATCGAGGTGGAAGCTCACTGGTGTCCTCTGCAGTACATGACTGTCACCTTTTGGGGCTTCCACACTGCCTCTAATAATTGCAGGACCTCTCACTGATACTTTATGTCTTTTCCCCAGAGTTCAAAAGGCCTTTTTCTTTATATAATGCCCCTGCACTTGGAGGGTTAAGAAGGCATACCAAGAGTCAGTGTAAATGTTTACAGTCTTACCTTCACTTAGCTTTAAGGCCCGAATTAAAGCAATGAGTTTGGCCTTCTGGGCTGAAGTACCCTGGGGCAATGATTTGGCTTCAATGACAGCATCCAAGGTTACCACTGCATATCCCGCACACCTCTCTTCTTGTGGGTTGACAAAGCTGCTCCAGTCCCTGTACAGCTCCCAGTCTACTGATGTCCAGGGATGGTCTCCGAGGTCAGGCCTGCTAGAATAAACTGAGTCCAACACCTCTACACAGTTGTGTTCAACTGGGCTCTGATACCGGGAGTAAGGTGGCAGGGTTCAAAGTGTTGCAAACTTCAATGGTTATGCAGGGATTTTCACAGAGTAAGCTTTGGCACCTAGTTAGTCTAGCATTCGTTAGCCAATGATGTCCTTTGGTATTCATTAAAGTCACCACAGCACGGGGGGCCTTTATGTTCAGGTTTGCCCAAGGGTTATTTTATCTGCTTCTTGTGCTAGCAGGGCAGCTGCTGCCAAGGCCCTCAAACACGGGGGCCAATCTTTGGAAACACCGTCTGTTTGTTTAGAGAGGTAGACCACTGGCCTCAGCCAGGGCCCCACAGTCTGGGTGAAAACTCCAACCGCCATCTTTTCTCTCTCTGACACATATAGTGTAAATAACTTTGTCAGGTCAGGCAGCCCCACGGCTAGGGCCATCATGAGTTTCTCTTTTAACTCACGCAAAGCTTATTGCTGTTGGGACCCCCATTCGAAAGATTCCTTGTCATCCCCCTTTGTGACTCCGTACAGAGGCTTGGCCAGTACTGCAAAGTTTGGGATCCATAACCTGCAGAACCCCACAGCTCCTAAGAATTCTCTCACCTGCCTTCTGGTATTAGGCTCTGGTAGGTTGCAAATGATCTGCTTTCTTTCTGATCCCAGGCTGTGCTCCCCGTGTCAGATAGTAAATCCCAGATAATGTACCTGCTGTCTGCAGATCTGAGCTTTCTTCTTGGACACCTTATACCCAGAGTCCTCCAGGTGCCAGATGAGGGTATCCTTTCCCATGGTGCACCTAACTGCCGTGGGGTGTCCCAGCAGGAGGTTGTTGACATACTGGAGCAACACACAGCCTAGGTCTCTGGTGGGAAACTTCTGGAGGTCTTGAGCCAGTGCTTCCCCGAAGATAGTCGGGGAGTTCTTGAACCCTTGGGGAAGCCGGGTCCAAGCATACTGAGTGGTGACACCTGACCCTGGATCCTCCCACTGAAAGGCAAATAGTTTCTGGCTCTCAGGAGCTAGTCTGATGCTAAAAAAAAAAAGCGTCCTTCAGGTCCAGGCAGGTAAACCAGCTATCCTCAGCTGGCAGCAACCCCAGCAACGTGTACGGGTCAGGTACTGTCGGGCGCAAAGTCACTGTAGGTTGGTTGACCAAGCACAAATCCTGTACCGGCCTGTAGTCCTTGGTCCCTGGCTTGGGAACAGGCAGGAGGGGAGTGTTCCATGGAGACTGACAAGGGACTATAATTCCAAAGGCCCTCAGGCACTTGAGATGGACCTGAATACCTTCAAGAGCTTCTCTGGGGACTGGGTAGTATTTTTGCCTGACTGGCTGGGTCCCAGGCTTAACTTCTGTGAGTATGGGGGCCCAGAGGGTTGTCTTCTGCCCACACTTTTGGCCACCGCTTAGCCAGAGCTGGTCCAATCTCTTGGCCTGGCTTAGTTAAGAAGAGTCTCCATTCCTCCTCCTGAGGAACCGTAGGGGCCATGATGATTCCCGTTCCAGGTAGCTTTAGCTGTAAAGAGCCGTGCTTTGTGAAAGAAATGGTGGCTCTCATCTTGCTAAGTAGGTCCCTTCCTAGCAAAGGCAAGGGGCAGTCACACATGTACAGAAACTAGTGAATCACTTCATGTCCCCCGCCCCCCACCCACAGTGCAGGTCCAGGGCAAATAGAAAGCTTTCTTTGCCTAAACCCCTGTGGCTCCGATTATATCAATAGTCTTTTTGGATAAGGGGTGACAGGGGTGGTCACTACTGAATGTTCAGCACCAGTATCGACAAGAAAATGTCCTTGCCCCCGACTCTCATCCTGACCATGGGCTCTTTGGGGGCACATGAGCCTGGTCCCCCTCAGTCCAGTAACCCTTCTGCCAGATTGAACAAGGCCCCTTCCTTTGTCCTTGTCTGAGGCCTCCTCCTCAGAGTCACCTTGTTTTCCTTTCATCTGGGGCACTTGTCCTTCCAATGTCCTATTTCCTTACAGTAAGCACACTGGTTATGCTACAAGTGTGGAAGGCATTTGCCTGGTTTGGTGTTCACTGTCTCTGCACTTCTCTCAGCAGCTTGCCGCATCTCTATTCACAAACACCTGGTTGGCTGTCTCCAATAACTGTGAAGTATTCATGCCTGCAAATCCAGCCTGTTTCTGCAATTTTCTTCTAATGCCTTCTGCGCTTTGACTAACTAAAGCCATGTTAATCATGTCCTGATTTTCAGGGCTATCAGGATCAAAGGGAGTATATATACGATAGGCCTCACATAGTCTCTCATAGAATTGTGCCAGGCTCTCATCTTTTCCTTGAATGACCTCAGAGACTTTGTTAACTTTTGTGGCCTTCTGAGCTCCCTTCTTTAACCCTTTCAGAAGGGCTTCCCTATACCGGTTTAGCCTTTGCATACCCTGTCTTTCATTTAGGTCCCACTGGGGGTCTGTTCCTAGTAATTGGATCCTCACATACTCTTGGGGGTTTTGGTAATCAGCTGGAACATGTTCTTCCAGCCACTTAGTTGCTGCTTGCAGCACTCCCCTCCCTTCATCTGTGTTAAAGAGGCACATGAGCAACTGGTGGCAATCAGCCCAGGTGGGGTTGTGGGTCTGGATAATAGTTTGGAGCAAATCACTTATAGCTTGAGGCTTCTCTGTATAGGATGGGGTATTGTTTTTCCAATTGAGGAAATCTGCAGAGGTGAAGGGTTGGTATACAAAGGCATGCCTTTCTACCATATGCCCATCCTTGTCTACCCCAGCATACCATTGCTGTCTCAGGGGCATTTCTATCCCAGTTCTAGGCCTCAAATGGGCTGCCAAGGGAGGGGTTTCTTCTCCCGAGGTCTTGCATCCTTTTTCTACTCTGGGTGGCCTAAGGGTATGTAGGCCTTGTGGAAGCACAGTGGGCTCAGGAGTGGGAGGCCTTCCTCCTTGGTGAAAGGTGGGGGGACACTGGCACCATTTCTTGCCATGAATCCTCTGATGTTGGGTTGGACAGGACTTTAGGAGCCAACTCCCTTTGGTGGGTGGAGCGGGATTCTTCCTTGGCTGTCTGTCCCTTTGCCACTAGTACTACTGCTGCCTGTTCTCTTAACCACTGTGGGGGGTCTAAAACCAGCTATAACCAAGTGTCTGTGGAAGGAAACAAGGGACCTGTCTAGGCTTCCTTCTGATGGCCAACCCACTTTTAATGCCGGCCAGTCGACCTCACACAAAGTTCTAAGTTTTCTTGGTGTCATAGTAGCTCCATAGTCTCCATTAAATCCTTTCTTGAAATTTTTCAACATAGTTCCTAGCAGAGTGGGCTTGCTTTGTGTTCCACCCATCTTCCTCCCGATACAAAACACTCACACCACAAGAAGGAAAGGGTAAAGGGGTCACTCACTCACCTCGACCATCTCAAACTCAAGCACTCACTCACTTTCACTTTCCTTTTTGTAAACAAGTCAAGCCAAATCAAAATCAATACTGAGACCAAAGTGCCGATAAAGGCACATCGTGGGCAATCAGGCCATGCTTCTACTCAAATGGAATGGGCAAGTTCCCAGGACCCATCCTACCATATTCCAGATGTCCGGACTCCAAGCGCCAGTTCCTTCCCAGTGTTCAGCGGCTGCACTGATCCTCTGCAGGGGCCTGCTGTGCACCTCTCTGACGAGGCATTCCACCACTGGGGCAAGTGCCTACCTGGGAGCACTCTCAGGATCCGCGTCGCTCAAGCTGGCCTGAGTCCCCTCAGGGATGCTCCGCAGGGCAGGCCTAAGCCGCCTACGACTGTCTGTTAATCACCTCGATTCCCGGTCAGGGAACCAAGAAATATAGCAGGGCGAGCCACAGACAAAACCCCTCAGACACCGGGTTAAAGAAGGAAGAAGCTTTATTTGGCTGGGAGTGTCGGCAGACTTGCATTTCAAGAACCGAGCTCCCTGAAGAAACAGTTCCTGGCCCTTTCAAGAGCTTACAACTCTAAGGGGTCCATGTGAGAGGGTTGTGATAGATTGAGAGCACATGTGGTTAAATGGGGGGGCCGTTAATCTTTACCCTCAGGCCTGGTCAGTGGCACCAATTGGTCTTGCCATTGACTTCATTTTTGTTGATTTTCAGCTTTTACTTCCTCCTCCTCTTCAGAGACAGGAGACAGTAAGAGAAATGGCCTCTCTCCTCATTATGTATTCAGTAACTGGCTATATTTTCAATATGTATAGTGAGAATCATTTGTTCATTTTTTACTCCATGAAGGGCAACTGCAAATACCTTCAGTGAAGAGAGTACATCTTCATTCTCTGATGGACATTAGAAAGCACCTGAGGAATGTGGGGCTCACAGAATGTTTGCCTCAGTTGTCTCTCCCCACTCTGAAGCCAAGACACATTAAGTCCCACCTGAGAATGTCCTACTGGGTATGATTTGTGACTTTCTCAGTTGTGTTTAACACTTTGTTGTGTTAAAATCTGGATGGTAGCCATATGCGTTGCAAACAAAGATTATCATGCAAGCAATCTTATTGCTGCTCCTAGTAGAAATTAATGAAAAAGGTCAACCTCTTGGGTAATATTTTTTTCCTCCAGAAAAACCTAAATGATGTTTTTGGTTTAGATGATATTTTTGTTCCACTGTGACTGTCTTCAAATTAAACAAATATATTTTGTCTGTCTCCTGAAATTCAAAAATAAATGTGTTTGGAATATCAAGCCTTAAAAAGCTTCACAATGCTTACAGCTTTTACATTGCAGGCTTTTCTGCTAATGATGGTCTTGCTAGCCATCTTGCATCCTTTGAAAATCCATACTGTTTAGATTTAGAAATGGAGACTCAATAATCAAAAAGAATAAAACATACAAATCAAATGAAGCATAATAATTGGGAGAGTAACACATGTAACTTAACTAAACTAAATATATATGTTGATCTGACTGCTCTCTTCCTGTAGTCAAATTACACAAAAGTGTTACCTCTCCAGTGATCTGATCTATTTTACATGGGTTTTGAGGTATAGTTCTTGAACATCAATGTCTTTTTTTTTTTATAAGAGACATTGCTTCTGCCTCAGTGTTATGCTTCGTTACTTAATATGGGCCAGGCATTGTGCAATGTCAGAGATATTTTATCTCTATTGCTCTCAGAGAACATTATGTAGTAGATGAAATTGCAAAAATGTAACTCAGACATGATTTACTCAAAGTGACACACACATAAGTGAAATTGTGAATCAGATTCTGAGTAAGTCCAACAGTTTCTGTCCACATTATGTTTTTACCATTCCAAACTCCATGTAAGTAATTTGTTGGTCAGGGTAGGAGGAATGCAGAGGTCATAAACAATTCTTTCTTGAATATCAGCCATAATACTGAGAAATCAGGATATAATTTTCCTCTGTTTTGACTTTAAACCTAAAAAATTAGCTTACACTTCACTTTGAAATTGGAAAGTAAAAATAAGAGTAATTCTGTGCCAGAAAAGTATCACAAAGCTACTTGATTGGATCATAAGTGCTGATAATTACAGTTTATTCAATGTTAGAAAATATAGTTTCAAGTGCCTATAATATGCTTACCCTGACAAACCCAGCATAAAACTCCCCCTTGACTTTTCGCTTCTTTACCTACTTAAGCAGACATGAATAAAATTTCTGTCACCATTTTTTAATGCCATTTCAACTTTCCCATATAAATTAGCTCACCATAGCTTTTCCTCTGACCTAGCTTCCAGACTTCTGTTTATCTACACTCACAGATCTAGTCTTCTAAGAACTTGTTTTTCCTATTTAGACTGCTTCTCCTTTTAGGCTGACAGGCTTCCCTTTCTAAAACTAGCAGGCACTTAGCAAGTGGCCACTATCCCCACCCCACCTCAGCAATAACTGTAAGCACTTACATGGTCAATAATGTATCTCTTCCATCATTTAGAAAATTTATTTCATTTAATCCTCACAACAACCTCATGTAGTTACTGTTATTATCCCCATTTTACAGGAAACAAAATTGAATTGAAATAGATATTCTAATTACTCATGATCATACAGTCAGTATCTGAACCAAGATTTAAACCAAGACATTTGGCTGCAGAGTCCATATTCTTATCTACCATACTGTTCCAACCTGCCTTAAATTCCAAGTCTGATTCATTGATAAATCTGGTAACATCTCTGTTTCTATCTACAACTTTTTTCCCACAAATTATTTTTAATACATGCTGCTGAAGTCTGGTCTCATGTTATAAATGATTATTTAGCGCTTCTTGAATTGAACCAAAGCAGAACCTAGAGACGAACATCCTGTTGAAAACCTTTGTGTATACTCTTTCTGGGTGGTTCTTGATCCTCTAAATCTATTTATAAATGTTCACTGGCCCTACTACTCAATGTAACAGAAAACGCTGACTCCAACAATGTATGAGATTTTAGGAATTTGAAAGCAGTGAGAGCCCTTGCCAGGCATATTTATTTTGTTTTGTTTTGCTTTTAAGCATGCATTGGTGGTATGCTTTCAAAAATCTATTGTCATTTCATTTTCTCATCTTCCTCCTCCCCGCTATATCGTCTATTCTCTGTCTCTCTCTTTTTTTCTTTTCTTTTTTTCTTGCTTTCTTTTGTCTTTCCTTCATTTTCCTTCCTCAACAAATCAGGCTACAAGCTACTAGGTGGACTGGGCAAAGTAGATATCCATGTGGGAGGGGGAGGACCCCCACAGCCAAGCAGAATGGAGACAGCAGTGTTAGTGCTCCAGCCTGGATGGAGCATTGGAGCCTGAGCAGGGTAAAGAGAGTGCTAGCTTAGGTAGGCAGACAGAACAAAGTGAGGAAGGTCACACCTTTGGTGGCAATGGCAGCAGCCTAGTGCAGGGTTTTGGTGCCCAGGTGGAGTGAGAAGAGCACCCATGCGAGAGGGAAGTGGCAGTGGGGACTCAGGATGGGTGCTGGATTCAGAGTGGGGTGAGAAGGGAATCTCCATAGTGGGTAGGAGGTTGGGTAGAACACAGGTAGCAAAAGATGATGGGTTACACATAGGAGAGTAGAGCTCAAACAGGTAAAAAAGTTGAGGCTAATGGACTCTAAACTTCTCATTGTCAAAGAAAAAACGTTGCAAACATGGAAATGTTTGAAACTAGAATTAACCTGTGATGTTGGATTTGGTATGCTGATGTCAGTGTAAAACTAGAATTATCTATCTATCTGTCTATGATATAGACATAAATGTGTATATATACATATTCGTATAAATGTGTATGTATATAGTTGTAAATGTGTGTAAATATATGCACACATAAACATGTCTAAATGCATGTGTATAATAATGTGTGTATACACACACACACACACATGCCCCTATATTCGCTAGCTTTGTTTTTTGGGCCTAGGAGCATCAGCACACCTAGCACCCAGACTTTAGATTCCAAATGTCACTCTCAAAAGAACCACAGCTTCAGGGAGAAATGCTTATTTGTGGGGCTGGAGCAAAGAAAGTATAAGATGAGCCAGGAACGTATTTTTGTGCTAGAAAGCAAGGAAACACCTAAACAATGATGACAACATATCTAACAGATACAGAATCTAACTTAAAGAAACTACCAGCAGCCAAATCTTAAATGATTTGAGCATCAAAATAAATAATGATAACAACAGATTATAAATCATTGAGTGGAATAGTAATCTATGACTCCATATTGACCTAAATAAATCAATAAATACATTTTCAAAAACACAATAAGAAATTTACAAACTGTTACAGAGTAGTCTTTTAAGTTACTTATTATTTAAAAGGTGGAAGAAAAGAATAACTTCAGAGTGGAGAAATGTATAGATCCTACCTGACCCAAGTGATCAAAATTAACTTTATCAATAATAGAAAAAAATGAAATTGTCTGCTAAATGGATAAAATTAGAACGTATCAATTTTGGAATGTCTTCATGAAGATAGAAGAAAGTCAAATTGAGGCATTGTACCAAAGAATTTTTCTGTAATTTTCAAAACTATTAAGGTAATGAAAGTCATGGAAAGATTGAAGAAGACTAAAAATACCTGGCAGCTAAATGCAATACATGATCTTGGCTTGGTTGTTTTTTCCTTAAAGAACATTATTAGAACAATTGAATAATGGCTGCCGAGTAGATGGTGATAATGTGTCAACATTAATTTTCTCATTTTGATGGCTGTATAGAAGATTGTCCGTGTTTACAGAAAATACATCCTTAGGTATTTAAGGATGGTGGAACATCATGTTAGCAACTTATGCTCAAATGGTTGAGAAAAAATATTCTTTGAAATTTTCTTATACATTTTCTCTATGTTTGTGACAGTTTTGAAATAAATATTCAAGTAATTTTCACATGTGCTTCATGAAATAGAAATTTAAGGGATTTTTATATTCATTCTATGACACTTAATGACCCTGAGATATGTGTTACGGGATTTGATAGTCACATTCCTTAAACAAATACACACCAGATATTAATTTTAGGCACATGATTACTCCTTCATGCAGCCTTGACTACATTGGTTGTGCAAATTCATTTTCCACTTTGGTGAGAAAGTGGTGAGATATTCAGTTAAGTCCATCAGTGCAGACAATCAATCTGAAAATATTAGTTTACAGAATCACTTTGGGTGCAAAACTGTCAAGGATGTCTAATTAATTACATTTCCACTTCTGTGGGCTGTGTCAACTGGAGGAAACTGATGTACCAACATTTGTTCAGTTTTCACCTATGGATTTTGCATGCAAGAGCTCTTGACTAATCAATAAATGAACACTTGTTTTCAAAAGTAAGCAGGAGAAATTATGATAAGCACATTGTTTTATACCTGCAACAATGTCTATATTTTACACAGACTTCCTTCATTACTTGGTTCCTTGGTTCCTTCTCTACTTCCTTCATTCTTTCCTTACTTCCTGCCTGCCCGCCTGTCTTTTTACTAAATCAAGACCATAAAGTAAAGGAATAGCATAAATCCATAATAAATTGAGAGTTTTGATTTATAAGATATTTATTATTTTCATTAACATACCGTTATGTTTTCTCTTCCCCTAACTGCCTACTCACTATACATATGTAACTTGTTGTTTTCACAATTCACTATGAGGGTTTACCTCCAGCTGATACGAAGCTGCACACATTTTCAGTGGGTCATAATGGAAATGTTCCAAAGAAACACTGTTAAAGTAATTATTAAAAATTTTTGAACCAAAAAGGCTTGCTAAAATTATGAAATAAGAATATGTTCACTTTTGACTCTTTCTAAACCTTGAATGAAATAGTGAGATCTTCAAGCTCTTCTAATTCAAATATGCATGTATTTTTTGGCTGTTTTGTTCTCGCATAAATATTTGTAAATATCTGTTCCCAGATATTTTCTTTATAAGTTGTACAACTCTTTCTTCTATGAACCCAATGAATTTTTATAGGTTTAAGTGCTAGTTTCTATACACCTAATAATTAGTATAAATTAATAGTGTTCTACAACAGTAAAAAATTGCTATATACCTTCGAAAGAGTTTTTAAAAAATAAACACAAAACCTGATATCTAATTGGAGAGATGTCTACACAAAAATTTATGAACAATACAAGATCTTATGGGTAAATATCAAGTGCTTTAGGTGTTCAGAGATTATTAATACAGCTGTGGATAAATTTTTATAGACACAAGATTGGAATAGAGCCTAGAATTTGGTCATGTGGTGATTTTTAAAAAGAATAAAAGTGGGTACTTTGAGACCACATAACAGTGATAGTACAGACAATAAGGTAAAAATGATTCTAAATTGTTTGGGAGCAGTCACAGATTCCATTGCAAGGGTAATAAAGAGCTGTGGACATGCTTTCCAGGGTAAAATATTATATATATATAATTTTAGAGAGTCCATGAAGCCCCAAATGCTCACCTATTGTCTTTCTCTTTACCTGAATGCTCTAGGTGGTAGGCACTAGAATTTGCAGACAAACTCAATCAGAACAACTAAGTTATTGCAAATATTAGAAGCTGAGGCGAAAAGGTAAAAAGTGAAAGAGTGGTAGAGCTTGAATGTTAGGTGGCTAATACAGAGTTCCAAACTGATAAACCCTCTAAAGAAGTACTCAGTATTCAACCAGCCTAGTTAGGGGATCAGCAAAATAAAAAAGTGTAAACTCAAAATATAAAGAGTGGTTCTTAATATGCCCTTTGGCAAATCAAATGAAACCATTATTATTTTTTCTTTTTTCCCTCCCTCCTTCCCTTCCTTCCTTCTTTCCTTCCCTCCCCCCTTCTTCCCTCCTTCCTTCCTTGCCCTCCTCTTTTCTTTTGTTTTCTCTTTCTTTTCTTTTCTCTTTTTCTTTCTTTTTCTTTCTTTCTGTCTTTTCTTTCTTTCTCCCTTTTTTCTCTTTTTCTTTTCTTTCTTTCTCTCCTTCCTTCCTTCCCCTCCTCCTCCTCCTCCTCTTCGTCTCTTCTTTTCTTTTCTCTTGTTCTCTCTTTTTCTCCCTTTCTTTCTTGCTCTCTCTCTCTTTCTTTCTTTCCCTCCCTTCTTCCCTCACTGTCTCCTTCCTTTTGTTCTTCCTTTCTTTTCTTTCTCTCTCTCTCTCTCCCCCCCTCCTTCCTTCCTTCCTTTTCTCTTTTCTTTTGCTATTTTGTATTGCTTCATTTCTATAGCCATAGATCCTTTCCTATTCACAGACATCCAGAAATATAATATACATATTAGAATAACAGCACCATTTACCTCATTAAAACCCAAATGGGACTAAAGGGTCTGTGCACTTTTAATAAGCAATGATTAACATTGATTTTAGCAGACACCACATTACCATCGTTTCTTCCTTAACCGTGGTCTTTATTTCCAAGGCACTGCAATAGTTCAGATCATACTAAAGAGAAATTATTTCATTCATCAGTTCACATACTAAGTCTGGCATACTGCTGATTTAGTATAGAGGTGAATGGAATAGGGTCTTTACCCTTAGGAATTTATGGTCTAGTTAAGGAACCAGATAAATTTAGGAATTTATGATCTAGTTAAGGAAGTAGGTAAACAACCCAGACAAAGAGTGAGACCTGCTCTCCTATGCCTACCTCCTAGGGATCAGTTAGCCTGTCCAGATATCTTATAATAATATCTAGTCCCAGCAAATAAAGGAACAACCAGAGTTACTATGGGTGTGAGGCAATGCTCTTTTTACGGCAGAGGCAACCCTCTGCTGAAGCACAATATCTGCATGACAAAAACACATTTTGTTCTGGGGGCGGGTGATAGGAAGTTAAGGAGCAGTTAATTTATTAGGTCCAAGGACTTTTATGATGACCTAAAAATACTGTACCACTAGTGAACACCATTTGTCTGATCATGTTCCAAATATCTGATTTATGTCAAGAGGAATTTCTAAATGTTATAATCTGTAAATGAATACAGAGGTCAAGTTCAGCAACATATTCTAGAATTGTCAAGCACCAATAAGATAGAGCAGAAAAGTTCTATTGGGAAATGTGCTAAAAATTAAGTGCAGTGTTAGAAGAAATAGCATGTCATTTTGAATTAAGGCAAATAATTTCACCAGTGGAGAATAGATTGATTCTAACATTTGACTTTGCACAGTCTTAAATCTGATATAACTTTAGGTTAGCTGTAATTTAAAAAGAAAACAATACTTACTTGGCATGAGGAAGGATATCTGACATTCTTTTAAAATTACTTTAACTGTGGTTATCTTCTATAATGGGATTTTGTTACATCATATCCATGTAACTGAGTCTCACACAAACACTTGGTAAATACATTTGTCTACCGAGAATGCAAAATTTCTGGTAGAAAAATGTCTTGAATACTGTGAGAGTCAACTCCCTTGAAAAGCTCAGAAGAACAAGATCACCATGCACATTTTATTAATTAATGTGTGCAGTATGTGAACTAGCCAACAAATACCCTCTGAAAGCTAAATAAAATCGGGCATGAAAGAGGTAATAGGGTAAAAAAAAAGCAGCAGCTATCATTTGCTAGTGTAGTTGATTCTAATTTTATTTTTATTTTATTAATGCTGTGTTTTGCTTTTTACTTGATGCAATATGCAATAGCATTGGAATTGTCAACATTTTGCATAATGGACTAATGCACGTTTGCATGCCTTTCCTAATAGAAGGGCGAGGGAAAGGAATTCCAAATTATATCAATAAATAGTTTGTGTTGCCTTTCCTTTCCGCTAATTCCAAATTTATATTTATAAAAATGAAGATTTATGTTGTATAAAATTTAAAATTATATAGCCATTCTGGTTTTTAAATTAGATGGTTCTTAGAAAGTTAATATAATATTCAGACAGGATGGATTAAATGGCAAAATACCTTTGGGAAATGTTGAGTTAAAGAAAACTAAAAGATTATTGTAGTAACTTTCAAAATTTTAAAGATTACCTATATGATAGGTAGCATAGATAATATGTATTTGCTAAAAGCTAGACATGTAACTTGCCAATCAAATATCTTAAAATTAATATCTTAACATTAAAAATAATCTTAAAATGAATATTTTCCTGAGAATGAGAAAGATTAGATGCATCTTATGTGGTTATTAAGTTCTGCTATTTTTAAATTGTGTAGTGTTTTTGCTTTTGTTTATTTTGAAGAACATTTATTAATGTCATTAACTTACAGAAAATATATTATTTTATTAACCTCTTCTCTTGATTTGCAAATATTGTCACATTCTCATTTGACTTAAACTCTGCAGTGTGTCTTGAAATAGGAAAAAACAGTATCTTTCTACAGGGCCAAAACATCTTTTTTTCTCTTTATCTGGCCTCTGTGTGTTTTACTTGCTTGCTTTTTTTTGTTTGTTTTGGTTTTTCGTTTACTGGGGAGACTTCAATCTATAGATTATTATTTTAAAATGTCATATTTTCTTTTAGGACTTACTTGATTTTATAAAATACAATTAGACTTCAGTACATCACTCATTCTTTATAATGGAAAGAGAGGAGATCTGCTTATATTTTATTCTACATGGTTAGAAAATCATTGCATTGTTATTTATTTTCAAAACATTTTTTATATTGATTTGAAGTAGCCAGCTTTATTATGTTTTAATGTTCTTATATGAGAGTCTGCTTCTGGACACAAAATTTAATTTTATATATATATATGTATATTCATTATTGTTGTTTATGTCACTTATTCTAATTACAGCAACTTTAGAGTAAGACGAAAGACATTGCATTGAAAGAGCATCCTCAAATTAACTTTCTTTTCATAATATCTAATTCCCACATATTTATACTTCCTGTTTACTTCATATTTATTCTTTAGCATTTTTTACTCCCAGCACTCCATAATAATATTAACCAAAAATGAAAGAGAAACCCTACTAAAATTATTGTTCTTATAACATTTTGCTGAACTTCTGGAAATCAACCTTGTTTAAATTAATAGCATTTTATCTGTTTGTCCAATGTTCGTATTTATTTTGCTTTCTTTGTGTATTACATTCAAATAGTGAATGACAATGACTTTACTTTCTGCCTTGCTTTTGAATTTAACAAGAAATTTTATAGCATTTCAAAATTAATGTATATTTGGTTTTTGGTTTCTAGAAAAATATATCTCATTGTCGAAATTTCTTTTTATTCTTGTAATTATGGACAGGCAATCAAATTTTAGTAACTGTCTTGACATTTATTAAGTGATGTTTCTCCTTAAATTTCTTCTTCTTTTATTATTATACTTTAAGTTTTAGGGTAAATCTGCACAACGTGCAGGTTTGTTACGTATGTATACATGTGCCACGTTGGTATGCTGCACCCATTAACTTGTCATTTAGCATTAGGTATATCTCCTAATGCTATCCCTCCCCGCTCCCCCCACCCCACAACAGGCCCGGTGTGTGATGTTCCCCTTCTCGTGTCCATGTGTTCTCATTGTTCAGTTCCCACCTATGAGTGAGAACATGCGGTGTTTGGTTTTTTGTCCTTGCAATAGTTTGCTGAGAATGATGGTTTCCAGCTTCATCCATATCCCCACGAAGGACATGAACTCATCATTTTTTAGGGCTGCATTGTATTCAATGGTGTATATGTGCCACATTTTCTTAATCCAATCTATCATTGTTGGACATTTGGGTTTGTTCCAAGTCTTTGATATTGTGAATATTGCCACAATAAACATATGTATGCATGTGTCTTTATAGCAGCATGATTTATAATCCTCTGGGTATATATCCAGTAATGGGATGGCTGGGTCAAATGGTATTTTTAGTTCTAGTTCCCTGAGGAATCGCCACACTGACTTCCACAATGGTTGAACTAGTTTACAATCCCACCAACAGTGTAAATGTGTTCCTATTTCTCCACATCCTCTCCAGCACCTGTTGTTTCCTGACTTTTTAATGATGGCCATTCTAACTGGTGTGAGATGGTATCTCATTGTGGTTTTGATTTGCATTTCTCTGATGGCCAGTGATGATGAGAATTTTTTCATGTGTCTTTTGGCTGCATAAATGTCTTCTTTTGAGAAGTGTCTGTTCATATGCTTCACCCACTTTTTGAGGGGGTTGTTTTTTTTTTGTAAATTTGTTTGAGTTCATTGTAGATTCTGGATATTAGCCCTTTGTCAGATGAGTAGATTGCAAAAATTTTCTCCCATTCTGTAGGTTGCCTGTTCACTCTGATGGTAGTTTCTTTTGCTGTGCAGAAACTCTTTAGTTTAATTAGATCCCATTTGTCAATTTTGGCTTTTGTTGCCATTGCTTTTGGTGTTTTAGACATGAAGTCCTCACCCATGCTTATGTCCTGAATGGTAATGCCTAGGTTTTCTTCTAGGGTTTTTATGGTTTTAGGTCTAACATGTAAGCCTTTAATCCATCTTGAATTAATGTTTGTATAAGGTGTAAGGAAGGGATCCAGTTTCAGCTTTCTACATATGGCTAGCCAGTTTTCCCAGCACCATTTATTAAATAGGGAATCCTTCCCCATTGGCTGTTTTTGTCAGGTTTGTCAAAGATCAGATAGTTGTAGATATGCGGCATTATTTCTGAGGCCTCTGTTCTGTTCCATTGGTCTATATCTCTGTTTTGGTACCAGTACCATGCTGTTTTTGTTACTGTAGCCTTGTAGTATAGTTTGAAGTCAGGTAGCGTGATGCCTCCAGCTTTGTTCTTTTGGCTTAGGATTGACTTGACAATGCGGGCTCTCTTTCGGTTCCATATGAACTTTAAAGTAGTTTTTTTCCAATTCTGTGAAGAAAGTCATTGGTAGCTTGATGGGGATGGCATTGAATCTATAAATTACCTTGGGTAGTATGGCCATTTTCATGATATTGATTCTTCCTACCCATGAGCATGGGATGGGATGTTCTTCCATTTGTTTGTATCCTCTTTTATTTCATTGAGCAGTGGTTTGTAGTTCTCCTTGAAGAGGTCCTTCACGTCCCTTATAAGCTGTATTCTAGGTATTTTATTCTCTTTGAAGCAATTGTGAATGGGAGTTCACTCACCATTTGGCTCTCTGTTTGTCCATTATTGGTGTATAAGTATGCTTGTGGTTTTTGCACATTGATTTTGTATCCTGAGACTTTGCTGAAGTTGCCTATCAGCTTGAGGAGATTTTGGGCTGAGACGAGATATACAATCATGTCATCTGCAAACAGGGACAATTTGACTTCCTCTTTTCCTAATTGAATACCCTTTATTTCCTTCTCCTTCCTAATTGCCCTGGCCAGAACTTCCAACACTATGTTGAATAGGAGTGGTGAGTGAGGGCATCCCTGTCTTGTGCCAGTTTTCAAAGGGAATGCTTCCAGTTTTTGCCCATTCAGTATGATATTAGCTGTGGGTTTGTCATAGGTAACTTATTATTTTCAGATATGTCCCATCAATACCTAATTTACTGAGAGTTTTTAGCATGAAGGTTGTTGAATTTTGTCAAAGGCCTTTTCTGCATCTATTGAGATAATCATGTGGTTTTTGTCGTTGGTTCTGTTTATTTGCTGGATTACATTTATTGATTTGCGTATGTTGAACCAGCCTTGCATCCCAGGGATGAAGCCCACTTGATCATGTTGTATAAGCTTTTTGATGTGCTGCTGGATTCGGTTTGCCAGTATTTTATTGAGGATTTTTGCATTGATGTTCATCAGGGATACTGGTCTAAAATAATGGGATGTTAAAGTCTCCCATTATTATTGTGCGGGAGTCTAAGTCTCTTTGTAGGTCTCTTTTTTTGTTGTGTCTCTGCCAGGCTTTGGTATCAGGATGATGCTGGCCTCATAAAATGAGTTAGGGAGGATTCCCTCTTTTTCTATTGATTGGAATAGTTTCAGAAGGAATGGTACCAGCTCCTCTTTGTACCTCTGGTAGAATTCAGCTTGAATCCATCTGGTCCTGGACTCTTTTTGGTTGGTAAGCTATTAATTATTGCCACAATTTCAGAGCCTGTTATTAGTCTATTCAGAGATTCAACTTCTTCCTGGTTTCGTCTTCGGAGAGTGTATGTGTTGAGGAATTTATCCATTTCTTCTAGATTTTCTAGTTTATTTGCATAGAGGTGTTTATAGTATTCTCTGATGGAAGTTTGTATTTCTGTGGGATTGGTGGTGATATCCCCTTTTTCATTTTTTATTGTGTCTGTTTGATTCTTCTCTCTTTTCTTCTTTGTTAGTCTTGCTAGTGGTCTATCAATTTTGTTGATCTTTTCAAAAAACCGGCTCCTGGATTTATTGATGTTTTGAAGGGTTTCTTTTGTGTCTCTATTTCCTTCAGCTCTGCTCTGATCTTAGTTATTTCTTGCCTTCTGCTAGCTTTTGAATGTGTTTGCTCTTGCTTCTCTAGTTCTTTTAATTGTGATGTTAGGGTGTCAATTTTAGATCTTTCCTGCTTTTTCTTGTGGGCATTTAGTGCTATAAATTTCCCTCTACACATGGCTTTGAATGTGTCCCAGAGATTCTGGTATGTTGTGTCTTTGTTCTCATTGGTTTCAAAGAACATCTTTATTTCTGCCTTCATTTCGTTATGTACCCCATAGTCATTCAGGACTAGGTTGTTCAGTTTCCATGTAGTTGAGCGGTTTTGACTGAGTTTCTTAATCCTGAGTTCTAGTTTGATTGCACTGTGGTCTGAGAGACAGTTTGTTATAATTTCTGTTCTTTTACATTTGCTAAGGAGTGCTTTACTTTCAACTATGTGGTCAATTTTGGAATAGGTGTGGTGTGGTGCTGAAAAGAATGTATATTCTGTTGATTTGGGGTGGAGGGTTCTGTAGATGTCTATTAGGTCTGCTTCGTGCAGAGCTGAGTTCAATTCCTGGATATCCTTGTTAACTTTCTGTCTCGTTGATTTGTCTAATGTTGAGAGTGCGATGTTAAAGTCTCCCATTATTATTGTGTGGGAGTCTAAGTCTCTTTGTAGGTCTCTAAGGACTTGCTTTATGAACCTGAGTGCTCCTGTATTGGGTGCATATATATTTAGGATAGTTAGCTCTTCTTGTTGAATTGATCCATTTACCATTATGTAATGGCCTTCTTTGTCTCTTTTGATCTTTGTTGGTTTAAAGTTTGTTTTCTCAGAGACTGGGATGGCAACCCCTGCCTTTTTAAATTTTCCATTTGCCTGGTAGATCTTCCTCCATCCCTTTATTTTGAGCCTATGTGCATCTCTGCATGTGAGATGGGTTTCCTGAATACAGCACACTGATGGGTCTTGACTCTTTATCCAGTTTGCCAGTCTGTGTCTTTTAATTGGAGCACTTAGCCCATTTACATTTAAGGTTAATATTGTTATGTGTGAATTTGGTCCTGTCATTATGATGTTAGCTGGTTATTTTGCTCATTAGTTGATGCAGTTTCTTCCTAGCCTTGATGGTCTTTACAATTTGGCATGATTTTGCCGTGGCTGGTACTGGTTGTTCCTTTCCATGTTTAGTGCTTCCTTCAGGAGCACTTTTAGGGCAGGCCTGGTGGTGACACAATCTCTCAGCATTTGCTTGTCTGTAAAGTATTTTATTTCTCCTTCACTTATGAAGCTTAGTTTGGCTGGATATGAAATTTTGGGTTGAAAGTTCTTTTCTTTAAGAATGTTGAATATCGGCCCCCACTCTCTTTTGGCTCGTAGAGTTTCTGCCGAGAGATCAGCTGTTAGTCTGATGGGCTTCCCTTTGTGGGTAACCCGACCTTTCTCTCCGGCCGCCCTTAACATTTTTTCCTTCATTTCAACTTTGGTGAATCCGACAATTATGTGTCTTGGAGTTGCTCTTCTTGAGGAGTATCTTTGTGGCGTTCTCTGTATTTCCTGAATCTGAACGTTGGCCTGCCTTGCTAGATTGGGGAAGTTCTCCTGGATAATATCCTGCAGAGTGTTTTCCAACTTGGTTCCATTATCCCTGTGACTTTCAGGTACACCAATCAGACGTATATTTGGTCTTTTCACATAGTCCCATATTTCTTGGAGGCTTTGTTCATTTCTTTTTAGTCTTTTTTCTCTAAACTTCTCTGCTCACTTCATTTCATTCATTTGATCTTCCACCACTGATGCCCTTTCTTCCAGTTGATCGAATCAGCTACGGAGGCTTGTGCATTCATCATGTAGCTCTCGTGCCATGGTTTTCAGCTTCATCTGGTCCTTTACGGACTTCTCTGCATTGGTTATTCTAGTTAACTATTTGTGTAATTTTAAGGTTTTTAACTTCTTTGCCATGGGTTCGAACTTCCTCCTTTAGCTCGCAGTAGTTTGATCATCTGAAGCCTTCTTCTCTCAACTCATCAAAGTCATTCTCCATCCAGCTTTGTTCCATTGCTGGTGAGGAGCTGCATTCCTTTGGACGAGGAGAGGCGCTCTGATTTTTAGAGTTTCCAGTTTTTCTGCTCTGTTTTTTCTCCATCTTTGTGGCTTTATCTACCTTTGGTCTTTGATGATGGTGACGTACAGATGCGTTTTTGGTGTGGATGTCCTTTCTGTTTGTTAGTTTTCCTTCTAACAGTCAGGACCCTCAGCTGCACGTCTGTTGGAGTTAGCTGGAGGCCCACTCCAGACCCTGTTTGCCTGGGTATAAGCAGTGGAGGCTGCAGAACAGCGGATATTGCTGAATAGCAAATGTTGCTGCCTGATGGTTCCTCTGGAAGTTTTGTCTGGGAGGAGTACCTGGTAGTGTGAGGTGTCAGACTGCCCCTACTGGAGGGTGCCTCCCAGTTAGGCCACTCGGGGGTCAGGGACCCTCTTGAGGAGGCAGTCTACCCATTCTCAGATCTCAAGCTGTGTGCTGGGAGAACCACTACTCTTTTCAAAGCTGTCTGACAGGGACATTTAAGTCTGCAGGGGTTTCTACTGCCTTTTGTTTGGCTATGCCCTGCCCCGAGAGGTGGAGTCTACAGAGGCAGGCAGGTCTCCTTGAGCTGCGGTGGGCTCCACCCAGTTCGAGCTTCCTGGACGCTTTGTTTACCTACTCAAGCCTCAGCGATGGCAGGCGCCCCTCCCCCAGCCTCGCTGCCACCTTGCAGTTTGATCTCAGACTGCTGTGCTAGCAATGAGCGAGGCTCCGTGGGTATAGGACCCTCTGAGCCAGGCGCGGGATATAATCTCCTGGTGTGCCGTTTGCTAAGACCATTGGAAAAGCGCAGTATTAGGGTGGGAGTGACCCGATTTTCCAGGTGCCGTCTGTCACCCCTTTGTTTGACTAGGAAAGAGAATTCCCTGACCCCTTGCGCTTCCTGGGTGAGGTGATGCCTCGCCCTGCTTCAGCTCACACTCGGTGCGCTGCACCCACTGTCTTGCACCCACTGTCCAACACTCCCCAGTGAGACGAACCCGGTACCTCAGTTGGAAATGCAGAAATCACCCGTCTTCTGCGTCGCTCATTCTGGGAGCTGTAGACTGGAGCTCTTCCTATTTGGCCATCTTGGCTCCACCTTAAATTTCTTAATTTAACAAATTAGTTTGATACAGTGCTAAACTTTGAAACTTATAAACTTGGAATAATCATACTTGCACATTTTGTATAATATTTTATCTGCAAACTGTATTACATATAGATGTGAAAAAGGTATTGTATTTTAATAATTGCAAACCTAAATGTAACTTAATGGAAATTTTACTCTTTTGTAATATATTATTTTTTGGTACTCTTTGAGATTTGTTATATTGATTTACCAAATTTTCTTTTGAGTGCTATTTAATCCACTGATTACTCCCTCTATTAAATTTTGATGATGCTCTTTTCTATGCACTTACCACATTTTATTTTATTGTTTTGCAAATCTGCTTGGTTTATTATTTTTTAAGTGTTCCTATTAAGACAATCACATTTTAATACTGTAAAGCATTTGTCTTAATATTTTTCTAGCTGAGCATTTGAAAGGCATAAGCATCATATTCTGTTGATGTCTTTCTGCTGCCTATCATTCAACACTGGCCTGTTTTCCCCTGTGATTCATAATCATAGCTTGACCTACAGTCATCTGTGGCCAGTGTTGAAGATTCAGCCCTTTAGATAATTTTTTTTTTTGCTTCTTTAATATATCTCAAGAGTTTTACCAACTCAAGACTAACCTTTAGGCTGTTTCTTTTGATGGGCGTCCTTGGACCATTTTGTATACATTTGGAATTCAAAGCCTGAAGAGGGAAAGCCTTTGATTACAAATTCTCAAAGAAAACTTTTTTTTTTTTAAGGCTATGTCCCTAACAGTGACATCATCATCCAGACAGACTCACAAGTTTACTTTCTTTTACAGGTGATTTTTTTTTACCCTATAAATTTTTCCTGCTGTCTTGAAAAATGAGCTATTATTGTAAATGTGTAACTTCTATATTTCTTTCTGGGTGTTTTACAGAGTTTCTAGGTTATTTAGTTTATCAGAGTGAGAGCAACACAATCAATACTTTACTTCTGACCTAATTTTCACTGGCCTTTTAAAATGTTTGTTTATTTTTCTATTACTTTCTATTAAGTCATATGCTATTCACCAGTCCTATACCTCAGTGGACTTTTGGAAAGTGATGAAATGTAAAACATCCTCCTCGACCTCTTTCTTTAGTTGAACATTATACAATTTTGTTACTTAACAAACTGCTAAGATTGAATTAATCTTATCATTTCTATGTGGAAGATAAATTTTAATGAGTGACAGGAGTTTCTGGACAGTGTAACCCAGAACAATTACACTTTGGAAAGACAGTCTTGAGAGAGAGAGGGCTGAGGCACCAGAGAACACAAACCTTTCCACAGATGGTTGCCTATGAGTGGATGAAACAGAAGTACAACACTGAGAAGAGAGGGCACTTCAGGGGCAAATGAGAGTGCCAAATAACTCATTTCTAGGAGTATCAAGAATTATATTGTCAGTCTCCTTCCGTGAAGCCAAGATTTGACATGAAATCGTGTAAGTGCCCTTATGCACCAAACACTGTATGGGATTGTAGGTGGCAGAGTATGAGCAGAATCAGGCTTATGGCTTCATAACTGGTGGAAAGTCTGTGCAGCTGGCAATCCAGAGGAAAATCCATAGGCCTCAGCAGCCTCTACAGCTGCAGAGACATTTTGAGACTGAATCAGGCCTTGAGTAATTATCTTGGCATTCCATGGTAATCATTCAATAGCTCATAAACAGTCAACATTGACTATGTAATTAAAAAATAGTTACATAATTCTGCCCCTAATTTAGTCACTAAAATTAATATCTCATGCAATTGTTTAGGTCATTTTAGACAATTTTTTTGAGATACATTAGCTTATGCTTACTTTTCAAGTGATAATTTTTATTTATAATATTTTAATTGACATTTTAATTTCATAAGGAAGCCAAGATGCCTATGATATTCTGACTTGAACTTCTTTCCCACTCTGTAACACTGCTATGTTTTATCCTTAAAGAAAAAGTCCCAGGGGTTGAGTGACTTGCAGAAAGTCATATGAATAGTTAAACTACACTTTCTTGTGCAGCTTTTATAATGTGAGGTCTATACCCCTATTTAAGGAGGAGCTAAGTAATCAGCAAACTAGAAGAGGGTAATTTAACAATTCTTCAGTAAATAACACTAATCTGCTTTCTATGAAAGGGAGTTAGGTGATATGTAGACTGAATGTATAAAAATGAACAATAGGCACAGAATAATCTGATTTTATACGCATGTTATATATATGTATATACACATACATTATGTATATATAGTAATCATGTATCAGCCTTTATACATGCCATATTCTTTAGATTCTAAATTTATCAAGATGATAAATAGAATATCATTTTCCTAGAAAGAATATTTTTATTATGATTTCAGCCAATTTAAATTACATTTTTTAAACATTAACTTTCTTACCTTCGGGGAATATGATGAGTGGGCTTCTTTTGTTTCAGAAAACCCTATTTCAAAAAATTATTTAATTTAAATAAATACCCTCTATCAGAAGACTGGCACATTTCAAAATAAAATTTTATAAGAGGCACTGCCGTCTAGATGAAATAAAACCATTTAAGCCAATTCACTTGCCCTTTATATCTAAGAAAACAAATCCTATATACTGTGATCTAGCCAATTGGATCTAGTAAGCCACAGAACATTACCAGACCACTCATGCTCACCGAAGCTGCTTTTCCTACATAATTGGTGACTATATAAAAGCAAACTAAATACCGTTATACAAACAAAAACTACCAAATGACAAGGGGGAAAAAACCTTTGATTTTTAGGATTCTTCGTATCACTTTTCTTGCTAAGGTAACAGAAGTATTTCACTTCTCTATGAATGAAAGTAGTACATTTTAGCTTTTAACACTATTTACATTTACAGTGAATTATGATAACTAGCTCAGCTCAGTAACATGGGAAGTTTTTTCACATCTTAGTGAATTTTGCTAGATCTAAAATAAAATGAATGTCTTAGAACCCTGCTACACAACATGTACTCCACAGACCAGCATCATGGACATCACCTGGATATGGACATCGCATCAGCTTGTTAGAACATTTCAGGCTCCAACCCAGATTTAGAGATTATAAATATGCATTCTTTCAAGACCCCAGGTGATTTACATTTTAGAAGACACGGATAAATACACCCTCTGCTGGTCAGCTTTGTATCAATTTCCTCTACTGTGACTCTCTGACAGGTCTCCCCTTCCACTCCTGAAGCCCCTAGTCATCACATTAATCTCCCATTTACAAAAATTGCATGCATCCATTCACTTGTTATAATTCTCTTCTCTTTCACTTGATGCTTTGGTTCACTGATCAATTACCTTATCCACCCTTGGGGTTCATAGCCACTGTCTGCTTCTCATCTCATGTCTTGCTGGCTTCCCTTGGCTTTCTTTCCTTATCCCCTGGCTCTCCATGCTTTCCCCACCCCTACAACACGCAAGCGTGCTTAATTTCATTTGCCTTCTTGGCCCATAAAAGATACTAATTTTTTATTATGTTCAAACCTATTGAAATATTTATGTCATAATCAGAAAAAGAAAAACACATATAATTGCTATTTTTAAACCAGCGTTTATTTTCATACCTAACAATTTTAGGTGTACCTAACGATTTTTAGAAAAATAGGATTCTTTGTCATAACAAGGATTTTAAATTGCCACTTTAGAAGCAGAGATACAATCATAATCTTCTTAAAGACCAAATGAGAAATAATGTTTAAAACAAAGAACCATCTCAGATTATAACGGTGATACTGTTAGACATAAATTCATAAAGTCAATGTTGTTTGTGCAGGCATGCTTCATGCTTCTGTCTCTGATGTTTTCAAAACCCGAAAGAGCAGTACTATCTGGAGTGAAGCAAAAGCACAAATTGAGTCAAAGCTATTTATCAACATCTGTTAATAATCTACACATCAAACTACAAATCATTCCATTAAAAAAAGTGGTAGGGAGAAAAGAGTTTTTTTTATTGATTTGTAAATTTTTTTCTTTCAATGTTCAGAATTTTTTTTTAAATTTTGACTTAATGGAGACCCCTATTTGTACAAAATTTATGAAACTCACTTTTACTTCAGATATAGTAAAGTACAATGATAAAACAAGATGCCTATGTATCGGTAGCTTTCTGAAGCCTGTTTATTGCTCTCATGAATCTACGTTAATTTCTTCTATTGATGTCTCCAATTTTTTCTAGTTTATTTTGTTTAAATCCTGCCAATGAATTATGCATAAAGCTAATCAATGAAGAACATGAAGTCGTAGATAAAGTTCTTGTCTCTGTTGATGAAACCATGAACTGGCATTCAGGAGACTTGAGTTCTAAGTCAGACTTTGAGCTCCCACAAGTATGATATCACTTCTGATGATTAATTTCCTAACTGCTAAATTAAGAGAGTTGATAAACACATTCTGTATGGTCTCTTTGTGTGAAAACTTGTATTTTCCTAACACAGCTAAGATGCTGAATCCTCTTTCAATCTGGAAGAAAGCACTTTCAGAGCACTTTTTTGTGTCTCTGAAAACTCTTCCTTTTAGGCAATATTTTCCTGCTGCTCTTAGTTTATTGGTCTTGATTTCTGGGCATAGAGCCTAGTTTGGTTTTATTTTTGTTTATGTTCATCGTCTTTATTTCTATTTTTGAGCTGATGCTTCATAAATATATTATTACACACTGTGAAATTGGATAATAATACTATAAAATTGATTTTCTATATTTGCGCTTTCCTTAAGAACCTCGGGTGTGTACTGCAATTAGTCTAATTATTCAACTTGAAGCTGTCACCTCCTCCTTTGCCTGCAGCAAAGCAGCAAGAAGTACAAATCACACTCAACAGCCTGACACCAGGAGGAGGAAACAAATACCTCCGCATGGAATTTGCACATCTGACAGTGTGTCAGCTGAAATGGAAAAAAGATAGATTTTATTTTAGAGAATCCTGGAACTCCTTCAATAATTAGGACCGCAAAACATCTGCATCTGGTTTACCAGCGGAAAGAGGCTGCAGAGACACATCCTGATTGGCTCCTCTTGATGGCTACGACACTTCATACAGTGCCTGGCATATATTAGATGCTCAATAATTGTTTGCTGAGCAAATTAATCAATTTTTGAATAAATGTGTTTTGCTAAAAATCAATAAGGCTTTCATGTAAAAGGTTCGAGAGACATCATCCCCATTCTTTCTTACAACAACAAATAAAAGCTTGGCAAAGTAAAAATGAATGTGTTTTATTGGATTCATCAGTGAACTGAGGTTGCAAGAAAAGAGTCATCTTGACATCTGAAGAGATGGGACAATCTAGAGTCATAGCTGAGCTATGCTTCCCTGGAACAGAAACCACTGGTGTCACAAACTCGTAAGATCACTTAAACAGTATTTTTGGTGATTTGCCAGAGGCTGAGTGTGGATTAGTGTAAGAGTGAGAAAACCCTGAGAGCTGTGGTTTTAGGGGAACCCCATACTTTTGTGGGTTTTACCTCCAGGAACTCTACCAGGTTCTTACTGTGAATATTTGAGAAAGACCCCCTGGATACTCTGTCAGTGGAGGAGAAAAGTAACCCTTGTGAAATATGCCCAGGGCTTTTTCTATAGCAAAGGAATGCTCTTCATGGGGGAAAGACCTTACCAGAGCCTTGTCCTAGAGGTATGGGGGAAAGGCATTCTTGCTCCAGTTGCCCATAGCTTTCCTGTCTTATCTAATGGGCTAGAGGTGGAGAAGCTATACAAGAAGAAGTAGTTGTGAAAGTCACAGGCCCACTAAAAGATGGAGATTGAAATGAGAGATTATTGAACAATTCCTCTTCCCAACACTTTACCACCACACCAACAGGACTGCACTGTCCTAATACTGCATTCTTGCTGAGACAGCAGCATGATATAGACTCTGTCTAAGGAGGAGTACATCAGGAAACCCAAAGTCAGGGGACAGACAAAAACAAGGACACTGGAGGAATTTGAAGCTTCTGACACCTATAGCTACTGCAAACATTAAACAAAGACCAATTCCTAGCCAGATTAACTCACATCCTCACACCAGAGACCTGTTCACCTCATTTCTTATTATCTGATAAATTATGTCTGGCTTTCAACAAAAAATTGCCAGGCATGCCATAAGGCAAGGAAACAACACAGTCTGAAGAGACAAAGCAAGCATCGCAACCAGACTCAGCTATGACACAGGTGCTGGAATTCTCAGGAGATTTAAAATGACTAATAAGTAACCTAATGAAAAAGAGGACAACATTCAAGAACAGATGGGTAATATAGGCAGAGAGAGGTAGACCTAACACAGAGGTTTTCTTTTTTTATAGCTAGAACTCAAAAATAATGTAACAGAATGTCTTTTGTTCATAGGCTCATCAGCAGACACAGCTGAAGAAAGAATCAGCGATGAGTATATGATAGGTCAATAGAACTTCCCAAAATATAAAAATGAATAAAAAAGCAGGGCATCCTAGAACTGTAAGAAAATTTCAACAGATGTCACGTATACATAACTGGAATGCTAGAAAAAGCAGAAAGAACAGGGCAAAATATGTGAAATGATAATAGAATCTTGAAGTAAAAATGGCTAATAGATGAGATGATGGCCAAGAACATTTCAGAATTAATGACAGTCACTAAGCCACAAATCTAGGAAACTCAGGGTACACTGAGCAGAAAAAAATACTAAAAACTACACATAAGTATATCATTTGCAAATTGCAGAAACCAAAGGCAAAGTGAAAATCTTAACAGAAGCCAGAGAAAGAAGCATCATGACCTATTGAGGAATAAATAAAAGAAGTAAAATAGACTTCTCGCCAGAAACCATGAAAGCAAGAAGAAACTGGAATAAGATACTTCAATTATCAAAATTTAAAAATATACCCACTAACCTAAAGTTTAATATATAGTAAAATTATCCTATAAAAGTGAAAGAAAGACCTTCTTAGAGAAACAAAAAGTTGAAGAACTTCATTGCCAGCTGACTCATGTTAACAAAAGACAAATGAAATCTGCAAAGGCAATAGGAGAACTTTATTTTCTAAAAGAAGTCTGCAGATTGGGCAGATACAGCCTCAAGTGCAAAAGGAAAGTACCCTCTGAGGAGTTCAAGGGTAAAAGATTAGAAAATATTATAAAGGCAAAAGCTGTAAGATTGGAGGCAATGAGGTGCAGGGTCTGAATTGGATGGCATTTAAGCAAGACATTACATGCTTTGCTTGTGCCTGGCTGGCTTCAGGTAGTCTATGGGTGGTTAGTTGAGGAATTTCTAGCTGCGGTCTATCTTGGTACCAAGGACAGGAGCTGGTTTGGCCTGATTGCAGAAAGGGAGGTCCTGTGATACCTTTTCAATATTTTATTAGTTTGTTCTCACACTACTATAAAGAAATAACTGAGACTGGGTAATTTATAAAGAAAGGAGGTTTAATTGGCTCACGGTTCTGTAGGTTGTACAGGAAGCATGAGGCTGGCATCTGCTTGGCTTCTGAGGAGGTCTCAGGAAATTTACAATTATGGTGGAAGGCAAAGGGGGAGCAGATACATCTTATATGGCAAGAGCAGGAACAATAGAGCGATGGGGGAGGTGCCACACACTTTTAAACAACTGGATCTCATGAGAACTTACTATCATAACGACAGTACCAAGGGGGATGGTGCTAAAACATTCGTGGGAACTTCACCTCTATGATCCAATCACCTTCCACCAGGCCCCACCTCCAACACTGGGGATTATAATTCGACATGAGATATGGTGGGGAAACAGATCCAAACCATAGCAAATATTTTTTCAAGAATACAGTATGTGATTGCACCTTCACCCAGCCATGGTTGCCTGGTTCTGTTTTAACTTTGAGTACTTAGTTAGGTACGGGGAGTCCATTTTGTCTGTCAGTTGGGGACATAATTTAACACCTACCCTACCAGAAATGTTGAAAGATTTTCTTGAGGCAGAAAAATGATGTTGATCATAAGATATATCTACATTAAAAAATAAGTAAAAGGGAGAATATTTAAAAAGAAGCAAATCAAACCACAAAATATGAAGAAGAAATTAAACCACGGAATAACTATTGTGTGAAAATAACGAGTCTGATGGTTACAAAATAAATTTAACCTAGTAATTACAAAAGCAATAGCAGATTTTGGAATCAGGGTTATTTTCTATAGGACTGAGTAATCATGAATATGTAAAGAGCTTAACACAGTGCCTATACTTGATTATAATGCAACAGAATTTTGTTCAGTTTTCTTTTTTTTTTTTTTTTTGCACTGAACTAAGCCATATCTACTTGGATCTTGTTTTTATTGTATTATTATACTTTAAGTTCTGGGGTAGAGGTGCAGAAAATGTGCAAGTTTGTTACATAGGTATACACATGCCATGGTGATTTGCTGCACCCATCAACGTGTCATCTATATTAGGTATTTCTCCTAATGCTATCCCTCCCTGTGATATTCCCCTCCCTGTATCCATGTGTTCTCATTGTTCACCTCCCACTTATGAGTGAGAACATGCGGTGTTTGGTTTTCTGTTCTTATGTTAGTTTGCTGAGAATCATGGTTTCCAGCTTCATCCATGTCCCTGCAAAGGACATGCACTCATCCTTTTTTATGGCTCCATAGTGTTCCATGGTGTATATGTGCCACGTTTTCTTTAACCAGTCTATCATTGATGGGCATTTGGGTTGGTTCCAAGTCTTTGCTATTGTGAACAGTGCCACAATATACATACGTGTGCATGTGTCTTTATAGCAGCATGATTTATAATCCTTTGGGTATATACCCAGTAATGGGATTCCTGGATCAAACGGTATTTCTAGTTCTAGATCCTTGAGGAATCGCCACACTGTCTTCCACAATGGTTGAACTAATTTACACTCCCACCAACAGTGTAAAAGTGTTCCTATTTCTCCACATCCTCTCCAGCATCTGTTGTTGCCTGACTTTTTAATGATTGCCATTCTAACTGGCATGAAATGGTATCTCATTGTGGTTTTGATTTGCATTTCTCTAATGACTAGTGATTATGAGCTTTTTTTCATATGTTTGTTGGCTGCATAAATGTCTTCTTTTGAGAAGTGTCTTTTCGTATCCTTTGCCCAATTTATGATGAGTTTGTTTGTTTGTTTCTTATCAATTTAAGTTCTTTGTAGTTCTAGATATTAGCCCTTTGTCAGATGGATAGACTGCAAAAATTTTCTCCCATTCTGTAGGTTGCCTTTTCACTCTGATAATAGTTTCTTTTGCTCTGCAGAAGTTCTTTAGTTTAATTAGATCCCATTTGTCAATTTTGGCTTTTGTTGCCATTGCTTTTGGTGTTTCAGTCATGAAGTCTTTGCTCATGCCTATGTCCTGAATGGTATTGCCCAGGTTTTCTTCTAGGGTTTTTATGGTTTTAGGTCTTACATTTAAGTCTTTAATCCATCTTGAGTTAATTTTTATATAAGGTGTAATGAAGGGATCCAGTTTCAGCTTTCTGCATATCTTTAGCCAGTGTTCCCCACACCATTTATTAAATAGGAAATCCTTTCCCCATTGCTTTTTTTGTCAGATTGGTCAAAGATCAGATGGTTGTAGGTGTGTGGTGTTATTTCTGAGGCCTCCGTTCTGTTCCATTGGTCTATATATCCGTTTTGTTACCAGTACCATGCTGTTTTGGTTATTGTAGAGCAGTCCGAGGTTGACCTGGGATGCTCAAGCTTGGTGGGAGGAGGGGCCTCCACCATCGCTGATGCTTGAGTAGGCAGTTTCCCTCTCACAGTGTAAACAAAGCCCCCAGGAAGTTCAAACTGGGCGGAGCCCACTGCAGCTCAGCAAGGCCACTCAAACTGCCTCTCTAGATTCCTCCTCTCTGGGCAGGGCATCTCTGAAAAACAGGCAGCAGACCCACTTAGGGACTTATAGATAAAACCCCCGTCTCCCTGGGACAGAATATCTGGGGGAAGGGGCGGCTGTGGACACAGCTTCAGCAGCTCTGAAGAGAGCAGTGGTTCTCCCAGCATAGCGTTTGAGCTCTGATAAGGGACAGACTACCTCTTCAAGTGGGTCTCTGACACTGTTCCCCCCGCCCCCTGCCCCACCGTGTATCCTGACTGGGAGACACCTCCCAGTAGGGGCTGACAGACACCTCATACAGGAGAGCTCTGACTGGCATATGGCTGGTGCCATTCTGGGACAAAGCTTCCAGAGGAAGGAACAGGCAGCAATCTTTGCTGTTCTGCACCCTCTGCTGGTGATACCCAGGCAAACAGGGTCTAGAGTGGACCTGCAGCAAACTCCAGCAGACCTGCAGCAGAGGGGTCTGACTGTTAGAAGGAAAACTAACAAACAGAAAGGAATAGTTTCAACATCAATTTTCTAGTTAAAAAAATCGTCAGTCTTCTTGAATCACACATTGCTCAGGTAAAATTAAGGAGATAAATATAGCAATGATGCCAGATTTGACTTTGTAAAAAAAGATTTGGAGTAAAACCTAGTAATACTCTTTTTAACAAGGGAAAAACATTGTCCAAGATTTTTAATTGTCTTCAAATATGAACCCCATACATTTAGAAAAGGTATGTCCTCAACTGGTAATTGGCTACGTCACATATTTTAAGAAATGGAGAAATGAAGGGGAAATAAACGAAAAGTTGGCAGATTATATATTACGGGATTCAACAATATAAGTAAAAAGGGAAAGGGCCTTGCATTACTTAAGCAAAAGTGAAAAGCAGGTAGCTATAATTCATGAGATTTAGTAGGTAATATGAAGAGTTTATTTTATACCCCCAATTGGCAATTTAAACTCTCTATAACTGTACAAAGAAAGATAATTGTGTGCATGGGCTAAAGAATCTGAATGAACATAATTTCCTTTTCTGCTCTCAATTATAATACTAAACCTTTAAATGAAACTAAAATATTTAAGTTAGCAGAAAAGAAATTTTAAAATGTCGTTTGAGATTCACTTACTCTTTTCCCCAGTCCACTCCTCTAAAAATATTACTTATAAGTAATCAATAAAATTTTAAAATGTTTTCACGGTTTTTGACAGCAACTTTCTCAGGATAGCTTGCCTTTTGATTAATAAAAACATAATCCTATATTCCCATAATCTCATCCCTAATTGGACACCTACTTTATACAGAATGAATTGTTCAGGCTAAACAATAATATCACTGACAGAGAGATCCTTATCTTCATGATCCAAGAAAGGAGAATTCTCTGAGGGCTTTTAAGCATGACAGCAGCTAAGAAAGATTACCAAAGCAATTAATAAGAAAGCAAAGCATTATACAGTGGAAATAAAAAGTAAAATATAAAAATAGAGGTCTTTAATAATAGACTATCTGGGAAGGCTTACTGCAGGAGATCAGTTTTGAGCCAGACATTAAAAAATTATCACAACCTTTTTCAAACAGTTCTCAAAAATTATTTGAGGAAAAAGAATAGTTCAGTCACATTAATTTCAATCATTTTCTAAGCTTATCAAAAGCAAAGGATGAGATTTGTTCATGTGCGTGTAACATTTTATCTATGTCCATGCTATTAACACTAGCTACTAACTAACTACAAAGCCAACCTCTAATATTTAAATCCAGATTCTAAAATCTTGTCCTATAAACCAGAGATAGATTTGAGTACTTTTTTGAGTGAAATTTTTATCCGTACAGCCAACTTTGAATATCTTGGCTGCCTGTATAAAATGAGATTTCAAAAAAGAAACCTAGGCAATTTTTATGGCAATGCATTAGACCTTAATTCAACTCTGTTTCATTTAAAACAGCAGTATAAAAGCTAGTTGATAAATTTTATCACAGTATGCTGGGGGAATTTCAATAATGTAGTAAAATTGACATAAAATTTATCGGAGAAAAGAAACATGCATGTTCATCAATTATAGGGAGACTACATGCAAGTAGTGTTGTATGGTCTTTCACCAGGTAAATTATACGACTTAAGAACAAATATTTAAAATGAAAAATACATATATAGAGAAACAGATGCAAATATTCAATTCATGGACATAGTAGAATTATCAAACCTAAGGGTGGCTCTGAAATATAAAGTATGTTATTTTGAATGGAAAGTTCTAAGAGATTTAACCAGCGATCCAATAGCATACTGAATTAAGGATGATAACTGGGATAGAGTTAGAGGATAAGGAGGCAGGAACTAGCGCCAGAGCCATACAAATAAGATGTTGGTGTTGGTAGGGAGGCAAAGTCTTAAATTGCTAATTCATGTGTCAAACCAATGACGAGAAAATGCCAGCAATAGATTTCCAGGTGGGTCAGGGTCATGACTCGGGAATCTCGGTAAAAGGTTCACTAATGGAGGGCCACTGTTACATTCTTCTCACGATGATTATATGGGGCAGGAGGGAGCCACACAATTCAAACCATCTCTATGCAGGGGCCCTTTCTCATCATGGCTGCCTATCGTGAGACCAGAGTTTATTGTGATAATATTCCTCAGCAGGAAGTCTGTGAATACCGAACAGTGACAGTTATTTCTGCAGATGAAGGAAATATTAAAAATCATTTCTTCTTTTTAGAAGTAACCTTAAAATGAGGATGCTGAAAGAATGCTCAGGCAAATGAGTTATATTTCTTAAAAATCTGTAAAATCCTCTTCCATGCTTTCTTTCTTTTTGTGGTTCATCCCTTATTCTTGATGATCTTTTTTTTTTTTTTTTAATTTTCAAACTTCTCAGGAGTGAAAATATAGATGGCAATGCTGTGAAACAGAAGAAATTGTTCAATTTTTAGGACTTGGACTTGTTAACATGAAAATAGTAACACAACTTGCTTTTGTTGGGTAAAGGTCATGCGATATTCCATTCATTGGGATATAAATTTACTTTTCTCCCTTATGAAATGGTAGAAATGTTAGTATTAATTTATTTAAGCAGGTATGCCTTGAAAAAATGGTGCTAGGCTACTGCATCAATTTGTATGAAAAGGACAAATAATTGGCCAATACAGTATATGCTGTTTCTCTATCCTGTTCCAGACTTATCATAACATGCTGAAGTATGAAACAATAAGGAAAAGGGCAGAAGGAAGGGTAGAATATATGGCCTGTATGCATCATAAAACATTTCCTTAAAGTAGCAATTTTGCCTGAGAAGAATATGTTAAATGCAAGTCAACGACATAGAGTATATTTTCCCCTCTCACTCCCTCCTCAAAGGCTGAGATGCCGTCATTCAATTCTCACTGTACATTTCTTAGAACTTTTGAAACTGAGTGATTCCGATTTCTACTCTGGACTTCAGGTTTATGAGTTAGCAGAAAGACAACCCCTCTAGCAACAGTTCCAAAGGATATAATTACAAATATAGCGTAAGACCCTCAGCTTTCAAGACTTTTAACATTGTTGTTTTTAGAAAGTAATTGGTTTCGCTTTTGCTTTTTATCCCCCTCCCAATGCTCAGTGCAATCTATACTGCCTGGAAGCCAGACTTTAAATGAAGCAGATGCTCCAAGTTAAACTCTGAGCTGATAGTAAAGTTGTTTCCTAGCAACACAAAGTTATGAAAACTTCAAGAGTGCCACTCGGTCAATACAGTTTCTCTCATTTAGTTTCATGCACTCAGTTGGTTATTACAACGTACTGAGTACCAAATCAAAATGAACTTGATCCTACATTAAAAGGAATGAAAAACCACTCCATTGATTTTGAACTAATGACCTTTTCAAACCACGGGCATACAAAACTAACTTTATACGATAGTTTAAAAGAATATTTTTCAAAATGAAATTTGAGAAGGATGTTATAGAATGGTGATAAGCTTAGGCCATAAATCTACCCAAGCAGATACTTTTTTTTTTTTTGGAGACAGAGTCTTGCTGTCGCCCAGGTTGGAGTGCAGTGGCGTGATCTCGGTTCACTGCAGGCTCTGCCCCCCGGGGTTCACACCATTCTCCTTCCTCAGCCTCCCTAGTAGCTGGGACTACAGGCACCCACCACCTTGCCCGGCTAATTTTTTGTATTTTTAGTAGAGATGGAGTTTCACCGTGTTAGCCAGGATGGTCTTGATCTCCTGACCTCGTGATCTGCCTGCCTCGGCCTCCCAAAGTGCTGGGATTACAGGCGTGAGCCACCGTGCCCGGCCGCAGATACATTGTTTTAAAACACCTAGACTTTCTGAAGATCTAGCTAACCTGACCTAGGCAAAGGAAATGGTATGTAATTAAAATGCCTTATAGCTGTGGTTCTCAAATATTTTGGTCTCAGAACCTCTTTGGTTTCTTAAAAAGTATTAGACTGTCATCAAAGTACTGCTATTTATATGAGTTATATATGTCAACATTTCATTAAAATTAAACCTAGAAATTTTTTGTCTTTAGTTGTTTATTTAAAAATAAACACATTATGTCTTAAAATAATTAACATATATTTTAGAAAAACAGTTTTATTTTCAAAAATGAAAATAATTTAGTGAGATGAGTGTCAATGTTTTACAGTTTTACAAGTCTCTTTTAATGTCTGGTTGAATAGAAGACAGCTTGATTCTTAAATTTTTTTTTTCGGCCTTTACTTGGTTGTGATATCACACATCACATAGCCTCTGGAAAATTCTACTGTGTTATCTTGAGAAAATGAGAGAAAAAAGGCAATTTTTCCTCTTCCTCTTTCACTTTCTCTTCTGAAATTAATTTGGACCACATTTTGAGAACTGTTGGCAGTAAGCATGTTTCTTCAGTGTGTAACAGGATTTAAATGATTTCCTTTCTCATAGTCATTAACATTGGGCAGTAGGGTAAAGTGATTTCGTTTCTGACACTTAAAGGTTAGCTTGCCTGAGTTTGATTCTATTTTGACAGCTTCTAACTCTATAACCTTGAGTAAGTCACTGTAAGTCTCACTTGCATCATTTATAAAATGGGGCTAATAGTAACACTAGCCCCACAGTACTATAACAGAAGTAGGTAGGAAATAGACAACACAGCAGATTTTTTTCTCGTAAAAGTAACCACCCATGATTATTGACTGTATCTCTGATTTTAAGACTGTTCAAGACTATTGATTAAGACTAAAACAAATATCTCAATAAAACACTCAAATAACCACCACTTCCACTCTACCTCATTCTTAAAAAGAGGAAATAACGTGAACTTGTGATTACCAGATGCTAATACGCATTTTTGTAACGAGAGTTGAAGTTTGATTTACTTCTTAATATCAAGGAAGATGTACCAGACATGATGTTTGGATTCATTCGTATTTGCTTCTTTCCTAATAAAATATCTTTTAATATCATCTGGTAGAGAGAGGAATGAAGATGTGTGACTTTGCTTAAAGAAATAGTGAAAGTGAGTATTAATGCAATATGAAAATAGCACAGAAGTATGCATTTAGTTTTGATGAATGATTTCTGGTTGGTAGATTTATACTTGCTTCAACCTTTATTCTGGTTCATATAATGGCCAAAAATAAACAATTATTATAGGCTTGAATCATACACTCACACTGGGTAAATTCCAACCACGTCATCAACTGTATATTCTTTTACAGCTACTGCAGGACTGATCACATTTGCAACATGAATATTATCTTTGATTCCATAATTTGAAAACACTAGTACTCACAGCAATTTATAGCTAGATGTGTAGTAAACAGTTTTTCCTTTTGCCTTGGGAACTAGCTTAAGAGAGTAAATGAACTGAGATTGCACGAGGTCATGCAATGAGCCGATAGGGTAATCCTGAACTCTACAATAAATGTCACTTCCCTCAAAGGAGGATAAATAGATGTTCTTGAAAATAAAATCTTTAAAACAGAGCCTTATGTATTTTTGGACTTAAACATTGGTACAATATAAAATGATATTCAAAAATGAGTTTAAAAATGTAGCAACAATCATAGTCCATTCATATTAGGCATTTAAAAAATGTGCTACGGCTTGTTATACCAAATCAGTTTTGATAGCCTTTGTTAGATAAATTAGTGGTTAGTGGGAAGTTTGAGAGCTGGGAGATTTAGTGTATTCGGGAGTAATATAAAGAAGTCTTAGGATATCTGGGTACTGTGTTTGAGTGGTAATAGTTTAATTTTCTGCCCCACTGTGATGACTTTTTTACGACATTGAAGTGAAGAAGCAGAAAAACAAAAGATCATTGGGCATCATCTCACCTGTCTTTTTCCTGAGGGAAATGAGTTGCAATAGGGTGTTTTTCTTTAGCAAAGCATATTAGATTTAGCAGGCCTGTGTTCAAATTCTGGTACCCAGCTTACAGAACAAGCATTCTAAAATGTATTTCTGAACTTCTCTCAACTTCATATTCCTATGTAATGGGGTGACAAGCATAACTACTCTGTAGTCCAATTTCAAGAATTGAAGGGGTTAACATACATGATAGAGTCACCTAGTTCTCAAAAGAAACAATTCCTTCCCACTTTCCCTTCCTTGCTTTTATTTTTTTTCACTTTCTTTACTGCGGATTATATCTTTTACCTATTCTAGGTGTCTGTCCTTTACTACAGATACCAATAGCAGTCATATTTCATGCACCCACTTTCTTTTGCATTTAGAAAATAAAATGTTGAAGCTGAAACTTGTTGAATTAAGCTGTAATTTTATTAGTTCGTGTGTATGTGTGTGTGTGTGTGTGTGTGTGTGTGTTTTAAACCCATTGCTGAACTGTTATGGTTAAGTTAAAGTAAGTGCAAAATGTTTTCACATATCAACAATAGAATTATTACCATTTAAGGAATAAGGTATTATCCCAAGATGACATATCCAAGACCTCAGATGAGAACACTGAGACATTACATTAGCTTCTTTAAGGTCACAAAGCTCAGTGTCAAAGTAAGATTCAAAATGAATTCATTTGGTTTCAGTCTGGCTAATTAACCATGCTTTTGGTCAGATATAAGCTTATTTTGCTTGTGCTTTAATAGCTGTCTCTGAAAGATCAGAAAAACTAAACTATATTTGACATGCTCTTCATTTTACTGTGGGGAATACGTGATCAAGAACTGGTCTCAGTTTAATAAAGGTCATACAGTAAACCACATTTTGGGACAGGTACTAATGTCTCATAGGTATAGCTGTGCTATAGTAAGATTTGAGTTTTCACTCACAGGGCTAATCATCCCTGATGTCAACTCATCCTAGGAAGAACTGCAGAATCAGGGACTCAAATCAGGAACTTGAAAGATGTGCCACAGATTAAGCCCACAAAGGAAGGCCTTCTCTCTGGGCTTTTCTCTCTGTGATTTCCTTTTTCTGGAAATTCGCCGGTAACTCTCTAGATGTGGTGGAAACATGCCACAGCCTAATGGAATTGGGCTAAAAGCTCTGAAGAAATGGAAGTGAAGCAGAATATTTTCCCAACCCCTTCGTGGGATTCATGAGAGGTGTGCCTCATTTACCAAGCTTGCAGTTTTCAATTCCTAGTAAGAGGGAGCATACAAGCATATAAGGCAGGAACTGGAGTGCACGAACCCTGGAACCAGCTGGCTGCTTCAGCACTGGCAGGAGTGAGCTCCACTCACTCAGACCTGCAGCAGTCCACTCCTTGTGGGATGGAGTGCATGGTTGAGCAGGTGTAGGAGTCAGGGTGAGTGCTTTTGGGTGCTGGCAGGAGCAAACTCTGTGCAGGCCTCATGGCAGCATCTGGGGAGATGCCTGCGACCCCTGAAGCCTCAGAGGGAGAATGTTATAGTGCTCTTTTAGCTCTGCCATCTGCAGATGGCTTAAGTGTTAACAGCTCAGTGGGCCTTCTGACTTTTCACATGAGGCGGCTGCCCTCTGCCAGTGAGGGTGAAAGGCCAGTGTGACAGCCTTTAGTGTTTGCACTCATGGCACCCAAACTCTTGTCTGGCATCCAGGAGAAATAAAGTTGCACAAATAAATTAAAAGATGATAAATTTGGGGGATTTTATTGCCAATGAAAGTGGCTTTTAGTGGAAGAGGAGCTGAGAAAAGGATAGGGTGAGAAAGTAATCTTCCCCTGAAGTCCGGCCATCTCCAGCTGGATTCTTCTCCAAAGTTAGCCATCAAGCTGTTCCTCTAAAGTCAAGCTGGTTCTCTCCCAATGTTGAGCCATAGTCTCTGATGTCCAGCTTTCTCCTCTTTGCTTGCTGAGTCTGGAGTCTTTATGGGCACAGGATGTGGGGTTAGGGCAGGCCACAGGTGGTTTTTGAAAAGGCAGCGTTCAACTGGGAAAACAAGGATGTAAATTCTCACTTTGGGCTACAGTCTTAGGCTTTTCAGCTTGAGGGTGGGGCTTCACCAGGGACCCACCCCTGTCGGCCTAGAATTTCTCTGCCTCCTCTCCCCATCAAAACCTGGAGTTATCAGGCAGGCATACTTCAGAAAACTTGACAAAGATATTTTATAGTTTGTGAGTTTTGAGAGCGGATTTGGAGATAAAAATGAGGCATAAGTTATTCTCTGTGTTGTAATACCCTTCCTTTGTACAAAGTAAGCATCCTCAATTATAAGTTAATCATAGCCCATACCTTAACATATAGTGAGTACAAGCAATATTAGAGGGAAATTTAAACTAAGAGTCTACACATTCAAGGAATCTATAAAATTTAAGTACATGAGCAAGTTAGGAGGATGAATAGAATGCAAATATTCTTATCAAGAGGCAAAAAAGATTTCCACTTTGGGCCATGATGCACTAAGAAAGACTGGATTTGTATTTCCAACTCAGATAACTAGAAAACTGAACAAAATATAACAAAATACAGCTTTGAGGCATTAAGCCATGTGGGATTATGATACCTGAGAGAATGATAATATTCCCGAGAAACTGCCTAGGGAAAAGATTTTCAACCTTGTACACTGTTGACATTTTGGGCTGGATAATTCTTTGTTGTAGGGAGCTGTCCTGTACATTGTAGAAAGTTTAGCAGCATCCTTGGCTTTGGTGCTGATGTAGTAGCACTACCCTAGTTGTAACAACCGAAATTGCAATCAGACATTGCAAATGTCTACTATGGAACAAAATCATTTCGGTTTGAAAACCATTGGCCTAGAAGTAGTCCCTGTGCTGCGGCATAAAGAAGGAAAATCCAAGCAGAACCAAGCCATCATGCAGATATAGGAAGACAGAGATTAAAGGTTAAAGAGGTCTGAGTGGCTAGAATTTATACAACAGGCTACCAGTGAAAGGGGAGCTGAGGGAGAGAGAAAGAAAGAGCAAGTTTTAGAATCTACCTAGGGACATCCTCAATCTAATCTTCACCCATGTGAGAGGAAACTACATGAGCAGAGAAAGAACCGCTGGAAATTAGGAAGTGCAACCATTCACACAGTCTACACACAGCTGGGAATAACAATTCTTCCCATGAGCCAGAGTTGAAGACTTTTAAGACATGGAGAAATCTCAGAAGGGTGACACCTTAGTAGAAGGTCTAAATTAGCCCTCAGTTAAAAGTTGGTCAAGACACACTCCGAAAAACTTAAAAGCAAGCATTTAACTGTTTCCAAGAACTTAATTGTTCACCAGAACAGGTTACAACACGATTTAAAGAAATACATCAAAATCCAGCATTCAACAACATGATATTCACAATGTTAGGTATCTAATCAGTGAAGCTGGAAAATCTGCCTCATAATCACAAGCAAATGTAATCAATAGTGACATTCATAAATAAGAAAGATGACAGAATTGGCAGTGAAGGACATTTATAAATACGAAAAGGATTATAAATATGTGCCTTATGCTTATATGTGCCCAATTAAAAATGTGACAATGATAGAGAAATAAGAAATATAAAGCGTTACCAAATAAAAATCTATAAAGAAAAAACACTAAAATAAAAAGTACACTGTAGAGAATTAACAGTAGATTAGACTGCAGAAGAAGAGATCAGTAAAAATGAAGTCATCGGAAGGAAATGAGAACAGACATCTAAAAAAACACAAACAAAAAAAAGAACACAGGAAAATAAAAACAGCCACAGCCACAGTGATAACTGTATTCTAACAAGCGTAATTAGATCCAGAAGGAGGAAGGCGGAAGGCTAAGGTTGGGAGTGGAAGGAAAGGGTAGTATCTGGAGTAAGAATAGAGAATTTTATATACGATGAAAACTGTAAATCAACACATCCAAGAAGTTAAGCAAACCCCAATCAGAATAAACACACAAAAAACAATACCATGGCATATCAAAATCAAATTGGTAAAACCAGTAATGCAGAGAAAAATCTTAAAAGCTGCTAGAGAGGGAAGAAAAAATGATGTATTATGTACAAAGGAACAAACATAAAAGTGACAAAGCATTTTTGGCAAAATGTATGCAAGCAAGAAGAATATATAGTAATATCTTTAAAGTACTGTGAGGAAACAAAATCCGAAACTGTCAATCTGGTTGTTCTCTGCTTGGCAAAAGATTTTTCAAAAATGAAGTGAAAGAAAAATTATTTAGACAAATAACAATTGAGATATTTCATCACTCGCAGATTGGAACTACAAAAAATATTAAAGAATGTTCTTCAGGCAGAGAACAAATAATATAAGATAGAAATTTAAATTTAGAAAGATGAATGACAAATGCCATTCAATTATAATCATAAACAAAATGTAAAAGTTTTTTATTCTCATATTTAAATCTATTTTAAAACAATTATGTGAACAAAAATAATACAAATGTGTATATTATATCATATAGAAATAAAAATAATAACATCAATAGCACATGAGGAGAGAAACAGATATAAAATCTTGTTATCTTCTTTCAAGATATATACAAAGTAGCATTATATTTGAAAATAAACTGTGATAAGTTAAAGATGTATATTGTGAACCCTGGAGGATCTACTGAAAATTTAAACTAAGAGATGAGGAAGAAACCAATATTGAAGAGAAAGTGGAATTGTAAAAAGTTTTCATTTAACTCAAAAGAAGACAGGAAAAAAGGCATGCAGAAAAATGGAACAACTAGAAAACAAACTAAAAGTTGGCAGATTCAAAACCAACCATATTGTTAGTTATATTCAATCTAATTGGAATAATCTAAAAGCACAATCTATTGACAGAGATCAAGCTGACTAAAAAGATCTAGCTATATGTGTTATATAAGAAATGAATTTTAAATATTAATATACCAATAGGCTAAAAGTAGAAGATTTTAAAAGATATTATGAAAACACTAAGCAAAGGAAGCTGAGTTGAATAAACTAATATCAGACAAAGTAGGTTTCAAGCTAGGGATATCACCAGGGAAAAGAGAAGCATTCTATAATGATAGAGAGGTCAATTCAACAGGAGGATATGCTTGAGGCCAGGAGTTTGAGACCAGCCTTGGCAACATAGTGAGACCTGTACTTGAGAGGCTGAAGTGAGAGGATGGCTTGAATTTGACAGGTCGAGGCTACAGTGAGCTCTGATTGTACTACTGCACTCCAGCCTGGGTGACAGAGCAAGACCTTGTCTCAAAAAAAAGAGAAAAGAAAAAAAAAAAAGGATATAAGGATATAACAATCCTAAGTGTACAAGCACCTAATAAAAAAGCTTCAAAATGCATGGGGAAAAATACAATTGAAATGCAAAACTTACAAATCTACAAATATGATTGAGATAGTTAAAACTTTTTTCTTAACTGACTAAATGAGTAGTCAAAAGAATAGAAAACATTTATCAACCTAATTTTCTCATGAACCAAAAAAAATTAACAAAATAATAGCAAATTAAATCTAGAAATATAGAAACAGTATAAAACAACATGAATGAATATAGTTACTATTTGAAAATCAATGTATTTCATATTAACAGACAAAAAAAAACCATATGATTACCCCAATACATTCAGAATGCAGGAGAAACATTTTGCAAAACTAAAAAAAAAATTAAAAAAATAAGAAAACCCAGCAACAACTAAAACTTTTCAGCAAACTAGGACTGGAGACAACTCTCTCAATATAATAAAGTATATAGTTGAAAAAAACCCTACATCACACTCAATGACAAAAGGTTGTAGTTCATTCTCAAGTTTAAGGCAAGGATATTGCTCTCATTACTTATATTCATTATTTTAATGCAGTCCTAGACGATTTAATAAGGAAAAAAAGAAAGAAAGGAAGAAAGAAAGAATGTTAAAGGATAATTACCAGTAGAAATGGCAGTCAGGGACTCCAAAAATCTGCCCCTCTGTAAAATCAATAAAAATTTTGGCAAAAATTGCCAATATCAACTTTTTTAGAACTTTGAAAATTAAATAAAGCACGCAACATTCTGAGGAGTATTTATTCAAGAAAAATGACTATCTCAGTAAGAGTTACGAACTTTGTGGTGTTTAAACTCATTGTAGTCACACTCCCTTCTCCCAGGTATGTGGTAAACATAAAAGCCCAAAACTCACTATCACAGTATTCATGAAGAATAGTAGCTTACCAGCTACTCACTGGTGGAGAGAGAATGGGCTTGGAACTCATGTTAAACCGTATTCACAGAAAATTGGTGTTATCTGACCCCTCTGCAGTTATCTGAAAACCTTCTCTCACAGGCCTTGTATGTATTTGACCTTAGTCAGAGCTGACTTGATTTGGATCATTGAGAAAATAATTTTTATGGACATTAGTTAACTTTAAAAAGTTTAATAATATGGCAGCTTACAAGAGGTGTTGATAACAGTTGGAGCAAACAAGAAGCTGACTAAAGCTGGGGAAGGAAATGTCCAAAGAAAACTTTGAAAAGCCCTAACATGTTACTGAGAAGCCAAAAGACCAAGCGTTTACAGGGTTGTGTAGATGACCGGGAAAGACCTGAAAGAGTCCAAAGTCCTTCCTTCCAATTGATGTTGCAATTCTGTAAAATCAGGAAAGGAAGATTAAGGCAGAGTTTTAATCTGCCTCTTTAAGCTTGAAAATCATGAGGATAAAAATAATTTTAGCAGTATACCATGTTATGGATCAGAATACTTAATATATTTTGTATGTCAATTTTACTCTAAGTGATCTATAAATCCAGCACGACTCCAATTAGCACTCTAGCCATCTTTGCTGATAAAACTGATAACCTGTCTTTAAAATTTACAGGCAAAAGATTTACAATACGTGACACAATTTTATGTTTCATAATCTTTGCTATTTTCAGACTCCCTTTATTTATTGCCACGTAAACTTTAAGGTTATTTTAAACAATTAAAAAAACTGACCCTGATTAGCAATCTCACGTAAAATCTCATTTAAATTTATATATTAATTTTAAGAGCGCTTTCTTTCCTCATCAAAACCTTTATTCAGATACTGTTTTAAGTACATCTAATGAGTTCTGTTAATTCATAAAAGTCATTCAATGTTTAAATTAAATTTATTTGTATTGCCTAATTTTCCCCTTATTAAAATGAAATGTTTTTGTATTTCCAATTATACCTAAAATGATGTCTTTAGAAGAAACCAAGTCTCCTATGTTAGTGTTTCTTAGAATAAATGTAATAATATTGCTAGGTGTTTATTTGGTGTTAGTAATCTGTAATTTGCATAATGTTGGAAAGGGAGAAAATCTTTAGTTTCAGTATTAGGAGTGACTTAATGAAATTGTTGAAAATATTGTACATGTCTTGTGATTTAAATGACTACCATCCCCAAGCTTGCTTAAAAATAATTAAAATGATACCATGGTGTATCTGCCAGAAGTCTACTTTAAGGGATAAGGAGCCTCTTAGGAAATGACTCAGCCTGAAAGAAGAGAGAATGCTGGCACAGAAGCTTTTCTTTTTCATTTGTTTTAACAACAAAATGGAATAAAAATGAGTTCAGCCTGTGTAGATTTTATTCGGCTTATCCAAAAGTTCAACCACTGAAAAACTCTACCCTCATCTCTCCACTGAGTTCTATGATGAAAAGACAGAACAATAACAATAACAAAATATTTATAAATGTTAATTAAAAGATTATAATCTATTTTCCATGAGACAATGAAGTAGCAGTAATTTCAACAATTTTGCAAATATAGAAAATTTTTCTAGTGGTGTTGAATGTAAAGAGAAACAGTGATATTGGTGTTGATGCTAGCAACCTTGATGTCAGAGGGCTCCTCTTCCTAATAACAGTACAACTCCTCTTCTTCCATCTCACACTGCCATTATCACTACTTTCACCAGCAATGCATTATTGTTATCAGATATTCATTACGGAGCTGAATTAGCTAATGAAAATTAGTTGGTTATTTGCAGTTATTACTGCTTTACTTTTTACTTTAAAATCTATTGATAATAAGCAATTTTATTTCAGAAAACATTTTGAAAAATGTTTATAATGACTTATGTAAATACACTAATGATTTTCCTTCTTGTAATTCTTTTATTTTCCTAGTGAATTCCTCAACCATTTATACATTTATTATGAAATTTTGGGGGAACCTAATAATTGAGTTTGGGACTTTCTCATTTATCTCTATTCCTTACTGTTAAGAAGGAAACAGGTATGAATAAATGGCTTCTCATACTAATGTTTAATTTATAATTTATTTTCAATTTATTGGTAACATACAACTCAAGTCTCAGTTCCTTATAAAAGCAAAGGTTTATTTGTTGGTTGTATTCCATGTCGACCATAGTTTTGTTGGAGACTGTGCTTATTAGAGTCACTCAAAAGACCCAGTGACCTCATCTTGACACCTACCTCCATGATCAACCACAGTAAGTGGTAAGAGAATGTGTTCTCACACTGTCTCTTAGAACTTTGGCCTGAAAATGACATATATTTCTACTGCTTACATTTTGTTAGCCAACTGTCTCACAAACACATGTAACTTCAGGTGTTGAGAAGGCACAATATTACTATGCCTAGAAGAACTGTAGTGTTTGTGGACAGCCTGAATGGCTACTATGTCATATCTCTGGCATATTCAACTATCTTCCAAAAAGTAAGTAAAAAATAATTTGTCAACTGTAAAAACATATGTAAAACTGTTTCTTAAAAGTATAAGTGCTTCCTTCATGCCTGTTTACACAATTTTTACAAATATTCTAATTTGGGGCTGATTATCAAATCAAATGTAAAACAAAGAAAAAATATCAAAAGTGAGATAAATGCCTAAGGAAACAATATAACAAGCAGAAATAACTAGATGAATAATAAAAGAAATCTAACATAGTATTAATTAGCATACAAAAATTATTCATAATTCATTAACCTGTGAGTGTATCATTTGTTTAGATCATGTAGAGAAATGTGGACCTGACTCATCAAGAAGTGATTAATTGATGAGTTTAGGAACTAAAATGGTCTGGCTGTTTCTCCACCTAAAATCTTGTCTTGAATTTAGTTCCCGTAATCTCTATGCGTCATGGGAGAGAACCAGTGGGAGATGATAGAATCATGGGGGCAGTTACCCCCATGCTGCTGCTCTCATTATAGTGACTGAGTTCTCGTGAGATCTAATGGTTTTATAATGGGCTTTCCCCCTTTTTCTTGGGAGTCCTTCATGTTTGCTTCCCCTTCTGCTATGATTGTAAGTTTCCTGAGGCCTCCCCAGTAATGCTGAATGGTGAATCAATTAGACCTCTTTTCTTTATAAATTGTCCAGTCTCAGGTATGTCTCTATTAGCAGCATGAGAGTGGACTAATTCAGTAAGTTGGTTCTGTAGAGGGTGGGGTGCTGCTGCAAAGACACCCAAAAATGTGGAAGTGACTTTGGAAATGGATAACAGGCAGAGGCTGGAACAGTTTGGAGGGCTCAGAAGAAGACAGGAAAATGTGTGAAAATTTGGAACTTCCTAGAGACTTAGAAGGCTTATAGAACAGGAAGATGTAGGAAAGTTTGGAACTTTCTGGAGACTTGTTGAATGGCTTTGAGCAAAATGCTGATAGTGATATGAACAATGAAGTTCAGGCTGAGGTGGTTTCAGATGGAGAGGAGGAACTTTTTGGGAACAGGAGTAAAGGTTACTCTTGCTATGCAAAGGGACTGAGGGCATTTTGACCCTGCCCTAGAGATCTATGGAACTTTGAACTTGAGAAAGAGTATTTAGGCTATCTGGTGGAAGAAATTTCTAAGCGGCAAAGTGTTCAAGAGGAAGGAGAGCATAAAAGTCTGCTGCAGGGGTGGGGTCCTCATGGAAAACCTCTGCTAGCACAGTATGGGGGGGAAATGTGTGTTCAGAGCCCCCACACAGAGTCTCCATTGGGGCACTGCCTAGTGGAGCTGTGCGAAGAGGGCCACCATCCTTCAGACCCCAGAATGGTAGATCCACTGACAGTGAAAAAGGCACAGACGCTCAGCACCAGCCCTTGAAAGCAGCTGGGAGGGGGACTGTAGTACCCTGCAGAGCTACAGGGGAGGAGCTTCCTGAGGCCATGGGAGTGAACCTCTTTCATCAGCATGCCCTGGATGTGAGACATGGAGTCAAAGAAGGTCATTTGGAACTGTAAGGTTTAATGACTGCCCTATTGCATATCTGACTTGCATGAAGCCTGTAGCCCCTTTGTTTTGACCCTATTGCATATCAGATTTGTGTGGGGCCTATAGCTCCTTTGTTTTGACCAATTTCTCCCATTTGGAATGAATGTATTTACCCAGTGTCTATACCTGCATTTATCAAGGAAATAACTAACTTGCTTTTGATTTTATAGGCTCATAAGTAGAAGGGACTTGCCTTGTCCCAGATGAGACTTTGGATTTGCACTTTTGAGTTAATGCTGGAATGTGTTAAGACTTCAGGGACTGTTGGAAGGGCATGATTGTGTTTTGAAATGTGAGGACATGATGTTTGGGAGGGGCAAGAGGCAGAACGATACGGTTTGGCTGTGTCCTCACCCATAACTCATCTTGAATTGTGGTTCTTATAATCCCGCGTGTCATGAGAAGGACATGGTGGGAGGTAATTGAATAATTGAGGGAGTTACCCTCATGCTGCTGTTCTCATGATAGTGACTGAGTTCTCACAAGATCTGATGGTTTTATAAGGATCTTTTCCCCTTTGCTTGGCACTTCTTTTGGTTGCTGCCATGGGAAGAAGGATGTTTTTGCTGTGCCTTCCACCGTGATTGAAAGTTTCCTGAAGCCTCCAACCATGCTGAACTTTGTCAATTAAAACTCTTTCTTTTATAAATTACCCAGGCTCTGGTATGTTTTTATTAGCAGCATGAGAATGGAATACAGGAATACAGAAATACACTTACTTTTGGAAAAACTCCTGAACAACATTTAGTTTCAGAAATTTCTGCCCTTGCACCACTCCCCAACCACATACATATATATATAACTGATATATAATAATCTGAGATTTCTTTACTAGATACAGTACAATATATTTATCTGAGATTTCTTTACTAAAAGAGTTCATTTCTAATAAGTTTAATAAGAAGTTGCTGTTTGTATGGTGATGTAATGGCTAAGAACCAAGTAGTACCATTGAATAATCCATTAATAGTATAGTCATTAGTCATTATAAATAAGTCCCTCTTAGACACATTGACTCCTACAAATTTCCATAAAGAAAATGAACATTAATAAATATTCCAGGAGGGCTCCTGGTAAGTTTTCTTTAGAATATGTTCTACATAATCATAAAAGAGAGGAAAACAAATTTTCCTTTATTTCAATGTATTTTAAAGATTTCATATACATACATTGACCACATCACAGAATAGGAACTTAAAATGCTATCTTTTAATTTAAAATATATTTTTACATGACCAAAGAAGACAAAAGAAGGAAACACTTTTGATTTGGCATTTTAAGTATGTCAACAAGAATGCTGCCTTCCCAGAAGGTAAAATAAAAGGAATAACAGTGCAGAGATTTGTGCACCACTGCTCCTGTTCTGACTTTCAGAGAGACCATTCAGACTTCAGCAACTGAAGAATCAGTTCACTGTTGAATGGATTCACAAAGAATCTCAAAATTGTAAGATATATTTAGCTTCATGAAAAGGCTATGTTGAATTCCTTGTGATTTCAGAATTTCTTGGTAACAGGAAATCACCAGGGAGTATATTTAGGAAAGATGTCCTCAGGTTTGCACAGAGACTTTAGCAAACAAAACAGAAACATATGGACAGCATCCTCAGTGCCAAGTGTCATAGGGATTTTGCAGATCATCACTTTGTTTCACACACACACACGTATACACACAAGAAGTTCTCTCAGCATGAGACTTACTTTATTAAATGCTAGTAACTATCTTGATAAAAGAGAAACAAGAACCATAGATATTGTAAATTTGCAGAAGCATGATAAAGAAGCAAAGGAACAGTCAAATCGATGCATTCTTCATAATCATGTTTTTTGTACATTCCACCATTAGTCATTACTTTGATTATCCAAATTATCTAGAGATACACATGCGCATATTTTCTGAGGTTTGAGAGAGAATTATATTGTTTCTGATTTATATAGGTCAGGCTAAGAAAAACTTGCGTGATCAAAACCGACATTTCAGAGTAGACAGACAACAGCAAATAATGTATTTGCATGCATAGTCTGTGTAGAATCTTCAAGATGTGACAGCATTTTCTAATTTCATAGCAACATCCTGGAAAATTCTACAAAAGAGAACTTCATAATTCTTTTCAGGGGAATGATGAAAGACAGGCAAAGAAGTATAACTTTTTAAGAAATAAAAAAACATAATTTGTTTCATAAAACACCCACTTCATCTCCCAGAATTGGGCTGAAGAGAGTGGCTGGTAAAATTACAACTCCAAGTCATTAACACCTAAAAGGAAACTTCAAATGGATCTTGCTGAATGATATGTTAGCATGTGGTGTTCCTCTCAAATGTCCAAACATGATTCACTAACTATGCCCAAGTCAGAGTATTTTGAATTGCCCACAGAAGATGCAATGGATTCAGAATTACTAGATAGTTCTCAGGCTGTGCATCTATAAAATGAGGTGAAAATCAAATCTGAACTATGATAGCTTTAATGTGACTCAGTAACTACAGTTTTCTCCAACTTCAGATTGCAGGGAAAGATGCCAGAGGATTTGGGGATTAAATCAAGAGTATGAACTACTCATAAAGAACATAGTAGGAGTCTCATTTTTAAATAAAACAATGGTGGTATTAACTGATGACTCTTAAAAAGATGAGAGAAAAATATATACATGTGAATACAATGAGTTTACTCAGGGTTAAGAAGGTTTGGATGTAGTTATAGAAATCCAGGCAGGAAGTTCACTTTGGATTAGGGAATACGAGAAGTGTTTCAATAGTTTCTATATGTTTTGAGACTGAGCACACAAGTTAAAATCTTCAAACCTAACTAGGCAAGACTGTAATTTCTCCTTCTGAATACTCCCACTTGCAGGAAAAAAAAATCATTTACTAGGTCAGGAATGAGGCTTCAACATAAATACTGTATCAACAACTCCTTAGGTAACATTGATGCTTAATCAGATTATAGGTAGGATAAAAGCTTATGCTGGGGAAAAAAAAAAGCAAGCTTTCTTTTCCATTAATGGCATAGTCTCTTATTCTTCTGAAATAGTCCTTTAGTAATGCCGTCCCTGAAAATAGTCTGAAATTCGGGCACTAAGAGCTGAATGTGACGTTTAATGCCTGCTCATCCCAATCTTTCTAGCCAATTTATTTTCTATCTGGCTGCATAAATATTGTCCCCTAAAATCATGTATTCATATGAGGTAAATTTTGAATCTCCAGTGATACATAGGAAAATTATTTTCTCTATATATTGATGACATTTTATTAAAATGTAAAGAATAGCTTCATACACAAATTCATATATAGCACCACAAGGTAAACAATACACAATATCACATATACTTTAATAATATTGTGTATTATTGTAACAATACACAATATCACATACACTTCAGAATTGCAGGGAAGTTTCTAGTTAGCTATAAAGAAGCTTTACTTTTGTATTTTTCTTGGTATTGTTCTGAGTACTTACAATTTTTAAAAAGAGAGAAATAATATACATCTAGGAGATTTTTTTTTGCAGTTCCTGAACACATATAAGGACGAAGGCCATTATATAGGGTAATAATAGACAGAGAATGATGGAAAGACATCCAGGTGGTTTAGCCAGTTGAGGGGAGAGGAGTCATGATTTCTCCTGAGATCTCGAGTTAGTAGAGAGAGGCCTGTAGTACAAGACAGGAACAACTTTGGTGATGTTTTCAAAAGTTTCATTTCTCATGTTAGGGAGATGTTTCTGACGCTTCTCACTGAATCTTCTGGTTGCTGTTAGAACAGCAAATCAGTCTAATTTTGGGACTCAACTTTAGGAATCCTATTCCCATACCAGATTTATTTAGTAATAAAGTCAATATTTGTTTTTCCATCTGCCTACTCCCTTGTCTCTCTTCTGCTTCCAAACTTGGAAAGGAAAACAAACAAAAAGATTCACACTGCAAAATAGAATTTTACTAAAAATATACTTTTTTCTGAAAGTATAAACAGAAAGCCAAGTATACAAGGTGGCAGAAAACACTTTGAAAAACAATAAACCTGTGCACCAATATGTGGCTGTCTTTACTCATTCAAAGCTACTCTCGCATAATCTGTTTACTGCTCAGTAATCAGCTTGATGCTTTAGTGAGTACAAATTAATACTAGTTGTTACTACCTGAAGAGAAACCTCAACTTACTTCTCCATGACAGTTCTTTGTTTTATTTTTCTGTTTAGCACGGCCATCCTCCCATCATCTAACCCATCTTTCATAACTTATATTAAATATCCTAGTATTAGGCCAGGTGCGGTGGCTCACGCCTGTAATCCCAGCACTTTGGGAAGCCAAGGTGGGTGGATCAGGAGTTCAAGACCAGCCTGGCCAACATGGTAAAACTCCGTCTCTACTAAAAATACAAAAATTAGCTGGGCATGGTGGTGGGCGCCTGTAATCCCAGCTACTCTGGAGACTGAGGCAGGAGAATTGCTTGAACCCGGGAGGCAGAGGTTGCAGTGAGCCGAGATCACACCACTGCACTTCAGCTTGGGCCACAGAGGAAGACTCTATCTCAAAAAAAAAACAACAACAACAACCTAGTATTTCTAAGTACTTTTCTTGTCCTCACCCTTCAGCTGAAGATGCATTGTTTTCTATAAAAACCTCATAAAACTTTGTTACTTTTCTCCTATTCAATTTTGTATTGTTTTTATTTGTTTAAAAATATTTTTCTAGTAAAATATTAATGTCTTGAGGGAATAAACTGAACCCTATTTAGCTTTAAAATGTGGCTGGGTGCAGTAGCTCATGCCTGTAATCCCAGCAGTTTGGGAAGCCAAGGCAAGAGGATCAGTTGAGGCCAGAAGTTTGAAACTAGTCTGAGCAAAGTAGCAAGACCCAGTCTCTACAGTAAATAAAAACTAAAAAAAATGTAGCTGCACATGGTAGCATGCACCTGTGGTCCCAGCTATTTGGGAGGCTGAGGCAAGAGGATTGCTTGAGCCCAGGAATTCCAGGCTGGAATGAAATGTGGAGACTTGCTGATGATGAGGACATAGATGAGGTTATTTTGGGGCCCAGAGGCCGGGAAAGGGGCACTCTCACTATTTCTGTATGGACCAAAGAGTATCTCTTGAGTCAGTGAGTACTGATGTTATCACAGCAGTATGTGAAAAATCAACATTTTTTAAACTTTGGGAAGAAATCAGAAAAGAGTTTTAAGGCAGTATAATGCTCCTCTAGAGAAGAGGCAGCTGTGAGTAGTAAGGTGGGTACTCAGAACAGGACAGGGGAAGAGCTGCAGCATCCAGCTGGAGCAGCCTCGTTTTGTGTAGGCACAAGGTTGGCACTCAATGAGTCCTTCTGCTTATTCTAGTGCAAGAAAGGGAAAAGGAACAAGAAATACCTTGAAACACTACTCCACAGCATTATATTTTTCAATTTAGTTTCTGTATTTGATTTCCATAACACACTAGAAGTCACTTTACAACACCTTGAGTAAAGCAAGGTTTCTCAGTTTGTAGTCTGTGTATGACCATGCAGTGTGATTTACCATGATTTGCCTTATAAATGTTAATATCTCTCCTTTGACTTTGAAAAATGACTCAGTTCAAACAATAAATTGTGTGGTCACCCCTCCATGAACCATCTGTATCATATTCTAGATGAACTAAATCAGAATACATGTGGCTGGTGCTAAGGGCCCGGGACCTGCATTCAACAGAACCATGCAGCCAATCTCTATGTAAAGAAGGAATTCTTTAGCTCTAGACTGTCTAAATTCAAAGCACATATGAATTGTATTACAAAACACTAACTTTTTGAAAGATATCTATATTTGTTTTGGTATTGAATTTCAAAATCTGTAAGTTGATGTTTTTACATTGTTTACATTTATGTTTTCAAACAGTAATCTAAAGCCTCATATATAAGATTTGGCCTGTTTTGGACTAAAGACTAGATGTCCTCCTATATGGGCAAAGAAATCATTTTAAACAGTTTGGGCATATTAATTTTTCTGTAATAACTCATCAGGCATGTGTGTAAAAGAGACCAAGTTATGACTATATGAACAGGTGAATACTATTAGACACATTTTAATTTCATTTTAATTGTATAAACAGAAAAAAAAAACGGAAGAATAGGGGTGAGATGTTGATCTTTTGTTCCTCCATTAGTTGTATTTTATCCCCAGTGAAATGAAATTCCTTTGAACTTTTAATTTCCTAAAATAGGGTACTGAAACAAGTAAAAGCAAAATATTTTATGCAGCAGGTGTAACTTGTAAAATTAAAACCTAGTACAATCTGTAAATTTAAAAAATATTCATCGAGAAAAGGCAAACATTCTCTCTTCAGAATAATTTTGAACATGGTCTTGGCCTTCCATCATTCAACTTTCTAGTGCTTTGCTAGCATATGTTTTCTGGTTTTGTTTCCTCTTTCCTCTCCCTTTTCTTGACATTATCCAAAATTTACAGAGCTTCAGATTTTTCAGTATCCAAGTTGGGCTAATTATCATAGTTCAGCATATGGTGTGTTCCAAATGGTATGTAACTGAATCTGTGTTAATATTTTTTCAGACTACACAGGCCAATAGAGCAGGATTTCCTTCTGCGTTTCTATTGTGAGGTCTTACCTTTGGGGTGCTGGGTGGGAGGTATGGGACTAGCAGCAGAGGAAAATTCTTTCTTTTCCTGTGGGGTACAAATAGGGAATTCATGGCTCTAAAGAGCGCAGATGGCAAGGGCTATTGAATTTGCCCAGAGAGAGGCTTCACCAGCTGTCTTGTAGGAGGCACTTGGAAAACCTGCCTGACTGGCTAACGCTACTAGATCTGCAGAGGAACTGCTCATATGAAATGCACTGGTCCTGATTCATGAGGTTAGGATGGGAATGCCTCTTCCCTGAGTATGTATAGAAAAACCTAGAAAAGAGAAGAAGTCTGTCCCTAATGCTTTAGCAAAAGGTTCACAGATCCGCTAAATGAATAATTACTTAATTAATTCCAAAGAAAAACCAACAGACAAATATAACCATAGCTGTAGCCTCCATTTTGTACCACAAGACATGACACTGAAGAATCTGATCTCTATACCTGCTGATGAAATACATAACCAAGAGTAGATTTAAATACATTATATAATCCTAAGAAGCTTCAGCCATGTGAAGCATAAAGATCAAGATGAACAACTAGGACAGATTGCACCTATGGAGCTTAAACAGTAAAAGTGAAAAACAAAAATTTTAACCAAAAAAAAAAATGAAATGTCAAAGTGATACAATAAGAACACAAAAATTAATTTATAGGTCTAAATATATGACTTTCAAATATAAACATTTAACAAATGAGGACGGAAAAAAAACATTGCTGAGGACAAATTAAAATTCTAGCATATTACATGAAGAAAACTTTTACCTTATAGCAGAGGTCTGAAAAAAGAAAATAATTTCACAAATGAAAACTTATGAATAAATCAAGGAAACCAGTAATGTAAATAATAAAAATTCCAGACAGAAAGGAATATAAATAATATATTTTTAACTGGAAAAGTAATTTGAGGTTCAAACTTCAGTGTAGAAACGGTTTACTGAATCTAAACAGTACTGAAATTTACTGAATCTAAATAGCACTGCAACTAAACAGTACTGATCTAAACAGTACTGGTCTCTATATCCTAGAGAAACTTTTGGGCCCCAAGAATAAAAAAAAATTAGATAAGATTACTTACAGAAAGAGCACATATGCAAAGAAGCAAGAATCCAGAAAAAAATTACATTTCTCATGTGCAGCACTGCAAGCTTGAAAATGATAAAATAATAAATAAAGACTGCTTAAAGAAAATAAATGAATTTTAAAATATTCTGTACAGGTTAAAACGTGTCATTCTTTGTTGAGGGGAAACCATAGAAGACAAGAATGCACTGTGAATGTACTCTAAGAAAAGGTACACAAATTCATACTATAAAATATATTCTAATTTGTAGTCAATAATAAATATACTCAATTTTAATTTAATTATACATAGTGAAATATAAATGTATGATGAAAATATGACTTAGAAATTTTTATGTCTTTATAAGATTATTTGAAACAGATGAAACGTTTTGTAACTAGAACCAAATAACTAAATTATATCAAGTAAACTCAGGGTTTGGAATGGATGTACAGTTATCTTAAGTTCTCATCTTGTAGGGAACTGGGTCTGGAATCATAATGCCTTGCTTTAGAGTGAGAGTGGTATACAGTCATAATTTAATGTTGGTACATTAATACAGAAATATAATTTAATTATAACTTTGGGGAAAAGGAGAAAATCATCATCAGACTGAATAGACAGCTAAATTAACAAGAATTTGTAAGAAAACAAACATAATCATGATAAAGCTAAAAAAGGACAAAATTGGCAAATAAGAAGCAATAAATCCAAGTGAGAAAGCCTCAATTTTAACCATAAATTAAAAGGAACAAATGTAAGTGTATGTCTTTTCATTAATTATTAGCTGCCTTAAATTTCATATCCTGAGAATGTCAGGATTGATTTAGAAGTAGACTCTGACTAGACCAGCTGTCCTCAAACTTCACATAAGCCAGGTAATTCAGCAGAAAATATAGTGCAAAAAATGTGTAATGTTACTATGTTGCAGCAAAAATATCTTCTAATCATATGAATCCTTAAATACTTAAGTAAGCCTACCTCACTACCTCAAATAAAAGGCTGTAAGCACGTGCTTCTGTGTGCCTCTAATTCCTTGAATCCCAGTTTAATACAGGCAGCATAGACACTGAGCTTTGGCCATGACTTTGAGAGCAATAAAGGATGTACCAGGAAGTTAATCCCATGTGCACTGCTGTCCAGGAATATTCTCATGTGTGCATAATATTATGTTGTATTCTTGCTGGTTTGCAGGTAAACTTGGTAATATCCAATATTTTATTACTATTAATTTAAAACCAGCCTTTGTGGCTTGGCCTACATGGAATTGCATTTCTATCCCCTTCTCATATGACACAAATAATATTGTTGTCAAATCATAACAAATTATAACAAATTATTTTGTTGTCTTATGAAGTTCATGTTTGTTTGAATTTTCTCAAATATTCACCAAATATTTGCTCACCATCATTTCTTCATCCCACTCCTTTTGTTGTGTTCAAGGTCCCTTTCCATCTTCCTGAAACACGCTGTGTTAATCAGCAATTTCTCCAATAACTTCAATGTCCTACAACAATATTTACTTTCCTAATTCCTGAACCTGGGTCAATCGGGGCATCTTTGCTTCAGAGTATGAATGAGATGGGCTTTACTCTGTTTCTCGTCAAGTATGTTCCGTATGTATCATTACTGGGCCCAGGTTAAAGGAGGAGAAAACCTGGAGCTTATATTCCTCATGGTGTTAGCAGGAGCATGAGAGGCAAGCCAAATCACACAAGAACATTTAAAACCTCTGCTTGCATTATGTCACTTGTCATTGGCCAAAGCTAGTCACATGGGTAACCTCAAAGTTCCTGGACATGGAAGCATATCTCACCTGTAGTGGAGGAAACTGCAATATAATTTTATAACAGAGAGAGGTTGAAGCATTAATAATAATATGCTTACCATGCACATTTAGGATTGTAATAACGTTTTAGGAGTAGGAAACTGGCCTATGTCTAAAATTGTTTTTGGAGTTTTCAATATTATACAGCTATAGAACTACAGGGTAACAGATACTTTTCTTCAGGATATTCATTTTATTTTATTCTCATCTTTTTCTTTTCCTCTTCCCTCCCCCCACAAGCCCTCCTCACCCCTCCTCTTCCCTCCCCTTCCTTTACATCTCTTCATCACTTCCGTCCTTCTTTCTTTCCTTTTTTCCTTCCTTCCTTCTCTTTCCTTTTTCTGTTTCTTTCCAGGCTTCTACTGTTTCTTTTGAGAAATTAAATGACATTGAATTTGTTCTTGCATAAGTAAACATCCCCTTCTCTTTAATTGCTATGAGTCTTTTGTGTTTTTTTAAATTGTATTATGCAGTTTTATTATAGTATCCATGTGTGGATTTGTTTAACTTCTTGACTCTCACTGTGTTTTTTGATTCTGAAGATTAGTGTCTTTATCAACTTTTGAAAAAAAATCAAAGTCACTATCTTTTCAAATATTGCCCCTTTTATTTTTGGCTCCTTCTATTATAACCACTTAAAACCCTTTTTAATTAAATATTTAGAACTTTTCATTTCTGTAATTTCCTGAGATCTATCATCCTGATATCACAATTTTCTATTTTCTCTTTGACTTACTCATTGATAACACATATATGCTATTTTTCAGAATAAATCATATCACAAGATATGTGAGAGGCCTAGTGTTTCACAGTACCTAGTTTGATGTCTTATTTAATGTATTTAAATAATTTCACATACTCAATTAATGTGCTCTTTCATTTGTTAAGGATCAGTTCATGTTTAGGGGTTTCTAATTCTTCTATGTGTGTCTTTTTTCTCTTGTTCCAGGTAGATTTTTTCTCGGTGAATGGGTTTGTAATTTTTAAAGTACACATTCAACTTTTGAGCGGCCTCTTATATCTATTTAATTCTTTGTGACTTGGGTGAGAACTGCTCATCCAAAATAGCATGAGATTTGCTTCTGCCAGAGCCCTTGGAGTTTTACCACCCTTTTAAAGGTAGAATCTTGGAAAGGGAAGAACTTGACTATTCCTCCAGAGTAATGCAATCTCCATGTTAGTGCAGGACTCAGAACCTGATTTTTTAAATTGCACAGGAGAATTTCATTCTTCTTTTTTGAGACCTGGAAGAAATGAAAAGAGTAGTACCTGCTTATCCACAGCTTTGCTTTCTGTTTTAGACACCTGCAGTTAACCAGTCTAAAATTATTAAATGAAAAATTTTGGAAACAAACAATTCATAAGTTTTAAAATGTGTGCTATTCTGAGTAACATCATGAACTCTCATGCCATTCTGCTCTGTCCTACCCAGGACATGAATCATCCCTTTGTCCAACATATTCATGCTGTAGACACTACCCACTTTTTATGCATCAACATTGTCTCTTCTTGACATCCAACCATTGATGTTGTCATTGCTAGATGATTCAGAATAACCCAGAGGAGATGACCCTCTTTCCAACATATTATCAGAAGGTCAGTAGTCACCTAACTCTGTGTCACAGTGCCTATGCATTTCACCTGACTTCATCTCATCCCACAGGCATTTTATCATCTCACATCATCATAAGAAGAAAGGCGATCATGGTACAATAGATATTTTAAGAGAGGGTGAGATAACTCATTCACATAACTTTTATTACAGTATATTGTTATAATTCTATTTTACTATTGGTTACTTTTGTTAATCTCTTACAGTGCCTAATTTATACATTAAACTTTATCATACATGTTCAGGAAAAACATAGTATGTACAGGGTTCAGTACCACCTACAGTTTTAGGCATCCACTGTGGGTGTTGAAATCCCCTGTGGTTAAGGAGAGTATACTGTAGTCCAGAATTTTTCCAATGATGCAGATTTGTTTTTAGTCTACCTATTTACTGTGAGCTCAGACCTAATAGGATCCCAAGGACATTGTTTTTCTCTCAATTCCTTACTTACAAGGACTGATTCCTCCTCTAACACCCAGATCAGTTCCGGAGTGAATTTATGTATCCACTACTATACTATTCAGTTCACATTGTTTCTAGTTAGGGTGATTGGGGATTTCTTACTTGCAAGCTCAGCAAGGTATTGAAATGATCATAACTGGATAAAGCATACTTTATCCATTATTTCTAAATGTCTGTGGCAGGATGGTTTTAAGATTAATCTTAATATACCAAATATTCAGAATTGGAAAATAGAGTATCTTCAATGTAAAGCTATTTATACTGGCAACAAATAACATATTTTACCTCTTTTATCTACAAAATGGTATGTGTATGTATATGTGTGTGTGCACGTGTGCACACCTTCATATAGAAAAGCTTAATATAAAATAAAAAACTATATTATATCCCACATTCTGATTGTATCTAATAAAACCAGAAATATTTAACTAAGCCTTTATTTTTTAAGATGGATTAGTAGGAACACTGGGTGACAATTCTCCTCAGAAAGAAGATAAATGTTACTGGGGAATGCACACGTTCCAAATGGAAAACTGAGGAAAGAGAGCCAGGACCTGTCAGAGTGCCTATGGGAAGAAGCTGAAGTGCAGAAAAAGAAAGCAAGAGTATGACAGTGATTGACCTCCAAGGAACGTGGAGCGCAGAAGGAAGGGAAGGTGGGGGTGCTTCTCTGCTTCCCTTACCCCTTTGACTATCTGCTAACTGCCAAACTGTTGGGGAGCCCCTCTGCCCTCATGACCCTGGGCAACACTGTCATTCGCAATTTGGGACTTCCGAGTGACAGAGAAATAGCTGACCAGTACTCATAGTTATGCCCACACTCCTCAGGCCTGCACTAAAACAGCAAACACCATATTGTTTGTGTACCACCTGTGGTGGACCTCTACTCTGCTTTGCCCTTGAGTCGTGGCATCATGAGACCCCCCTTCACACACCCAAACATACGCCACAACCTCTTCTAACTTTGGCAATCACAGGGGATTGGCAGGTTCCCGGGAAACTGCAAACTCCCAAACCTAACCCTAGGTGTGAGCCGCCCCTAAGAGAGCTGGAAACACAGCCTGACAAACCTTCCCTGGGGACAAAGGAGAGACAAGTGCACTGCCAATCACTGAAGAGGGTGGCACCGCCAGCCAAGAATGGACACAGAGGGGTCATCTCCCCCAACCAGTGCACTGTTGTGAACACAGTAGAGGTTTTCCCTGCTGGGGGCCAATGCGTGGAGAAAGTGCTTTTCGTGCTTTTTGTGGTAGTTCCACCTCCATCGAAAGTGAGCCTGCACTGCTTGGACTTGCACAAAGGGTGGAGTCCAACTCCCACTCCGTACACAGAGTGGCAGCCTCCCAGCAAAGGATGGTGGGCAAACCACAGGGTTGTCCGTCCTGCACTGGGGAAAGAGGCTCCAACCTGAGCCCATGTTGGTGGTAGCCAAGGAGAAACGTGTGTCCATGGGCTGAAGCTACACTGTGGCCAGGAGCCGAAGGATAAAGTCTATTTGAACTAAAGGTCATGGGCCCTGCACCAGGGATACAATTAGGTTCCTGCCTGCTCAGGATGAGGAACTGGTGCACACCCACTAACTCTTTCCCCTGAAACTTCAGTGCACCCCAACATGATCCCGCCTTGCAACCCTTCTCCCACTGTCAGGGAGGGTGTGACCAATGATCATCAGTCTACACAAAGGAGAGCTGTCTCTTACTCTAGAGTGCCAATTACTGGAGACTGAAGCCTGAATTGCAACGCCAAATGAAAAAAAAAACCTGCTGCCAAAATGGCATAGTGTTAGTGCATGAGACAAGCTTGCTAAAACATCCCCACACTCAGTCCCTCAAGAGACAGCGTGTCAGCTTAAATGTCCAATACACCACTACAACAAGAAGCATCTGAGAAAGCTGCCACACAGAAGCTATCCATAACCAAGGAGGCTTGGGCTCCCTGAAAGCACTCAGAAACAAATAAACAAAATTAAAGGATTATACACAGCATTCAACGCAGCCACACCCTGAAGAAAACAATAAATAAAAGAATCCCATCCAAATGATAATAAAATTAAAAATAAGAAGTAATAGCTCCCTCAGATAAGAATCAGTGCAAGAACTCTGGCAGTACAAAATGACAGAGTGTCTCAACACCTCTATATGAACATAACTCTCTAGCAATGGTTACTAACCTAAAGCAAACTCTGAAAAGACAGATAAAGAATTCAAAATATGGATTATAAGGAAATTCAATGAGATCCAAGAAAGAGTTGAAAATCAACACAAAGAAACCAGAAAAACAATTCAGAATATGAAAGATTAGATAGCTATATTTTAAACACACATATATAATATATACTTATATATATATAACTGTATAACATATATAACTGTATTAATAAATATACTTATGTATATAACGTGACTGTATATATGACATATGTAGTATATAACTTCTCAAATTGAATAATTCACTAAAATAATTTCAATAAACAATTAAAAGCGTTAACAATAGACTAGACCAAGGAGAAGAAAGAATTTCAGAGCTTGAATAGCATTCTTTTGAATTAACACAGTCAGACAAAAATTTTTTAAAAATTCTAAAACGAAATCTTTAAGAAATATGCAATTATGTACAGTGACAAAACCTATGACTTACTGGCATTCTTAAGAGAGAAGAATAAAAAGTAAGCTGCTTGGAAAACATATTTGGGGAAATAATTCAGGAAAGTTTCCCTAATCTTGCTGAGAAGTCAATATCTAGATACAAGAGATTCAGAAAACACATGCTAAATGCTATACAAAACAACCATCACCAACTTATATAGTCATCAGACTATCCAAAGTCAACACACACACACACACACCCAAATCTTAAAGGCAGCTAGAGAAAAGAACCAAATTACCTCTCATATAAAGGTAATCCCATAAGACTAACAGCACACTTCTCAGCAGAAACCTTACAGGCCAGAAGAGATTGGGGGCCTATTTTAGCCTTCTTAACACAAAACAAAGTCAACCAAGACTATTAGATAAAACAGACTTTAAACCAACAACAGTAGAAAAAGGCAAAGAAGGGCATTATATAGTGATAAAGGAAAATAAACAAGAAGATTTAACTTTCCTAAACACGTAGGCACTGATCACCAGAGCACACATATTTATAAAACAAATAGTACTAGACCTAAGAAGAGGTAGACAGTTATACAATAGCAGTGGGGGGACTTAGACAGCCCACTCACAGCACTAGACAGATCAAGGCGGAAAACCAACAAAGAAACTCAGGACTCAAATTGGACTTTTGATCTTTTTCTTATCTGTTCATGAAAAATTCTCCAAAATTTGCCATAAGCTTGGCCATGAAGAAAATATCAATAAATTCAAAAGAAATGAAATCATATCAAGCATCTTCTCAGACCTCAGTTAAATATAATTAGATATCAATAACAAGAGGAGCCCTCAAAAACACAAAAGTCCCATGGAAACTAAAAAACTTTCTTCTGAATGACTTTTGGGTAAATAATAAATTAAAGCAGAAATTTAAAAATTGAAACAAGTGAAAATAGAGACACAATATACCCAAACTTCTGGAATACAGCAAAAGTGTATTAAGAGGAAAGTTTATAGTGCTAAATGATTACATGGAAAGCACAGAGAGATCTAAAATTAATAATATAACATCAAACCTAAAGGAACTAGAAAAATAAGAACCCAAAGCCAACAGAAAAAAAGAGAAACAAAGATTAAAATATAAATAAATGAAATTGAGATTTTAAAAAATCATACAAAGGATCGGTGAAATGAAAAGTTGGTTCTTTGAATGGATAACTGAAATTGATAGACTGTGAGCTAGATTAACCAATAAATAAAAAAAATAAGATTCAAACAAGTGCCATTAGTGGTATTTTTGATAACACAGAAATAAAAAAGATCCTCAGGAGACTACCATGAACACCTCTATGCACACAGACTAGAAAATCTAGAGGAAATGGATAAATTCCTGGAAACATACAGTCTCCCAAGATTAAACCAGGAAGAAATTGAAATCCTGAACAGACCAATGATGAGTTATGAAATTGAATCAGTAATAAAAAATCTATCAAGAACAACAGCAAAAAAGCCCATGATCAGATGGATTCGTAGCCAAATTCTACTAGATGTACAAAGATGATCTGGTACTAATCTTACTGAAAATATTACAAAAAATTAAAGATAAGGGATTCCTCTCTAATTCATTCCTTAAGACCAATATCATCCTGATATAAAAATCTGGCAAGAACACAACAGGAAACTACAGGCCAATACCCCTGATGAACATAGATACAAAAATCTTCAACAAAATACTAGCAAACAGGATCCAGCAGCACATCAAAAATATAATCCATTCCAATCAATTGAAGGACTTCATTGCAGGGATGCAAGAATCGTTCAATATATGGAAATAAATGTGATTTGCCACATAAACATAATTAAAAACAAAAACCATATGATTACTTCGATAGAGGCAAAAAAATCTTTTGATAAAACCCAACATCCCATCATGATAAAAACTCTCAACAAACTAGGCATCAAAGAAACATACCTAAAAATAATAAGAGCTCTATATGTCAAACCCACAGCCAACATCACACTTAATGGGGAAAAGTTTAAAGAATTCTTCCTAAGAACTGGAATAAGATGAGGATGTCCACTCTCACCACTCCTATTCAGCATAGTACTGAAAGCCCTAGCCAGGTCAGTTAAGCAAAATAAAGAAATACAAAGCATCCAAATAGAAAAAGGAGAAGTCAAATACCTCTGTTTGCTGATGACATGGCCATATACTTAGTAAACACAAAGATTCCTCCAAAAGACTCTTAGACCTGATAAATGACTTCAGTAGAATTTCATGATACAATATTAATGCACAAAAATCACTTGCATTTCTGTATAGCAACAATGCTCAAGCTGAGAGCCAAATTAAGAACTCAGTCTCATTTATAATTGCCACACATGCAAATAAAATAGCTAGGAATATATTTAACCAAGGAGGTGAAAGATGTTTACAAGGAAAATTACAAAACACCAATTAAATAAGTTGCAGATGACACAAACAAATGGAAGTATATTCCATGTTCATGGAAAGGAAGAATCAATATCATTAAAACGGCTACACTGCTGAAGCAATCTACAGATTCAATACTAAAGATTCTTATCAAATTCCTATGATCATTTTTCACAGAATTAGAAAAATAAATTCTAAATTTAATGTGGAATAAAAAAAAAACCCAAAATAAGCAAAGTAATTTTCAGCAATAGAACAGAGCTGGAGATATCATATTACCCAAACTCAAATTATACTACAAAGCTATAGTAATCAAAATAGCCTGGTACTGGTACAAAAATAGACACATATATCAATGGAACAGAATTGAGAATCCAGAAATAATGCCACACATTTACAACTAACTGATTTCTGAAAAAGTCAACAAAAATAAACAGTGAGGAAAGAACACCCTAATCAATAAATGGTGTTAGGAAAACTGGCTAACCCACATGAAGAAGAATGAAACTGGACCTTTCCCTCTCACCATGTGCAAAAATTAACTCAAGATGAATTAAAGATTTAAATGTAAGACCTGTAGTTGTAAAAATCCTAGAACAAAACCTAGGAAAAACTCTTCTGAATATTAGCCTAGGCAAAGAATTTATGACTAAGACCACAAAAGCAAATGCAACAAGACCAAAGACAAGTGGCACTTAGTTAAACTAAAGAGCTTCTGCACAGCAAGAGAAACAATCAACAGAATAAATAGACAACATATAGAATGGGAGAACATTTTTGCAAATGCATTCAACAAAGGACTAATATCCAGAATCTAAAAGTATAGCCTTGAAAAAAATATTTTTAAGTAAAAAAATTAAAGGGTAGTTTACTTATATAAAAATTCTTCTACATATTTAAAAGAAACTTCCTAGTAGAAACTTAGCAAAAGGTCCAGTCAAGACAATAAAGGGTGAAAATGAGTCATCAATAGATACTTTATAAATTTGCTCAGGCTTCCTAGCACTCAAGGAAATGAAAATAAACCCAACTAGGTACTATTTTTTTTTCTCATCAGTTCAAATACATTTCAAAACAAAAATTAAGTTCACTACTGGTGTGCATACAAGCACTTTCGTACATTGCTGATGGTAGTAAGTACCTGAGGGAAACGAAAGTAGTAGCAACTTGGTACTTTTAAAAATACACATATTCTTCACCATGTACTCCTACTTTATTTAAACTATCCTATGTTGAAAACACTAAGATATAATGCTTACAATGTAAGTTATTCGGGTGATGGATACCCTAAAAGCCCAGACTTGACCATTATGCGTGTATCAAAATTGCATGTGTACTCCATAAATTTAAACAAATAAATAATAACAAACTAAGATATAAGTACCCACATACAGGGAGTTGGTTATTGCACCATTACTTATATTTGTTAAATCTGAAATAAACACTTCCATTAACATGAACATAGTTATATAATTAATGGTATACAATTGGTTTTTTGTCAGTTAAAATAGTTATTTCTGGTAGAAACATTTTCTAGAAAAATAAAATGGCTATTTGTTGTTAGACTAGAGGCAGAGAGAAAGAACAGTCTTGTTAAAGGTCTCTAGATCCTCACAATAGAATTTTACGCAACTATTAAAAGGAGAATATATGCATCTTTTCCTAGAGGATGCCCATGACAAATCATTAAATTAAAAAATAGAATTAGACTTTCTTAAAACATGTATATATATTTGTGTGCAATGTGTGCACATACATATTTCCACATTCTCAAAGATTTTCTATATCTAATTTTTGCCCTGTATTAATTATGTAAGCAATTAAGCTTCCAATTAGCTGGCCTAATATAAGAGGTAGATATGAGCTATTGGAGAGGAATGTAAAATAGAGGATGAAGAAAAGCAATCTATGATAAAATCATGCCAAATCCCTCAATGTAAGGGCATTCTAATAGAGAAAATCATCAGGTAACTCAAAGACAGAACAGAGGGCTTTTGATTATCTAAGTTGTCTTGTTAATTACAGTTAGTCTAAAATTCCCTTTGGCTGTTACAAAAAGGATTAAAATTCTTTTTTTTTTTTTTTTTGAGACAGAGTCTTGCTCTGTTACCCAGGCTGGAGTGCAGTGGTGCGATCTCAGCTCACTGCAGCCTCTGCCTCCCAGGTTCAGGTGATTCTCATGTCTCAGCCTCCTGAGTAGCTGGATTACAGGTGTGCACCACAACACCCAGCTAATTTTTGTATTTTTAGTAAAGACAGGGTTTCACTATGTTGGTTAGGCTGTTCTCGAACTCCTGACCTCATGATCCACCAGCCTCAGCCTCCCAAAGTGCTGGGATTACAGGCATGAGCCACCGTGCTCGGCCCACATTTCTTTTTCTAAGAAAGCATAATACAAAATCTATAATATTTGGTGAGTTTCTTATGATCTCATAGTGATAGGGCTTATGTTTGTAAACATCAATTTTTATAGGCTGTTACAGCTATAGATATAAGTGTGAAGGAACTTGGATTAAATGTAACTGAACCCTATATGCCATAACTGAGGTTACCTTGGGTCTTGAATTTTTTGCACTCCAGAGAGTTAAAGGCTCTCACAGTGTTGGATGGTTGTCAATAGAGTTACATATCACAATAACTAGAAAACTTAAAAAAAAATCTAAATATTCAGGCCTTGATCTCTTTTTCCTGAATTAGATACACTTAGATATGTGGAACTCTGGTGATACGTTTTTCCAAACTCTTCTGTGAGGTGTGCTTCATTTATTAAGAGCAGCTAATCTTTTCAATTACTTCCAATTTATAGAAAATTCCATCTTAAATGTACCGAAAATGAGGCAAAGACAGTTTTTTGATTTCTAATCTGTTTAATCTAATCTAATAATTTATTCTTGGTATTTTGCTTTTATTTGAAATTTTAGGTACCTAGATTCTCAGTTTTATGAGTCAATAAGTTAAGTGTTGTTTTCTACCTCGGTGCATTTTCAGTGATGTGGCATCGCACCTCCAGGTGAAGTTTAAACATTCCCATCCTACATCTTCAGCTTCAACTTGAACAACCATCTCCCCTGTTTGAGGTTCCCACTATTAGCTGTTTAATCTCTTTCTCTTTCCCCTCTGAGGCATTGTACAGAATGCTGTATAATCCCTCCCTCAATTCTCACACACCCCTTTTTATAACTAATTCCTGCTCATGCTTCAGATCTCTATTGAATGTTGCTTCCTAAAGGAAGTCTTCCCTGTCCTCTAGGTCTAGGTATGTCCTCCTGCTTCCCATAGCAATTTCATTTCCTCTTCATCATATTACACTTCACTGATACAGAAATACATAAATTTGAGTGCTTATTATACAGTGATCAATCAGACTATTTTTTTATGTACCAGTGGTTTCTACTTCTCAATCAATCAATAAAAATCAGTAAAATATTTATGAATACTTTTTCACTATTATAGTGATATCTTAGGATGCTCTCTCACCTTAGCAGATTATGTAACTTGACATGTATTTTAGAGACAGGTAGCTATATTTCTCTAGGAGAGAAAAGTAAAACTTAGTATGGAATTTTTTTTTTACTTGAAATCTAATACGTGTTTTATCCACAGAGTTAATCATAATTCCTGGGATATAACAAAGTCAACAGCAGCGGCAGCAGACTTACCTGCATCATGTGCCCACACCCAGCTCATGGCCCTAATCTACCTTTCTAAAATTCTATAGCAATATCTCACCATTTATTCTTTAGGCCCCTACTCATTTGGACTAATTTTTGGGGCCCAAACATACCTTTCACTTTTTTTCCTTTCAAACGTGTACTCATGCAAATCCATCTGGAATCTGTCTTCCCAGAACCTCCTCAACATCTTCCAGACCTAATTGCCTTCCTCTACTTAGGCCTATTTGGGTTTGTTAATGCCAGGGACAGTACCAGGCCCTTATTCAACTCTTTATATATCTCAGCACACAATAGATCAGTAGAAATGTAGAAAATCAAACCCTCTAAGTTACATTCCAGAAAAGTAGCATTCATAATGTTTTTTTTTCTGATTGTTTGCAATTTGCTAAATCAACAAAGTACTTTGTGTCTCTCCTTTTACTCCTATGTGCTAAACTAGAATTTTCTTGGCTTTTCCTTACCTCTCCACAGCCTGACATAGCCTATCACAGTATCTTGCAAATAATAGTATTTCATTATGTAATTAAATGCAAATATTTTGATAAAGAAAGATATTGCTCTTTGGTAAATGATCCTTCCTTTCCTTGTGTATGGAATAAATTACTATATTTATGGAAAGTGTGAGAGCAATATGAATTCTGTTTAGCAAACCATGATTTCTTCCAGAGTACGAAAGCCTGTTGGGGCCTACAGAGTTAATGTTTCTAAATAAGAATCAATTTCCTAGTTATTCAAAAGAGATGCAAGAAAAAATATTAGTACAATGACAGACCTGAGTGGAAAAATCTAAAGTAAGTATAATTCAGTTTGAACAGTTATTTTGTGCCTAAAGTTTTTTAAAAGTCAAGAATTGCCATGAGATTCTTTAAAAATATAGATAGTACCCACACATTTTTTTTAAATTGTAGATTGTGACTGGGTACAGTGGCTCATGCCTGTAATCCCAATGCTTTGGGAGGCTGAAGCAGGAAGATCAGTTGAGGCCAGGAGTTCAAAACCAGCCTGGATCACATAGCAAGACCCCATCTCTACAAAAGAAAACACACACACACACACACACACACACACACACAGAGTAGATACTTGTATTTGCATCTCGGCAAAGACTTTTAAAACAGCTCAGAAAATTATCCTACTAACCAATATATCCTTTTTCTGAAGAACAGACAAGTAAAAATTGTAACAGTAATTAAACGATCTTAAGAAAATGAACATAAATGGCACCCAGAAATATTAAAGATTAAACAAACATAGTTTCCAATTGCAGAATTATGACTTCTTGGCTGAGTCTACATGAAACCAAAAATACTTGTTTAAATGTGAAAAAAAAATTCAACTGATTATCTAAGTACATTATTCTCAAGATGCTATAAGACTGGTTTAGTTTTGGTTGAAATTACCTTATTTGATATTATGTAAACAGGGTAAATGACATACAAACACACATAAATAAATTTTTTCCAGTTAAAATTAAAGGTGGGAAGGCATATAGTGTCAGATGATGATGACTGAGATTCAGAGATAAAAATATATGATACTAGGCAAATAGGAAGAAACTTAAAATGAGTAGTGTATGGTAAATGCAAAGTACATTGACAATAAAGGAGGAGGCAGACAATTTCATAGATTGTTACATAAAAGAACATATAAGAACATATCATGAAGTTGTATTGACTTGTCAAAGCAAATGTTATGAACAATATAGTTATTTGATTTCCCTAATACTTGAAATGTTTAACATTATAACCCACGTTTCCTCTTCATAATGGTCAATTATTTAGGAGCTTATATTGACCTAGATAGATTTTCTTTGGTGTTCTGTTTTGTTTTGTTTTGTTTTGTTTGAGACAGAGTCTCGCCCTGTCACCCAGGTTGGAGTGCAACGGTGTGATCTCAGCTCACTGCAACCTGCAACCTCCACCTCCCGGGTTCAAGAGATTCTCCTGCCTCAGCCTCCCTAGTGGCTGGGATTACAGGCATGCACCACCATGCCTGGCGAATTTTTTTTTTATCTTTAGTAGAGACAGGGTTTCACCATGTTGGCCAGGCTGGTCTCAAACTCCTGACCTTGTGATCCAACCGCCTCAGCCTCCCAAAGTGCTGGGATTACAGGAGTGAGCCACCGCACCCAGCCCCAAATGGATTTTCTGATATTTTACTTTCATGCCTTCTCTGAGTGGTATTCTAAATCTTTTGTGCCTAATGGTCTGAAATTATTTTTACTGCTTCATTTTTTAAAGATTAGAAAAGAATACCTACAACATGGTTACAAATCAGTATGTCCTTGGGAATGATGCAAAATTGATAAGCAGAAGTCTGAAGTAAACAACACTGCTCTTAGACGTGCTACATTCTCTTTGTTTATGACCTTTACGGAAAATGGCCACTGATTCTACTGTCAATGCTTTCAACCATATTAAGTTGATTGGTAGAAAAAGAAATCCTGGTTTTTGAATTTTCAAAAAAAATTCTTATTGGAGATATAATATGATATTTTTAACCAAAGCGCTAGGAAGTAGGTATAAAATAAAGTCAAGGCTCAGAGGCAAAGAAACCTGAGGTCAAGGCACATATTAATCTTTTACTAGCTTCATGACTGGGAAAATTAATAAGTTCTTAATCTTCAGTTTTATTTTTGATAAAATATCACTAACAATCCTTGCTTTACAGTGATATTATGATTAAGATAATGCATAATAGAGAATAAAATTGTGTCTGACACATGGTAGCTAATTTAAAAACAGTGTTTTTTAGTAATGTTAATAATAGATACTATTTCAAGAAGTGTTTAGTGAGTTTTATCTTATGTAACAAGGACTAGTAGAAACTGCCTGGGATCTTGCATTCAAAACAATACTGACATTATGTCTACCCTCAGAGACTCACCAGGGTCCATAAAGGGTATGGCAACACGCATATAATACATGTTTTATTTTTGTTAAAAAAGTTGTTTGGCTTGCCCAAGGTGACACAGCACCATCATAATTAGAATTTAGTTCTCCTGGCTTTGGATTTTGTAGAAGTTCAGGATGGAATGTTATTTTTGTTGAGACAAATAGTTTATCAAAGTAAGTGGAAATGATGGACATATAAGAAGCAAGTGGTATTGTATATCTGAAGATAGGTGAGTGCATGTGACTATCAGTCAGACCTGAAATAAGACAGTCTATCTACTACAGATGGAGTTTAAAATCTATTAGAGCAAATAACATTGCTATAAATCTTTGTAAAGACAAGACATTGTTATAGTTATGTATTTCTACAGATACCAATCTCAAAAAATATTTGAAGCAATGTGTTTAAGTCAAGGAAACTGGCCAGACCCTGAAATGATTTCACATATTGTAGTTGAACTCTGATGTGCATAAGAGTAAAATAAATACATTATCCTGTTTTTTCTTCTAACTTTAGTTTTGCAATTGGACTGGTTCATTCTTAGCATCTGTAGGCTAGCTTAGAATTTTTTCAAAAGCAGAAATTTGATTCATAAAGGCTGAGGCTTACAGTTATATCTTTAATCATCCGTGGAATGTCACACCATTAGAGGCCTGAGGCGATGCAATATTAATTCAGCAAATACTTATTTTGTGTCCACCTGTGTGCTAGGCAGAGTTCTGTGTACATGGAATATAATAATGAACAAAATTGAGAAAGTACGTCACTGTGGAGCTCATATTTTGCAGTAAGGGCAGATAATGAAATTACATATAATAGAGAAATTTAATATATATTAAATATAATAATTTATATATAATTAAATAGAGAATTTAATGAAATTGAGTATAATAGAGAAGTAAATTACACAACATATTTGAAGGTAGTTAGGTGTTATTTTAAAAATAAAAAAATAAACAGAATAAGGAGAAACAGAGTTGAATAAGGGCGAGTAAGTTTCAACGTTAAATAAAGTGGTCATTGGGTAGAGAGATTTGAAGGAAAATCTTATAGATATGAGGAATTAGCCATTGTAGGTATCTTGACAAACTTTCCCTCTTGGAAGAAATAGTTAGAACAAGAGGCTTAATAAAACTATAACAAACCTGGCGTGGTTGAGGGGTCCAGTGTGGCTGGAGCAGAATAGTAAGGTCAGAGAGGCCAGGAGGCCAGGAGGCCAGGTCCTGCAGGGCCTTGCATGGACTTTGACAATGGCAAGGTTTTGAGCAGAGTAGTGACATGCTATGGCATGATATTGTAAGGGTCATTTGGTCTTATGTGTTTACAATGGATACAAAAGGTCAAGAGCAAAAAGTTAGAGAACATTTCAGAGGCCATTTTATGATCCAAGCAAGAGAACATGGTAGCTTCAGTTACTAGCAGTAAAGAGGGCAAGGAACAGATGGGCTCTGAAAATATTTTAACATCAAAATCTACAGGATTTAGTAAAAAATATAAAGTGAGATAGGAGAGAAAAACAAAAATTACAGAGAACAATTTAGTGATTTTGACCTAAACTGATGCATGTGAAAATTCTGTTTTTTTTTTTTCCTTGTACAAGGATGGCTGTAACTGGAGCGTGCTTTTTGGTAGATAAGAAGTTTGGTTTTGGACAGGTTTTTAATTACATGTTCCAAAGGACCTGTTGAGGAGATGTCAGATACCTAAGCCTGGAATTTTGGAGAGAGGCCTAAACTGAAAATGTAATTCACAATTAGTTGTCATATAGAGGATATTAAAGCCATGAGTTTGCATGACACTACCAGGAGTGTGAGTACAAATAGAAAAGACTTGAGGACTGATCCCTAGAGCATTCCAAATGTAAGAACTGAGGTATTCCAATACTTGACTCAGAGATCTTATGAAGTGGAAAAAAATATTTTGGTAAGCTTATAATAATATTTACTATTTGTCTATTGTGTATAAAGTAAAATCTCTTAATGCAGCGATGAGGTAGCTAACTCTCCTTCCAGGAAGGACTGTCTTGCTTTGTGCTTAGGTTTACCTTTTTCTTGTTTCTCCTGTTGAAAATGCTTTTTGATATCCAAATATCTTTAACTTCCTGTGCTACCCCCTTCACTATTCAGTACTAAAATGCAAAACATTTATGTGATACTATTGGGGTGAGTAACACAGAGAGCAGTTGGAAAGGAATATTTAACATGGAAAATGGGTATTAAAAGCAAATTAACTGAATATAAATATATATTCTGCTGAGTTGTTAACTCAGCAGAATATATATTGTACAACTTATTTAGATTTCTTATATAAAAAGTAAGGATAATAATTATTCTTCAGATTTGTCATGAATATTGATATTAGGAAATGCAAAGTTATTGGGAACATTTTTTTTTACCATATTCATTACCATTGTTTGATTATTCTATAATCCAAGTTTTTGTAGTTTAGTGTCTGGAACTCTAATTTTGCCAAGTTTTTTTTTTTTTTTAAATACCTACATGGTTTAAGATCTTTTTGAAAGTTTTTCATTGTAATACAGAATTTTTTTCCCTGCTCAACTGGAAATAAGCAGTGAAATATATCACATTTTGCAGTTATTTTCAATGTCAGTAGTGATAACCCTTGTAAACTTAATTTTTTTCCAAACTGACTCTATATTTCCCTCAAATATGCACATTCCCTCAAATATGCACACCTAAAGCCCTCATCTCTATGATACTTTTCTGTATCATAGTTTGAAAAGTATCAAAATAACATCATGAGGAAAAACAATCTAAAATCCTTGAGAAAATTAGGCAATTCTCAAGTATAGACTATTGGCTGATGCAAAAAGAGGCACAAAACGTCTCAGGTGACTTTAACTATGGGAGAGTCATTAGATAATTAGTAGTAAGACAGTTGCTTGGCTGCATTAAAGTTCCTCTCTATAAAGTATAGGAAGAATATAAGAGAATGTGGTGTCTTCCTTTCGTCTGGATTCAGTGTACCCTGTCATCTTCATGGTGGGGATGCCTAGCACTGCATATCACAGCAAACTGATCTGAGGATGGGTATTGGGGAGAAAGGCTTGTCAGGCAGGGACTACACAACCAAGCATCTCCCAAGTGGCTCACTTTGTTTCAAACTTCTCACTTCTTTCTGAAAAAGAGGTTTCTTCGCAGCATTCTTCCCTTCTAAAAAGACTTCCCTGAGATAAAAAATATGGCTGGGTGGGGTGCCTCACACCTGTAATCCCAGCACTTTGAGAGGCCAAGGCAGGTGGATCACTTGAGCCCAGGAGTTTGAGACCAGTCTGGGCAACATGGTGAGACCTCATCTCTACAAAAAATTTAAAAATTAGCCAGGTGATATGCACCTATAGTGCCACTTCCTATGGAAGCTGAGGGGAGAGGATTGCTTAAGCTTGGGAGGAGGAGGCTGCAGTGAGCACAGATCACACTACTATGATCCAGTCTGGGCAACAGAGTGAGACCTTGTCTCAAAAAGAGAAAAAAAAAAAATACAAATACCCAATTACTATCTACAGCGTTTAATTATCACTAAGCACTCACTATGTATCAGGGGCTTTGCCAATGGTGAGGGAGACAGATAACAAATATGATGTGGACTTTGCTCTACAGTTTTTTATTCCTGATCAGGCAACTTAAAAGAATCTGAGACCAGAAGGAGAATAAATAAGAATCATCAAATTAAGTAGGGCTTCATTTCAGGAGACATCATCTAAGCTGAATCCCAGTGGTTGAAAAGAAGTTGGTCAGGTTAAAGGTTAAGGAAGATGAGAAACTATGTTAGGCAGAAAAAGCAAAGACACTACGATAGAAAGATCATGGTACATTCATAGACCATGGGGGCATGGCAAATAATATTGGCTTTCTTCCCAGTGCCTAAGACTACAGGAAACCTATTTAAAAAATAAAAAAATAACTGCTACAGCTATCAGGGCTGTCTTTGTTCTCATTTGTGGTTTCTGTCCATATCCTCTGTTTTAAACATACTGCTTTATTTGCAATCCCTGGTTTCCATCTCACTGCTTATAAGCAAATCCCTTCATTGTCTTGCTCTTCAGAGAGATGACTTATTAAAATATTGGTTCATTTTTGTTTGCAGCCTCTATCAATACCACTGTCTCCCAGTTCAGCTCTTATTTCCTATAGGTTTCTCTTATGTATTTTAGCCCACAGAAACATCTGCTCAGCTTCTAGGACAATGCATGTAAAGTCTCAAAACACTGACCTTTAGAATTTAGAAAAGAAGTGTTTGCCCACCGTTCCACACGTTTACCTATGTAACAAACCTGCGTGTCCTTCACATGTATCCCAGAACTTAAAATAAAATAAAATTAAATTAATTTAAAAAGTCAAACTCACACCAAAAGGAGTAAATAGTGGTTACTAGGGGCTGGAAGGTAAGGGAAGGGGAGAGATGATTGCTGTATGGTATCAACTTTCAGTTATAAGATGAACAGGTTCTGGAGACCTAAAGTACAGCATGGTGATTACAGTTAATAAAATGTATTGTATCCTTGAATAGAAAAGAGAAGAAAGGAAAAGAAAACAAGTGTGAGCATCACTCTCGTTCCTGTACCTGAGAAATAATCAAAATATAAATTCTATTGCTATTTTTCTTAGCAGGGCATCACCCCCTCACATTTTGTGCCTAATTGTAAATATATAGCATTTATAGATTTCATCAGAATTTGTAAGACAATGTACTTAAAGTCCAAGCTCAGGTATCCCAATTTACTGTCATTTTCTGTCGATAAATATAAGCTTTCAGGTTTCACTGTAGGGTAACAACTTCCAATGACAGTGGACAGATTCTTCTAGCATTAAAGGATTACAATAGTCTCTATTAAATGGGAAGTAATAACATTGTGACTGCCATGATGGCCTAGAATCCTAGGGATCTCTAGTAACAAAATAAGTGTACTTTTATACAGTGACTTTTTACTGTGAGCCTACAGTATACAGTGATAGCAAGGGGAATGCTGAAAACTGTTAGCACAGGAAAAGAGCGATGCCTCAAAATACATACCACTTTCACCAAGTAACAAAGCATAATCCTGCTAATCGCTGGGAGTAGGAAAGAAGGGCAGAGAAATAACCCTAAAATGCATCAGATATTCACAGAGTGTACTGCAGAGATAACCAAAGACTGTATTTCCTGAGGAACAGAAAGGGCTGGAAAGTAAAGAGAATTCCCCAGCAAGTAAAAAAACTATTGGTTGTGATATAAAGGACAGAGAGACAGAGAGAAAGACAGACAGAGAGAGAGAGAGAGATCTTTGACAAATCAGTAAACTGCTAATTAGTTTATAAAGCAGCAAGAAATCTGAAAATCTCACTAGGGCTCACAACCCAAAACCTAACAAATAAAATTTCTTAGTACCACACCTTTTAAATATAAGGACAGAGGTAAACTGAATCGATCTAATGGTGCAATAAATCCAAGGCTGAGCAAAATCACCAATTAAAGTGGCTCATCCTCCTTCATTAGCAGCCTGAGAGAGCAAGAGATATGCTCTTTTCTGGGGGAAATATTTCATTCATTTCCGTTTCTACTCATTGTTTTAAGATGTATATTAATCAGGGTTCTCTAGAGAGACGGAACTAATAGGATACATGTATACAAAAAGTGGAGTTTATTAAGGAGTAATAACTCACACAATCATAAGGTCTTACAATAGGCTGTCTACAGTCTGAGGAGCAAGAAAGCCAGTCCGAGTCCAAAACTGAAGAACCTAGAGTCTGATGTTCAAGAGCAGGAAGCATCCACGCTGGGAGAAAGGTGTAGCCTGGGAGGCTAAGCCAGTCTAGCCTTTTCATGTTCTTCTACCTGCTTTTATCAAAGCTGTGCTGGCAGCTGATTAGATGGTGCCCACCCAGATTAAGGATGAGTCTGTTTTACCCAGCTCACGGACTCAAATGTTAAATTAATCTCCTTTGGCAGCAACCTCAGACACACCCAGGATCAATACTTAGCATCCAATCAAGTTGACACTCAGTATTAACCATCACAAGATGTAAAGATAAAGTTTGGCAAATATGTACCTTTTGAGAGACACAATGAAGTAGGAAAAAGAGACTTATCAAAAGTAAAATAGTCAATACAATGTGATCCATAGATGGTCCAGATGTTAGAATTAGAAAGGAAAAATTGTAAGATAACAATGGTAGGTATGTTAAAGCATCTAGTGTTACAGGTGGACTAATGCATAAACAGGTAATTTCAACAGAGAAGAGTAAATGATAAAAAAGACTTCAATGGAAATTTCAGAATTGAAAAAATTATATCAGAAATAAAGAGTTCACTTCATGAAATTTACAGAGCTCTACACCCATCAACATCAGAATACACATTATTTTCAATTTCACATGGAACACTGACCAAGATGAACAAATTGGGCCATAATAGAAGTCTCAGGAAATTTCAAAGGCTTACAATCAGGCAGAGTGTGTTTTTTAATAACCCCTGATAAATAAAATTCAATAATATTTATAAAATACCCAAATACTTAAAAATTAATAAACACATTTCTACATTTGTTATGAACTAAAAGTTTACATGGGAAAGAAGAAAATATTTAGCACTGAATGAGGATTAAAACAAAACATGTAAAAATTTGTTAGATAAAGCAATATTTATAGAAATAATTATAATATGTAATGGGTATATTAAATATTTTAAATACAAAATTCTAAGCTTCCAACTTAAAAAGCTGGAGAAACAAAAATATTAAGTCCAAAGTAAACAGAAGAAAGGAAAAATAAACTTGAATGTAGAAATCAATACAATAGCAGATAGGAAATAAATAAAAAGATCACAAAGTAAACAAAAAAATATTAATACAATTGTCATAGCCCTTGCAAAACTAATCAAATAATAGAAAGAGCACAAATGGCAATATTAAGAATGAAAGAAAGGACATTTCCACAGATTCCACAGACATCAAAAGGAAGAAAAACATAAGAGACAACTTTATAGCAATGTATTTTTTTTTTTTTTTTAAAGAACATTTTGCTGGTTTAATTATAAGAAAATAGAAAACATGCAGATCAAATTGACCCTAAAACACACATGATTTTAAAAATTAAGGGCAAATAATTCTAACAAAACACATTTTTCTTTTTTTTTTTTTTTTATTTTCTATTTTTTATTATTATTATTATTTTTTTAATTATACTTTAGGGTTTTAGGGTACATGTGCACAATGTGCAGGTTTGTTACATATGTATCCATGTGCCATGTTGATTTCCTGCACCCATTAATTCGTCATTTAGCATTAGGTGTATCTCCTAATTATAGCAATGTATTTAATACCAAGAAGAAATGGAAAAGTTTCTTGTTAAAAAATAGAATTTTTCATAAAAAAAAAAAACTTAAAATAACTCTGGTCCCATTTCCCTTGACCAGTCAATTCCATCATACATTAAAGTAGGATACAACATCAATCTTATACAAATTATTTCAGAAAATGAAAAAGGAAGAAGTAACATTTGTTTATTCATTTTATGATCCTTGATGACTCTAATAAGAAAACTAGAGAATGCATTATAATAGCAAAACAAAAACAAGACCAGCATAGACACAAAAATTCTTCACAAAATCCTAGGTTCAAAAATTAATTAATGTTTAAATCATCACATTATAGAATAAAGGGGAAAATCTTATGATTAACCACTAAAAGCAGAAAAAGCAATTGACAAAATTCAGCAGCCATTCACTATAATGATCTTTTAGTAAACTAGGAATAGACAATATCTTCTTCTATTTTAGAAAAGACATCTATGAAAAAAAAATCTATAGATAACATTACCCTTAATGCTAGCATGTATCCTTTCTCCTTAAAATCATAAACAGGGATAGAAATCACACATATATAGTCAACTGATTTTTGACAAAGGAGCCAGTGTAATTCAGTGAGAAAAGGAAAGCCTTTTCAACAAATGCTGCTGTAACAAATGGACATCCATATGGAAAAAAATGAACTTTGAACTCTATTTTACTTGATAGACAAAGTTTAATTTGAGATGGATAATAGAGTTAAAAGAATCATAGCTAAGGTCATAATCCTTCTATAAAAAATAAGAGTAACTTTACAACTGTAGGTTAAATAAAAATTTCTTATATAGGACAAAAAGCACTATCCTTATTATAAGGAAATGGTAAATTTAAATTCATCAGAATTGAATATATGTATCCTTAAAGAGACACACAGTAAAAAAATAAGCAGGCAATGCACATACTGGAAGAAAACATTCTATTCTCAGTATATGTGTGTGTATATATATATTATATATTATTATGTATTATATATTATTATATATTATATATTATATATATACTGATAAATGCTTTGCATCCAGAATATACAAAAACTTATATAAATTAATAATTTTAAAAAACAACAAAAATACAATAGAAAAAATATTTTATTCGATACTTCTCAAATTACTATATAAAAATAATCAATAAACCCATAAAAAAGTGTTTGAATCATTATTCCTCAGAGAGATATTATTTCATAAAGAGATAATAGCTTTTATCCACACAAATAGTTAAAGAAATGTTGCAGTGTCAAGTATTGGTGAGGATGTGGAACAACTGGAAATTTCGTACTCTACAGGGAATGTAAAATTGTACAATTATTCTGGATAAATATATGGCAGTTTCTTACAAAGGTGAGGGTACACCAGCGCTATAAGCTAGCATTCAACTCCTTGGCATTTACCCTTCAAAACAGTATGTCCATAAAATGTTCACACAAACGTTTATAAATGTATGTATATTCATAGCAATCTTATTCATAAATAATCTCAAATTGGAACTGTGCCAAATGGTCATCCTTGAAACAATAAATTAACAAATTGTAGTACATTTTATACAATGTGATAACATTAAACAGTAAAAATATACTTCCATCCTTCAAAGAAAGGTGGGTATTTTCTAAGAATTATCCTTGGAGTATAGATATTTTTTCTAATCATTGGAAATCTAAGGACTTCAGTCTTTACTGCTATATGAATTGCTAGCTTATACCTTTAGTATCAGCCCTTAATTTATGATAGCTTTTCTGATTTTTTCATTCATTCACTCAGTAATTTATTTATTATATATTATAGGATAGGCATTATTTCTATTACTATATCTGGAAACATAAGCAACATTCCTGCTGTCATAGAGATAATGTCAACTGAGGAAATAGCAACCATAAAATAGTAATTATTTTACATATTAAAGGTCTTATAAAGGAAAACAAACAAAAGGAAATATAAGGAAGCATGACAATGAGAGAGTAACAGAGATTTACTCTTTAGCTAAGGTAGAGGTAAACCCTGTGAAGATTGAAATACTTGCTCTGATACCTAAATGATGAAAATAAATAAATAAACTGTGCAAAAACATCCTTGACTAAAAATCAGAAAGTGAAAATAATAATTTAAGAAGTAAATGGGTCATCAGTGGTTTGGGATTATGGTTGACTTTATTTTCAAATAATTTTTAATGATGGGACAATATGATCTTTTTAATAATATATATTAATTTAATCCAGTCTAAAAACCTGTAGCCAATTTGTTTTGCCAGTTTCAATTCTGTACTTCAAGAGACTACAAGCTAGGCCAGTTGCAGTGGCTCAGGCCTGTAATTCCAGCACTGAGACGTCGAGGCAGGCAGAACACTAGACCCCAGAAGTTCAGGACCAGCCTAAAAAACATGGAGAAATCACACCTCTACAAAAAAAATAAAAATAAATAAAGAAAAATTAGCTGGGTGTGGTGGTGCAAGCCTCTAGTCCCAGGTGCTCAAGAGGCTGAGGTGGGAGGATTGCTTGAGCCCCACAAGTGGAGGTTGCATGAGAGCTGTGATCACACCAGCCCAGTTGACAGAGCAAGACCTTGTCTCAAAAAGAGATTACTTGATTACTTATTAATAAAATAGTTGTATTAGTCCATTATCATGTGTCTAATAAAGACATACCTGAGACTGGGTAATTTATAAAAGAAAAGAAAGAAGTTTAATTGACTCACAGTTCAGCATGGCTGGGGAGGCCTCAGAAAACTTACAATCATGGTGAAAGGGGAAGCAAACATGTCCATCTTCACATGGCAGCAGCAAGGAGAAGTGCTGAGCAAAAGAGGAAAAAGCCCCTTATAAAACCATCAGACCTCTTGAGAACTCACTTACTGTCACAAGAACAGCATGAAGGTAACTGTCCCCATGATTAAATTAGCTTACATCTGGTTCTTCCCATGACATGTGGGGATTATGAGAATTACAATTCAAGATGAGATTTTGGAGAGGACACAGCCAAACCATATCATTCTGTCTCTGGCCCCTTCCAAATTTCATGTCCTCACTTTTCAAAACACAATCATGCCTTCCCAACAGTTCCCCAAAGTCTTAACTCATTTTGATAGTAACAGGAGGCAGTAAAATGCCTAGGCAGATAGGGGTAGGTCCCCAGTGAATCCCCACCTCCAAGCTGAAGACAGTTTAAAGCCTGAAAGCCAAGCTAAATCCTCAGACCATGTTGAGAACCTGTCTTCCCACTTGGCATGCTTTGCTCTGATTGATCCCCACCCTTCACCTATTTTACATAAACCTACTCTTTCCTAATTGGTTTTCTACACTGTCTTGCCCTCCTTTGAGTGATGTCTTCACTTTAACCTTTTTTGCATACTCACAAACCAATTAGCACACACTTGCCATTCAGAGTTTATGAAAAGCTCCAGACCCAGCCACAATGAGAAAACAAAACCACCCAACTGCAGGGGTGGGGCACCACCCCCTGCTGCTTCTCCTCTCTGCTGAGAGCTGTTCCATCACTCAATAAAATTCTTCTCCACCCATACTAACCCTTCAGCTGTCAGCATATCCTCAGTCTTCTTGGACATGGGACAAGAGCTCAGGAACCAACATATGTGGGTACAAGGTATAATATATGTGGGCTGAGGTGTTCCCAGCCCATCCTCAGACTGAGCTGGTTGCCAGCCAATATTAGCCAAGGGGAGATGAGTGGGCAAGGTGCCTCCAGCTGCAGGCCCAGGGCCAAGTGAGGCCCAGGCAGGGGGTGGGGGTGGATGTCGCCAGCTGGAGGTCCTGGCTGGCAAAGTGATCAAGAAATTTTCTACATCAATTTTAGCATTAACAGAAAAGTCCAAGTCCATAGTCTCATCTGAGACAAGCCAAGACCGTTGTGCCTGTGAGCTTACAAAATCAAAAGCAAGTTAGTGGGCGCCTGTAGTCCCAGCTACTCGGAGAGGCTGAGGCAGGAGAATGGCGTGAACCCGGGAGGCGGAGCTTGCAGTGAGCCGAGATTGCGCCACTGCACTCCAGCCTGGGTGACAGAGCAAGACTCCATCTCAAAAAAAAAAAAAAAATAAATAAAAAAATAAAAAAAAAAAAAAAAAAAAAAAAAAAAGCAAGTTAGTTACTTCCTAGATACAACAGACGTACAGGCATTGGGTAAATACACTCATTCCAAGTAGTAGAAATTTGCCAAATAAAAGGGACTACAAGCCCATGCAAGTCTGAAATCCAGCAGGGCAGTCATTGAACATTTAAGTCCTGGGAAATCCTCAACTGCATCCTCTAATTTTCCAAGTATTATAATTTCTCAGAGCCTTCATTAAAGTCTTTATCCACTATAAAACTCTCTAACTAAGAAGCTTTCCTAAGTATTTTCTAAAGTTTTTTGTCAGGCTGCTTGATATCCAGTGTCAGGAAGAGGTGATCCAGAAGGTGAAATTAGGTGACTGGTCACAGGAACATTGGTGAAGCCAGGCCAAGAAGTCAGAAAACCAAAATGGATTAGACACATGAGTGTCTAAACTAACAACAGGCGTTCTTGAAAAAAAATGCACACAGAAATTCTACAAAATGTGGCTGCATTGCTTGTCAGTTTTCCTTGCTGTTGTTTTCAATTTTCATGTTCAGATGCTTTACACCCCTAGAATATGCTAAACGCCATAAAAATTCATCATATATTCCAGTCTTTACAGCCTTAAACAGGCTAGGAAGTGCCATGTAAACAATGTCTGTAGTATTCATCTTACAAGAAAGAAAAGGACTAACATTCTAACAACACGGTAAAATAAAAAACCTTTCACAACTCTCCCAAAGAACAGATTTAAATTACTATAAATTTTACCATTGAAACATCATTCTAGAAAAACACCAATCCGTAGACAGAGAACTACTAGTTAAGACTAGAATTACTTCCAAGACTTCTATGTTTCCAGAATCAAGACTATATAATACCTCAGGCCCCCCTCTGTTTTGCCTTAACACTCTTAGAAATTATTGCATGGTGAGAATAGAAAAGTGTAAATGCCCTAGATAATAATTAGTGCTGAAAATATTATATATTTGTACTGAGTCCTCAAGATTGTATACAGCAGGAATTTTTGACTTCCTTTTTTTTGACCCTTTTGGAAGTCTGGTGAACCCGTTTTTCAAAATAATGTTCTTACATGCATAAAATGTATACATGGAATTATAAATAATCCAACAACACTGATATAATTATCAAAATATTCTTTAAAAACCTAATTTGTGATATTGCAGTACATATTGTTACATATTAAAATATTGTATAACAGGGTAAAATAATGTTATCTCATTAACATTTTGAAGTATCTGCAATTCTATAATGTCATATGAAAATACCTGTGACTGTGACGTCTCATGGTGTCAAATTTGGAGGTGCTGCAAATCCTTCTATAATTAGCCATGCACATTCATAATGAAAGGAAATGCTAAATGTCTATTAGAAGTTAGTGAATATGATTTTGTTTTTCCATTCCAATTTATAGACCCTGTGAACTCTACCCACAGACTTCTTCCTGTCAGTGGATCCTATATTTAGAACCCCAGTCAAGCAAAACCTTTGTTTTTATGTAGAAGGAAATGATGAAGAGGTTACACGAACTGGCTCAATATCATAAATCTTGGCGAAATTACTGAAATTAACAGAAATTGTATTTTCTCCCACCAAGGCCAAAGCTTGTAACATCATCCATGGCTAATTCATGTGCTTTCATTAAAAAATGATCACAAATGTTAGTGTATAATTTGAAAGCATATCTTCATAAATTCTCAGAAAACACTCTGTAAATGAAGGATTTATTACCTTGTGCTCACCTCTGTTTTGTAAATTACTGCTTTACACTAGAATGATCTGTATTATTAATCTATCTCCCCCAATAGCAGGTGAACTCCTATAGAAAAGCCACTGTGACAAATATATATTATGACTCCTGGATCCTTGAATTGGGCTTAGTGTGCCTGTTTGAGCTGAGTTTTATTTACTTTATTGTTATTTATTTACTAACCCACATCCTTCATGTTTGCTTTTTTTTTTTTTTTTTTTTTTACTAGACTGAAAGTTCCTGGTGACAAAAGCAACTCTTACATACTTCTATACTCCTACAGTGTTTATCACAAAGCTGCATACATTTAATAAAGATTTATGTAGAAGAAAGTATTTTTTAGAAGAGAACTTGAAAATTAATATAATTTGAAGCCTATATTTACAATTAATTTCTCAAACTACCATAGAAAAATAAATTAATACAAAATTTTACAATGAATAAACAGCTCTGCACATTTCATGTTCAATGTGTAATTATGATATAGTATTTTAAAACTCCTGTATGAATTTCTTGGTTTGAAAAAGTCAACAGTTTTAATTATTCTGGGTTATAATTATCATAGGTTATATATTGGGTTATTTACATTACATCATATCATAAGCTATTATATATAGGTTATTTAGATAAACTAGATAAAGAGCATTTGCTTGTCTCACCCTTGGCAGAGTATGCACTACTGTGTTTCAAAAAATGATATTCCAGAAATAAAAGTACATTGCATCTTAGAATATTTGAAAAATCACTTTAATTTGAATTTTCTACAACCACATTTTTCCCATTTTGTCTATATTTGGATGTTATCTAGTTGCACAGAAGCTTTATTTTCCTTACCCCTTTGGGAGAGTTAGCTTCTTCACAAGTGAGATTACCCATTTTGTTGTGATGAGTGGTTTTATTTCTTACTGTCATGCTGTTAGCGAACTGAGTTGACTCACTAATGATACAGCTATTGCTATCTTACGTCAGGATGAGATCCAAAAATAATGCAGAAAAGTAACACCTGTGTCTTTGTCCATTTTGTGTTCCTATAACTGAATACCACAGATTAGGTAATTTATAAGGAAAAGACATTTATTTCTCACAGTTCTAATGACTGGAAAACCAAGGCTGGGGGGCCTGTATCTGATGAGGGCCTTCTTGCTGTGCCATCCCATGGCAGAAGGTGGAAGGGCTAGAGAGAATTTGGGAAAGCAAGAGATAAAGGGGGGTTTTAACTTCCTTTTAACAAGCCTACCCTCAAGATAATTAACCCACTCTAGCAATAACAACATTAATGCATTCATAAGGGCTTTGCCCTTATGACCTAATCACCCCTTATTGGGATCCTCCTCCCAATGCTGTTGCTTTGGGGATTAAGTTTTCCACACATGAACTTTGAGGGACATGTTTAAATTATAGCAACCTGATGTTAAGCATTAAAGTATGCACTATTAACATAAGTAACATGTACCAATCCTATTAGTGACTTTTCTTATTAACAATTTTTGACACTTTCTAAACAAAATTTTTTAAAAATTTAATTTATATTTGAGAAGTGGCAGTAGAAGTTTACAAAAGATTAACTAGTCTTCGTGTATTTTTCTGCTCTACAGATTTTCCTTTAAAATATGCTAATAAACTTAACATCCAATTCCATGGATTTCACTATACTTCCTAAAATTTTAGAAATTATATTAGATTAAAAGAATTATATATATTATTTTAGTTTAAACTTAAAATTGGCTAATTTGAGTTATCTTACAAACTTTTAAAACCAAGAGATCATGATATTTAAATGAGTATGTTTGGTGTGGTTTTGAATTGTCTCCATGATTTAGTAACTAAAATGACACTGAAGTTCTCACTGTGTTACAGAAACTTTCTGGATGGTGTAGATAAGGAACAACTATTATTCTAGTAATAGTTTTCTTTCTTTCATTTGTTCTTTCTTTTTCTATCAAACATTCACAGTATAGTAATAATACATTTACAAAATTATTTTCAAATGTTACATCATTGCCTTCTTATAATAATCCTATCCTGTGTGATAGGTATTGTCTATTTTTCTAAAAAAAAAATATATATATAATCCTGGCTGGGCGCGATGGCTCACGCCTGTAATCCCAGCACTTTAGGAGGCCAAAGCAGGCAAATCATGAGGTCAGGAGTTGGAGACCAGCCGGGCCAACGTGGTGAAACTCCGTCTCTACTAAAAATACAAAAATTCACTGGGTGTGGTGGCGGAAGCCTGTAATCCCAGCTACTCAGCAGGCTTAGGCAGGAGAATCGCTTGAACCCAGGAGGCAGTGGTTGCAGTGAGCCAAGATCACAGAAAAAAAAAAAAAAAATCTGGGGGACAATCCCCTTTCCTTATTATTTATCTCTGATTCTTCTACATTAATAAAAAGCTTAGATACTTAAAACTAAATTATTTGAGTTACAATTGTTATTTTATCTTATAAAAAAGCAATCTTTAAGATAATAAATATTAATATTATAATAGGGTAAAAAACATAATTTGTTTAACTTATCAATGCAGAATATATAATTTTCCCCCCAAATCAAATTTAAACAAACAAACAAAAAACATATTACTCATAAGAAATTCCATACTTTGGCAACAGTCTCATTATAACTCACATCCTGGTTTCTTTGATTACTTATTCGAGATGGCAGAGTGACACCATCATGTCATTATGATGCCACGTGTGTTGTAGGGAGAAGTGACACTGGGATAATTCAATAAGCAACAGTAGTAGTTTACCTGAGTAACCTCCCTATATGCAGACTAGGCAGAAATATACAATCAGCTTATCATTTCAGTACATAATATCACAAATTCGTAAATGTCAGGATCACTCCTTTCCCTTTTCCTTTTACTTTCCGACATTTCCCCCATTCTTTTCAGAGGAAAATATCTAAAAGGAACTTGTTTTACCTGCAAAACTTCAGACCCAGAGGTGGATTGGAATTACTAATTAATGAAAGAAGAATAAAATAGCTAGAAGCAATCTAACTGATTTGTTGTATTAGCGTTGTTTTCAAATTCCTACCACCCCCAATCCTCGTTTAGAACAAAAATTCATACCTTCTATCACAGTCTCTTTATGCTGCTATAGTAAAATACAGGACTGGGTAATTCATAAATAATAGAAATGTACTTCTCACAGTTCTGAAGGCTGGATGTCCAAGATCAAGGGGCAGGCAGGTTTGGTGTCTGGTGAGAGCCTTGTTTCTGCTTCCAAGGTGGTGCTTTGAATGCTGTGTCCTCACATGGTGGAAGAGCAAAAGAGAGTGGACCCACTGCCTCAAGTGCTTTTATAAGGACTTTAATTCCTTCCATAAGGGCTTCGCCCTCCTCATGTAATTACTTCCTAAAGTAGGGTAATTAGCAATCCCAAGGGGTTTAGATGCTACTGTTTAGATGCTGCTATCTAAAGAACTAGAAGAGCACTCTATAAGTGGGGTAAGAGGATTGCTAATCAGTAAATTACTCATTACTAATTTAGTACTTTTCAGCATTTTTAGTTTCTGCCATATATTTTACCAATTCAAATATAAACTCCAAGTAACCAAGTGTAGTGATCTGCTTTGTTAAGTGATGTATCTTCTGTACCTAGAAAATTGTACAACATGGTCAATAAATACCTGTTGAATACGTGGATATCGTAGATGAAATATAATGTTCTAATTAGGTGATTAAGTTTATTTGATTTAAATGTATGTACCTACCTATGATGGTGACTTTTAGTGTGACAGAAGCATCACTGTTTAGATGCTACTATCTAAAGTACTAGTAAAGCACTCTCTAAGTGGGGTAAGGGGATTGCTAATCAGTGGGGTACTAAAGGGCTAATTTGCTAATTTAGTCCTTTAGAGCACTTTTAGAGTGTTCTAAGTGAGGTAAGGGGATTGCTATTTAGTAGGGTACAATTTTAAATTAGTTCTTTAGGGATGACTTTATTGTAAAAGTGACATTTGTGCAGAAACTGAATGAGGTGAGTGGATAGTAGAGGAACTGTCCTCCCGGCAGAGGGAACAGCAATGTAAGTGTTCTTGAAGCAAGAGCATGGTCAGTGTGTTCACAAATCAGCAGGGAGGAGAGTGTGGCTGCAACAGAGTGGGCAAGGTAGAAATAGAAAATGAGTCCAACAGGAAAGGCCAGAAAGTGATCTTGCGGAGTACTATAAAGACTTCCTGAGTGAGGGGGGAAGCCACCAGAAGCTTTTGTGCAGGGAAGTGATGTATTTATTACTGTAGTTGCAATGTTGTGATTTTAGTGGTATGTGTGGAGGAGAGGAAGGAAGAAGGGATGCAAAAGGCAGAAACAGGAAGACCAGGTAAAGGGCTGTTCCAATAATTTACAAAAAATATAGAAGTGGTTTTTGATAAGGTACTAGTGGTTGAAGTGCTGTAAAAATAGTAAGATTTGGGGTAGATTTCGAAGGTGACGGCAACAGAATTTGCCTATAGATTGTATGTAGTGTATTAGAGAAAGACTCCAGAACAATCGAGACCATTCTGGCTAACATGGTGAAACCCCGCCTCTAATAAAAATACAAAAAAATTAGCTGGGTGTGGGGGCACGCGCTTGTAGTTCTAGCTGCTCAGGAGGCTAAGGCAGGAGAATCGCTTGAACCCAGGAGGCAGAAGTTGTAGTGAGCCGAGATCACGCCACTGCACTCCAGCCTGGGCGACAGAGCAAGACTCCGTCTCAAAAAGAAAAAAAAAAAAAACAGAGTTATTGTTTGCTAGGGTCTGGAGGACTGTGGGAGGAGCAAAATTTTGGGAGAAGTATCAAGAACTTGGTTTAGGACAAGTCAAATCTGAGATGATTATTAGACATCAAATGGAGAGGTCAGTTAGAGAGTTGGATTGACACGTCTGGAATTCATGTGGCAGGTTCAAGTTGGACATTTAAATTTGGAAGTTATCTGCATAATGCCATGAGACTAGGTAAGATTATCCTGTAAACAGACAGAGAAGAGAGGAGGGCCATGGACTGAACTTTGAAGAATCCCAGCATTAAAACATTGAAAACATGAGGAAAAGCAAGTAAAGGGAACTAAGAAGGAATGGTCAGTGTAGTAAGGCAGGAACCAAGACTGTCATGCCCTGGAAGCCAAGAGAAGATATTTCACAGAGAGTGAACACTGTTTCCATTAAGACAAGTCACAGGACTAATTTACTAAGTTATATAATTACAGGTATAACCTACATGGAGATGAGTGTTTGATGGAATGTTAGGTATGAGGTATCTGGAAGAGAAAATTTGGAGATAAAAGTATAGATAACTATATAAAGAAATTTTATTTTTAAGGGAAGCAGGAAATGGGATGCAGCTAAGAAAGGATACGTAGTTAAGATAATTTATTCAGAGATACTATAGCACATGAGTGTGTTCATGAGAGTATTTGATAAAGTCGATAACAATCATGATGCAGAATAGAGACAAGGAATATCTGAATGATGTTCCTGAGTAGACAAGAAGGAGAAGGATCTAGTGATCAGGTAGAGGGGCTGACCTTAGATAAGGACACAGATAGTTCATATACAACATGCAATGTGTATACTGGTGAATAATGCTTATTTAAAACCAATGTTAGGAACACTTAAGCCTTCATATTTCAAAGAAAATGTTCTCATAAAAATTGTACAGGAAATGGGTGTTTTTATATTCTCTAATTTATAGACGAGAAAAAGTAAAGTTAAACTGTATTTAGAAACCCACCTACTATCATAAAATAGTCTGCAAAGTTTTAATTAAGACCTGGATCTTCCTGGAAATTTTAATTAGAAATTGACTAATTGTCAGCCCTTAATCCATATAATTTAGATTCATTATTTCTTGTGGAAATAATGTTCCCAAATTTACCCGTATATCGAAATCACTTCTGGGGTGCCATTTTGCTTTGATTGGAGACAGAATCTCTGGTCTTAACCTTTGAACACTCTCATTTAGTAACTCTTGGGAGGAGGGAATGGGTGCTTTAAAATAAGGCATCATTTGTTTTCAAAGTGCTTTCACATTTGAGTACCACTGTAGTGTCAGACATATAAGCTATAGGAAATGATTTTCTGTATATAGGAATCCTCTGCAAGCCACATATATTTTTCATCGTGAAGAAAAATATGAACTTGTGAGAAGTTCAGTGGGGAATTTTTATGATAAATCACCTTCAGTGAATTATCTTTCATGATTAATAATGTTAGATATATGAATTTTCTTTTTATAAAGATTGGGGGCATTAATTTAGTGTTGAAGAGAGAATAGTAAGACCTCATTTGAGTGTTAGTTTCAGTTCCTTATAGTGGGTCCTAAGTTGGTGAGGGAGCATACCAGGGACTGAATCAGGGGCTTTAAGGAAGGCTAGTCCCAATTTTAATCATAATTATCTTGTTTTAACTTATTTTGTTAAAGTCCTGTTTGATATTTCATTTCAAAGAATATTTGTATTTTATTTAAACATACAAAAAACTGAATTACAGAGATGATATCCATCCGAGACTCCGGTCCCCAAACAGTAAAGTGCTCGGTCAGCTTTCTGACATCACTGTGGTCTCCATGCAAGAACATTGTTGTCAGACATCACTGATCAAAAGATGTTTACCAACTAGTCTCATATTCAGTGATATGAGACTATTCACTCTCAGCAAATAGTACCATTTTTATGAAGACTTCAATAAAATAAATCTATTTGACACTTTGTCCTAGGGTAACTGGAGGGACTGCCGTCTACAAAGATTAAATTAAGCACAAGTAAACATTATTACTAATGAGCTTTACTGCTAAATTTCACAATCTTCTTCTGATAAACTGGGCTAGATATGAACAACTTGAAGTACTATTTGCACAGAGTAAGTAGATCTAATGCTTAGAACAAAATTAAACTTATTTGGTCCTTCCCCTACTAAAACCATGCTCTTATCCCACCTTTTTAAGTATTACAACCCTGATTAATAATTTACTGAAATATTTAATTAAAAAATATACAGAAGTATTTTGTGTTAGTCTGAGTTTTCTGATAAGCTCACCAAAAGGAGATTAAATATTCAGAAATTTATTATTTAAAAAAACTGTGGGAGAAAATGGGGAGGGAGACAGGAGAGTCTGAGAGCACCATCAGCCCATGATACAAGTCTGAACCAGAGTGAAGGAGAAAGGGAAGGCAGGAAAAAAGTTTGAATGGAAGCATCTTAGACTACACTTGCCATTTTATGGAAAATTTAGCAAGCCAAACTCATCCATTAGAAGAGGCTAGCTTCTCCAGCACTAGACTTCCTTAGTATCTCTACCATGTTTTGTCATTGACTGAGAGCTGCCATAGGAAATGTGTCCTCTTCACAAACACAGCAGTGGGTTTTAGGGGTTGCAGCTGGGACTCTTGGTCAATTACACTTACTGCAGTTGGAGATTTGAGAGGCATATTCTCATGATCACCACACATGTACACATATACTCCCGTGTCTAAGTTTGTGTTATTCATCTATTATTGACGTCAGATTAAATTTTGCCTCCAATAACTGTAGAGGCTGGAGATTACCCTGAATTCAACTATAAAACTGGACAAGAGAACCTAATACTCCTGTTTTTTCATGCTACTCACTTAAATACATTTGAGTGTCTAGTTTTTCTATTTCTTCTTACTCTTCCTAGGGTCGTACCCATATGGGAAATTGAATGTACTTCTGTTTCGATTTAAAAGGAAGGCACTTTTCCCAAAAGGCACCATTAAGAAAGACTGAGAAGGTGCCAGCCCTGAGGCTGTGTGAACTGAGCTGCTCTTCACAGAGCACCGATTCCTCTCATTCCTCAACCTTGGCAGCTAATGGAATATGCTCCTCCAAGGGGGAAGATTTATTCACAAAATGACTCTATAGAAAAATGTACAAGGAGTAAAGCAGACCTGCTGTTAGGGTGATGAAATTTTTCATGCTCTGTTTGTGAAGTGATTGGTGTCTTCTCCCAGTTATCTTTGTGCTTTGGCTTCAATTTGAGATTACCAGGTGTCTGCCTTCCTATAGAAGAAATTTGAGGCTATTTAAAAGAGATGAGAAAATGTTCCTGTAGTTACATTCCTTCTCTCCAACCACAAACCTGGGCTGGTTCTAGAGACGCAAGGGGGAACGTGACAGGACTTTGAGTGTCAGGTTGCTCATGTAGAGATTTAGTATTTGGGCATTGCTATTCGGGAAGTAGGAAGTATAATGAGGTCAGGAGTGCTGCAATTTTTGTTTTAGTCTCAGTTTCACTCTGACTTTGAGAATATCTTTTAGGCATTTTTAATAGGAGATTTCTTATCTGAGCTGGCTGACTTAGCTGATCAATGTGATTAAGATACCTCCAGGAATTTTACAACATGGCAGCCCTGCATCATGGTTACTTCTCCCATCATTCAAAATCAAGTACTTTAATCAGCAGTACAGATGATGTAAGAGTGGAATTTCTGTGAGTGTTCAGCTGAGTATGTTTGTGTGTGTGTGTGTATGTGTGCATCTGTGCATGTGCTTGTACATACATATATATGATCATGGGATTCTTTTATTAATGAGTCAATAACCTCAAATTGTAGCAGGTGGATTTTTTTGAAACAGTTTGTTGTAATGAGAATGAAGAAAACTTTAGAGCCCCGAGAGATCTTAGCCCAGACTTTTAAAAAAAACATGTTTTGTCCAAGTGAACCATAATCAACTGTGATGCTTTTGAAAATACAGATTCACAGGCCTCACCGTAGATCTTCTAATTAAGACTGCTTTGGTATGGGACCAAAGAATCTTAATTTTTAACGAAGTCTCTGAATGCTTCTTTTATGCATGAGTGTTTGAGAATTGTTGATGTAATCAAGTAGTGCATTTTATAGATAAAAGCTGAGATTGAGAGGTGACAATATAAATGTATTAGTAGAATTGATCAAACTGATTCAGATAACTAGTATTTGAATTCCAATTGAAATAATAATATCATTAACTCATTCATGTATTAATTCCTCTAATAAACATGAATGGGATGCTTATTTAGGTACTACGCTGTTTTATATAGACTGTCTAATACTTAAACTATCTCTGTGATATAATAGCTCAGAAGTTACAATTATTTTTCTTTTCCACATAAGGAAATTGAGGCTAAATATTTCAAATAATTTGCCTATGTTCTGGCCCCTAGTATGCTGTTTTTTGTTTTGTTTTTTTCAAAACAGTATCTTGTTCCTTCACCCAAGCTGGTGTGCAGTGGCACAATCATAGCTCACTGCAGCCTCAAACTGTTGAGCTCAAGTGATTCTTCAGCCTCAGCCTCAGGACCTCTTGAGGCTGTGTCACAGGTGCGTTTTTAACCTTGGCAAAATAAACTTTCTAAATTGATTGAGACCTGTCTTAAATATGTGGTTCACTATATATCTATATGTCTTTAACAAAACAGGTAATTGAAACTCAGAAATTTTAAGGAATAGAACCAAGGTCACAAAAAAACAGGCATCTTGACTTCTAGCTGTCAACAGGTAATTTAATATATTTTTAGACCTGAATACTATGACTAGCTACTTGAAACTGATACAGGTTTGAGAGAAAGGCTCTAGACCTTTTGAAAGAGAATCAACTCAGACTTTCAGCTTCTGACTGAGACTGAATATACTGAAGGTGTTACTGATAGTGTCCCATTGTGCTGGAGGGTCCCTCTCGCCTGTCAGCTGAGTTATGCTTGGCTATGTGTTTCAATCAAGCAGTGAAATGGAGAGAAAACCGATGTGGTTATTTCCCCATATTTCAGGTTGCTGCCTCCAATGCTGTCAGCTGGGACCTTACATTATGCTAATGTTATTGCAGCATTGTGTTTGCATTCCAACAGGGATTGCTTTTGTTCTCACAAACTGCACCTCACCAAAATGTGGAAGTATCCAGTTTACAAATTCATTGCTACTCCTGGCTTCCTCAGGGACCATTTCAAAGTATTAGAGGATGGTAAGCAAATTAGTTATTTGATTCCAATGAACTGAGGTCAACATAACATCTGTTTTCCTCAACTTTGCTATCACCTTTATTTCTGAGGTATTTGCCTGTGCCTTAATTCATTCTGTCATCTAAGAGCATTTTCTTTGACCTAGAGCTACTTGTCTCCTGTCAGTTTTCTTTCAAGTTGTTTGCTTGCCACAGCCTGGTTAGAAAACTGTAACTGACTGAGTAATCAACAAAAATTCCTCAAGTTCTGCTGTTTTCAAACTCTGCAAATGCCATTTATTTCCAAAAAAAATTCAGCAGTGACATTTGACACAGTAAACATAAGTATTTTTGTTGTCAGTCTGGAAAAAGGAGGGCAAAAGTTCTTGGTCACCCACTCCCAGATCAAGTAATCCTGAAGTAATGCATTTATTGGTCAAGGTATTTTGTAAAGAATGTCTTAAATAAATGTTGTGAAACTTATTTTACTTATTTTTGAGATCTATGTTCTTCAAGAATTGGGAAAGTGAAAATAATCTTTTAAGTTATGCAATTACCATCACTCCCCCAAAGTCATCAGCAAAGTTTTTGGCCAAACTGGCTGCTCGTGTTAGCTCAAACGAACAGTGGATAAGACTGTATTGAATTAGGTTGTTCTTGTCATATGTTAGAAGCAGTCTCAATCCAAAGGGTAAGTACAACTGCAGTCCTGAAGGAGAACTAAAGTCAGAATTAAAGGAAATATCAAATGTCAAGTTCAAGAAGTGGAAAAAAATAAAAGCTACAGTGTCAGGAGCAATGGTAAGGAAAAGACTTGGAAGTGCAATGAATTTTTCCACCCATCCTTTGATCTTCTCTTTCTAATATACCCTTGTGGTGTTCCATGGGACATATCATGATCTGTCAGGTCTACCTCAGCTATGCCTCAAATTCCATTGTTTTCCTGCAGCAGACTTACAATGCCTGTGAGTCTAAGCCGTAAGAGATTCTCACAAGAGTCCCTAACTTATTTTCCAGCTTCTGTGTTGAATCATGTCAATCCACAGTCTATGTAGCACATAGACTCAATAGTTGGTTTAGAAAGCGAATCAGATCATATTGCTGTTCTGCTTGAAACTTTTTAGTAGTTGTTCATTTATCTTATGATTTGTAAGATCCAGCATGATTCTAGTTTTACTTGGCTTCCTCTCTTCATGTTATACCTTCAAGACCCACTCTCTCACTTCATTGCAATTGAGCCACACTTGGCTTCTTTCTCTTCCTCAGATGCATCAAGCCCCTTCGCAATACGCTGTCTTTCTCCTTGCTCATTACTTTGCGGGTTTTTTTTCCTCTAGCTCTTCAGATGGCTAACATCAGTGCCTTTCTTCAGGTCTACAATCAAATGTCAGCTACTCAAAGAGCCCTCTCTGACCAGCCTATCATAGTAAGCTGCTACCACTGACGTTTTATTTTCTGTCACATCATTTATATTACTTCCTTATATTATTTATCTTAATCTGCAGTATGATAGATTATGTGAATTGATCCACTCAACCTCCACTCTACCCTCCCTCTAAACTGCCTTTCTATACCACAGACACTGGTGAGCTAAAAAATCTACACTTACCAGACTTCTTTGCACTAGAATTCTCAATCAAAATTAAGTTTTAAGTAACTTTTGAAAAACAGAAGTGAAGTACAGGCTATTGTCTTGCTTACACTGACAAACAAGGTTGTTGAGATAAGAAGACCAAGACGCTATTTTGTGTTTCAGTGTATTCTCTCTAGTTTCATGGATGCTAGAGGCAACTGTGGCTCAACACTAGCTCTTTGAATGTGGTTACACGACACTGGAGGGCTTTTGAACATTTAACTTTCTGTTTCAAACTCTTCTGTTTAAAGTATCTAGAGTGTTTTTCTTAACTGCACTAAACACTGCCCAATTAATGTATGGATCTTATTTATTTATATGTTTATGATTTGTTTTTGTTTGTACCCACTTGATTGCAAGCTCAAAGGGGAGAGAGATATGCCTTATTCAGTACCATACAGTTGTTCAACACTAAAATATTTCTTGGCACAAAATTTGAACAAATGAAGATTGACAGAACACTTCATACAAATGCACTAAGCTTAATTCATTCAGGAAATAGGCCAAAGGAATCTGGACCATAACATTCTCAGTTCTGGTCTTGATTTATTTTGGACTTACATGACTTTAGGGAATGGAACTCTTTTAGAAACTAAGAGTATGATGCCCATGTTCTTGCTTTTCAGAATATATAAATGTTAACAGTGTCTATTGAATGGGTTTTCATGTAGATGTCAATGCATCCCAGTGAAAAAATAAGAGAACTAGATCAGGAGCTTTCATCCATAGCAATGGCTTTCAATAAAGCCATTGCTTTTCTGGCAATGTTGCTTTTCTGGCAATCTGCATATTCATCCTGGTGAATAAAATCCTATTTTTATAACTTGTGTTTTGCATGAGAAATCTGGAAATAGCATACGTTTCTGGTTATGCTGCAAGCTTCTGAGTTACTCCACCTGAGGCATATAGCCTTCCTTCACTTCTGTGTCTCCATTTCTCCTCTCTGCTCTTCCCTTCTCTCTCGTCTCCTCTCTTTTCTTTTTAAAATATGGATTAATATCACGCAACGGGCTAAATAATGCAGATTACAATATCCAATATCGTCATTCACAGAAATGAGTCAGCATCTTTCACTAAGCAACTTTCTACCAGGAGGGAGTTTCAAATATTTTGAAATACTTCACTTCTTCAGATGAAAAAGGGCACTGAATCAAAATGGAATTGCTGTTTATGTTGATCTGCTCTCTCTCACCTGCAATACTTAATCAGGTTACTGAGGTCCTCTTTACTCCTTTTCTTCTTCTGATAGTTTAAAATTGATATAGTGGCCTATCACTAGTACATTGATTCTAAGGGTAGGGAGCTGCTGCTATTGATGAATGCACTATGAATGATCTGACATATTTTCAATTCATTTTTTTCCTTTATTTTTTAAGTAACAAATAACTTTCTAGTATCTATAAAGGTAATTTTTTAACTGGCTGTTCTAAAAAATATATATATATATGTATATATGTACATACACACACACAAGCCAGTAATGTTGGGCTATCCCAAAAGCTGCATGAAAGGGAAAAACAGACCACATTTTTTGTTGTTGTTTTGTTTTTCCTAAGGCAGTTTTGAGAGCTCTGAAGCAAAAAGCAATTTTAGCCAATAAAAACTGATTCTCTCAAGTGCAGCAGCCAAATGTGGCCTCATTGCAACAGAGGAGGGAGCTGGAAGCCAGAGGATTGATGTTGCCTGCTTCCATGGGCTTTTATGAGCTCACTCAATGCCCATGTGATAAGCAGCATTTAGTGTGCAAAGAGCTAAAGAGACACACCAGTATGCATGTTGATGAGCAAAACCACTCATCATTCACCAACCACAGCCTGCTCCTTTCGATCCTCTTTTATGTGGGAAGAAGAGAGAACATAAAAACATGTGTTCAGGAGTTCTCTTTCTATTTATGTTGGAAGAAATAGAGAAGGGAAATGGTGACTAGGGGATTGAAATAAACCAACAAACCAAGAAGAGCAAAAGGAGAGCAGAGGAGAAAGGGGCAGAACCTAAGGCAGTACATTTCTCAAACACTGACAACATTTTCACCTTATGTTCTTTGTTCAAAAAAAGCAAAATAAGATACTGATTTGGCATTGTAGGCATGGAGAAAGAAGTAGAAGAAACAAGTGAGTTCTGCTAGTACATCTAATTCCTTACACATAGCAGCATGAAGAATGATTTTATCAGTTCTGCTCATTTTCCTTTATCCTTTTCCCTCCCTCCCTTCCTTCCTTCCTTTCTCTCTTCCTCCTTCCTTTCCTTCTTTTTTCTGTTTCAATTATTGGACTGCATTTAGAGATTACATGGTCCAGCCCCCTCCCTTTGCATATTAAGGATCAGACAACCCTTAAAAAATTAAATTACCTGCCAAATTAAATTACCTATTATCAATTCCTATAAGAGCTAGAAATGTAACTTAGGCTCTCTGACTTCTATTATAGTATCCTTTCCATTATTTTATCTGATATTATTAATAGTAGTTGGTATTTCTTTATGGAATTTATGTATCCTTAAGCATTAACTGTAATGATATTTTCATAAAATTTAGCATTATGTAAAAGTCACAATTGACATTGGTACAATGAGTTTTCAAGACACTTAAAAATCAGTAGTGAATTGTAGTAAGAAATTACAAAGTTACATTTTCTGTTGTCACAAACTCAGAGGTAATTTGCCTGGAACCAAGATCAAAGAGCCAATTCTTAATTATCTGAAGTAAAATCCGTTCCATGTCTGATATTTCTGGAGCACAAAAAGGAAGACAGGAATTAATACAATTTTAATGCAGCGAATATTGCTAAATATCCACGACAGTTCTGACTACTGACACCTTTGTTAGAATTGAAGCTGTGAAAGAAAAATAAATCTTAAGGCCCCAGAATCACTAAGCTAAAAGTCAAGCTGGCAGCTGCTTAGGCCAAACCTGCCTCCCATTCTATTAAAAGTCACCCCTCTGCTCACTGAGATAAATGCGTATCTGATTGCCTCCTTTGGAGACGCTAATCAGAAACTCAAAAGAATGCAACTGTTTGTCTCTTATCTACCTGTGAACTGGAAGCCCCCTCCCTGCTTCCAGTTGTCCCACCTTTGCTTCGAGTTGTCCTGTCTTTCCAGACAGAGCCAATGTTCATCTTATATATGTTGATCTATGTCTCAAGTCTCCCCAAAATGTATAAAACCAAACTGTGCTCTGACCACCTCGGGCGCATGTCATCAAGACCTCCTGAGGCTGTGTTGTAGGTGGCCATCTCAACCATGGCAAACTCAACATTCTAAATTAACTGAGACCTGTCTCAGTTAAAGTGCATTACCAAGATGTTAATTTACTTACATAAGTTGTGAAAAGATATTCGGAGTTCAACAAAGCATATGGTAAATTTCAAACATATGGAACAAAGGTTGTGGCAGTGAAAAAGTGTGCCTTGTATCATGCTTCTGGGGATCTTTATGTTTTTAGAAAATTAATTACTAGGAAACACTGGCTATTCTGAAAAAAAAAAAAAGGTGGTTAAAGTGGTTTATTAAAGCAATGATCTTGATACCTCAGGTCACACAATATTTTTACTTAAAATATGCAAATAATTAAGCAAAATATGTTTTGCTGTAGACAGAAATTGATCCAAGAATGTGAATTAATACTCAGTTATTCAATCTGTATGTCATAACACTGCCATAATAACAAGAAAAATCACGCTTTTTAAAATTCATAAAAATGGATTAATGTATCAGAAGGAAATGCTAAAAGGGATCATGAAAATCATAAAATTCAGCCCTTGATTTTGGTAGGGAAGAAAATTAAGCCTAGAGAATAAAGTGCATTACCAAGATGTCAGTTTACTTACATAAGTTCTGAAAATAATTATTTTCAAAATTCGGGCTTTCACTCGCGTCCGTGTGAAGAGACCACCAAACAGGCTTTGTGTGAACAATAAAGCTTTTTAATCACCTGGGTGCAGGCAGGCTGAGTCGGAAAAGAGAGTCAGCGAAGGGAGATAGAGGTGGGGCCATTTTATAAGATTTGGGTGGGTAGTGGAAAATTACAGTCAAAGGGGGTTCTCTGGCGGGCAGGGGCGGGGGTCACAAGGTGCTCAGTGGGAGAGCTTTTGAGCCAGGATGAGCCAGGAGAAGGAATTTCACAAGGTAATGTCATCAGTTAAGGCAGGGACTGGCCATTTTCACTTCTTTTGTGATTCTTCAGTTACTTCAGGCCATCTGGATGTATACGTGCAGGTCACAGGGGATATGATGGCTTAGCTTGGGCTCAGAGGCCTGACACGGGCTAGAAACCAATTCTTTTTTTTTTTTTTTTTCTATTTTTTCCAACACTGGATACCAAACATAAGGCAGAATAATTCTGGAGAGTCATAGATTTGTTGCAAGTTGCCTGTTAATCTAAATGTACAACAAACCTTATTGAGGTTTGAATAATAAACTTTATTTAAATACATATTTTTAATAAATGTAGATATTGGTATGACTGCCAATGTGTTCAGCTTGCCTACTGCCTAGACAAAGCCAGTTTAGACAGGGAAATTGCAATAGAGAAAGACTAATTCATTCAGAGCATTCTGTGAGGGAGACTGGAGTTTTATTATTACTCAAATCAGTCTCCCTGAAAACTGGGGAATCGAAGTTTTTCAAGATAATTTAGTAGGTAGGGACTTAGGAAGTGGGGAGTGCTGATTGGTCGGGTCGGAGATGAAATCATAGGGGGCTGAAGTGAGCTCTTGCTGTCTTCTGTTTCTGGATGGAATCACAGATTTGGTTGAGTCAGATTACTGGTCTGGGCAGTGTCAGCTGGTGCATTGGAAGGCAGGGTTTGCAAAATATCTCAAGCACTGATCTTAGGTTTTTACAACAGTGATACTATTCCCAGGAGCAATTTGGGGAAATTCAGACTCTTGCTCCGTGGCCCCTAAATTGTAATTTCTAATCTTGTAGCTAATTTGTTAGTCCTGCAAAGGCAGACTGGTCCCCAGGCACAAAGGGTTTTTTTTGTTTGTTTGTTTTGTTTTGTTTTGTTTTGTTTTTTTCTGGGGAAGAGCTATCATTATTTTTGTTTCAAAGTTAAACTGTAAACTAAATTCCTTCCCAAGGTTAATTGGGAATGAACTAGGACAGCTTAGAGGTTAGAAGCAAGATGGGGTTGGTTAGTTCTGCCCTCTCTCTCTTTCCCCATCATAATTTCCTCAGTTATAATTTTTCAAAGGTGGTTTCATTGATATAATTCCTATCAAATAATTTACCACTATTGATTTAACAGTAGTTTTTAAATACTTTTTTAAGTCCATGAAAAAGCAATGAATTTCCCAGTTTGCATGATTATTATCATTTGTATGTTTCCCAATATTTTTCATATTTAAAAGGATCCTCTTGTTAGAATATATTGAGAAATATTATTCTACTACATTAATGAGTTGTCCTTAACATGTTAGGATTTAATGTTAAAATTTATCATTTAATTTTTGGGCAAAAAATGTTGACAGAAACCTGGGTTCTGAGCTGAATTATAATTTAAAACCATCTGGAAAATTTCCTTATTATCAACTCAATTCCTACTTTTCAAGCATTGCCGTTCCTGAATTAATATTACTCAGTACTCACATACATTTACTTTAGAAAGTGAGAAGTGTGACAAAACAATTATATTCAGTCAAAGCTCAAATAACCTTCTACTTCGATTTGTAATTTTTATTTTTTTCCAAGTCAGCTTTTATGTGAGGATATTCTGGAATATAAGCATGCTAGAATTGGCCATTTCTATTGCATAATGAAATTCAGAATGACTTGGGAGGTAGTTTTAAACATTCAGTTTTGCACAATATTATTGTATCCTGACTTCAGGATTCTCCTTAGAAGCAGCCAAATAGAATTTAGCTCCTGGACCTGGGGAGTTAGTAAGCCTTACAAGGCAAGGACACCTGGTGGGGTGGGACTGTATTTGTCTACCTTTCACCAAGGCACCCAAGGCACTTCAAAGTGACTCATCAAAAGCTAAGTTTGGCAAGAGTGGAGGTTTTCAAAGAACTTCAATCACCTAGATTAACCAAGCCACAGGGATTCAAAATAAAGCAATTAGCAGACTTAAGTAACACAGGATGGTGGAATGCAGTCATTATTTTGGCTTCCACTATATAATTGTTTTTCCCCCCCATTAGTTGAGAGTGAAATGCTGCTTCTAACAAGTTACATGTAAAAACAGCCAGTGGAATTTAACACTTTTTAAAGGTCTGCCAGCAACTGCTTGTATGACCTTGGCATCTCTGATTGTGTTGAAATATATTAATTATCTAAATATGCATTTTCATTTAAATGTTAACTCCAAGAGTGTTCCTGATGTGATAATAGAGGGACAATTTAAAATAAAACTCTTGGGTAAGCCTTAGGTGAAATGGGGTTCAGGACATGCTACCCCAAAATATAGCACCTTGGCATTTGAGGAAGGAGCAGAAGCAGGAAGGAACTGAAGCAGGAAGTTCACTCTCACCTTTCCCTCACACTTTTCCCTTGAAGGAGGCTTTAAGAGAATTTGCTGGCCTCTCTCTAAGGTAGGTCATAGAACCTTCATTCCAGATGTGTCCACCCTATACCTAGAGGAAAAGAATACCATACAGGAACACGGAGAAGAATCTGCACTAATAGACGTTGCTAAATTGACCCTAGTTTATTACCATAGCCTTTGTCCTCTAATTATACACTTACATGGCTATTATGAGAAAAGGGTCTCAATCCAGACCGCAAAAGAGGATTATTGGACCTTGTGCAGGAAATAATTCAGGTGTAGTCCACAGAGTAAAGTGCAAGGATGTTTATTAAGAAACAAAAGTACTGAAAGAATGGCTACTCCATAGGCAGAGCAGCGGCGTGGGCTGCTCAACTGAGTATACTTACAGTTATTTCTTGATTATATGCTAAACAAGGGGTTGTTTATGAGTTTTCCGGGAAAGGGGTGGGCAATTCCCAGAACTGAGGGTTCCTCCCCTTTTTAGACCATATAGAAGTGGTCCCCAACCTTTTTGGCACCAGGGACCAATTTCTGTTAGAGGGTGGCAGTGTACGGTGTGGTTTTGAGATGAAACTGTTCCACCTCAGATCATCAGGCATTAGTTACAATCTCATAAGGAGTGTGCAACCTAGATCCCTCGCATGTGCAGTTCACAATAGGGTTTGCACTTCTATGAGAATCTAATGCCACCGCTGATCTGACAGGAGGCAGAGCTCAGGTGGTAATTCTCACTCGCCTGCTACTCATCTGTGGCTGTGCGGCGTGATTCCTAATAGCCCATGGATGAGTACTGGTCCACAGCCTGCAGGTTGGGGACCCCTTCCATATAGGGTAACTTCCTGATGTTGCCATGTCGTTTGTAAATGGTCATGGCACTGGTGGAAGTGTCTTTTAGCATGCTAGTGCATTATAATTAGCATATAATGGGCAGTGATGAAGACCAAAGGTCACTTTTATCACCATCTTGGTTCTGATGAGTTTTGGCTGGCTTCTTTACTACATCCTGTATTATCAGCGAGGTCTTTGTGACAATGTATCTTGTGCCAACTTCCTATTTCATCCTGTAACTAAAAATGCCTAACTTCCTGGGAATGCAAGCCCAGCAGGTCTCAGCCTAATATTGCCCAGCTGCTATTCAAGGTAGTCACTCTCGTTCGAATGCCTCTGATATGCTTTACCATAAAAATATAGTTTCTCTTGTTTCTTTGGATTCTCTTTTAGGAAGCCTTCTGTGTCATGAAAACTTGTATTTGGTAAATGTGCATTTTCTCTTAATTTGTCTTCTGTTATAGGGGCCTCAGCAATGAACCTTGCAATGGGTGAGAAAGTTTTTCTCCCCTATAGGTATACTTTGCTAAAAGTAACCTTGTGTTTGACATTGAGTGGGAGGAAATGGGGATGAGAAGGTTGCCATTAATAATCTAGAGCCAAATCTAGTGTATATTACATGTCTGTATTAAACTGAGACACTGTTTTGAATAGATTGTAAAAATAACATACAAGGTATACTTAATGAGATATATAAACAGAGAGAGCCTTGGGGTTAAATCTCAGCTGGGTTATCTACTAACCATGTGATCTGGAACAAAGTTTGTTTTGTCTTATTTTAAATTTGATGATCTGTTCATTTTTATCTTTAATACAGAACTATAAATGTCTTACAACATCATTGGAAATATGAAGTAAAATATATTTAAAAATAGCACAAAGTAGATATTACTTTAGAATAGAGCTGTTTATTTCTCTTTGTTCCTTTTCTAACATAATCTAACATAAAAGAGTACCTATCAAATTTTTCCCTATAAAATGATTTTAAAATTAGCGGAAAGATCATACAATGTTAGATCTGGGAGGGGCATTAAAAACATTTGCTCCCTATTTTTCAAGAAAAAAATGTTGAGTCCTAGAGTGGTTAAGTGACGTGTTTATTGTGGGCTTAAAACAAATTTCCTATAGGGCCGGGCATTCATTTTAGTGTAAGCCATAGCAGTGACAAAGAGATTTAAATGCTGTCCTTCAAATTTTTCAAATCTTATTAACTACAAATATCAATTCAAATGGGAAGTTCTTGCTCCCTAAAAGATTATTTTAGAAAACCATCAAACTCTGGCATAAAAAAAAAAAAAAAAAAAAAAAAAAAAAAAAAAAAAAAAAGATTAGATTGCAAAATAAATTATGTCACCAACTTTTCTCTGTTATAAATTCTGTATAGTATTTTAAAATATGTTCTCTTGATAATTGCATTTATCTCAAAGTGTTTATGTTGACTTGCATAACCTCTTTGGTTTGTTCTAAGTTTGGCTACTTAATATTTCTTTCTGCTGTTGAAAATTTTTTGATAACATAGCTAATTTTAAATAATTCTTGAAAAATGAGAAACAAGGCTGAGCGCGGTGGCTCACGTCTGTAATCCCAGAACTCTGGGAGGCCGAGCAGGGCGGATCACCTGAGATCAGGAGTTTGAGACCAGCCTGGCCAACATGGTGAAACCCTGTCTCCACTAAAAATACAAAAATTAGCTGGGTGTGGTGGCAGGCAGCTGTAGTCCCAGCTACTCTGGAGGCTGAGGTAGGAGAATAGCTTGAACTCAGGAGGCAGAGGTTGCAGTGAGCTGAGATTGCACCACTGCACTCCAGCCTGGGCAACGAGAGCAAAACTCCATCTCAAAAAATAAAAAGAGAAACAAAATTAATCATTTGTTAAATCCTCAAGTATAATTTTTAATGGTGAAGAAACGTATTATTTTAGCCCAAATAAAGGAACTAGGATACTGTATATCAAATAATTAATATAATATTATTTTCTATGAGGAAAGCATAAAATAAACAATAGACTTTAAATATGCTTGCCACTGCTGCCTTTCCAGTCTATAGAAAAATTTTATAAATAGCAAAAACCTCTTGCTTTCTATTGGTAATAGATTCTATTGGTAATAGATTCAATAATGCTCACTGAATTATCTAAAATTGATAACATCTAATCAAATGGATTTTACAGCAACAATAATAGGAGCTAAAAAATTGAATTTATAGAGAAACCCACTATGGTCTACAGCATAAACAGTTATGGAGAGAGCTGGGCATAAATAGCTAACCACAATTCAACATGACAATTGCTATTAAGGACCTAAAACATAAAATAGGAAGAATAGAGAAAGAGAGATCAAGTAATTGCCTTACAAAAACAGAAGAAGACTATAAAAGAAGAGGCATTTCAGCTTGATTTTGAAAGATGAATATAATATTCAAATGGAATTAAATGTTTAGAGATTTGCATTTTTTATAGGAAATAAATGAGGCCATTTGAGATAACTCTCTTTCAAAATTTTATAATATGATTTTATACATTAGAGAGAAAGACTTCAGTGGTCAGGTGGTTTGAGCTAATTTGACTGTGTTTTAAGAAACTTACACCTGAAAGTTGGAAGATTTCAAGAGGGAAAATAAACTAACAATAATTTTAAGTGAAGTGTTTTGTTACTTTAGATGTTTTCTTAAGTTTATACCCAAATTAGACATAATTTAGGCTGAGATTACAGTTCAATTCAATTAATATTTATTGGCTTTATTTATAACACTGGGCCATAAGATAGCAATCTCATGCTATCAATTTTACAAACTAGAAGGAAGAAAGCAAGCATGCCATGTGACCTGAACACATATGTTTTATCTCTTTAACATGGTTGTACACTTCTTGAGGACCAAATATCAATCAATATCTGCTTCACAAATGTATTTTCAATTATTCTTGGTATGGTATCTTATACAGAGTGATCAATAATTAAGTTCAACACAAGAGTGCAGTTATGAATCAGAGGAGAACAAATCACAACTGGCTAGCAGAATTAGAGAAAGCTTCAGCTAGGAGGGGATCTTTTAGATGAACCTCAAAGATCAAGAGGCCCAAGAAAATATACAAATGGTCACTAAGTACTTTAGATGATGCTCAGCGACATCAGCCATTAAAGAAGTGGAAATCAAAAGTACAAACTTCATACCAACGAGGATGGCTATAGTAAAATAGTTATATAATAGCAAGTTTTGACAATGATGTGAATAATTGGACTCCTATACAATATTGACAGGAATGCAAAATTAAATGGAAATGAATTCTCTTTTGGAAAGTAATCTTGAAGTTCTTCAAAACATAGATTCACCATAACCTAGCAATTCCACTCCCAGGTTACATAGACAAAAACATACATCCACAAAAAGATGTACAAAAATGTTCCTAACAGCATGTTCATAGCAGGCAAAAAGTAGAAACAACTCAAATGTCCATCAGCTGATGAATGAGTAAATACAATGTTGTCTGTACATACAATGAAATTTTACTCAGCAATAAAAAGGAATGAAATACCAATATCTGCTACAACATGGATGAAACTTGAAGGCATTCTAAGTGAAAGAAATCGGTCATAAAACATGGCATACTTTGGGAGGCCAGGGCGGGTAGATCACGAAGTCAAGAGATTGAGACCATCCTGGCCAACGTGGTGAAACCCCGTCTCTACTAAAAATACAAAAATTAGCTGGCCATGGTGGCACGTGCCTGTAGTCCCAGCTACTTGGGAGGCTGAGGCAGGAGAATCCCTTGAACCTTGGAGGTGGAGATTGCAGTGAGCCGAGATCACGCCACTGCACTTCAGCCTGGCGACAGAGCAAGACTCTGTCTCAAAATAAAAATAATAATAAAAAAAAAGATGGCATATTATATATCCTATTTATATGAAATACCCAGAATAGGCAAATCTTTAGAGAAAAAATAGTAGTTTAGGGCTAGGATGGGGGAGGATAGCTGGGGGAAATTGAGATTAACTGCTAATGGATATGGGTTTCTTTTTTATTTTTAATTGACACATAATTATTGTACATATTTATGGGATACAATGTGATGTTTTGATACCTGTGTACTTTATGCAGTAATCAGAGTAATTAGCACATTCAACTTCTCAAATATGTATTATTTCTTTAGGGTAGGAACATGCAAAATCCTCTCTTTTAGCTCTTTTGAGATATATAATAACTTATTGCTGACTAGAGTAACCCTACTGTGCAATATAGGACATCAGAACTTATTCTTTCTTTCTAATTATAACTTTGTACCCATTGACCATCCTCTCCACTATTTTCTCCTCCCTCCTACCTACCCAGTCTCTGCTAACCAGTGTTCTCTACTTCTGTGAGATCAACTTTTTTAGATGCTGCATATGAGTGAGAATGTGCTATTTGTTTTTCTGGGTCTAACTTATTTTACTTACCATAATGTCTTCCAGATTCATTCATGTAAAATAAGGTTTTGTTCTTTTTTTTAAAATGAACAAATAGTATTTCATTGAGTATGTATTCCACAGTTTTCTTAATCTATTCATCTGTTGTTGAACACTGAGGTTGATTCCTTATCTTGGCAATTTTGAATAGTGCTGCCAACATGGAAGTGCAGATATCTCTTTAATTTCCTTTCCTTTATATATATTCCCAGTAGTGGGATTGCTGGGTCACATGGCAGTCATATTTGTAATAATTTGAGGAATCTCTATAGTATTTGCCATAATTTGCATTGCTTAACATTTCAATGAATAATCTCTTCAATGAATAATCTCTATAGTATTTGCCATAATTTGCATTGCTTAACATTTTAATGAATAATGTGTAAGGGTTCCCTTTTCTTCATATCCTCACCAAGACTTGTCATCTTTTGTCTTTTTGATAATAGGCATTCTAACTTGGGATGAGGTGATAATCTCATTGTGATTTTGATTTGCATTTTCCTGATAATTAGTGATAGCATTTTTTCATATACTTGTTGGTCTTTTGTGTATATTCTTTGGGAAAATGTCTGCTAAGGTGTTTTGCGCAGTTTTAAAATCAGGATACTGTTATTAGTATTATTATTGGCTTTCGAATTCTTCGAATTTCTTATATATTCTGGATAGTAACCTTTGTCAGATATAAAGGTTGGAAATATTTAGTCTCATTCTTTAGGTTGTCTCTTCATTCTGTTTGTTGTTTCCTTTTCTGTGCAGAAGGTTTTTTAAGTTTAGTGTAATCCCATTTATCTATTTTTGCTTTTGTTGATTATGCTTTTGAGCTCTTATCCAAAAAATATTTGCATAGTCCAGTGTCATGAATCATTTCCCCTATATGTTTTTTTCTAGTAGTTTAATAGTTTCGGGTCTTGCATTTAAATCTTCAATCCATTTACAGTTGATTTTTAAATATGGTAAAACATAAGGGTCTGGTTTTATTCTTCTGCATATGGTTATCCAATTTTTCTAGTACCATTTATTAAAATGATTATTCTTTTCCATAATCTGGTTTTCTTGGCACCTTTATTGAAAGTCAGTTAGCTGGAGATTTGTGGATTTATTTCTAGGCTCTATCTGTTCCACTGGTATATGTATCTGTGTTCTTGTAGTAATACTATACTGTTTTGGTTATTCTAGCTTTGAAGCATGTTTTGAAATCAGCCAGTGTGATGCCTCCAGCTTTGTTGTTGTTGTTGTATTGTTTGTGTTGGGTTTTTTTGTTTTGTTTTTTTGTTTGGTTTGGTTTGTTTATTTTCTCCTCAAGATTTCTTTGGCTATTCAGGGTCTTTTGTCGTTCTACATGAATTTGAGGATTTTTTTTTATTTCCGTAGAGAACGTCATTGGTATTTTGTTAGAGATTCCATTGAATGTTTACTTTGGATAGCATGGACATTTTTTTTTTGTTTGTTTGTTTTTTGAGATGGAGTCTAGCTCTGTCACTCAGGCTATAGTGCAGTGGTACGATCTTGGCTCACTGCAACCTCTGCCTCCCGATTGAAATGATTCTCCTGCCTCAGCCTCCTGAGTGGCTGGAACTACAGGCACGTGCAACCACACCCAGCTAATTTTTGTATTTTTAGAAGAGATGGGGTTTCACCATATTGGCCAGGCTGGTCTCAAACTCCTGACCTCGTGATCTGCCCGCCTGAGCCACCCAAAGTGCTGGGATTACAGGCACAAGCCACTGTGCCCAGCCAGCATGGACATTTTAACAATATTAGTTATAATCCCTGAACAGGGGATATCTTTCCATTTAGTTTCATACTCTTCAATTTTTTTAAACAATATTTTATCATTCGCAGTGAAGAGAGCTTCACCACCTTGGTTCAATTTATTTCCAGGTAACTTATTTTTTAATAGCTACTCTTAATGGGAAAGTTTTCTTGATTTCTCCTTCAGATAGTTCATTACTAGCATATAGAAATACTACTACATATAGCATATATTAGCATATAGAAATGCTACTGGTTTTTATGTTGTGTATCCTGTAACTTTATTAAATTTGTTATTTCAAAAGATCTTTGAATTCAGAATTTTATTTATGTATTTATTTGAGATAGAGTCTTACTCTGTTGCCCAGGCTGAAGTGCAGAGATGTGATCATGGCTCACTGTAGCCTCAACCTCCTGGGCTCAAGCAATTTTCCCACCTCAGCCTTCTGCGTAGCTGGAATAGCAGGTGCATGCCACCACTCAAGGCTAAGTTTATTTATTTATTTTTTGTAGAGATGGGGGTCTTCCTGTGTTGCCCAGGCTGGTCTCAAGCTCCTGGACTAAAGCTAGCCTCCCCCATTGGCCTCCCAAAGTGCTGGGATAATAGGCATGAGCCATCATACCCAGGCTCAGAAATTCTTTTTTCTTCTTGATCTATTCTGTTGTTGAAGGTCTCAATTGTACTTTTTGTTTCATTTATTGAGTTCTTCAGCTCCAGGATGTTTTTTTCTTATATTTATCTCTGTGGAATTTCTCTATTCAGATAGTAAATTGTTTTACTGATTTTATTGAATTGTTTATTTATAATCCTTATTTTTCACTGAGTTTTCTTAAGATTATTATTTTTAATTCTTTTTCAGGCATTATATATATATTTTTTCCTTTGGGATCTGTTACTGGAGAAATATTGTATTCCTTTAAAGGTGTCATGTTTCCTTGCTTTTTCATGTTCCTTGTGTCCGTATGTTGATATCTGAACATCTGGTAGAACAGCCTACCTTTTTCAATTTTGTGGAGCAGCTTTTGTAGGCAGAGAATTATTCCTGTAGATGGGTCCTAGGGAGTCAGTTCGATGGTGTGCATTAGTTTTGATTCTGGATAAATGCAGTAGTATAATTTCCATGCAGTTTATTCTCCTAAATCCATGTCAGAGATGTCTGCCAATGCCTTCGCTGCCTAGGCTGAAGGAGATTATGGTGGCAATGGTGGCACAGTTTTGTCAGAGATGGCCTCACTGAATTTGTTCTCAGGCTGGGGGCATGGTGTATCGGGTTGGCCAGTCAGAAGCCAAAATCACTGGAAACAGGGTCCTTAGTCTGTTTTTCAGGCTGAGGGTGCAGGTGCACAGCAAACAGTTCTGCTAACTCCAGGGCAGGTTTCCCAGAGAAAGTTTTGCTGGTTTGTTTCTTCAGCCAAGGATGCAGGAACATGCTGGTTTGGTTAGTTTCGGAGTGTGGCAGCCAGGCTGTTTCTCTGGAGAGGGTGCAGGCCCACAGCAGTTCAGCCAGATTGAGGGTAGGGCTTCCAGGGGCAGGTCACTGAAACTTTTTCTCCTGCTGGGAGCTCTAGTGCATGGCAGTTTGCCTGGCCCACACAAGATTGGTTTTCACACTATGCAGAACCACCTGTTCCTTGAGGGGCAGGACATCACATGGGCCTGGGCACTGGAGTCACACCTATTTGTGGCTTCACTCTGAGCAGGTAGGATCATTGCATTGCAGCCACCTATGTGAGCACGGTGGAATGATGGCAGAGCCTTAGGGCAGGACAGATGCAGAGCCTACTGGCCCCCAGAGTAGGACACACTCCAGCAGTGACTCTGGTTTCAGAATGGCAGTATGCTGTAACAGCTTGGGTCATGTGTCAGGAGGCAGTGCACAATGTAATCTCCTCCTCTGGAACAGTGTAGCCACCTGAATTCTAAGCAGCTCCTCCAAACTGGGCTCAGGGCCTGTGAGGACTGCTGGATTCTTCCGTAGCAAAAACTGCAGGTGTCTGTGGTAGTAATGTGGGGTGTTGGGGGCCTCCTACTTACGTTTTCCTCACAAAGGGAAATCCCTCCTGACTCTGAGCTCATCTGATCCTGGCAGAAGAGATGGGGCAGCAGAGGTAGGGTGCCTTGCTGTTCTCTCTATGCTGCTATCCTCAGTTTCTGTGATCCACAGGGACTTCACCACTCCCTTGCTGTACTCCATCACGCTTCTTCACAGGCTCTGATTGTATTATAGTTGTTTATTTGTTCTTTTGGTCCTTTTTTGTGGGGAGGATAAGCGCCAGGCCATTCTAGTCAGTCATCTCGCTGCTGTCAGTCTGGGTTTTTAATTTTTTTATTTTTTTGAGGTAGTAAAAATGTTTTTTAATGAATTGTGGTGAAAGTTACACAACTCTTTGAATACAGTGAAAATCACTGAATTGTACATGTTACATGACTGAATTATTTGGTATGTGAATTATATCTCAATAAGGGTGTTAAAAAATAAAATTTTAAAAATTATCCTACTGAAACATGATAGGGGCATTCCAATAAGGAAGATGACATGAGAAATGCAGAATAGAGGTGAAAAAGTCCAGGACCTTTGGTGAAAGAGTCAACAGTTTAATAGAGTATGAAGTATGTAGAATTCTCAATGTTTCCCAGGACTCCCTAGCCCTGGTGTACATATATGTGCCCAGTTTTTAATCAAACACTGATCCAGATGTTGCTGCAAAAGGATTTTGCAGATGTAATTAAATCCTGAATAGTTGACTTTAGATTAATCAAAAGGAAGATTATCTGAGGTATACCCAACCTAATCAGGTCAATACTTGAAAGAAGTCAGAGAGATTCTAAGCAGCAGAAATTGTTCACTTGCTAGCTTTGAAGAAGCAGACAAGCAAGCTATGAACTGCTGTGAAGAGCTGAGAGGGATCTCTATGAGCCAAGAGCAGTCCTAGACAGGCAGTCAGCAAGTAAATGACAACTTCATTCCTATGTTTACAAGGGAGTGAATTCTGACAATAACCAGTGAGCTTGGAAGATGACTTCCAACCTTCTATGACATCATGGCCTTGGCTGTCCAGCCTGGTGAACAAGCTAATGATTTCAGCCTGGTGAAAAGCTAATCAGAGAAACCAACAGGCTTGTATCCAGACTTCTGACTCTTGGAAACTTTGAGATAATAAATGGATATTGTTTTAAGCCACTAAGTTTGTGGCAATTTGTTATACAGCAATAGGAAACTAATATAAGCGCTTAGTGAAAAAATGGAAGATGAGTCTAGAAAAATATAAAAAAATTCACTACTGCCTGGAGGCTTCAATGATTGGTTGTAATTAATTCTTTTCCTTTCAGCCCTGTTAGCATAAAAATGATGAAGGTGTTACCAACATTTACGTGCCTGACTTTCAAATTGTATTTAGAATATATACACACAGTTTCATCAATACCCACTTTTTCTTTGACTCAAGCTGTGAAGTTATTTTTGCCGTGTTTTCTTATAAGATGTGCATGGTTTTTTTTACATTTAGATAAAAATATGTTGGACATTTATGATAATGAGCTGAAATATTTTGTTCACCTTTCTGCTTTGGTGAATTTGGGAACATCAATTTTCAGACACCAACCTTTGATTTTAAAAGGTAACTGGTTTATTAATGTCTCTTGTGTCACCTTCCATGAACAGTGTGTAAAATCCAAGTTATATTTAAAAATAATGGCTGGGCGCAGTGTCTCAAGCCTGTAATCCCAGCACTTTGGGAGCCCGAGGCAGGTGGACCACGAGGTCGGGAGATCGAGATCATCCTGGCCAACATGGTGAAACCCTGTCTTTACTAAAAATATAAAAATTAGCTGGGCATGGTGATGCATGTCTGTAATCCTAGCTACTCGAGAGGCTGGGGCTGGAGAATTGCTTGAACCTGGCAGGCAGAGATTGCAGTGAGCTGAAATCGTGCCATTGCACTCCAGCCTGGGCAAAAAGAGCGAAATTCCGTCTCCAAAAACATTAATAAATAAATAAAAATAAAGTTTGTTGCTTTTTCTGAGAATTTTACATGTATCACAGGCATATTGTAGAAATTTTGGAAATTGCCAGGTACAGTGGCTGACATCTGTAATCCCAGCACTTTGGGAGGCTGAAGTGGGAGGATCACTTGAGGCCTGGAGCTTGGGACCAGCCTGGGCAACATAGTGAGATTAAAAAATTAGCTGGGGCCAGGCACAGTGGCTCAAACCTTAACCCCACCACTTTGGGAGGACGAGGTGGGTGGACTGCTTGAGTCCAGGATTCAAGACCAGCCTGGGCAACATAGCAAGACCCTGTCTCTATGAAAAATTTTTTAAAAATTAGCTGGGCATGGTGGTGTGCCTATAGTCCCAGCTACTTAGGGGGCTGAGGCAGGAGGATTGTTTGAGCCTGGGAGTTAGAAGCTGCAGTAAGCCAAGATCGTGCCACTGCACTCCAGCCTGGGTGACAAAGTGAGAACCTCTGTCAAAAAAAAAAAACAGCTGGGTGTAATGGTATGCACCTATAGTCCTAGCTACTTTGAAGGCTGAGGCAAGAGGATCACTTGAGCACCAGAGTTCAAGATTGCATAGAGCTATGATTGTGAGACTGCACTCCAGCCTGGATGACAGAGAACCTGTTTCAAAAAAAAAAAAATTTGAAAGCTTAAGAAAATAGTTATTTGCAACTGAAAAGTGCAATTTATGTGAAAATACAACAAATAACATGGTTAATTATTATACATCTTTAAACTCATCTTCATGTGTGTGTGTTTTTCCCTATTTAAATATTGCTCTATCTAAATATTTTACATATTATTATTATTTCCTGACATCGTATTATATAGCAATATATATGTAATAATTACAAATGTTCTGCAAAGTGAGAAAATACAAATCCAAAGAAGATAAGGTTTTTAAACTGCGTGTAATATTACCCTAATTATATATGCTTTTGTATATAAAAATGAAATATACTTCTCCAACTTGGTATGTGTTTGTCCTATTGCTGCTGCAACAAATTACCACAAATTTGGTGGCTTAAAACAATGCAAATTATTTTCTTACAATTCTAGAGGCCCCAAATCTGAAATGAATCTCACAAGGCTAAAATCAAGGTACTGGCAGAGCTGCATTCCTTCTGGAAGCGTTAGGGGAAAATTTATTGACTTGCCTTTTCTAGCATATATAAGCTCGCCACATTCACTAGCTTGTGACTCCCTTCCATGTTCAAAGTCAGCAGTGTAGCATCTTCACATCTCTCTTTGACTCTGAAAGTGATCGTCCTGCCTCGCTCTTTCATTCACAAGAACCCTTGTAATTACATTGAGTTCACTTGACTAATCCAGGATCCTTTCATCTCAAGGTCAGCTGATTAGCAACCTTAATTCTATCTGTGACCTTAATTTTCCCATTGCCATGTAATATATTCACATGTTCTGGGAATTAGAACACGGATGTTTTTGAGGGGTCATTATTCTGTGTATCACACTTGATATTTGCTTTTCACATAGCACCATGTCTTCCCATACTTGTTTACATTGAGATTTATCACTGTTCTTAATGATTTTGTAGATTCCTTTAGATGAATTAACCAATTTTTATTTTATCAGACTTTTATTTTTTGGCTCTTGCTGTATTTATTATTTTCTTGTTTTTATTTTTATAAATTGGTAACAATTGGCATTGTCATTCAATAATTTATTTGTACATCTTTTTCATCTTTTTACTCATTCTACATGGAATAGTCAAAAACTAATTTTTTGTGTAACAGTATGTGATGTCTACATATGAAAAGCCTTAAATATCAGAATGATCAAAAGTAGTTCTGGAATCAGAATGTTGAGGTTCAAATTCTTGTCTCATTACTTACTGTTTGTTTGACCTTAGACAAGTCACATAATCACTACAAGCCTCATTTGTAATAACATCTATCATTAAGGTGGTTGTGAGAATCAAATGTATTGATTTCTGTAAAGTGCTTGGAGGACAAACTGACCTATAGGACAGAATCATTTATGGCTCTCATTATCATGGGCCAAGTGCTGGGCTAGGTGTTGTGTATGCAATCATAAACACAAAACACTCATAATCCCTGCCTTTCTGGAGTGTAAAATCAATTGACCCATGCATCTTTAGCAACAAGTACATGTATATCTAAATGATAAATTCCTGAGCACAGAATTGCTATGTAAAACAACTACATAAATTAAGTGCTATTTGGTAAATATAACAAAGAGAGTAATTATATGATCTTTCCAGCATAACTCATTTGGTTTTCCTTTATCACTTTGTTAGATAGAACATACATAATAATGCTACATAGTCATACATGACTGGCATTCCAGTGGTGATTATAATTTTAATGAGAATAATTTAATGTGGACTGGGTTTGAAATCAGGTTGGCAGATGATTTGGAAGAAAAAAATATATTTTCTCTTATCTTGTAGAAATAAAACTCTTATTTGATAGGATTTTGAATTATTTATATAACTCATTATTCTTTCTTTTTTTTTTCTTTTACTTTTTTTTTTTTTTTTTGAGACAGGGTCTCACTCTCTTGCCCAGGCTGGAGTGCAGTGGTACAGTCATAACTCACTGCAACCTTCACCTCCCCAGCTCAAGCAATCCTTTCACCTCAGCCTCCAGAATAACTGGGACTACAGGTGTGAGCCACCGCACCTGGTTAATTTTTGTATTTTCTGTAGAGATGGGCTTTCACCACGTTGCCCAGGCTGGTCTTAAACTCCTGCACTCAAGCCACCCCCCTGCCTCAGTCTCCCAAAGTGCTGGGATCACACGTGTCAGCCACCATGCCCGGCCTCATTATTCAAAAATGTATGTTGACTCCTACTGAATTTGTGTTTGTTATCTACTGAGAGGTTGTTATGGACTTTTTCCTTCTCCATGATTTATGAATATATCAAACATTTTCAATATATTTCCTAATTTGTAATTATCCCAGAAAATTCTGGGATAATAATACCCTCTTCCAAGAGTATTATTTCCAATATGGCTACATTCTTACTTTGTCATAGTCTTAGCTCTGTGATGTAGAAAACAATGCATGAGTCTAAAATGTACTGTTGGTATCATGTTATTGGATAGTGCAATCTCTGGGTGGCAGGGCTCAATGAAAGCATAAAATGAGGCAGGGAAAGAGAGATAATAAATATAAGGGCACATGTTCTTGAACAGTTTCAGCTTAGTACTCAGCAAGACTAATTCTTGGTTTTGGAAGGCATCTTTGGAAACTTTAAGCAATATGGCAGCCAGGAAAAAGGAAGGGAGAATGTAATCTCCCACTTGGCCCATGATAATAATAGCCATAAATGATTCTGTACTGTAGGTCAGTTAGCAGTTAGTCCTCCAAGCACTTTACAGAAATCAATACATTTAGTTCTCATAACTACCTTAATGATAGATGTTATTACAAATGAGGCTTATAGTAATTATGTGACTTGTCTAAGTTCAAACAGACAGTAAGTGAGAAGTGTAACCCCCACTCCTCCCTGTCTCCCATATCTTGTCAGCAAAGTCCCCTCCAAAAAGCCATAAGTCATGTGTACTTTCATGTCGAGGTACCTGTCATCTCCAGGTAGTCACTGAGTAATCGAGAGTCTGTGTGACAGTATTCTGAATGCACTGATGCAGAATTTACCGTCCTTACTGGGTAGCCTCACACAACCTGTGAGACTCCTTCACCTATCATGATGTCATTAGAAACTAAAGAGTCATCTGCATTTAAGATACAAGCATCTGAGAGAGAGAAAGAGAGAGAGAGAGAGAGTGTGTGTGTGTGTGTGTGTGTGTGTGTGTGTTGGTTGTGGCGGAGAGCAGAGGGGAAAAATGATTGAATGATTTTACTAAAGATCATCCAGTACAATCATGTGGTGTTAGTCCCTAAATGTATGTTCGACACTCTTTAAAATTTTGCCTTAGTATATTTTCCAAATTCTTTGTATTTATTTATTTTAATTGTTATGGAAAAATATTTTAGACACTATACATTTATTTTGTATTGTTTGTATTCACCCAATGTGTGTGTTTTAAAATATTTACAATATTTTAAAATTCATTCAGTGAGGTATCTGAAATTCTGAAGTGCTGGTTTTTTAGGCTGTGTGATTTTTCATAATTCTTTGGTCATTTAAAAAAATGTAGGAAATACTTGCTAAGCTAGTACATGCTAAATTTAATATGTGAAATAAAAGAACTTCTTAAAATCACTGAAAAGTTTATGCTCAAAATTGTATTGTTTTATTCTGTATTCTAATATTTTATTTTTTTATTGTTGTATATTATCACCAAACTAGTTGTGTCCAAAGAATGTAAAGGTGGTTTAATGTAACTTTCCACATTTAACAAATTAGATAAGAAAGTCATATAATTATTTCAATTGATGCAGGAAGATTATTTTATAAAATTTCATACTGTTTATGATTTTTAAAAAAAGATTCTGAGTCAACCAGGAGTAGAAGAAAACTTGGTTAACTGTTTAAGGATATCTGCAAAATATATTCATAATAAGGAAAATTTGGAAATGTTTCCTTTTAAGTAAGGAATTAGCAATAAGCCTAGTATATCATTGCTGATGTAGGGCATGGGCACAAAATTAGCATCATGCAATGTAACTGTAAAGTAGGGTTTTCTGAAGGAAAGTCACAAACAGAGAGGTGGGCTAGACAGAATGATAAACTATCCTCTGCTTAATTTGAAGAGAGCAGCGCCAGGCAGGGTGCATTTAAGTGATAAACTTAATTTAAGTACCGTTGTTGATCTTTGACTATGAGCTAATTTTTGCTTGATCTTCATGTCTATAAGGCTAGATATGAGGTAGATGACTCAACTTGGGAATATTGTCTGTAGAGAGAATGTACATTGGCTTCTGCTAGATATCAGATATTTATTTTATTTTTTATTATATTTTGTTATTTTGTTTCTATTTTCCCCTGGGCTTGGACCACTCCCTTAGAAGAACTCAGTTAAAATGAAAGAGTGTCAGTTTAATCTTCCTCCACTTTGCTACTAGGTCCATTAGTAAGTACCTCTATTGACAGTCTATGCAGTTTTTATATAATATTTTTGAATATTTTCCTTAATTCTTCGAAACCCACCAATGCATTTTACCATGAGAAGTTTACTCAGGGTACTTGGCCTTTTTGTTTCTTTATCACCATCTTATTAAGGGAAATTTCAAATATATGTATACAAGAAAAAAGAGTAATATAGTAAACACTATGCAACTGTCTTCCAGCTTCTGAAATTATCTTTAACTCAGTACCAGTCTTGTTTTGGTTGTATATGACCCACCTTCCCTACTTTGAATTATTTTGAAGTAATCCCAGATATCTTATTGGCTGCACAGGTATCAGTTGGGGGTTTTCAGCCTGTGTTCTAGTCAACACACAGTAGATAATTTTCCCATGTGTAATGCAGTCTACCTAGGTGACTCACTTATAGACTCTTACCTAATTATTTTTAAATGAGTAGATGTATGCACACAAATATGCACAATTCTCAAATGGTGAACCAAAATCTCCCTTCATTTCTCACAATCAGGAAACATGAAAATGCAGTTGAATGAGAGCAGTGTTATAGAATAAATTTTAGTCAGAAACAGTAACTATATTTTTCTTTTATACATAATATTGCATGAAGTAAACTGTGATGGATGTATTTAATAGGCTGCATTCAAATAGTAAAGCAGAGTTGGGGGTGTTGGCTCACTCCTGTAATCCCTGCACTTTGGGAGGCTGTGGCGGGAGGATCACTTAAGCCTAGCAGTTTGAGACCGGCTTGGGCAACAGAGGGAGACCCCATCTCTCCAGAAAAAAAACATTATATATAAATATATATAAGTTATCCAGGCATGGTGGCATGTTTCTTTGTAACCCCAGCTTCTTGGGAAGTTGAGGCAGGAAGATCACATGAACCCAGGAGTTGGAGGTTGCAGTGAGCTGTGATTGTGTCACTGCACTCCAGTCTGGGTGACAGAGTGAGACCCTGTCTCAAAAAAAAAAAAAAAAACAAAAACAAACAAACAAAAAAGTAAAGCAGTAATATCAGAAAGCAGCTTCTTATTCTACTTTTGGTCCTCAAACCTGTTCTTTTGTATTTCTTTTTGCAACCCAATGGAAATATCTCTGGCGGATTTCATAGTTTTCCGATCACTTGAGACTATAACAGACCTATTATTTTTAGGTATTTAATATACCAGCATAATAATTATTGTTTGCCCAATTACTTTAGAAACTTAGAGAGGGTTCTTGTAGTATTTGTCCTTTTCTTTCTCTCTCCCTGCTCAACTTCCTCTCCTCACTTACTCCTCTAACTATTCCTCACCACTCAGGACACTAGGCTCTGGCAGGGAGAAAGGATGAGACTTAGCTAATAATATTTACACTTGTCACTTGGTGAAATGTCCTGCTTCATGACAAGCATTTCAATGCTGGCTCATTTAGGGAAATATTATTGTTTTGTTTTTCTGAGATTTCTGAGATTACCTCCACACCACACAGTAAAATTATTTGAGGTAGATTAAAAAATAAGGTGGACATATACACCATGGAATACTATGCAGCCATAAAAAATGATGAGTTCATGTCCTTTGTAGGGACATGGATGAAACTGGAAACCATCATTCTCAGTAAACTATCACAAGGACAAACAACCAAACACCGCAGGTTCTCACTCACAGGTGGGAATTGAACAATGAGAACACATGGACACAGGAAGGGGAACATCACACTCCGGGGACTGTTGTGGGGTGGGGGGAGGGGGGAGGGACAGCATTAGGAGATATACCTAATGCTAAATGATGAGTTAATGGGTGCAGCACACCAACATGGCACATGGATACATATGTAACAAACCTGCACATTGTGCACATGTACCCTAAAACTTAAAGTATAATAATAATAAAAAAATAAGATGGAATTGCACTTGATTCTATAGCTATTCCCTCTAAACCTTGCCCTGCTATTGCCCTTGTACCTAGATTGCCTCCTGCCTCAAGACTTTGTTAGTTGAGAGCATAGGGACGTTTAAATTTTTCCCCTGAAGATTGGATAATTTGAGTCTATAAAACAAATTAATGGCCAGATTAACAGGAAAAAGGCATACAAATTTTATTAACATGCATACACGATGAGAGTCATACAAATATGAAAAACTCTATGCAATGGCCAGATGGTTGATACCCTTCCCTCCCTCCCTCCCTCCCTCCATTCTTCTCTTCCTCCCTTCCCTACCTCCTTTTCTTTCTTTTCTTTCAGGGTCTCACTCTGTGGCCCAGGCTGGAGTGCAGATCATGGCTTACTGCAGCCTCCACCACTCAGGTTCAAGTGATCCTCCCACCTCTGCCTCCTGAGTACATGGAACTATAGGCAACCACCACCACACCCAGCCAATTTTTAAATTTTTTGTAGAGATGGGGTCTTACTATGTTGCCCGGGCTGTTTCATAACATTATGAAGTTACAGAAAAAATACAGGCTTGAGGCATGGCCAAATAAGTTGTGGTGGCAAGACAGGTTATGGGAGGGAAAACGGAGGAAAGGATTGACTGGCCAAGTTGGTCTTGTTAGGTACATGAAACCACACAGTAGCAGCTCTCAGAAAGAATAGATGGGCGTCAGACTCTCAGTTAATCTTTCCTAGATCCAGACAAGAAGGAGCTTCAGAGACAGACTATTTGCATCTGTTGTTTACTTCACTTTATTTCCTCTATAGGTACAAATCTCTCTCACGAAAGACAGCTTTGCAGGGCTACTTCTGTCTGCAAGACCTCTGAACATCCATCTCAAAATATGTCAAAACAGTATATTTTGGGGTGAAATATTTTTAGTTTCCTTCAAGAGGCAGCCATCAGCCTCAATCTTTCTAAACTCTAGAGAATTGCTGTCAAGCTTTTCAAAGGATTATATCACACACTGCTTGGGTATAAGCACAGGCTGGTCTAGAATTTCTGCAGGTCATTGAATGCAGCTGGTGAATAGGAGGGAGGTTCCCTAATTATGCCCAGGAGATCTCTTAGGAACCCCTCTTATTTGGCATAGGTGAGAATGTCCCCTCCTCCCTTACCCAATGGGGATGGGAGAGAAAATATTACAGTTCTCTCCATGCTTGTATATTTCTTCCAAAAACATCTACCCTCTCTAATAAATTTTTACCTGTGTTTTAAATAAGGTAGAAGAGAGTGAAAAGGTTAGTTCAGCTTTGCCATCTAGTATTATCAAACAGTTTTCTTTAGAATATGGAGTTTCATATCCGTCATTATTATTAACTTTAGGTGCAGAGACAATAGGAATCTCTTATACTTTATGTTGTAATTATTACATATTATTTGCAACATTCCTCACAAATCATGTGATCTGACCATGTGACAGAGCTTCTAGACTATCCTTTATTACTTTACTATAGAAAGATTTAGATCATTTCCTTGGCAAGAGGACAATTAATATCAGCAATTAAGTAGTTTCTAGGTATTAGTACTATCCTAATCACTTTTTTAGATCACCTCATGTAATCTTCAAAATTATATTATGAGGTAGATATAACAGTTATTATATTTATACCACTTTAGTAGCATTAACTGAGAGTAAATTGCTTACAATTGCACAGCTATCCAGTGGCCGAACTAAGATGCAGACCCAAGACCATTTGAATATTGGATCCATCCTCTAAAAAATAAATCATAGTATACTATGAATGGCTTCTGGCTATATAATATTTCTTAGATCAGGTTCTCATGTGTTTGTTGTGCTGTAGGAGTTATTAATCTGATTGATCATCCATTCACTCTCTTGTAGGAATACAAGAATTTTTCAATCTGCTGGATTTTGAAACTGAAAAAAAATTTTTACTATATTTCTTCTCTCAAGTGCAGGCTAATAGATTTTATAATACTCTTAGAAGTGCATGTGATTAATCATTTCTATATTTTTCATTTCTAGCTGTAATATTTTCTCTAAGTTTGTACTCTTATTCCAGGAGAGTAGAAGGGTTAGAATCTTTCTCATGATTATCATATCTTCAACAATAAACATTTATGTGGCAATTCTTATATGCAAGATACTATACTAATCAGAATGCAAATAAATTCATGACATGATTTCTGACTTTATGGAGTTCACAGATCTAGTTAAAAGTGACATGAAACCTATACAGAGAAAAGTTAAAAGAATAATTTACTGTGTGTTAACAAAGTAGATTTCTACCAAAAAAAAGGCAATAAATGCTTTAAGAGGTCAAGAGTTGTATTGAATCAGTCTGATCAGGAAAAACTTCCTATATCGGAACTTTTATGCTTGATCATTATATAAATAAATAATGGTTGTGAGAGGAGAAAACCATTTCAGACAAAGGAAACAATGAGGTACTAAGTAGAGAGTCAGGCTTATACAAATAATCTTTGAAGAAATTGTTGCATAGTCCCTATTCTAAAGTAGTGGGGATAAATCTAGATAATTAAGATATAGTTCTTAAGTGTTGTAACGTCTTAAAATGTGGAATAACTCAAGATCTGTAGAATGAGAAGGATAGATTTAAGAATATTGAGCTGTTAGAGGATTGGGAGGAAAGAAACTAAAGAAGAAGAGCAATAGAAAGCTATCTATGGTAAAGAAAATGGTTCCAACAATCTAAACATCCTGTTTATATCTTTGATAAGCTTATCCTTATTTTCACTTATGTTATTATACTTTTTTACCTCCCAAGGAAAAACATACAGGTGAACAAGAGCATACCCATGAGAGCCAGAGGGTCTGATTTGAACCTCTGTGCATTAGTTGTCTGCAGTAGATAGAGTTTAACTAAAACATGATGATGGAGGAAAAAATAGTAATCGAATAAAAGGTATTCTCTCTGAAAGTTTGGTCGACAAATGGGTTCTTAAACTCATCTACATGTCAACAAAATATGAGTAATATGAATATTTTGGACAACTGGAAAACCCTAAGCAATAAAAAGGCACACAGAGCAATCAGCAAGAAAATTAAATACGCCAGCTCAAGGCCACAATTTCCAATTTTCTAATTTAAATTTCATTTAAATATTCTAACACTCTCCATTAGACAGTTCATCTAAAAGCTATTGCAGTCCTTTAAGAAATGACAAATATTAGGCCAGATGCAGTGGCTCACGCCTGTAATCCCAGCACTTTGGGAGGCCGAGGTGAGTGGATCACGAGGTCAGGAGTTTGAGACTCACCTGGTCAATATGGTGAAACCCTGTCTCTGCTACAAATATAAAAATTAGCCAAGCATGGTGGCAGGCACCTATAATCCTAGCTACTCGGGATGCTAAGGCAGGAGAATTACTTGAACCCAGGAGGCGGAGGTTGCAGTGAGCCCATACCGTGCCACTACACTCCAGCCTGGGTGACAGAGCAAGACTCTGTCTTGGGGAAAAAAAAAAAAAAGAAAGAAAGAAAGAAAGAAATGACAAATATTTCCTCATGACAAAAAATACTGATAAAATATTGTTCTTTCTATTACTCATCTCTCCATGACTTGCTAGGCCTTGGTGAGGTAGTTATAGCTGATTTATAGAATGAGAGAGAATCTTTTGTTTTAATAAGACACTGAGGTTCAGGAATATTTGTTGTAACAGATTACCCTAACCTAGCTACCCAGCAGCAACGTTATATATTAATTTAATTGTTTTTCTTTCCCTCCATCCCTCTTTTCCCATATGGCAAGTCATGAGAAGATGTTCCTCTCCTCCCAACTACATGACTGCAGTTGCCATGCTCACCTCCTCCAGAAACTGGAGGTAGTCTAGTCAGTGAGCAAAAGTTCCAAAGCACTTGGAGAACAAAGATGAAAAACAATTATATTTGAAAATTATTTGTACTTTAGTAATATCCCCAGTGTGTCCTGTGCACATTAAAATTTGAACTTCGCTGCTTTAGACCTATACTGTCCAAAGTGGCAGCCAATAGTCATATATGGTTTCAAGAACGTAAAATGTTGCTCTCAGAATTGAGACGTGCTATTAAGGGAAAATATATACCAGATTTCTAAGACTTAGAATGAAAACAAAAATATATATATGTAATGTCTCAGTAAGATTTTTCTTTTGATCAAATGATATTTTGTATATGTTGAGTTAATAAAATGTGTTATTAAAATTGATTTCATCTCTTCCTTCTTAGTTAATGTGGTGACCATAACACTTAAAATAACATATGTAGTTCCCATGATGTTTATATTGGACAATATTTTTCTAGACCATCAAATGCCCTGGAGATAAACCTTAAAGAACTTATATTTTCCTTTGAGTTTGCATGTGATTTGATCATGTTTTGTTAGGAGCAAAATATAATTCACATGGTCTTTGACTTTCGTTTATCAGATTCTGTACACCTAACATTGTGGTATATCATACATTTTTTATACCTTATTTAATTTCAAACATTTGATAAGCATCTATTATGATCTGGGAACTGTGATAACTATCAGGTAGACAGTGAAGAAAATAATAAGGTCCCTTTCTTGTAGTAATTTGTAGTCTACTAAATTAAGACAACTTAGTAAAGTATAGTAAAGTGTAATGAGGGCATGCAATGTATAGCATAATAAGGAAAAATAGGGCTGGGGGATGGAAATAGCTGACAGTCACATTTCTCAGGATTATGAAAGAATTGTAGGCAGGCTAACAGCAAAGAAGATAGTTGCTTAAAATCAACTTTCTTTTTTTTTTTTTTTTTTTTTTGAGACAGAGTCTGGCTGTCTCCCAGGCTGGAGTGCAGTGGCGCGATCTCGGCTCACGGCAGGCTCCGCCCCCCGGGGTTCACGCCATTCTCCTGCCTCAGGCTCCCGAGTAGCTGGGACTACAGGCGCCCACCACCTCGCCCGGCTAATTTTTTTTGTATTTTTAGTAGAGACGGGGTTTCACTGTGTTAGCCAGGATGGTCTCGATCTCCTGACCTCGTGATCCGCCCGCCTCGGCCTCCCAAAGTGCTGGGATTACAGGCGTGAGCCACCGCGCCCGGCCAAATCTTAATATTAAGGTATCTCCTGTTCTCTATTCTTATAGAAACACTAGCCTTACCACTTACCAGATAGCTTCTGAATTTGATCATTTTTTGAAATAAAAACAAAACAGAATTGTATTTTGAGTTTTACTACATTGACCTTGGCGCATTTTTTTGAATGGCATGTTCTCTCAGGAAACAGATCCTTTATTCAGCTGCATTGGAAGTGTGGTGCCTTCAATCATTCACTGATTGCTGTTCTGCTCATTAGTGGCTCCAGTGTTCTGCACTGACTAAACTCACAGTATGAATTATTATTTGGTGCCTTAGGCAGGGGTATTTAAGAACTATCTGAGGGGAATGTGTATTTTCTACATATATTTTTATAGTTTCTGTAGTATAGTTTTACATATATAGGGTAAAGCTCAATGTTAGATAAAAAGCTGACTTATTTCCTTTGTGATTAGACATATATATTAGACTTTAGTGAGGATAACTACATTTTCTTTGATTTAGACCTTATTTCCCAAAGACACTTAAGCTCTTAAGATAAAAAAAAATACGCATAATTATATTTTTCTTTGAACAGATCATTTGTGACTTTCATCATCAGGCAGGTGACACTATACCCCTTTTTACACCTAGGTTGAGAGCACCTACATTTGTGGAGAAACTTTAAGCTTGACAATGACAGGTTTATGCAACCTATATGAAGGAAATACGAATATTTCATTTTAAAATACACTTCCTTGGCATGTTTTGAGATGGCTGTTCAGAGAGCCAGTAAGTAAACAGCAGTAGCCCACCAAAGCTGTCTTTTGTGGGAGAGATTTGCATCTGTAAAGAATCTGCATTGAGGCCACCAGGCCTTTCTTTGTCCAGATCTAGGAAAGATTTCCTGAGCGTCTGGTACCTTTAAAGGTCTGAAAGAAACATTTACTGTTTGTTTTCTTTGAAGGCTGCTAGCTGTGAAGCTTCATGTATACATCAAGAGCACCTTTGCTAGGTAAGCCTCCTCTTTCCCCACTTGCCATAACCTGTCTTGCCACTATCACCTGATTTATCTCTATAACCTGTTTTTGGCCATGCTCTGATGCCCCCATTTTTTCTGTAATCTCAAGGTGGTATATAAGTTTCTGTACCCCTTTGAGAGGTGAGGGTAATCACTGTGGTTCACAGAGCTGATTTTTCAGTGAATCTTCAGAAGGCAAAGAAAGCAAATAGTGGGGAAAGAAATGAGAGATTCAGAAAATCCTAGAAAGTCTAGAACAAGTACTTTCCATTCTGGAATAAATAGCAGTTAATGCCTCAACCCAGTGACAGCCCATAAGAAACCTTAGATTAGCCTACTCAGAATATTTAGAATCTCCAGGAAGAAAAGACCTATTCCAGTGGTTACAATCAGGAGTTAAGTGCTAGGGAAATTCAGAGACTCTCTAGGAAAAAAATGTCCCTGCAAATGGATTTGTGTATGTCCATGAATAAGGGCCAGGTTTGCAACTTTCATTAACTTATGGAAAATAGAGATTCAAATTTTGTGCTAAGGCATATTTATTAGCTCCCTCAAAATGGGGAGGATTTATCTTCCCATACCTGTTCAAAAGTTCCATTTATTTTTAATTCTAATTGTTCTAATTTTTTATATCTAATTTTTAAATTGCCTCAGTGGAAGAAGTGGAGCATTTGAATTAAAATAATACAGAAAAAAACAATTCTGACTCTTGGCTTCTGACAGGATGAGCATAGGAAGCTGGCTTTTTTTTCCCAGATCTTAACCTGGGAGATGCCACAAAAGCAAGAAATGAGTTGACAGATCTCAGAACGCTGAAACCTAGAGAAGCCCTTAGAGAGGCAGAAGGTGGTGAGTTCTGATGTCAGATTAGAAGAAGGCCAGAGTCACAGGGACAGACAGAAGAAGAGCATTGTTGTTGTTCCTTTTTTCTCCAAATTGCCTGATGGTATCACTCCGCACCTGTCCCATTACTTATAACATTTAAAAAAAAAAAAAGAATAATAAGCAAAGTAGAAGGGAGGAGGTGTGGGATTAGTAAATTGGCTGTGATGAAGAAGAAGAAAAGGTAGAGATAGAGTGATCAGCCTTTGTGATTTCTGTCCTTGTCTTTATTCCCTGTGCCCTCAGTTGTCCCAGTGCTTAAAACCCAGAGGAGAACTCCCTGGGTGTGAGCAATGCCCAGTGAAGTAAAAAAGTCTTCTGGCTGAGTATGTGTTGAGGCAGGAAAATGGAGTGAGTTGATGTGCTCAGACAGTAACAAAAGAGCTTCTCTACATTGAGAAACATTTTCCACACCCACTTCCTGAATTCATCTTGAAATATATAATTCAGAGTTTGGATGGTACCAGTTTTCTGGGCTATATATTCCCAGCCAATGTAGCTGATATTCCTGAGAGATTATTAACTCAAAGAATAGGAAATTTTAGATTTCTAATTTTGTATAAAACTACTACTAATAATAGAAAAGGAAGGAAGAAAAAATAGGACAAAAAGTATAAATAATTGGACAGACTTCCCTTGCCAAATCAAAATTAAGCATTAGAAATATCTGAAACATATAATTAAAAATATTGGGACTATGAAAAAGAAGTAAGCAGTCAAAAGAAATAACCAAATGAAAATATTATGTAAAACTTTAAATACAGTAATAGCCAAAATACAAAATGGATGATAATAAAATACTGAACCCCTGAAATAGTTCCAGGTTGAGATGTTTTTATAGATTAGTCTTTGCAAACTCTCTAAAATATATAATCCCTTTCTCTCACTCATTACACAGAAAAGAGTTTTACTGATTCTTCAGAGAAACAGAACCAATAGGATGATATAAACATAGAAATTGATTCAAAATTGGCTTCGTAGTCCCAGCTACTCAGGAGGCTGAGACATGAGAATCACTTGAGCCTGGAAGGCGGAGGTTGCAGTGAGCTGAGATGCACCACTGCACTCCAGCCTGGGCAACAGAGTGAGACTCTCAAACAAAAAACAAATTTAAATTTGTAATGAAATAAAAATTTAAAAATAGAAAAAAATGTAAAGTGTTTTTAAATTTATTAAGTTCCAAAATGGTTTATTCCTAGAATGCTGGCATGATATAATGTCATAAAATCTAGTAAGATGACATGTACATGCACACACACACCCCTTTGGTAGCTAAATTTAACAAAGTAAGTTGCTTAGTTTTGAGTGTTTTCATCATAAAATGCTGTTGGAGATTTACTGAAATTTTTTCGGTATTAGTTGGAAAAAGTTTGTTTTTACTCCTTACAGAACTTTTGTGGCAAGTCATCTTACTTACAGCCTACTTAAAAGAAAAAATGTCTCAAAACATTTCAACTAAAAAAAAAGGATGTGCGTTATTACCACTACTTCTTACAATATACTGAAACTTCTAGATGAAGCATTAAGTCAGAGGAAATAAGAAATAGAGGTATAGGATCCAATTAATAATGATTTCTTGATTTATTTTGCTTATAAAAGACATCATAACAGCGTACATATATAAATATACATAGTCCTATAAATTCAGCAGTTAGCCTATCCAAAATAAAAGTTCAAAAGTTCACTGTGTTCCGAGGGTATTATTTCCAATATGGCTACATACCCCCTACCAGACCAACTTGTCCTTATAACTAAAAACAGCAAATAAAAAATTAAAAAGATGCCTAGAAGGCACTGGGAGTAGCAGGCAGATACTGAAGGGAAGAAGGGAACTTACACTCTTAGGAAGGAAATGGCATTGAAAGAGTTTCCCTATGCTTACAGCTTTTAATGTAAGGACAGAGTATAGAATATCAATAGTAAATGTATTGGTTTGATGAGAAGGTCTAGGTTGTAGAAATCATTGCAACAGCAACTATAAACAGAGGCCGTGAAATCCAAGAAAGAATAGAGACAGATAAGGGAAGCCTCAATTTTTGATATAATTTTGCTCAAACTATTGGTTAATTCATGAACCGTAAATGCCTGCAGATGACTCCAAGTAGCACAGGTAAGCTTAGAAAAAACAAACAGAAATCACAACACAAAAACTGTTTTGAGTCCCTTCTCATCATTAAGAAAATACTCTTTAGAAGAACCTAATAGAATTCAATTTCTAAGACATGTTATACACAATGCACAGGATGCAATCCAAAATTTCTCAACATATGTAAAACAGAAAAACTTTAGTATTCACAAAAGACAAGTAATCAATGAAGACAAAACCCAAGGCGAATTAGATGTTGGAACTAATATATAAGCATAGAGTGATTACCCCAAGCTACTACTTGACTAGTTCTGCATAATTAAACTCTTGTCTGCTGCAATACTGTGGTGTCAATGAACTGGTTTTATTTGTGCAGCAAGCCGGAAGAACATGTTGGGCAATTACACTTTCCATTTACTATCAGGAACAAGGCAAGTGTGTGCCCCCTCATGACTCCTATTCAATATCATGCTAGAAATTTTAGCTAATGCAATAAAACAATAAAAGGAAACAAAAGGTATACATTTTGTAACGGAAGACATAAAACTGTCTTCTTCATATAAGACATTATTGTCTTTGTAGACAATCTCAAGTAATTGGCAGCTTTCCTGGAATTAGTAAGTGGTTGTAGTAAGGTTTCATGATACAAAGTTAATATACAGAATTAAATTGCTTTCTTACAAACCAGCAATGAAAAAATGTAAAATGAAATGAAAAACACAATATCTTTACATTAGCAACAAAAATAAAATACTTAGTATAAATATCACAAACTATATAACACATATATTTCCCCTATATGAGGAAATCTAGAAAAATCTGATTAAAGAAATCAAGAAGATATAAATAAATTGGTTAATATTTTATATTCATGGATAGAAAATCTCAGTATTATTAGATTGCCAGGTTTTTCCAATGTGACTTATGGATTCAATGCAATACCCATTAAAATCTCTGCAAGTTATTTTGTGCATATCAGCAAACTGATTCTGATGTTTTCAGGGAATAGTAAAAGACCTAAAATAGCAAAAATAACATTGAAGAACAACAAAGACATAGGACTGACCCTACCTGACTTTAAGACTTAATATAAAGCTATAGTAATCAAGATAGCATGGTATTTATAAAATAATAGACAGATAGATCAATGGTACAGAAGAGAGAGTCCAGAAATAGAATCACACAAATTCACTCAATTGATCTTTGACAAAGAAGCAAAGGCAATACAAAGGATAAAGGACAACCATTTCAACAAATGGTGTGAAACAATTGAACATTCTCATGCTAAAATTTGAAGCTAGACAGAGATCTGGTAGTTTCCACAATAATTAACTAAATATGGATCAGAGATGTAAATATACAACTCAACATTATCAAACTTTTAGAAGTTACTTTTAAGTAAATGAAAAGACAAGTTATGGACGGAAAGAAAATTTTTCAAAATGTATATCTAATAGGAGACTTGTATCCCAAATATAAAAGACTTCTTAAAACTTAATAAGAAAACAACCCAATTTAAAAAATGGGCAAATGATCTAAACAAACACTTCAACAAATAAGATATACAAATGCCAAATAAGCATATAAAGAAATGCTCAGCATCATATATGAATAAGAAATTGCATATTAAAACAATAATGTGGGAGCATTATACATTGTGAGAATGTGTAACAACAGGAATTCTTATTCATTGCTGATAGGAATGAAAAATCATACAGCCGCTTAAAACAAAGGGTTTGGCAGTTTCTTACAAGACTAAATATACTCATCATACAATTCAGCAGTCATGATGTTAAAGTACTTTTTTCAGATTAAAACACGTTTTCCCCTATACCTATGACTGTTGAATTGATATTTAGATTATGTAATGAATGTTTGAAAATCAATGAGAAAAGTGAAGGAAACCATTTAGAAAGCAGGTAACTGATATAGTATGCTATTATTATAAAAAGAAATTTTGATGTCCAGAATGTATATTATAAGGCTCTTGGACTATTTTATAAGCAGAGAAATGCAAATTAAAAGAATGCTATGGCTGTTTTGGCAATCAGAATGGCAGACAATAGAAAATCTGAGAAATAGAGAGACTGAGAAATAGAAAGTCTGAGAAAATAGAGAGACTGAGTACAAATGTGAAACTTCATGTACTGCTGATGGGATTGTTGATTGAGATAGCCACCAAAAAAACAATCATCAAATGGTTAGTGAAATTGAGCACATTTATGTCCTAGACATCAGCAATCCCAATATAGATACATAAATCAATAGATCATTAGATATAGATGAATAGTCAAAACAACTTATTGTATTACTCCATTCTCACACTGCTAATGAAGACATACCTGAGACTGGGTAACTTATAAAGAAAACAGGTTTAATTGACTCACAGTTCAGCATGGCTGGGGAGACCTCCAGAAACTTACAGTGGTGGTGGAATGGGAAGCAAACACATCCTTCTTTACATGATGGCAGGATAGAGAAGCACCAAGTGAAAGGGGAAATGCTCCATGTAAAACCGTCAGATCTCATAAGAACTCACTCACTGTAACAAGAACAGAATGTCGGTAACTGCCCTAATGATTCAATTACCTTCTGCTGGGTCCCTTCTACAACATGTGGGGATTATGAGAACTACAATTCAAGATGAGAATTGGGTGGGGACAGAGCCATACCACATCATTCTATCCTTGGCCCCTCCCAAATCTCATGTCCTCACATTGCAAAACACAATCATGCTTTTCCAATAGTCCACCAAAGTCTTAGCTCATTCCAGCATTAACCCAAAAGTCCAAGTCCAAAGTCACATCTGAGACAAGGAAAGTGCCTTCTGCCTATGAGCCTGTAAACACAAAAGCAAGTTAGTTACTTCCTAGATACAATGGAGGTGCAGGCATTTGGTAAATACACCCATTCCAAATGGGAGAAATTGACCAAAACAAAGGAGCTCCAGGCCCCATGCAATTTCAAAATCCAACAGGGCAGTCAATCTTAAAGCTCTGAAATGATCTCCTTTGACTCCATGTCTCACATCCAGGTCATGCTGATGCAAGAGGTGGGTGCCCACGGCCTTCAGCAGCTCTGCCCCTGTGGCTTTGCAGGGTACAGCCCTCTTCCTGGCTGCTATCACAGGCTGCTGTTGAGTGTCTGCAGCTTTCCCAGGTGCATGGTGCCAGCTGTCAGTGGATCTACCATTCTGGGGTCTGGAGGAAGGTGGCCCTCTTCTCAGAGCTCCACTAGGCAGTGTCCCAGTGGAAACTGTGTGGGGGCTCCAACCCTACACTTTGTTTCCATACTACCCTAGCAGAGGTTCTTCATGAGGGTCCTGCCCCTGCAGCAGACTTTTGCCTGGATATCCAGGTATTTCCATACATCCTTTGAAATCTAGGAAGAGGTTCCAAGTCCTCAATTCTTGGCATCTGTGAACCCACAGGCTCAATACCAGGAGGAAGCTGCCAAGGATTGGGGCTTGCACCTTGTGAAGCCATGGCCCTAGCTGTACCTTGGTCCCTTTTAGCCATGGCTGGAACACAGAGCACCAAGTCTTGAGATGGCACAAAACACCAAGGCCCTGGGCCATGCCTACAAAACCATTATTTCCTCCTAGATCTCTGGGCCTGTGATTGGAGGGGCTGCTGGAAGACCTCTGACATGTCCTGGAGACATTTTCCCCATTGTCTTGGTGATTATATATATTTGGCTCCTCATTACTTATGCAAATTTCTGCAGCAGACTTGAATTTCTCCTCAGAAAAAGGGTTTTTCTTTTCTATTGCATCCTCAGGCTGCAAATTTTCCAAACTTTTATGCTCTGCTTTCCTTTTAAACATAAGTTCCAATTTCAAACCATCTCTTTGTGAATGAATAAAACTGAATGCTTTTAAGAGCACCCAAGTCACTTCTTGAATGCGTTGCTGTTCAGAACTGACTTCCACTGGATACCCTAAATCATCTCTCTCATGTTCCAAGTGCCACAGATCTCTAGGGCAGAGGCAAAATGCTGCCAGTCTCTTTCCTAAAATACATGATTATAAAGAGTCACCTTTGCTCCAGTTCCCAAAAAGTTCCTCATCTCTATATGTGACCACCTCAGCCTGGACTTTATTTTCCATATCACTATCAGTATTTTGGTCCAAGCCATTTAACAAGTATCTACGAAGTTCCAAACTTTCCCACATTTTCCTGTCTTCTTCTGAGCCCTCCAAACTTTTCCACCCTCTGCCTGTTACCCAATTTTAAAGTCGTTTCCACATTTTTGGGTATCTTTCCAGCAGCGACCCACTCCCAGTACCAATACTGTATTAGTCCATTCTCCTGCTGCTAATAAAAACATACCTGAGATTGGATAATTTATAAAGGAAAGAGGTTTAAGTGACTCACAGTTTAGCATGGCTGGGGAGTCCTCAAGAAACTTACAATCATGGTGGAAGGGGAAGCAAACATGTACTTCTTCACATGGTGGCAGCAAGGAGAAGTGCAGAGTGAAGGAGGAGAAAGACCTTTATAAAACCATTAGATCTTGTGAGAACTCACTCAGTATCACAGAACAGCATGGAGGTAAGCACCCCCATGATTCAATTACCTTCCACTAGGTCCCTCCCATGACACGTGGGGATTATGGGAACTACAATTCAAGGTGAGATTTGGGTGGGGACACAGCCAAACCATATCATTAATGAACATAAAAATAAGAATATGTATAAGCATGTTCACTGTAGCACTATTTGTACTATCAGGGATTTGGGCACAGTTCAGAATGTGGATGAGCATAGTCTGAGGAATATGTGTAATTGGACACTATACAGCAATCAGTTTTAATATACTGATGTTAATGTTTTGATACAAGTGTAGCAATATTAAATATTAAACACGGAAGATATTAAAAACATGGTGTTCATTAAAAAACACCATTTTTAATAAAAAAAATGCAGAGAATAAAGCTCTTTTCAGGAAAAATATATTTCTAAGAAATTTATTAATATATTTGAGCAGTGAAGGGACTGTAATAGCAATGACATTGAGAGGTGAAGGGGAAACAATACAATAAAACAAGATATTGGGGTGTGTGGTAAACTAATTCATGCATTTACTTTTCTATTCAATAATCATTTAATGAATGCCTTTCTAGGATCAAGCAGTGTTGTAGGCAATGGGAATACAGCTCTGAAGAAATGAGCAAAAAACCTAGAAAGACAAAAATATACATGTATGTAGGCCATCTAATTAAAAAAAAAAAACTGTTCCAAGACTAGAACATGAACTTCACAAAACATTTACCCTAAATTGCTGATATATATGTGCTTAACTTATTCTTTATGGGAAATGCAAATGAAAAACACAATGAGGTACTAATACACCCCAACTAAAATGACTACACTTTTAACAGCAATTGACAATACCAAGTATTGGTGGGGCAATAGATGAATTTCTTTTACGTTGCTGGGGAGTACGTGAATGTGACAGTTTGCACTAAAATTAAGTAATGCTTACACTATGATCCAATAATTAAACTCCGAAGTATATACCTAAGATACATAAATGAGTTTTTCCAGAAAAAAAGTTGAAAAGCAGTGTTCATAGCAGCTTTATTCATGAAAGTCCCAACTAGAAACAACCAAATGCCATCAACAGGTGAAAGGTAAAACAAATAGTGGTTCATTCTTGTAAAATAGTAGTATTCATTCAATGAAACAGCAATTAAAAGAAAAAAAGAAGGAACAAATACTGGTGCCTACAACAACGTGTTCTATTTCACGAATAATATATTCACTGAAATAAACCAGACAAATAGAACACAAACTGTATGATCCCAGTTATATGAATTTCAAGAAGCAACAAAACTAGTAGATATTCATAGAAGTCACATTAGTGACCTCTGAGGGAATATGAACTGGCAAGACTCACAGTGGAAATGTATGAAGTGTTGGAAATATTCTACATCTTCTTGGGGTGCTTGCATGTGTTTGTGTATGCATTAGGTACACAGTAAAAATTCATATATCTCATAGACTTTATTATGTATTATATAAGTTTTATGATATATAGTATAATGTGTATTATTATATACAATTTGATAATTATAATACATTATTTTTTATATTTATTATATATTTTATATATGAGACAGAAAGAGAGAAGGGGGTATTAGCGTCATTATTTCATGAATTTGTCCTAAAAATGAAAAATAGGTATATCATTAATGTAATTATTCAACAGATATTCCATCTATTTTATTCTTAAAAACACATCAAATTTCTCCACGATAAGTACATTTAGAGAATTTTTTTTCTAGTTTTCTTAGGAAGGTTTGATATTGTAGCAGGTTTTTTACTCCATAAGAAATGTCAGGAAGATTTCTATGTGTTGGGTTATATAGAAAGATGAGAGTATAGAAAAATAATACCAAAAAGATAAACTATGAAAAAAAGGAATTTCAAAAATATTAAAATTTATGCATCAAAGCTGTGGGTTAGGTCATTGTTAATCACCTTAGTATAATTTCGTTTTAATTTTGCTAGAAATCAGTGTGTAGTTTTTTAGAACTATCCTGTGGACAATTAATAACAATACCATTAAAAATAGCAGAAAAATTCAAACACCTTTATATAAATTGAGACCTTGTGTGAGGATTCAACCTAGAAAATTATAAAATTTTATTCAGAACGATTAAGCAACACCTATGTAAACTAGGTTATCTTATGCTTATTTACTGGAAGAGTCAATAGTGCAATTCCGAGTCTCACTAATTGATCTCTAGAAAAGCAGAATTCCAATAAAAATCTCTGCAGATTTTCTGCTGCATGGAAATTTATAATTTGGTTCTAAAATTTGTATGGAAATGCAAAGCCAAGCATAGCCAAGTCAATTTTGAAGAACAAAGGTAGGAAATTTACACTGCCATATATCAAGGATCTACTGTAAAGCCATAGGAATGCGAACAGTTTACTACTGACACAAGGTTAAATGAATTAAGCCTTGGAACAGAGTACATTATAGAAACAGACTCATACATCTATATTCATTTGATTTAATTTTAAAAAGTAAAATTAAGGGAAAACTTTTAATATATGGTGCTGGGTTAAATAGAAATCCATAAAAGAAAAAATGGCTGTCTGGACTACTTCACATCACATGCAAAAATAAATTCTTACTGGATTTTTCCACTCAAATGTAAAATATACACCATAAAGCTTTTGAAAGCGTAAGAGAAGATAAGCAGAGCTTTCTTCAAGCGGTTGCATGAAAGTGTTATCTATGGCAGAAAAAAAATGGTACAGAGGACAGTGTTAACATGAAGAAATTTTGTTCATCATAGATTCCATTAATATAATAAAAAAGCAAGCTGCAGACTAAGAGAAGACATTTGCATTATATGTATTTGTAATTCCTACACCAGGAATTACAGTTATTCTATAAGTCTTATAAATCAATTAAAACTGAAAGAAAGTCTAGTAGAAAAATAGACAAAACTCTTCAAATAACACTTAATGCAGAATTTTCAGAATGAAGAGAAGATATGTCCAATTGCCAACTATATATTTACATTAAAGTGTTAATGATGCTTTTAAATTCTCTGATCATCTGGCACCATATTCTATGAGTTATAGACAATATGTTTCTCCTACAAATATAAAATGATTTGCTGAGATACGAGTCTTCTCAACACCCTGCTCAGTATGCTTCTTTTATTGTTGGTCTTGGGGTTCCTTTTCTTCCCCTTGCCTGATATTCCTTACCTCTTTCTATTCCTCTTTGCATAAAAATATTTTTAAAATAAGGACAAGTATTCACAGAACTATTACTATGATATCTTATATAGTATTCATACTTAAATAGTAAGTCTTCTCATTCTTCCTCATACAATTGAGGAACAAAAAATTCGTTGAGGTTTGTCTCCTAGCCCCAGAGCTTGCAAAAAGTAGAGATGGAGTTCCGTCTGATTCTACGAACCTTGCAGTATTGATGTGACTGCTGTGATATAAGTCATCCCATTGCTATGCACTGACTGTAATATAAGAATTCACTGTTTAACACTTCACATATATAATCTTTAATTTACACAAGAATCCAATTAGGTAAGAATAACCATTATCGCCTTTTATGTAATAATAAACAGAAAATTAGTTTGAGAAAAAAGATCTCATTTATCTTTCTCTCCTCTCACTCCATATAATACAGGCCTACCTTGAAGATATAGTGGGTTTGGTTGCAGACCACCTCAATAAAGCAAATATTGCAAGAAAGCACATCACAAAAATGTTTTGGTTTCCCAGTGCATATAAAAGTTATTGTGTACAAAAACATTAGGTCTAAAAAACACAGTGTGTATACCTTAATTAAAAATAATTTATTGCTAAAATATGGATTATCTGAGCCTCCAGTGAGTCAGAATATTTTTGCTGCTGGCAAGTCTTGGTTTGATGTTGATAACTGCTGACTGATCAAAGTGGTGGTTGCTGAAAGATGGAGTGGCTGTGGCAATTGCTTAAAATAAGAAAACAGTGAAGTTTGCTGCATCTATTGAGTCTTTCTTTCATGACAGATTTCTCTGTAGTATGCAATACTGTTTGAAAGCACTTTACTCACAGTACATACAGTACAACTTCTTTCAAAATTGAGATATGTCCTTTCAAATCCTGCTACTGCTTTATCAGTTGAGAAGCAACTGCTTTTCTAAACATTTGGTTGCCATTTCAACAATGTTCACAGCATCCTTATCAGGAAAAGATCTCCTCTCAAGAAATCTAATTTCTTGCCTTATCTATAAAAAAAAACTTATTGGTTTAATTAACTTTTGTCATGAAATTGCAGCAATTCAGTCCTATCTTCAGACTCCACTTCTATTTCCAGTTCTCTTGCTGTTTCTACCACATCTGCAGTTATTTGCTCTACTGATATCTTGAACCCCTCAAAGTCATCCATGAGGGTCAGAATCTTCTTCCAAATTGCTGGTAATGATGATATTTTAACCACCTTCCATAATATCAGTTATGTTCTTAATGGTATCTGGAATGATGAATCTTTTCCAAAAAATTATCGATTGAATGCCTGGATTTATCAGAGGAATCTATGGCAGCTACAGTCTTAGGAAATCTGTTTCTTAAATAATAAGACTTGAAAGTCAGAATTACTCCTTGATCTATGGACTGCAGAATGGATTATTTGTCCGCAGGCATGAAAACAATGTTAATGCTTTTGCTTTATCAGAGCTCTTGGGTGACTAAATGCGTTGTCAGTGTGCAGTACTGTTTAAAATGAATCTTTTTTTCTGAGCAGTAGGTCTCAACAGTGGGCTTTAAATATTCATTAAACCACACTGTAAAAAGAGGTGCTGTTATCCATGCTTTGTTGTTATATTTATAGAGCACAGCAGAATAGGTTTAGCACAATTCTTAAGTATCCTGTTATTTTCAGAATGGTAAATATGCATTGGCTTAACTTGAAGTCACCAGCTATTAATACACTGGCTCCTGATATGGTTTGGCTCTGTCCCCACCCAAATCTCACCTTGAATTGTAATAATCATCATGTGTCAAGGGCAGGACCAGGTGGAGATAATTGAACCATGGAGGCAGTTTCCCCAACACTGTTCTCATGTTAGTAAATAAGTCTCAAGAGATCTGATGGTTTTATAAATGGGAGATCCCCTGCACAGACTCTCTTGCTGGCTGCCATGTAAGACATGACTTTGCTCCTCATTCACCTTCTGCCATAATTGTGAGGCCTCCCCGGCCATGTGAAACTGTGTATCATTTAAACCTCTTTCCTTTATAAATTACCCAATTACAGATATATCTTTATTAGCAGCATGAGAACAGACTAATACAGCGCCTAATAAGAGAGTCAGCTTGTCCTTAAAACTTTGAAGTCAAGCATTGACTTATTACCTCTAGCTATAAAAGTCCTAGATGGCATTTTCTTCCAATGGAAGGCTGCTTCATCTGTGTTGAAAATTTGTTGTTTACTGTGGCCATCTTCATCAGTAATATTAGCTAGATCTTCTGGATAACTTTTTGCATCTTGTACATCTGCAATTGTTGACTCACCTTGTAATTTTATATTATGGAGGTAGCTTCTTTTCTTAAATCTTATGACCTAACCTCTGCTAGCTTCCAACTTTTCTTTTGCAACTTCCTTACCTCTGTCAGTCTTCACTGAATTGAAGAGAGTTAGATCCTTGCTCTGGATTATGCTTTGGCTTAAGGAACTATAATGTCTGGTTTGATTTTCTATCCAGATCACTAAAACTTTCTCCAGATCAGCAATAAGGCTGTTTTACCATCTTATCATTTGCGTGTTCACTGGTATAGCACTTTTCTTTTTTTAAGCTAGTTAATTGAAACAGTGACAGTGGAGAAAGAACAAAGACATTTGTAACTAGCTGTGATCAATTAGTTATAGACACTGGCACACTTGGACCAGCCAAAGTTACCGTTTAATTTCTTTCAAGTACTTTTCCATTGACAACATAGCTGATGGTTTGATGCAAGAATCCTAGCTTTCAGCCATTCTCTGTTTGCAGCGTGCCCTTTTTATTAAGCTGAATAATTTCTAGCTTTTGATTTAAAGTGAGGGACATGATATTTTTTCTTTCACTTGAACACTTAGAGGCCATTGTAAGGTTACAAATTGGCCTAATTTCAATATTTTTATGGCTTAGGGAATAGAGAGGCCTGGGAAGATGAAGAGACTTGGATGAGTACCCAGTGGTGGAGCAGTCAGTACACACAATATTCATTGATTAAATTTGGCATCTTATATGGATGTGGTTTGTGGAGCCCCAAAAACTATTACAATAGTAACATCAAGTAGCACTGACCACAGGTGACCATAACATGTATATGGTCATCTGTGACCAATATGAAAAAGTTTGAAATATTGAGAGGATTATCAAAATGTGACACAGAGACATAAAGTGAGTACATGCTTTTGGAAAAATGGTCCTGATAGACTTGCTGCATGCAGGGTTGCGACAATTTGTAGAAAATGCAGTATCAGTCAAATGCAATAAAATAAGGCACAATTAAAGAAGGTATGCCTACTTATATTACATCTTATATGCATAATATATTAACACATTAACATTAATATATGCTAATATCTTAAATACCAATATTTAACAATATATTAATGTCCAATACATGTTATATTTTTCATTAATAATCTATATATTAGATAAAGAGAGAGATAAGTGATCTCCTTTCTCAAACTGTATTTGCACTATGGTTTGTTCCTTATTAAATAGCTTCTGATGGTTGTTAGAAGAATATCATTTGAAACAAAACTTCTGTCACTCCAGGAAACAGAAAACTTGTACACAATGGTATGTGAGAAAGAAAATAGTTTTGTTATTAAATAAATATTAAAACAGAATGTGATGCAAACCACAAGCAACCCACTAGAGATTGCAGAAAAGAAATCTCACCCTTTGATAACTGAGCAGATACAACCTATTACATACATGTTTTCAAGATAAATAATAACTAGTCCTCAGGTAAAATAACTGAAAAGTACCATTTGTCACATATGATTTATTCTAAATTTACCTGGAACTGGGGTGACTATTTGTATTAGTAAATTGTTTTTATCCAAAGGAAAAAGAAACTTCTTATACTGTGATGACAGGAGTTCATTTTGCAATTTGGAGGAAGGTGCTCATTTAAATTAGGCTTCTACCTTCTTACAAAAACTGGGAGGTTGGGATGCTTCAATTTTTGAAGATTATATTTCAAAGAGATTGTTCCCAGGTTCTTGAGAAAGATATGACTTGCTCTGAAAGCTGGCAAGAAGCTTATTTTACTTTTCAAAATATTTAAATACATTTCAAAGAGGCAGAGAAATAACTTACAATGACATGTTTTTTAATGTAAAATTTATCAGAAAAGAGATGAGAGGAGTGTCTTTCCCCTTTTGTACCAGAGGTTTTTTCTCCTTTGATTTGTATTTATCTTCACATAGACTATATTCCAAAGTATGTAATTTACAATATACAGTTGGCCCTCCATATCTGTGTAGTTCACATACACAAATTCAACCAATCACAGATCAAAAATATTTGGAAAAAAACACAAAAATAATATAATTATATAAAATTATACAAATAAAAACACCAGTACAGTATAACTGCTATTACATAGTATTACGTTGTATTATATTAGGTATTGTAAGTAATTCAGAGATAATTAAAGTATTTGAGAGGATGTGTGTAGGTTATAACCAAATACTATGCCATTTTACTTTAGGACTTTAGCATGGGTTAATTTTGGCCTCTGTGGGTGGTCTTGGAAACAGTCCCTTTAACAATTGTACTACATACTTCTCCACAAACTGTTTAATTCATATCATCTCTCCCAACTAGATTTTACCTTTTTTTTGGCAATGTAGATGTATTACTCAATTACTGTTTTGTTAAGAATTTTGGGAGACTAAATTAAGAAGGGCTGGGAGATTTCCATTCTTTGACTAGCAAACTATGCAAATCCTAGCTAGAATAAAATAGTTTTCTAATAGTGATGAAAGGGGCTTGGGGGTGGATTGGAAAGTATTTTAAGATCAAGAAAACATTTGGGTATAGGAGAGAAAGGCAGAAACTAAAGAAGAATGCATTGCAGATTGAAGACATGCAAAGATTGAATAAACATAGCTAGGTATTATGATGAAAAAGTGTTAGCCAAATAATTTTTAAAAATATCTTAGTAAAGAATAGAAAATGCATAGAATGTAGAGAAAGACACAAAAGAAACCCTATAAGCGATTATGAGCCTCTTTGTCATTTAAAAATAAAATACCACATTGGTCCCAAATTTCATGGAAACTTATTTTAAATCTCCAGGTATTCAGGTGAGCTTTAAAGATTCACAATAATAGCTTTCAAGACCGCATTCTACCAATACCAAAATGAATAAGGTGATACATATCATTCAATAAGCATGCATATATGTGTAATACTTCCATTTAGAGTATTTTTATAAAATTACTAAAAAAAAAAGAGCACTAATAGTATTTGAAAAATCAAATACTTGGTTACCACAGGTTTCCTGATTTTATTTTCATTTCTCTTCAGATATATTATTCGTTATGTATAAGAAAATTGAAATATAGATTAGATGTGAGAAGATATGCTTTGAAAAACTTTTGGATCATGTTATACAAGTGTTTAAATAAATTAGTATTTTATTTTTTGATGACATTATGCAGAAAACAGAGCATGCTAATAAATAAAAATATACAAATATTTTCTGTTATTGTTGTTAGTTCAAAACTTGAATTTTTCTGTTTTTGCAGTCCTTGATGAAATATAATGCTAATGGAAATATGAAGTTCTAGAAATGTCACCAAGAATAATTTTTTTATACATAAATTTATAGGGGAGCCAAGGGGAAAATTCCCTTTTGCCCTCTGAAGTTTCATTGAAAAAATCACTGAAATAAGGCAGATTAATAGGAGAAAAGGCAAACAAATTTATTTAACATGTATCTTCAGAATGAACACCTAAACACCCAGTGAAGTTCAAGAGTTTATATGCTATCCTGATGCAACAGTTTATGGAAAATTAGAGAAAAGGACTTCTGTTGAGGGGATTATTAGAAAGAGTAAACAGATCAGGAACAAAGATTAACTTGTAAATATGTGAAAGGGTCTGTTCAGATGTGATTGCATTCTTCGTCTTGTTTTCTGCAATAGATAGTGAGATAACACGGAGTGGGAGAATAAAAACAATTTTTCTCCTTGGTGGGTCTGTATCATGGGCAGATGAAAGAACTTCAGCTTTTTTGGGAGAAAGAGTAGGGCGAGGAGAAGGTCAGAGAAACCTTAAGGCTTTTCTTTAGTTCATCATGTCAAAACACTATATTTTAGTGTATTGGTTTCTGAGCTTCAATAACATATATAGGAGCTGAAGAAAACTAGGCAACCAAGACAGATCAAGAGTGTGGACACATATTAAATGCTGCAGCTCAGTGTCTACATTTAGTTATTTATCTTCATTTTAGATGATGGCTAAAAGAAGTTTTTCAGCCTCAACAGCATCCCAGTGAAAATTTACCCTTTTTATTTAACCTGCCTTTGCAAAGACAATGACAGTGAGTTAAATCTACCATGACCAACTCCTTCTTGCTTCTAGCCTCACAGGCTGACTGTCCTCACTCATTCCTGGGCGTAGGCCAAACTAACCACAGGAGGAATTTAGTTGATAGTTTAACTTTGAAAAGAGGATGATAAGAGTCCCTACCTAAAATAAATCTCCTCCTTGCTCAGGAACCTAAACCCCATTTGTAAGACTAATAAAAGGCTATAATCCTAATAGGAAGGGCCTGAGTTCTTCTAAGATGTAAGTGTAGTTAACTGATAACCAGCCATTGTCCCCTAAGCTTGCCTTTCTATATTCCCTTGATGCTCAGGAATCATGAGGCCAAAGCTCACAAGATTTGTGACTTCCTTACTTACTCCTATAGATATCATCACTATTGTAAAACCTAAGGTTGGTCTTTTGAGATGATTTTTAGACTTTTGCATTCTGGCAATCAACTGACTCCACCTGGACCTGCAATTCATGACTCTACTGGTCCTGTGTCCTCCACCCAGAGAACAGACTCAGTGCAGGAGGACCATTTTTGACACCTCCATTTTGAAATTATAATTTCATCCCAGACCAATAAGCAGCACCCCAGGCCCCTGCCCTCCCACCTCTTGGCTAACTCTGCATTAATTAAATTCTGTCTCTGCTGTAATACCATGCTCTCGGTGAGTTGTTTTTTTCTGTGCAATGGACAAAAAGAACCCAGAAGAAGCCATGAGGCAATACATTATTGGCCCCTTAAGGGATACTATATATTGTTTTATTAAAATAGTAGTTTAAATAGGTTATTAGAAACAATCAGACATGAGATGGTATTCTCGGACCAAACTGATGGTTGGGAAGTGAAATAAATTAGTTATTTACATGCTCATCAAATGAAATAGATATTATTATTAAAATGAAAAACTGCTCATAGTGTTGAATCCTTTTAAAAATTAGTTCAAAACAGATCTCCTAAATTACTGATACATTTGATCTAAATGCAAAATATTTTTAATAAAGAGCTATATGGGAAATAAGTTAGGAAATGCGGCAATACAAAAAATTAAAATGACAAAGATCTCAAAGGAATAAAAGACTGTAAAAAGAACAAAGGATTAAATAATGTAACATTATCTTAGTGTGTTATGTTAAAACAAGCAAAATGTTTAACTTAATATATATATATATAGTCCATGTTCTCCAGGGTAGGATGATAAAGCAGCTTCAGAAATGTTTGTAAAGGTAAGATTGGCCTTAAAAAGACTATAGGAGTGCTCAAGGGGGATTTTTCTCACTCTGACAGACCAGCATACAAATGGCTAAACTAGTTAAGAATGAGAGGCTTTTGCATCCAAAGAATGAATTGTTTCTATGCAGGAATCTGTAAATGAGCAAAGGAGAAGCCTTTAGGAAATGAACCAATGAAATTCCAAACAGCTTAACTGACAGTGAAGAAAACAGACATATATTCCCCTTTTCATACCATGAGTTATGATTCCATGGAGCCCCTAAATGTTCTCTTTTTGCAAATAGATTTGAAAAGCAATTTATTAGTGCTAGCCCTCTTGGTTCAGACATTTCATGTGAAATCTTCAGAATTTGAAACTCCCTTTATATTTTAGGCCTACTTGTATTTTATCACTGTAATTTGGGAAAGACTAGTTTTTTTATTTCTGTTTTTTGTAAATCATTAAGTCAAGAATTCTCAGATCTTCTGTCAAATGCTGTACTGAGTAAAGAAAAATAAAAACATTCTAGGAATATCTTGTTTCTACTTTTAGATGAGATTGTCCCCTATTCTTATATAAACTTGAGTTAAATGAACAGGTCATTATGAAATCTGGGTCAACTCTCAAATTCTAAATTCCCATTTTTATCCTTTACATCAAAGATGTCCTAGAATAAGAAAAAAAAATAAACTCGAATAAGAAATTGGTTGTATTTCTTCCTTAATCACAAGTAACAATTTATTTGGGGATCATGTGCCTTTTTCGATATCTGTTTTCCAAACTTTCTTAAGGATAAGTGTGGCTTTTTGAAACAGATTGGTCAATGAGAGACAGACTGATATTACTAGGAAGGAAGTTTGAGTAATTGTTATTTGTGTTTTTTCTCACATTTCAGTAAATTTAATTTCTAACTGATGAGATACTATAGAGCACAGGGTGGCAAAATAAGGTCCATGGTCCACTTCTGGCCAGGCATCTGTTTTATAAATAAAGTTATGGCAGGCCTGATCTCACTAACACAGGCCTCCATAACAACTGTTTTTGGTACTGACTGAGTGGATAAGTTAAATATTAAAAGCTTAAAAATAATGCCCTTATAAAGGCTGGAATGTAACAGAAGCCCATCAAGAGTTTTACCAAGTGAAGCAATCGAGCTCACTCATACACTTGCTTTACGTTTTGGTTGAGATCAGGTTTTGAGTCGGTTTTGAGTCTGTTTTGCCCAAGTGCACTCCCACTTGTGTTGTCCAAAATTTGTCTCCACTTGTTTGTGTATCTGTCTTGTTCCTTTTGATAGCATGTAAACTTGAAATGGGAGGTATTGGGTCCATTCTTTATGAGAGGCCTCTGGAGGGAAAATATTATTATTATTTTTTAGGAGCTCAATGGTTAACAGTCACCTTAATTTAAAGCTAACATCCAAGATGCGTATGTTTATGTGTGCATGTGTGCATGTTTGTATTGAAAAGGCCTTCAGGTTTATATCTCTCCTAGGACCTTGTCTTTTTGAGCAAAAGATCTTTTCTTCTCAGTTGACTGAATTTTGTTTTCTTCATTAGTAGCTATTGCCACAGAAGTTACTCTAGGTTTTTTAAGAAAAAGTGTAACTTAGACACTTAGAAATGTCTTTGTTTGGAAAAAAAATTATTTTTAAGAGCACTGTAAAAGCATCACTTGGTCTAGCCTCACAATAATTCTCCCTTTTTGAAAACCCAGGATTAAATGTGGTCTCTTCCCAGAGCTCAAAGATCCAGTTTAAAGTTAGGAAAAGGGAGGTCTTATGAATCTATAAAATGTACTTCTATTGACATGCCTAATATGTCTGAGTATTTATGTCTTGTGTACACCATGTTTTACTACTAAAAATATATAAAAGAGTTCTAATTAATTGGCTGAAAGAAAAATAAAGCACGTACATACTTTAACAGAAAAAAATGAAAAACTAGTTAAATGCTTTTTAAACTTTCTGTGACTTAAGTAAAATCTTTAATAAATAAGCTAGCTTTAAAAATTACTGGTGAAGTAATATTAGAAATGTCTTAAGAGTTGCTAGCATACATTTTTGTTTGCATTTATTTATCAAACACTTTCCTACTTATCTCTGCCACATACTATAAGGTGTCACAATTTGGCACAGAGGCTATAAAACTGTAACTCAGCCCAAAACAGAATGATCTTTGCTTTTTTAATTTTTAATAAGTGAAACATTAATATTGGTTTGATGAAGATGGCTACATCATGAATTATTTAGCAATATACCCTAACTTTTAATCTTGTGGCCTTAAGTAGTCTAGTCCACAGATATGAAGGAAGTTTGTCTGGGAAAAGACTGTTATCATCTTTGTTTCAAAGCTAAACTATAAACTAAGTTAATGAACAAGTATAGCTTGGACATTAGAAGCAAGATGGAATCAGGTCAGATCATTTTCACTGTCTCAGCTATAATTTTGCAATGGCTTTCATAACTTTAAATGATGACTATCATATAAAGTTTCATAACTTTAAATGATGACTATCTATTGTTCAGAAACAATCTAGGTAAATAATTAAAATAAATAACTAGATAAATGTAATGGGATAAATACTTGTAAACAAACTTGTCACAATTTAGAATCTAAAGTTATATTAAACAACCGATATTTCATTATTTGGGTATTTTCCAATAAAAATATATTGTAGGAAAACATTCCTTCTAAAAATTGTGTCCTTTTTAAATGGTAACTAATTTTTGTCTAATTCAGTTTATTTAAAGGTTACATATAAAACAAGGTAAAAGAAACCAGGAAATAAGAGAGATATAAAGAAAGTTAGAAAAATACAGAGAATTTTAAAGATTATTCGTAAAATAAAAATATCATGGAAAATGTAAACATTTGGTCTAAATTATGCAGGTCAAATATTAGGTTTGCTAAATGCTTTAGGTCATAAACTGCTTCTTTGACTTAAAAATTGTTCAATATGTTTTGGAGTGCCAAATTCTAGATAAGGCCTAAGGACTTATGAAGTTAGTCATGCCCCTAGCTATGCAAAAAGAACTATGCCCCTAGCTATTAACGAAAAGAGATTCTATATAAGAAAGGATCTGGTATGTTAAATTCTTGTCCTAAAGTAAAATAACTGGTTGTTTAAAAAGAGGGATGTTTAGAACAAGTCAGAAAGTCAAGGCATGTCATAGTTTGTCTGTGTAAGTCATGAAAGAATTTATGCAAAGGAATTTATGCAAGATATGTTACACAATTTAAAGGCGATTAGGCCTCATAAGTGCTTTATAAAATGCTACTATGACTCTTAGCTGTAAAACTTGCCTGCTTTACAGCTAGGTAAGGCCTGGGACATGTGGAGTTAGATGCTTGAATAAGTCAGACCTTATCTGCACTTCTGTCTAGGTCCTAGGCTCCACACCTAGTACATAATTAAAATCCCAAACTTACCAAGGTTTTCACCAAAGGTAAAGGTTGCTAAAAGTTAACAGTATAACATGTGTTTGGCTTTCTTTGGGGTAAATTTGTAATATGTTATTGGTATGTGTTCCAAAGTTATGGGAGACTCCTGTAATTCTAATATATCTTAGTGTACATGATCAGTAATAATTATAATTGTTATGCTAAATTATTGTGTGCCATAGAGGTAACAGATTTCCTTGTCAATTGTGTCTTTAAGTAAGACTACCCTAAAACTTTTTGTTACCCATAAATAATTCTTGTCTTATTTTGGTCCTCTTTAGAAGGTGGTTTTATAATCAGCTATAAAGCTCTAACAGGTGCTCTTGAATTCAGGTTTCTGATAACTAGAGATTGTGAAATCAGAATAGAGGAAAAACTTTTAGGACTCTTAAAGAGCTAAAATGTTCACTAATATCAAGCAGGACAGGAGTTAACTGCATGAACTGAGCTAATAGGAGACTGAAGTGATCTTTTTGACTTTCTGCTTAAAATGTTGCTAATCCTTTGTTTTGCTTTTCAGAATGAAGGAACATTTATTTTGAGGTAGTAACAGCTTTTCAACAATTACGTAAAGTTTACTCCTATAAACACAATTTTGAGCATCTTTGTTTCTCTCTACCTGATTTCTCCAGAATTTTGAAATGATTTGTGAGTCAATATAATTATTTGCATAACTGCAATAAGATTCTGTTTTCTTTTATAACAGGACACAGTAGGAAAAACTGGTTGTTTTACCAAGGCTTTGAATGGAATGGTGTGCTCTCCTTTTAAGAATCAAATTTGACTTATGGAGGCAATAAAGCCCTTGGAAACTGGCATCATATTTTGTGTACACAGTCCATGTACAGGGTTTCTGATCTGTGGTAACTAAAGAATGTCACTTTCTGACAGGCCAGGAACCCCAAATTATCTTGGAACCTCAAGAGGAGAGGAATTCAGCCAACTCATAGGTATTTGATGGTACAAATCCATGGCTGGGCTCGGCCTTAAAATGTTTTATCTCAGATTCCTTCTATGGAACAGCATTCCATCAAAGCCAATTTAAAAGGCCTATGTGAAAAATAATTATTCTTGCTGCACTGTATACAAATAATTAAGCCAATTATAATAAAGCAAACCAGTCATTCCATGATTTGTCTTTTAATAAAAATGGGATACTGGAGACAGAAAAATTATGTTTCAAAAACTAGTACACCTGTTGTTAAATTCTAGTCTTGCCTGATGTTTTTCAGTTTTTATTATTTTCTACAGATTGGATTAAATTCTAATTTTTCTGTCTACAAGACTCCAAAATAATGTTTCCAGTTTTTTCCTCTTTCTTTTCCTTTTTCCCCATTCATCCTAATTGGAAATTACTGAAACCTAAGCTGTAGTTTCTTAAAGCCCTGCAAACTGAAGACTAAACAACTTAAACTTCAGAAGAAAACAGCAGCAGTGTATTTATATGTGTCGCTGTTGCATACTATTATGTTTCAGCAGATGCTGCCTCTAAGCCCCTGAAACAGAGTGTTACTGGGAACAAATTGACCTCTTCCACTCCAGCACTGCATTCGGTGCCCCCTAATGATGAACCCTCTCAGCAGGAAGTGGCCAGAAAGATTACAATGCTCCATCTCCCTATGATTCTAGTGATAAATAAATATACAAGCATGATAGAAATCATGTGCAAATTGACAGTGGGGATGGTGGAAGGCAGATCTCATTAACATAGGCCTCCATAACAATTCTTTCAGTACTGACTGACTGGTTAAGTTGAATATTCAAAGCTAAAAAGTCAGTGCCCTTATACAAAGGCTGGAATGTAACAAAAGCCCATCCAGAGTTTTGCCTAGGCCTTCCCTGGGCCCTAAAGCATGACGAAATAAGGAAGTAATTCTTAACAGGACCCATTTAAGATTAAACAAATTTTATTGGAGTCCAAAGAAACTCCCCAGGCCTCCACAAACAAGTTTATTGGGGGTTTGAAGGAACTCCCCAAACCTCTGTGACTTATCAGGAGACATGGTAAGGGTAATCACGCCAGAACCTGGACCCATTTAGATTAAGTAAATTTACTGGGGCTCCAGAGGAAGGTGTTCCAAACTGAGACCTTAGTTATAGATTACAAGAAGTTAATCGCTTATGTCTTTAGATGAATGTACACTTACACATAGACATGTTGCTTACAAAGTATATAAGCTCTGGGAAACTTTGTAATTTTGAGTTGGTCTGGTGATAATTTCCAGGCCTTCTCCCTGTAACTGGTTACAGAAATAAAAACTCTCTTCCTCCCCAGTACATCTGCATCTCATTATTGGGCCATGAGAAATAGCAGCCCAACCCTTAGTTTGGTCCAGGAACAAAGTTAACACTAGAACAGAATCCCATCTATTCCTTTAGGCTTATCTGTGACTGATTCCAAGCTACAGTAGAATAGTTGAGTAGTTGTGACAGAGACCAAATGGTCACAAAGGGTAAATTATTTATTATCCTTTCTTTACCAAAAAATGTTTTCTGATCCTTGTCATATAGAAACCTCACACATAAACATAAGGAATATGTTTATAGGTGACCAAGTGTTCACAATGGCCACTTCTTTCTCTCTGCTTTATCTTGACCAAACTTTAGTCAGTCTTCACTCCTTCCTACAGGCTCCTGAACTCTACCCCCAAGCCTGAGAAAGCACCAAAAATAATGGAATACTTCTGCCCCCACTATCAGCTTCTCCTGAAAGGCAACTGACTACAGAAAGACCTTGTCAGAACCCACTGGTGATTTTGCCTTGTGTCAAATTTCTCCCTTAAAATAGACTCTGCTTATGTTTGCTTGCCTCTCTCTAACCTATAAATGAAAAAGTCTTCTACTGTTTGATTTTAAGATGCTTTTAGATTTCTGAGATTGGAATATTTTTCCTATTGCAATAGTCTTTTTTCTGAGTAAAGCTTCTCACTCTCTAAGTCCGGATTTGCATTCATTTGACAGTTTCTGGTGCCATGACTTAAATAGAGTCCTGATTCCTGATGTGCCCTGAGACCTTATTGTCTTTCCCAGTCATTCATGCCGGCTTCTTAAACTCTTTGTGTTATTTCTGGCTGGAGAAAATGTGATCCATGGTGGTGACTTACAAGTCTTAATCCAGTGCTTTGCACATTTTTCTATAATAGCATGATAGTGAGTTGCTTTAATTCTATTAAATTGGGCTCTTCCTGGTTCTTTGCTGCTTGAGTAGGACTTTTCCTAGCTTTTTTTCTGTTCTAGCAAGAGTATTATTGGAAGGAAGCCTTTTTGGCCTTTTAAATGGGGATTTAATCCCTGATTTTTTCTATTGAACTGGACACTGCTGGCCATTTTCTGTTCAATTTTGTGGTCAAGAGAAAATCATCTTCCTTCCAGAAGATGGACATTTTCTTGGATTTTTTGAGTGGGAATTTACAACATGACCCTCCAGTAGGAAATTCTCTGCTCTTTTGTGAAGCCTCATTGCTTTTCATAATTTCTTATTTAGGGATTGTACATAACAACTCCTTTGCTTCTCAGCAAAAATTGCATGAAAGTCTCTGATATGGTTTGCCTCTGTGTCCCCAAATCTATGTTGAACTGTAGTATTCAATGTTGGAGGAGGGGCCTGGCAGGAGGTGATTGGATTATAGGGGTGGACATCTCCCATGCTGTTCTTGTGATGCTCATGATAGTGAGTTCTCGTAAGATCTGGTTGTTTAAAAGTGTGTAGCACTTCCCCCTTTGCCCTTCACTCTTTTTACTGCTCTAGCCGTGTAGTATGTGCCTCCTTTCTTTTTTTCTTTTTTTTTTTTTTTTTTTTGAGACAGAGTCTCGCTCTGTCACCCAGGCTGGAGTGCAGTGGCGCGATCTCGGCTCACTCAAGCTCTGCTTCCCGGATTCACGCCATTCTCATGCTTCAGCCTCTGGAGTAGCTGGGCCTACAGGACCTCCCCACCACGCCCGGCTGATTTTTTGTATTTTTTTAGTAGAGATGGGGTTTCACTGTGTTAGCCAGGATGGTCTTGATCTCCTGACCTCGTGATCCGCCCACATCAGCCTCCCAGAGTGCTGGGATTATAGGCATGAGCCACCACGCCTGGCCGCCTGCTTTCTTTTTGCCTGTCGCCATGACTGTAAGATTCCTGTGGCCTCCCCAGACATGCTTCCTATACAGTCTTTGGAACTGTGAGCCAATGAAACCTCTTTTTTTTAACCCAGTCTCAGTAGTCCTTTATAGCAATGCAAGAATGGACAAATACAGAAAATTGGTACGGGGGGGGGGCATTGATATAAAGATACCTGAAAATGTGGAAGCATCTTTGGAATGAGGCAATGGACAGAGGTTGGAATAGTTTGGAGAGCTCAGAAGAAGACAGAAAGATGAGGAAAAGTTTGGAACTTTCTAGAGATTTGTTAATTTGTTGTGACCAAAATGCTGATAGTGATATGGACAATTAAGTCCAGGATGAGATGGTCTCAGATGGAGATGAGGAACTTAATGGGAAACAGAGCAAATGTCACTTTTGTTATGCATTAGCAAAGAGGTTGGAGGCATTGTGCCCCTGCCCTGGGAATCTGTGAAACTGCGAACTGGAGATAGATGGTTTAGGGTATCTGGCAGAAAAAATTTTCTAAGCATGAAAACATTCAAGATGTAGCCTGGCTTCTTCTAACAGCATATGGTCATATGTGTGAGCAAAGAGATGAACTGAAACTGGAACTTATATTTAACAGGGAGGCAGATCATAAAATTTAAGAAAATTTGTAGCCTGACCATGCTGTAGAAAAGTAAAACACATTTTCTGGGGAGGAATTCTAGCTGGTTGCAGAAATTTGCATAAGTAAAGAAGAGCCGAATGTTAATAGCCAGACAGTGGAGAAAATGCTTTCAGAGACCTTCATGGCCACCCTTTCCTTTGCAGGTCTGGACACCTATGAGGGAAGAATGGTTTTGCAGGCCAGGCTCAGGGCCCTGCTGCCCTGCACAACCTTGGGACACTGCTTCTTTTATCCCAGGCACTCCAGCTCCAGCCATGGCTACAAGGGTCCCAGATATGTCTCAGGCTGGTGCCCCAGAGGCTATAACCTGCAAACCTTGGTGGCTTCCATGTGATGTTAAGCCTGTGGATACACACAGGGTAAAAGTTGAAGTTTGGGAGCCTCCACCTAGATTTCGGAGGTTGTATGGAAACGCCTGGGTGTCTAGGCAAAAGTCTAAGTCTGCTGCAAGGGTGAAGCTCTCATGGAGAACCTCTGCTAGGTTAGTGCAGAGGCAAAATGTGGGGTTGGAGCCCCCACACAGAGTCCCCCATTTGGCACTTTCTAGTTTAGCTGTGAGAAGAGGGTCACCATCCTCCAACCCCAGAATGGTAGATCTACCAGCAGCTTGCACCATGCACCTGGAAAAGCTACAGGCACTTAACACCAGTCCTTGTGAGCAGTGTTGGGGGCTGAATCCTATAAAGCCATGGAAGTGGACCTTCCCAAGGCTTTGGGAGCACACTCCTTGCATCAGTGTGGTGTGGATGTGAGACATAATGTAAAAGGAGATTATTTTGGAGCTTTAAGATTTAATAACTGCCCTACTGGAGTTCAGACTTGCATGGGGTCTATACCCTCCTTGTTTTAGCCAATGTCTCAATTTCGGAATAAAAGCATTTACCCACTGCCTGTACCCCTATTGAGTCTTGGAAGTAACTAACTTGTTTTTGGTTTCTCATAGATGGAAGGAACTTGCCTTTTCTCAGATGAGACTTTGACTTTGAAATTAATGCTGAAATGAGTTAAGAGTTTGAGAGACTCTAGGGAAAGCATAATTGTGTTTTAAAATGTGAGAAGAACATAAGATTTGGGAGGAGCCAGGGGTGGAACGATATGGTTTGGCTCTGTATCCCCACACAGATCTCTTGTTGAATTGTAATCCTCATTGTTGAAGGAGGGGCCTGGTGGGAGGTGGTTGTATTATGGGGAAGACTTCTGTTTTGCTGTTCTCAGGATAGTGAATGAGTTCTCATGAGATCTGGTTGTTTAAAAGTTTGTAGTACTCCCCCCACTTCACTCTCTCTCCTGCCCCAGCTATGTAAGAAGTACCTGCTTCTCGTTTGCCTTTTGACAGGATTGTAAGTTTCTTGAGGCCTCCCCAGTCATGCTTCCTGTACAGCCTGCATAACTGTGAATCAATTAAACCCCTTTCTTTATAAATTGACTTGTCTTGGGTAGTTCCTTATAGAAAATGGACTAATACAGACCCCCTTTGGCTCACAAATGAGGATTGGGCATGGAACTGATTTGTTGCTACATGTCTCCTTTCTTTACTGTTCCTCTCATGAGTAACTCTCAATCTCCTGGGACTAAAAGTAGATTAACTCCACCTGACTATATGCTTCAACACTGTGGCATTAATTTGGTCCAATGCCTTTTAAAATCACAAAGTATTACAAAGGATAACTTGGAATTGCTACAGCCACTCTAAGACTTTGGGGACCTCTTGATTTAGTCCACCTCAGGTAGCTCTTAAATCCTAGGAGTTCAGAATGTCTTCTTAACAATGGTCTGTTTTATTATTATTATTTTTGTTGTGAAAGAAGCTGAAAAACTTCTTCCTCATTCACATCCCAGTCAGGTCCTTCAATGTTCTCAGCCTAACTTTTTGAAAGCTGTTCTACTCATTCTTTTAAGGACCATGTGTTGCCTCCAGTGCTACTCTTTCTTTTCTTACTGAAATGCCAGGGGTTTGGTCTTAGTTCTGCTGTTCACTGCACAGAATGCCAATCACTGATATAATGAATATTGTCAGACAAGAAGGCTTTAATCGAGTACTGCTACTGAGGAAAGTGAGGGGAAAAAAAATCCATTCTACCAAATTACTAAAATTTGTGGGCTTATGTAGCAGGGAAGGTGGGAAAAGGCAAAGAAATGATCATGATGAATGAGGGGTCTGGAATCTCACTGCCTGAATGTGGTGATCTGATGAGTCTCAGTTCCTTGCTGAGGTTTGGTTTCCTGAGGAAGGAACTCAGATGACACAAATGTAAGTTTCAAGGTTTAAGTCTGGGAGGTTCATTTTCTATGTTTATTCAAAAATCTGTAAATAATGTTTTCCTGGGACAATTGGGCCAATTTCACTTTTATCCCTGACTCTAAGATACCCTTGTCCTCAACACTTCCCCTCTTCCTTCCCTTCTGCTTGTCCAAGTTTGTTCCAGTCTTTCCTACAACCTTGCTCTGGCCCACCTTGTGTTTATCCTTCACTCCCTGACTCCACCCTGGCTCTTCCAACTTCTCAATTCTTCATGGTGACCTGTGACCTCAGTCTTGCTTCTCCAGGATTGGGACACCAAGGACAAGGGACTGAAGGGGTACAATATCCCCTCCCCAGAGAATTATCTTTGAATTTTGGTCCTAATCTGATCTGCATGCTACACTTGAGAATTTCCCTAACCCAGATAAAAATAGAGAGAAATTTTCTACACAGTTTAGGTTAATTTTAGGGCAATACTCTCTGGGACTCCTCTGCCTCTAACAATTGGTTCAACTCCTTGTAGGCCTTGAAAAAGGGGATTTGGTTAGCGTTAAAGAGGATTTAAAAATAAACCAAAATATCCCTGAGGCGTATAGCAGAGTTAAGGAAATTGGAGAAAAGCTCTTACACTCCTAGCAAATGTCTAGAAACATTTTTGAAGTCTAAGTCTACTTGACCACATGCCATTTGCCTTGGTTGCCAGCTTCATTAATGGACTCTATGTAGAACTAAGAAAGGTTGTTTAAAAAATCACATTAATTGGCAAAACACTTCCCTCTTTCAAATCCATTTTTAGCACAGCACGATGAGGATATACAGGCTGATAAACCTAAATTTGCGCGATACAAGTTCATGGTTCTTCTACTTAAACAACCTGAGGAAAACAAATCTAAAACCTTAGGGCAAACTTCAACTTTACCAAAGTCTTTAATAGAGATCTCTGTGGATATTGCTGGAAAATGATACTGGGCTAAAGAATGCCCCAGAGCTGAAAGATAACCATAAATCTCAGTCTCAGTGACTCCTCTCTGAAGGATCTACTCTTTCTTTCCCCAAATGGTCTTAAACATTCTAGGGGAAATTATTATCCCAGTGAATTGACACCCCGCTACTTTCCAGTAGACAGTGTAGCCACCTGCTCTACGCTGACACTTCATAATTCTCCACCACATATCCTCACAGTATGTAATGTCTGTGGTGCTATTAGATAATTTTTCTCATGTTCTGCCTTTTAAACCTTTTCTATGCCTCTTGGACGTCGTGATGCCCAACATACCTTTTTATTAACTTATACAATTTAGATCATCTATTAGGTAAAGATCTACTTTCCAATTGGAATGTTAATCTTTTCATCTGAGGCAACTGCAAAGTTCAAGACACAGCTGTCCTTCTGCCAGGTCATACCATGAGGATTTATGTAGCTTGTGCAGTACCCAATACATTTTTATACCTTTTGTATGTAGCCAACACCAGTTTACCTCTTTTAAAATTCTTCTGCTCTTTTCTTTTTATGTCAATATCAATCCATGTCAAGAATATCTATCATGCCCCTCTCCTACCTTTACCAGATGAAGGATAACTGCATGGTGGTATTATGGCCTTTCTATTTTCAATTTATCCCCACCCAGATCTTTTAGAAATCCCTCTTGCAAATCCTGACCTGACCCTCTTTGTTGGTGGTGCCTATCTTCACACTTCAGAATGCAGTTTTCGGGTAGGATATGCTGCTACAGATTTCTAAAATCCCATATGATATAAGTCTCTACCTGGTACAAAGTCAGCTCAGTTTTCTGACATTGTGGCTTTCACAAGAGCCGGCTCTATGGCTGAAATTCAAGAGACCTAACATCTCTACAGACAGTTGGTATGATTTCAAGGTAGTAATACATGATTTTGTTATGTTTTGAAAAACCACAGGATTTAAGACAACAGTTGGGGCACCAAATAAAAATGGAAAACTGGTGTCTGACCTCTTAGAAGTTTTGTTATTGTCAAAGAAAATAGATATATCTAAGGGCAGAAGCTTATATGGGTAATAAAATCCCAGAAGAAAAGGAAAATTATCTGGCTGATAGATATGCTATACCAATAGCTCATTAAGCTTTCTCACTCTCACCACAGTCAGATAAGATCTTAAATATAATCTGATTATCCCTGATTCTCTAATTCAGGTACTTGAAATCTTCCATTTCCAAACCTCTGGTTTTGAATGAAAAAGCCGGTTAGAAACAAGTCAGATATTTTATCCAACCAGATGGACTTTGGAAACATCCAGATAGCCACTTGGATTCTCCTCACATCCTGAACTAAAATTTAGTCTCTGGCCTTTATAAAATCACTTGTTATGGAAACAAGCAACAAAACCAGCTCCTCTGCTACCATTGGTGAAAAAACTTTACCCCCTACCTAGGACAAGTGCTGGCTCCTTGCCCCATTTGTCAAAAACATAACCTTAGTAAAGCTGGAAAGGTAGGGCAAGAAAGAAAACTACTCCAGCAAGACCTTTTCTTCACTAGCAATTCAATTTATTCAATTCTCTAAATCTCATTGTTGTTAATATGTCCTTACTATCCATATTATCTGTTCTCATGCTGCTATAAAGAACTACCTGCGACTGAGTAATTTACAAAGAGAAGAGGTTTAATTGGTGCATGGTTCTGCAGTCTGTACAGGAAGCATGGCTGGGGTGGCCTCAGGAAACTTTCAATCATGGCAGAAGGCAAAGGGTTAGCAAGCACGTATTCACATGGCCAGGAGGAGAGAGAGCAAAGTGGAAGTCCTACACACTTTTAAACAACCAGATTTCATGAGAACTCACTATCATGAAAACAGTAAGGGGAAAATCCATTCCCATGATCCAATTACCTCCCACCAGGTCCCTCCTCCAACATTGGGGATTACAATTCAACATGAGATTTGGGTGGGGACATAGAGACAAACTATATCACTATAATTTGTGTGTTCTCTAATTAGCTTGACACTTTCTCTTGTGCAATAGACTTAATTTTTGTGTCCCTCTCAAATTCATGTGTTGAATTCCTAACCCCAAAGATGATGATATTAGGAAGTCAGGCCTTTTGAGAGGTGATTAGGTCATGGGAATGAAGCCCTCATAAATGGGATTAGTGCCCTTATAAAATAGGTCCATGGGTGCTTGTTCATCCCTTTCTCCATCTGAGAACACAGCAAGAAGGTGCCATCTGTGATCCAGGAAACAGGTCCTCACCAGGCACAAAGTCTGCCAGTGCCTTGATCTTGGACTTTCCAGCCTCCACAACTAGGAGAAATAAATTTCCACTGTTTATAAGCTACTTAGTATATGGTATTTTTTTATAGCAGCCTGAATGGACTATGAGAACTTGTAAAAGGGCCACTGTCTCTGCTGCTGATAAACTTTTGTTAGAACAAATTCCCTATGTAGAACTCTCTACATAGGGAATTCCACTAGTTCTTTCAAATGATCAATGGACCCTGGTAATTTCATCCAAAAAATTGAAGTTTTTCTTCTCTTATCCTCCAAATGGCATTATCTCTATCATCCCAGTTATATGGAATGAGCACTTTAATAATTTCTCCACCCGTGAAAGGACCCCAAAGACTATTACATTCCTTCACTTAATTTCTAGCATAATCTCCCAACTTTATTTTTGATTGTTGACTATGAATTTCTTTTTCTTTGAAAGCCTCTGGTTTCCCCTAAATCCTGACCTTTATCAAATTTAAGGGTATCCATTGTATTGTCACAAAGGAACCTTTTTATTAATACTTCTACTCTATTCTTCAAAAACAACCTCTTTCAGTATCATTGTTTTTCTAAAAAGGGAAATTGCTTGTATCATAACATAACTAAGCTCTCTTTCATGAGCCTAAGTATTTACGATTACAACTATGTTGCCACCAATACAAATACCTACACTATTACCATAGAAGGCAACAGCAAATAACTCTTGCTGTCATATCAATCTACTAGACTTAGATGATCCTAAACATAATCTTACCAGGTGTGCTTGGAACTGTCTGTTCTAGAAGCAACAACATGATCATGTTACCCTTCCCAATTGGATAGAACAGCATCTCTATCAAAAGAACTAATTTGAATTCCAAGATGCAAAACCATGGGACAATTATTTCTTTGAATCCCAAATAATCCCTAATAAGGTATATTTTATTTGTGGCAGCCATGCCTATTGATATCTATCTGCTAATTGAACTGGATCCTGTTATCTAGTTAACCTAATTAGCCCTTATTAAATTTCTAACCAGACTACCTTTTTAAATTTTTTTCTTGTAACTACTTTTCTGCATGATTTAAGTTTATTGGGAGCTAGATTACCCAAAAGGTCTACAAATATGTGTTACAACTACAAAATTAGGCACACAATCCCAGGCCTGGAAGAAGGCTGTGACCTTCCTTTTTCATCAAGTTCTCAAGAAGACTTGGGACTAAAAGCTAAAATATTGGGAGTAACCAAAAAGACTTGACTGCTGCAGTAGATCATGTATGGGCAACCTTTGTGCCTGGACTTGCTGCTGTGTGGGCCACTCAGGAATTTTACTGGCAATCCTGCATCTTCCTTGCTGTGCTCCAGGAAACATCCATGACTCTGGACAATCTTACCAAAACTACTGGTATCATTGCTAGAGAGCTACAGGAATACAGTCCTTCAAAATCCTCTGGCATTGGGCATGATTCTGGATTCTGGAATGGCCACTTTCACAGTGGTTGGAAGGCATTGTTGTAAATCTTTTCCCAGAATCCTCTCTGATGTCTGTACCATCACCAAAAATATTCAGACCACAAATGGAAATTTATCAGATTGCCACTGCTGTCTTCACTCTACCATCTGAATGAAGATATTTTAGGCATGTTTTAGCTCTTTGAATTTCAACTGGCTTTCTTCAAACCTCAGATCTTGGTTTTAATCATGTGTTCATCCTTTAACAGCTAGTCTTTCTATTTTATTCCCAGATATGCCTAATTTTATTATGATTATTATTTTCCCCAGATTCAGTAACTTGTCCAATAGGCCTCACTTTAACAGCCCAATCTCTAAGACCGTGAAACAGCTATTAGTTTGACAGCATGTTCCACATTTGCTACAGCGGGTAGCGCTTCACGGCCAATAAGAATGTGAAGGGTTCCTTACCTTTATAAACTATTTGGATCAGCCTCAACTTCACAGTGATTCTTATTCCATCTCTAATAGTGTTTAAGAAAAGACTTCATGTCTTAAATAACAGAGAAGACTAACTAAGTGTTCACAATTGCCATTTTTTGCCTTCTGCTTTATCTTGACTAAATATTAGTAAGGTTTCTCTCCTTTCTCCATGACCTTATATTCTTCATGCCCACAAGTCTGAGCAAGGACCAAAAAAGTAGAATGTGCTTTCTCATCAGCTTCTGCTGGGAATCTACTGGCCATAGTGAGACTGTTTCTTTGTCAGACCCCATTGGCCATTTTCTTTTGCCTGATCAAATTACCTTTAAAACATTCTACTTACATTTTACTCAATAAAATGAAAATCTTTTTCTGTTTAATTTTGAGACACTTTAAGATTTCTGAGATTAGAGTGTTCTCCCTATAGTCTTTCTTCTGAATAAAACCTTTCCTTTTCAACTCTGGGTTTGCTTTTATTGACAGTGGCATTCATTTCAACAAATTTGTAATACCAAAACTAAATAAATAGAAAAGCAAGGGAAGGAGACCTTAAGTGTCTACAAAGAAGAAAGAATAAATAAAATTGTGGTTTGTTAATTCATAAAATGGTGTAATACTCAAGAAATAAAATAACAACTAGAGTATGCCTATTTTAAAACAATTCTTGAATGCATATTGTTAAAGGGGGAAAATTGGGGAAGAGATCGCACAGGATTATTTAATTCATCCAAAGCCTAAAATTACCCAAAATAGCTTAGATTTTATAGGTATATGCTTATGTACATATGCAGTGAAAGTATAATACATATAAATATTCACCAACTCTATCTGAAGAGAAAGAGAAGGGAATGTTTGGGTAGGAGGGTAAAGTAGGTATGATCTGCATCAGTTAATTTTTTATTTCTGTATAAATAAAATACAAATACAGCACAATGTTAACATTACTTAAATCTGGTTGACAGGCATATGGGAATTTGTTATATTTTTCTTTGCATGTCTTGTATATTTCAAGTATTTTGGGATAAATTGAATAAGCAGAGAGGGAAATTCTAGAACACTGAAGACTGCTGAGAGGTAAAAAGTTTTCTCTGAAGCAATGCTCACTGGTAAATGCAAATGCAAACTTTTATCGGTTATTCTTGCCCTGTGTCTGTCTAGAGAAGCGATTCACAGGGGAGTTCCTAGTGCCTTGTAGTTAATTCTCTTTTGAGGCCTGGGCTAGTTTTCTTATCACTTTGACTTATTCATTAAAGGCAGGTATTGTACATCCATGAGTATTTCCAATAACAACCTCTTTTATTTTATTGAAATGTAAAAATGAAACACATATTCCTTTTAGCCAAATGATGATTTATGAAAGAACTATATGTATCTATTTATTTTCCTCCTTTATTTCAAATAGCAGACTTTGCTAATGGGGAAGAGAAAATAATCACACCTTTCATTCTACCTGCTTTTCCTGGACAGGAAAAATCAACACATAGTGTTGAAAGTTGGCTACCTTTAACAAATCTGATCAAATACCCTTAGAAGAGTGTTTTAAAATTTATATCTTCTTATACATTTTTAGATTTGCCTATAGTTTTTTAAATCATAAATTTAAATAGATGTCGAGAATGTGTTTTTTAGAGTCAATAAATTCTAAGACTGCCTAATTTTGCTTTTATACATTTTCAGTACATGCAGATGAATTTCAAAAGGATTAAAATGGGGTTAGTTGTGTTGGGGCTTTGAAGTTGATACCCCAAAATAAGACATCACAGCATACTGAGTATTTTGAGCTGAAGGAAACTAAGAAAACCACAGAAGGAGGAAGGTTTTTTGAAATTCTCCTACCTCTCTCTCTCCGGAAGCGGTTTTTTGAAATTCTCCTACCTCTCTCTCTCCGGAAGCAGGCTATAGAAACTGAAATTTCCCTTATCCTTTCTCCCCTGAAGCGAGCCATAAATCCCAGCTGAAGTAACACCCTCATCCCAAATTCCTTCTTTCTCTACCCAGAAGGAAGGAATGCCCTTTATCCCTGAAGCCATAGAACACAGAGAAGGATATGGACTAACGGACCTTGCTGAGTTTTTCCCAGTTGATTAACATTACATCTTACCATTTTTCGTCCGATCATATTTCTCTACAACTCTTCACTTCTTCATTAGATTTAGCATAAAACATACACAGATTTCCCTGTTTCTTTGGATCATCATTTATTTATGAGGACTCTCATGTCATACAAAACTTCTTAAATAAATTTGCATGCTTTTCTCGCATTAATCTGTCTTTGTCAGTTTTATTTTCAGGCCCATCTAGGAACCCTAAAATGATTGAGAAAAATCATCCTCCTCTAGTTGAAAGACTGTTTTGTTTTATTTTACATTAGATTTTTTTTTTTTAAATTTCTGGTGGTCTTGGTGAATGTAGAGAGATAGGTGTAGATTTTTCTTACTGAGAAACCTAACCCCACAGCCATTATTTTAAGGTTTGGTTCATATAATATCTTGGCACTTGTTGAAAATAGAATTTACTGAAGTAGAAAACAGGATAGTATATATCAGATATGAATAAATGTTCAAACTACTGAAAGTATGTGAAAAAATAAAATTTTTCCTAAAAAAAAAAAATTTCAAAAAGTCAATGCTTTACATTTCTGTGACACCTTACTTTTGTGAATCAAATAAAAGAGGTTGCCGCTGTTTAAAAAGAGGCTGTGCAAAGAATACATTCCTTTAAGAAAATTTAGAGATGTAACTTTGGTTAGAAGTGCACTGAATTTATACCTGGCATATGAGAATTGGGATACTGAATAGTGAACTAAATTAAATTAACCTTCATTTTAAAGAGATGGTACTGTAAATAAAAACTACCTAATGAAATGTTGACCTCTGTGACACAAAACCTGTCTTTGAATGCTGGCAATCTCATTCAGTAAGTAAGGGCGTGAATGTGGGCAAGTAACTTAACTTTTCTAATAATTCACTTCTCAGGCCTGTTATGAATAAAGGTAATAATGTTTCTAAAAGCATTTTATAAATATGAGGTTCTGGTATTATTCTGCTTGGGTTGGAGCTATGGGAAACTATTTTTTTCTGTATATGGTGGATAATAGAAAATTATTATTTTCCTGTACTAAACAATTTTGATATATTCAGTCATGAAATAATGAATGGATATATTGCTTTGTATAAATAGTTTTAATAATACTAACCTTACTTGAAATATATATATATATACACACACACATTATTTGCAGGGGTAAATTGACTGTGACTTATGAATGTGTAGGTGTGTATGTGTTCATGAAGGATGGCAGTGTTAGGCAGAGAAAAATACCAAAAAATGAAGTAAGACGTATTACAAAAATATAACTTTTTTTATTATTATACTTTAAGTTCTAGGGTACACATGCACAATGTGCAGGTGTGTTACATTTGTATACATGTGCCGTGTTGGTGTGATGCACCCATTAACTCATCATTTACACTAGGTAGATCTCCTAATGCTATCCCTCACCCCTCCCCCAACTCCATGACAGGCCCCAGTGTGTGATGTTCCCCATCCTGTGTCCAAGTGTTCTCATTGTTCAATTCCCACCTATGAGTGAGAACGTGTGGTGTTTGGTTTTCTGTCCTTGCAATAGTTGGCTCAGAATGATGGTTTCCAGCTTCATCCATGTCCCTACAAAGGACAGGAACTCATCATTTTTTATGGCTGCATAGTATTCCATGGTGTATATGTGCCACATTTTCTTAATCCAGTCTATCGTTGTTGGACATTTGGGTTGGTTCCAAGTCTCTGCTATTGTGAATAGTGCCACAGTAAACATAGGTGTGCATGTGTCTTTATAGCAGCATGATTTATAATCCTTTGGGTATATGCCCAGTAATGGGATGGCCGGGTCAAATGGTATTTCTAGTTCTAGATCCCTGAGGAATCGCCACACTGACTTCCACAATGGTTGAACTAGTTTACAGTCCCACCAACAGTGTAAAAGTGTTCCTATTTCTTCACATCCTCTCCAGCACCTGTTGTTTCTTGACTTTTTAATGATGGCCATTCTAACTGGTGTGAGATGGTATCTCATTGTGGTTTTGATTTGCATTTCTCTGATGGCCAGTGATGATGAGCATTTTTTCATGTGTCTGCTGGCTGCATAAATGTCTTCTTTTGAGAAATGTCTGTTCATATCCTTCACCCACTTTTTGATGGGGTTGTTTGATTTTGTCTTGTATATTTATTTAAGTTCTTTGTATATTCTGGATATTAGCCTTTTGTCAGATGGGTAGATTGCAAGAATTTTCTCCCATTCTGTATGTTACCTGTTCACTCTGATAGTAGTTTCTTTTGCTGTGCAGAAGCTCTTTAGTTTAATTAGATCCCATTTGTCAATTTTGGCTTTTGTTGCCATTGCTTTTGGTGTTTAGACATGAAGTCCTTGCCGATGCCTGTGTCCTGAATGATATTGCCTAGGTTTTCTTCTAGGGTTTTTGTGGTTTTAGGTCTAACATTTAAGTCTTTAATCCATCTTGAATTAATTTTTGTATAAGGTGTAAGGAAGGGATCCAGTTTCAGCTTCCTACATATGGCTAGGCAGTTTTCCCAGCACTATTTATTAAATAGGGAATCTTTCCCGATTTCTTGTTTTTGTCAGGTTTGTCAAAGATCAGATGGTTGTAGATGTGTGATATTATTTCTGAGGGCTCTGTTCTGTTCCATTGGTGTATATCTCTGTTTTTGTACCAGTACTGTGCTGTTTTGGTTACTGTAGCCTTGTAGTACAGTTTGAAGTCAGGTAGTTGATGTCTCCGGCTTTGTTCATTTGGCTTAGGATTGACTTGGCAATGTGGGCTCTTTTTTGGTTCCATATAAACTTTAAAGCAGATTTTTCCAATTCTGTGAAGAAAGTCATTGGTAGCTTGGCTGTGGGTTTGTCATAAATAGCTCTTATTATTTTGATATATGTCCCATCAGTACCTAACTTATTGAGAGTTTTTAGTATGAAGGGCTGTTGAATTTTGTCGAAGGCCTTTTCTGCATCTGTTGAGATAATCGTGGTTTTTGTCTTTGTTTCTGTTTATATGATGGATTACGTTTATTGATTTGCATATGTTGAACCAGCCTTGCATCCCAGGGATGAAGCTCACTTGATCATGGTGGATAAGCTTTTTGATGTACTGTTGGATTCGGTTTGCCGATATTTTATTGAGGATTTTTGCATCGATGTTCATCAGGGATGTTGGTCTAAAATTCTCTTTTTTTTTATGTCTCTGCTAGGTTTTGGTATCAGGATGATGCTGGCCTCATGAAATGAGTTAGGGAAGATTCCCTCTTTTTGTATTATTTTAAGACAAAACAACTAATAGAATAAAAATTTGAATTATATAAGTTAATAGAAGTCTTATTTTTCTCGTGAATCCAGTTTAACAAACAAACAAAGACAGAGGAGAAAACTATACCAGTTAATCTACAAAAGAGAAATGGGATACTGAATACCTAAGACATCTGTCAAAATGCTTTTATTTAGATCTAAAGAAAACTTAACTATTTATTATTAGCTTCTCAGCCTCAGAAAACCTAGCAGGTACAAACTAAGCAAAGAGGGAGCCTAATAATGATGAACTTAGCTTAAGCAACAAAAAGAAAAACCTGACATTTATAGAGAAGGAGAAGACTAAAATGACAAACGTGGAAATAATAATGTAATTTAAAAAAATTTAAAAATTTGAGCAGGCATGGTGGCTCCTACCTGTAATCCCAAAATTCTAGGAGGCCAAGGCAGGTGGATCACTTGAGCCAGGAGTTCAAGTGATCCTGGGCAACATGGTGAAAACTGTGTCTACAAAAATACAAAAATTAGCTGGGCATGGTAGTGCACACCTGTAGTCCCAGCTACTAGGGTGGCTAAGGTGGGAGAATCCATTGAGCCCAGGAGGTTGAGGCTGTAGTGAGCTGGTGATCATACCACTGCACTCAGGCTGGGTGACACAGTGAGACCTTATCTCAAAAACAACAAAAAAAGAAAATCTGAGGCCAGATACTGTACTAATATAGTCACCAAATGGCATCATTCATAAATCATAGCACATAGTTTATGTAAATTTAATAGTGGTAATCTCAGATTATAAAGTAAATGTAAAAAATACTTTTTGTACACAATTCTGAAAATAACTTTTAGAGAGATTTCAATGCAAATTGTAGTAGAACCCAAAAATAACAGACATGTCTCATAACAGTCCAAATTTGGATATAATCATATTGCCTGGTGTATACCACTCAACCCTCTTTTAAATATCTGTTGTAATTCTCTGAGTTTTGCTTCTGTAGATGGTGGCTCTTCTACCAGAAATGTTACAGGCAGGGAAGAAAAAATCCACATCCAGAATATGTGTGTGTGTAACAGTGAGGATGAATATCTTCTCATTCCTTGATGAAATAAGTCTGATGTAATGTAATTGCCATAAGGTTGCTGGTTTTTACATCCAAGCAGTGGTGACAAATTTAGGGCTCAGTGTTCCCCTCAACTATTGGAAAATTAGACACTCAGCATTATAATTAGCCAGGCCACTCTTGGTTAAAAGAAAATACAGGTATATAGATATGCCTCATTTTATTGTGCTTTACTTTATTGTGCTTTGCAGGTATTGCTTCTTTGTTTTTTCACAAGTTGAAGGTTTGTGGCAACCTGCATCAATCACATACATAGCTGCTATTTTTCAAACAACCTATGCTCACTTCATGTCTCTGTATCACCTTATAGTATTTCTCAAAACATTTCAAACTGTTTTATTATTATTCATTAAGGTAATCTTTGATCGATGATGTATATATTTTTGAGACAAGGTCTCCTTCTGTGTCCCAGGCTGGAGTGCAGTGGCGCAATCACAATCACAGGTCACTGCATGCAGCCTTGAAGTCCTGGGCTCCAGTAGTTCTCCCACCTCAGCCACCTGAGTAGCTGAGAATACAAGCACATGCTACCATATCTGGCCAATTTTTAATTATTTTGATGGAGATGGGATCTCATCACATTGCCTAGACACATGGTGATCAATGACTGATCAATGACAAACAGTTGTCATTGTTACTGTTGTAATTGTTTTGGAGTTCTACAAACCACACCCATATAACCTGGGAAACTTAATAAATGTTCTGTGTGTTCTATCTGCTCCACCAACCTACTGTTTGCCCATGTCTCTCCTTCTTCTGGGACCTCACTATTTCATGAGACATGAGAATATTGAAATTAAGCCGGTTAATAAACCTACAGTGACCTCTAAGTGTTAAAGAGAAAGGAAGTGTCCCACATCTGTCACTTTAAGTTAAAAACTAGAAATAATTAAGTTTAGTGAGGGTGAGGAAGGTCTGTTGAAAGCCAAAATAGGTTGAAAGCTAGGCCACTTATCCCAAACAATTAGCCAAGATGTAGAATGCAAAAGAAAAGTTTTTGAAGAAAATTAAAAGTGTTACTCCAGTGAGCACACAGATAATAAAAAAATACAACAGCCTTATTGCTAATAGGAAGAAAGTTTTAGTTGTCTAGATAGAAGATCAAACCAGCCACAACATTTCTATAAGCTAAATCCTAATTCAGAGTAAGGCCCTAATCCTGTCTTCAATTCTGTGAAGCTGACAGAGGTCAGAAAGGTGTAAAAGAAAAGGCTGAAGCTAGAAGAGATTGGTTCATGAGATTTTATGCACCATGACAAAAAAGTGCAAGGTGAAGCAGCAAGTGCTGATGTAAAAGCTACAGCGAGTTATCCAGAAGATCTAGCTGATATCATTGCTGAAGATGGCTATACTAAACAACAGATTTTCAACATAGATGGCACAGCCCTAAACTGGAAAAAGATACCTTCTAGGGCTTTCATAGCTAGAGAGGAGAAGTCAATGCATGGCTTCAATACTTCAAAAGACAAGTTAACTCTGTCTTTGGGAGCTAATGCAGCTGGTGATTTTAGTAAGGCCAGTGCTTTTTTGCCATTCTGAAAATCCTAGGGTCCTTAAGAATTACGTTAAATCTTTACAAATGGAAGAGCAAAACCTGGCTGACAGTAAATCTATTTACAGCATTGTAAAATGAATATTTTAAGCACACTGTTGAGACCTACTGTTCAGAAAAAAAAATCTTATAAATATTACTGCCAATTGGCAATGTACCCAGTTGCTCAAGAGCACTGGTGGAGGTGTTCATTCAAGGAGATTAATGTTGCTTTCATGTTAGCACCATGTAAATTTGGTAGCCCATGGAACAAGAAATAATTTCAAATTTCAATTTCAAGTCTTATTATTTAAGAAATACATTTCATAAGACTATAGCTGCCATAGACAGTGATTTCTCTAATGAATCTGGGCAAAATCAACTGAGAACTTTCTGGAAAAGATTTACTATTCTACATGCCAGTAAGAATATTCATGATCCATGGAAGGAGGTCCAAAAATCAACATCATCAGGAGTTTGGAAGAAGTTGGTTTCAACTTCACAGGTGACTTTTACGAGCTCAAAACTTTAATGGAGAAAGTGACTGTAGATATGGTAAAAATAGCAAGAGAACTAGAATTAGAACTGGGATCTGAAGATGGGACTGATAAAATTTCAATGGAGGAGAAGTTGTTTCTTATGGATGAGCAAAGAAAGTGATTTCTTGAGATGGAATCTACTCCTGCTGAAGATGTTGTGAACATTGCTGAAATTATAGCAAAAGATCTGGACTATTACAAAACTTAGTTACACATACTTAGTTGACAAAGTTTATTACATAACCTTGGCAGGGCTTCAAGAAGACTGACCTTAGTTTTGAAAGAAGTTTTACCTCCAGTAAAATGTTGTCAAATAGCATCACATGCTACAGAGCAATATTTTGTGAAAAGAAATCAGTAGATGTAGCAAACTTCATATCCACCTTATTTTAAACAATAATTACAGCCACCACATCCTTCAGCAACCACCACCCTGATCAGTCAGCAGTCATGCACACTGAAGCAAAACTCCCCACCAACAAAAAGATTATGACTTACTGAAGGCTCTAGAGGTTGCTAGCATGTTTTAGCAATAAAGTATTTTTATTTTGATTGAGACAGGATCTTTCTCTGTTTTCCAGGCTGGAGTGCAGTGGCACAAAAACAGATCACTGCAGCCTTGACCTCCTGGCCTCAAGACATCCTCCCACATCAGCTTCCTAAGTAGCTGGGACCACAGGCATGTGGTCTTGAACTCCTGGTCTCAAGCAATTCCTCTGCCTCAGCCTCCAGAAATGTTTGGATTACAGATGTGAGCCACTGCACCTAGTCTTAAGGTATTTTCAACTAAGGTATGTACATTGTGTTTTTAGACAAACACCTTTGCACACGTGATAGACTACAGTATACTCTAAACATAAGTTTTATGTGTTCTGGGAAACCAAAAAAATTGTGTGTCATGCTTTATTGTGAAATTCACTTTATTGTGGTCCTTCAGAATCAAACTTGCAATGTCTCTCAGGCACGCCTATACATTGTTTTGAGCCCATAAATAGCTTCTATTTCTGCCAGCATGGCTACTTTGTTCACAGATTTATTTTCTAAGCAATAGGGTGGCTGGGGAAAAGCCTTTTGATACTCAGAGTGTTTCATTTTTGTCCTTCTGATTATGAACAGCCTACTCTACAGGAAATACTTTTTGTAGACATTCACATGGAAATCAAATTTATTCAGTATGTGCCAATTCTGAAAGGTCCATCCATACCTCTTCCACAAATTTCTTGATCAGCAGTCCTTAACTTCTGCTATTTTCCAAGTCTCTGACCATCCAGCCAACCAATTAATAACTCCCCATGAATTAGTGCAGATTCGTGCTTCTGAATATCTCTGACACCAAAGTGAGCAATCAAATGTCAATGTACTGCTTGAAGTTTGTCTATTTAGAATATTTTATATCACACTTGTTCAGAATTACTTCTGAGTGGGTCTATGGCACCTTATCTGTACATTTTTGGCTAATATGTGCATGTCATATAGAGCTATCTCTAAGCCAAGATTTAGCTTTTTCTTCCTTAGTCAACGGGTATTAGGGAACACCCAAACCATAAAAGCCTCTGGACACATAGATTGAGGAAGAGGAGGAAATGCCAAAGGGTCCAAATTACCTTCTTGTTTATATTAAGTGTACCATCTGGACATGCCTGATCTACTGCTTAGTCATAGATTCTCTTATTTATGCTGGCCACTAGTTTAATATAATATTTCAGTTTATCTGAAAGACACTTTAATTATCATTTGAATCTTCTGGATTGTAAGACCCAAATGGTAGAGTGGTTTGAAGTGTGGTCCGAACTTATTTCTGAGTCTCTTGTTGCTCTAGTCCTTACTTGAAATTGACGATTGTTTATGCGACTCTATGTTGATCTAAGTATCATATTCAAATGTGGTATATGTTGTTCCCAAAATCCAAATATTTGCATGTTTTTATGGTAGGTGCTATAAAGAGAAGAAGTTTAGCATTTACAGTGTAAGGTATATATTCAGAAACTCTAGACTGCTAAACCTTCAAATGGGAGACTATGATGTGAGGTTGTGGAACACTTCACTGAGATGGTGGTTTCCTAAATTTTTGTATGATTATTCACCCTCAAATCTGCATGTCTTAGTAAGTAATTTACAATACTTGTTACTTCCTGCTCATCAAAAATCAATCGGTGTAATAGGGTTAGAGCACCTGTGTGATGTTTTATGGAATGACAAAATCAAGACCACTGTTAACTATACTATGGCATAGAACAAGAGAATTGACACAGTCCAGGGGCAAGACTTCGAAAGTCTGTTCTTGGTCTCATCAGATAAAAACAAATTGCTTTAAATAGTTCTTGAACAATGGTATAGGAGGAAAAGGCATTAACTATGTGAACAGCTACACACTAAATTCCAGGAGCCATCTTGATTTGTTCCAGTAAGGATGCTACATCTGGAAGAGTAGCTGCAATTGAAGTCATTGTTAGATTAAATGCTGAATAGCTCACAGTCATTCTGTGAGATCTGAAAGATTAAATTGGTGAGTTAAATGGAGGATATGGTAGTCATCTGTCCCAGGTAATGTTACCACAGATATTCAAACAAAGGAAACAAATCAAAGATACAATTGACAAAGAAATCTGTTACCTCTGTGGCACGCAATTATTTAATGTAACAATTATAATGATTACTGATAATGTATCTAAGATGTATCAGAATTATAGAAGTTGTCCATAATTTTGGAACACATACTAATATATATTTATACAATCATAACCCAAAGAAAGGCAAACCCCATTTTATTATTTGTTTTGTCGAGGGCAGGATCTCACGCTGTTGCCCAGTGTGGAGTACAGTGGCATGATCTCAGCTCACTACAACCTCTGCCTCCCCGGTTCAAGCGATTCTCCTGCCTCAGCCTCCTGAGTAGCTGGGGTTACAGGTGCACACCACTACTGCCCGGCTAATTTTTGTATTTTTAGTAGCGATGGGGTTTCACCATCTTGGCCAGGCTGGTCTTGAACTCCTGACCTCATGATCTGCCCTCCTCAGTCTCCCAAAGTGCTGGAATTACAGGTGTGAGCCACCACGCCTGGCCAAACCCCATTTTATATTTGACAGTGTTTCTTGTATGATTTTTGTACCAAATAAGCCAAATTTCATCTTTATATTAGTGTACTATTAATGTTAAATCTAATTCTTAATAAAGCCTTATAGACATATTTATCCAATTTTAATGTTTGACCATAAGTTATGATTGTCATAAACCTTTATACTTTTATAGTTTTTGTTGAAGAGCAGATTAGTGCTGTTGAGAGAAACCTGTTGTGCTTTTATTTCAATGTTTAATTTACAGAAAAACTGAATAATACCCCTTTAACTTTAGCCAATGTGTTTACACACAGAATTTTCTTTACAATCAGTCTTCCACAACTTGCTTAAACCTTCAGCTGTATTCTTTGTAACTTAAAACAATCCTTATACCTTTTAACTTAGGCAAAAAAAGTAAAAAATAAAAAAAACACATTCCCATGCCTTCTTATAATTTTTTTACCAAAAGTATATTCTACTTTCCTTGCACACTTTGCATGTAAAACTGTTTCTTCAGTAGTCTCAAATACATATTACACTGTCAACTCTCGGTAGCTTTTACTTTTGGTAAAAACCTTAGTAAGTTTGGGATTTTAATTATGTAAAATTAAGGAGGGCAGATAAGGTCTGACTTTTTTCAGCATCTAACTTCACAGGTGCCAGGCCTTACTTAGCTGTAAATAGGCGAGTTGTAGAATTAAGAGTTGGAGTGGCATTTTATGGAGCATTTAGGAGGCCTAAACACTTTTAAACTGTACAGCATTTCTTGCGTAAATTCACCTTTAGAAATTATTTCACAGCTTAAACAATCTGACATATTTGACTTTCTGACTTGTCCTAAACATTCCCTCTTTTTAAACAGTTATTTTACTTTACGACAAGAATTTACCATACTAGATCGTTTCCTATATAAAATCTCTTTTCTGTAAGCTTTTTTTTTTTAACCAAAAATACCTCTTTATTTTTATAACTTTATATCCTTCTTATTTCCTGGTTCCTTTTACCTTGTTTTATATATAACCTTTAAATCAGCTTTGAATTAGACAAAAATCAATTACCCTTTAAAAAGGACACAATTTTTAGAAAGAATGTCTTTCTTCAATATATTTTTATTGGAAAATACCTAAATAATAAAATATCTATTGTTTAATATAACTTTAGATTCTAAATTATGACAAGCTTGTTTGTGTTTATCCCATTACATTTACCTAATTATTTATCTAGATTATTTGTTTAAAAGGTGATAGTTTTTATTTAAAGTGATGAAACCACCATTGCAAAATTATAACTGAGACAGTGAAAAAGATCTGAACTTGCTTCTAACCTCCAAGCTATTCTTGTTTATTAATTTAGTTTATAGTGTAGCTTTAAAACAAAGATGGTAGCAGTCCTTTCTCAGAACAAACTTTTTTCATGCCTGTGGACTGGATTGCCTCAAGCCACATGATTACAATTTATAGTATTTTACTAAGGAATTCAAGATGTAGCTATTTTCATTTAACCAATATTAATATTTTATTCATTAAAAGTTAAATAAGCAAAGATTCTGTTTTCGGCTGAGTTTATAGTTTTGTAGCCTCTATGCCAAATTTTCATACTTTATAGCATTTGGTTGTGATAAGTATGAAATTGCTTAATCAATAAATGCAAACAAAAAATGTATGCTTGTAATTCTTAAGATATGTCTAATATTACTTTACCAATAATTTTAAAGCTAGCTAATTTATTAAATATTTTACTTAAGTCACGTAAACTTGAAAAAGCATTTGACCAGTCTTTTCTTTTTTCTGTTAAAGTATTTGATTTAAGTGCTTTTATTTTCTTTAAGCCAATTAATTAGAGCTCTTTTTATTTTTTCAGTAGTGAGATACTGTGTACGCGACACATAATACACAGCTGTATTAGGCATGCCAATAGAAGTACATTTTATAGATTCATAAGGCCTCCTTTTTTTCTATCTTAGACTTGCAAACTCTTCATAAGCTGGTTTCTTACCCTGGAAATTGTCAGCTAAATATCCTTAAATCTGCATACTGAAGGCAACCACTCTTAGGTGAAAAATCAGATAGCAAAATTTACATCTCAACGTACACAGATAAAAAGTCTGGTGGTGCTAGAGGTAGATTAAAGATGGATGATAGATCAAACATAATATATAGAAATCTGTCATTGGATTTTATAAGATACCCACACTGAATTCTGTTTTGTTTAAAAGGGACAATTATTATAAGGCTAAACCATGTGATGCTTTTACTGTGTGCTTAAAACATTTTTGCCAAACAAGACATTTCTAAGTATGTAACCTAGAATTTTTCTTAAAAACCCCAGAGTGACTTCTGTTTCAACAGCTATTAATGAAGAAAATGGAATTCAGTAAAGTGAGAAGGAAAAAATTTTTGCTCCAAAACACAAAGTCCTAGGAGAGAAATAAACAAAAACAAGACATGAAGGCCTTTTAAATACAAACACACACATACATGCACACATACACATCTTAAATGTTAGCTTTTAATTAAGCTGACTTTTAACCATTGAGCTCCTAAAAAAATCTTTTTCCTTCCCAGAGGTCTCTCAGCAGAAATGGACCCAATACTTCTCATTTTCAAGTTTACACAGTATCAAAAGGGACAAGACGGATAACACAAACAAGTAGAGACAGATTTCAGACAAACACAAGGGGGAGTACACTCAGGCAGAACAGAATCAAAAGCAACTCAAAACCTGATCTTAACTAAAATGCAAAGCAGGTGTGTGAGCCAGCCCTATTGCCACCCTGGCAGTACCACACAAATGGCTTAATGAGCCCAGAGAGGGAAACAACAGGCTCCCGGCATACGATTCGGTTAACTCACACTTCAAGTGCACCTGCTCCTAATCTCCGTTCTTCCCAGTAGTGAAAGGGACATGTGATTTTGCACACGGGACAGCCCTTGGGAGGGTCCCTGGGAAAATCTCACCCAGCAGCTGCTGGATTCTCCCGAAGATTCTCTAGTCGCAAGCTGCTGGCCACTGAATGCAGCACCATCCTATTCTCTCCTGGCTGGCTCGCCAACTTTTGTTCCCCGACCAAACTGAAGGTCAGGCTGTTTCTCGCTGTCCAATAACAAGATGCAGATGAACTGGAGAGGAAGAGAGTTTTTATTTCTGTAACCAGTTACAAGGAGAAGGCCTGGAAATAATCGCCAGACCAGCTCAAAATTACAACGTTTTCCAGAGCTTATTATACCTTCTAAGCTATATGCCTGCGTTTAAGTGTGTCTTCATCTAAAGACATAAGTGATTAACTTCCTTTAATCTATAACTAAAGTCAGAGTCCTGAAGACCTTCCTCTGGAGCCTCAGTAAATTTACTTAATCTAAATGGGTCTAGGTGCTGGGTTGACTACCCTTATCTTGTCTCCTGATAAATCATGGAGTTTTGAGGAGTTCCTTCAGACCCCCAATAAAATTGTTTGTAGAGGCCTGGAGAGTCTCTTCAAAACCCCAATAAAACTTGTTTAATCCTAAACAGTTCTTGTTAAAAATTCCTTCATTATTTTGTCATGCTTTAAGGTCCAGGAAAGGCCTAGGCAAAACTCTTCGTGGACTTTTGTTACATTCCAGCCTTTGTATAAGGGCATTGGCTCTTACAGCTTTTAGAATTTAACTTAACCACTCAGCACTCAAACAGTTGTTATGAGATCTGGCCTGCCACAGTATCACTCCTGGTACCAATTTAGGACCTAACTATGGGCCAATCAGGATTCATAAACTGCAGAGCAATTTGAATGAGGAAAGATTATTATAAAAAGTTGTTAACAACAATAGGGGATCATAGTAATGGTATATTAGCAACCAGGGGGAAAGAAGACTCTGAAGAATTGAGGGATATCAGTTATAAAGAGAATCACTACCCTTAGGGATAAAGCAGAGCACAAATTTAAGAAGGAAATCTGAAAGAGTACTCCTCATCTCTAGAACTTCTGAGAACGTGCACTGCTATGATTCACTAAGCAGTGGAGCCATTTTTGAGTTATCACACTGGTAGACATCTCTAGGAATTCATTCCTTTGGTGGTTCAGGAAGGCCAACCACATAAAAATTCTGTGCTGTGAAAGTGGCTAGGAATCTGTCCTCTGGAGTGCAAAACAAAGCCATCAGTTGGGAGATGCTGTATCTGGAGTCCAAAAGAAACCATTGGAGTGCTGGGAGGAGTTGTTTCTGGAAAAATTTATATACATACACGAGGCTTACTGATAATCACCTATCACAAGTAGTACACTTGGAAGATTCTCTCTGGGAATTTGAGGGTTTGAGGAAATGTTGCCCTTGGAAATGTTCCATACACTAATGACTGCTGCTTGCTGCAGGAGCCTTTCAAGAGGAAATAGTAAGAAGTTTTCAGGCCAGGCACGGTGTCTCATGCCTGTAATCCCAGAACTTTGGGAGGCTGAGTTGGGCAGATCAGTTGAGGCCAGGAGCTCGAGATCAGATGGCCAACATAGTGAAACCCCATCTCTAGTAAAAGAACAAAAATTAGCCGGGCACGGTGGCATGCACCTATAATCCCAGCTATTCAGGAGGCTGAGGCATGAGAATTGCTCGAGCTGGGGAGACAGAGGTTGCAGTGAGCTGAGATCACGCCACTGCAACCCATTCCAGCCTGGGTGGCAGGGTGAGACACACACACACACACACACACACACACACACACACACACGAAAGAAGTTTGTATACCTTTAATGCCCTCTAATTAAAAAGCTTAAAATTATGCCACCTGGAAAATAAGAAATTTTTCAGTATCACAAGCAGAACAATGAAAAGCACATTTGAAGCTGAGAGGCTATGGACTGATAATTTACACATTAGGCATTACAAGAAACAGGACCAAATGTGTCAGAATCAAGAGAAAAAATGACATAAACTAACGAATGACAATACAAATTTTTCACTGGCAGACTAGAAATTTATAATTACTACAAATAAGAAAATGTTAGAACTGATAAAAAATCAAATAGCTATTCTAAAACTAAAAATACGGTAATTAATTTCATTAAATTTTTAAAAATATAAAAATACAAAAATTAGGAATTCAGTAGACTGTGTTAATATTTAAAAATCCCCTGAAAGTAGGCCAGTAAATATATCTTAGATGAAACACAAAAAAGGAAAAAAAGAAGAGAAAAATTCAGTAAAGACTATATGACATGACATGGTGAGAAGATTAACATGTATATAATAGAAGTTCCCCAAAGGAGAAAAGAGGGTTAGTTGGAAAGAAAACAAACACATATTTGAAGACATACTCTTTCAGCCATAGAGTTATGAAGCTTGCTGGGTCTTGAACAAGACTATTAGGAAGAAAGTACAGAAGGGTATGTCTTAATCAGACTTTGAATACAAAAGATAAGAAAAGATTTAAAGCAGTCAGAAAAATGGGATACTGTATGAGAGTAAGATAAAGATGAAAATATGAACGCTCAAATGAAAAAATGTGAGCTAGAAAGTAATGAAATAACATTTTAAATGATAGAAAATAACTGCCTTATGTGTCACAATGCCTCATAGAATTATTCTTCAAACCTAAAATTAAATTTAAAAAATTTAAACAACACATTAGGAAGCAAACAAATAAAACTATGAGAACGTGTTCCCATTAGACTTTCAATAAAAACATTGCTAAAAGAAATGAAAACACGGTAATATGGGATAAATTAAAATAATGTTGGCAACTAATGCATACTGACAAATTAAAAGTATCAATAAAATATTTAGTTTAATATATATGTGAAATTAATATTTCCACTATTTCTGACCATAATTGTTTAGCTGATGTTGGATTCACTTTCCTGCTGTAAAAATTTATAAAATCTAGTCAAAATATGTAGCACAGTTCTTTGCAGCCATTGAACCACAATCAATAGTGGCCTGTAATCCTTGAATTCACCATAAATTGAACCCAACAATCACCTTAGTCTTCTCTCTGAGGAATTTTTTTCAAGTTGCTTCATGAAGTTGAGCCCATGTAGAGAGCAAGCATCTTGGTGGGTAGAGAAAATAATGACTGGAATTAGGGCTACCAGGAAGCTGGGACTTGAGGGACAGGGTGTTAGAAATAGGGTGCCCGGCCGGGCGCGGTGGCTCACGCTTGTAATCTCAGCACTTTGGGAGGCCGAGGCGGGCGGATCACGAGGCCAGGAGATTGGGACCACGGTGAAACCCCGTCTCTACTAAAAATACAAAAAATTAGCCAGGCGTGGTGGCGGGCGCCTGTAGTCCCAGCTACTTGGAGAGGCTGAGGCAGGAGAATGACGTGAACCCGGGAGGCGGAGCTTGCAGTGAGCCGAGATCGCGCCACTGCACTCCAGCCTGGGCGACACAGCGAGACTCCGTCTCAAGAAAAAAAAAAAAAAAAAAAAAAGAAATAGGGTGCCCATGAGGAATCTCCCAGTTCTCGAGTTCTTGACCAACTCTCAATCAGCACATATACAAAGAAACTCAGAGAGGCCTAGCACAGTATAACTTTTAGGATCAGAGAGCACAGACAAGCACAGACTTTTCTATAAAACAGAAAAACTAGCAAAGCTTGGACTTTTAGTTGAAATCTAAAATATTGCAATAATCTAACAGAAAGGCTGCAACTAAAATTAACCCACCTGCCAGGCATGAATCCAAATTACCCAAGAACTGCTTAACAAAACAAACAAAGAAAACTGCTTAACAAAATTTAAAACTCTTTGGAGAGGATTAACAACATCCAAAGCCACTACAACATAGCATACACAATATACACTTCCATTAAAAAAAAATTAGACATATAATAGAGCAGGAAACCTTAGAGTAGTAAAAAAAAATAGAAATACACTGAGATATTAACCCAATATTAAATGTAACAAAAGAAACATTAAAAATAACTATGATTTTTTTCATGTTAAAGATGCTGGGGGGAAAGATATATACCATTTGTAAAAAGTAAAGTAATTTAGAACCTATAAAAAGTGAAATTCCCCTCCAGCAAGGTGATATATCTAAACTTACATACTCTTATTGGAGAGATGAATATAGATATATTTTTTAATGCCAGAAATAAGTACAAATCCTAAATAAAGATAAATATATTTTATTACATTGTAATTAAACCTGCTAACAAGATATTAGGTGACTAAAACTCACTGTTAAACCCTATATGAGAGTACATAAATAAACTATATATTTAAGACAAAATTACCATTCAAAATATAAATAAGTTCTTCTGCTAATCGATAAGAAGAATTATTTATTAGAAAAATAGACAAATCAGGTGAATAGGAAAGACAAAATGAGAATTTATATTAAATTCAGAAGCTGCTCAACTTTGTTAGTAATCTGAGACACGCAAATCAAAACAATTATAATTTGACAAAAAATTTGTAAAAAATCAATAAGTCTGACAATATGTAGTGTTATTGAAAATGAGGACAAATAAAAATTATTTTACACTTTGATATAAATATAAATTCATACAATGATTTTATAAGCTCTGTCTCAAAAACAAAAGATATTTTGATGAAGTAATAGAGACTGGTTACTGCTGTTTATGTATAACACTCAACAATTCTATCTCATAAATATTCACCAGGAGACATCTAAAGGATTTAATGGAACTGTGTCAAAGGGAAAAAATGAAAAAAGCATAGTTATCTAATAGCAGGTGAATGAATAAGGAAATATAATACATTTATCCAAAGAAATATTGTTCATCAGTTAAAATTAATATAGAAGATCTACCTGTTTAAAAGGGGTAGATTCTAAATATATTACTTAAGACATAAAAGATACTATACAATTTATAAAATATATATTTTTTAAAATAAGAAATTAACATATACACTGCTTATGTGTATATGTATATTTATCATATTATCATATATATATAACATATCTAAATATATATTGACACACACATACATACAGACTCTTATATATAGTTAGAGTAAAAGTAAAAAATCATGGACATAATATGATGCCTTAATTTTAGAATGGTAATATCTCCTCAGAGATGGAGAGTTGGTGAATCCGATGATGGGCAGGGCAAGAATGGTTTGTGGACTTCAATTTTATCTGTAATATCTTTTATATTTTTAATAAGGGTGGGTTTTTTGTTATGCCATTCACAGAAATATTCCAGATAGTTGAACTATTTTATATTTCAAAAAAGAAAATAAAGCTCAAATGATGAAAGGTCACAAAATCAATATATTACAGATATATAAAAATTTAATTTTTTTCCTTACGATCTCACTTTATTTGAAACACAAGTTAGATGGGGAAGCACGTGCTGAAGAGAAAGTAATCTTATAATTTTTTTTTTTTTTTGAAGACAGAGTTTCACTCTTGTTGCCTAGGCTGGAGTGCAATGGCGCAATCTTGGCTGACTGCACCCTCTGCTCCTGGTTTTAAATGATTCTCCTGCCTCAACCTCCCGAGTAGCTGGGATTACAGGCATGCGCCACCGTGCCCAGCTAATTTTGTATTTTTAGTAGAGTTGGGGTTTCTCCATGTTGGTCAGGCTAGTCTCGAACTCCCGATCTCAGGTGATCTGCCTGCGTCGGCCTCCCAAAGTGCTGGGATTACAGGTATAAGCCACTGCGCCCGGCCGTAATCTTATAATGTTTAAGCCTTTGGAGTATATCCTTTGAGGCTTTTTCCTTTATCCTTACATGTATATGATTATAACTCTTATAATTTTGCCTTGGTCTCTCTGCCAGCCCCTTCAATAAAATGTCTCAACTTCTTCCCCCAGGAAATTCTATTATTCTTTGCATGAGAATACAGTGCAGGCCCTTGGTCTCTGTGCTTTGCAAACTCTATTGCCTTACACTGAGCCAGGTGAAGAAGAATAGATTTCCTGCAGTCCAGGTTTTCCCGGATACAAAGTGTTGAGGAGTGAGCTGTAGTTTCTTTAGGGAAGGCAGGGAAAGAGGGCAGATGGTCCTAGTGGGATCTGAGGCCCATTTCCTTAAGAGTTGCTCACCATAATTCTTAGAAAGAATTTTATTTCTTTCTAAAGAAAATCCTATCTAGTATTATTTACATGAATCATATTCCTTCTATTAACAAGAGCTACACTGCATTTCATTTAAAAAACAGTCTTCAGAATTTTGAAATAAGGAATACTTGCTTATATTAAAGGAGCAGTGCCTTAATTGACACTGTTTGATTTATTTGGAATGGATGGTAATAGACTCAAATGGGCTTTCTTGAATTTGTCCATTCATAAAAACCAGTATGTCTCAGTTTTCCCCACCACCACAATTTAAGAGAACATGTAGAATCTCAGAATGTGACAGACAGAAGTAGAACAGTCTGGATTTAAAATATTTTAATGACTGGTAAATTGTTCTTCAGGACTCAAAGTGCCACTAAGACAGTTTAATAGAATATCATAATTATGTCATAAAGGAATTTTTTGGTGGTCTGTGTTTGCTTTTCTATCATACGGAACAACCACCAGCATAAAAGTTTCTATATAAATTAGTTGAGTAAACAATAAATCTTACGATGTAGATATTGTGAGTAGCTTGAATAATGACAAATGCTTTCATAGTTACCTTAGGAGAATTGACAATGCTATTTAGCATATATAGTTTTAAGAAGACGAGATTAGATACTGGTATTTACCTTCATACAGGTAGAGTTAGGAGATAAACCCAAGAATGCACCAGTACCATACATATAAAACTCCTTTCTGAACAAATTAACTTCCTGTTCCGTTTTATAAAATAGTAAAAAACTATAATTATTGTATTATAGATTATCTTTTGAATGTAAGTAGATGTGAACTCACCAGTAGTCTACAAAATATTTCTTTGAGGTTTAAGCAAGAAATACATTATAAAATTACCTATGTCTCTCAGGAGAGATAGTCTTCTTTGATTCAGTCTCTGAAATTGTTAATATAAATAGAATATAGCAAAATATGACTCAAAAGGCATTGAAATTGTTTACAAATGACTTGAGATGTAATTTCGATTTTTCTGATTGTTGTCTAAAGATGCGGAAGGAAGAAATTGCCATGCAAAGTTGGAAATAAAAACCTATTTATTTTTTGCTCAGCAATGGAGAGTTTTGCTGAGATATTACACAATATCTCTGAACAAAGAATATTACTTATCTTTTAAATGTGGGATTTGGGAAACATTTTATCAGAATTTGGTAGGTTTTCACTAGCAGGAATGTTTAGGGATTGGATGACCTTTAGCTTCGGTTACAGGATTATGGCTGCCACAGTCAGAATTGTGGGACAGTCAATCACTGGCTATTACAATTCTCAATAGCTGATTGGGAGGATTTTTAAATCACTTTTGGAGGTTTGCTCTCATTAAGGCCAAATATTAATTCATATTTCTGTTGGAGAGTTGAAATGTTTTATTCTTGAACACAACAAAAAATACACATTTGAATAATTGAGAAATGCAAACTTTCCATCTCCTGTATCTAGTACATTAATTGAAAATTACAGTAGAGAACAAGAAATTTCAGGTTAGTTGTGGAGAAACGAGGATAGTAAACACAACTTCTGTGTGGGAGCCACATAAATACCCCAGTTTCAATTATCTCTATATAGTCTATCCATGCTATAAGTTAATTGTAACAATTTTACATTATTTCAAAGAGACCAAATTTAAGTTGCCACATTTTTTACAGAGAATAAAAAAGATTGCACAATAATTTTAATGATTTAGCAGTAATAAACAGCCCATCATTGTGTTTTTCTGCTTCCATGAAAATATATTATTCTTTGATATGTTTTGGCCATATCCCCACCACATCTCAACTTGAATTGTATCTCCCAGAATTCCCACATGTTGTGGGAGGGACCCAGGGGGAGGTAATTGAATCATGGGGGCTGGTCTTCCCTGTGCTGTTCTCCTGATAGTGAATAAGTCTTACAAGATCCAATAGATTTATCAGGGGTTTTGGCTTTTGCTTCCTTCTCATTTTCTCTTGCCATCACCATGTAAAAAGTGCCTTTCACCTCCCACCATGATTCTGAGGCCTCCCCTGCCATGTAGGACTGTACCTTCAATTAAACTTCTTTTTCTTCCCCATCTCTGCTATGTCTTTATCAGCGGCATGAAAATGGATTAATACAGTAAATTGGTACCAGTAGAGTGCAGCGTTGCTGAAAAGATACCCAAAAATGTGGAAGTGACTTTGGAACTGGATAACAGGCAGAGGTTGGGACAGTTTGAAGGGCTCAGAAGAAGGCAGGAAAATGTGGGAAAGTTTGGAATTTTCTACAGACTTGCGGAATGGCTTTGCCCAAAATGCTGATAGCCATATGGACAATAAAATCCAGGCTGAGGTGGTCCCACATGGAGATGAGGAACTTGTTCCCAACACCAGTTCCCAAACTGGAGCAAAGGTGACTCTTGTTATGTGTTAACAAAGAGACTGGTGGCATTTTGCCCCTGCCCTAGAGATCTGTAGAACTTTGAACTTGAGATGGATGATTTAGGGTATCTGGCAAAAGAAATTCCTAAGCAGCAAAGCATTCAAGAGGTGACTTGGGTACTTTTAAAGACATTCAGTTTTAAAAGGGAAACAGAGCATAAAAGTTCAGAAAATTTACAGTCTGGCTATGTGATAGAAAAGAAAAACCCATTTTCTGGGAAGAAATTAAAGCTGGCTGCAGAAACTTGCATAAGTAGCAAGGAGCCTAATGTTAATCTCCAAGACCATGGAGAAAATGTCTGCAGGCCATGCCAGGGACCTCTATGGCCTAGGAGGCCCATTGCAGGCCTGGAGGCCCAGGAGGAAAAAGTGGTTTAGTGAGCTGGGCCCAGGGTCCCCATGCTGTTTGCAGCCTAGGGACTTGGTGCCCTGTGTCCCAGCTGCTCCAGCCATGGCTGAAAGGGGCCAATGTACAGCTCAAGCTGTGGCTTCACAGGGTGGAAGCCCCAAGCCTTGACAGCTTTCATGTGATGTTGAGGCTGCGGGTGCATAGAAGTCAAGAATTGGGGTTTGTTAACCTCCATGTAGATTTCGGAAAATGTATGGAAATGCCTGGATGCCCAGGCAAAAGTTTGCTTTAGGAGTAGGGGCCTTATGAAGAACCTCTGCTAAGGCTGTGCAGAAGGGAAATGTGGGGCTGGAGCCCCCACACAGAGTCTCTAGTAGGGTCCTGCCTAGTGGAGCTGTGAGAAGAGGGCTACTATCCTCCAGACCCCAGAATAGTAGATCCACCAAAAGTTTGAACCATGCACCTGGAAAAGCTGCAGACACTCAATGTCAGCCCATGAAAGCAGCCAGAGGGGAGGCTGTATCCTGGAAAGCCACTGGGGCAGAGCTGCCCAAGACCCTGGTAACTTACCTGTTGTATCAGCAAAACCTGGATGTGAGAGCTGGAGTTAAGGGAGATCATTTTGGAGCTTTAAACTGTGCCTACTCCTCTGGATTTTGGACCTGCGTGGTCCCTGTAACCCCTTTGTTTTGGCCATTGTCTCCCATTTGGAACAGCTGTACCCAATGCCTATACATCCATTGTGTCTAAGAAGTAACTAGCTTGCTTTTGATTTTCCAGGCTGATAGGCAGAAGTGACTTGCCTTGTCTCAGATGAGACTTTGGACTGTGGACTTTGGGGTTAATGCTGAAGTGAGTTAAGACTTTGTGGGACTATTGGGAAGACATGGTTGGTGTTGAAATATGAGGACATGAGATTTGGAGGGGCTAGGGGTGTAATGATATGATTTGGCTGTGTTCTGACCAAATCTCAACTTTAGTTGTATCTCCCAGAATTCTCACATGTTGTGGGAGGGACCTAGGGGGAGGTAATTGAATCATGGGGGGACTGGTCTTTCCTCTGCCATTATAATCATGATAGTGAATAAGTCTCAGAAGATCTGATGGGTTGATCGGGGGTTTCTGCTTTTGCTTTCTCCTCATTTTCTCTTGCCACCGCCATGTAAGAAGTGCCTTTCACCTGCCACTGTGATTCTGAGGCCTCCCCAGCCATGTAGAACTGTAAGTCCAATTAAACATGTTTTTCTGCCCAGTCTCGGCTATGTCTTTATCAGGAGCATGAAAACGGACTAATACAATCTTCTAATCTCTCTCAAGTCTAATCTTATAAAAGAAGTAAAAAACAAAAGAACAAAAACCCCACATTTAGAAATTTAGGTTTCTCCATGGTGAATAAAAGACGTATTCAAATTCAAAGTTTATGTAATGTTTTACCAAGAGGCTAAACTTTTATTTTCCTGTAGAGATCCTTGTTTTAATCTAATGAATATGAATATAGAAAATTAGGTATCTCCTATCCATTAATTTTCAAAATTTAGCTGCTGTGCTAAAGAGAGTTGAAGGATGTTACATCGGAAATAGGGAATGAAGCTAAATTGTGTCGAACCCCTACTGTTTTCACAGGTTTTGTTCTATGTAATTGGTTTGTTTTCATGTTATTACATTTTAATTTTCACAGTGGCTGTCTTATTTATTTTACCAAAAAAATCACGTATAAATACATCAATATTCTGTATTGTTAGGCATTTTCTAGATGAACACCTGCGACTCAGATTCTATCAATTTCTCTAGTCAAAAAATAAATTGGAGGATCTCAGATTCAAATCCAGTCCTGTCTCCCATCTAATCCTGGGGGAGCTCTATGGAAAAATGAAATTAAATCCATTTCCTCTATCCATCTTCATTGAAAAATCAACCTTTTTCTTGCTGAATTGTTGTATACTGTCAATATCAAGAATGTTTAACCACGGAGCTTTTAATATCTGTTATACATCTGCTCTATGATTTTGTGGGAGAAGCACCCAGATTTGCCAAGTAGGTTATGTTGAATGTGACTCAACTATACTCTTCAGCAAATATTATTTATGGAGTTTCCCCTTGCCCTGCAAATTGAGTCATATACCACGCACACTAAAGTGCTTGCCCTGGAGGAACGCAAGTAGGGCAGCTTTAATAGTCTACTTTGTTTTTTAAAGTGTCAGCATTCAGCTTATTGGAAGGTACATGATAGAACAATGCTTCCCCATTTTCAGTAAATGATGCCACATTTCTTGTTGTTTTCCAGGTTTCTGGCTCTCTGTAGTGCTCCATGACTTTCCAGCTACAATTGTGACTGTTCTGGGAAGTTCATTACTCAATTCCCTCAACACTGAAGGATCCATTTTCTTTGGTCCTGCTGGTTTATGTATGTTCACATTCTTTAAAAAGTATTCCCTGATGAGTTCTCATCAGTAGTTATTTTTTCATTTCTTTCCAATCCTGTAAACTTCATTTTCTTTGCCAGTCTTGCTTTCATAGATTCTTATACTGTCTCCAGTTTTTGTTTTCTTATTTCCTGTGAAACATGGACTTTAAAAAATTAGCTAATTTTCGCATCTCTTCAGAAAAACTGCTCATTTTTATATTTAATATTTTGCCACTGGAATCTGTGATTTCTAGGATTACTTTGAATTCTATTATTGTAAATGCCCCCTTGCCATTATCGTAGATTCTACCCTATTTAATCCCTACAACTTTATACTTTTTTACTAGTTGAGCACATTGGCGTTTACCCTTTGCTCATTAGCACATGCATAATCCAGCTCACAACTTTTTATTTTATTTTATTTTATTATTTCTTTTTTGAGACGGAGTCTCACACCATCGTCTGGGCTGGAGTGCAGTGGCACAATCTCAGCTCATTTCAACTTCTGCCTCCTGGGTTCACGTGATTCTCCTACCTCAGCCTCCCGAGTACCTGGGATTATAGGTCACACCACCACACTCGGCTAATTTTTTGTATTTTTAGTAGAGATGGGGTTTCACTATGTTGTCAGACTGGCCTCGAACTCCTGACCTTGTGATCTGCCTGCCTCGGCCTCCCAAAGTGCTGGGATTAGAGGCGTGAGCCACCTCACTCGGCCACAACTTTTATATTTAAGTTAAATGCTAAATTGCTTGATAGAATAGCATCCACAGATAGAGAAAAAGACCTATGTGGTATACAGGGTATGTGTGCGTGTGTGTAACATGGAGAGATATAAATTATGAAGACTTTGTATTACCTAGCACATGTCCAAGAATCAGATGCCTAAGCTTACAGTTCGTGAATAATAGCCCTAGATATTAAGTACAGTATATTTTGGCTTTTCTACTAGGATTCTTTCACATACACTCTGCTTTGCAAATGGAGAAGGGATACTGGTACTGGGAGAACTAACTGAATCGAAGATATGCATGGCTTCTCTAGAGGTGTATTTCTGACTTCATATATTGACAGTTATCCTTGCATTTTAAAAATTATTTTTTGAGAACCAGCCAAAGCTATTTCTGACTGTGATTCACACAAGAATTGGACATCCCTTTTAGGTTCCAGAAAAGTTTATGGCTGTCTTTATAATATTAAATTTCTTCCCACAATCCTACTTAGCTCTCATTTAATCTGTAGCTTCTTTGTTCTTTCACTTAAAGTGCTATAATATTTGCATTTGAAAATCAGGAACAATACTCTTTCCGGGTTTCTTTTTATGTGCTTTGTCAATCTTAATGGGTCAAAGTCTTTGCTAGGACACTGAATACGTGGCAGAATGAGAGCTTACAATGGAATAAACCACACATGTATTTTATAGTATATACTCAAATAGGATATCATGGTAAACAGCTTGTAGAGAGAGACGATTATTGGTACCCAATGACTGAGAGTTTACAGTACATTCTACTGGGTTAGCTGTAATTGGCTGAGTATAAGATTACAATTAAAGTACAGGGAAATTATATACTAGTACTGTACCATCCTTTAGTGGCATATGTACGTATATATGCGTTTAATCATACCAATTCTCTCTCTCTCTCTGTATCTCTATCTATATATACATATATACTTGTAAAACATTGATAAACTTTAACATTATTTTGGAACTACTTTAGAGACAAATAGGTTTATATACATACACAAAATATGAAGAATTGTTAAATGTAGCATGCATATCTTTGTTCAGAAATTCAACTAACATTGGGTGCCTAACCTGTATCATTTGAGTCACATATATTAACTCTCTTAATTATGATTACATAGAAAATGTGGTCATATCAGCAGGAAACATAGTAAGACAAAATGGAACAAAAAAGAGAATACAAGCATTGCCCCTGTGTGAGTTTTCAAAGAATAAGAAAAGGCTTTTGGGATATTGACAGCATTATTAGCAGAAAGGTAAAGGAAGCATTTACCATTACTCAGAAAAAAAAAAATAGATACACAGTTTGAGAAAAAGAGACTGCATCAGTTCTTAAAGTCCCAAATCACAAATCTGAGTTCTGAAATAAGAGAGAGATAGAATATTGAGAAGAAAATTGACAGATATAAGATAATGTTCAAGCGTTAAAGGACAATTGAAGTCCCCAGACAGTATTGAAAAAGGCCACCTCTAGATGTATCATTTTGAAAACCAAAACATTTAGAACTTAAACCAGCAAGCAAGCAAATGAAAAAGTTACCAACAATCAAACAAACAAAACAAATGAAATAACTCAACTGAAATACAGTCTATAAGAGAAAAAGAATCCGGCCAGTATAAACACATTACCTGCAACATCAGATGCTAGAAGTCAGTAGATTAATCCCCTCACAGTACTATAGAAAACCATTATTCAACATTCAATTCTATACCCACTCAAAATTTTCACTCACATATGAGTGTATAATTAATATATTTTAAGATGTGCAACAACTCTCGATATTCCATACAAATTTTTAAAGAAATCATTTCTGCTTAGGATTCTCCAAGACAGAATTTACTAAGTATCAATCACATTCTCAATTTAAAGTTCATCATAATCATGTATATTGTTATTTTACATATTTTATTGTTGATTTTTATCATACTTTAACCCTAAGCTCATTTCTCTGTACATTGAATATTTAAATACAGTCAGTCTTATGTTTCAATTGTATCCCTTTCTTGGAATGCTTGTGTTATTTTTTACACGTGTGTGTGTGTGTATAAAACATGATTAATGATGAATTATCTGTGCCATTATTTAGTGAAGCGACTTTCCCATTTATATAGGTGATATAATGCTGTTTATTTTAGTCTTCTCTTTAATCTTTTGATGCAAAAGATTGGATATTTTTCTATGATGATAAATGGAGACATGGATTTTTAAAGTAATTTTATTTTGATTTAATATATGGCATAAGACATAGGTATAAAACTAGAAAAAAAATTAATTTTTTGTCTAAGGCAGCGTTGTGAATCTATAAGGAAAAGAATAGCCTTTTCAATAACTAATACTTTATTAATTGGTTATTTATATGTATACAAATAACCTCCACTTTACACTATAGTAAAAAATTAATATAGATGGTAGACTAAATGTGAACGGTAAGACAATAAAAGTTTAGAAGAAACAGTGAGTAATATCTTAAGGAGATTTGGAAAGGCAAAGATTATTTAAACAAAATACAAATAACACCAATAATTAAAAATGATTAATTTAAACTTAGTTAAAATTCAGAAATCCTATTAAAGACACCATTAACCAGGTAAAAAAGGCAAAACATGGACTTGAAAATAATTGTTATGGATAAAATTGGATCTTCCCAAAATTCATGAATTGAAGTCTTAACCTCTATATGACTGCACTTGGAAACAGGGTCTTTGAAGAGAAAATTAAGATTAAATGAGGTCATCAGGATTGAGCCCCAATACGATAGAACTAGTATCCATGTAGAAAGTAGGACAGCAAGAGTGTGCTTGCACAGATAAAATACTGTGTGAGCACCTAGTGAGAAGGTGATATCTGTAAGCCAGGAAGAAAGGAACAAGGCTTCCCTGCACCTTGACCTTAGACTTCAAGCCTCCAGCACCATGAGAAAATAAATTTCTGTTGTTTAAGCCACCAAGTCTGTGGTTTTCTGTTATGGCAGTGCAAGCAGAACAATACAATATTTAGACTACAATTATCTAACAAAAGACCTATATTCAGAATATAAAAGTCCTCTTATAAGTCAAAAAGTAAAAGGTCAGCAACCTCATTTAAAATAAGCAAAAAACAGAGAGTATACCAATAATCAATAGACACTTAGAATATCTACCTATAAGGAAAATTCAAATTAAAACACAAATATAACACTTTACGTCTACTAGAATGGCTAAAATTAAAAAGTCTGCCAATATCAGCTGTAGCTGAAACTGGAACAACTGGAAGTTTCGTACACAGCTGATGGGATTATTTGCATAAAAGTTTGATAATATCTATTACAGCAAGCTAAAGACATAAGTAATTTATAATCTACCAATCATACTCCCAGGAATATCCCTACATCTACAAAAGAACATGTACAAGAATGTTCCTAACAGCATTATTTATGATAGGGAAACACTACAAAGAACCGAAAAGTTCATCAGAGTGAGTGGATACATTCTGCAATTTAAAAACAATGAAATAGGCCAAGTACAGTAGCTCAGGCCCGTAATCCCAGAGCTTTGGGAGATTGACGTAGGAGAATTGTTTCAGCCCAGGAGCTCAAGCCTGTATGCCACTGCACTCCAGCATGAGCAACCGAAAAAGACCCTGACTCTAAAAAATAAAATAAACAAACAAATAAATAAAAACAATGGAATAATACTTACAGATAAAAAGAACAAACTATAGTTATATATAGCAACATAGATACATGTTATGGCCATAATAATGAGTAAAAGTAGCTAGATGCATAATGATCATAGTACAAGATTTTTTTCTTGGAAATTCAAGACAGGCAAAGCTAGTCTAAGACAATAAAAGAGGATACTGAGGGATATTATTGAATGAGAAGGGCTGTGAGGGGTGTTGCATATGCTTTAAACTTTGACATGGGTGGTAACTAGTCATAAGTATTCTATAAATGTGTAAATAATATGTGCATGTGTGTAAGACTGGTTAATTTTATTATTGACTTCTGTACAGTATTTTATAGTTTGCACACACATGGACACACACACACACACACACACACACCGCACACATAATTACTCTATTTAAATATCCCTGAGCATCTAGATTGTTGCTTTTGTATTTTTATTTGTATGTGCTATTTTTGTGTTTTCTTTTGGATATTTTGACTGAAGTGTCATGTACTCCAAAAATGTACAGAAAGAAAGGGCAAAAGTTTAGAAAAAAACACATGATATAATAAAGAGAAAATAAAGTAAAATCAATACAAAAAGAAATATAATCTTAATATACTCTTTGTGTAGTAAACCATATTTTCATATTCACAGTAATATAAAGCATTTGTTAATTTTCAACATTAAAATTAGCCTGTGAATAAAATATAGAAGGCTTAAATTAATTACAGAATAGAGTATCCACGTTATGTATCTTAATATGAAGATAAAATTAAAAATCCGATGTATGGGCAGTAGATGGGCTAGAAAGAGAGGAAGAAGGAAGTGTCTTCAATCTGATAGGGAGACTTCAAGAGAAATTGTCTATATATCATGAAACTATAAATAAGGTTTTGTGTATACAACATAAAGTTACAGAAGCACATGTTACAATCATTCAGTGTTGCAAGAAACTAATTGAGGAGAAGTTGGTAATCATGTGACTGAGCCAAATTCCCATTTGCTATAGCAGGAGTGAATTGCATAATACCTAAAGTTAATTAGTCAATGATATTAGTAAAATATAATTTAGAGATATGGAGTAATTTGCCAGAATAATTTAGAACAGACAAAATTAAAAGAATTAAAATTTAATTCCTCTTTGGAGAGGACTGCAAATGTGGTTCTAAAAAAGTTTGTTTTCATTGTGAACTCTTCTGTATTATTCAATATTTTTAATAATGCACATATTTTATTTTTGTTATTAAAAAGCTTTTTATATAGTTGCTTGCCAACTATTTTTGCACATAAATAGCATAACTGGTAAAACATATTTGGTAGGCAGTTTAATAATAACTTTTCCAGTTAGATCACAGATACTCTTTGACCCAGTAATTCCTCTAATGGAAATTCATCATACAAATATTTTTTGTATGAAAGTACAAAGATATAAGTGGGAATATTCCCTACAGTGTTGTTGTAAAGGACATAAATATCCTTCAGCAGAAACTGGTTAAGTTGCTTTGGTATAGCCATTCATTGGTGTATTTGTCCATTCTCATGCTGCTATAAGGACATATCTGAGACTGGGTAATTTATAAAGAAAATAAGTTTAATTGACTCACAGCTCTGCAGGGGTTGGGGAGGCCTCAGGAAACTTATAATTATGGTGGAAGGGGAGGAAAACTTGTCCTTCACAAGGTGGCAGGAGAGAGAAGAATGAGAGTTGAGTGAAGGGGAAAAACCCTTATAAAACAATCAGATCTTGTCAGAACTTACTGTCATCAGAACAGCATGGTGGAAACCACCCCCATGATTCAATTATCTCCACCCGTTCCCTCCCATGACATGTGGGGATTATGGGAACTACAATTCAAAATGAGATTTGGGTGGGGACACAGGCAAACCATACCAATTTGTCTATTTGGTTTTATTCTAATCTCTGCACTGTTTTGGAGTATCTAAAGATACATTGTTTAATACGTTAAGTGAGAAATGATGCAGAATATTATCATGTTATATTATTATTATACTTTGGTCTAATGTACACAAAATAGGTTTATTTTGAATATATATGTATATGTATATATGTATATAAATACGTATGTATATTTATACACAGCATATACATGCCAAAGCATTTTTTGGAAAAATTGTAAAGTACTTGTTAACTGTATTTCAGGGAATGACACTGTGTCAAGGGTGGCAAGATAGAGAAATTTTTATTTTAGAGAGATTTATTCCCTTCTATATTACTCAAATTATAATCCTGAAAATGAGTTCTGTTTCTAATTAAACAATACTTTTTAAAAATTTTAAAAATGAGCTGCTCACCTTTGCATCTTTTGACTTAGGTAATTGCGTTTCTTTTATGAGGTTAGTGCTTTATATTGGCCAATTATATAAATTCCAGATTATTTGTGCTAGCAGAGGGAAAGACTCACCTCTATCGCATGACCCAAATGGAGTCTCTTACATCTAGGCTGAAGAACTCAGCAGTGATTTGATGTCTAAAACATCCTCTCACCCAAGTAGCAGTTAACCAACATTAAGTGTCCTAAGAACTAATTGAAAGGATGGCCAAGGTCCTTGTTAGAGATCCTGTGTCTGTGAATTTCATTGTAATTACGATTAATGAGGCTATTACCTCCCTGTGTCCACAGTGTCATATTATTGGCCAAGGCTGGTATAGCTCTGCTCAATTTGAATCAAGATTACTGTTTTCTAGGCAGAAATTTTATTAAGATTAGAAACATAATGCAAAAGGACATATAGGGAGAACAGAGGTATTTTTTTTTCTCCACAATTTTTTTGTGAAGCCAAATACCCATCTGTGGCCATTTCTCTATACTCCTCATGAAATGGGGCCAGTTCATCACTCTGCTCTATGAAAACCCTGGGTTGCAATATAACTCCTGAGCCTATCTCAGAAACAAAAAAGACATCCTAGACTGAGCTATAATTGGTAAGATAGTGGCTAAGAGCATAAGCTTTGTTCACCGTTTGATCACCTGGTTTTGAATCTTAGCTCCATCAGTTACCAGCTGAGAAACTTCAAGCAAAGTATTTAACCTCTCAGAGCCTTCATTTACTCATTTTGGAATGTTGATAGTAATGCCTAGCCAACAATTATAGTTTTTAGAAAGATGCCTGTAAAGAGCTTTAAAATAGTAGTATATAAAAAATAAAATGTGACATAAAAAGAAAGTACCTTCCCTCAGGTATGAAAATACATACTAGTGTCATCTCTTGGGCAAGTGATAATTTCAGCCTTCAAAACAAAACAAAACAATGGGCCTGGCAGGATAATCTTTTTTAGAAGAATCACCATGTATTTTAGATGACAGTTAACTGTTTTATAGTAAACTAAGGGTATAGAGTCTAGAAAAGATATCAAAAATCTTTAAAGAACTTGTTAGGTGTGGTATACCATGTGCTCTTCCTTGTGCCAGGGAAATACATATACTACTCTGAAGAATCCACAAATGAGAGAATGTTTGTAGACTGTCAAGTGAGACAAAAATAAAAATTTTAATGACCAAATTCTGGGGGCAAGCTTGCCTCCAAATCATCAGCTATGTGATCTCATACCTTGGTCCCAAACAGAGGATAAAAACGTTCTATTTTGATTGTTAGATTCCTTGATTGTTCAACTTGTTAGTTCAACAGACATTTACTGAGCGCTTACTCTATGCTAGATCTTCAATAGTAAAAAAAAAAATAAAAAAATAGGTGATCCTTACCATCATGAAGCTTTTAGTCTACAGGGAAAGAGAGACAATGAATATGTAAACACACACATAAACCTACCAGGGCTAATTTTAATACATGGTGTGAACTAAAAGTATCAGGGCACAATGGCAGAGAGAATGACTGCTGTGGTGGGGTACATTGTTATTTATATTAAGATTCTAAAGAGAATTCAACTTTTTATATTTATATCCAGTATGAATTAGGACTGCCTTGAATTTTAAAATCTACTCAAGCCATGTAGTTTTGTAATCATTCATCTTTAAAAAAAGAAATGAGTAATTTCCAAGACAACTTTTCAATTCATAGTTTTTTATAATCACTAAATTTAAAATTCAGTGCACTGAGAACCCTCAGACCTCCTTCTGTGAACAATTGAAGTTCCATCTGTCACCTTAGTGTCATTGATTTAATTTTAAATTCTAACATGATGACTGTATGCCAAAATCTTCCTTCAGCTGCCTAATAACACTTAAAAACATTTAAAAAATGCTAAAAGTAATTATTATAAACTACTAATTTATTAATGTTTTTCCAAGAAACGTTGTTCCTTGATCCTTTACTGGCAACCAAGCAAAGAAACAACCAAACAATAACAACAAAATATAGGTCCAATGAAATGAAACTGACAAGTCTAACTGCTGATCAGAATCCCTACCACTGTGTAAGATGGCAACTTGCAGCTATTTTATAGAATCCTTCAGCCTCCATTACTTGCTGGTAAATCAAGCTTTAAATTACTGGTTTTCTCTGCCAAGTCTGTAGTATCACTACCCCACCCATTAAAAAAGACTTGTTTAGGCCAGGCGCGGTGGCTCAGGCCTGTAATCCCAGCACTTTGGGAGGCCAAGGCAGGTGGATCACAAGGTCAGGAGATTGAGACCATCCTGGCTAACATGGTGAAACCCTCTCTCTACTAAAAATTCAAAAAATTAGCTAGGCATGGTGGCATGCACCCATAGTCCCAGCTACTCGGGAGGCTGAGGCAGGAGAATCGCTTGAACCCGGGAGGAAAATGTTGCATTGAGCTGAGATCGTGCCACTGGAAGCAAGCCTGGGTGACAGAGCGAGACTTGTTTAAGAAGAAAATTATGAAGCCAAATGAAAGTTAATGTGGCTATTTGATTGAAACCTGGATCCTCTTCTACAAACAATCAGCTCTATTTGTGCTGGAAAGCTCGATGTATCATTTGAATACATACTAAATAATTACTGTTCCCACCTCTTACTTCCTTTGTCGTCTCTTGCTGATTTAAATAATTTAATGTTTTCTATTTTCTTGTTTTTGGCATTAAATACTTTCTCCATAAAAAATCAGAGGTAATATTAGGCAGAATTTGTTTCTCTCTCTTAAATATCCATCACCCGTACCTGAATAATAGTCACAGGCATGGTTGTTTTATTGTCTCTTTGTGGTTGTCTGCGATCTATATGTGGACAAACTTTCACTGTACATTTTCCTGATGGTTTCTGTCTAAGTCTGTCATTTTCATTCAGTTCAGAGTTGAAGCTTTGTAGGAGTAAATAATTTTGTTACCAGAAGAATCTTGAAGGCTTTTGAAACTTTTTCTAAAGTAGTCAAATCTATTTTCGTGTTCAATTGCTCTAACCTCCAAGGTTAAAGCCCCATTTTCCACAGGTACAGCCTCCAATGCTACGGAACCACACACTGAGCCTGAGAAGTAGCAATTGACTGATGATGGTATTGCTTTTTAGCCTTGGTTGGTTTTCTATATGGAACTTTACTACCCTCATCAACTGTATGAAAGGAAACCAAAATAAACTTAGCAGAGGAACAATAGTGTTTTTAATAAACTATGCAGCGACTGACACCTTCCATTGCTACTATATTAATATTATGCAAATGAATTAAACTTCCTAGAACCTCAAATTAGTGATATGCAGAGGATGAACAGGTATTTTCAATTTCTAGCCTAAGCAACCTAAGAAGTGCCTTTTTTTCTTTTCTCTTTTTTTTTTTTTTTGAGACGGAGTCTCGCTCTGTCTCCTAGGCTGGAGTGCAGTGGCGCGGTCTCGGCACACTGCCAGCTCCACCTACCGGGTTCACGCCATTCTCCTGCCTCAGCCTCCCAACTGGCTGGGACTACAGGCGCCCGCCACCACCCCCAGCTAATTTTTTGTGTTTTTAGTAGAGACGGGGTTTCACCATGTTAGCCAGTACGGTCTCGATCTCCTGACCTCATGATCCACCCGCCTCGGCCTCCCAAAGTGAAGAAGTGCCTTTTAAAATTATTGTTAATATATATATTATGCTTCATCATCCAACTATACCCCAAAAAACTAGTGACTAAGATAATAGAGAGGGCATCTGTTTACATTATTTTATGATGATAGTTAATGTCTATAGTTCTTCCATTATGAAACATTTTCTTAGATAAGTATAAAAAATAAATTATGGAACTTCTTTCTGTTTTTGTAAATTATAAAACTTCTTTCTGTTTTGTGTACTGTTTATTTACTTTGGTTGTTTATGTATTCTGTAAAATTATGTATGTAGGTACAATAGAATTTCTCTTTGTTGTATTTTATTATTTTAATTTTATATTTTGAATAAATAATCCATGTAAAAAATGAAAGCAGTATAACAAGGTACACAATGAGAACTCTTGGGTCTAATCTTTGTCTTGTTCAATTGTACCCATTCCCTATATAAACCTATTTAGTTCGTTTCTTATATGTTCTTTCATTGTTTCTTTATGCAAATTATAAGAAATACAAATATGTATTCTCTCCCACCTGTATTACATACTCTCCTGAAATGTTTTTATTTAGTTTAAGAATGCATTCTAGAGATCATTTACTATTAGGACAGAGATAATTTGTTTTCTTAAGTACTGCATTATATTTTGGTGTGTAGTTGTACCCTAAATTTTAGTTTGATTTTAAACTCTAGAGTATGTAAATATGCTGCAGAGACAAAAATGCTGCAATGACTACCGTTATATTCTTATTTTGCATGTGTTCATGAATATCTATGGAATAGTTACCCAAGAGTGGAATTGCAGAATCAATAAATGATGTATTTGTAATTTCAAGAGGTGTTACTAAATTTTCCTTTATAGAAGCTGTTCATCTTCATACTCTTGCCAAAAATTTATGAAAATTTCTTTTCCCCATTGTCCTATGAAAAGACTCTGAGGTCAATCTTTTAGATTTTTGTATTTCTCTTAATTTAAGTGCAGTTAAACCTCTTTTTATCTGCTTAAGAACTATTGGTCTTTTTCTTATTGATTTCTTGGAAATCTATCTATATAGGAATATTAATATTTTTTTCTATGACACAAAGCATTTTGAAAGATTTTTATTCTTATTTTGACTTTGCAACGATAGTCTTTGCCATAAGTTTTAATGTAATTATGGTTGGTTTTATCTTTTTATAATTTGATGATTTTTAGGTTCTCAGTCATTAGAAAGTTCTTCCTTATTACAAGTTGATAAATTTATTCACCTATATTTTCTTTGAGCAGTTGTGTAGTTTTTTTTTTTTTTACACATATGTTTTGTTAAATTGGAGATTATGTGTCATGAGATATGTATCTAAATTCTCTAACCCAGTTGGCTCAAAATCATTTATTCACAAGTCCATCTTAACTCTACTAATTTGAGGTAATTGCCTTTATTACCTACAAAATTTCCATATGCATTTGGGTTATTCCCAGCCTTTCTCTTCTTTTCCTTTGGTCCTATATGTATTAATGCATTTGTAATTATAACTTTTAATTATTATAATTTATTTTTCAGAGTTCTCTTGAATATTCTTTCTCATTTATTTTTTTCATGAGTACAGTAGAATTTGCATAACAATTTTAGAAGCCAGATTGTGTTTAAATATAACTATTAAAACGTTACTACTTACATCGTGGATTTTTAAAATTCTTTTTGGGTCAGGCTATTTTGCTGGATGCTCATCAACATCTCTAAATTTTGTGCCTAAGACATTAATAACTTTTATGTGTATGTTCTTTTTATTTTTGAAAATATTTTCGTCTTGGTCCTTCTGATCATGTGATTTGGCAGCTAAAAATGTTCAACCATTCTCCATAGCCTTTAGAGTCCAAATTACCTAACTGTCATACAAAGGCAGGTTCTACTACCTCTTGGCATACCCTGCCCCTCTTCTCTATCCATAGGGATTTATTTGCTATTCTAAAACAGTATGCTATCTCTTACAGCAGTATGTTGCCTAGAAACACCATTACTCTTCAAGAGGCTGTGTAGCCCTTTTTGTAGAACTCAGCCTCCTCTTCTGGAAAGGCACCAGCCCTTCCAGAAAGATTTCCCTGGTTCTCACTGTCTGAGCCAGATACTCCTTATCTGTGCTTCCTGTACTTTGTGAGCACATCCCTCATATGATTCTTAACAAACTTTGATGCAAATGATTCTTTTAAAGCCTTACCATGTTTCTCCAGTATATGAATTTTGTCTTAGTACATGTACATGTTTGTGAGGCTAGCAGAGTAGATGTCAAAAAAAATCTTTAAATAAGGTTTAATTAAGTAGTTGATGTAGTATAATTCTTATAATAGGTAATGACTTATTTTAATTAGGAGCTCAGAAGTCAAACTCGTACCTAATATGTTACTATGTTGACGAAGACTTGAGACAACCCAAAATACTTGGCAGGGAACTTCATATCTTGTTATTATAATACAATAGATTCTTCATGCAAATCCTCCACCAACACTGAGCATGGATGGCTACATGGAAGTATATGCCAGTATGTGAACATCAACCCTAGGCTATTTCTATACACTTACATGTTGGGGGTTTTAAGGCCATTTTCAACATGTGTGGTTATAATTCATTCAATAAAACAGATTATAATCTATAATATGAGACCATAAGGCTGATAAAGCCTAAGTATTTATGACCTAAGATTCACTCTCCTTCTGAAAAGTGTAAATTCCGCTTAGCAGGTCAATGTCCTTCTAGCAATAAATTCAGAAAGGCTAGGATTGTTTGTGTAATCTTATTAGGAAAAAGGCCTTTCTAAGTATGACACTGAAGTCATAAAGCATAAAGAAAATGTCTAATAGATTTGTCTACATGAAATAAAACTTCTTTATGTCAAAATAGTATACTCTTGGTTTATAATCTAGAGGAAAAATACTTATAAGGGCTGACAAAAGGTCAACATACTTATACAAATTACTCATTTGAATGTGAAAATTATTTTAAAAATCCATATTGATAACATAATGGGCATAGAGCATTCTCAGATAACTTATAAATGACAAAGACTAAATTATACAATTAGTCAAAGAGAGTAGAAAAAAGAAAAACTCATGTACATTGTAGTAGGGTTAAAAATGTGAACATAATAGAAAATACAGTTTCTTTCTTTTTCATAACTGACTCTTTTTTTTTTCACAATCCTCCAATTCTTTGAGTGGTGGGATGATGTTAACTTTTTAGTTAATGGTATTGTCGTGTTTCCTGACATAAAACATCTTAGGCCTTAGCAAAAGTGTGACTGCCCCTCTTGTAGAATTCTTCCTCTGTAGCCCTTTCTCATGCTAACTTCTATTCACTTTGGATGTTGGCTTGATCATCACTTCTTCAGGAAAATGTTCTCATCCCTTAACTAGGTAAGGTCTCTCTGCTAAATGATCTTATATTGTCCTACACTGTTTTCATAGAACATAATAGACTATAATTATTTGATTAATCACCTATCTCTTAAATTAGGCTGTTTCCATCTACACGCTACAACTAGGTCTGTTTTCCTTACCCATTCCCCCAGTACCCAGGATAGTGCCTGGCATGAAGTTGACATCTATTAAACTTTTTTTTTTTTTTTAAGTGAACAAATAAACAAGAGCCCTTGAGTAATAGGAGTATAAGATGGTATAAAATTGTTGAAAGTAAAGTGAGTATATCCTTTGACTTGCTACTCATTCATGGCAATTTATTCTGTGCTGTGCAAGGGTAAATGTTATATTCAATAAACTTTAAAATAGTGGAAACTCAGAAATAATCTAAATATCCAGTAACAGAGAATTGCCAAAATGAATTATTGCATTTTAATGGCATACTTTGAAGCCTTCTAAAATGCTATAAAATTATGGTTTTAGATGTGAAAAAATACTCACTATAAATTCCTAAATGGGAAAACTAGGTTTTGTACATGATACTTCCATTTTCATAAAAGAAATGTACAGACACAAATACATACAAATATTTTCAAAGCCATTATGTGTGAGTTATTTGGTTGATTTCTTTTGTGAATTTTTATGTTTATTTGTTGTCTTGATCACCTATTCCTTTTTAAACAATATCTTAATTTTAAAAAAGGAAAAATTGAAGATAATATTAGCTCAGATCATAAGAAAATAGTTTTTTTTAAAAAAATTGTACTGCCCTTTAAAACTTGGTATATGATTATTGTATGATAAAAATAGCCAGGCAAAATTTGGGACCATAGGAGAAAAAAATGCCACTGTGTTTCAGATTCAGTGTGCTTGGTATATCTACCTGAAATCTTAGAAATGTATCTGTTTTTTTTTCACCTGAGGATATAAATAAACTCGTAGAAAATAACCTAATAGATTTACAAGGTGGATTCATTTTCAAAATCTTTCTCTAATACAAACGTTACATTACATGATGCTTCAATACTAGATAAACCAGGCTTTTGTGTCAAAGCTAGATTATAGGATTTGGAGTTTAACTGTCTTTTCCCAGCAAGGTAGTGGCCATCTGAGTCCGCTGGCAAAAACTGGGAGAATAAGTGATCAAGAAATTGTTGATTCTCATTAAAACAGCACCTTACTTCTGACAGGGCATTGTTGAGAGCCAAGGTGAGGCTAGCCCTTCCTGAGTCTGTCACTCTTCCTGTTCAGGTGCCCTTCTAACTGCTCAGTACAATAGATGACTGATGCTGTGATGTGCTTGCCAGGAACTGTGGCCCTGAGGTGCAGCAGAGGAATATGGTTGATTGCCTGCAGGTGTCTGGCTGCAGGATGTCTTCACCATGCATTGAAAATCAAGGCACGTATCACAGTTGAGCAAACCAGCTGTAAGGCACCTTGTCACCTCAGTCTATTTTCAGATCTACGATGGTAGGAAATAAAAGCAAAATAAAAATTTGCTTTTTTAAAATATGGATAAGTCAAGAAAATGGGGTGGGGGGAAGGTGAAGCAAATACATGTTTTGAGAAATGTTGGTGGGAATTCAGACATTGTGGGCTGGAAGTTACCTCTTGCAGAGTTAATCACAAAAGTGGCCTGGATCTCATTCTTTTAAGTGAATAATGACAATCTCTAATGTGTCTTTCATTTTATGAGTCTTATAACGTCTGGTTTAATTTGTAGAGATATTAATCAATCTTTAATGTAATGAATACATGCCTGGAAAGTGTTATCTTCTCTTAATAGCTCCAATCTTAAAGGAAAAGAAAATCTCTCAAACTTTAATTTCAACATCATTTTATTGGTAATAATCAAAATTAGCAAGCATGATTTGTTCATTTGATTAAGTTTTATTATATGGAAAATTTATTTTCAAATTCTTAACTCTGAAAAGAAAAAGTACAATTGATTGTGATGCTGGAGGATGAATGAGAAGAATTGAAACTTCAAGATCTGAAGTCACCTTTTTAATTTTAGGTACAGGCTGAACACCTCTAATCTGAAAATTTGAAATCTGAAATTCTCCAAAATCCCCAATTTTTTGAATGCCAACATAATTCCGCAAGTGGAAAATTTCACACCTGTGAATTTTGTGATGGGGCACAGTCAAAACAGGGTCAAAATTTTGTTTCATGCACAAAATCATTTAAAATATTGTATAAGATTACCTTCAGGTTATGTGTATAAAGTGTGTATGAACAACATAAATGAATTTTTTCTTTAGATTTAGATCCTATTCTCAATGTATCTCATTATGTATACGGAAATGTTCGAAAATAAAAAAAAATTGAAACAGTTCTGGCCCCAAGCATTTTAGAGGAGGGATACTCAAACTGTATATGATCCCATCAGCATGTAAATCACCACAGTGAAATTTATCCCTGAAATAATTGAAGTAAAATCAATTAATGCTAATAACCATTATACCATATGTAGAGGTGGGAGTGTAGAACAAAGAACACAACAATATAGACTGCCATATACTCTGTGAGATCATGGAAAACAAGTGGCCTCAACAACAAGGGGAAAGGCATGAGTACCAATAAGAGTATACTTGGTTCAGATGCCATCATGACTACAGCCAGAATTCTTCTGTCTCATTCATTTCTGACCCATTTGTCCTCCAAAAGCCTTATAGCAAGGTGTGATAACCTCTGCTTGGAGACACTGTCAACTGAAAAATAAAACTGTTGTCCCTGCCTAAGTTTAGGATTCCATCAAACTCCTGGCCCTGAAGCAGAATGATATGACAGAAAGGATGCAAACATTTGATTTAAAAATTCCTAAATTCAAATAACAGTTCTGGTGTTTGTCAGACAACTAATTTTAGGCAACTTTCTCCAGTGAGCATCTATGAATTGGGGTAATTCCCATTACAAAGGATTACTGAGTAAACACAGAATATGTTATGGTAGGCAAAATGTCTGGTATTTAGTAGTTCCTTATTAATTTTAGTTTTTTCTTTCTTTATCAATTCCATACTGTTAACAAATAGTTATGTAAATGGATTATAGATGACAGGGAGATAGAGAGATAAAAATATATAGATAGATAGTCACACAGGTACATAGCCAGATAGGTAGATAGATATAGATAGATAAATAAGTGATAGATGATAGATAGATAGATAGATAGATAGATAGATAGATAGATAGATAGATAGTCTTGCTCTGAAGACTCAGCAGAAGTCAGAGGAAGAAGTAGTTATTTCTTGGGTCTATTTTTATTTTGTTAAAAATGTTTTTCTGGTTTCAGCTATACAACCGTACACCTAATAAGATACAAATTACAGAGACCACATTTTTTTCCTCCATGGGTCCCCAAGTAGTTTTCATTGAAATAAAAGTTGGGCTACAAATGATTATTGATTAATTAGATAATAAATGCAGGCTTTGGGAATAATTAGGGGAGTTGAAATGTTATTTAAATTTAACCTGAGACTTACAAAGCCATCACAGAATAATATTAAAAGTTTCAGAAGCAGATAATAACCACATGGCTATCTGACTGAGGGTGATTTCCATAGAACTGGGAGCTGAAAAGCCAGATAATCAGTTGCTCTTCAGCAATGTCCGGTACTGACAGTCCTCATTCCCTTTTACATTAGTGGTGTTAAACCATTTACAGGAAAGGCAGGCATCCATCATTCTTGAGGGATCAGAGCCATTACATAAGATAATGTTGAAAATGACCATTACAATGCAGTGTTAAAGAGGGCAGAAGCTGAACACTTTACCTGGAGAATATGAAAAGCCAAGATTTGCCAGCTAGTATATGTTCACTTTCAAAAGCTTTCCAGGCTTTCATTACTTGAGGCTATTTTAAATGTTTGATATGTGAGCAGAAGTACAAGGAAGCAGAAACTTCTGCTTCATGCAGAGAAGCTAGTGGTCTCAAGGATGAGTGCCCTTATTTAGAAATAGTGAGGCGAACTGCTTCCTTTGTGACACTATGTTAGCCTCCCTGCCATTTCAGTTTAACATCTCACTAGGCCTGACTGCCTTGAAGCTAAAGCACTGGAAAGAAGCATAACTTGTTTATAGTGTGAAGATGTGAATGTATATGAGTAAGCCATTTTGGACATTCCAGATAACTCAAACTTTTCTCCTGACAAGGGATTTCTGCTTTACTTTATCATTTCTCCTCTGCCTAACATTCCTGCCTAGTAAAATTGATTTTGGTTTAGATCTCACAAACCGGGAAAGATTTCTAAGAGTGGGAATCGTGAATCACTATAGTATTCTAACAAATGGCCTTGTAAAACCTTGAAGGCAGACCCAGAAAGCTTTTGGTTCATGGACTATGGCAGCAGAAAGGATGCCTCTGTTTCTTACATTGTCTCTGTTTTACTGGTGTGAATTAATGATGTGTTTGGGGTGATATCTAATTTTTTTATTATACTTTAACTTCTAGGATACAACGTGCAGGTTTGTTACATATGTATACACGTGCCGTGTTGGTTTGCTGCACCCATTAACTTGTCATTTACATTAGGTATTTCTCCTAATGCTATCCCTCCCCCAGCCCCCTACCCCATGACAGGCCCCAGTGTGTGATGTTCCCCACCCTGTGTCCAAGTGTTCTCATTGTTCAGTTGCCACCTATGAGAACATGCAGTGTTTGGTTTTTTGTCCTCATGACAGTTTGCTCAGAATGGTTTCCAGCTTCATCCATGTCCCTACAAAGGACATGAACTCATCATTTTTTATGGCTGCATAGTATTCCATGGTGTATATGTGCCACATTTTCTTAATCCAGTCTACCGTTGATGGACATTTGGGTTGGTTCCAAGTCTTTGCTATTGTGAATAGTGCCGCAATAAACATATGTGTGCATGTGTCTTTATAGCAGCATGATTTATAATCCTTTGGGTATATACCCAGTAATGGGATGGCTGGGTCAAATGGTATTTCTAGTTCTAGATCCCTGAGGAATTGCCACAGTGTCTTCCACAATGGTTGAACTAGTTTACAGTCCCACCAACAGTGTAAAAGCATTCCTATTTCTCCACATCCTCTCCAGCACCTGTTGTTTCCAGACTTTTTAATGATCACCATTCTAACTGGTGTGAGATGGTATCTCATTGTGGTTTTGATTTGCACGTTTAATTAAACTAAAGAGCTTCTACATAGCCAAAGAAACTACCATCAGAGTGAACAGGCAACCTACAGAATAGGAGAAAATTTTTGCAACATTCCCATCTGACAAAGGGCTAATATCCAGAATCTACAAAGAACTTAAACAAATTTACAAGAAAAAATCAAACAACCCAATCAGAAACTGGGCAAAAGATATGAACAGACACTTTTCAAAAGAAGACATGTATGCCGCCAACAGACACATGAAAAAATGCTCATCATCACTGGTCATCAGAAAAATCTAAATTTTATATCAGTGTAAATGTCATTTATTTTATGTCACAGTAGACATTGTGGTCTATTGCTTGCCTTGGTGTTAGCAAACCTGTGTTGCCAACTAAAAGTAATTAATCTCTGGATTTTTGTTTGTTCATTATGAATTAAGGATAGTGATTTCTGAATCATATGTTTAAGTGAGGATCAGATGAGACCTAGACAAGACTTGCTTTTAGAAATATGATTCAAATGAAACCCTGGAAATCTGCATGTGCCCAATAAACCAACCTATTCCTAGCCTCTCAGTCATCTTGCTAAGAATGAAAACAGGGCTTTGTCATCCTAGTAAGACCCTACTCTCTCTGACCACTTTCCAATACTCATAAGTCTTCCATCATTATCTGTATCAAGATTATCCAAATTAATTTCTTTATGTCTTTTTTTTCTCCCATTTCTATCAATCATCATAAAAACTGGAGCATCTAAGATTTATCTTCAGTCCTACATTCTAGTCCCTATAAAGCTCAGTGGGACCACATCCATCCCCTTTTCTATTATTTCTGCATCCCTTACTAAAATTCCTGGTTTATTTTTCTCTAAAACAAATATTGCCAAGTATTTATTTTTTTTTTTTTTTGTGATGGAGTCTCACTCTGTGCACAGGCTGGAGTGCAGGGGTGCGATCTCAGCTCACTGCAACCTCCACCTCCCAGGTTCAAGCAATTCTCCTGCCTCAGCCTCCCAAGTAGCTGGGACTACAGGTGTGAGCCACCACTCTCAGATAATTTTTATATTTTGAGTAGAGATGGGGTTTCACCATGTTGGCCAGGTTGGTCTCGGCCTCAGGTGATCCACCTGCCTTGGCCTCCCAAAATGCTGGGAATAAAGGCGTGAGCCCCTGTGCCCAGCCATAATTTGATTTTTATTTGTTTTTTGTTTTCCCCACTAAAATGTTATCTACACAAGAAGAGGAAGTTTTGGCTGTCTTGTTCACCACAGCTTCCCAACCATATAGAACATAGCCTGGCATAAAGTAGATAATTAATATATATATTTAAAATATGTGCATAAATCAGATTAATAAAACTATAAATATTACTAATATATATTTAGATAATATGAGCACTCAACATAAAAAATTATAAAAAGATATTAAGATACATAATATATAAAATAAATATCCAAAGATAAACTAATATTTCTTTTTTCTTTTTTTTTAGCATTTATTTTACTTTTTGGGGTGTATGTGAAGGTTTTTTACATAGGTAAACTTGTGTCAAGGAGGTTTGTTGTACAAATTATTTCATCAACAAGTATTAAGCCTGGTACCCAATAGTTATCTTTCCTGCTTCTCTTCCTCCTCCCACCCTCAACACCTCAGTGCCTGTTGTTTCCGTTTCTGTGTTCATGAGTTCTCATCATTTAGCTCCTAATATAAGTGAGAACACTTGGCATTTGTTTTTCTGTTTCTGCACTAGTTTTCTAAGGAAAATAGCTTCCAGCTCCATTCATGTTCACACAAAAGACATAATCTTGTTATTTGTTATGGCTGCATAGTATTCCATGGTGTATATATACCACATTTTCTTTATCCATTCTGTCACTGATGGGCATTTAAGTTGATTCCGTGTCTTTGCTATTGTGAACAGTGCTGCAATGAACATTCGTGTTCATGTGTCTTTATGGTAGAATGACTTATATTCCTCTGGGTATATACCCAGTAATGGGATTGTTAGGTCAAGTGGTAGCCCTGCTTTTAGCTCTCTGAGGAATTATCACACTGTCTTCCACAGTGGTTGAACTAATTTAGTCTCTCACCAACAGTGTCTAAGTGTTCCCTTTACTCAGCAACCTCACCAGCATCTGTTATTTTTTGACTTTTTAATAATAGCCATTCTGACTGGTGTGAGATAGTATCTCATTGTGGTTTTGATTTGCATTTCTCTAGTGATCAGTGATGTTGAGTTTTTTTCATATGCTTGTTGGCCACATGAATGTATTCTTTTGAAAACTGTCTCTTCATGTTCTTTGCCCACTTTTTAATGAGGCTGTTTTTCTCTTGTAAATTTATTTAAGTTCTTTATAGATGCTGGACATTAGACTTTTGTCAGATAATATTACACAGTTTGTAAATATTTTCTCCTATTCTGTAGATTTTCTGTTTGTTGATAGTTTCTTCTGCTGTGCAGAAGCTCTTAAGCTTAATTAGATCCCACTTGTCAATTTTTGCTTTTTTTGTGATTGCTTTTGGTGTTTTTGTCATGCAATACTTGCCTTTTCCTATGTCCAGGATGGTATTGCCTAGGTTGTCTTTCATGGTTTTTATAGTTTCAGGTTTTTTTGTTTTTTGATTTTTGTTTTTTTTGTTTTTGTTTTTTTTTTTTGAGACAGAGTCTTGCTCTGTCGCCCAGGCTGGAGTGCAGTAGCGTGATCTCCGCTCACTGCAAGCTCCGCCTCCTGAGTTCACGCCATTCTCCTGCCTCAGCCTCCCGAGTAGCTGGGACTACAGGCGCACGCTGCCACGCCCGGCTAATTTTTGTATTTTTAGTAGAGACGGGGTTTCACCCTGTTAGCCAGGATGGTCTCGATCTCACCTTGTGATCCACCTGCCTCGGCCTCCCAAAGTGCTGGGATTACAGGCGTGAGCCGCAGCACCCAGCCTTATAGTTTCAGGTTTTACATTTAAGTCTTTAATTCATCTTGAGTTAATTTTTGTATATGGTGTAAAGAAAGGGTCCAAATTCATTCTTCTGCTTATGGCTAGCCAATTATTCCAGCAGCATTTATTGAATAGGGAGTCTTTTCCCCAATCCTTGTTTTTGTCAGCTTTGTCAAAGATCAGATGGTTTTAGGTGTTTGACGATATTTCTGGGCTCTCTATTCTGTTTCATTGGTCTATATGCCTGTTTTTGTACCAGTACCATGCTGTTTTGGTACCAGTATCATGCTGTTTTGGTTACTGGAGCCTTGTAGTGTAGTTTAAAGTCAGATAATGTGATGCCTCCAGCTTTGTTCTTTTTGCTTAGGATTTACTTGGCTATTCAGACACTTTGGTTCCTTATGAATTTTTAAATAGTTTTAAAAATAGTTTTTAAGCTAATATTTATTTTTCAGTGAAGAATTGATCTATGCTATGGAATAATAATAATTTCTGAATGTTAGGAAGCTTGTTTTCCAGGTCCTATGAAGTATAAAATAAGTTCCTATATTCAGTTATTTCAAATAACTCCTTAATAAATGAAGCTTGCACATACATAACTAAAATACAAAGTATAAAACGTGATCAAAAGTGCTACACATAAAATTGCTCAACTCATAAGAGGAGACTATTAAGATAAATATGATTTGGTGGTCAAAAACACTCTAGAAATAGGCAGCAAACATTTTCTCTCTTAGTGTGTTATGAATGAATAATTTAATATTTCAATTTTACATTCTAAGTCTTATTGTCTTAGGTTGTATCAAACTAATAGAATCCAGAAAATTATGCTCCTTGATGGCTTAGTGCCTCTCAAACTTTAAGCTGCATTTAGTCAACTGAAGATCCTGTTAAAATGCAGATTTTACTTCAGTATATCTGATGTGGGATCTGAAACTCTGGAGTTCTAATGAATTCTCAGGTGATGCTGGTAAAGCCGCTAGACCATGAATTAAGCTTAGAGCAGAAAAGACAGAGACAACATTAAGCAATGATCATTACAGCAAATGGACTTTAAAAAACAGGCCATTGAAAAAGTTGATCAAACTTCATTTTATAATTTAAAAATTGACCCCTAAGAACATGCTTGCGTGAATTTTCCCTAGTATTGCAATCAAGCAGCACTGTGCTGCTCAGAACTCTCTGTGACATAGGAAGAGAACAAAGTAAGATTACAAATTTTGCCTGCCATAGTGCTTTTTTATATATTCATTATCTTGAAATAATACTAGATACCCACAAGGTTCCCTTGCAGCACCAGGTATTATATAAAAGAGAGTTTAACGGAACCGCTTATCTCCCCTCCAAGCTCTGGCCAACTAGTTCCCACCCAAGATGTGCAGTTGTAAAACCTAATAATATTTTATGACCCTGGGGTCATTTTGAACAACCTTGAGAGTTTATTAAAGATTCAGAAAGATTTTCAAAGATGAGTTCTTTGTGAAACCTCATTTTCAACCTGTTCTTTTACCAAATCCCAGCTAGTGAAGTCATTAAAGATTAAAGCATTCAAAATTTGAAAGAGAAGATAAAATTGCTCTTCTCAATGTTAGAATAAATAAATGCAAATGTGAATAAAGAATGGTATTTTGTATGTCATTTATAACAGATATTATGCACCCTGATCAGAAGCAGTCAATGTAGCTATAGCTTAGGAAATTAACTGTCCTTTCCACAAATCTACATTTTTGACAGGAGTCTCAAGTATGTATTTGGTCATGCTATAATATAAAATATGGTATAAAATTGAAAACAAATAAAATTTGACTTCTTATGAGGACAACTTACTCCACCAGGAGTCTCAGAAAGAAATCTCAGATATTTTCTTGTACATGTATCTCTAGACAAGGTTATGGATAAACTAGAAAAGTAATACCTAGTAAGTTTTCATGAGAAAAATCTCTCTAGGGTGATGGCATTATGTCTGCTAAACATTGCAGGTCCAAAAGAGTGGGAATAGTAAAGAATACGGGCAATAGTAAGCAGTTTGCTTTTAGCTGGAGCAACCAGCACATGAATGGAGAAGGGGAAGCAGGAGATGCTGAATAGCAAGTTTGGAGGTCATTAGAGATTCTTGCACGTCTTATCTGTTCAGAAATTGAGATTTGTCTTTTAACCAAAGAAGAATCACTAAGAATGTCTTTATAAAACTGTCTTCTAGAAAACTAATATAGGTAGTAGTGTAGAGGAGGAGCTAACCAGAGAACATCTGGAAACCAGCTATCATTTGGAAGTTTATTGACCAAGGAAAGAAAGATACTGCATTAGCAGTGAGAATACAGAGGAAGCAAAGAGCATGTGTGTGTGTGTGTGTGTGTATGTGTGTGTGTGTGCATGCACGCACGCATGCACCTCTGTATGGGTTGGTGGGGAGATATATTTATATGACTCATTGATTAACTGGATCTGCTTGGCACCTTGTGAAGTTTCAATGAATAATAAAAACTTTATAAATGGTGATATGCTCCAAATATAACATAATGATGAAGATTATTAATGTGCATGTGAGTCATAAATGCTAATTACATGATGTAATTTTTAGTGCATCTTGTCAGAAAGGTATCTTTTCATTAGAGTTTTGGAAGGGATTTGTTGGGAATGTGGCTTTCCCTTCCACATTTTTATGTGGAATTCTCTAAGACATGTCAATAAAATTTGCAGACTATATAAAAGAAAAAGCAATATTAGAATATGTTACCAGAGTGGTCTAAACTTTGGATGCATTATCCCACTTCTGCTTTCAATATTATTTGAATGAAATTAATATTAGGGTGAGATTTATGTACAATTTACATTCTTTTTCATAGCTATAGATTATAGAAGTATCTGTTGCAATATGTTGTCTTAAATATGTAAGCTTTTAATCAGAAAAAATCTGGATAAAAGAATAAGAATTTTCCAACACAACTAAATCCAATAATGAAAAGTAATGTAACACATTTACCTCAATTATGCTGGTTTCATAGTGACATGCTTATATAGAAAAGCAATCATATTAATGTATGGATATTGCCACTCCTGTGGAGTGTTTAAATCACATAGGGTAAGTAAAGATTTAGCAAGGTCTTGGAGGAGAGAATAATATATGCCAAGAATATGCTCTGATACCTTCCAAAGCTTCGGTAAGGTTGCAAAGCTGATGAAGGCAATAGGCTGTTAGTTTGCATATACCCTCATGACCCATATCCAGTAAACAGTTGGTTGCTGTTTCTTCTTGTTTTCCTCTTCTTTTTCAATTGCTGTAAATGTAGAGCAGATCCCTAGGCTATTTTTGTTTTCTATAATAAATCTGGGGTATATTTTGGCCAGAATATTGTCTCACTGTATCATTTACATGTGTTATTAGTTTTTAAACTTCTCATTTTGTTTATTGTTAAAAGGCTTTTGAGTAGGTAATATCTCTGCTAAATTACAATCACAATAATTATATTATTTCTCTTAAATAACAACTGATAAGTTCTCTTTTAAAAATTGTTAAGGATAATCACAGTTAAGTCTAAGATGACGAACATTAGAAACTGTCATGGAAATTTTAAAAAGAAAAGAGAGTGAATGAGAAGGATGGGAGAGAGAGAGAGAGGAGGGAGGGAGAGAGACTGTTGAAAAAATGGTGAATAGATAAAAAATATTCTCCAAAGTGGCTTCTTACTGTAGAATGTGGTTTAAATTTTTTTGCATAAATGTGTCTGTGTGAATCTGACTGTGAGATTTTTAGCTCATTGCTACTTTATGAATGCAAAGCAACTTGGATTTATCTCATTTTCTCATACAACAGGGATACCGCCATTTCATTTTCCAGTCCCATATGCAAAATAACAGCTCTTCTTGTATGCCTCAGTAAATTTTGAATTTAAATTAGGTCATGAAGGTAAGTAGAGAGGAAAAAAATACTAACTTAAAAAAGGTTTATTACTTGAACTTTAAAATTACTTGAAGAAATCACAACCTTCTCTAAAATTAAAGATAGGCACAGCCCCAAAATTGTGCTGTGCACAATTAACCATGCAAGCCAGATATACAGTTATATTAAAGTAGTTATTTTTCTAACCGTGATTTTTGTTATTATTCTAGTATTTGAATTCTAAGTGATCTTGTAAGGGAAGACATAGTTAATTCTGTGGCCCTATATTCGATGGTTTTGAATATTGAGTTCATATTAACCTGTCTGAATCTAATAAAGTGAATTGTTGTAGTTCACTTTTGTCTACCCAGCAAAGAGGAATGGAATTGCAGTGTCCCTAAACTCTACAATTTTAATAGCGCAACTGCTTAGCTGTTATCTTTGCCATCCTAAACAATAGAAGTAGGAATCTTAAGGTATTGATAGCACTGATTGACCTAAGATGTTCATCATCTTAGACTTAACTGTGATTATCCTTAACACTTTTTAAAAAAGAACTTATCAGTTGTTCTTTGAGAGAAATAACATAATTATTGTGATTGTAATTTAGCAGAGATATTGCCTACCCAAAAGCCTTTTAACAATAAACAATATGAGAAGTTTAAAAAGTAATAACACATCTAAATGATACAATAGCATCCTGTTTCCTGAATTGTGATCTCTGTGTGGGGGTGTGTGTGTGTGTGTGCATGCGTGCACGTGCATGTTTTGCTTTGCTCTCTGTGGTTCCTGCTTTTGCTCTCTCTCTTGAAAAAGATCTATGTAAGAATAGTGTTGGCAAAAATCACAAGCATTCTTGTACACCAGTCACAGACAAACAGAGAGCCAAATCATGAGTGAACTCTCATTCACAATTGCTTCAAAAAGAATAAAATACCTAGGAATCCAACTTACAAGGGATGTGAAGGACCTCTTCAAGGAGAACAACAAACCACTGCTCAATGAAATAAAAGAGGATACAAACAAATGGAAGAACATTCCATGCTCATGGGTTGGAAGAATCAATATCGTGAAAATGGCATACTGCCCAAGGTAATTTATAGGTTCAATGCCATCCCCATCAAGCTACCAATGACTTTCTTCACAGAATTGGAAAAAACTACTTTAAAGTTCATATGGAACCAAAAAAGAGCCCACATTGCCGAGTCAATCCTAAGCCAAAAGAACAAAGCTGGAGGCATCACGCTACCTGACTTCAAACTATACTACAAGGCTACAGTAACCAAAACAGCATGGTACTGGTACCACAACAGAGACATAGATCAATGGAACAGAACAGAGCCCTCAGAAATGATGCCGCATATCTACAACTATCTGATCTTTGACAAACCCGACAAAAACAAGAAATGGGGAAAGGATTCCCTATTTAATAAATGGTGCTGGGAAAACTGGCTAGCCATATGTAGAAAGCTGAAACTGGATCCCTTCCTTACACCTTATACAAAAATTAATTCAAGATGGATTAAAGACTTAAATGTTAGACCTAAAACCATTAAAACCCTACAAGAAAATCTAGGGAATACCATTCAGGACTTAGGCGTGGGCAAGGACTTCATGTCTAAAACACCAAAAGCAATGGCAACAAAAGCCAAAACTGACAAATGGGATCTAATTAAACTAAAGAGCTTCTGCACAGCAAAAGAAACTACCATCAGAGTGAACAGGCAACCTACAGAATGGGAGAAAATTTTTGCAACCTACTCATCTGACAAAGGGCTAATATCCAGAATCTACATTGAACTCAAACAAATTTACAAGAAAAAAACAAACAACCCCATCAAAAAGTGGGCAAAGGACATGAACAGACACTTCTCAAAAGAAGACATTTATGCAGCCAAAAAACACATGAAAAAATGCTCATCATCACTGGCCATCAGAGAAATGCAAATCAAAACCACAGTGAGATACCATCTCACACCAGTTAGAATGGCCATCATTAAAAAGGAAACAACAGGTGCTGGAGAGGATGTGGAGAAATAGGAACACTTTTACACTGTTGGTGGGACTGGAAACTAGTTCAACCATTGTGGAAGTCAGTGTGGCGATTCCTCAGGGATCTAGAACTAGAAATACCGTTTGACCCAGACATCCCATTACTGGGTGTATACCCAAAGGACTATAAATCATGCTGCTATAAAGACACATGCACACGTATGTTTATTGCGGCACTCTTCACAATAGCAAAGAATTGGAACCAACCCACATGTCCAACAATGATAGACTGGATTAAGAAAATGTGGCACATATACACCATGGAATACTATGCAGCCATAAAAAATGATGAGTTCATATCCTTTGTAGGAACATGGATGAAACTGGAAAACATCATTCTCAGTAAACTATCACAAGGACAAAAAACCAAACACCGCATGTTCTCACTCATAGGTGGGAATTGAACAATGAGAACTCATGGACACAGGAAGGGGAACATCACACTCCGGGGACTGTTGTGGGGTTGGGGTAGGGGGAGGGACAGCATTAGGAGATATACCTAATGCTAAATGACGAGTTAATGGGTGCAGCAAACCAACATGGCACATGGATACATATGTAACAAACCTGCACATTGTGCACATGTACCCTAAAACCTAAAGTATAATAAATAAAAAAAAAAAAGACATGCCTTTGCTCCTCCTTCTGCCATGATTGCGAGGCCTCCCCAGCCATGTGGAACTGTGAGTCCATTAAACTTCTTTTTCTTTATAAATTAAAAAAAAAAAAAAAGAAGAATAGTGTTGGCATAATTCACTTGAAAACCACTTACGTAACACTATGTAACATGTGCTGTTTTAAGTGTTTCTGAAAATATTAATTTATTTCATCTAGCATAATCCTTACAATGACTCTTTTAAGTAGGAATTACCGTAACTGCCATTTTGCAGATGACAAAACTGATGATATAAGAAATTCAATCAAACTATTAAGGTAGCAGGAGATTAGGGTTCCAATTCAGGTACATCAGTTTTCAAGAAAGACAATTGCTATTTTCATTATGCTGTGTCACTTTTTAAATATACTGATAGGTATAAACAGGGTCATGAGTTATGTTGTAGATAGTTTCCTGGGGAAATTATGATAAGTTACTGTTTAAAGATGCAATCAGAAACTCTACTTGCTTATTAACCATTATTTGTTGATTTATTCCATGGATCTGGAGTCTTGTCCAAAAAAATCCAACCCAAGCTTGTAACCATTATCAATTACTGATTAATTTTAATTACAGTAATAGCTAAATTTTTATTAAGCTTTTACTATCAGCTTTATATGCCTCTGTATTTTATCTGAATTTCCCCCGTTAATAATTATTGCAGTCAAATGAGATTTCAACACTAGAAATCAGAAAGTGATGTTCAGAGAAGTTATGTAACTCTCTAAATCCTGTGTTACTAAGCAGCTCAGCTGTGACTTGAATGGGTCTGGAGGTCAAACTATTAACTTCAGTACTCCTCATGTGTAATAACACTCAGAAATAAGAGTGTATAAGAGTTCATTACTAACTTCAGATTTTATTCTGCATACCCAATATGAGATAATTGAGAATTGTTTCATTTGTTCCAAACTGGGATTGTAATCAAGCTGAATCTTTGTTTTCTTCTGGTCATCTATGTCGCACGTGTAGTCACAGTCAAGGAAAATATTTTAAAAATGAAAATGACAACCTAATGCCTAGAAACCAAATCTACCTACTTTTATCTTTCATAGCTGAAGTCTTCATTTTCTTTTTTCTCTTGGATCTGTGCCCTCAGGACACAACCTGACTTCTATGGACATGACATAAAACAATTTGTCAATTTGTTAACTAACCTCTTTTCTGCACAACTACATATTCCTGATTCATTCTTCAAACCCTGTCTCTATCTCTACTACTCAGTCATTGCATCTACCAGACCTTTTCCGTTCTTTTAGACCTGCTCATCATCACCCTTTGTGATGCCATCACAAGAGGACAGTCAACTTGGTGAATACTCAAAGATTTCTGAAAGCTACCAGTTATTTTCACTCTTTTAATTGTAGGTTTCAGGAAACTTGGTGAACAAAATATGGTTTTCTCTACTTTTACCTGTTTTTGAATATGAAATATAAGGAAGCTTCCAAGGATACTAGCACATAGTAGGCTCTTGACAAAGATTTCCATAGGATTGGAAGTAACTATAGAACATGAGTTGGATATGGTGTCCTTGTCTCTATATTAATGCCATGTTTGGACATGGAGGAATCTCAGTCAGTATGAATATTTTAAATCAATTAAATGATTTTTAAACTCGAGTTTATTTTCTATGTTATTATCCATTATTTATTTATCAGTGCATTTTGTTCTTCATATGAGCCTAAATTGCAGTGTTCATATCATCAAGAGGCTTTCAAATCATTAGATCTGTGCTGATGGATTTTTGTTGTTGTTGTTTTGTTTTTGTTTTTCTTTGTTCCAATGACAACCAACTAATAAGTAGAAAATTTTTTCTAAATTAACAAAACATATTGTGCCATTGAGAGTTTTATTTGCATTTAGAGGAAATATGTTACTGCTAAACTGAAATATTTGTACAAAAGCAAAATATTATATTACTTTGCAATTTTTTCTAATGAAATTAATCTCTGAAGAATATTTTGAAGATAAAGCCCTGGTGACAGAGTTGATGAGAACTTGAAGATACCTTCCAAATGAAAAAAAAAAATCTAGGCGTTCTGGACAAGAAATAAGAAACCTGTGTTCTAGTTCTTTCAATAATCAGCGGTTTTTTTATTCAAGTCATTTTACTTTAATCCACCTAAATCAATCTCTCTCTCTCTCTCTCTCTCCCCACCCCCCGCTCTTTCTTTAACAGGAAGAAGTCAGTTACACAAAATCTCTTAAAAATGTATTCAGTTTTATCAGTAGTACCCATTGAGATACTTAAGAATTGGATTTTGTGTATATGTGTATGTATATATGTATGTATGTATGTAAAATTGTGTTACTTATTTCAATCCCTGTGAAAATTCAGTCCATATTATCTGTTCACACAAAGGATGAACTTAGTCACTGTGTGATCTTGTGGTATTTGCCTAGAGATTCTGGTCTATCAACAGACTTAAGCTGAAGGTTTGAACAAATAACGTGATTTCACAGAATCTCACAGTTCTCTTAACTACAAATTGGGGAGATTAATATTTACCTACCTGTGAAGTATTATATGGATTAGTTAACAGAGGAAGAGCATAGAATTTGGAGCTCCACAGTTTTTATTCTTTCTTCTTGATCTCTTGTCATAGAATTCTTTATTTTTATTTTAAAAATGCTTAATTTCTTGTTTGCTGAGGCTGCTTACTGCAGCACTTTTTATTTATTGCTTTGATAATTCAGCTTAGATAGTGAATAGCCAGCATCCTCAGGTTCCTGTTGTTTTATTGCTTTATGAAAGGATGTTTATTAACTGCCTTAATAATCACTCTGAATACTTCTGAATACCTTTTTAAGTTAATTCCTTTTACTGGTTTAAATAACGCCCCAAATAAATTATTTTAAAAATTGAATTTGCCTTTAGCAGCATTCTGAACACATATGAAATGCTGTGAAAAGCTAGTAGTTACCGTGAAATGAACAAATAGAGCAATCACGTATGTGTTTTGGTGATATTCTCTTGTTAACTAACAAACACCCAAGGTTTAATATCACCATAGTAAAGAGATAAAAACAATCGAGTGTTCTAGAGCAAATGTCTGTGGTCACACAGAACCTCATTCCAAACTGAGTATATCCCTTTTTATCTGCACAGCCTTGGGTAAAGGTCTTTGCTTTTCTAGGCAAGATCCCTTGTGGATAGTATGTAGATACTAATAATATTCTACACGCAGATGTAGTAAACATTAAATCTAATATTACAAGTAAAGAATCAAGAATAATGATTAATGCAAAGGCAATGCTCAATAACTTTTGGTAGCTAGTATTATTATTGTACTTGAATTCTTGCAAAAAATATTTTAAGGTAAGAAAGATTTTGCAGCTGAAAATAGTGCTTCTGTATTTCATGGTATCAAGCAACATCATAGAAAAGTTCAACTTTATAAATTATCTGGGTCTTGTGTGCAATGGTTTTAGCATCTAATCTGATAGTGAAAGATAGCACCTGCAGCAGAATGCATGACATTAACCAATCTAGACATGCATCTGAGGATGTTGGTTTCATTGATACAGAATATAGTTTTCTTTGCTTAGAATAACTAAAATTTCTATTTTTAAATTTACTTTGTTTTTACTTTTTTTAAATACTGGGTCTCACTATGTTGCCCAGGCTGGAGTGCAGTAGCTACTCACAGATGGAATTATGCACACTACAGCCTGGAACTCCTGGGCTCAAGCAGTCGTTCCACTTTGGTCTCCCAAATACCTGAGTCTGCAGGCATGCAACACCACAACCTGCTTCAGAACATAGTTTTCTGTGTATTAGTTCCCTAGCGTGTTGTTTTTATCCATGAATATGTTCTGGCTTGCCAGAAATTAAGCACAGAAAATAAGTAGCAGTATAAACCATAACTTGCCAAGTTTTCTTCATTTTCTGGAGCCAGAAATAATATGTTTTGTATAGTTAAATATATATTAAGATATAATGTTACTAAATTGTAAACATGGCCACTTTCAATTTAATAGCATGCAGATGCATGTATCTTATCTGATGTTTTGTAATGTGTCTTGTATAGTATGTAAAATAAAGCTAAGATCCAAATGGCATATAAATATTTTTGACAGACTGATCATATTTGAGATGTCTGCAACTATCATATATGATATTAATTATTCAATATATGAAAAGTATTATATACTCTGTTGTGCTATGCTGTGCTAATTTGTGTCATAGCACACTGAAATACACTGCTTCATACATAATTCCAAAATCCTAAAAAGCCCCATAAACCAAAATTTGTACATAATTATGCAGCAAATTCATTTGAGAGCAAAACTTGAAAGATATATCGTTCTTTATAGTCTTTATTTCTCTTTAGTGTAGAGTTTAGTGAACCTTCATGTATTTCACTACAGCTATATTATAGAGTTTGATTACGGAGTGCTGTGTCAATACTATTGTGAATATATAATATAAGATCTATGCACCATATTTCCTGTTTAAAATATGAAGAATTCCACATACTTCTAACATATTTGGCTCTAAATATTTTCGATAAATCATTTGTATCTCTACTAGTAATCATACTATTATAACTAGACTTTATAGAATTAATTGAGAGAAACAACCAGTGTCATTAAAATGAGAAAAATTTCAACTTTTAACTTCTTTGCTTACTGGTCTGTCCCATGTTTCCTGCCCTCAAAAGTCATCTGTTATGAACAACAGGAGATTAAATTCTACTTGTGTAAATGTATTAAAATATCCAGTAGTTGTATACATTCACACCATTCTCTGATTACAACTAATGTAAAGTTGATTTTCTATAGTTAATAGCACCTATCAGTTCTCCAAGGAGATTGTCAATTGTCAGTTCTTCCATTAAAACAAACAAACAAAAAACCTGTCACTCTTCTTTTTCTCACATGTCAAAATTAAACCCAAAGTGTATTCCTTGCTCAGAAAATGTAAAGCTTCATTCCATGTCCTCCCAATGATTTGTCTTCTTCTTGCTTTGCTTGGGCACATGAATATCCCATGTGCCAAAGGAAGTGATATATCAAAGTATGAATGATGTGTATAGACACCATACTTGTCATACGTATCTATCGTCATCCTCTTAGGAGTAAAACAGTATATATTCATTCCATCGAGAATTTCTTTCCAAATATGTTCTTTGAAATGGAGACTGTTGTCATTAGAGCAGTTATATTTAAACTCTCTAGTACCCAGCATTCCCTGACCTGTGTTATTATACTGTGAGTCACCATTGAGCTATATTTAACGCTATGTGTTAACGCATTCCCAGAACTGGTGTACATCTCTGCAGCTGCACATGGAGAAGGCTACTTTAGTATGAATTTCATTGAATGAATTAGAAGCCATGGATGAAAGACAAAACCAAATATGTGTTCAACAATAGAAAATTCACTAAATAAATAAATTATGGTAAATCCATATAACAATCTACAATCATTAAGAACTACAATATAAAAAGCAATATATTTAAGATGAAAAATAGACATCTAAAAATGTTATTTAAATCAATATGACAGTAAAATATTAACTTTATTTAAATCATATATAAAATATAAATTTTTTTTTCTGAAAGAAAGGCCCTGGAATTATTTGAGTCTAAAATATTTGCAGCAGTGACTCTAATGAAACTGGGTTATTAATAATTTTAATTTTCATCTATTTGCCTTTATGTTATGCATTTTACGATAATGTACATATATTTATACGAATTTACCACCCAAGGCAATAAATGAAACATTTCCCTCAAAAAGAAGTCCTACATGTGAGACTCATAATTGCATTCTTCTATTTCCTACTAGACTTTTCCATTTGTCAAGAACTATGAAGGGTCAAAGATGTTACTCTGCCTGCAAGCTTAATTAGCCTATCATAGCTTTGTGGATGCTGGTAGAAGACACAGCATTCCTAGGACAGAGGCAAAAGTCTGTATTACTTATGCCAGAGTAGACAGCATAAATTTCATATTTCCATTCCTCGGCCTGTTGACCTATTCCTTAAGTCCCATGAAGATGATGTGAATACTGGTGAGAAATTTTATGTACAGATGGCTTGCCTTTCAGTTGAGTAACTCCAGGTTAGAAAACCACAATATTGGCCGGGCGCGGTGGCTCACGCTTGTAATCCCAGCACTTTGGGAGGCCGAGGAGGGCAGATCACGAGGTCAGGAGATCGAGACCACAGTGAAACCCCGTCTCTACTAAAAAATACAAAAAATTAGTCGGGCGTGGTGGCGGGCACCTGTAGTCCCAGCTACTCAGAGAGGCTGAGGCAGGAGAATGGCGTGAACCCGGGAGGCGGAGCTTGCAGTGAGCCGAGATTGCGCCACTGCACTCCAGCCTGGGCGACAGAGCAAGACTCCGTCTCAAAAAAAAAAAAAAAAAGAAAACCACAATATTTTGAGGGGACTTCAAGGAGATCTTCCCGGTCTTTGCCCCGGAGGAAGACAATCTTTATCATTCTTGATACCAAGCAGAATATTCCTCTTCCCCAGAGGGAGATACTCTATCGTTCAAGGCTGGTGTCTACACAGACATCCTTGAAAACACATTTCAGAACAAAAGTTGTCAACGTTTATTTTCAGAAGATATGCAGAAACAAGCCAGATGCATAGAGATTGTCTCTCAACACCACTGACCTGAATTTTTGTTATTATTTTACTACTCTTTAAACTTAATTGATGTATCTCTAAATAATACATAAATTCCAATTAATTTGAAATCCAAATTAATGAAACATCAATTAATTAGTTTTAGTATAATATTCAAAATCCATATTAAATTTGGGATCTGTCCATATCAATAAATGTAGCTACAGTTTATTCATTTTTACTGCTTTATTGTATTCTATTGTCTGAATGCATCATAATTTACTCATCCATTGTGAGGCAGGAGAATAAGCTCTGGAGGTGGGGAACCTAAGGCCAATTCATGCTGACTTCCTAGGACTGATCAAAAGGAAAATCCCACCTTTCCACACCCAAGTAACAAAGGATGAGAGGCTACTCCTCCTACAACCCCCACCTTCTGCTGCCTCACAAATGAAAAATGTAAAGTTCCTCTGATTGGCCATGGGCCAAGGTGGGCCACTCCTTCATTTGTGTAAGATGCCAATTCACTCCAGCCTTTGGTTTGCCGTGGGCCAAGAAGGCTGTTCCTTTATCTTCATAAGGCCAGTGGACTGACTCCAACCTCTGGTTGGCCAGGGGCCAATCCACTTTGGCCTCTAATTGGCCACAGACCAAATCTTCATTCACATAGGAGTATAACCAATAGGAAACCTCTAAAAGGTACTTAAACACCAGAAAATTTTGCAACCAGGGCTCTTGAGCCACTTGATCCGCTGCTTGCACCCTGTGGAGCGTATTCTCACTTCAGTAAACCTCTGCTTTCACTGTCTCATTCTTTTGTTGTTTTGTGTGTTTTGTTTAATTCCCTGTTCAACATGCCAGGAACCTGGACAACTCACACTCAAGAGATTGTATCTGGTAACAATTGTGTTTATTCATTTGTTTAATTTTCAGTTTTTTTGTTTGTGTGAAAATGCTGCCATAATGAGTCTTTTACATGTCTCCTACTGCATGTGTTCAAGTTCATCTAGAGCATTTCTGTTAGAAGTAGGATTGTTAGGACAATTTTAAGCATGCAAAGAACATTACTAAATACTGCAATAGCCTTTCTCTGTTGGCTGAATTTTTAAAACATTTTTAATTTCTACTAATACTTATTATCTGTCATGGGAGCTTAGCATTATTGTCAACATTTTACATTTCTGCTTGTTTATTTTGCCTATTTTCCTATATTTTTGTTCTAAATAATTCCTCAGAATTCTCTGCCTTTTCTGGGTGCTAACGAATGGTCAATAATATGTTTTGCAACTATTGTCCCTGGTTTGTGGCCTGCATTTTCATTTTAAATTTTATTTTCATCCATTTCATTTGGTGTCATTTCATGATTATAAATTCTTTATATTAAATAAACCAAATTTATCATTGATCAATATTTTACTTTAGGATTTATTACCAAATCTCATTAAGAATCCTGTTGTGATATAAATATGAATTCCAAAACTGACTTCCTAATTAAATTGTACATATCCATGACAATATCTTTTCATCTATAGCTATCTGTCTACCTACATATCTGTATAGATAACCAGTTACCCAAGTTGTTTGTTTCCTAGGGGATCTGAAATATCAAGCCTATCAAATTCAACTTTCCATATATATGTTTTTTATTGAGTTCCCTTTTGTTACCTTGATCTATTTGTCTATTCCTATGCTAATAACAAAATTAATAACCATAAGTTATAATAATAATTGGCAAATTTTCCTATCTGGTCTTGAGTCTCCGGCAGTGTGTTAGCTGATCTGTTTCTTTCTCTTCTATACAAATTTTAGATACATCTTGCCAAGTCTCCTTACCTATCCACCCAAAAACATATTGAGATTCATATTCAAATGGCATTGAAGAGTTTCATTTAGAAGGAAAGAAATATTTAGACTAGTAAAACTTTAATTTCTTAAGCACTACACATAAATACATATATATTTATCAATATAGATCTTCCATTGTATATTTTAATACAAATAATGATAGTCTATAAGATCTTGTACATATTTAGATTTATTCACAGTTATTTTGCATTTTTAATGCAATTAAAATAGTCTCTTTGAATTTTATTTTCTAAATGTTTATAATTGATATATAGAAATGTAATTGAGTTTTGTTTATTCCTTTTGTGCCCGTAAAATTCTAATTTTAGTTGTGGTAGACGGTTTCTTTTGAATTTTCTACATACATATCATATCATCTGAGGATACTGACAGATTTTTTTTCTTTCTCTGTTTTTTTATAGCTTTGTTTTTTATTCTTGCCTTATTGGACTCATTTGGATATTCTGTAGAGTGTGAAATAGAAATAGTGTTAGTGGACTTCATCATCTTTTTTCTCTTTTTAAAGAAAATATTTTCAACATTCAAACTAATTATTGGGCTTTTAGTAGTTCTTAGTAAATATCCTTTAGGTAGTATAGAAACTTCTTTCTTCTTTATAGGTTGCTAATAGGGTTTATTTTGTTTGCTTATTTTTATTTTTAATTGAGAATGTAAGCTCCAGAAGGTAGAAATTTTTAATTGTCTATTTTGCTCATTGGTATTTTTTCAGCACTTGAAAGATTAACTGGCATATAGTAAGTGACCACGAAATGTAAAACTGGATGTTGAATGTTGAACATTCAACAGATGTTGGATTTTGTATGTGTTTTCTTCCTACATTAATTTTGGCAATCACATAATTCTCCACATTAATCTACCTTATGTGCTGAATTTCATTAATATATTTTCTAATATTTAACCAGCCTTACATTTCTAAATTTTCCTCAAGAGGCACAGATGGTAAGAGGTTTGGGAAATATTGCTGTGACTATAAAAACTACTTGTAAAAATCTTTTCTTATAATCAAAGGGGATGTGACATCAAACTGAAGCTATCATTTTGGGGATACAGCAATATATGTTTTATTTTTCCTCTCTGTCTTCAGAGCTGGAAGATTAGAAGGTACATTACTCAGAGCTGGAAGATGAGAAGGTACACAAAATAAAAATATGTGTTCAGAGTTCTGTAAAGATTTATATTCTGAACCAATGTGTGAAAAGATGGGCTTGTGGGTAAAGCTCAGGATGACAATTTAATTAATTAGTGTGCCAGAACTTAGCTGTGACGCATATCACCTACACAGTTTCTGTGAGAAAGCCAAGGTTTAAGATTAATTTAATAGGATATATGGATTAAATCACCTTTTTTCTTTTTCTTTTTTTTGAGACGGAATCTTGCTCTGTTGCCCGATTCTCCTGCCTCAGCCTCCTGAGTAGCTGGGACTACAGGCGCTGCCACCACACCCAGCTAATTTTTGTATTTTTAGTAGAGGCGGGGTTTCACCATGTTGGCCAGGATGGTCTAGATCTCTTGACCTCGTGATCCACCTGCCTTGGCCTCCCAAAGTGCTGGGATTACAGGTGTGAGCCACAATGCCCGGCCAGATTAAATCACCTTTAAGTTCTAGCATTGCTGGCCCTATGAATAAAGTATCAGAAAAAAAAAGAGACATAAATTTATTCTTTCCTACTAATAATTTTGTCTGCATGCTTTTTCCATTTCAAACCTAAAAATTTAAATGGTCTGGCTATTTGAGGCTTCTAAAGAAAGAGTCTTCTAATATTATGTTATGTAGTTTTTCCCATATCTTATCATTTCTTAGAACATTTACTGAGTTATTTCCTTATTGAATATTTCTCTGCCTCGTTAAATTCTTGCATATATAAACAGAAACCAGACTTCTTCTTGGTTTGGAAATCCTAAAGATGAAAGGTGTGTCAGAAGGAAGTAATTCTTTAACTGTAAGCTTACATGGCAAAATACTTGTGAGTTGCATATATACACATATATTCACATAAACACAAATAAACTTCCTAACCGCTTTCCCACGTTGATGGCCAGGAAAGGGTTTCTATATTTGATATTGATAAATTTCATCAGCTTTGCAGAAAATAAAATCTAAGATATTATTATTGCTTACAGACCCCTTTTTACTGTAATGGTAGTTGCAAGGGATAACAAATAGGACTTCCGTGGAGGAAACAAGAGTTGTTAGTAAAGCAATTATTTGGACTACCTTGATGGTGATTTCATTTACTGAAACCCTAATGTTTAATTTTATTTCCACCTAATATATTTAGTTCTTGTTTTGATAACTTTTGTGATATCCTTTGCTGATTGATTTCAGGTTCATTAGAGATTCCTACAAGCCTCATGTTTTTATTCCATATTAGCACTGGTTAATTACAGAAGGAAGAATAAAACCAGACTATATGGTATCATTTTTTTTCCAAATACCAGCTAAAACTAACCTGTGGTAGATGTGAATAATTCTTGTGTAATTTATTTGGCTCTGATTAAAATCTGTTACATAGTTATTAATTTTAATAGCTATCATATTCTTTGGAAAAATTTTCAGAGAAATTATAAATTTGGACAATGCCAGCCATAGACAAAATCTCAAACTGGGTGCTATGATACTTTCACTTATTCACCATTTATATCATGCTTGAGATCCTCTTTATGTTCTAACCCCACAGTTTCCCTTGCTGTCCTTCATCTGGACCCAGCTTTTCGGCTCACTCATTTACCCAGAAGGCCTGTTTATGTCCCTCTTTCATGCTTGTATATGATTGTACTTGGTACAGTTTTTTTTTTTTTTTTTTTAGGTATTTGCATCCAATAAATACCTGTGGCATATATTCCCAATGTTTCCCCTTTTCACCAAAATATTGTCTGTGCAAAGTCTATTTCAAGGCACATTGAGCTTTCTGTACACCACTAAGGAGCTAGAAAGGTAATATTCAGAAACAGATAATATCCTGTAAAAGCATTTCAAGCTGAACTGAAATGAAAAGGACATGCCTGGGACTTTTTGTTTGAAAGAAGGGCATACTGGTGATGTCAGACTTTTACAATATTTCATTGTCAGTTTCATTTCTAATGATACCAAGTGTAACCTATTTGTCCCCTCTCCAGGAACAACATCATTTAGGCAAAACTACTTTCACGTTAGTAATCAGGTATTTCTCCCTAAACATTCTTTCCAAAGGGGATGATACAGAGTATATAATTGGCTCGGTAATATTAATTAGGAAAGAGGGGGTAAGTGCTAATTGTTTATTTTATGTTTAATATTTGAGGTCTTCTCTCCTGAAACTCCTTGCTTAAGATTCTGTCAAGACCTCCAAAGACATTAGCTGTGTTCTAGAAAATAAAGTTAAAAGTTCTGTGCATATTGAATTTGCTGAGGAGTTGCTGCCACGAGTGCATCATAAGAGGCCTCTTGAGGCTGCATTTACACTCTATAGGAGTACTGTAATGAACTACTTATGTCTATCATGGGTGCAAAAGGGAGACAAGACCATTAATGTATCAAATGACTAGTGGTTTTGCTGGACTACATGCTGATCACCAGATGGGATCAGAGTTTGCTGATCTGTTTGGGCACATGGACTTTGGTCATTATTGATAACATATTACAAAAAAAAGATCCAATACCTTTGAAACAAATTATTTCCTTTATTTATACTTTTTTAATTTAAAAAGTTTGTACTGGCCACAAAATCGAATGAGTGATTCCAACTGTATAATTGTGGAAGAACTCCTACAGATAAGGAAACAGAAAGAGTGAATGAAAATCGCAATTGTTTTGTATTTGTTTAAATTAATCTGGCAAAACCATAAAGTGAAAATGATCCTCAAAGTTACATTGTTATAGCCCTGCATATCAGCGTAGCTCTTTATACTTTCAAAGCATTTATCTACTGGATGCTTTCCAATTTTAATCTCCATGATGACCCCCTGAGATATAGAAGGGGAGTACTACAATTCCCATTTTGGACAGCACAAAACATGATACACAGCAAATCAGTGATTAAACGTGGAAAAGAATTCAGGTATCTAACCTTTAAAAAATATTTCCATTACACTGCTTTAACTTCCTTACACCATGTAACAAGGAGGAGAGATAACTAATGTTTATTGAGAGGTGCTTACATATTAAACACTATGCTGGTAGCTTTATAAGAGTTATCTCCTTTAATTCTCACACTAACCCTCTGAGGTTGCTGATACTTACTTTTATTTTATGAGTTTTATGAATAAGAACATTAAGATTGAGAGAGGTTAATTACCTTGCCCAATGAAAACAACTAGTATATGGCAAAGCTGGCCTGAAATGTTAGGGATGGTTAATGCCACAGACTTCTACTTTTCAGGAATATTATATAACCTTCCAAAGTTTATTGGTCCGTGTTTAACAAACTTTTCATTTTTTCTAAGCTGCTACTTGTTTGTGACCCCTTTTCTGTCTCCTCTTTGCAGTATCTCCCTGCCAACTATTATCAGTATGCTGGTGTTGGCTGCTAAAGTAGGAGTTATCATTTGTTAGTAGCTGGGGTGGTGCTTTGCCTGTGAATTTCATCCTATTCAAACTTTGTGAAGTGCTAAATTTAAATTTTTAAATAGCTCACCTAGGATATAATAAAAAAAGAGTGGATTTTACATAATTAACATTGTAGAATTTCAATTTCACTTACTGTAGAATTGCAGTGGTTTGAATATTTGACCCCTCCAAATGTCATGTTGAAATTTGATTCCCAGGGTTGGAGATGGAGCCTATTGGGAGATGCTTGGGTCATGGGGGTGGATCCCTCATGAATGGCTAGGTGCTGTCCTTGTCTTAGCCATAATGAGTGAGTTCTTCTTGCTCTGTTAGATCTCTGAAAAGCTGGTTAAGAGTCTGGTACTTCCACCTGGGCACAGTGGCTCACACCTGTCATCCCAGCACTTTGGGAGGCAGAGGCATGTGGATCACTTGAGGTCAGGAGTTCGAGACCAGCCTGGCCAACATGGTGAAACCCCATCCCTACAATAATAATATCTTAGATTTTATTTTCTGCAAAGCTGATGAAATTTATCAATATCAAATATAGAAACCCTTTCCTGGCCATCAACGTGGGAAAGCGGTTAGGAAGTTTATTTGTGTTTATGTGAATATATGTGTATATATGCAACTCATAAGTATTTTGCCATGTAAGCTTACAGTTAAAGAATTACTTCCTTCTGACACACCTTTCATCTTTAGGATTTCCAAACCAAGAAGAAGTCTGGTTTCTGTTTATATATGCAAGAATTTAACGAGGCAGAGAAATATTCAATAAGGAAATAACTCAGTAAATGTTCTAAGAAATGATAAGATATGGGAAAAACTACATAACATAATATTAGAAGACTCTTTCTTTAGAAGCCTCAAATAGCCAGGCCTGGTGGCCCGCTCCTGTAGTCCCAGCTACTCAGGAGGCTGAGGCAGGGGAATTGCTTGAATCTGAGAGGTGGAGGTTGCAGTGAGCTGAGAACACACCATTGCACTCTAGCCTGGGGGATAGAGTGAGACCCTGCCAAGATTCTGGTACTTCCCTAGCAGCTCTTTTCCTTTTTCTCTCTATGTGAACTTTGTACACACCAGCTCATCTTCACTTTCTGCCATGAGTGGAAGCAGCCTGAGGCCCTCACCAGAAGAAATGCTGGTGCCATGCTTCTTGTATAGATTGCAGAACCATAAGCCAAATAAACCTCTATTTATAAATTACTCAGCTTTGGGTATTCCTTTATAGCAACACAAATGGACTAAGACACAAAATATATCTTTAACTTTACAATGAAACAAGAAAGTACATTTAAAGTGTTACACAAAATGCCAGGCATAGAGTAGATTTTCTTATTTTTCCTTTTATTCTCCACCTGCTGTTTATGGATTCAGAGTAATAAGTGTGTTCAGAAATAGAAAACTGAAGGCACTGAATAGGTAAACTTGTCTTTTTCAATAAGTTGTTGGTTTCATCTAGTGTTTGTTATTGGGCTTTTGTTTTTCTTTACTGTTCTCTAACTAAAAATAAAAATAAAGCTTTGCCATATTCTCTATTATGTAACGTTATTGTACAAATTATCTTAGCATATAAGCAATCTGTCTGATAAATTTGGTTTTGAGATTTTTCCAAACACACTTTTTAGAAATTGCCATAAAGCTAGTGTTCTTTTCATAAATAGGCATTTTTTTACATTTTTTGTAAACATTCAGTACAGCCTTGTTAGGAGGCTCTTCCTAAAAGATATTAATCTTAAATTTGATTTATGTAGCTATAAAAAATCTTTGAGCCTCCTTTTATTTTGGTTCTGCAAATGAGCCTTATGGAATGTTAATTGGCAGTAGAAATCACGGGAAGCTTCTTAAGAGCAGTTTTTGCCCCTTCTTGAGTGCAAGGATTTCTTAGAGTTGCCCTGTATTTTAGTAATATGGCTTTAACATGTTCACGCATTTTTCACATTTGAATACCTTCTGAAACCTACCTTGTTTACATGCCTTATTGAAGCTCCACCATTTTCCTGATGTCTTTTTGGATCAGTTTAGCCCAACCGATTACTCTTTCTGAACATAAGTTTAGTAATACGTGCCCCACATTGTAGCACTTAGTTCTTTCTAATTATTCCATGAAAGTTATCTTCTGTCTCAAGCTAGATTTATATCTCTTGAGTGTTCTGTAATCCCTGGGGCTTAGCTTAGTATCAGAACTGTTATAAGGTTCCTGTGAAGTATTTGTTTGATGGTTAAACTGAAGCCATTTAGAAAAACACTATGCAAAGGGGAATTTTCTTCTCCAGGATATGCCATTTAACCCCAACTTGACCAAGAATAAAAAATGATCTTTTTTACCAATTATTATCAATTGATGGTACACTTTTATGTTGAAAGTATTTAGACCGTATCAGGGTTCAATAAATAATGCCATCATTGAGTAGCAATCCCTTCCTCAAGCAGAAGAAGTTGGGGTGGGTGACAGGTAACATTCATTTGCACATTATTACCACTTCTTTAATTTCTGAGTTATTTTATATTTTTCATGCTTTTTTATGCAGGAGAGTTAAAAATATTACTTGCAGAAATGATATAAGGAAAAAGCCAACGTAAGAAAATTATTTTTAGGCAAATTATCAGTGGTTAAATCTAAGTTATTGCTTTAATAAAGTATGTATCTCATAGTCAGATTTCATTCAAATAACAATAAGAAGTCATATGTGTATTGTTTAAATATTGATATCAATTCTTCCCTTTTATCCATGAGAATGATAATGTCATGTCTTTTGAGATGCCGTATAGAAGGAAATCAACTTTTCTACCTATTTCATAATCTCTTTCCCACTAACCCCAAAGGCTAATGAAATACTGAGACATTTCACACTTTTGTGGATTAAAAATATATAGGTCATTAATTAATGGGAGCTTGCTTATGTCATGTAACATGGCATCATCTCACTATGGCAAAGAGGGGCATTTGCACACACACCTTTCACTTTCTGTTATTGACTGGTGAACATCTATTGAGAATTCTTTCTTGTTTTACTCACCATGGCTTAAGATACCCTAAATAATCATAGAAATCTTCTAGTACCCACAACAGTTTATATATACAGAAATTAGTGTTCTAGTTATCAACTTTCATTAGTGACATGTTCTATTTTTCTTTATTTTATATTTCAGCTCTCTGCCCTCATTATTTGTGACATCAATGAGAACATAGATTATACTCTAGAATTCTTTGTATAGTAATTATTGTCAGCTGAATGTAAAATTCTCTCATATATGTGTAATTTTTCCCCAAATGGATGAAGACATAAAAGTGGATCTGGAAAACAAAAACTATGGATCAGAATCTGGCTTGTTATTGAGAATGCAATTTGATATCACTTCTTGTGAAAAGCCTTCGTTGACCTTTACTAACTTCTGAACTTGTGCTGTTTTCTGCTCCTGCATGCTTTCATAATACTGTATGTTTACCTGAATCAGCATGTATAATATGCTGATTTGTCTTTATCAGCTTATAAGTTAGCTCTGAGTGCAGAGGAAAAGTCTCATTCTTTCGTGAATTCCTAGTGTCCATCATAATACCTGGTACATAGTAGGCTCTATGTTTGTGGTTATGGAATAATGTTGTAACCATCAACAAATGAGAGATACTTTTGATAGGATAATAAGTAAACAAGTAATAAAATTTTATATTATTGAAATAATTTTATTTCAAAATTCAGTTTTGTTTTTATGTTAGGATATATACCAATACTCTATAAACCAGCACTTTCACTTTTACAATAATAATAAAATTTTTACAACCACAGAACTACTTTGCATTACTAGAATAGTTCTTTTTTTATAAAGCCCCAAGTGCTTTACAGTGAATAATTTAGCAGTCTAATTACAATGTTTTGAGGGACAAACAACTTACTGACAATTTCTTACAGGTCATTAGCATCTGGCACAGAATATATTGGTGAAGATCTGTGACACTATGTAGACCAACCACTTGTTATAAAAGACGAGACCATGAAACCTCAGAGAAGTGGCACGACCTATTAATATCTCACAGTTGGCTAACTGAGGTCAAAGGCAAAACTTTTATTACAGGTATAATGGATGGTCCATAACATCTCCAACTGCCTGCCATGCCTCCAATCCTGTCTAAAGAAAGTTATTACAGAAAGAGGATGTGTATAAACATGAATGGCCTATGACAAGGTATCTATTACCCTGTCTACAACAGAAAGTGCTAGGGAGTAACCTATTAGCCAATAGCAGAATTTGGTAAGGTAGGTCGTTCCTTGTCTAGGAAAGGAATTATTTCAAGGATATTCTTAATAGTGGGAAATCATATTGGTGGCTGACAAATTTACCTAATTCTACCTTTTCTAGTGGAGTATGAAAGGGAAATGCACATTGGGATGAGAAGCATAGAAGAAACAATGGGCACTTTCTCCTCAGTGATATTATTCATTCCTTCATGTGAGTTGATGATGTGTGCTGTGTCAAGTGCTGTGCCAGTGGCAGAGCAAAAACTCACATGATCCTTGACCTCAGAGGCCTCAGAGGTTTTTAAAGAAAATGGACATCATTCAGATGACGGGGCAAAGCAATGTAAACGTAAAGGAGTTTTAATCATACTGACAGAGGTTCGTGGTATTTAGAATTTATTACACATAGATTTAGTTTTGTCAAGGAGGTTAAGAAAGTTTTCCCTGAATAAAGGAACTAAATTTGAAGAATGAAAAATTAGTAAGTGTTAAGACAGAGGAAAGAGCATTCCAGGTAGAAGAATTATATTTAAAGACTAGGCTGGGAGGAAGAAGGGTAGATTAGAGTGACTGAAAGATGAGCAGTGAAGCTCAAATGGTGTGAGACTGTGTGTGGTGAGGAAAATGAGGCCAAACTATGCAAAGGCTTATAGAGTATGTCAGACAATTTTGTTTTTATTTTAATAACAAGAAGCATTTGAAGTATTTGGAAACATGCCAACTGCAATGTGTGTGTGAACTGATTACAGGGAAGACAGGCTGAATAAAATGCAGAACAGGTAGGAAGTAATGATAGCACTTTAGGTAAGAGGTATGAATACTTGGACAATGGGATGGAAGGATGCGTTTTAGGGTATTACAACACCAGAACTCTCAAGCCAATACACCTATTCTATTTTCTGAACAAGATTGAGACACTAGTTCAAGTTTTCTATACTTTCTTGGATTGTTAAGCATTAGATGCACTGGGATTTAGCATGACTCTATGGCTCTTGTAATACTTTCCTCAGATTTCTTATTATTCCATCAGTTCATGGACTAAACCTTTCTTACTGGGTATATTCTCATCCTTGCATTCACAGAAGAGATTTAGAAATACATTTTTGAAGACCAGAAAAGAAGTTGTAAGAAATGATCAGAGGAATGTAGACAGGCAATGAGAGTGAGGCAGAGTAAGCCAGTGAGGGTCTCTGACCCATTTTTTATTTCCGGTTTGGGAGCATTAAACTGAACTACTGGCTATAATTTCTTGAATATGGTTGATGTACCCAATGAAGAATACTTTCTGGGCACTACTTTAGGAAAAGAATAGGGATTAAGAGATAGAAGGATGACGATAATTTGTGTGTGATTTCTTAAAGCCTCCATTAACCTGTTGAGAAAAGTATGAACTCTGATGCTGGGTTTAGCCATGTACATAGAGAATCTCTGACTCAGAAAGCACTTCTTCATTTTAAAAGCTTTTTATTGTTGAAATAATCTTAATGCATAGTTTTCTTATGTATCTCCATCCTGCTTCTTGTAATGTTAACATCATACGTAACCATAGTTCAATTATTAAAATTAAGCAATTAATATTTATAGTCTACTATTAACTAAACCTCAGACCCTTTTTGGATATCACCAATTTTTCTGCTTTTATTATTTTCCTGTTATAAGATCTAATCTGGAGCCTCAAATTGCATATAGTTGTCATGTCTTCTTAGTCTTTCCCAAGTTGTAGTAGTTCCTCAGTCTCCACTTATTTTTATGACCTCGACACTTGGAAGAGTACTGATCAACCACTTCGTAGAATGTCCATTGATTTGTGTTTCTTTATGATTCCCTTAAGGTAATGATTTTTTTCTCAAAAATATAACATCCTAACATCCCTGTACCCTTCAGTGTGTCAAATCAGTAGATACATGATATCAAAATATGGTATTACTGGTGATGTTAACCTTGATCACTTGGTTTAGGTTGTACCTGATGGTTTTTTTTTTTTTTTAATTCTATAGTTACTATTTTTCCCTGCACCATTAAGGCACATTTTGGGAAAGATATTTTGAGACTATGCAAATATCTTGTTTTGTCTCAAACTTACACTAACTAATTTTAAAAACCCTCAGTGAACCTTGAATGAGAAAATTATTACTTTGGTATTCAAACTGGAAGTATTATTTTCTATATTCCTTTAACAGTTACAGATTGGAATTCCTCTTTAGTGAAGAGCTATCTCTTCTCTTGTCTTTATTTATTTGTTTCAGTTAATTATGTCAGTATAAAAGCTACTTACTCTTTGGGTTTTATTCCAGTAATATGATTATTTATTTTTCAAATTGTTTCAGCTTTGGTCAGGGAGAGCTCTTTCAGTTTGGTTCCTATGTAATTCAGTCTTCCTTCCCTACATCCTGCCTTCCAAACCTCCTTCTATTCTGGGATCACAAAATTTTCCACATTTTGTTTTTGTCTGTTCCATCCTTTGAATCAACGACTCTTCCAATAAGCTCTGGTTTCTTGTTTACAGAATAATGACAATTTAGAAGTCTGTATATGTTCAGTACATTTTTTCCTGAATATTTTCCATCTATGATTGGTTGAATCCATAGATGTGGAATCCATGGATGAGGAGGGTCAACTGTATATATTTTGAAAAACTGTGTGCTCATGCTAATTCCTCAGTTTTAGTCCACACCATAGGATTCCTTCTAGTCTTTTTATATAACCTCATTCTATGATAGTGAAAAAACTGACCTCATTATCCACAATAGTGGATAGTATTCAACCATAGTATTTTCTGAAAGTAGTTTCAGATTTGCAAACCTGTGAGTTTACCTCTGGGTAAAAAAAAATACTAACTAGACTACAGTAATTGTGTATAGTCCTTTTGTCTTTTGCCTTATGATATAATAGCCAAATATCATTCTCCAAATTTATTTATAAGTAGTAGATTTATTTGTTATAGTTCGTATTCCATTTTGAATTTTTCCTTCATTCTGGTTATTTACTTTGTAAAATTTACAGACTATAAAGTTCCATCTCTATCGTGTACAGTTTTGTGGGTTTACACAATTCATAGAGTACTCTGACTCCTACCACACACAGTTGACATAAAGAACATTTCCATCATCCCAAAAGTTTCCTCGTGCTCCCATTTTTGAAAAACCTCCCTCTCCACACACAATATTCTACCTCCAACCACTGATTTGCCTTCTATGTTTATGTTTTGTCTTTCTTTCCAGAATATTTTTTGCTTTTTTCATACTGTCATATAAATGAAATTATAAAACAGAAATTCTTCTTGGTGTGACTTCTTTCACTTAGACAAGTGTTGCATTAATCAGTTCATTCCATTTTTTATTTTTATGTAGTATTTCATTTTATGTATATTATAGATCATAGTATATGTATCCATTTATTCACTGAAACCAGTTGAACTGTTTTCCAGTTTTTGGTGATTATGAATGGAGCTGTTATAAATATTCACGTGAAGTTTTTATTTGTTTTTTATATGTTATTATTTCTCTTGGAACAATTCCTTGGAGTGTTATTTATGGGTCATATGGTAAGTGTAAGAAACTGCCTAATTATTTTCCAAAGTGGCTGTACCATTTTGCATTCCCACCAACAATGTCTGAGAGTTCCAGTTGTTTTGAATCACTGTCACCACTTGGAAGTGTGTGTATGTGTAAGTGCATGCTTAATAGCCATTCCGATATACATGTGGTGGTATCTCATTTCTTTATATTTTCTAGTTATATATTTTACATTTATGTCTAGAATCCATTTTAAGGGTATTTTGGGTTTTTTTGTTTTGTTTTTGTTCTGTTTTGTTTCTGTAAGTTTTAAGATTCAGGTTGAAGTTCATTTATTGTCTATAGTGTATAATTATTGGAGTTAAATTTGTTGAAAAGACCATCCATTTTCCATGAAATTGTCTCCCTTTGTCAAAACCAACTGACCGTATATGTGTGTCTATATCTGAAATTTCCATTTGGTTCTATTTAATTATGAACATGTTCATTTGCCAGTTTTAAGTGTATGCAGCTACTGAGATGATCATAAGATTTTTCTTCATAATCTGTTAATGTGATGAATTAATTAATTTTTACATGTTGAATGAGTATTATATTCCATGGATAAATCCAACTTGGTTCTGATGCTGCGTTGCCCTTAATATATTCCTGGATTTCATTTGTGATATCTCTTTGAAGGATTTTTGCATCTATGATCATGAAAGATACTGGTCTGTAGTGTTTTTCTTTTGATGATTTTAAAAAATTTTTGTCTTAGGATAATGTTACCCTCACAGGGCTGTTTGTTTCTGAGTTGTTTTATGGACAATTTTTGTACAGTTGATTCTTTCTCAAGTGTTTAGGAGACTTCACCTGTGAAATATTTTAGGCGTAGAGTTTTCATTGGAAGGCAGTTTTCAGTCTGAGTTCAACATTTCTAATAGACGTAGGACTATTCAGATTTTCTGTTTAATATTTAGTGTGCATTGACAACTTGTGTCATTCAGGGCATTGGTGCATTTCATTTAAGTTAAATTTATGAGTGGATATTGTTTTGTTTACTTGTTCTTTTAATATCTCTAAGGTCAGTAGTGATTTCTCCTCTTTTATTCATAACATTTGTAAATTTTCTCTTATTCTCTTGGCTAGTATGGATGCTGAGAGGGGTGTCAATTTTATTGAACTTTTCAGATAACCTGCCTGTCTCATAGATTTTCTCTCTATTGTTCTCTGTTTAAATTTCATTGATTTCTGCTCTTATTTTTATTATTTCCTTCCTCTGCTTACTTAGGTTGAATTTTCTTTTCTTTAGTTTCTTAAGGTAGAAGCTTAGGTAACTGATTTTGGATCAGTTTTTTTTTTCTTTTTAAATATGAACATATAATACTATCATTTTCCCTCTCAGGATGGCATTCTTTTGATACGCCTTTGTTTACATTGGTTAAAAATATTTGTAATTGTTACCACCACTTGGTTAACTTTTTTAGTTGATTTCTCAATAGTTTCTGCATGTGTCTTTTTCAGGTTGGCAAATGCTTGTGTCCCATTTCTACAGATTACTCTCTTTGCTTAGATTTTGGAGTACTTGGACACCCTGAGGCAACAGTTCTAAATGAGTTCACAAAAAGTCAGGAAATTTTAGGTTTGCCAGCTCTTTCTGTTGATATAAAGGAGAGCTTCTTTAGCTTTCTGTAGCTCCAAGAGTAAAGTGAAAGCCCACATATTTATTAAGATATAAAGATAACCATATGGATTATACCTAGACAAGTTCTAAAGGAAAACAAAATTATTTGTCACATGTGCTCATTTTGCCCTCAGTCCTATGTCCTTCCACAGCCTGGGCCTGGATATAATTGGTGGCTTTCTGGCATCCAACTGCGGTGTATAAGAAAATAATGGAAGAGGAGAAATCTAAAAATAGCATAGATCCATGACAGCACCATGAAGCATCCATGTTAGTTTTTGTACTACCCACCTCTGGACTTCACTTCTCTTAGAAAATAAACCTTTCTCACGTTTAAGTTACTGTTGGTTGGGTTTACAGTTACAATGCTAAATGATGCTTACATATGGAGATTTAAGACACAGATATTTGTGTTAAGCCTAAAATTATAATCATGTACACCTGGCTAACTTTAATTTCCAAAAATATGCCAGGAAATTAAAAATCATCATGCAGTTTAAAATCCATTGGGATTTTAATCTCACTCTCTAAGTAAAATATATGGAAAAGAAGAACTGGACAGCATTATTCAAGAGAAATATAATTCTCCAAAACCTAACTGAAATCTACAATTGGGCCAAGATGCGATCATTATAAGATTATTTTTAAAGGTATAATAAAAACTATTTTTATGAAATCAAAAATTCCTGTTGCTAAGGAATCAAAACGATCATTTAGATTGAGCTATTTATTTTATGGAAAAAGAAACTGTGTTCAGACATATTCTTCCATAGGTCCTACGCCACACACGTTATAAGCATCAGAGCTAGATTTAGGGCACAGTGTTTTGAGTTAATAAAAGACAATTCATTGTACCAGAAGCAGACATCTTAGATTAAAATACAAAAAAGATTAAAAAGTTGATACATTTAATCTTCATGTAGAGTTGATATCTTCATAGAAACACAGTCTTCACTAGTTCTTATAACCCTATGTGCTTGTACAGAAAGTTCATCATATAAACACAAAAGGCAACAATTGATGGATAATATGAGCAACAAGCAAAAATCAGAACAAAATAACAATCTCAGGTTGTATAAATGATAACATGACCTCAACAGTTAGATGTATTGCTCTGTTTCTTTAAGGCAGTTTTTTGAGTAATTATGCATAGTTATATAATTATATTTTTTAAATCTCTGTTTTGAGCTTTATTCAGGGCTATCCTTGGATATTCCCCAACTAATCACAATATATTTAAAAGAAAGTGACCTCTGTTTAGTGGAGCTATATGAGAGTTATCTGATTATACAAAAAAAAAAAATTAAGGCCATAGTACATCAAATGATTCTCCAAAGAGTGGATAAACCAGTTAGAATAATAAAATAATATACTTCTTATTCCCATTGTATTACTATTATTAATTATTATTATTATTATTATTGTTATTATTTTGGTGTGTCTCACCTCACTTCAGTAAATAAAGTGTGGGTGTGAACTGCTGAATCACAGAATGTTTTAACAACAAAAAATCTAAGTTTCTCCCTTACAGATAGGAAATTATAGTAAACTGCAAAATGCCTTCTTAAGAAAAAGGAGAAAGAGAAGGCAGGAAGCAGCAGAAAGAGGAGAGAGAGCGAGAGGCAGAAAGAGACAAGGAGAGAGTATGTGCATGTGCTAATAAACTACAACAATCTCGATATCTATATACATAAGTATTGTTCTATTAAATCACATGACTCATGAACAGTTACTAGCAACCTACTTTCCTTATGTGTCAAAATTTGTATGATGATATCTATACTTGAAAGAAAGATAAGAAAGAGGATAGATTTCAAGGTGAAATAATGATTTGACATGAGCTCTACTTTCCAGAATGCTTACGTTGAATCTGTATCCTTTAAGTATCTGTACGGCATTCCTCTAATTCATTACCTCCAAGTTGCACTACTGGGGTTTGTAGCAATGTTTTTTCCTAAAAATATGGCTTGATTCCATACAGCTTTATTAGAATATACTGATGTGTATTTAGGAGCTTAGAAACATTGCAGATGCTCTTAAAAACCATTTGGCTTTCCTAATTTCAGTTATCTGTCACTGTTCTTCTCTTGAAGATTACAAAATTCTGTTTTATTTTCTTCAATTCTGTGTTTATTTTTATCTTCAATCCATCATTTTGAGTTCAAGATTATTTTATCATGCAGGTCTATCAATGTACAATGTAATAAATGAGAGTTCACAGGAGAGGACAGAAGACAGAAAGGAGTTTCCACACTCTTGAGACAGTCTGACATTGGTCTGATTCGCAGAAAGAATATTCTCTTTTTGTGAATTCCCAGTTTCATTTCCCTGGTTTATGACACATAGGTAAGACTTAGAAACTGTAAACAAATAAGCTTATGATTGATTGATGACAGGCAATAGTTTGAAGAGCACATTTTGTTTTATGCAGGTGTTTTATCATGTTTGACTCTGTTTTCATAGCAATTATTTATTTCCACGAGTTCAGAAATTGCTTAAAATTCTGGTTTCTGTAAGAGCGAAATACCTATTTTTCTCTGAAAAATTTTCTTGTATTGAAAAATCACTCTGACATTATGTTTAGTTTAATTTTTTACAAAAGAAAACAGTCAACTCAGCTTTACTACAAGATTTTCATAGAAGAAATGGTAAATATTATATATATATGCTTTTTATTTAAGTAACTCTTATTTATTGCTTATTACTATGTGCCAGACGTTGTAAACTCTTTCACATATTTATTCACTGTGTACAAGTCAGTGAGGTAGGTATTATTTTGATGTCTCTTTTACATTAGAAAAAATTATTCAACAAAGAAATGTGGTCACTGAAGTCCCATTTGTGTATGTTATTTGAGTTTATTGTCTAAGTGTAAAATCTCTAAAATAATATATTTGAAAGAGGTCCATTGGCAAATGACTAAATAAATGTGCCTTTTAAGTTTGATGAACATGTCATATTGTTGAGAAATTTTTACCACATTATAAGTACTCTTCCTTTATTTCTTATTTTAATTTGTATTTGTACCTCAAGGTAGAGCTATTTTATGCAAATATTAATGGGCAATAATAGGATGTACCTTATTGTTACATGGTGTGAACATGGGGAGCTCCTGTTAGATGAGATGCAGATATCATACCTACACAGCAAGAAAAGGAAGGTCACTATAATTACCTTTATGAAAAATCACTCATATATAAGCATCCTCTACAACGCAAGAAGAGAAAACTACTAAATATTTCATGTGTCACAGATGAAATTGCCACAAAATTTATAAAATATTTAGAAGTAAAGACAAAGTATATTTCATATGTACCTTTTGTATTTTACCAAAAATATATAATTGTCTGACCTTAAAAACATATAACAGAAAAGCATGTAATAGAAATTTAATATAAATTTAAATAACTTTATATTAAAGTAGAAACAATTTCAGAAAACAAATGCCATGTCATCCTTTTAAAAATTTACATACATAAAAGCTTAAAATACACAAATTAATAAAATGAAAAAAAAAACAAACAGTGACAATTTATCAAAACCTGAAGACACACAATGCAAATGATCTGTGATTTAGAAGGAAAACATGGAGAAGGCATTTCAATATTAAATGGAAAAAGTCGAATATAAATTCATATAAAATAGAGGTTAGAATATCACAGGAGAATATTCTAAATAAATGTACATAAATATAATTGAAAAGTTAGATGAGAAGGGAATTTACCAGAATATTGCAATTTGCTAAAATTTTCCTTAAAAAATTTAGAACTTAAATACACTTACATTCCCTCAGGAAGCTGAATGAGAAAAAAAAATCCTACACAAAATACATGTACAATGTTCAAAGAATTTTAGTCAAATTTGACTAAAACTTAAGAGGGATTTAATCTTATCTTCATGCAAACTATTTCAGACAATTTAAAAAATTATCCTACAGCCCTTTAAGGAAATTTCTATAATGTTAATAATAAAATTTGACAAAAATAGAAAGGAAAAGGAAAATCAGAGGTGAATCTCCCTAATGCAGGTATTTGCCAAAATTATAAATAATAGTAAAAATGTCAAGCAATATATAAAATGTATCGTAATCAAAAAGGATAAGAGGCTTGCAAATACATTTAAAGTAAATATATCTACTAACATAATTCAACACCTTAAGAAAAAAGAGAAACCAATATTCACCCCAACAGCTGCAAAAAAAAAAGCAATGAATATAATAAATACTTATTATATTAAAATATGGAACAAAATTAATAGTTCTTTGAAATAACATTTTTCCCAAACTGTGACATAGACAATGTTAGTGAAAATATTAGATACTTTGTTTTGAAAATCACAAAACATATGTTTACTCTTGCACTTCTATCTATATTTGCAGTGGAATTCTGGCCAGCACAGTAAGACAAAAATGTGGATCACAAAGAGAGAAAGAAAAGTGGCAAGATTAGTAAAACTTATCGTTGTCTATATAGAACCTCAAGAGAATATAAGACAATTGTTTAGAACTAATAGTCCGTTAAACTGCTAAACATGGGATTGACATAGGCAACAACAGATTTCCTATATATCTGAATATAAAAACTGGAAAATTAATAATTGTGAATCTATAATGAATATCTCTTTATAATAGTAACAACATTTAAAGTTGTCTAGGTATAATCTTTGAAATATATACAAGTAAAATCTATGCGGAGAAAAAACAAAATATGATTCAGGTAAAAATTTAACAAAATAGAGTGGCTAATCATGTTTTGGATGGGAAGACTTATTATGAGAAATTTGACAAACTAATAAAAATTTCATATGAAAAAATAAAAAGCCAAGACAGTAATAAAATAAAATATTAAGAGCAAGGGGGGCTGGGAGGATTTTCTTCAGATATTGGAACTAATTATAATGCAATAGCAATATAAAGAGTAAAATATGACACAGGATATAAAGAGTCAAATTAAAAACAGAATGCAGAAATTAATCCACACGTGTATGAAACTAGATATTTCAGAAGAATGGCACTAAATATGTTAAAGAATGGACTACACATATTAGAATTAATAAATTGATTATTCAGTGCAAAGATTTGGGGACAGTTTGCTATCCACAAGCAAACTATCTCAAATATATTCACAATATTTATATGTGGCAAATTTCTTACATTTATTTGGAACTAGAGATTTTCAACTTTTTTTGTGGATACAGTGCTAGAAATTCACACTAGGAGAAGGCTATATGGAATTTTCAGAATATCTTTATCTTCCATAGCACTGAGATGGAAATGTAAACTTAATGTTCTATTTAAAATCCATCAAATTGAAAAACATTTAAAAAAATTATTCCCATACCTCATATTAGCAGAGACATGGAAAAAAAATAAATTTCCTTGTACTAACTATAGCAGTAGAGTTGGTACAATTTTGTACCAACTATACAAAATTGTTTTAATATTGTATTACAATTTTACCAATTTGGAAAGGGGACTAGCAAACCCAGAAAAATTAAGATAGGCGTAGTCTAATACAACCTTGAAATTATTTTATGTAAGTTTGTAACGAGAAGAAGCATTTGCACATGTACACAGGAAAATGTTAATAAAATGTTCATTACACAATTGCTTGTAATAATTTTTAAAAGGAAAAAGAAATTCTTCAATTGGAAATAAGTTGATTTTAGTACACATATTTAATGAAAAAATATATGGCAATGAAATACATGAGTTAAAGCTATATATATCAATATAAAAATATTAAGAATATTGAAGGGTCAAATGTAAGGAATTACCAAGTACATATAATATAATACCTTTTATATAAAAGTTACAGTATTTAAAAATGCTAACATTGTTTATGAATATACAAATATGAAGTAAAAATATATAAACATGGATAGAAGGAATATACAACTGGCTTCAGAAGAGTGATATAACTTGTAGGGGAAAGTAAGGCAGAGTCAGCTGCAAAAATAGCAATACTTTCTTTATAAAAAGATATAACTGAAATAGAAAAACGGTAATCTTTGTTAATTTTTTGTGGTGAATAAATGGGTGATAATCTAAATATCCTCTATATTTCTCATGTTTAATAAATTTTTTAAAAAGGAAAAATCGCAAATATTTACATAGGTTATTTATGTTTTCCAAAATAACACTCTCTTTACACATTTAAAATTGAATTGTGGATTAAAAATCATATTATGTGTGTTGTTTAAAATTTATTATGTATATAGGATCGTGAGAAAGTGAGTTACTCCAGCATTTAAAATATGTTGAGATTGGCTACCAATGAATATTTTCAACGTTGACTCACTAAAAAATTCCTCCATAGTTGCTATTCTTTTTGCTGTAGTGAGATAAAATCATATCCTGATGTACAAGGATGAAGTGAAAAGGAATTTTTAGAGGTAAATGTACAATATATGTGTATACACATCATCTATCTATGATGTGATATATATCAGTAATACACATCATTGGAAAAAAGTTCTATACGAATAAATAGTAGCTTATTATGATTTTACTTTGAAACTTCTAAATCATTTTCTCATTCAACTCAATGTGTAATGACAGATTTTACTGCATTTTATAATGCAGAATATGTGCCTGATAAACTAGCAAATTGGGTTGCATATGCTAATTTATGTATTTAAAGAAAAAGTGAGTACCTCATCATGATATTTAAATACTTGCCAATTTTGATTTAAATTATAAAACATTTTGATGCATGAAGGCAAAAATGTAAACTAATTACAGATAACACCTTTATTCTGTCTTGGTATTCCTGCAGTCTTATCACTCACGCCTTCAGTATTTTAATAAAGACATCCTGGAACCATGATGTAGAGTTTAGAATACAAATGTATATTTTAGCTATACATTTCTATAAATTTAGAAACTGCTTATAATGAAACCATTGGTGTGACGTTAGCAATAATAATGTGAACAGACAGCATGTGTTTCTTCTTGAAATAATGCCACTGAATCTTAGGTCAATTAAAAATACTTTGATTTATGTATATTTCCAACAATAAAATAATAAAACTTGTATTTATAGAGTAAGAATTAGCTATGTAGGAAAGCTGTTTCTTTTCTCTATGAATACAAAATCTTTATAAAGTTAGGCATTAATATCAATCTATATTAAGATTTTTGGATTTTGAGCTGCTGGTGAAGAAATAAACAAGTAGATGTTTTTAAAATTTGAGTTAAGAATTTGTATTTGTTAAAATGTTTATGTGGTTATCTTTGGATTTTTCAGTTTATTTATGGGAAATTCATCCTATAAGATTACTGAAATGCATCAAGCATATTCTCCACCGATTGTGTGGAATTAGGAGGCATTGGTAATAACTCAAAATTTAAATGATGGGTAAATAAACTACAGTGCTTCCTTAAGTAGAAATATTTGTACTTATGTGAATGAATGCTCCAAATACACTAACTGAAAAATAACTAAGAAAAGCAAGGCCCTATAATAAAATCTCTCTTTTATTAAAATAATTTAAAAAATGAAAAATCAACCCATAAATAGAATAAAAATTAGATTTTATATTAAAATTGAGTGAATGAGTAAATGAGATCCCAGATGTTCTTATTAGCAAACACCTTTAACCCGAAGAATAAGTTTATTCTTAATAATCTTAGTTAATAATGATAATAATGAAAATAAGCAGAATATATTAACAGCCTAGTGGGTAAAGCATATTTCCTGGATATCTGAATTGCTTTTGATTTATCATCCATGAAAAATTTCTTCTGGATAAGTATGCATGCATGTACTCTGTAAGAACATGAACAATGCAAAAATGTGTGGCATAGAAAGTGAAAACCTCTAAATCCTAAATATCATGTACAGTTATTGTTAACAAGAAAAATTCACACTAAAGCATTATATGTGTATGTGTTGTGGGTTGAAGTGGGTCCCCTAAAATTTTTACATTGAAGTCCTAACCCTGAGTAACTCAGAATGTAAGGTTATTTGAAAATAGAGTTGTCACAGACATAAGTGGTTAAGATGAGGTCTTTAGAGTAGGACCTAAGCCATTATGACTGATGTTCTTATGAAAAGGGAAAATTTAGACAGACACATGTGCAAGGAGTACTCCATGTGAAGAGAAGACAGAGACCAGAGTGATGCTTTTAAACCAAGGAATGTCAAAGATTGCCAGCAAACTACCAGAATCTAGGTAACAGGCATAAAACTGATTCTTACAGCCCTCAGAAGAAAACAAACTTACTGACATCTTAATCTTGGATTTCTAGACTCTGGAACTGGAAGACAACAAATTTCTCTTGGTTAAGACATCCAGTTTGTTAATGGCAACCCTAGAAAAATACATTATATTGTCAATATTCCACCATTATTAATATTCTCCGATATTTATTTTACATTCCTATGCATCTATCCATTTATTAGTTCATCTTATTAGGATGCATGTCAAATAAAATGACGGTATCTATACACCTCAACAATAAACATTTAAGTATATAATAAGCTGAAATGCAATATTAGGTTATGGGTTTTTTTTAAAAAATTACTTATTCTTTAATAGAGATAACTGTACATGTTTATGAGATACATAGTGATCTTCTCTGCAGCAATTTGAAGATATATGTTATTGTTAGCTATAGTCATTCTACAGTGCTATAGAACACTAGAACATATTTCTCCTATCTAGCTATAATTCTGTATCCTTTAATAAATCTCTGCCTATTCTCCCCTTCCCTTTAATCTTCCCAGCTTCTAAAAACCTTTGTTCTACTCTTACTTCTATGAGATCAACTTCTGCATATGAGTAAGAACATGCGGTATTTAACTATCCTTTCTGCACTTATTTCACTTATGTTGTCCAGGCTCATTCGTGTTGTTGTAAATGTCAGGATTTCATTCTTTGTTATGGCTAAATAGTATTCCATTGTGTGTACATTTCATATTTTCTTTATCCATTCATCCGTTGTTGGAAACTTTGGTTGATTCCATTTTCTGGCTATTGTGAATCATGCTGCAATAAACAGGAGGGTGAAGATTTTGCTTCAATACACAGATTTCCTTTTCTTTGGATAAATACTCAACAGAGAGGTTGCTGAATTATTAATACATGACAGTTCTATTTGTAGTTTTTTTGGGGAACCTTCATACCATTGTCCATAATGCCTGTACTAGTTAACATCCCCACCAACAGTATATTAGATTTCAATTTCCTCCCCATCCTTGCCAGTATGTTTGTTTGTTTGTTTGTTTGGTCTTTTACATAGTAGCCATTCTAACTGGGATGAGATGATATGATATTTCATTGTGGTTTTGATTTGCATTTTCCTGATGATTAGTGATGTTAAGCATTTTTCACATATTTGTTGGCCATTTGTGTGTCTTCTTTAGACAAATGTCTGCTGAGATTACTTGCCCTTTTTTTCTTTGCAAATGACATGATTTTGTTCTTTTATTATGGCCAAATAGTATTCCATTCCATTTGACCATTAAAAAATGTGGTATACATACCACATTTTCTTTATCCGTTTGTTTGTTAATGGACACTTGGGTTGATTTGTTTTATGTTTTTGTTTGTTTCTTTGTTTTTTGAGACAGAGTCTTGCTCTGTCGCCCAGGTTGGAGTGCAGTGGCATGATCTTGGCTCACTGCAACCTCTGCCTTCCAAGTTCAACAATTCTCATGCCTCAGTCTCTGGAACTACAGGCATGTGCCAACATGCCCAGCTATTTTTTTGTCTTTTAGTAGAGATGGGTTTTCACCATGTTGCCCAGGCTGGTCTTGAACTCCTGATCTCTGGCAATCCACCTATCTCAGCCTCCCAAAGTGCTAGGACTACAGGCATGAGCCACCATATCCAACCAATTGGGTTGATTTCATATTGTGAATGGTGCTATTTACCCATTTTTTAAAATCAAATTGTTTATTTGTCTTGGTGTTGAAATGTTTGAGTTTCTAGTATATTCTGGAAATTAATTCCTTGTCAGATGAATAGTCTGAAAATATTTTCTCCCATTCTGTAGGTAATATTTTTTACTCTGTTGATTATTTCCCTTTGCTGTGAAGAAGCTTTTAGTTTTATATAATCCTATTTGTTTATTTTTGCTTTTGTTGCCTGTGCTTTTGAAATCTTATTCATAAAACCTTCTCCCAGATCAGTGTCCTGAGGTATCTCCCCTGTGTTTTTTTCTAGTAGTTTTATAGTTTTGGGTTTTTAAATTAGGTCTTTAATCCATTTTGAGTTGGTTTTTGTATAAGGTGAGAGGTGGGGTTCTAGTTTCCTTCCGCATACGGATATTTAGTTTTTTTAGCACCAATTATTGAAAAGACTGTCCATACCCTAGTGAATATTCTTGGTGCCTTTGTCAAAAATCAGTCAACTCTAGACATGTGGATTAATTTATGGGTTCTGTATTTAATTCTGTGGGTTTATGTGGCAGTTTTTATGTCAATACCATGCTGTTTTGGTTAGTATAAACTTGAAGAATATTTTGCGATCTAGTAGTGAGATGTTTCCAGCTTTGATCTTTTTTCTCAGGATTGCTTTAGCTATTGTAGGTCTTTTGTAGTTCCATATGAATTTTAGGATTTTTTTTCTATTTCTATGAAAAATTTCACTGGCATTTTGATAGGCATTTCATTGAATCTCTAGATCACTTTCAATAGTATGGTCATTTTAACATTAATTATTAATTTTTCCAGTCAATTAATGCAATATGTCTTTGCAGTTTTTCTGTCTTTTTCTATTTCTTTTTTCAATGTTTTGTAGTTTTTCTTGCAGAGATTTTTCACCTCCTTGGTCAAATTTATTTCTAAGTATTTTACTGCTTTTTTTTATAAACTATTGTAAATGATTGCTTTCTTAATTTATTTTTCAGCCAGTTTGTCATTCATGTATAGAAATGCTATTGATTTTTGTAGGTTGATTTTGTATCCTGCAACAACATTACCAAATTTATTCATCACTTCTAAGAGTTTTTTGGTAGAGTCTTTAGGCTTTTTATATATAAGATCATTTCATCTGCAAACAGGGATAATTTCATTTCTTCTTTTCCAATTTGGATGCTCTTAGTTTCTTTCTTTTCCTTATTTGCTCTGGCTGGGGCTTCCAGTATTATGTTGAATAAGAGTGGTGAGAATGAGCATGCATGTCTTGGTCCAGTTCTTAGGAAAAAAAATACTTCCAGCTTTCCCCTGTTCAGTATGATATTAGCTTTGTGTTTGTCATATGTGGCCGTTACTTTTTTTGAAGTACATTCCTTTTATACGTAATTTATTGAGATTTTTATTCATGAAGGGATATTGAATATTTTTCAATGCTTTTTCTGAAACTCTTCATATAATCATATGGTTTTAGTCCTTCATTATGTTAATAGGCTGTATCCTGTTTATTGATTTGAGTATGTTGAACATCCTTGTTACAAATTCCACTTGATTGTGGTGTACGATTGATATGGTTTGGATATTTGTCTTCTCCAAATCTCATGTTGAAGTGTGATCTCCAATGTTAGAGGTGGAGCCTAGTGGGAGGTGTTTGGGTCATGGGAGTAGATCCCTCATGAATGTCTTGTTGCCCTCTTCATGGTAATAAGTGAACTCTCACTCATAGTTCACATGAGATCTGGTTGTTTAAGAGAGTAGCAGGGGCACCTCCTTGACTCTGCTACTGCTTTCACTATGTGATATGCCTGCTCCCCTGTCTCCTTCCATTATGACCGTAAGCTTCCTGAAGCCTTCATCAGAAACAAATAGCACCACACTTCTACATCACAGACTGCAGAATCATGGGCCTAAATAAACCTCTTTTGTTTGTAAATTACTCAGCCTCAGGTATTTCTTTATAGCAATGTAAATAGACTGATGCAGTGATCTTTTTAATGTGCTATTGGATTTGTTTTGCTCATATGTTGCTGAGCACTTTTTTATCTAAGTTCATCAGGAATATTGGACTATAGGGTTTTGTTTGTTTTTCTCATGTCCTTGTTTTTGTTATCAAGATTATGCTGGTCTTGTAGAATGAGTTTGGAAGAATTCCCTTCTCTTCAATTTTTTGAAATAGTTTGAGAATAATCAGTATTAGATCTTCAAAACCGTAGTGAAACTCAGCAGTGACTTCATCCCTTCCTGGACTTTTTCTTATTGGGAGACGTTACTGATTCAAACGCATTACTTGTGATTGGTCTGTTCAAGTTTTCTACTTCTTTTGGGTTCCATCTTGATAGGTTGCATGTGTCTAGGAATTAATCCATTTCCTCCAGCTTTTCAAATTTATTGGTGTATTGTTTATAATATTCTCTAATAATCCTTTGTATTTCTGTTGTATCAGTTGTGAGGTCTCCTTTTTGGTTTCTGATTATGTTTGTCTCTTCTCTCTTTTCTCCTTAGTCTAGCTAATGATTTGTTAATTTTCTTTTCTTTTCAGAAAACCAACTTTTTGTTTCATTGGTCTTTTCTACTTTTTTGTGGTCCCAATTTTGGTTATTTCTGCTCTGATTTTTATGATTTATTTCCTTCTACTAATTTTGGGTTTCAATTTTTTCTTGCTTTTCTAGTTCTTGAAATACATCATGATGTCATTTATTTGAAATCTTTCTACTTTTTTGATGAATATATTTATTGCTATACACTTGCCTCTTAATACTGCTTCACTATGCCCAGTAGTGAAGCAATTGGCTATACCTAATAGGCTTTTGTATGTTTCATTTCTATTTTAATTTGTTCCTTTCTTATTGAAGGGTACAAGCTCCAGATGCCTCTACCTGGCCATCTTGTGGCATCACTCTTTTATGGATGTTTTTTAGCTAGCTATTTTTTAGAAAACATAATTACATATAGGTAATTATACAAACTCCAGCACACAACTAAGTGAGCTTAAGCAAGTATATACACCTGTGAAACTCAAATCTTTATCAAAATATGATACAATACCATTATTTCTGAAAATTTTATAATGTCATTTATTGGCATTTTTAATGACCCTGATACCAGAGGCAATGACTTCTCTGATTTTTTTATAGATTAGTTTTGCCAGTTCAGAAACTTTCATATAAATGAAATCAGTGTGTACTCTTTCATATAGAACTTGCTTTATTTAGCATACTGCTTCTGCAATTCATCTTTCTTTTTGTTATAAGCAACTGTCCCCTTCATTTATTAACAGTATCCTATTATATATCACATTTTATATATCACATATAAATATATCACATCATGTTTTCTTGTAGAAAGTTTATTATTTTTATTTTTAAATCTATAGTCTATCTCACATTAAATTATGTATATGATATTGGATAGTGGTTGAGTTACCTTTTTTCCTTGTGGACATTTGGTTATAGCATCCTTATGGTAAATATTTTTTTCTTACCAGATTGTTTTGGTAATGTTATTAAAAATAAAAGAACTGAATAAATATTTCTGGTTGTTGTTTGTTTCCATGATCTATTAATGTGTGCTAGTCTTCTGCACAATCTTAATTATTGTAGCTTTAGATTAGGTCTAAAAGGGATGTGGTATAAGGCCTCAATCTTTGTTCTACTTATGAAAATTGCTTAAAATATTCTAGATACCTTTCATTTTCACATAGATTTTACAATTAGCCTGCCTTTATAAAAACAAACAAACATTGGGCTGAAATTATAATTGGAAGTGCATTTAATCTAAAAATTAATTTGGAAATATTGAAATTTATTCATATTGAATCTTTAAATGTACAGCTTTCATATCTCCAGTTTGGTTTTCTTTGATTTTTGTCATCAAAGATCTTTCATTTTTTAAAATTAAACTGTTAATTTTGATATAATTGTAAATTTGCAAACAGTTGTAAAGAATAATACAGAGATCTTGTGTGTCTTTTACCCAATTCTCCTCATAGTATATCTTGCAAAATTATAGTACAGTATCACAAATGCATTATTAGCATTGATAGGGTCAGGGTGCTGAACAGTTCCACCATGATGCGATCCCTCATGTAGCCCTTTTAAAACCACACTCACTTCCCTCCTATCCCAATTCCATGCCTTTATTCTGTGGCAATCACCAATTTGTTCTCCATTTCTATAATGTTATCATAATTTCTATAATACTGTTATCATTATAAAATTATTTATAATTATATGAATGAAGAAGTAATCTGTTCTCCATTTCTACACTATCATTTCTTAATATTTTCAGATAATAATATCTATAATTTTATCTACATTATCAAATATACTAATTTCTATAATATCTTGAAATATTACAATTTCAAGAACATTATTTAAATGGAATTATGCAGTATGTAAACTTTGGGATTATCTTTATTTCACTTGAGATAATTCTGTGAGGATTCATCAGGCTTATTTATTTTTATTGCCAAACAGTATTTCACTGTATGTACACACCACAGTTTGTTAAATAATTTACCTACTGAAGGACATTTGAGTTGTTTCCAGCTTTTGACTGTTGTGAAAGACTCTGCTACAAGCATTCATGTACAAGCTTTTGTGTTAGCATTCTTTTATTATTTTATTATTTTTTGGAATAAGTGTCCATGAGCGAAACTGCTGACTTGTATGGTGGTTGTACGTTTAGCTTTTTGAAAAATCACCAACCTGTTTTCCAGAAATGTTGCATCATTTTACACTGCAATATATACTCTAGACATTAGTCCTTTGATAGATATGTGTCAGCAAATCATAGCTTGTTTTTGCACCTCTTGATGGGATCTTGAACAGAGCAAATAATCTTAATTTTGATTAAGTACAATTTAGCCATTTATTCCTTCATGAATCATACTTTTGGTATTAAGTCAAATAACTTTTTGCCTTCCCATATATATGAAAGATTATCCCCTATGTTTGGAGATATGCAAGGAGACTATGACTGCCTTCATCCAAACTATCTGAAGCTATGCAAAACTCCCTGGCCTTCCAAGAAGATTTGCTTTTTCTATTCCTATAATTTCGTCTGCCACTCTGACTGATCTCCCACAGTTTTACATTGTACATTTAAATCCAAGACCCATTTTGAGTTAATGTTTGTATAATGTGTGGGCCTTTGACTAAAGTTAATTTCATGCCTATGAATATCCAGTTGCTCCTGCAGTATTTGTGGAAGGGTTATCTTTTGTCCATTGAATTGCTTCTTCATTGTTCTCCACTATTAGTTTATATATTTGTGTAGGTCTATTTCTGGGTTCTTTATTCTGTTCCATTGAGCTATGTATCTATCCCTCCAACAATACTACATATTCTTGATGGCTACAGCTAAACATGTCTTAAACTTGAGTAGACTAATTCTTCTCACCTTATTCTTGTTTTTCAAAATTATTTTAGTTTTACAAGTTCCTCTGTCTTTTCATATAAAGTTTACAGCAACATTGTCTACATGAATATAAATTTTGCTGGGATTTTGACAGGAACTGCATTGGACCTGTAAATCAATTTGAGTATCGACATATTTACTGTATTGAGTGTACTAATTCATAAACATTGTATCTGTTTCAGTTAATTCAGATCATTTTTAATATCTTTGATCAAAATTTTCTAGTTTCTCTATACATGTGTCACACCTGTTTTGTTGGTATTATACTCAAATGTTTTACTGTTTGTATGTAGAATTACAATCGATTGTTGTTCATTTACCTTGTAGCCTGTGACCATGCTAGGTTTTAGTTCTGGGTTTTGGAGACTTTTTTTGTAGATTCTTTGGATTATCTACAGTGACAATCATTTTTTTCTGCATATAGGAAATGTTTTATGTCTTCATTTTTTATGACCTAAGTCAATATCTTTAAAAATGTCATGGAGATTTGATTGATTTCTTATTACATTTAGCAGAACTGATCATCAAAAGGCAGATATTTTGAAGGATAGGATATGTAATGGTTAACTATATGTGTCAATTTGGTTAGGCTGTTCCCTGTAATTTGCTCAAACACAGCTAAGATGTTGCTGTGAAGACATTTTGTAGGTGTGACTAGTCTACAATAAGTTGACTTTAAGTAAAGTAGATTACCCTCAATAATAAAAGGAACTCATCCAACCAATGGAAGACCTTAAGAGCATAATCATCTCTTGTTTCCCAGGGCAAAGAAATTCTGCCTCAGTATTTCAAAATAGAAATCCCTTCTGAGTTTCCAGCCTTCCAGCATTCCCTTCAGGTTTCAAACTCCAGACTACAACAAAGTCCTTCTGAGTTTGCTGCTTGCTGGCTCACGCAAAAAATTCTGGACTCAAGATTGTAATATCAACACCTGCCTGAGTTTTCAGCTTGCTGGCCTGTCCTGTATATTTCAAACTTGTCAGGCTTCATAATTTTGTGAGCCAACTGTTTAAAACAAATCATGTACATACATACAAATATATGGCTTATACATACACATATATGTGCTCATATATTATTCACGCAAATATACATTTATACGTTTGTGTGTGTATATATATGTGTGGTAGGGTATTTATATGTATGTATATGTAATCACGCTTCTCATAACAAAGTTATGGTCAGTGATGGGCTACATATACAATGGTGGTTTTACAAGATCATAGTGGAGCTGAAAAATTCTTATTGCCTAATGATGTAGCTGTCATAAAGTCATAGTGCAATGTACATATTTTTTGTAATTCTGGTGTAAACTTATTGTGCTGCCAGCCATATAAAACTATAGCACATACAGTATTTGGTTTTCTATTCCTGTGTTAGTTTGCTAAGGATAATGGCCTCTAGCTCCATCCACATGTTCTCACTCTTAAGTGGGAGATAAATGGTGAGAACTAAAGAACACAGAGAAGGGAACAACAGACAAAGGAGCCTCCTTGAGGGTGGAGAGTGGAGGAGCATAAAAAATTACTATAGGGTACTGACTAGGCTTAGTACCTGGACAACAAAATAATGTGTATGACAATCCCATGTGACATAAATTTACCTATGTAACAAACCTGCACATGTACCTCCAACCTAAAATAAAAGTTAAAAAACCGTAGCACATATAATTATGTACAGTACATAATAATAATAAATGACTATGTTAGTGGTTTATGTATCTATTATACTATACTTTTAAATTGTTACTTTAGAGAGTACTCCTACTTATTTACAAAAGGTAAATATAAAACAGCCTCAGGCATGTTCTTCAGGGGGTGTTCCAGAAAAGAGCATTTTTATCATAAGAGATGACAGCTCTATGCTTGTTATTCCCCTTGAATACCTTCCAATGAGACAAGATATGGAGGTGGAAGACAGTGATATTGATTATCCTGACCTTGTGTAGGCCTAGGCTAGTATGTATGTTTTGTCTTGGTTTTTAACAAAAAAGTTTGAAAAGTAAAGAACAAAAGAATTCAAAATTTAAAAACAGAAAAAGTTTATAAAATGAGGATATAAAGAAAGAAAATATTTCTTACAACTGTACAATATGTTTGCATTTTAAGCTAAGGTATTACAAAAGAGTCAAAAAGTTAAAAAAAGCTTATAAAATAAAAAAAATTACAGTAAGCTGAGATTATTATTGAACACAGAAAAATATCTTTTTATAAATTTCATGTAGCCTAAGTGTACAGTGTTTTTAAAGTCTTCAGTAGTGTACAGTAACATCCCACGTCTTCATATTCACTCACCACTCACTCACTGACTCACCCAGAACAACTTGCTTTATTGCAAGCTTCATTCATGGTAAGTGCCTTACAGAGGTGTGGTATTTTTAATCTTTCATACTGCATTTTTACTGTACTCTTTCTATGTTTAGATATATTTTGATACATAAATACTTACCATTGTGATACAATCACCCACAGTATTAAGTACAGTAACATACCATACAGGTTTATAGCCTAGGAGCAATAAACAGCACCACATGGCCCAGGTATGTAGTAGGCTCTACCATGTAGGTTTATGTAGGTATACTCTATGATCACACAATGACAAAATCACCAAATGATGCATTTCTCGGTAAGAATCCCCGTTGTTAAACCACTCATGACTGTCTTTTAATCACTGTATCTTTTATTTGTAAATCATTGTAAGGAAGGAGGAAGTGAAACTGATGAGATATTGGCATTTTATTGGAACTTTTATAAACTTTATATTACTCTAATAGTTGTCAGGAAAAGTTAGTGCACTGTGCTACAACACTACAATGGCTATGACGTCACTAGGCAATAGGAATTTTTTAGCTCCATTTTAATTTTATGAGAGCTTCCTTGTACATTTGGTCTCTCGTTAACTAAACCTCATTTTGTGTGCATGAGTATAAAGGTGAGTGTGCATATGTATTTCCGCCCACAAGCAGTATTGCCTTCCACTTCTGCCTTTCAACAGAGTAGTTGAGGAATTGTCAATTGCTTCACTAAGTACCATTAATATGGCCAGATAGCAGTAATCAGTTCCACAGAAGTCATATCATTCTCACCTTGGGATTGTTAAGATCTGTAAGTCCTTTCACGTATTTATTTCCGTACTATAATTACCTTTTTCCGGAAGTCATAAAACATCTTTGTGTTCTCTGAAGGGCCCTAACAATCTAATTTCTTTGCCTGCTTGATTCCTGAGGACTCATGCACATGAGGCTGACTGACCTGAGGATAAGAGAAAATCATGAGTTATAATGACAACTAATTCAGGCCTCAAGAAACTTTCTAAGAATTTCAGATAAATATGGCTGTTTAAGTACGTGAATTCACTTGTACATTCTTTTGCACTGACTTAAATAACAATAATTAAGAAAATTTTTTAAAAGGCATGAACACATAGTGACAAATTGCATTAGAAAGTAACAGCAGTTACAATTACTAACAGCAGTAGCAATTGAAAAGCTGCTTAATAGAAGGTCAAGTAATAAGCAATTTAGCAAACCCATGGAAGCGAAATCTTCAGTCAATGCTAATGTTGATGAAAAGAGTCAAACTCTGTAAATATTTTAGGAGATTTATTCTGAGCAAAATATGAGTGACCATGGCCCATGACACAGCCCTTAGGAGGTCATGAGAACATGTGCAAGGTGGTTGGGGCACAGATTGGTTTTATATAGCTCCAGGAAGCATGAGACGTCAATCAAATACACTTAAGAAATCAATTGGTTTCGTTCAGAAAGGCAGGACAGACAACTCAAAGCGGGGGCTTCCAGGCTATAGGAAGGTTTAAATATTTTCTGGTTGACAATCGGTTGAGTTTGTCTAAAGACCGGGTATTCACAGAAAGGAATGTTCAGGTTACAGATAAAGGATTGTGGAGACCAAGTTTTACTGTGCAGAGGAAGCTCTCAGATAGATAGTAGACTTCAGAGAGGGCAGGTTGTAAATTGTTTCTTATCTGACTTAAAAGGGTGCCTGGCTTTTAGTTGATTATCTCCTAGATCTGGGAAGAGATGAAGGAAAACAAACGGGAAAGAAGATTTTCTATAGAATGTGGATTTTTCCCACAAGGGACTTTGCAGGGCAATTTCAAGGTATCGTAAGAAAATATATTTTGGGGCTAAATATTTCTTTCCTTGTCTCGTAATGTTATGCCAGAGTCAGATTGAAAAGTAAGTCATAATATATAGGGTCAAATAAAACCCATATGATGAGAATTTATAGTTTGTAGGGCATGACTCCCTAGACCCCTTAGGTAGGAATTTGGGCAAGATAAAAAATCAGAGCTTAGTTTTCACTAAGGAAATCCACAAAGCAATCCACCCTGCAGAAATAGCAAAAGACTAAGGAAATGATATCTACAGGTACTCTCAAAGTTGAAACTCAGACTAAAATCCAGGTGATTTTCTAGACATTTTGGAATAAATAGGCCCCAGATTCCTTTCCATCCTCTGGACAGATGTGCAGTTGCCCCTCACTCGCTCTAGCAGATCAGAAGTTTATTGTCTTGTGGATATTTACCAGAGGGACTCTAGATTGAAAGAGATTGGGAGCAAGATTAGAACATATCTTTCTTCGAAAGGTAGCCTACAGAAAAGGGAAGATGTAAAGATATTAATGTCAAGTTCCCTCAAAGAAACAGCTTGGCTAAATTACATCAGAGTGAAGTCCAAGATTGGCTAGTCTCCTATATGTTTTCATAGATTCAAACAGATTGTCAGCCTCTTGCTCTTGAACACTCAACTAGGAATCTTGAACATGCAACTAAGAATCACCAGAGACAGTTGAAAACAATACAATAAATATAAAGCATCTGCAAGGAAACAGATTAAACAAGCAAGCTCTAAAATAAAAAGTATCATTAATAATCTGAGAAGGAAAAAAAGAAGTCATTTCAGTAAACAAGACAGAATACTATTTTTAAAAACTTTTTGAGTAAAAGGAGTCTTGAGAATTAAAAATATTACAGCAAAAGTAAACAACTCACTAGAAAAGATAAACAAAATAGAGAAAAGGGAATATATATGGGAAAACGTAACAGAAAAAGATAAGGCAATTAGTACATCAGGCCAGGAGATCTAATATCGAAATAATAGAATTTTCTGTAAGATCTAATAGAGAAAACAAAAGTGAGAAAAACGACATAAAAAAAGCATCCAATACCTTTCCTAGAGCTAAAGAACATAAATTTTCATCTTGAAAGGTGCTGCTGATTGCCCAGAGCATTGGATGAAAATAGCCTCACTCCACATTATATCGTGAAATTTCAAAACACAAGAGATAAAAACAAGCTTTCAGAAAGAAAAAAAGAAACATACAACTGATATACAGCTGGTTAGAAATTAGGATGAGTTTGAGTTTCTCAGCATCACTGCTAGAAGTTAGAAATCAATAGAATAATGCCTGTGAAATTCTGAAGAAGTATAATTTCTAATTTAGAATTTAGTATCAATCAAATGTGAAATTAGAGTATTGATTTTTTTCTGAATGTATCAAAATGTTAAATTTTTTCAGGAATCTACTCGATGATGTTTCTACCAAAATGAGAAAGTAAACCAAGCAAGATATGGGGTCCAAGAAACAGAATATTTAAAACAAAAATGACTCCTGGGAACTCACAGGAATACAGTGCAGAAAGATATTAAGATAACAGCTGTGCTCCAGGACTTGAGAGCAACCAACCAAAAATAAGTGAATACAGTGAATTTTTAATGAGTCAAGTGATATTATTAATATTAAGCTTCTTATAATAAACAATACCAATGCTCACTCCCAAAATTTCCAGGGTCTGCTCTAAGGCAATCACTTTAAACTCCTAATCTGACTCCTCTGGTATTTATTGAAGATCTCTATATAACATGTTTTGAACCCTATATTTTGCTTTTCCATTTTGGACGTATCTATTAATTTTCCAGTATACTAGATGGAGATTTAGTACTTTATCTCCTGTACTTCACACAACATCACAAGTTCATTCATTATCTTCATATAGCTGAATCCTAATTTTGGTTACATAATATAAACACATCAAGTGATTATGTTATTACATATGTAAATATTATTTACAACAGAGCCATACCTTATAATACAGTTAAATTTATGTTACAGAAGAATTATCTTTAAATTTTATCTGGCATTAATAATATTTTTTCAGTTGCTTAACTTTTATGTACCAGTTGTAATTCAACAACTGTCTGTCAATTGCTTAATTCTCCTATCAATAATTTCAGACATGTTAGGTATTTTTTTAAACTTCATTCACTTTAAACACTGAAACATGGTACATGATGATTTTTTTAAATATTCAAGGCCGGGCCCAGTGGCTCACGCCTATAATCCTAACATTTTGGGAAACAAAGTCAGGGGGTATCACTGGAGTCCAGGAGTTCAAGACCAGCCTGGCCAACATGGCGAAACCCCCATCTCTAGTAGAAATACAAAAATTAGCCGGGTATGGTGGCGGGCACCTGTAACCCCAGCTACTTATTAGGCCAAGGCACAAGAATCACTTGAACCCTGGAGACGAAGGTTGCAGTGAGCCGAGATTGCACCATTGCACTCCAGCCTGGGCAACGGAGTGAGACTCTGTCTCAGAAAAAAAGACAGAAAAAAAAGTACACTGAAGACTGATACTAAAATTCCAAGTAATCAGTAGGAAATGACTCTGAGTTGTAATTCATTGGTATTTTTAATGTTTTTATACTTTCTATTTTGAAATAATTTTATACTGAAATAACGTTTTCCTAGTCCAAGGTTTAATTTATTCATCATGTCTTCTTAGACTTCTCAAATCTGTGGCAACACATTAGTTTTTTCTACTTTTATATCCCTAACACTTTTGAAGAGTACTGGTCAATTATTTTATAGGATGCCCTTGGTTTGGGAGCACCATCATATGTACTTCTCCCTGGCAAAAAAATACTATTTTACAACCAGAAAAAATTTTAATTTTTATATTTTAATTATAATTGGACAGATTATAGTTGTATCTATGTATCGGGTAAAAAGCAATGCAATGATTGAGGAATACAACGTGGAATAATTAAATCAATCTAATTAACATATTCATCACAGCCAGTGCTTATCTTTTGTGGTGAGAACATTTGCAGTTCACTCTCTTGGAGATTCTGAAATGTAAATATATATATAATACATTTCAATTCACTATATTCATGAGGCTGTGCAATATATCCCCCCCCAAAAAAAGCAATCCTCCTAATTGAAGCTTAGGAGCCTTTGACCATGATCTTACCATTGTTCCCAACCCCTCAGCCTCTGATAACCATTATTCTACTCTCTGTTTCTTTGAATTCTATTGTTTTAGATTCTACTTATAAATGAGAACATATTTGTCTTTCTGTGCCTGACTTATTTTACTTAGCATAATGTTCTGTAATTTCATTCATGTTACCACGAATGATGTTTTTTTTTAACTTTTTAAATCTAAGTAGTATTCTGATGTGTGTATATATATATACCACATTTTTTTGTCCATTCCTCTGCTAATGAACGTTTCAGTTGCTTCTATATCTTGGTAATTGTGAATAGTGCTGCAGTGAACATGGGAGTGCAGATATCTCTTTGATATATTGATTTTAAAACTTTTGAGTAAATACCCGGAAATGGAATTCCTGGATCATATGGCAATTTTATTTTTAGTTTATTAAGGAGCCTTTATATTGTTTTTCATAGTGGATATACTAGTTTACTTTCTGAGTTACCCTTTCTCCACATCCTTGACACCACTTGTTATCTATCTTTTTGATAATAACCATTCAAACAGGTGTGAAAGGGCTATCTCCTTTGGATAGTAAAGTGTATTTCCCTAATAATTAGTGATATTGAACTTCTTTTCTTCTATCTTTTGGTCAGTTTTATTTATTTTTTTTTTGAGAAATTTCTATTCAGATCTTCTACCCATTTTTAAATCTTTTGGGGCCTTCTCATGTTTTTTGCTTGCTTGACATACTTTGGATATTAACCCCTTATCAGATGTATGGTTTGCAAATATTTTCTTCCAGTCCATAGGTTGTCTCTTCACTTTGTTAATTTTTTCCTTTGTTGTTGAAAATAATATCTATTTTAAGGTCCATATTAAAATTGGAGGCTTATTCTAAGAATTTCAGAAGTATATGTTATAGATTTCTTTAAAAATTTAGGATTCAATCAAGAACACATATTGCATTTAGTTCTCATGTGTCTTTTTTTTTTTTTTTTTTTTTTGAGACATAGTCTTTCTCTGTCAACTGGGCTAGAATGCAGTGGCATGATCACGACTTACTGCAGCCTTGACCTCCTGGGCTCAAGTGATCCTCCGGCCTCAGCCTTCTAAGTAGCTGGACCTATAGGTTCACACCACCATGCTCAGCTAATTTTATTTTATCTTATATTTTTAGAGACAAGGTCTTGCTATGCTGCCCTCGAACTCCTGGCCTCAAATGATCCTCCTGCCTCGGCTTCCCAAATTACAGGTATGAGCCACTGTGCCTGGTCTGTTACTATTTTCTAATTACTAAATTCAGGCTAAATATTTTTAGCAAAGTTCTGCATAGAGATACCCTGCCTTTCCAATGAATTACATCAAGAGACACAGAATGTATTCTGTATCAGTTTAATTCCATTATTTATAATGTTGTTTAATTGCTTGGTCAAGTTATTGTCCATCAGATTTCTCCATTATGAAATCACCTTTCTTCTGTTTTCTGTGGGGTAACTTCAAGAATCTGTGGGTATTTTTTTCTTTGCCTGAATCATCAATTGCAAAGTGATTGTAAAATCATGATATTCATTCTATATTATTAGCTGGATTCTTTAGAAAAAAATGATAACTCCTTTAAATATTACCACTGTGGAATTGTTTATTCTTGCACTTCTTAAGTAATTAATTACTGTACTGGTTTTAAGCCTAAAATCCATAAAGATTTTTCTTATTTTTACGGAGTTGTATGGTACTTCAGTGTGTAAGTGTGCCATAATTTGTCAATCTGACTCTTCAGTACTGGTTTTAAGCTTAAAATCAGTATAGTCATTATCCCTTTTGATGTTCAAATTATCCCACATTCAGCTAGCAGTAATTCTTTCAAGTTAGTACCTGCGTTATTTTGATGTGTCTCCATGTTATGATTTCCCGTATACATTCTTTTTTTTCCTGTACTGTTTTAAATTTTGTTTTCTATCTCTTCTAATGAGTTGTTTATTTTTGCTCTAAATATTTTCTTATTTATAGACCCAACATGACATTCCAGGATTACCTTGTATTTTCTACACAACCTGGAATCAGCCAACTCACAAAGGAGTCCTGGTCCCTTTTAGTAGAAAATGGTGTTCGTATTCAAAACCCAGATACAGACATTACATAAGTCCATTGTGATTTAGCTATTATTGATTTGGATACCCATTTGGTATGAAAACTAAAAAATAAATATAATCATTTAAAAATTATCAGTTTATATGGATTAAATTTTATCACTGCATTACTTCCTTGCTTCTCTCCAGTTTCCCTTTACAACAGTAAGAAAGAACATTGGTTTCCAACAATATCAATGCATTACTCATTATCACCGTGTGACAATACACATCCTAATTCCACATTTTGGCTATTGTGAGTAATGCTGTAATAAACATGAAATTGCAGATATGTCTTTGAGATATTGATTTTATTACCTTTGAATAGGTAGCTGGAAGTGGCATTGATGAATTATATACCAGTTCAATTTTCAATTATTTCTTATAATGTATATACTAATTTACATTCCCATTAACAATGTACAAAGATTATTTTTTCTCTATATCTTAAGCCAACACTGGTTAGTTATCATTTTTCCTTTTGGTTATAACCATTGTATCAGGTGTGAAGTGATACCTCATTCCAGTTTTAACTTGTATTTTCATTATAATTAGAGATGTTAAACATTTTTTCATATGTTTGTTGGCTGATTATATGTCTTCTTTTAGGAGATGTCTATTCAGGTGTTTTGCCCATTTTTAAATCAGAATATTTGATTTGTTTTTTTCTATTGAGTTGCTTGAATTCCTTGCATATGTTGGATGTTAACTTTTTATTAGATGTATGCTTTGCAAATGTATTCTCCCATTCTGTAAGTTGTCTCTTCATTTTGTTGATTGTCTTTTGCTGTGCAGAAGCTTTTTATCTGATGCAGTCCCATTTGTTTGTTGTTGCTTTAGTTGCCTCTGCTTTTGGAGTCATATTGAAAAATCATTGCCTAGACCAATGTCAAGAAGCTTTTTCTCTGAATTTTCTTTCAGGAGTTTTATAATTTCGAGTCTTATATGTCTTTCATTCATTTTGAGTTTATTTCGGTGTGTTGTATAATATAAAGAAAGAAAGATCCAATTTTATTCTTATGCATGTGGATATCTGATTTTTCTGACACTATTCAAGAGATTATCTTTTCTTCATTGAATGTTACTGAAAACTTTATCAAAGATGAATTGACTGTAAATGCATGAATTTATTTCTGGGCTTTCTATTTTGTTTGTTTCATTAATGTATGTGGCTGTTTTTATGGTAGTGCCATTCTGCTTTACTAAACCTTTGTCATATATTTTAAAATCAGACACTTTGGTACCTTCACCTTTGTTATTTTTACTGGAGATTGCCTTGCTTTCGAGATCCTTGTTGGTTTCATAACAATTTTAGAATTTTTTTCTTCTATTTATTTCTGGGAAAAATATCTTCTGAGTTTTGATAGGAATTGCACTGAATAGGTAGATTGCTTCGGATACTATGGATATTTTAATATTACTTCTTCCAATTCTTGAACATGGAATATCTTTCATTTATTTGTGTCATCTTAAATTTTTTTAATCAATGTTACATACTTTTTCATGTTTGGATATTTTTACCTCCTTGGTTAAATTTATCCGTAAGTATTTTTTATGTGATTGTAAGTAAGATTGTTTTCTTTATTGTTTCCTGGATGGGTGTTGCAGGATGGGGATTGGAAATCTGAGTCTACGATTGTAGACCTGTGTGCTGAATCCATGGGGGCTACACTGGAACCTAGGGCTGTGGGCACTGACCTGGCACAGAGGCAGGCCTGGAACCTGAGGCTGTTTGTTAGGGCTGGCTCGGAGACTGTGTCTGAGAGGAATGGTTTGTTGGCAGGGTTCACTGAGGCAGAACTGGTCCTGGAGTCTGTAGCAAAGTTGCGTAATCACTTGACGCCCCTTTCACAGTGCAGACAGTATCTCTCTCTGCAACAGGCTGTGGAGGTTTGGGGGAGTGTTGTCATGGTTAATGTAAAACTGCCCTTCTTACCCTCTTCCTTCTTATTTCTATGCCCCACCCTGGTGTTGTACATAAAAACACACACACACATACCATGTTTGAAACACTATCAATCATAATTTTTAATTGAGAATAATTTGAGTTTTATGTTGATAGGTTTTTAAAATAGAATTTGATAGCTTCATATACAATTATTTGATAGATGATTTGATAAAAAGAAAACAGTTGTCTATGCTTAAACTTATATTTCCACATTAATTTAAATGCTACCTGGCTCTCTCTGGCTTCCTCTGAAGGCTTGATAACTGTAATAACTGACATGAGAAACTATCAAGCAGATACTATGTTCCATTTTTCAATTATCTTATCTTTCCAAATATGCTGACCTCTTTTTTTCTGTTTTTGTTCCCTCCTGGTGAGTTGACAGTGATCAATACCCTTCATTTTACTTATATTAATTTTCAGTGCAAGTTTCTGTCACTGATAATTGAATCCCTTCATCAATATGACCATATATCTTGGCTACTCTCAAGAGATTACTATGGAGGGTACTTCAATTTTTAGTTTGAGTGTTGCAAAGTCAAGTTGCATAGCATCAAGTATTTTCATAGATTTTGATCCACTGGTTTTCTAAGCAAGTGAGATGCTTTCTAAATGAAAGTATTTTCAGATACCAAATCAGTAAATCAGATAAAAATGAGAAGTTTCGGTAAAAACCCTTAAATGTGTAAAGAAGTTATAGATTAGATTAAATTATTATTCATTCATTATGACTTCCATCCAAAATATTTATTATTAAAGTATTACATAGAACTCCTATGATTCTGCATAGCATAGACTGAATATATTCTTAATCTTCTGTTAAATTAACAAGATACTGATGTCCAGACATCTTAAGTGACTTACTTATACTTTGTTACAGTGCTAATGACAGTGTTGGGACTAAAATCAAGCCCTTTGAATACTTGTGAAATAAATTTTCACTACCTACCACTCTTTTGTGGTATTTAATTTGAGAGGTATGTCAACAATGTACATTTACCAGTAAAAGCCATATAAATAGTTCTATATCATTATCTCATACAAAAATTATCATAATTTATAAGTGGCTAATTATTTTAGCAATTGCAGATTTCAAAGAGAAAATGAGTTCATAGGGATAAATGAAAAAAAATTTTTTTTTTTTTTTGAGGCGGAGTCTCACTCTGTCACCCAGGTTAGAGTACAATGGCTCAATCTCAGCTCACTGCAACCTCCACCTCCCAGGTTCAAGCAGTTCTCATGCCTCAGCCTCCCGAGTAGCTGGGACTACAGGCGCCTGCCACCATGCCTGGCTAATTTTTATATTTTTAGTAGAAATGGGGTTTTGCCATATTGGCCAGACTGGTCTCCAACTCCTGACCTCAGGTGATCTGCCTGCCTCGGCCTCCCAAAGTGCTGGGATTACAGGTATGAGCTGCCATGCCCAGCCAAAAAAATTCTTAATTCAAGGAAAAACAAGCACTAAGGTAAGAAAAATAATTCATTAGGGTTTGGAATTATGACTCTATAATTAATTACATAGCTAAGGTAGCACTGCCTGATTTAAACACCTAGAGAATTAAAACTTAAATAACAACTAGGAATGAACTGTGTGCATTTCTAATTCAGTGTATTAGTTTTGAATCGCATCTATCTTTTTTATCATTTAGGCTGGACTTCCTGTGGTATAGCATTTCTTAAGTCTCAAAGAAGGAAGTTCTGTAATATAAAGTCCTCATATGAATTGATTCTAATTCGTAGTCAGCCACTAATAAACACACATGCTTACATTTTCTTCTTGACTCATTCTCCTTTCCTCTCACTTTTGACTTCTAGGAATTGCATTCCTCAATACAGTGGCAAAATACAGGCTTTTGCCTAAGGCTCTGCTTTTTGGGGGAACATACGTGACTGCGAGTTATAATCTATAGAAATGTAATAGCATAAGTGAGAAACTATAAATTTATTTCTGCCATCAGATAGGACTCATGCAACAACAAAGACTGTGATTTATTCTGGCATATGTAGATGAGTGTGTATGTATGAAATGGAGGTAACTTCATAATTATTGTCTTCACATAAAATAGTTTTGAGCACCTACCACATGGAAGGTAAATTATTTTAGAATAGTAAATGTAGAAGGGAAAATAACTTTATTGAGTGTCCACAATATGTCAAATATTGTGATAGATGTTTACACATATGTGGCTACTTGCATTTCTGTCTAATAGATTCTCTGCGAATTGGAGGAATTAAGTAAATGGTTTCAGCTAATATAATTTGTGGTAGATTGTATGTTTCTCAAAATCTTTATTTTTCTCTCTTCTATTTTCCTTGATATGAGTAAATTGTACTTTCTAGACACATTGACACCACATCTGGCCATTTGTCTTGATTAATCTAATGAAATGTGAGAGTCAGTAACAAGTGTTACTTATGAAGAAAAAGAGCCTGCAGAAGGTTTCCCATGCACAACTTCTCTCTTATGCAATATCTACATGGAACAAATTCACAGTTCACCCAGAATGAATGTATAGTGGGATCTAGAATTAAACATCTGTTCTTGTGAGCCAGTAAGAGTTTTAGGCTGTTTGTTTGTATTGCATTGTAACAACTATTCTGTTCTGTATTCAGTTAATAATTGTGGTACAAACATCCAAATGTTTAAGTAAGTTTTAAACCGAGAAGGATAGAATAAATGTCCTGTTCTCAAATGATATAGAATATTACTAGGGATACAGGACCACAAATATAAACTGTAAAGAAAAGTATTTATTAAGAAAACCATACAAAAATCCTATATAAGAAAACAGTCAACAGTTAGTAAAAGATATTAGAGGAAAAGTGAGTTTTTTAACCTGCATTTCACTTTATTTTTAAATGTGTTATTATTTCTTCTTCTCTATATCCTGAACTTACTTACTTACAATATTTTTATACATTTATTTTACAAATAACCCAGTACATTCTTCATTTGCATCTATTTTCTATTAACTAATGCAGGTCTCACTATACTAATATTACATATATATATATGTATATATATATATATATATATATACACACACACACACAAATATGAGTTAAAAGTACTGAACCATCCTTTTGACTTGAGACTCTAGATGGTTGTGCTTTTGCTATAACTTAAAATCTAGTTATGTATTGAAGAATCATATTTTTGGTTGCTAGAAAAAGAAACCTTCACTAAGTACAAATATAAAAGATTTGATGAGATTGAGGCTTCGCCAAAGCCAAGCGAAGGCAAGCTTGGACAAACAGCTGAAGTTGAGAATGTTTTCAGGCAAAAAGATCTTGGATATTCTATATTGTTTATTGATAGTTTATAAAGCTGATTGGTTGATTGTGTTAATTAGATTGGTGAACTACAGGAAATAAGTTTTATTGTGATACTCTGAATGTGACAGTTTGGGACCTTCAGACAGTCACTTAGCTGTTAGACAAGATGGCCTATCTTTGGAATCAAAGTCAAAGGAGCTAATGTAACACTGAATAGATTACACACAAAATATTCTCATCTGTAGAGTTCTTTATAGACGTGGATACCATTTCTAGGAAAACTTTTAAATGGAGTGTAATATTACTGGAACCATTCGTTCAAAAGCTTTGGATATATTTTCCTAGAATGCTTTCTGCTATATAGTTTAGACTGGGAAAAAATAAAGGAAAACCAGCACATAATTACAAAATAATTAGATTTTTTTATCCTTCTTTTGATTATTATGGAATGTTACATTCTCTAAAATATGGGAGCTCTACAGAAGCATGGTCAAGATAGGAACTTACTTACTTACACTAGGATCCCAGAAAATAGATACTTTTTCAAGACGACAAAATGGGTTTGATAGAAAGACATAGGAGGAAAATAGTCAAATTCCAACAATAGTCTATCATAATTAATTCTCTATAAGCTCTGTTTTTGCAACCTATGCACATTCAAGTTGACTCTGTTTATATATCCTAATACGTTCATGATAACCCCTTGAGTGTTACCCTAATAATTCTCAGTTACTCATGTTAAAAGAAAAACTTTAGCGGAATTAAATTTAAAGGAGTTTAATTGAGGAATGAAAAATTCTCAAATCATGCATCCCCCAGGATCACAGCAGATTCAAAGAGACTCCAGGGATGCCTTGTGGTCAGAACAAATTTATAGACAAAAAAAGGGAAGTGGTGTACAGAAATTGGAAGTGAGGTACAGAAACAGATGGACTGGTTACAAGTTGGTGTTTTCCTTATTTGAACACAGTTTGAACACTTACGAGTCTATTAGTGGTTGATGTATGGCTGTTGGGATTGTCCAAAACTCAGCTCTTCTTATATGTGTATGCTCCTAAGTTGGGTTTTCAATCTTGTCTGCCTATTAAGCTAGGTTACAGTTCATCTAGAAGGACTCAAATATAGAAGTGCAAAGTCCTTCTCAGGCCATATTTAGTTTGCTTTAACAATTCCCCCCTTTTGGTCATGTTCTCAATTTTGAGAGATTGACCAAAACTTTCTCATTGATGTCACTATTACCACTGTAAATTTCAGGAGAAAAACAAAACCTGATATGTTCTAGGATCTATGAGTTTTCTTAAAGTCTTAGTTTGATTATGTCACATTTAGCACTAGTGACTCTAATTTGGTGACTAGTGACTGTAATATAGCCAAAGCTTTTGAACTAATGGTTCCAGTGATATTATACTCCATTTAAAAGTTTTCCTAGAAATGGTATCTAGGTCTGTAAAGAACTCTATAGGTGAGAATATTTTGTGTGTAATCTATTCAGTTTTACATTAGCTCCTTTGACTTTGAATCCAAAGATAGGCCATCTTGTCTAACAGCTAAGTGATTGTCTGAAGGTCCCAAACTGTCAAACTAGGTCATATTTAGCGCTAGTGACTCTAATTTGGCTTTGTTTGGTCTGCTCGGGTGTAGTGCAAAACAAGGGCCTCCCATAATTTTGTTAAAAACAAAATTCCCCTTTCTTGGCCAGATTCTTACTTAGATGAGAGTGTGACCGAAACTTAGGGCCTTATTGCCACTCTCAGTTATCATCACTTTGGGTTTCCAGTCTCAGCATGTCATTCATAGGTTACAGTGTCCTTATGGTCACACATTTCTTTGAGCTTTTGTCATTCCAATTGAAGAGAGACCATTTGACATTCTAGAGATGGCTGCATGCAAACATTTAAAACCTTTTAGTGAATACAGCCCACTGGAGCGACTACTATGATGACAATCGGCAGAATAATACCACGAGGTTGGAGTATGCTCTTTACCTAGGGTACCCATAAACCAAACCACCTAAAATCAAATAGATCAAAGAATGAGCTACAGCATCTACTCACTTAACTAAGTCATCTTTTCGTTAATCCCTACAGCTGAATCTCTGTAATACCCAATGTATTTCTCCATAGGCCACAAGTGCCAGCAGCTGTACAAATATTTCTCTGTTTATCTAATTCTACTATTTATCATAACTTTCACAAAATAATTTAAAGTGTTGTGTAACTATAGCCTTTATGGTAGAATCTTCTGTAGGGACTATCATGAAGAATACATTTCTAATCATTGTCTCTTTTATTTCAAATCATGGAAAAAAAAACCTAATAAATGATGCCTTTCAGAAGAGTGAAGGCTTTCTGGCAATGCTCTCTGTAACCTGTGATGTGGGTTAAGAGGAGTGAACCAATGTTCTGTTTCTCACCATGTACAAGGCAGGCTGCAAAATCCTTCACAAATAAAAGTGTATCCCATAAGTGCACATAACAGACCCCCTTTTCAATTCTATTGTTCATAAAGTTATAACCAAGGGAAAAAATATTCAAAGGTAAGAGTCTCATGATAGTAGAGCAGTCTTGATCTGTTATTTTGGAAGAAGATACCCAAGGATGCCATCTTCTTCTAGGGAGAAACTTTCCTGGTTAGCTTTACCTTAAGGGTTCAAGTAGGTGTACAGTTACAAAGGTGTGGAGGGGACCCTTCTCAGTTGTGAGATTATGAGCCTAAAATTCAAGTCCCAAAGTTTTGCTGTAGTGTGGATGGCAAGGATGGTCTTTCTCTGATGTTCTCAGAAGATCCAATCTTTGGGTTGTATATTGTGAAGGGGTTGTCCTCAGTCAGTGAACCATAAAAAGCTTTCTTTACCTGGTGAAAATACACTGTAGCATAATAATCTACTGTTATAACATCAGCCCTTTTGCATGGGAAAGCTTTAATACAACCAGAAAACATGTATTGATAATGACAATTGAATGAGATCCATTTGTAAATGTTTAAGTGGCCCATCAGGTAGCAAAATGTACTTGAAGCTTTGATTGTCTTCCCGGGAATATGGATTTAACAAACCAAACATTGGTTATAAACTATTTTAGCAAGTTTAAGTCACCACACCAATATGTATTCAATTTGGATCATTTTATCTTCTCTATGGTGAGTCATGCAATGCAGAACCTTTAAAAACAGAAGCTTTAAGGAGTCAGGAAGAACAAGGTAGCCATTCTGGTTCTCGTGATTTCATGCTTAACATTGGACTTACTTACGTCCTTTTGCATAAAAGTATTTCTAAAATGTATGTGCATAGCACTGATAACTAATGGGTTATCATAGGTAATTTGACTTACACCATGGAGTTCATTCAAATTGCATATTTAAACAATTTTAGTATCAGCTGGTTTAACATGACAATCTGGTAAAGTATTTTCTTGGTATTCAGTTTATTTTTGTTCTACCGAGATTCTCAGTTTTATTAACCAGACAGTCTTTTTATTAAAGTTTCTGGAGTTATCACTGAGTGCAAATGATATGAATTTAAAGTTATTAGAAAATTGTATTCAAGAGTACTTTTCAAGGTTCTTTCCATCCTTTCATGAACCTCCTAAAAGACACCATATTCTAGGATTTTGTGTGATTGTGAACTTTTCAGAAACTGCAACTGTGGAAACAACTTTAGTCATAGTTATAGACACAATTGACAAGGCAATTTGGTTATTTCAGTGATCTCTGGTACTTAACATAATATCTTTAATTATCATTGATAATATTTAACATAATATCCTTATCATCATTGATAGTATTTACTCAGACATATTTAGAATTTTAGAAATCCCATACAATTTGGGAACATATATTAATATCATTCACTAAAATATAACCCTAAGATTAACATTATTTTAAATTTTGGCAATTCTTCCCATGTAACTAAACATATCAAATAATCCTGTTTACTTTTCTTTTGACTGCTTCAGGGACCGTCTATAGCATCTCAAAGTTACAGGTTAGAAAAGACAATTTTGAAGCTGAAATTTGATTTTGGGAAGGCTATCAAATAGGTTAAAGGTTTAAAACACTTGATATTATGAAATAGAATTCCAGATTACCATAAGTCATTCATTTCACCAAAATGATGACTCAAAAAATTTTAAAAGGCAAAAACCTTTACTGATTGATAGAGGGAAGACTTAGCTTTCCAAATAATCTATCTCTCTTCTTTCCTTTCTTTTTTCAGTAATTTATTAAAAAGGCAAACAAAAATCTTTCATTATCTTTTAATAAATATTACATGAAAATCTTCTTCAACAGATAGATAAAACCAAATTTCACCCTTGCATTAATGTTCTTGTAACATCAAGGCAATTTTTAATAAAACCTTATAGACAAATGTATCAATCTTCATTGGTTTGACCATAAGGTTGAGATTCTCATAAACCTTTTATAACCCTTTACAGTTTTTGTGAAAGATCACGTCAGTGCTCTAAAAAAAAACCTGTTGTGCTTTTATTCCAATGTTCAATTTATTAAAAGAAAATTAATACCCCTTTAACATTAACCAATGTCCACACAGAATTTCTTTTTCCAAGATTAATTTTTTACACACCTTCCACAACTTGTTCAAACGTTTAGCTTTATCTTATTAATTTTAAACAATCTTCTTTTACTTTTCTAAACCAGGCAAAAATGTACATTCCCATGCATTCTTATAATCTATCTATCTTTTACCAAAATATATTTAACTTCCCTCACATACCTTCCATTGAAAACTGTGTTTTCAGTAGTCTCAATTATATGTTATAATGGTATGTCTTAGAAACTTTTAGTTTTGGTACATAAATATCCTTTCACAAATTAGACCATGTATAACATGCTTGGACTTTCTGACTTGACCTAAGCATCCCTCTTTTTAAACAACTGGTTATTTTACTTTAGAACAAGAATTTTTCATACAAGATACTTTCTTATATAAAATCCCTTTTTTCTTTATAACCTGCTTTCCATAGCTAGGGGGCATAGCTAATTCCACATGTCCTCAGGCCTTATTCAAATCTAATTCTCCAAAATAAATTAAACAATTTTTTAAAGTCAAAGAAGAAGTTTATGATCTTAAAGCATTGAGCAAACCTAATACCTGACCTGTGTAACTCAAACCAAATATTTTTATTTTGCCAATTATCTTTAAAGCTGTTTGTATTTCCCAAGTTACTAAAGTTACATGAACTAAAAGACATTAATTTCTATTTTTTAAAAAACATTTGATTTTTGCACTTTTCTTTAAGCCAATTAATTAGAGCTCTTTTATATAAATATTACACACACAACACATATATTACTACAGACAGACAGAAAAAGATTCAGTAGCTGTAAGATTTTTCATTTAACAGTTTCTAAGATTCTTAATTGGATTACTGGCTTTAGCATGGAGCCCTTCAAGAAATGACTAGGAAAACATACATACAGTTTCTAAAGCCTAATAAGCAGGCACAGCTGGAAGGCAAAACAGATTATGACAGGGATCTATCCACTTTTAATTCTTGGGGTTCCATGAGGAAAACAGAAGTGTTTTTTTTGTTGTTGTTAGTTTGTTTTTTCCAAAATGGGGTCAATGGAGCCTTGTCTGTTTTCCCAAGGAGTCCCAGGCTATCAGAAGTTATTTTAGGGCCTCTCATGTGTGCATTAAGAAGAGTGGCAAGACAAAATGGAGAAAAGTACTTCAGTCGACTGAGAAGAAAAAAACCCTTTTTCCAGCAAAACAAGATCAATGGAGAGAAAAGACATAAACGCCTTTTAAATGTACCTGTAGCTTGGATATCCACTTTTAATTAAGCTGAGTTTTAACCATAGCACTCCCTTTTAATTAAGCTGAGTTTTAACCATAGCACTCCCTTAAAAAAAAAAAAATAAACAACTTTAGCCACAGCCAATATTTCTGGCTTTTAAACTTTACCAAAAGTTACTTCACAGGTGAAACCAACAAGCCTCAACTAAGGTTATGACTTAACCATGAGTGTATGAGGTTTTTTCAAATAAGTGATAAACTGTTTTTACAAAATCTAGAATCTTTAAAGGCAGCTGAGAGAAAGGAAGATTTAAGAAGGGAAACTCGAAGTTTTTCATGGAGGGGAAGAGACGTTTACAAATGGTAAAGGTCACACAGGTGTTAAACCAAAGGACTCATTCCCTAAGACAAGATCGAACCCAGGCCGCCACTGTGAAGGGACAAAAGGCTAGCTACTGAGCAACAGCACTGGGCAGTATCTGTTGCCCTTCCCAGAAGGAGTCTAGAGTAGTTAATTTTGAGGTTACAAAGGTTTTTACCTACTCAAGATAATTTTTAGAGCTAACTGTAACATGAGCCCTAAAATTCTTGTTCCCTGGAAAGCAGAGACGAAGAGAAATTACCACCACAGAGTTATAAGGTTAAGCTCCCAAGGACATAATACAAGATGGAGATCTCATTCAGGTTTTTTTTTTTTCATTTCATGGACCTGCAGAAATTTGTTATGGACCAGCTAGCTGAGCTGTCTTGAGCAGCAGTCTTATGGGGTCATAAACCCATGTTCTACCCTAAGGTACCCCCAACACAGAAAAACAAATTCACAGCACAAAATACACCAGACTCACTACAGCTTAAGACTAGCCTCAGAATTCTTATCTTCCATTAATTAAAACTTTAGAGAGGATATAGTTATTTTTACCATTCATTCAACTGGTTTGAACAGAGAGAGAGAGGCCAGAAGTCTGAGATTCTTACCCTTTTGCCGGCATAGCAGGCTTCTGGGTTCTTTTCCCTAAGGGACCCTAGTAAGTAACACTGCTCACCACACTATAGCCCTGGGGTCCAAGCCACAGCTCAAAAGAAAATCTTTGCTTTTTTTTAAATGCATTTCCATGCATTGTTGTCCATATGGAATGTTCTACTGTAAGTTATCTTTAGTAAGATTTCACCATTTCTGTAAGACTTTGCTGCCGCCAGGGCCTAGTGTATAAGCTGGCAGGAACTCAGTTTTTCAGAAATTAAGAATTGATTTTTACCTAAAATATTGGCTTTGCTCTCAGGTTCCCTTGATTAACTTAGCCTATGATTTTTTTTTCCTACCTAAGCATGCAAGAAAAATAAAACAAAGAGGTAGAACACAAAAATCCCCATGACTTTCCAAAAGCCAAATTTTACAAACACTGCAGTATTACAATTTACTACCAGTTTCTTTCTGACCCAGTCAGATGTAAGATGCCTCTGGATCCAAGCCAGTTAATTATCAAATCAAATCTCATCCTGGGCCCAGTCTAGTTTCTGTTGCAACTTCCAAACCCAGTTTGGAATAGAAATTTACCCAAATAAATTCAGAGAGCTCAAAATACAAATCTGTAGAGCTCTGAAATCAGGGAGAGAACTTAATTATGATCCCCAGCTACTCGGAGACCAAAGGACACAGGTGGGTCCAGCAGGTATCTTGCTTGTTCACTCAATGCTCCTGGAGATTCTAGACCATCTACTTCAGAACGCACTTCTGACACCATCTGTTAAAAGAAAAACTTAGGCTGGGTGCGGTGGCTCAAGCCTGTAATCCCAGCACTTTGGGAGGCCAAGGCGGGCGGATCACGAGGTCAGGAGATCGAGACCATCCTGGCTAACACGGTGAAACCCCGTCTCTACTAAAAATACAAAAAATTAGCCGGGCGTGTTGGCGGGCGCCTGTAGTCCCAGCTACTCGGGAGGCTGAGGCAGGAGAATGGCATGAACCCGAGAGTCGGAGCTTGCAGTGAGCCGAGATCGCGCCACTGCACTCCAGCCTGGGCGACAGAGCGAGACTCCGTCTCAAAAAAAAAAAAAAAAAACTTTAGCCAAATTAAATTTAAAGGAGTTTAATTAAGCAATGAACAATTCACGAATTGGGCAGCCCCTAGAATATCATCAGATTCAGAGAAACTGCAGAGATGCCTGTGGTCAGAACAAATTTATAGACAATAAAAGGTAAATGGCACAGAGAAATCGAAAGTGAGGTACAGAAAAAACTGAATGGGTTACAGGTTGCTGTTTGGCTTATTTGAACGCAGTTTGAACACTTACGAGTCTATGAGTGGTTGAAGTGTGGCCACTGGGATTGGCCAAGACTCAGCTGTTGTTACAGGCACATAACCCTAGATTAGGTTTTCAATCTTGTCTGCCTATTAAGCTAGGTTACAGTTCATCCACCAGCACTCAAATATAGAAGTACGGAGTCCTTCTCAGGCCATATTTAGTTTCCTTTAACACTCACCTACCCCATTTCAGTGAGTGTAGAAATAATAGTTCAGATCTCCAAAGACTTAAACTTTGCAATAAATATTTGTATATTTAGTACTGTTCCATATCCACTTAAATTTGTCTCACATATAACAAACTTGAATGTTAAAAGTATATTTACCAAAATAGTTTCATTAATACTAGTCATATAATTCCCTGAGAAAGTTCAGGAAAAAATCCTGCTGAGCCTAAGTATTGAGAAGCTAAAGTTCCTTTAATGTATTTGATCACACTCTAGATTAAATTTATCATATATAGACTGTAGAAGGGAAACTGACAGGACTATTCTTCTTCAGTTACAATTCTTTATTACCTTTCCTTAAAGATCAGCATCACTGTTTCCTGTGTTATTAAAGACATTAATCTAAAAATACCTGAAATGACCCTAACAATTGACTTGCTAGTGTGACAGTTTGCTCAGCTGACTATGTTAATTAGATTGGTGAACTACAGAAAATACCCTCAGTTTTATTGCAGTTCTCTGAATTTGACAGTTTGGGACCTCTAGACAATCAATTTGCTGTGGGACAATATGGGCTATCTTTGGAATGAAAGTCAAAGGAGCTAATTTAAAACTGAATAGATTACAGAATAAAATATTCTCACCCATAAAGTTCTTTACAGACCTAGATACCATTCCTAGGAAAACTTTTAAATAGAGTATAATATCACTGGAACATTTAGTTAAAAACCTTTGGATATGTTTTTCTACAATGATCTCTCCTAGATAGTTTAGACTGGAAAAAAATTAAGGAAAACTAGCACATAAATAAAAAATAAATGAGATTTTTAAATTCTTTTATTATGGAATGTCACATTCTCTAAAATATAATATGGGAACTCTAGAAGCACTTCCATTCTTACATGCTCTTAGTGCATGTTTGTTTTTTGTATACAGCGATGGTTTAATAGAAAGAGTTTCTGATTGCCTTGAAAGGCGATTCAATTTGGAAAAACAAATAGAAAAAACCAGAAGCTTAATTATTGTAAGTCAGAACAGCAATGTTGTGGTATAATATTGGTAATGTCAGGGAACTACCAAAGGGGAGTCATGTATCATCAGCGCGTGAAGGCACATGTAGTAGCATTTACAATTGATCTAAAGAGAAGCAAGATCAAATTTTTTGGTGAGTCTGCCAATTTATATTTTAGTATTTTAAAAGACTCAAGCCTCCCAAAAGTAGACTTTTCATATATAATATGGTATAAAAGTGTTTTCAAAGGCACCATAATATGGTTTAGCTCTATCCTCACCCAAATCTTGAATTGTAGCTCTTGTAATTCCCATGTGTCATAGGAGGAACCCAGTGGAAGGTAATTGAATTATGGGGGCAAGTCTTTCCCATACTGTTCTCATGATAGTTAATAAGTCTCACAAGATCTTATGGTTTTATAAAGGGGTGTTCCCCTGCACATGCTTTCTCTCTTGCTTGCCACCATGCACTATGTGACTTGGCTCCTCCTTTGCCTTCTGCCACGACTGTGAGGCCTCACCAACCATGTGGAACTCTGAGTCAGTTAAACTTCTTTCCTTTATAAATTACCCAGTCTCAGGTATGTCTTTATTGGCAGCATGAGAACAGACTAATACACACCGACATCTCTGAACTAGATCAAAAAACTCTCCTAAGTGATCTTCTCACTTCCACTTTGGATCCAAGCAATGCGCATTCTATAATTCAAAAGTCAGGTAGCTCTTTAAAAAATGGCAACAAAATCATGACATTTTACTTCTTGCCCCTGACAGACACTTTGAGTAAATGAAAACACTTTTTAAGATGTACATGGTCTATCTCCAGCCTTGTCCTTCACCTGCCTGGCACATTATTTCTTAGTTGTACCCATTTTGAACTTTCAGAGATTCCTAAAATGTCCCTAATCCCTTCTACTGTGTGAACTTTGCATACCTGCCCTCCTATATTAACTCCTATTCTTTAAATGTCAAGTTAAATTTACTTTCTTAGAGGGGCCTCACTAATTCCCTAATCTTAAGTAGTCACCTCCTACTGTTTTTCTCTCAATCACCATGTTCTCTTCTTTATAACATTTAACACAATTTAGAGTTGTGTGTATTAGGATAAAAGCATAGTTACTATTAAAAAACAAGCAATAACAAAAACTTGACCCTGCCATTCAGTAGCTTGAAAGAGACAGAATTTGATTTCTCATTCACAAAACAAACCAGAAGTAAATGATTTTGATCCGGAGCAGAGGCTCTGCAAACTTTCTTATGTAGTTTTTAATCTTGGAATTCAAGACAGTTTCATTTTTCACCAATATCCTGCTCTCAGTCAAGGTGAAAATAAGTAGGTGGAGGCAAACAGTTTAATACTGGAAGCTATAGACACTATTTCTACTTGCATCCCATTGGCTAAAACTGAACTGTGGTCACAGCTAGCTGAGAAAAAGGCTGCGAAGAGTAGTCTAGCTTGGTGGCCACATGCCAAGATAACTCAAAGGTAGGTAAAGAAGAAGGGGAGAATAAACAGTGGAAGACAAATGGCAGCCTTGCTAAAGTTATTGTCTGTCTTTTCTACTAAATCGTAAGCTCCATTAAGGCAGAAACGTAACTCTTGTGTTTACATATTATCTAGTTCAGTGTTTGACACACAGAAAGTGCCCAATAACATTGTTTAATTAAATAAATACTGTGAACTCAGAATCTTTAAAGTAGCTTTTCACATGTTAACGGCCCCTATAAATATCTGATATTACATAAATTTTGTATTTATGTATAAATTTTTGTCTTACTACTAAATTGTAAGCTGCAGAAGAACCTTTACTATTTTTTTCCAAGCTATATTCCCAGTATATAGTGCACCACAGGCATTGAATAACTAACTGCATGTTGAGTTAGTTTATAATGTAAAATGCAGTCAGTTCTGTTTTATAAAAATTTTGGCAAGGTTAAGCAGCTGACAATTTCAGTTTTTCTATTATATGTCAATGTTTCTTAATTTTTTTCTCATTATCACCTCTCTTAAAGAATCTTTTTAGATATTTTTCCTAACACTCTTAAAGAATCTTTTTAGCTATTTTTCCTAACACTGTATCCAACCCTTAATGAACTTGAGTTATTTATTGGGCAAGTATTTCATAAAAGTTTTCTGGTAGAAGGTCTGTTTTGAAGGAGAAACTTGTTTAAAATATTTAGGTTTAGTATATTTCAAAGTATTATAAAAAGGAATTTAGATATTGGAATAGCAGGAAGAAGCAGAAAGATACTGTAAAATTACAGTATGAACAAAATTATTTGCAGTTTCTTTCTTTTTTGTTTTTTTGAGACAGAGTCTTGCTCTGTAGCCTAGGCTGCAGTGCAGTGGTACAATCTTGGCTCACTGCAACCTCTGCCTCCAGGGTTCAAGCCATTCCCCTGCCTCAGCCTCCCAAGTAGCTGGGACTACAGACATTTGACACCATGCCCAGCTAATTTTTTGTATTTTTAGTAGAGACGGGGTTTCACCATGTCAGCCAGGCTGGTCTCGAACTCCTGACCTCAAGTGATCCACCCACCTCGGCCTCCCAAAGTGCTGGAATTACATGTGTGAGCCACTGCGCCCAGACTATTTGCAGTTTCTTGGTTAAAATTATTATTGTTGATGCAGAGTACAGTATTTATGATAAATTTATTAATAGATAGTATTCAGATCTAGAATTCTGTCCATTACCATATTATATGATTTAATAGAGAAACTTGTCATGTCAGTGAAATTGCATCTGACTGACCTGTATCTTATCTAATTATAAATCATTGTTTTTCCTAATTATATTTTAGGGCATATTATTCTTATTTTGGCACATTACTATAGGTAAATGTATAAACAATTTATACAGTTATATAGAATCCCAAAGTATGTAGTTATGCTCTTTTAATGAAAATTTTTAGTTGCTTTAAATAAAAATTCAATGATTCATGATTTGTTTGATTTTGAAGGTTTGTCTCTTGGTCAATAAAAGGCCTTTACATTTAACTTGGCTGAAGTTTTTCTTTTATCACAACATACAAAAAAAAAAAAAGAAAGAAAATCATAGCATCATCCAGAGATGAGTGACTCAGGTAGTATGTCTTGCTTATCTTCAGTAACCAGCCCAAACTGACCTTAGTAATTTGCATATTATTGTCCAAGTTAATTTAACATAAAACCACAACAAGCTTGATTGCTTGTTTTCACAGGTCACACCTAACTAAAAGCAGTACAACAACATAGTTAGTTAGGCACACACAGCAGAGCCACTGATGAGAGGAGGAGGTAAATTAAAAGTCAAAAGAAAATGCCTATCATGTGATTGAAAATAAAAAAGAGTAAGTCATTATAGTTACTGGAGTCATTAAGAAAAGGTAGAATGATAGTCCATATAATATCTTTAAAAGCAGGCAAGCATATAATGCAATATAAAATATTTTCATACAAAACTATGAAATCTAAAGGTGTTGGTTCTTAAGCCAATAAGCTTCAGGTATATGGAAAATTAATTTCTTAAAACAGCTTATTTATATATGATGCTAGATCAAAGATATTACCGTGTTTCCAATTCAAATACCTACTCTGGCTCACTTCAAATTTGGAATTAAGTTTAAATGAAAAGTTTATAATGAATTCTTAAGAGAACAAAATTTCTATTTTCCATTGAAGCTTCTCTCTCTGACGTCAAAAAATTATTTTTATAATTCTATCAGCTGAAGATGGATTGGGTTGATAAATAATATGACCTTGAATTTGCATTGGAGATTAGCATAAAAAGATAATAAAGATAAGGCAAATGTGTGGTTAGTATTTAGAAAAATTTTGCCTTCCCAATTAATTAATTAATTAGCAGGGGGCAGGTAAGTGAATCCTTCCGCCAAACAGTTAAATATGGTACGAATTTATTCAGCAAAGTCCTACCAGCCTACATTCTTGGTGTATTTCTTAAAATACTAAAAGTGTAACGTTGAAATTTAGACAAACATGTAAAACATTTTTACATGTCTCTAAATCTCAACATTTCAGGTTAGATTATTATTTTTGTTTGCTGCATTGGCCAATTTCAGAAGGAGCCGCCCAGTTTCTGAGCAGCCTATAAGTATACAATCATTCTCTCATGTACTGCTCCTTGTAAATATTCAACACAGTACCCTCCACCCTTCACAGAGTTACTCCTCAAAGCTGTCATAAGATAAAAGATTATTTTGAAGCATCCAATATTTTCTTGTTACCTTCAAGTTTCGATAGATTGTTCGGCATTTTATAGCAATAACCACCGCCACCAGCACTATGAAACCAAAAACTACCTAAAAATTAGAGTCACAAAAAATTTAAAAATCGTGAAAGTAACTTAGAAATGAGCTTCTCTATGCTTTGCAAAAAAAATGTTAAGGTTCAGAGAAATGAAGTGATTTGTTCAAGATTATAAATCTTGTAAATCTAATAATATCTAATAACAGTGAATGCTTAATAAGTATTTTCTGTAGGTTAAACTCTTTACATTAATTGTTCCATTTTATTATCTTAATGTTATAAGGTAAATTTATTGCTTTTCTTATTTTACAAATGAATCCAGTTGAAGAAAACAAATGTTTTTAAATGTAGAAGACTCTAGCACTGGAAATCAAGTTCACTGCTTTCTGGTACATTACTCTTTATCACATTTTAGTGCATGATTAATTACCTCTTTAGACAAACATGATAAAAGCTTAAATTTTATTTTTTTAACAGAGGTTTTAAACTTAATTTCCAGAGATTGGACAATGCAAAGCCTTCAGCTAACAATTGTTAGAGAATTGGAGTCATTGTAAATAACCCGGGAGCACATTTTAAGGTTAAAGATACTTGAAAAACCCTAAAATTATGACATGAGCACCCATCTATTTCCATATACATAAAGTCAGTTAACTCATATTTTATTGATTCTTAGATGCACTTTTTTCACTTTAGGAAATCAGTTTGCTCCCTGTAATTGAAGTATTTATACTTAATACTGGTCAGGAGACAGATATTACAGTTACTACTGTAAGCACATGTGCAAACTTGATCATATGGCACATGATATAGCAGAAAAACCAAAACACATCTTTTTAAGTTTTAAAACTATTTAAAGACCACTTATAGAAAAATATGAATCTTGGTTGTTCTCCAAGTACCTTTCCTGACACTTATCTTAGGAGATCAGGAAAATATCAGCATCTAAATTTGCAGAGTAGTGAAAGTGGCACAATGCAGAAAAGCTGTATTCAAAATGCCTCAGACAACACAGACTTTGATCCTGCATAAAAACTTTTAGACACTGCCAACTCTAAGAAAACAATTAATAATTAAGAGGCATTAAATCATGCATATTAAGAAGTTAGAATCTCTTCAATTTATTATACTTATAATTTCCTTTTTATGTTTGCACAGATGATATATAATAAAACTTCACAGTATGAATATATCTACAAGAGATTTTACATATGTATCATGAAAATTTTGAGCAATTTGACATCAATATTTTATAGTTTAGTTAACAGCTTTTCTTAATGACATATAGCATAATGAAGCTGTTTACAATGGATGTTGCCTCACAGATGTTAAAATATGTTAGTATATAACTTGATGATGATTACTTAGTGTTAAACTAAATTGGGTAGAAGAGCAACACTTTTTAACACAGCAAAATAATTTTAAATTCCTGGACTGATAACAATAGAAGTATATTTGGGAAATTTTGTGAGTGAAAAGAGGAACATGGATAAATCTTACAAACACAACACTGAGCAAAATATGCTGAACACAAAAGCATGCTTGCTATATTATTCCATGTAGTATACTATTAAAACTAGGACCAATATTTCCTTTTTGTGGGAGGAAGGAACAGGACAAAATTGGGAAGGATTATAAGGAGATGTCTAGTTTCTGACAATCTCCTATATTTGACCTGGGGTTGACAGCTATGTGGGTATTTGCTTTGTGATAATTCACAGAGCTGTTGATTTATGTTTTGTGTGCTTTCTGTATATGTATTATATATCCTAAGGAAAAAGTGAAAACATTTTAATATTATAGTACTCATGAAACAGAAAGAAAGTAGAGTCCAAATGGCCATTAAAATTTATCCTGCAAAATCTAGCACAATACTCCACATTAGAGATAGTGAAACTTAGAATTAACATAAGTAATCAGCAATAGAGACGGATCCTTTGAATCTAGAATACCTATGTGCAGTTAAGTCAGCAGCATTTACTTATGCACAAGACATAAAAATAAGTCACCACTTGGGTCATACAGCAAGGAAATCAGCAAAATTTGCTGAGACAGAAGTTATACATTACTGGCCCCCAAATTTCCCCTACACATGTGTAATTGTATATGATAATATTTGGCAGGGTGACAATCACATTGCATTTCTGTATGTATATATAGATCTATCTAATTAATCTTTCTCTCTACATATATATGGTAGATATAGATCATATTCATATTATATATACCATATCATATGTATATTTTATATATGTAAATATAGTGTGTATATATATATATGTGTATATATATATATATATAAAATTCCACAAGCCAAGCCTAAAGCATATGATACACACACAGCCAAAGTATTTGTGTATGCAGGTTTATCGAAACATATGCTGAAGACCACCTCACTTAAATGGTTTTCCTCCACATTGTATAATGTTCAATATATATGCAAGTAATAATACATAAAATATGTGTATGTCATCACATATAGTTTCTAATTTTATTAGTAATTGTTTTCTAATTTTTTCTATTTTATTTTTTTGAGACAGGGCTTTGATTTGTCACCCAGGCTGGAATGCAGTGGTATCATCACAGCTCACTGCAGCCTTGAACTCCTCCACTTAAGTGACTCTCCCACTTCAGCCCTCCAAGTAGAGTAGCTGGGACTATAGTTGTGTGCTATCATACCAAGCTAGTTTTCAAAATTTAATTCATGCCTTTCTTATTTACTTATTAAATGATGTAAGATGATACATTATAATTTTTAATTGTTTATATACATTTAACATTTTTATACCTACTAAATCCTCCTAAGATTAATTTGCTTCTGTGCTGCTTTGACAGTGACCAGAATTTACTCTGCAAATAAAGCTTTTATATATATATTACCATTATTTTGGAAGTCTTGTCAATGGGTAATATCTCTGTGAATTATACATTCATAATTACAATATTTCAAAATTAAAGCATCACACAAAAATCGTGTGGATATAAGGTGAGTTTTTTTTGTTTTGTTTTGTTTTGTATTCTGAGTAGTTAAAAGCTAGGACTAGCTTTAGTCTGGTTAATACAGAAAAAACTAAAGCGTTTAGAAAACAGTGTTTTGCCTTTTACTTCTGCCAATGCGGAATTAACTGCTATGAGGATTGGCTTCCTGCTGCATGAAATTAGAAAACCGGACAAGTGTTTCCAGACAGTAGACAATAGGCAATGTTGGAAAGAAACAAATGAGAAAATTGCCATAATTTTCTGAGCTTACTGCATTCTTTCTGGCTGCAGAGCAGGGAGGGGAAGTCCAAATGGAGCTGAGCAGTCTAAGTTGAAAAGATATATATTAGAGCTTATAAAGTTGAAGATGTCTAGAATTTGTTGGCCAGAGTGCCAGAGAGAAGCTAGTTTCATATAGAAAGTATTGAGACTTTCAGTGAGTAGTAGAACTAATTTATTCCCAAAGCAAATGCTGCTCTGGAATTGGTTTAAAAAAACTTTCAGTTAAGTCTTGGAAAGATCAAATTTATTCACAAGTAAAATAACTGCATGCATAAGCAAGTCCAACATTCTTTGAAGTAATACAACAAAATCCAGTGTGCAGCAGTGTAAATCACAATGTCTTATATTTAATAAAAATTACCAGACAAAAAACGGAGCAAAAAAATATGAGATGTAACTGTGTGGGGTTGTGGGGGTGGAAGGGGGATGAATCAACTGAGAAAGACACTCAAATGAAAGAATTAGTAAACAATATCCTTAAAACAGCTGTTGTAAATTGTGAATATTTTCAGAATGCAAAGGAAACTGAGATCATAAAGGAAGAAGGGAATATTTTTAAAAAGACACAAATGAAAATTTTGGAGATATAATGTACAATATCTGAAATGACAAATAATCTGATGGAATTAACAGATTCCACTGTGTAGAATAAACATTACCATTAAGACATAGGAATATAAGCTATTAAAAATGAGCCAAAGAAAGGGAAATGACTGGAAAAAATTATACATTACTGGCCCCCAAATTTCCCCTACACATGAGTAATTGTATATAATATTTGGCAGAGTGACAATCACACTGTATTTCTGTATATATATAGATCTATCTATCTATCTAATTTCTCTCTCTCTACATATATACGTAATATATGGTATATATTATGAATTATATATTATGAACATTCATAGCCTGTGAGACTACATTCAGCGATCTACCATGGGGTGGTGTGTGTTGTGGCAGGCTGATACTTGAAAAAGGAATGGCTGAAATTTTCCAAATTTGATAAAATATTTAAAACCACATACCCAAAATGTTAAATAAATCACAAGTAAAATAAGAATAAAAGGCACAAATTGCTAAAAACTAGTGATCAAAGAGAAAATCTTAAAAGCAGTCAGGGACAGGAAACATTACTCATAAAGAATAAAGTTAAAGCATAGTTTTCCTTAGAAACTATGCAAAACAGAAGATAATAAAACAACGTCTTCAAGATCCTGAAAGAAGAAAGAATATATTCAGCCTAGAATAATATAACCAAGTGTATTTCCTTTCCTCAAAGACAAGACTCTTTCAAAGAATTGGAAGCTAAAATAATCCTTTGCCTTTAGACCTTTATATCAAGAAATGATAGAGAAATGTTTTCAGAAAAAAGCAACAATACCAGAGGGAAATTTGTGGTTACACAAAGTAATGAATAATATCAGCAGTGGTAAAGATGTGTTTATAGATAGAACATAATTATTCTCATGTGTTTAATCTCTATAAAATATAATTACTTGACATCCTGAAACCATATTGTTTCTACATGTATCTTATAACCATATAGCTCTTTAATTGTGTAATTTGATCACTTTCAGATTCTGTTTACTTAAGCAAATGTCCTTATGTTTATGTGCAATGTATGGTTATACATCTCAGATAAGCTCTTGCCACCTCCTTTCTGTGGAACCCAGCAGTGAAGGATGGTGAAATCATTCTGGTTGATTCATATACCTAGTAGTAGCTTAATATCCCTTTATATGATTTGTTTTTCTATTTTATTTCATTTTTCTTCCTGCTTTTGCTTTTTTTAGTTGGGGGAAGATAAAAATAATTTGGTATCATTTTCATTGGTGTCCTAATGCAGATAGGAACAAAATAAAATGAAACACTATTTAACATCCTAGTTATCCTAATCCAATATAAAAATATATATGAATTGCTACATTAGTAATATTCGAATTGCTACATCAGTAGTACTTTTTATCAGTAATAAAAGGCCCAGACTTTTTTTTCCTATTAAGATGTTTCTGAAATGGATACAAATTGCTACTTCAGTGATATCAGTTCATCATTGCCTATCCAGATTAATCTACTGCAATATATACAAATTCCATGAATTGTGTTGCTTTTGACATGGTTTGGTTTATTTGGATTAAGGCCAGAGCCTTGCTTTGATGCCTATTGAAGTGAGCACTGAAATGGCTATGAAGATTACAAAAAGATAACTTTCTTGCTCTCAACTGTCCTTAAGGGTAAAATGTCAAAATATGAGCACCTTATGCAGTAACTCAATAGTTCCTTCTAGACCCTTATGCCTCACTTCAAAATGTACTCCTATGGTAGCCACCCTAAGTCAGACCCTTGTACTCAAACAGGAGACAATTTGATATTCTCATCTGCTTCCACATTACAAAGGACGGGTGTCGGTGTAACATTATTAAATTAAAAAACAACTCCCAAATCATTTTCAAGTGTTAAAAATATATAAACATTAATGTGGAAATTATTCTTCTCTAGAAAAGATGAATGTCTATATATCAGTCTTCTCCCATTTAAATTATTTGGCATCATTTTCTGAAGTCTACTATACTGACCTTGGAAATGACTGATCTAAGCCCTGGTCCCAGTAAAGAGGTTCTGTTAAAAATGTCAAAAAGTTAATTCAATGTATTCATTCTCACTTTGGCATTTCTGACTTAATATTTTAGGATACATTTAGATGGCAACAAAGCCTTGCAACTATACTCCCTATACCTGAAAAGCCAGACAAACATTCCTTGTCACCCACGTTTCATATAAAAATTACTTCAATTATCCTTTCTGATTTTTAATCAGAATGCTATTTTTCAGATGACACAGGTTATGAAACACTTTTCATACAATATATCTGGCTTATGTCATTCCTACTTTGAAATGTGGATTCCCTAATCTGTTGATATGTAAATCAGACATCTGTTCCAGAGTTTCCATTCTTCAATCTCAGTCTCTGTCAAGTCTCTTAGATGAGTAGCCAAAACAAAAACTAAAAAATGTGTTAATGCCATTTATGACCTACCTAAAACCTCATGGTGCTGAGGATTTATGCCCAGAAGAGTAGAATGCCTGCTAATTTGGTGAAGAGTTTTCTGTAACCTCTGTAAGATTTCTCCATTTTTGATGGTGCTGGGAAAACTGGCTAGCCATATGTAGAAAGCTGAAACTGGATCCCTTCCTTACACCTTATACAAAAATTAATTCAAGATGGATTAAAGACTTAAATGTTAGACCTAAAACCATTAAAACCCTAGAAGAAACCTAGGCAATACAATTCAGGACATAGGCGTGGGCAAGGACTTCATGTCTAAAACACCAAAAGCAATGGCAACAAAAGCCAAAATTGACAAATGGGATCTAATTAAACTAAAGAGCTTCCGCACAGCAAAAGAAACTACCAACAGAGTAAACAGGCAACCTACAAAATGGGAGAAAATTTTTGCAACCTACTCGTCTGACAAAAGGCTAATATCCAGGATCTACAATGAACTCAAACAAATTTACAAGAAAAAAACAACCCCATCAAAAAGTGGGCAAAGGACATGAACAGACACTTCTCAAAGGAAGACATTTATGCAGCCAAAAAACACATGAAGAAATGCTCATCATCACTGGCCATCAGAGAAATGCAAATCAAAACCACAGTGAGATACCATCTCACACCAGTTAGAATGGCCATCATTAAAAAAGCAGGAAACAACAGGTGCTGGAGAGGATGTGGAGAAATAGGAACACTTTTACACTGTTGGTGGGACTGGAAACTAGTTCAATCATTGTGGAAGTCAGTGTGGCGATTCCTCAGGGATCTAGAACTAGAAATACCATTTGACCCAGCCATCCCATTACTGGGTATATACCCAAAGGACTATAAATCATGCTGCTATAAAGACACATGCACACGTATGTTTGTTGCGGCACTATTCACAATAGCAAAGAGTTGGAACCAACCCAAATGTCCAACAACGATAGACTGGATTAAGAAAATGTGGCACATATACACCATGGAATACTATGCAGCCATAAAAAAGGATGAGTTCATGTCCTTTGTAGGGACATGGATGAAACTGGAAAACATCATTCTCAGTAAACTATTGCAAGGACAAAAAACCAAACACTGCATGTTCTCACTCATAGGTGGGAATTGAACAATGAGAACTCATGGACACAGAAAGGGGAACATCACACTCTGGGGACTGTTGTGAGGTGGGGGGAGGGGGGAGGGACAGCATTAGGAGATATACCTAATGCTAAATGACGAGTTAATGGGTGCAGGAAATCAACATGGCACATGGATACATATGTAACAAACCTGCACATTGTGCACATGTACCCTAAAACCTAAAGTATAATAAAAAAAAAAAAGATTTCTCCATTTTTGAAAAGCAGACATTGAAAGTCCCAGACTTTTTTCCTATTAAGATATTCGTGAAATGGATACATTAAACAACACATACCTCTGTGATTAGCTTGCTTATACAGGCCACTCACCAATTTCACACTACGTGTCTGTGGGTGAATAAGATCAGGGAGTTTTCATTTTTGTATGAGCTGGAAGCCAAAATAAGGTAATACAATGAATTAACCTAGTGTTTCTTACTTCTATGAGAATATTTACCTTGGTTAGATGCGTGTTTACAATCTTTAAGACAGAGCCCTTCTCAGTTCAGAGGGCACTACAATAAGTAAACCAGACTCGTTTCCATGTCTGTAAATTTAAAGATTCATACAGTGATGGCATTTTACCAAGAAAAGGTGCAGATTGCAAGTAAGTGTGTCAAAAAGTGCTGAACATCGTTAGTCAATAGAAAAGTGCCAATTAAAACAATAATGAGATACCACTTTACACCCACCAGAATGGCTAAAATTGAAAATACTGACAATAGTAGGTACTGGTGAGGATATGATATAACTAGTGGAACTTTGATACATTGCTGGTAGAATGTATGGAAAATGGTATAGCCAATTGGAAAATAGTTTAGCAGTTTCTGACAAAGTTAAAGACACAATCAAGGTATTTATCCAAGAGAAATGAAATATTTGTTCATACAAAGAATTGTATGCAATAGTTGAAGGAGGTTTAAACAATTATCCCAACCTAGAAGCAAATTAATGATCATTAAAACAATAATGGATAAAGAAAAAAACAGTGTATCTATACAATGAAATTCTTACTGTTTGGCAATAAAATGGAATAACCTATTATATGCACTAACACGAATGCATCTAAGAAATATTGTACTAAGATAAAAGAGCCAGAAATTAAGATTTATTCTGTATGATTCAGATTATACAAAATTCTATGTGCCAAGAATATATGCTGGGGAAAAGACAATTTCTTCAATAAATGATGCTGGGCAAACTGGATATAGACACACAGAAGAATGAAACTACAACCTTATCTCTCATCATATACAAAAATAAAATCAAAATGGATTAAAGAATTAAATGTAAAACTTCAAACTATGAAACTACTACAGTAAAACTTTGGGGGAAACACTCCAAAATATCGGTCTAGGCAAAGATTTCTTGAGTAATACCTTAAAGCAAAGGCAACCAAAGAAAAAATGGACATATGAAATCATAACAAGTGAAAACTTTGAAGCACAGCAAAAGAATCAACAAAGTTAAGAGAAAAACCTATAGAATAGTAGTAAATATTTGCAAACTATTCACCTGACAAGAGATGAATAAGCAGAATATATAAGGAGCTCAAACAACTCTATAGAAAAAAATCTAATAGAACAATTAAAAATGTGCAAAAGATCCGAATAAAGATTCCTCAAAAAAAAAAACATGGCAAAGAGATATATGAAAAGTTGCTCAACATCACTGACCATCGGAGAAATGCCAATCAAAACTATAATGAGGTATCATCCCTCCCCAGTTAAAATGGCTTATATCCAAAAGACAGGCAATAACAAATGCTGGCGAGGATGTGGAGAAAAGGGAACCCTCGTATACTGTTGATGGAAATGTAAATTAGTACAATCACTATTGAGAACAGTTGGATGTTCCTCAAAAAACTGAAAATAGAGCTACCATGTGATCCAGCAATCTTACTGCTAAGTATATACCCAAAAGAAAGAAAATCAGTGTATCAAAGAGATATCTCCTTTCCCATATTCCCACTGTTCACAATAGCCAAGATTTGGAAGCAACTTCAGTGTCCATCAACAGATGGATGGATAAAGGAAATGTGGTACGTATACACAATGTAAGACTATTCAACCACAGCAACAGAATGAGATTCCATTCTTTACAACAACATGGATGGAACTGGAGATCTTTTTATGTTAAGTGAAATAAGCCAGGCACAGAAAGGCAAATATCACATGTTCTCACTTATCTGTGGGAACTAAAAATCAAAACAGTTGAACCCATGCACATAGAGAGGAGAAGGACAGTCAACAGAGGCTGGAAAGGGTAGTAGCATGTAGGGGAGAAGTACGGGTGATTAATGGATACAAAAAATAAAATGAATGAGTAAGGCCTAGTATTTGATAACACAACAGGGTGATTATAGTCAATGATAATTGAATTGTACATTTTAAAATAACTAAGAGCCGTCAGGCATGTGGTTCATTCCTGTAATCCCAGCACTTTGGGAGGCTGAGGTGGGTAGATCACCTGAGGTCAAGAGTTTGAGACCAGCCTGGCCAACATGGCGAAACCCTGTCTCTACTAAAAATACAAAAATTAGCCGGACATGGTGGCACGCACCTGTAATCCCAGCTACTTGGGAGGCTGAGGCAGGATAATCGGTTGAATCCGAGAGGCAGAGGTGGCAGTGAGCCAAGATGGCGCCACTGCTCTCTAGCCTGGGCAGCAAGAGTGAAACTCCATCTCAAAAATAAAAATAACAATAATAAAATAAATGAATAAGATAAAATAAGAGTATAAGATATATTTGGATTGTTTGTAACACACAGGACAAATCCTTGAGGGGATGGGTACCCCATCTTCCATGATGTGATTATTACACATTGCATGCCTGTATCAAAACATCTCATATACCCCATAAATATATACATTTATTGTATACCCACAAAAATTAAACAATTGAAACACACAAAAAAGAAAAAGACATTCTGGAAAAGGCAAATCTGTGGGATAATAAAAAGTGTATCAGTAGTTGCTAGGGACCAAGGGGAGGAGAAATGACTAATAACAAGTGATTGACTTTCTGCATGATGGGAATATCCTGTATCTTGTATGTGATAGTAGTTACACATCTGTATATATTTGTTAAACTTATTAAATTACATATTGAAAAATAAAGAATGTTATTGTATATAAATTACATTTCAATCAAACTGACTTTCTACTCATCCTCCCCCACCTAAAATGTATTTTTTAAAATCATGGTCCTCATACATTATTTCTGGAGATAAATTGTCTAGAGATTTAGTCAGATTACGGAAGCTTCTGTGTCTTACCTGTGAATTTAGGGATATGTTCACATCCAGCCTTATTCATTTTGCATGTTCCTGAGTGTATAATTTACATATTTATATTGAATCGGTAAAATTTTTTTAGCTTCTCCTTTATTAGTAGTAGGATCTCTCTCTCTCTCTCTCTGTCTCTTTCTCTCTCTTGCTCGCGCTCTTGCTCTCTTTCTCTTTCTTGACATAGTATTTTACTGGAATCTTTCTTTTCAGTTATTTAACAACGCTCTTTGGTGAGTTCAGTGTTGACCAGTACCCCAAAGCAACGCAGTAGCTAATATTTGCTGAACATTTCTTTAGTAAAAGGCAAAAGATTTATACAATCTGAAAAGGAACTAGAATTAGATGATATTTAGTAAGCATTTCTTAGCCACCAGTCACTGTTCAACTCTTTAAATGTATAAATTAGGTGTTGGTCATAACAAACTCAGTGACTATATTATCCTCATTTTATGCATGAGGACACTAAAGCACAAAGAGGAAAATAACTTTCCCATGATCTCAGAGCCAATAAATGGTAAAGTTGAGATAATTGTCATTTGTAAGGCAAGCAGTGAGATATATTAGTCAATTGTGTCCCGTACTGCAAATGCTAATCTTCTGGATCATGCCAGAAAACCGAAACAACAGAGCTCTCGTTAGCCAATAACCTTATCTCACAAAAATATAGAAATTAAACTTTTCTGTAGTATTTTCTGGCTGATACAATTATTTATCAGCCAACATAGGGACATCATGTTTAATAACATCTTCTCTAATTAAGAATGCACTCTTCCTTAAAAATTGTTTTATACAATAGTAAATCAATGTAATTAATTTTACCTGTAGTAATTTTACAGTAATTTTTTATTACATTAGGACAAAAAGCAGGGGCATTAACATATTGTGAGAAATCATGGCAAAAATATATTTCATTTCTTCTTATATAAAACAATTTATTTATGGATATAAATATTGCTGAAAAAAGTGAATGGAAAAGAAAGTATTAGTGAGAGAGTAGCTTGTGCAACTTCCCTCCACCTTACTGAATTTCTTCTCCCATAGTGACTGTGACAATGATGCAATTAGAAAATGACTTTCTTGAGCATTGAGTCACCAAGTCCTATCAGTTGTTGATTTTACAGGACAGACATATTATATGAAGAGTTTGAAGGTATCTATACACCTGCATGCATCATTTCTTTAATGAAAAAATCCAGTATCCTCTTGTTCTCCAGGGAGTCAGAGCTATTTGAATTTTATCACAGTTCTCTACTTCAGTAACTCTAGAGGTTCCTAGTTAGCAGGTTCAATTAGAACTTGGTTAAGTGTGTATTTTGCTGTAACTTAGTCACTTGAGCAGTAATGGCTGGGTTTCGTTTTCCTAATATTTATACCACTGATGCATTCTGACATGAGAATAAATATCATATCTCACAAAACATATATAACAATACCAATATTTATATTGCCACAACTTTTTTCCCCTTTTATAAATGTCTGCTCTGCCAAAAATATTATGGAATATTTTTGTTAAAGCATCTAAGAAATAGTGCAAATTGAGCCCCAATATTTAAAACTGAAAGAAACAAAAACAAATACTCAAAAGAATCCCTTGCTTACCACCGTGAACCATTATAGCATGAAATCAGCAGATGGCTTCAAATCTCTCCTAGGAGGTTTTGTGAGATTACATGCCCTGCCACCAGTTGCTATTTTTACCCCTCTTCCAGGATTATTTCCCTGTACAGGAAGTTTGAAACTCTACTCTCTACTGTGATTTCTATTTCCAAGTCTTTGCTCTTGCTCTCTTTAATTATCAAAATTCGGTAGAATGGTACCAATGAGTCTTTGTTAAACCAGCAATCTTTACAGTCAGAGAATACTTTCATTCCTCTAATCAATGAATGGTAAGGCAGCATCAGCTCACTGGGGAATTGCCCATCATTAGTTTGTTTCTTTATTTCATATGGAAAATAGTCACCAAAGGTACTAACCTAGTTTTAACTGATCTCTTCTTCCTCCAAGTGTTACTGTAATATTTTTCCTAATTTTTCTAATGCTTCATTTGCTGTATCAGGTTCACATGCAAAACATTTTCCCAAAACCAAACCTTGAAATGATGAATTGAGCACCTATTTATTTGAAAGGTGAACTCAGGATGCACATATTGGATTATGGGAGAAGGGTTATTGAGTGTGGTAGAGGCTTGCCAGATAAAATGCAGGGCACGCAGGGAAATTTAAATTTTAAATAAACAGTAAATACTTTTTTACATATAAGTACATGCCAAATTTTGCAAGGGACATATTAACCTAAAAATTATTTACTGTATGTCTAAAATTCAATTTTAAGTGGACACCCTGTATTTTTATTTACTTAATCTGGCAGTTCTGGTGTAGTGCCACCAGAAGCAAGTAAGAATCAACCTTGAGAAACCATATGGAACATGTGTAAAAATCCTTTCCTCAGAGGACACAAATACTGACTCCCTTTTCTATTATGTTTGAGCTGGCTTTGATTACATAACTCTGTGTTCCCTTTCCCAGTTCCTGACTTTATTCAGAGCCATGTCTGTCTGCCTTAGCAAGCTCCTGGGTGTGGTGGTTGAGAAAACCCTTGTAGAGAAGAGATACATGTGGGCTTCAGGGGGAAAGTCCATCTCTGGCCATAGAGTCATTGCTCTGTGACTACAGTTCCCACCAGGAAACCTTTCCCTGTGGCTCTAACTCCCACTGAGCTCCAGCTTCACTATTTCTTCCCTCAGCTTCTTCACCCCAAATGTTGGCAATTACTATCAACACATTTTTGTCCCTAGGTTTATCAATATCATTTGTCCTTTTAACTCTGCATCTCCCTTTAAGAAGTCACTTATAAAAGTATTTTCATTTGAACCACGTGTGGCAAATTTTATTTCCTTCTGAGACCTTGAATGATAGCGTAAGAAAGTCTTATGCACTTTTCCGAATACACATCCCTAAGTTATACCCTCCAACATTTGTCATCAATAATAAAGGCGATTTTTAAAAACTACCATTTGTCGGTATCTTGTGTCTATCTTTAAATTAATTTAGAAAGTTGAGACGAGAAAAGCATTAGGTACTGTATTACGTATTCCCAAACATTGAACTTAGGAGACAAAACAGAGGGAAAAAGGATTTTTGGTATGCATAAAACACACTTATTCAGGCCTTAGGCATTAGCAATTAGCCTTAACAATGTTAATAATTAGCATTAACACTGATTTTTTACTTTAATAGTATTCACTGACTTGTAGTGTGCCAAGAGGTTTATTTTCACTTCTGTTGTTGGCTTTTAACAGCCAAACCAAAAGCAGAAGTTGTGAGTCCTTATAATTTATATATATAAATTCTATATGTATATAATACATATTTATATTATATACATATATAATTAAATATAATTATTATATTATAATATAGTATAATTAAATATAATTATAAAAAAATATATACTTATAAATAAATGTATATATAAAATACAAATAAATTAATCCAACTGCTCTTGACAATGGTGTTAGAAAAGAAGGGGAAACATAGAAGTTTGATTGTTTTATTGTTATTGGAAAAATCAAAATAGAACACAAAAGTGACTGGAGTCAAAAAAAATTCTGACAGAGGAAGAAATATTTTCAAAGGACTGAGAAGCCAGAATATGCAAACAAAAAAACTAAAAAACTGTTATTCATGGTGGCTTTTATTCCAATTTAAAATGATTTTTAATTAGAAGCTGGAGGCATTACGCTACCTGACTTCAAACTATACTACAAGACTACAGTAACCAAAACAGCATGGTACTGGTACCACAACAGAGACATAGATCAATGGATCAGAACAGAGCCCTCAGAAATAATGCCGCATATTTACAACTATCTGATCTTTGACAAACCTGACAAAAACAAGAAATGGGGAAAGGATTCCCTATTTAATAAATGGTGCTGGGAAAACTGGCTAGCCATATGTAGAAAGCTGAAACTGGATCCCTTCCTTACACCTTATACAAAAATTAATTCAAGATGGATTAAAGACTTACAGGTTAGACCTAAAACCATAAAAACTCTAGAAGAAAACCTAGGCAATACCATTCAGGACATAGGCATGGGCAAGGACTTCATGTCTAAAACACCAAAAGAAATGGGAACAAAAGCCAAAATTGACAAATGGGATCTAATTAAACTAAAGAGCTTCTGCACAGCAAAAGAAACTACCATCAGAGTGAACAGGCAACCTACAAAATGGGAGAAAATTTTTGCAACCTACTCCTCTGACAAAGGGCTAATATCCAGAATCTACAATGAACTCAAACAAATTTACAAGAAAAAAACAAACAACCCCATCAAAAAGTGGGCGAAGGGCATGAACAGACACTTCTCAAAAGAAGACATTTATGCAGCCAAAAAACACACGAAAAAATGCTCATCATCACTGGCCATCAGATAAATGCAAATCAAAACCACAATGAAATACCATCTCATACCAGTTAGAATGGCCATCATTAAAAAGTCAGGAAACAGGCCGGGCGCAGTGGCTCACGCTTGTAATCCCAGCACTTTGGGAGGCCGAGGCAGGTGGATCACGAGGTCAGGAGACCAAGACCACAGTGAAACCCTGTCTCTACTAAAAATACAAAAAAATTAGCCAGGCATGGTGGCAGGCGCCTGTAGTCCCAGCTACTTGGAGAGGCTGAGGCAGGAGAATGGCGTGAAACCAGGAGGTGGAGATTGCAGTGAGCCGAGATCGCGCCACTGCACTCCAGCCTTGGTGACAGAGCGAGACTCCGCCTCAAAAAAAAAAAAAAAAAAAAAAAAAAGTCAGGAAACAACAGGTGCTGGAGAGGATGTGGAGAAATAGGAACACTTTTACACTGTTGGTGGGACTGTAAACTAGTTCAACCATTGTGGAAGTCAATGTGGCGATTCCTCAGGGATCTAGAACTAGAAATACCATTTGACCCAGCCATCCCATTACTGGGTATATACCCAAAGGACTATAAATCATGCTGCTATAAAGACACATGCACACGTATGTTTATTGCGGCACTCTTCACAATAGCAAAGAGTTGGAACCAACCCAAATGTCCAACAACGATAGACTGGATTAAGAAAACATGGCACATATACACCATGGAATACTATGCAGCCATAAAAAATGATGAGTTCATGTCCTTTGTAGGGACATGGATGAAACTGGAAAACATCATTCTCAGTAAACTATCGCAAGGATAAAAAACCAAACACCACATGTTCTCACTCATAGGTGGGACTTGAACAATGAGAACTCATGGACACAGGAAGGGGAACATCACACTCTGGGGACTATTGTGGAGTGGGGGGAGGGGGGAGGGACAGCATTAGGAGATACACCTAATGCTAAATGACGAGTTAGTGGGTGCAGCACACCAACATGGCACATGGATACATATGTAACAAACCTGCACATTGTGCACATGTACCCTAAAACTTAAAGTATAATAATAATTTAAAAAAATCACCAAAAAAAATCGGTTGTATTTTCATTTTTAAATCAGTAAACTTCGTTGGAATTGTTTTGTTTGTTTTGTTGGAGTATTTTTATGTTTACAGAAAAACTCAGTGGAAAGTTCAGAGTTCCCATATACCTCCACTCTTTTTCCCCCCTAACCTCCACCCACAACACTCCAGTTTCCTCTGTTATTAACATCTGACATTATTGTGATGCATTTACTACAACTGATAAGCCAAATTGATACATTATTAAGTAAGTCCATAACATACTAGGATTCACTCCTATTGGACATTCTACTCATTTTGCCTAATGTATAATGACATGTACCACCATTACAGGATTATACAGAATAGTTTATCTGTCCTAGAAATCTGCTGTGTTCCATTATTTTATCCTCCCTCCATCCTTCAAACTCCTGACAAGCACTGGTTTCTTTATTATGTACTCAATAATTTTATCTTTTTCAGAATGTCATATAGTCAGACAATATGGTAAAAATCCTTTTCAGATAGGCTTCTTTTGCTTAGCAATGTGCATTTAACTCCCCTCAACGTCTTTTTGTAATTAATAACTCATTTTTTAATCACAGAATGATATCTCACTGTACAAATGTACAACAGTTTGCTGTTTTTTTTGCCTATTAAAGGACATCTTGCATGCTTCCAAGTTTTGGCAATTATAAATAGAGCTTCCATAAACATTTATGTGCAGTTTTTTGTACAGACACAAATTTTGTATTCATTTGGGTAAATACCAGAAAGTGAGATGCCTGATTGTAGAAAAGACTGACTTCAAAAATTGTACATATGATAATGTATTTATATCAATATTTTTTTCCTGTAAGATATGACATGAATTTTCTGAGACAGGCAGATATTTACTATCATTTATTTACAGCAAAAGGCACACTTTTTCCCCACACTCCAATTTTCCCTTTCTGGGGGAAACACCATGAGAATCAGATGGGATCCCATATATATATACTAGAGTCTATACCACGGGTGAAGAACACCGATGGTTATACAGGACAACTAATGCAACAGTCATACTTCCCTCTTGAGAGAGAGAGAGAGAAACTTATCTTCCTAAGATAAAAAAATTACCCCTTCGGATAAAAAACAGAAAGATCCAGGATTCTTATCCTTTCAAATATAAAATCAATATTTCCAGGGAAAAATAAGTCAAGCCTCTCTGACTTTATGACTCCTGGAATACCTTCACAACTCCAGTTTTTTTCTCTGAAAAGTAAGCATATCCCCCTGAGCAGGTGTATTTGTTCTGATGGTCTAATTACTATTAGCTTCAAATTCTTCTCATAAGCCCAGGTTCCAGTTTTCTATCCTCAGAAAGACCTATCCATGCAGAAACATTAAAATGTTTACTTCCTGACACTATTAAATTATATTTTTAAACTGGAATTTCTTCTAGAATGTATCATTCATTTAGATCCACGGTCCTTTGACCAGCAGCACCAGCTTCACCTGAACACTTGTTAGAAGCACCAATTTTGAGGTTTTTACCCTCACCTTCTGAATCAGAAACTCTCCAGGTTAGACCAAGCAATGTTTTATGAAAAGCCCTCCAAGTAATTTTGATGTACATTCAAGTTTGATAACCATTGCTTTAGATAAATAGTTAATGATATTAATATGTGGGATTGACTTTCTTTTCCTTCAATTTTTTTTACTACGGTAAAATACACAAAATATGAAATTTCCATCTTCAGTATTTGTAGTGCACAATTCAGTGGCATTGAATACCTTTGTATTGTACAATTATCACCATGATTCATCTTCAGAACTGTTTTCTTCTTGTAAAACTAGAATTCTATACCCCAGAAATAACAAACTCCTCATTTCTCCTTCCCACCAGCATCAGGAAACCATAATTCTACCTTCTGTCTCTGATTTTGACTACTTTAAATACCTAATATAAGTAGAATTATACAGTATTTGTCTTTTTGTGACTGGCTTTATTCACTTAGCATAATATCCTCAAGATTCATCCACTTTGGTGCATAATGTCAGAATTTCCTTCCTTTTTAAGGTTGAATAATATTCCAGTGTTTTTATATCGAACATTTATTTTACTTGGCTAGCCATATGTAGAAAGCTGAAACTGGATCCCTTCCTTACACCTTATACAAAAATTAATTCAAGATGGATTAAAGACTTACATGTTAGACCAGAATACCTTGAGATTTCATAAAATCTTAGTATTTTCATTCCAATTTCTGCAAATGACATCATTGGGATTTTTAATAGGGATTGTATTGAATTTTAGAACATTTTGGGTAGCACTGACATCTTACAATATTGTCTTCTACTTCATGAATTTGAATGTCTTTCCACTATGTCTTCTTCAATTTGTTTCAGCAACGTTTTGTAATTTTTAGTGTATGAGTTTTCGAATTCCTTGCTTAATTCCTAAGTATTCTATTCTTTTTGATACTATTGTAAATGTCATTGCTTTCTTAATTTCTTTCATTGTTAGTGTATTAAAATGTAACTGATTATGTGTTAACTTTGTAGCCTGCTGCTTTGATGATTTTATTTTAAAAATCTATATTTTAAACATGACAACTAGTTTGATATATTTTCCTTGCAAGTACATAAGTGCTACCAAAATATAAAACACATAGTCCTTCATTGGTATTACAAGTAAAGACAGACATGAAATAACTGGGCAGGACACCAAAATAATCTGTTTATAATTGCATGGTAAAGACAAAATATTTACAGTGGATATTACAGACAAGACGACATTTGAGGTAGATGGGGGAGATAAGCTAAGTGAAATTCTTATAATTATAACTTAAATTTTATAGGGAAACATGTTATGACTTCCTATTAAATATTGATCTCTTTTGACCAATACCTCTATTTCTCTGAGGACAGAATAACAGGATACCGCAGGTCATACAGATAAATTGATATGATTTGTCTGTGTCCCCACCCAAATCTCCTATTGAACCATAGCTCCCATAATCACTATGTGTCACGAGAAGAACCCAGTGGAAGGTAATTGACTCATGGGGGTGGTTAGCTCCATGCTGTTCTCATGATAGCGAGTCAGTTCTCGTAAGATCTGGTGGTTTTATAAGGGGCTTTCCCCCGCCTTGCTCTGCACTTCTCCTTGATGCTGCTATGTGTTTGCTTCATCTTCTGCCATGAATGAAATTTTCCTGACGCGTCCCAGCCCTACAGAACTGTGAGTCAATTAAGCCTCTTTCCTTTATAAATTACCCAATCTTGGATATGTCTTTATTAGCAGCATGAGAACAGGCTAATACATAAAGTAAAACTTAATACAATTAATTTATGCAGAATGAGGAGTCTATAATCTAGAAGTTGGGAAAAGAATATATAGAATTATCTCTTCCGAAGATTTTTTTTAAATTTATTTTTTATTTATTTATTTATTTTTTTGGGACGGAGTCTCGCTCTCTCGCCCAGGCTGGAGTGCAGTGGCGCAATCTCGGCTCACTGCAAGCTCCGCCTCCCGGGTTCACGCCATTCTCCTGCCTCAGCCTCTCCGAGTAGCTGGGACTAGAGGCGCCCGCCACCACGCCCGGCTAATTTTTTGTACTTTTTACTAGAGACGGGGTTTCACCGTGGTCTCGATCTCCTGAGGCCTCGTGATCCACCCGCCTCGGCCTCCCAAAGTGCTGTGATTACAAGCGTGAGCCACCGCGCCCGGCCGATTTTTAAAATTAATATATACTTGTGTCTAAGATGTTTTAGATAAAGCCTTAAGTTCATTATAAATATAATTTATGCTTTTATAACATTGTGTTGATGATTCTTCAGCAGTGAAGTACTGCCAAGAATGACATTGATAAATGAAATATTAAACCATTTAATACATGCTTCACACTCTAGCTTACACATCCACAGGTTGGGTGTTGTAAATTTTAGGTAATGGCAGAAAGACCCATTTATCGAACTGTAAATTAAAGTTGCTTCATTATATACAATATTTGAAGTTCAAGTTGATATAATTTGCAGTGTTCTTTATCCTACTTTTTTTTTTTTTTTTTTTAGAATTTGCTCCATAATGATCATTATCCATTCTTATTTCAGGTACTTAAAGAAATATAATTTATTTCAAAAGATAATGAGCTATCATATATATGAGCATCTTTCTATTCTATATTATTTAGGAAATTGTAAAGATGAAGTTTAAAATTCTATTAGCAGTGTCCTGGAGCATAAAATTTCTAAATTGAAAAACAAAAGCCTTGCAAATATTTCCTACATTAATATTTCCTCTATACAAGTTATTTAATGATTATATATAGAAGAAGATATTTAATTATCCCTTAGAATAATTTGTTTCTACCTACGTTGCAATGTTTTGGCCTACTGTTTAGGTTTAGTAAATACAGGGAGAAAGATTACTGACTAAATTGTCCACAAAACAAATTATCTATTAATTATATCATATGCTGTTTCCTGTCTATATGAAGGTATCTTGACAAACCAAGTAAGAGCTGTATTTCATAGTACCTATAGATGTATTTAAATTGATAGTCTGCTCTACTAGCAGCAATTCATTTTAAAATCCATTATAAAAGAAAGCTCTGACCAGGAAAGCTGTCAGGAATATAGATAACTTAACTATGTAGGGGCAGAAAGCTCAGAACTCGAAGAGTCTGTGCTTTAGTTTCTATGTCAATGTCTTAGCTCAGACTGCTACAACAGAATACCACAGAATGGGTGGCTTAAAAAGTTGAAATGACTTTCTCACAGTTCTGGAGGCTAGAAAAGCCAAGACAAGAACCCTGGCAGATCAAGTATCTGGTGGGGACATTCCTCATTTTCAAATGGATGTCTTCTTGCTGTATCCTCACATGGCAGAGAAAAGAAAGAGAAAACTATCTTATTTCATCTAATAAGGGTGCTAATCCCATTCATGATAGCTCTACCTCACAGTCTAATTACCTCTCAAAAGCCCCACTTTCTAATACCATCACAGTGGTGGTTAGTATTTCAGTATGTGAATATTTCGGGGACACAAATTTCACTCCTTAACACTCAGATAGAGCTTAAAGTAATTAAAGAGCATATGCAGATTATAACAAAACAGAGCTGAGGCTGGCCAAGCACAAAAACTATAGGAATTTCTTCATACATGTGTTTACCTTTTTTAACATCACAGTCAAATAAGATTTTTGTTTTTCTGTTTTTGTTTGTTTGCATTTGCAAAACGAAATGAACCTTAAGTTTTAAAATGAGTAGGAATAATCTATTTCATTTTCTGTGCCCTCAGTAGACAGCTCAAAGATTGGACCTATGCTTGCAACATTTGCTGTGTGTAAACTCAGGAAAGTCTGGATTTTCATTACTTTATTAGTAAGAAATGTGCCTGCAGTCAACAGGATGGGCTGTTCAACAGTTGCCTTGATGGATCACTCATAATGATTACTTAGTGCTTGACAGTTACTAAATGTTACAGACAGTTACTAAATATATATATATATATAGTGATTTCTCAAATTTTTAATTATTATCAGGAATGAGGTTAACTGGATTAGAAATCACAATTTTTTTAGGCTATAGAGTGGTGTGCAGGCATTGTAAAAGTGACCAGAATTTTACTATCATGTTAAAAGCAAAAGTTCAGCTGGGTGCAGTGGCTAACATCTGTAATCCCAGCACTTTGGGAGGCCAGGGCAAGCAGATCACCTGAAGTCAGGAGTTCGAGACCAGCCTGGCCAACATGGTGAAACCTCGTCTTACAAAAATACAAAAAAATCAGCCGGGCATGATGGTGGATGCCTGTAATCCCAGCTACTCAGGAGGCTGAGGTGAGAGAGTTGCTTGAGCCCGGGAGTCGGAGGTTGGAGTGAGCTGAGATCACGCCATTGTACTCCAGCCTGGGCGACAGAGTGAGACTGGATAAATACCATGAAGTTACTTCAAATCTACTTCCCTTGGGCATTTTGAACTAAGCCATGTTACATTGTTAAGCTGCATCATGTCTGTGAGTCTAATGATCAAATTCAGAGGTAAGCAACGTTTTCTGTGAAAACCAAATCATGACTACCTTAGGCTTTGAAGGTCATAGAATCTCTGATTTTTGATATTTCTGTGGAGAGACAACCTCTTGGAGCTATTTAATCTGCTGTTTTTGCAGAAATCATCCAATGGACAAGGTCCAATTTTGAGTCACATGGGCTCAGAGGAGAACCCCTAGGTGGCTAATAAAGCAGTCTACATCAAGCTCTTCTGCTGCATACCGATGTGAGACAGTTGTTTCAAAGGAACAATAAGAAAAATTAAAAATCTATATAATCATTTCAGTTGTAAGCAATTAAATTAAATGTTCTTTTAGAACCTTATTTAAATTGAAAGAATGACATACACAAATTATGGCTATTCAGTATTGGGTATTTGGTGGATATTATTTCAGAAATGAATAATGTGAACACTTTACTTAAAAGTGGCTAATGATCTCCACAATTGTGGAAGTCAGTGTGGCGATTCCTCAGGGATCTAGAACTAGAAATACCATTTGACGCAGCCATCCCATTACTGGGTATATACCCAAAGGACTATAAATCATGCTGCTATAAAGACACATGCACACGTTTGTTTGTTGCGGCACTATTCAGAATAGCAAAGAGTTGGAACCAACCCAAATGTCCAACAACGATAGACTGGATTAAGAAAATCTGGCACATATACACCATGGAATACTATGCAGCCATAAAAAAGGATGAGTTCATGTCCTTTGTAGGGACATGGATGAAACTGGAAAACATCATTCTCAGTAAACTATCGCAAGGACAAAAAAACCAAACACCGCATGTTCTCACTCATAGGTGGGAATTGAACAATGAGAACTCATGGACACAGGAAGGGGAACATCACACTCCGGGGACTGTTGTGGGGTTGGGGGAGGAGGGAGGGACAGCATTAGGAGATATACCTAATGCTAAATGACGAGTTAATGGGTGCAGGAAATCCACATGGCACATGGATACATATGTAACAAACCTGCACATTGTGCACATGTACCCTAAAACCTAAAGTATAATAAAAAAACAACAATGACAAAAATAAAAAATAAAAAAATAGAAAAAAAACGGCTAATGATCACCACACTGTCTTCTACACTGGTTGAACTAATTTACACTCCCACCAACAGGGTAAAAGAGTTCCTATTTCTCCATATCCTCTCTACCATCTGTTGTTTCCTGACTTCCTCAAGGATCTAGAATCAGCAATACCATTTGACCCAGCAATCCCATTACTGGGTATATACCCAAAGAATTATAATCATTCTACCATAAAGATACATGCACATGTATGTTTATTGCAGCACTGTTCACAATAGCAAAGACTTGGAACCAACCCAAATGACCATCAATGGTAGACTGGATAAAGAAAACATGGCACATATACACCATGGAATACTATGCAGATATAAAAAAAGATGAGCTCAGGTCCTTTGCAAGGACATGGATGAAGCTGGAAACCATCATTCTCAACAAATTAACACAGGAACAGTAAACCAAACACTGCAAGTTCTCACTCATAAGTGGGAGTTGAACAATAAGAACACATGGACACAGGGAAGGGAACATCACACAATGGGGCCTGTCAGGGTATGGGAGACTAGGGGATGGATAGCATTAGGAGAAATACCTAATGTAGATGACGGGTTGATGGGTGCAGAAAACCACCATGGCACGTGTATACATATGTAACAAACCTGCAAGTTCTACACATGTATCCCAGAACTTAAAGTTTAATTAAAAAATAAAAATAAAAAACCACTAGAAAATGGCTAATGATAAAAGCTCAGATATTCTAATCTGTATATGCTCTAGAATTATGGAAAAGATATCTGCCACCATAAGCTTGATAGGTTCCCAATGCTTAAAGAGTTTTCTAATGAGGTCTGTGCTTTTATTAACAAATACGATTTTTGATATTATTTAAAGTGTATCAATATTTGGAAAAGCTGCATAACCCATTGAACAAGTATTTCCTTTTTTTTTTTTTTTTTTTTTTGAGACGGAGTCTCGCTCTGTCACCCAGGCTGGAGTGCAGTGGCGCAATCTTGGCTCACTGCAAGCTCCGCCTCCCGGGTTCACGCCATTCTCCTGCCTCAGCATCTCCGAGTAGCTGGGACTGCAGGCGCCCGCCACCACGCCTGGCTAATTTTTTTGTATTTTTAGTAGAGATGGGGTTTCACCGTGGTCTCAATCTCCTGACCTCGTGATCCGCCCGCCTTGGCCTCTCAAAGTGCTGGAATTACAAGCGTGAGCCACCACGCCCGGCCAAACAAGTATTTCCTAAATGACCAATGCATGTTACAAAATCATCATGGGTAAAATATCCATTCATTGTGTAAGATAGATTAAAATGAATTTTAGTACAAGACCCCAAAAAAGTAGAAAAAGTGTATCTATACAGTTCTGAATTCTGTATTGAAACTGCCTTTTAAGAACTACAATTTGTTCAAGTTTTGATGTCATACAAAAGAAGAATGTTCATAATTATCTGAGATGGCTATTAAAATGTTCCTCCCTTTTCTAATTACATGTCTGTGTGATAAAGGATTTTCACCACATATACCAACCGATATGACATGCCACAACTGATTGAATGAAGAAGCAGATAGAAGAATCTTGCTGTCCTCTATTAAGCCAGGTAAAACAGAGATTTCCAAAAATGTAAGAAATGACACTTCTTACTGATTTTTTGATTTTGGAAAATATATTTATTTAAAACATGTTTTATGTTAAAATGTAATGAATTTATTGTTAGTGTTAAATTAATAAATTATTTCTTTTAATATTTTTAGTTTTAATTTCTAAATTGGCAAATATTGATAGCTAAAATTCATGCACACATAAGCTCTTTAGGGTCCTTAATTTTTTTTAAGAGTTTAAATATTCTTAGACAAAAAGGTTTGGGAACCATTGCTTTACGTGTCCTCTATGTCACTGGATTTTTCCACTTTAGTATCAATATCTTAAATCCAAAGGGCAGATAATTAAGATAATAATAAACAAACTTGTGAGATACTGTTTTTTAATGTATATATGTGTAATTCATTTCAAAGGGAATGCAGTGATTTCTCAAATTGGACTTTGGTTTCCTTCAATAAGATATTAATAAACCTTTAACCAATGCTGATGTGAAAATCACCCAGATCCACTCTGCTCTTCTGCTATGAATGGCATATTGCCCTGATCCGTAACATCTTTATGTTTCAGGGTAATTATTACTGGTTCTTTGCATTTTAGTGTTTTATCAAGGTATTATCTTCAAATGTCACTTTCATGGAATGATGTGGTGGTCCACAAGCAGGGATCACAGGCTCTGCCAGTGGCTGTGATGTTACCTGCTGTGGTCTTTCTCTCTTGCTTTGGGTAAGAACTCTGCTTTGAACATGTTCTATGTGCTCACAGGCACCTTTTCTCTCAGCATTCTCCTGCCAAATGCAGCAAATAAAGGGGATTATAGATGGGAGGTCATGTGGTGCATCAGGGTGTTTATTTCCTTTCGTTGAGGAGATTTCTGTACATATTACAGTGAAATGAAGACAAATTTCTCACTGCATAATGAAGGCATGGATGAAACCTGGATGCTGTGAGTCATATATAATCCAAAATAACTAACAGAATCTCTGTTGAATCAGTTCATCCTGATTCCCGTATAGTTTATATGTGTAAAACAACTAACTCAATGTGACCATTTTAAAAGTACTTTTATGTTTTAAAATAAAAACTATGGTAAGCTGCAATTAAAAATTTATTAAAATATCATTGCATATGCTAAGAATAAAGCTATCTTTCCACTTCTCTAAAAGAGAAAGAGAGAGAGAGAGACTTTTTTCCTCTATCTTTCCTATGAGGAGGTCTGTCCTGGTCAAGCTGTGGCATATTGGTGACAAAAAGGATTAGTTTTTTTTTTTAATCAATAGATATTTGTTTTGCCTCAAATGTCATAAATCGTACATAATAGATATTTGACTATATGTAAAGATAACTTATTCATTTTCTAAGAGGCCTTGGTGTTTTATCATATGCATTTTTCCTTTGTTTCTCAGATCAAAACGATAGAGAAAATTACTTTTGGTAAGACTTAAGAATTATAAACTTGCAAGTCAAAAATAATACTGGCAAGCAAATTTTAGTACAACAATGCTGACATCCAGTGACTACTTAAGCTAATGCACAATGTGTAAATAGCATAGGACATGAGAGAGAGTGTTTATTTAAAAAGTTCCACTGAAAGTGAAATACTACTGTTATCTGCTTGGCTGATCAATGTATCTAGGTCAGAATCTAAAAAACCCCTTGGAGAGTCATTATTTGTAAAGTCTCTGGATTATCAAAGACTACTATTCAATACGTACCCACAAAATAATTTACATTAAAGTTAATGTGCCTATCAAATATGATGCACTTAAACTTTTCCTACTGTAAAAGTGTTACCAGTTGAGGGTGTTCAGGCTCTTGGCGTTTTGAACAAAGAATTGGACAAGACGCACAAAGCAAGGGAAGAATGAAACAACAAAAGCGGAGATTTACTGAAAATGAAAGGACACTCCACAGGGTGGCAGCAGGTCAAGCAAGCGGCTCAAGGGCCCAGTCACAGAATTTTCTGGGGTGTAAATATCCTCCAGAGACTCCCCATTGGTTATTTGGCATATGTCCTATGTAAATGAAGAGGCTACAAAGTTGCATAGTTATTTACTTGAGGTACACCCTATGCAAATGAACTGGATGTTTCCTGTCATAGCTGAAATAGAGTTACAAAGTTATTTACTTGGTCTTACAAAGTTGAGGTTTTTCTGTTTGATTTTGTTCTAGAAAGTTCTTAGGTTCCCTGCCCCCAGGCCCCATTCTCCTGCCTCAGAAGTAGAGTTAAAAAAATTTGTTCTGATTTTAAAGATGTATGACTTTACATTCAAACATTACTACAGATACATGCTTTAGCATTCAACTATCAATACTGATGGTCACATTTTTAGAGGGGTGTGTGTGTGTGTATGTATATGTATGTGCATATAGAGGTATATGCATTATTGGTGCTTGGGAAATGATACCCCAAAATATGGTCCCTTCACATGCTGAACTAAAGAAGCAGCTTCAAAGTCTTTTTGACCTTGCCCCCTGCCCTCTCTCAATCTTTGTTTCTCTCAAAGCACAGAATGAGACTCTTCTCTGAAGCTCCCTTATCAACCTAGAAACTGGACCTGCCAAAGAATACAGTTGCCTTCTATTCTTTCCCTGAAATGTCATTAACCAGAGGCGATTAAAATTCACACCACAGAGGAAGAGACTGAAAATTAAATACTACACGTACAGACCACACAATCTTTTTCCCATACTATAGTCTGTTCTCCACTCCTATTCAATTCCCAGAGAGAATCATTTACTAAATATTATCTAAGTATTGGGCCTCAAACATTCCCCCTGCACGTCATTTACTACCCTTCAGAATGGTCACAATTTCCCATCTTTCTTCCTTTATGAAGAAAGATATATAAACATCTGTACCTCATTGAATTATTTAGTAATCACTCTCCTGTGATTCTCCAATGCTTAGGTATGTTAAACCAATTTGTGTGCTTTTTTTACCTATGAATCTACCTGTTGTCAATTCATTTTCAGTGAGCCTTTGGGGGCAGAGGAAAAACTTTCCCTTGTCCTCTACAGTAAAATATGTTTAGAAAAACATCTGTGTATTTATTTTATTATTAACTTTTAAAAATAGAAATGAGTATTTAATTGTATCCAGTGCTTGATTCATTTATGAACATGATAATTGATGATAATATGTAGTTTCTTTCTTAGCATTGTTCTGCTGAATTGTATTATTAATAGATTTTCAACTATTCAGTCATACTTATATATATAGGTTAGTTTGCTTTCACTTAGCCCCAAAGAAGGCAAAAAATGAAAAAATCTGTATGATCTACAAAGGGTCGCAATTTCTTAGAAAGCAGCACAAGATATATTTGCAATGGTGGTAGCCTGGCCAATCTACAGGGAGGCTGATATGTACCGTATCCTGACAAGCTTTGTTTCTTGCTTAGGACATCTTTAGAGTCAAAGAATGCCAAGAAAAGCTCTCTGCTTTAGTAAATTACCATTTATTCTACACAATGGACGGTGGGAATGACCAGAGAAGGTTATCAAAACAAGCCTTGGGAAGGAGTTCATTATTCTAATGGAATATACTGCTGTTTTCATTTTCAATTCAGTTTTTGTATAGCCTAGATAATGCAAATTTTCAAGGCCTTTACAATATTGACCTTAAATTTTAGAATGCTCTACAAATATTTGACCCATTCATCAGATTTCTACTGTAATGAATATTCTTTCCTGGGAGTCTATAACAACTACACTTTTTTCCATCAAAAAGTGTGTAATCTGTATGTATTTCACAAGTCCTGTATTTTCTCAACCCTGCATTTAGAGTTGCCATTTATCAGTGTTTTGTTTTTTTCTAGCACTAGGTAAGATAAACAAAAGAAAATAACTGACTTTTTAGTGAGTATTAGTAATCTTAATTAATTGTGGATCGATAATGAACAAAATTATCCATCAAAAATATAATTTCAATTTTAAAGTTGTAAGATACTATCCAGCATTATTACCTTTGACAGATTTCTTGAATAATAAAAAGAGAGATACACTGAACTCTAGTCAGTTCTGTAAATATGTAAGTTAGGGTTGTAAAGTAATTGGTAAAAATTTGTAAATGAAAACGCAGCATTTTAGCAGTCCTTTTAGTTGTTTTATCCTTATAATGTATTTAAAGTTAAATCATCAAATTGACACACTACTTAATAGCATATTCTAAGGGACAGAGGGACTTTTTATAGGGGAAATGGAAATAACTCCTCAGTCAATAAAACAAAGCAAAATCTTTCTTATTACTTATAATAAAAAGTACATAAAGACTCATTCTATGCCATGATTATTCACCTCTTCTTCAGAGAGTTACAAAGAGTTCATAAAAATTAATTTTCACAAAAGTTAAGTCTTGGCAGTTAGGATAGGGAAGAATATAAGACTAAAACAGCAACATAATTGCCTTCACTTCAAACCATTGTTACTTCTAAGACTTGACTATGATGGCACCTAGTTCTCAGCAGCCTACACTGCACATGTGAATAAACCTAAGCATTGGGACTTCCCACTTCTCCATGATGGAATTATTTAAGTGCCCAGAATAATCTCTAAAACTAGGAAGTATTCAATAAACATTAATGACTAAAGACATCATGCTCTGTAGAACAATATTAAACAGAATGCCCTGCTATGTCACTGATTTAAGAGTGTTGTGTGTTCTGGATACCTTATGTGGATAGATGCCGTGATTTCCCGACTGAAATGACGGCATTCTAAAGTGAAATGTTATGTTTTCCAGCAATTTTTTTCTTCATAGCAAAAAAGCACATAGTATTTGTTCAACAATGATTAGGTGGATAATCAAGTGATTTTTCTGACAAGAAGAGTAAATTTTACATATTTTTTGCATGTGACTCTCCATGGAAATAATGTTATGAATAGTAATTCAAAATAGAGTGTTTATTTGAAATTTACTATGCAATTTCTATAGACGGCACTGTAGAAAATATCAATTTTATATAAGTTGAATGAATAGTTTTTTGTGCTTAATACACAGTGCTCTAATTTCCAATTAAAATTTCACTACACATTTAATTATATCACAGATCATTTTAATTAATTAGGACTAGTCATTTAAATGGATTACTTAGTTTTTATGGTATTTCCCCTAGAATTACCTATGATAAAGGCCAACTAAAGGGTCATTCTCTTTTCCTTTCCTGATAGGATTTGTCTCTAGTTATATATATTGAATCTTTGTTAATCTGAGCCAATTCTCTTTTTCAAGTATTAAATATTACAGAAAACATCTCTTACCTTCACAATGGAAAGTCCCCAAGACGCTGAGGGTCACTAGTGAAGTAATTTATGAAACAGACTAATCTTGCTCTGTGTCAGTATTAAGCTCTCCAATACTTTCAAGAATGCATTAGCATATAATTTAACGCAAGTTCTAGAGCCAAAAGAAACTACTAGAGTTTGACATGGCATTTTACTAAGATAAGTCCTTGTCTGCATTGCAAACAGATGAAGCTATGACTCTTTTGAGCTTAATTTGCATATCATCTAATATTTTCATGCTGAGAAAGCACAGGCATCATCCTGATTTAGAGGCAGTTAGCAATTTCTATATGTAAAGCCAGTGAAACAGGCAAATACTCATTTTTTTTCTTTAAAATGCAACTGGAGACTTAGGCTTGTACTCAGATTATTTGTTAAGAATAAAATAGCTATTTAAGTCTGCCAAAGCACAGACAAATAAAAATGTATTTCTTAAGTCTTGTTTAAAATAATATAATTAAATATTTTAGTGAATTTAGTACATGTTTCATTTCTTGTGTGACAATAGAAATAAATCAAGTTGAAAATTTTGTATTTGTTTAAATACCACAGATGTTTAATGAACAATTGCTACTTGGCCAAAACAAAGTTTTGATTTTGCCTATTTACATGACTGAGACATATTTCTGTACATGCAGAAAATATATCTGGTGTCAAAAACAACCTCAGAGAGTCAGACAACTTGAAATACAGAGCTTAGAAGCAGATGTGGTGTATTGGAAAGACTATGTAGCCATTTGAGTATTAAAAGGTATGATGATTGACCCTAAGAATAGCTATTATTTGCTATATAGTTTTTCATTCTCAAGTTATCTTTCCAAGAGCTTCTCATTATCAACTCACATTATCAACTCACATCATAGCAAACCACCTGATAAGGTTTGTTATCCCCAGTTTACAGATGAAGACTCTGTATGAGAGAGATGTTAAGAAACTTGCCCAGGGCCATGTAATTAGTAACTGCAGGACCCTGGATTCAAACCCTGGTGGTGTAGCTTAACTGTTTCACTTCAACACTTCTGCTACCAGTAGCAGAAACCATGCACTCCAGGTGTGGGCTACTTGCCTTTACCTTTGAAACAGTTACAACAATAATATATACCTGATAAGTTTTCTTAAGAATGAATAATGCTAGTGGTTATTCAAAACTTTTTATAAAGTATTCTGCAAATGTTTGCTCCTATCTTAATCTATATTCATATGCGTCACTCATGGGTACGTCAATGTGCTTATGTGCATGTTTGTCCCATTCCTTAGACTAGGGGTTGGCAAACTTAGTCTGTATAATTTATATATTGAGCCTCTGTGGACCATCAAGTCTCTGTCCCAACTACTCAACTCTAACACATAAGCAGTCATAAACATTATGTAAACAATCGTGTGGCTGTAATCCAGTAACCAATAAACCTTCTTGACAAAATCAGACAACAATAATTAGACCCACAGGCCATAGTCTACCAATTCCTGACTTTGATAGTATTATTGGTATAAACGTGATAGAGACACAAATGTTATATTTAAGTGCTATATTTACAGACTTTATCACCAATATGCAAGCCATGGATGCATGTTAAATGGAATCTTATCTATATTGTCTGCATTATATTATGTCTTTTAGGTAGAGACAGCTGCATTCTAGCCTAGTATCTTCCCAGAACTGTTTACTTATGGGATTCTGATTATGTGCTAACTATCTCAACAGTTCTAGTGACAAACACATTTTGTATTTCCCAAGTAGGCAAACAGGTTGACATCTGAATTAATAGTTAAATGAACAAAAGCTACTTTCACATATATTTCCTATGCAACTACTTGGAATTGTACATAAGACAAGTAGAAGATGGAGATTTTATATGCAATGTCAAGAACCACTTTAGAAAATGTGATTCTATGTAGAAGTGAATTTCTGGGGAAGTCTCTATTATATTTAACTGGCAGCTTGAGTGCTGAGCAGATGATACCAGTGCAGAAGGTGCTGCATAAATTTCTCATTAAAACAGAAACATGGACTTTTTATGTGAAAGCAATTTAATTCCCTATGCCTGTATCTGCAGTTTGTTTCCCAGTGAACATCAAGTTTGTAAAGAGAAACCATGTATGTGTTTTTACTGCTATAAATGAGAAACTAAAATGATATGTTTAGAAAAACACATAGGGAGCAAATATTGTATGTTTTTACATGTAGTTTAATGCTTCATAAAAACAAGCATTTGTTTCTCAACTCTATTTTTTCTACTTTGAAAACATAGATGTAATTTTTGCTTAGCAGTTATGTCGCAGTACCTTGGGTGACTTCACTTTCTATTAAGTTGATATAAATTAAAATTTTGGCTCTCCTTATTCTTAAATGTCTCTGCTTCCAATTTTACAAAATTCACAGTAGACTCATGCACCTTGCTGGCCTCCTGAAACAAAATTCTCACATACATACACAAATACAAACACACAAGCTCACTGAGAAACTGCATATCTGCAGCACTGCATGCTTTTCTGTGTCCTTGAAAAAAAAATGTACACCACTTCTCATGCAAAGGTAATTTCTCTTCCACGTCCTTTCTATCCCCTCAGTCTTCTCATGGCCTGATCACATTTTACTCTTTCACAATCCTCAGTCTCCCTTTCCTGAGCCTTTAGTCACCCTCTCTACGTACTCATTTTCCTCAGCCTGAGAAGCTCATAATTCTACTATGTCTTTCTACCTCAGGCATTGAAACTTCTCTAGCTGTTGTCTTAGTTATATGTTTTTTATTTCTATTGAACATCCTGAAAAACGAGGCTATAGTTACCATTTCCATTTTCTTACTACATTTTAAAAATTAATGTTCTGTCCCTACAAGTATCTTATAAATCTTATAAATCTGACCGTGGATCATTTTGACAGTCTCATGAAAGTTACGAGTTTTTGCCCAAAATAATGCATATATCTAGAGAATTCTTTACATCAGTTTAGGGTGATCAGACCTTTTGATAACCACAAGTGACACATTTATCTTAAGCTAAGTATCCCTACACTTCTTTCCCTAACCAACTCCCATAGGTTCTAGTACCACCTAAGTAGACATGAATCCTCAATCCATGAGTCTTTTCCCTGTCTCCTTCAAGACCTCCAGATCTTCTACTGAACATCTCTATTTGCATGTTGCATATTCAATGTGTCCAAATGGCCCATCATATCCCTCCAAAACTATCTCCTCTCTTATTTCCTATTTGATGAAATGTAATATTATAGCTAAAAACCTTGAGGATTACCATGACACTTTTACTCTCTATATATGATCTGTGAGAAAGTCATTTTTTACTGTACTCCTAAATGTCTCAGCTTTTCTTCATAGTCTTTTTATCTATGGATAGTTTTCTGATGTATCATTTTCACCCATACAATCACAGGTCTTATAACTGGCCATCATTATTACCTCCTACCACCTCCATTCTAAAGTCAGTCTCAACTATAATATCCTTCAAGGGGATTCTATACACTAAAAGCAATACATCACCATAACTTAGGTAAAAGTAATCAAACTCTTGCCTATATTTCCAACTTCATGCCCTGTCAGTGCATTATACTTAGCCTGCCTTCCAGTCATAGTGAACTATGTGTCATTCCCCAAAGATAAAATGAATTGGCTTTGCACACCTGGTTGACTCTGGTCAGAATTTTCTCCTTTCCCCTGACCAAAAAACTCCTAGTAAACTCTTAGGATTCAAGTCAAGGACCAAAGACTCAGGGAAATCTGATCCAAAGTACCTTTCTGCATGCCCATAAGACCTATAGTGAAGAAGCAGGACGATCCAAAGAAAGAAAATCAAATACTTCAGTATTTTACTAAAGGTGAGATTGTTTGAGCTACTTTTAATTTTTTACGTAATTTTGAAGACCAATTTTTATATTCCTCTAGTTTTTAACTATTTTTACTATTCTTACACCAATGTCTCAAATACATTATGTTCTCTAGTTGTACAGATATACATTTCAATAACTGTGAAATAATGACTCCATCTCCAACCTCTGCAGGTATCCACATCTTAATCCCAAGAACCTATGATTATGACAGATTATATGACAAAGGGAAATTAAGTTTGTAGATGGAATTAAGCTTGCTAATCAACTGACCTAAATTAGGGGGCTTATCCTGTATTATCTGTGTGGGCCTGATCTAATTATAAGGATCCTTACAAGTGAAGAGATGTTCCAAGAGTGAATAGTCAGAAGGGATGTAACTTTACTTGTTTGGAAGAGGTGTGGGGAGAGGGCACAATAGGACAAGGAATATGGTAAGCCACTAGAAGATGAAAGGGGCAAAGAAACCAATTCCCTCTTCGAACCTCTGGAAAGAAATACAGCCCTTAATTTTAGCCTGGTGAGACCTGTATTAGACTTACTACATTAGAGAAACGTAAGATAATACATTTGTGTTGTTTAAGCCACTAAGTTTGCTGTAATTTGTCACAGCAGTAATAATGACTATAACAACTTTCACCACACTGATATTTCTACGATTGGACATATATAACTGTGCAAAATATACTATTAGAAAAATTAGGAAAAACATTGTAAGCAAATTAAACTTTGAAAATCCAGTAAAGAGCAATAAAAAATACTCAGAAATCTTAGTTTTTAATTAAATTGCATGGTTTTATAATGTATCTCTAAAGACAAAATAAAAACCAGTAAATTAAAACTTCAGAAAAATCTTCTAGCAGCTAAAAGTGTTTCATCTGACACATTTTCTCTAAATTTTATGAACAGTTAAAAAGAAATATTTTTGGAAAATTGATATATTAGGTAAAATGGAAATAGATAAAATTTACTTTTCAAAGCATTTTCATTTAGGTATTTTTAAAATCTGTCTATTTTGTTCTGCCTTTTTATCCTGCTTTTGAATTTGACAATTGTCCTATGGGAAACAGTACAAATTTAAGGCCCCTAGTTCTGCCAAAAAATCTGTTAGTTTCTCTGAGCCCTAATCCTGAACACTTCAAGAATGAGGTATATCCTTCTTCTGTCAAATACCATTGGGAAAATGTGGCTGCAGAAGTCATTTTATTTCTTTTAGTTTATTCACTCTGAAGTCTTAAACCTCTGCTTTCCCAGCATGTCTCTGAAGCTTCAAATACATTAATAAATTATTTCTGGTTTTTGTTTCTTTCTTTCTTTCCTGCTTCTCCTGTTAGTCTGATAGGAACACTTGTCTCCAGTTATTTGACCCTATCTATAAGTGGAAACACCTCTGACTTTAAAATGTTTTAAAATTTAATGATGAAAGTTTTCTTTTGTCATTTTCTAATAGTAACACTGGTAGACTTTGGGGATAAAGACTTGGAATAAGGGAAGGTAAAGGTGATTGGATTCTACTTATGATACTGTGAAAAGTTTCCATATTTGATATTACAATACAGTTGTATTTTAAAAGGAGCATTTTGGATAGGACACCTGCCATTTTGAAAATATTTGAGAGTAATGATAAAAAGATATAATGGGCCTATTTTTCAACCAACCTTTCTTTTCTGGTTTCAATTAGTTTTTGCCTAATCCAATTTTTCCTGGCAGTTTTCCTTTTCACTGGCAGTTTTAATGGCCAGTTACATTTCATTTTATTTAGAAGAGAAATGAGTATATCTTCTGGTTGGAGGCAGCAGGAATACAAGAAATTAGTTTATGAGGTTTGTATTAATAAAGAAGTTTAAAAATATAGAAATTAATTCATAAGCTATACACAATAGTGCTTATAAAAAATTAGAAAAAGCACATAGTAAAGTACATAATACGAAATAAGCATTTATCGCCCCAATCACTTTTTACCCTCTCCTAAGTAAAAGAAAACATCTATTTTTATTTCTAATTTTATGCAAAGGGAAAAAATTGCATACATATAATTATTTAATAAAACAATTTGGAGATTTATTTATAAAGCATACAGTTTTTAGTATCTTTCACATTCCTCAAATTGAATTCCAATTTCATCATCTGACATTTTATGACTCAGCAAATTTCTTAACCTCTCTCTGTCTCAGTTTGTTCGTATTTAAACAGAGGAAGTAGCTGTACCTACCTCATGGTATCTTGGCAAGAATTAAATAAGTTACTATGTGTAAAAGTGCCTGTAGTTACATACCTGGTAGATTTTAAGTATTATATAAATATTCATTCTTATTATTGTTCTGCTTTTGATTATTATGTTTCAGGTAATGTTTTAGACAGTAAGAGCTTATCAGTGAACAAGGTTGAAAAATACTTTGATCAAATAAAGCCTACATTCACATGGAAGGATGGGCAGATAATAAGCAAGGAAACTAATAATCAAACAACAAGAATATTATCTACAAGTACTTCAGATAATGTGAAGTTTGGTGTAATAGACTAGGTTAAGGCTAGGTCTGAAGGGATGGAGGGGTTAAGCAAGCCAATTCTGGTAGAATATTTAAGGAAGACTTCTTTAAGACAGTGTTAGCTAAGCTGGGGTATAAGAAGTGCTAGCCTCCTGAGGATTAAAGGAAATACATTTCAGGTAGAGAAAAGAGTAAGCAAAACAGTCTCCGGTGTGAGAATGAGTTTGATGTTTCCTGTAATAGAAAAGTTTCATGTAACAGGTAGATAAAAAGCAGTGAGCCTGGGAGAGTGGAATAAGAGAAGGGATATATAAAATACAGGGAGAATGCCTGTTACTGTCCATAACAATGCAGCAACTGGTACCAGAATTGCCCTCCTACTGTACACAGCTATACACTGGACAAACTCTATACAGTAAATACATCCAGTTGTTGGGAAGCAGGCTGTGTCCTGCGCTCACCTAGGATGCCAGGCTGGGGCTCTTTTCTCCAGTGCAGTGAGGGAGGTGGGGCCCATGCAGGCTGGCCATCTTGCAGAGCTGAGAAAGCAGAGATCATACAACAGGACTGCTGAAGGGGCTGAAGAGCATGAGAGACAAGAAGAGATACCTGCACAGTGGGTGAGGAAAGGTGGAGGGGTGACCTAGGAATCTTCATGTGGAATTCAGTGACAGATTTATGGCAGAGGGCTGAGCTTTGTATACACTGGATAAGACTCCACGGGCCTTGCAGAGAGAAGATGCTAAGGAGCTGAGAGCAGAGGTCATGTAACTTCTAGCCAATCAGGTGGAGGAATCTTGCTGAGCCTCTTCAGTATTCAGATACAACAATAAAAGAGCCAGACATTGATGGTGGGGAAAATATTATTCCTTAGAACACGATTTGGAAAATATTTTCTGTAAAGGGCCAGATAACAAATAGTTTTACCTGTGTCTGTCACATATTCATCTTTTTTTTACAAGCCTTTATAAATATAAAAAATATTCTTAGCTCTGAGCTATGCAAAAATGGGCACTGAATTTTGCCATCTGGCCATAGTTGGCCCCCCTGTGCTGTAGTGTAATTAAAATAGGTCTATCCTTACAAAGAGTAAAACTGCTTGAATAAGTATAAAGATCCCAAAATAACTTATCAACTTAAAAAAATCAACATTTTTAAAGTAAGAAAATACATTTTGTAACTCACTATGATGTATTATCAACCATGTGGAGCATAAACATAAAAACTTGAGTAAAAGCAGCAAAATGTGACCAATAGTAAAAAAAAAGAGAAGGAACCAATAGAAACAGATGTCAAAATTACCCAGATGTTGAAATTAGCAGAAGGAATTTAAACATATATTATAAATATGTTCAAGGACGTAAGAAAAAGGGTGGTCATATTGAGTGAACATATGGGGAATCTCAGCAGAGAAATGAAAACTATTTTAAATGTACTAAATTGAAATTTGAGAACTGAAATATAAAATATGGGAAATGAAAAACTCACTGGATGAACTTAACATGGAATTGGAGACACTAGAGTAAAGGGTCAGTGGTCTATAAAACAAATCAACGAAAGCTATATAATACGAATAGCATAAAAAATAAACTGAAAAACAAATAAACAGAGCCACCATGACAGTTGGGACAGTTGGACATTATCAGACAGTACAGTTACATGAAATTGGAGTCTCAGAAAAAGAGGAATACATATTAGAGCAGAAAAAAATATTCAAGAAACTTACGAATAAAAAAATTCTGAAATATGGTAAAAATTATTTACAACCTAGAGATTCATGAACCTTAGTGCACCTGCAGCACGATGAATACAAAGAAAAGCATGCATAAGAATATCAGAATTATGGTGCTGAAAAGCAAAGTTAAAGAAAAACTCAAAAATCAGAGAAGAATACTTTAAAGAGGAAAGCTACGATGCAAATGCTAGCTGATTTATTTTCAAAGACAGCGAAGGCCAAAATACAAGAGAAGAAATCTTCAAAAAGCCAAAGAAAGAAATAAAAATACCTATCAATCCTAAGTTATATATCTAGAGATGCTATCTTTACAAATGTATTAAAATAATTTTTTAAATGGTGATAAATGGAAGCTAAAGGAATTCAATGTCAAAATGTCCAAACTAGAAAATCCTAAAGGACATTCTCTAGGATAAAAGCAAATGGAAAGTAGAATCTACACAGAGAAATAAAGAGCAGTGAGTATGGAAAATATATCCTCAAATATATCTGTGTATTTTTTTCCTTTTGATATCTTTCAAAAAAGAGATTAACCCCTTAAACCCAGCTGGGTTAGAGTAAGTCCAATGAAAACCTTTCCTTCCCAATGATCAAAATTAAAACATCTGCACAAAATACAAGGAGAACCATCTGAGGCCTCTGAAAAGTAAATAATAAGCAGATGCATTCAGAAGGGAAGTGAATACATGAAGAAATGGATAACAGGGGTGAGTTATCCATTTAGTTTTATTTATTCAATATTCTATTGTGGCTTTGAGCTGAGGGCAGGCACCTCAGAGAGCTGTGATGAAAGAATGATCAGATGAAACTTCAAGAGGAATCACCTTTCTTTGGCCAGAGGAATCTGGAAAAGAAATTTATTAAGTAGAAAAGGTAATGAGGGAGTGTCTCTTTTTTTAAATTGATTTTTACTTTTTTCCTCTAGCTTTGACTTAAAGTCAGCCCTTCTCTCAAAATCCTTCAATCAATAGTCTAACTTTAAGCTTTAAGAAAAGGAAACATAGAAGTGTAAATTCAACTCAAATAAAGTAGATAGAAGAAATAATAAATAGATCAATAGAATTAAAAACAAAAATAATAGAGAAAATAAATTAAAAGTTGTTTTTCTTAGTAAAAGGATGAGAAAAATAAGGTAGAAGACACAAATTATGAGCATAAAGAATGAAGGATACCTTACATATGTTGAGGTATAAGAAAATATTACAACTTATATCTGCTTATGACAACTTAGAGGAAATAGGTCAATTCCTTAAAAGATAAACTGCCGAAACTTACTCAACAAGAAAATAAGTGGAATATTCCAAATCTGTTAAGTAAATTAAAATTGAAACTTAAAATCTTTCAATAAAGTAAAACCCCAGACCTAGATGTATTTATTCACAAATCCCACCACTCATTTAAGGGATAAGTAATAAATATTCTACAAAATAGGAGTCGAGGGATCAATTTCCTGTGTGTTTTATGAGACCAGCATGAACCCCAAATATCTGAGACAGGTCTCAGTTGATTTAGACCGTTTATTTTGTGAAGGGTGAGGACGTTTGCCAGTGACACAGCCTTAGGAGGTCCTGAAAACATGTACCCAACGTGTTAAGAGCACAGTTTAGTTTTATACATTTTAGGGAGACATGAGACATCAATCAACATATGTAAGATTAACATTGGTTCAGTCCAGAAAGACAGGACAACTCGAAGCAAAGGCAGGGCAACTTGAAGCAGGGAGGGGGCTTCCAGGTCATAGGTAGATAAGAGACAAATGGTTGCATTCTTTGGAGTTTCTGATTAGTCTCTCCAACGGAGGCAATCAGATACGCATTCATCTCAGTGAGCAGAGGGGTAACTTTAAACAGAAAGGGATGCAGGTTTTCCCTAAGCAGTTCCCAGTTTGACTTTTTTCTTTAGCTTAGTGATTTGGGGACCTCAAGATTTATTTTCCTTTCACGTTTCCCCTGTATTCTTTTATAAAATCTTTTGGAGGAAGCATTTTAGAAGAAAATGAGTCTCTGATCTCATGTTTCATCTGATCTCTCATGGCTAGGATGGTTTATTACTAGGCAGGTAGGTCCTGAGTTTTTAGGACAGCTCATTTTAGCAGGTTGTTAAGTCTTATGTCCTATGAAGAGAAGGAGGAAGGGAGAAAAAGACAACAAACAAAAGAATAATCCTCAAAAACCAGTAAAGGCCACATTACTCTGAAGTTCATACATCAGTAGGCGGGTATGAAAGTGGCTTATGCATGTAAATAGGTTGTTGTTATTTTCTTCTAAAGTTTAAGTTTTCTAGCTTCAGTTCACAGGGCTTTAAGAATTTACTTTTAATGATGAAAAATGCAATTACTTTTGAACCAACCTAATAACTAAAAGGTGTATTATAGCTTTTGAAACATAAAACTTAATACTTCTCTCTCCAGTTTCCCATTTTTACTAAAGACAAATCATGGTAGGACTGATTTGCTTTATCATACTAGGCCTGATTATTTGTATATGTAGAAGGAAGTATAATTATTTTTTACATAGGCTTTTAAATTAGCTTTGATGTAATTTTGTTCCTTAGAAGGAATCTCAGATAAGACTTTTAAAAATCTGGGCTCAGCCATGGATTTGTACCATCAAATAACTATGAGTTGGGTAAATTCTTCTCCTCTTGAGGTCCCAAGATAAACTTGGGCCTACTGGGCCTGTCAGAAAGTGACATTCTTTACTTAACACAAGTCAGGAATCCTGTACAGGGACTGTGTAGACAAGGTATGAGGATGGTTATCCCAAGGGGCTTTTATTGGCTCCATAAGTCAAGTTTGATTATTTAAAGGAAAGCACACAATTCAAGTGAAAGTATTGGTAAAATAATCAGTTTCTCCAATTGTGTCCTGTTACAAATAAAAACAGATTCTTATTGTACTTATGCAAACAACTGTGTTGCCATAAGTCACAAATAGTTACCAAATTCTGGAGAAATCAGTTAGAGAGAAACAGATGTGCTCCAAATTTTGTTCATAGGAGTATACTAACTTGTTAATACCTGTCAATAGCTCAAAAGAAAAGTTTTCTTGACTGAAAAACAAAACAAAACAAAGGATCAGCAATGTTTTAAGCTAAAAGTCAAAAAGATTACTTCAGTCTTCTATTAGTTCAGTCCATGCAGTTAATTCCTGTTCTGCTTGATATTCATGAACATTTCAGCTCTCCATGAGTCCTGAAAGTTTTTCCCCTATTCTGATTTCACAATATCCAAAGTTATCAGAAATCTGCATTCAAGAGCACCTGTTAGAGTTTTATAGTGGATTATAAAACCACCTTTTAAAGAGGACCAAAACAAGACAACAATTGTCCATGGATGACAAGAAGTTTTAGGGCAGCCATAGTCAAAGACACAATTAACAAGGAAATTTTTTTACCTCTATAGCAAGATAATTTAACATAATAATTATAAATTATAATTATTATTGATAAGTCATATCAGATTATATGAATTTCCCATGATTTTGGAACACATACAAATACAGCCCAAAGAAAACTAAACACCATTTCATATTTGACAATGTGTCCTGTATAGTTTTTATACCAAATAAGCCAAATTATGTTATTTTTTGGACTTTAGGGAAACCAACATCTTAAAGGATTAATTAGATCAGAAAAATACATACTTTGTAATTTGACTTTTGAAAGTTTGTCAAATATTAAAGGTTTAAAACACTTGATATCACAGTTCACTATAAAATAAATCATTCATTTGACCAAAGTAATAAGTCACGGATTTCAAAAAAAAGACAAAAGTCTTCATTCTTTGAGAGACGAGAATGTGAACTAGAATGTGAACTGCCTGTGAACTAGATGACCAAAGCCACAAGATTAGAAGTTATGATAATCTTACTAGATTCAAGATGTAGCTATTTACATTAAACGAATATCAATGTCTTATTTATTAAAGATTATCCAAGCAAAAATCATTCTTCTTTGGGGTGGGTTTATATTTATGTAACTCCTATGCCAAATGTTGATACCTTATAATATTTAGCAGGGATAAGTATGAAATTTCATGATTAATAAATGCAAATAAAAACGTATGCTGGCAATTCTTACAACATTTCTAATATTATGTTACCAATAATTTTAAAGCTGGCTTATTTATTAAAGACTTTACTTAAGTTACATAAACTTGAAAAAATATTTGACAAGTCATTTCTTTTTTCTTGATAAAGCATTTGATTCAAGTGCTTTTGTTTTCTTGAGCCAATTAATTAGAACTCTTTTACATATTTTCAGTAAGGAAACATTGTGTACACAGCACATAAATACATAGACATATTAGGCATGCCAATAGAAGTATATCATATAGGTTCATAGAAGCCTTTATTTTTTCTATGTTAGATTTTCAAATTCTTGATAACCTGTTTCACTACCCTAGTCAGTTGTCAGCTAAATAGCCTTAAATTTGTATATTAAAGTAAATAACTCAGGTGAAAATCAAATAGCAAAATTTGGTATGGAGAGCAAAAGTCTGGTGTGCTGGAGAGAAATTAAAATGGATTTAATTGCCAATTAAACATGAAATTATAGAGATTATAAAGACCTTTTAAATACATACACACACACATATACATACACACAAAGATCCTATAGATTTTACTTAAGAACCTTAAACATGAGATAAATACAAATTCAGCAGCTTGCAAATAAAAACCTTTTGAACTCAGTGTTTTTTATCTTAATAAAAAAATAGTAACAGCAGATTTAAAGCAAGCAGAAAAAAATAGAGAAAAAGAGAACTTAGGAACACTATAGTTTGCAGGATGGCTTAGGCCCTTTTTTCTCTTAATGTAAATGTGCATAAAGACCATATTACTTCCATTTTACATAAACTCTGGCAAGTAGAGGTGTCATAAAGCCTATGAAGTGCTTGAAAGGAGGTCATTCTCCTTGTTTACTCTTCATTCTTATTTGTTTCCCACTTTTTTTCTTAAAAGGAGGAACTGAGCTGTGGCCTAGGGTTTTTGTGTGGTGGATTGTTGGGTGCTGCTTGTGGGCAGGAGTCCACAGTTTGTCACCACTGAGTTGTTTCCACCCTCTTATGTGTCTCAGTTTCTCTGTCCAGAGGTCTTTGACCTCTGAGAGGGCTCATAACATCAGATGATTAGCCCTTATATGAATTTCCTGGATGAGCCTTTTTAAAAAAATATTTTTGTTGGGGATTTCTCAGTAGGGTTGCTGCAAGTCATAGGGAATCAACCCCCCACACACTCCCACAAGCCCCCTGGTCACTCAGGGGTGCCTTTCAGCTAGGAGAAGCACAATGCCCTTTCTCTTTGGAGCTGAGAAAATTCAATCACTCATTTACTTATGAAAACAACAGTTCAGTTCCTCAAACAAATGAATACAGACAAGCCAAATCAGGATTAATTTTGGGAAAAAGAGCAGTAGAGAAGACCCTTTAGAATGCATCTCTGAACTAGAATTAGGAGCCTTAAACAGGAAATTCCTAGGAGGAAAACAAAACAGCCAAGTAAACTTCCTGTAAACTGTACTCCTGTAAACCATGCTCAGCCACACCTAACTTTGTAGCTCTCATCCGCCATTACACACACCAAGGTCAAATCCTCTCACAGTACAAGGTGATCTTTGTTACCCTCAAAACCTAACTTTGTAGCTCTCATCCGCCATTACACACACCAAGGTCAAATCCTCTCACAGTACAAGGTGATCTCTGCTACCCTCAAAACCAAAGGGGTCAGGTCATGCAATAAAGAAAACAGAGCTTTAGACCTAAGAAGAATCTGCCTATGATTCTTGAAACTCCACAAAGAAAACAGAACACCTCAAAAGGGGTGAGTGGTGCCTTTGTTCTGAATTCTTTAAAGGGGTTCAAGTCATTAGAACCCTTCTCTAGGTTTTTTTGGTACTGCAGATGGCAAAGGGGGAAGAAGGTATAGAGCAGAAAAAAAGTAAACAAAAGAACATTTTTTTTTAAGACAGAAAACACAGAAACCAAGCACAAGGTTTGTTTTTCCTTTTTTCCTCTTTTGCAGCTGTGAGAAGCTTTAGCCTAATTAGAGAACCTTCATTATCCATAGTTTGGAATTCTCACTTGGATTTGACCAAATCAAGTAGAACTAGAAAAGAAGACTGGAACAGACAACAAAAACAAATTCCAACAATGTGATCACTGAGCACTCTAAAGGTAAGGAGAAATAAAAATCAGCTGGTTGTTAAACTTTAGCCACGACCAAACCCCAATTCAACTATTTACTTAGGAATCGGTCTCAGGCTGAAGGCTGCTCTCTACCATCCTAGAGGCTGGAAAAAACTCAAACTCATCTTCCCTGCTGGGAGCAAGCTCAAACTTCATAAAGGAGTTACCTGCCTTCCATCTATGTGGAAGCAGGAAATCTCGCCTTCCTTGTTGGAAGCAAGTAAAACTCCAAAAAAAAAAAAAAAAGCAAGGTGACAGCAAAATAAACTTTAAATCTCGACTAAATTTTGGGAGATCAGGATTTTCTGGAGGGGATGCTCCCAGACCTCAGCAAACTTTCCTATTGGTTTGAGCCATAAAATCTACTTCATGCTGCTACCAAGCACCGATAGGAGATTTTTGAAAGGTCAGGGGCACCTCCACTCAGAATCCCTCCATGGTTACCAAAATGTGAACCCTGAAAATGTGAACCCTGAATATCTGAGACAGATCTCTGGTAACTTAGAAAGCTTATTTTGCCAAGGTTGAGGATGCGTGCCTGTGAAAGCCTCGGGATGTCCTGATGACATGTGACCAAGGTGGTCAGAGCACAGTTGGTTTTATACACTTTAGGAAGACATGAGACATTAATCAACATATGTGAGATGAACACTGGTTAGGTCTGGAAAGTCAGGAAAACTTCAAGGAGAGGTGGGGCATCTTGAAGCAGGGAGGGGCTTGCAGGTTATAGGTAGGTAAGAGACAAATTGTTGCATTCTTTTGAGTTTCTGATTAGCCTCTCCAAGGGAAGCAATCAGATATGCATTTATCTCCGTGAGCAGAGGGGGGACTTTAAATAGAATTGGAAGCAGTTTTGCCCTAAGCCATTCCCAGTTTAACTTTTCCCTTCAGCTTAGTGATTTTGGGGCCCCAAGATTTATTTTCCTTTCACATCAGCATTATCCTAATAGTAAACCAGTCAAGCACATGACAAGAAAACTACTGATAGGTATGTCTATGAGCAAACAAATAACTACTTTCACAAAATATTAGTGAAGAGTTAAGAAGAAATTACATTGGCAGATAGGGTATGAGAGTCCTTGGTAAGGTTTTCCTTTTAATAAAAAGCAGCTCAAAAATCTTTTTTTTTTTTTCCTATCGAAGAGCAGCCTGTAAAATCAAGCTGTAGACATAGACAAGAATAGCTGGAAGCTTGCATGGGTAATGCCAGCAGCCACGCCAATAGGAAAAGGCTACCTGGGTCTAGGCATGTTCAAAATGGTGGCTCCATCTTCCCTTCTCCTTGTCAACCACATGTACAGTAAGGAGCAGACAACAAAGCATCAGCCAAGTGAAAAACCCATTTGCATAATAAGGTTAGGGTGGGGTGGCAAGCTTCCCGCACACTATATAAAGGTCACACCTGGTCCAACCAATCTGTGGGCCCTAAGTAAATCAGACACTGCCTCCTCAAGCCTGACTATAAAATCTGGTGCACTTTGCTTTGGGCTAGACTTTCCTTTTGGAACCCCTTCTCTCTTGGAAAGGAAAGAGATGTCCTCTTTTCTCTTTCTTTTGCCTATTACACCTCTGCTCCTAAACTCACTCCCTGTGTGTGTCCTTGTCCTTTAATCTTCTTGGCTTAAGATGATGAACCCCAGGTATTTACTCCGGACAACAAGACCACTTCATTAGTAAAACAACTACAGCAATATGTAAAAGAATCATACACCATGACAAAGTAAGGTTTATCTCAGAAATATAAGGCTGGTTTAATATTCAATAATCTATCACCATAAATTATCTTATTAAAAGGCTAAAGTAGAAGACCAAAACGTTCATCTCAATAGATGAAGAAAACTATTTTATTTAAGATACATTCAAAGCAAAATTTTTCAATGAACTAGAAACTAAATTCCCTCAACTAGGAATTGAATGCTCTCAAATTGATAAAGTGTGTCTATAAAATAAACTTGTAGCTCATCTTGAAGATAAAAGAATGAAATACTTTCTCCCTGAGTTCAGAAATAAGAATGCCCTCTCTTTATTTGTATTCAACCTCGTATGGAAGTTTTAGCAAGTAGATTAAGGCACAAAAAAGAAATAAAAGCATCAAGATTGAAAAGGAAAGGATATAATTGGCTCTACAAAGATATTATTGTCTACATGGAGAAATTTATAAAAATAACTACTAGATTAGATTAATTTTGTAGGATACAAATTGTGTAGAATACAAGGCTAATATTACAAAATCCTTTGTATTTTTATATCCTTGTGCTGGACAACTGGAAATGTAAATGTAAATGTGTGTGGGTATATGCATACATACGCATGGGGTAGAAAGAAGATGATCCATTTCCTCATTATAAAGACTATGGCCAACACCCCTATAACAAAAGACAGGTTAAAAAGAGAAACGCATAACAAATTTACTAATATGCATAACCACAGGAGCCATACAAGAAATATGAAAACTCAAAAAGAGCCAGATGGTTGATACTTAGTTACCACTTCACTGGGAAGAAGAAAGTGGGGAGGGGGTGCTATAAATCAATGAGCCTGAATACCAGACAGTGGTTTGCAAATGATCCCTTTTGGACAATGAATGGCTTGCAAGGACAGAAAATAGCTTGTGGACAAATTATAGGTGAGAGACAGGTACACTGAGAACAGAGGTTGTCTTATTATGTACATACAGTCTTCCAGGTAATCTCTCATGCTCAGAAGACTAGAAGAGAAGTCTGTCTGGGTATGGTGTCCTGGGCATAGAGACTTTTAGTCTTTTGTCCTATGGTAAATCTTTCCTGGTTATTTAATGAGATTTCTAGGGAGGGAGTTATAAGACAATTGTATTTCTTTTAGGAATTTTCTCAGTCAAATAAGAAAACTTCCAGAAGCAGCCACTCCCAATGCTTTGGCAAACAAGAGGAACAGAAAGACAAGGAGCTGGGGGAAGGTTGGAGAGAGACTTTGAGGCTTCTTCTTTAGTTCAGCCTGTCAGAGCACCATATTTTGAGATATTATTGTCTGAGTCCCAACTGTCTGTCTATCTATCTACATACATACACACATATACATATATGTATTTAATTATCTAATGTAATAATTATTATAATTATAATTTAACCCACCAAACACAAAATACTTATGTGAAAATATAACAAATCTGTGTAGGATCTGTAGGCTGAAAACTACAAACTACGATGAGAAAAAGCAAGGAATGACCAAATAAGAAAAGAGATATCCTGGATCAGAAGAATCAACCAAATCCCAATCAAAATTGTAGCAGAATATCATGTAGCTATTAATAAGCTTATTCTAAGATTAATGTAACAAAGGGAATAGAATAGCTAAAATAAATTGAAAAGGAGAATAAAGCTGAAGGATTTATATTACTCTATTTTAATACTTAATAAAAAATTACAACAATCAAGACAAGATAACATTGGGGAAAGAAAAGATATATTGGTCAATGGTATAGAATACAGCCCAGAAATAGGTTCATGCTTATATTGTCAAATGAATTTTGACAAAGTTGCAAAGTTAAATCAATGGAGACAGGATAGTCTTTTCAACAAATGTTGCTGAAAAAATAGGGCATCCATATCATAAAAATGAACCTCATTTCATAATTCACACTGCATCTCAAACTTAACTCAAAATGAGTTAAGTGTAAATCCTAAATATAAGTTGTAAAGTTATAAAACTTCTAGAAGGAAATACAGGATAAAATCTTTGTAAACTGGAATTAGAGTTAGGCAATGACTGAATCACAATCTATTAAAAGCTGATAAATCAAAAGTTGATAAATATTTTTGTTCTGTCACAAGCCATAAAACAGGAGAAGATATTTGCAAACATTTACCTGCTAGGTAACTCTTATCCAGAAAATTAGAATATTGAAAACTTCATGTTAATAAAATATCTCTATTAAAAAATAGAAAAAACAGTTGAGCAGATATTTCACCAAAAAGCTATTCTGATGACAAGTAAGATTTTCATTATGAATATAAATAGCATAAAATCAAACCTAACAATATCAAGTGCTGGCAAGGCTGTAGAGCAAACGTAACTATTATTAATTGCTGTTGGGTAAACAACATCTTATCGCCACTTTGAAAAAGGGTTTGGCAATGTTTTAGATTTAAACGTACAGCTACTAATAGCTTAGCAATTCCATTCCCAGTTATTTACCCAAAATAAATGAAAACTTACGTTTTTTTTTTTAAAAAAAACCTTATGTATATGTTCACAGTAATTTTATTCAAAGTTGCCCAAACTAGAAACCATCCAAATGTCTTTTATCAGTTAAATGGATTTCTGATAGATGCATGCAACAGATTAGTACTCAGCAATACAAATGCACAAACTACTACAATAGGCAAACTGATGGGTAATTATGAAATGCATTACGCTAAGAAACAGAAGTAAGAATCAAAGATTACATTCTGTCTGATTCCGTATATAAGAGACTCTAAAAATAATTATAATTATAGAACATTTAAAGGTCAGTTATTGCAAGGGATGGGGGATGGGGATGAGTCACTACAGTGATATGAGAGAATTTTGAGGGGTGATGGAACGCTTTATATCTTGATTATTGTGGTAGTTATGTCACTATATGGCTTTTTCAAAATCATAAGAATTTACATCAAAAAGTGACTTACTGTATATTAACATGAATGAAATTAATAAAAAACTGATCTACATTTTAATGTTAAGAAGCTAAGAGAAGAAAAATTAATTCAAAATAAGTAGAAGGAAACCATAATAAATACAAGAGAAAAACAATGAATGCAAAAACAAAAGAAAATCAGTCAAAAACAATCCAAAGGCTGATGTTTTAAAAGATTAATAAAACTGACAAAATATTCAATGGACATTTTACAGTAAAATGAGATGGGAGGTGACAGAGAGAGGACAGAGAGAGAAAGAGAGAGAGAGAGAGACAGCATGAATACAAATACTGTTATGAGGACTTAAATAGGGGCTATCGCTAAATAGCCTAGGGATATTAAAAGGATAAAAAACCAATATCATAAACAAGTTATAATAATAAATGTAAAACACTAAAGTTATACCAATAGATTGAAAACATAATTCCTTGAAAGATACACTTTACTAAAGCTGACAGAAGAAACATAAAATATGAATAGCCCTAATTTACTGAGTAAATTAAATTCATAATTAAAAACTTTATTATAAAGAAAACTTCAGATGGATTCACTGGAGAATTTTATCAAACTTTTAACGAGAATATAATAATACTGTGCAGCATCTGTTAGAAAATAAAGGAGGTAACACTTCACAATTTATTTTATGAGGCTAACAACCCTGGTATCAAACTTGACTATAAAATTAAATAACATTATAGACCAATACCATTAATATAAATAGATTCCTTAATCCTTAAACAATATTATCATATCAAGTGGAGTTATATGTAAAAGAAACAAGAACAAGACATCATGACAAAATGAGGTTAATTTCAGGAATATAAGTTTAATTTAACATTCAAAATAATCCGAGTGATTCCCCATAATAACAAAATGAAGTTGAAATACCAAGTGATCATCTCAAAAGATTCAAAAATATTTTCAACAAAATTCAAAATCTTAGTTTGGATCGCATTGAACAGTTCAGTATTAAATATCTTATAGCTGTGACTTTTTCACAGAGGTCTTTTATGTGATTTGGAAATTTTGCTTTTATATCTAGTGTTTTGAAAGGTTATATTATGAAAATGTATTCAATTAAATAAAAATATGACATTTGTATACCTCGCAGCAGTGTGCCCTTATAGGTTAACGAACAGCAGGGAGAAAAATAAATGCAAAGTTTATCAAAAGGTCTGTTTCAAATAAAGATTAGCGCTATCCAATAGAACTAACTTCCTGCAATGATGTAAATGTTGTATAGTAAGCACTGTTCAATGCTAGCTGCTAGCCATTGGGGATTACTGAGTCACTGAAATATAGCTAATGAATTTAAGAAATGGAATTTCAAATTTAATTTAATTGATTTAAATTCAATCCAATTTATTTTTTAGTAAGTAAAGATTGTGAAAATCAAAATACGTTTGTATTTATAATAAATTCCCTCAGAAATTGTTCATACCACATGTCACACTGTCACATGTGGCCTTTGATCACCATACTTCATATACCACTTTATAATTTCTCTCCCTATAGACCACCATGAAATAGTAAAAAGAATAAATTAGATTTGCACATATATACCCACATGTAATACATGTAACTGCTGTTAGAGAAATATTAGATAATTTGTTTCTTTATGTTTAGCTGAACTTTTAAAAAATATTAGATTTGCTTTAGACAAAATAAAGACAAAATGTTTCCTAAACTTTGTCTTATACAACACTTTGCTGATTCCAAGGTGCATCTATGTTCTTACTGATCTTACTAAAGAAAAATAAAATTGTATAAACAAAATGACATTTCAAGAAAAGTGCCTGGTAAACCCCATATTTCTGCTATTAACACTTTTTGTTCCAGTAGAACCTTCCTTTGGTAATCAAAAGGCAAATCAAAATCAACTGAATCTGTTTGTTTAGAAAGTAAATAAATCAATAATGTCATACTGTTACTACTTAATTTTTCAGATTTTATTATAATATTTCCCCAAGTTGAAAACAGCATATCTGCAAAATCTGTAACATTTTCCCTTGCTTACTGCATAAAGCAAGTGAATGCTTCAAAATATATGCTGAGCAATCCCCAGATGCTTCCTTCAATGCATCCTATTTTGTATTAGGATTCAAAAAGGTCATCAGCCTACAAGAAAGAGAGAAAGCCTGCCTGATTTTCTTGTCTTGACTTGGCATTAGCAGTCACACTGTCAAATGTGGCCTTTGGAGAGAGTTTTGACCTAGTAGAAAACAGGCAGTTCAGCTGGAGCCTGTATGGAGGAAGTCATTTGATGAGCAGGTCTGAAACAGAAAAGAAATCTTTCTCTGCCTACTTCTCTGAAAGATCTTTACATGTCAATTTTTTACTTTCATTTAGAAAAATAATTAACAATGAAGTGAATATATTCGTTCAGCAATTACAGTCATTATGCAAATGCATAAATTTAAAATAATTAGAACTTACCTCTTGCTTTAGTCTACTCTATTGTTCATTAATTTGAGGGTGATAAAAAAGGAAGCATTGGAATAGGAAAAAAGACAAGCTGAACATTCAGGTTTGCATTCTGTGTCCTCTGTTCATATTAAAAATGAGATGATCACCATTTTGAAAACCTTGGTTTTGAAAAAATATTATATAAAATAGATAAGTGGTGACTATTATTAGGGAAATTATCTCTGTGTAAAGCTGATACCTTGATGAACAATTTTTTTGTTTGCTTGTCTTCGGTTTGTTTGCTTCAATAATGAAAGTGTTTCTCCTTTTTTTCTAAATAGGTTTTTTTTTTCTTCTCAACTTTTATCTAAATAGGTTTTTATTCTTAGATTTGGTATTAAACTCATAAACATATTTTACAATAACAATATTTTTTTCTACTCTTCTGTATATGTTATATTTACAAAAATATAAAATTGATAATATACTCATGAGAGTAGATACAAGAGAGAATGGGTAGAGAGAAAAGGAAAGAGTAAGTATTGACAACTCTTATGAAGAGTTATTCTGTAAAGGTGAGCAAATTAGTGAGACTAGAATGAGATTATGAGATCTTTATTTTAAATGTTGGGACTCTGTATACTGTGTTTAATATTAATGAGAATAATAAAGTAGAAAGTAAAAGAATTACACTAAGGGTAAGATGAGGGAGGAACAAGGTCATGGAGAAGACAAGAGTGGATAGATCCTATCTACAGATCCTGCTGCAAAATGGAGGATTGGATTCTAGATAGTTGCATGACAAGGCTTCTTCATTTAAACAGAGACAAGGTTAAAATGTGTGCATTCAGATTCGGGTTGGCTGACAGATGTACAATGTTAGTTATGTTGAGGTCCTATGCAGATAAACAGCAGCGTTGAAGAGAGTAGAAGAAATACTGGAGGTTTTCAGAAAGGGAGTGATGTCAAATAATCTTAAAGAATGTGACATTGAAATGATTAGCATTATATGGAACCCCTGTAGGCATTTTTATAGGCTTATTTGGAGTTTCCTTCTCATAAATCCAATGAATCCCCTATCAACAAGGGACAACAATTTTTCCATGTTGGCCAGTTGACAGTCTTTGTTCATTATTCATCCTTTCATGCCATGCTAAATAAAATCAAAACCATTGCCTTATGTATACATCATTTGGCTTGGTTACTTCACTAGCACCCCCTTCCCTATTATTTACATGGGTTTCTCACCCTTGTTAGTCAGTTCTATCTTCTAATGTCCCTTTATCAGATGTCTGTAATTGACTGGTATGAAATAGCACCTTTCCTCAAAACTTCATTCTTTATCCCATTTCTTAATGCCATTTTTTTCCTTCTTTCATTATTACTGTCTGGTATGACAGGGATATATGACCGTATATGACATACACTTTTCTAAAGTAATTTGTTTATTACCATCTTCTACACTAGAATGTAGATAAATGAGGGAAGGGAATTTACTTGCTTCATTTATTAATGTATTTCCCAAAGCTGAAAGCTGTACTTTACAAACAGTAGGTCTCAAATATTCTTGTTGAATGAATAAATTTTATCATAAATCCTCAACGTTTCTCCATTACAATGCATAATTACTTTGCAAACAAAAGTTATTTGGGTCTGATTTTATTTTTATGTCTACACTATATAGCTATATACTATTACAGTGTGTGATTTATTATATTTTATTAAAAGAGAGTTTGTATAAAATGTGCTTAGTAGGAGCTTAAAAAGCATCAGTTGGATGGATTGTTGATATTATACTTTCTTCACCATTGTTCTCACTTATTGTAAAATGCTAATTTTTTCTGATCTACTTTGGCAAAGGCTTCATGAGCCACTTGAATAACTATTATGATGTTATTGATCTTATCTATACATGCTTGGAATTTTTGAATTTATGAAATTGTATTTGTATGTTAACTTCTCATAAATGTTTGTATTTGGAAATATCAGTACCTCCAGAGGTGTTGATAGCAGGCGGTAAATTTTTGTTTCATTATATGTAGTATTAGTAGTAGTTATTCTTCATGGGAAAAACTAATATAAAACCACATGTGAGCTACAGTATCTCTTCTACTGCCAGGCTTCAATATGTGTATGACATTTTCTATGCACTGAGAAAGGAAAGGGTTGAGTGAATTAATCAATTCATAGATGCTTGTTGAATGAAAGGGCAAAAGTACTATAGGTTTTATCTGGTAAAAAACCTATAGAGTTACTTTCTTGCTCCCTCCAACAGAATTTGGCATAATTAAATATTATACTATAACTTTCTCTAATTAAAATAAAATTTACCAAGAACTAATTCTATTTCTTGTTCTTTATGTTTTTAATAACTCTTTTTTGTTATTTTAATGCTATCTATATTATTCAACTTTAGAAATGGCTTATTTTGAATTTTACTAGTGTATAGCTTAAAATATGTTGCATATTATTATGTGATAACAACTTGGAATTTATCTTTTTTCAAACTTTAAGCTAAGGAATAGCTTCCTTTTTATAATTTTTCAAGAACATAACCAGCTTGTTCTTGTCAAGAACTGTGAAAAGGCTGAGACTTTACCCTACTTACAACCTAACAAGTTAGCCTGCAACAGGCTTTCAAAAGAACCATGAGTCAGAGATGAAGGAGGGAATATCAATCATAGAAATTGCATCAGCCTGAGTATCAGTATTTTTGTGCCAGTTTCCCATGCCCTAATTCTCACAAGGCAACTCAAAGAGGGACAAACGACACCTACACATGCAATGAGTTAAATTATAGAAGACGAATCCCAAGATTAAGAAATCAAAACTTTTATAATGGGCAGTAAGCATACCTGCCCTTTGCCCCAGAGGGAGATACCATCTCCATCTTCCAAGACTGTAATCAAATCTGGCTTTAGCTTTGGAGAAATACATTATTTCTGTCTTCTAAGACTGTTTACTATACAAATATACTAAAGTATTTTAAAATATCACTCAACTATAGGCAGCCAGTGCCTCTCTTCCAAGTTCTGGAGAAAGACATAAGAGATTCATGAAAAATTGTTTCTCAAGAGTTCTTTAAGCATGCTAGTCAATATCCCCAAGTGTAGCCTGGGCATGTTGTGATTCTGCATGTATGAGAATTTGCTTCCTGGACTTTTAAATATCAAACATTCTGCCTAGTTTACAAATCAAAGTTCACAAAAAGTTTAAGAGAAAATTGTCTACTCTCCATTGTGTTTATTATTTAGAAATAACTTGGTTGATTCAGTCAAGTGTCTTAAACCAAAATTGTTTATTACTGTTTTTTTTGCAAACAGTGGGTTCTTCTGCTGACACAAGAAAGCAGAAATGGGCTTTAGCAGATACCCAGATCTAACAACAAAACTGATTATTGTAAATCTGAACTTGCTCATTTGAACTTAATTGAATTAACTCACTGGTCTGAAATAGAAAAATCCAGAATGTATTCTAGAATTTGCATCATTTGACTTATTAAAAAAATCTATAGATTCAAATAAAATAATGTATTCATACTAAGATATTAAATAATTCATCAACTCTCCACATTCAGATGGAAACCACTATGCTTTGAGGCCACTAAGCACCAAAGTATGGCATTGATCTTTTTTCCCTTGGTGGCTGACTCATTTGTCTGTAATTTTGACATCTTAAGAATCTTTAAAAATACAGAAATTGCCCCTTCAGGGGACAATGAAGGTCAAAGTTTGATGATGTATGTAATGTGCTTTTAGTATCTATTGTGGTACACTGACCTATATTATCATTCTGATGAAAATAATGAAAGTAAAAACGGGTACAACTTTAGCATACATTTTTACAAGGCACATTGTTAGTTTTTTTAATGTTTCATCTCTTTTTTTATTACATCTCTTTCATTTCATTTTATTTATCTTTTATTTATTCATCTTTCATATTATAACAGCAAGATTATTATCGGCTTTGCTTTGGAGAAAAAACTGTGTGTTATATAGGGGTTAAGAACAAAACATAGAGGGGTTAAGATGTATATCCAATGTCAAACAACCAGAAAGGAGTAAAATGACAGTCTGCTTATAGAAAACACTACCTTAACCTCCATGCTCTCGTCACAGAAGAGCAAAAATTTTGATTGATGGCCTCCAGGTGTGCTAAAAAAAATTCAGCTTGACAACCAGACACACTTTTTCAGAGCAATGCAAGAAATAATTATGATAAAGCAATTTTCCCTGAATTACTGAATATCTCAATGCTATACAGTCATTTCTGTGGCAGAATCTGGAAAAACTTAAGCACTGTCTATTTAATCTGTGATAGAGATCCTGTTTCATTAAAGTATGCTTGATGTCAGTTACTATGGTGGGAATACTTTCTAATGGATTGAACTGTGATTTTAGCTAATTTTAATGAAACTCATTCTAAATAAATCCAAACTCCTAAAGCATAAATTAGGAGATGATGAATCAGCTCATAAAAGATTTCTTACTTTATCAAACCACTTACTAGAAGGTTACACTAAGTGGATGACTCTCCTCTTAGCTTTAGAGTAAACTTGATTTTACTTAGTAATATAGATACATACAGCAGATTTTGCAAAATGTGTGCATAATATATGTGTTTCATTTTCTCAATGATTAGATTCACAACGTGGTTGGTTAGCCCTTGAAAACACTTGTATAAACCCCTAATTTTACACCTCAACAAAACTAGAAAGCTAAATATCAGAAAGTCACTTCTGTATTCTTACCGATTGTTTCTCCCTGAAGAATCTATCAGTTACTCAGACAATTGATTTAATGTAAATATAGGCATACAATTTTATATATTTTGTAAATTGGCTGCATATAACTATAGAATTGTTATAACTTACTATAAAATGGTGTTTAAACTTTTTATTGTGAGGAAGTTACTCTTTTCTTCTCTAATAATACTTTTGTTCTTCAGTGTCAACTTATCTATTTATATTGTTCCACCATTGTTTTTGTTGTTGTTAATTTTTCCCTGCTTGTAGCTTTTCTAGACCACTATATTTCATTCTGTGTCTGGGAGAAACATATGTTAAGATAATAATTATAATATTGCCATTTGCAGTCTTGTCGATCTATATCTTCTGACAGGATAGTTTAGTCCAATTGAGAAAAACTACTGATATTCTAATTTTAAAAAATTCAATTCTATCATTTATTTGTATATTCCTTTATTACTTATTGTGGGTTGCGATTTAAAAAAATGCTTCAATTAAAATGTTAACTTTCATATAAAATGTATAATTAAATTATGATTATAACTTCAAAGTAAAACATTGCATTTCTAATGGGTTATTTTATAAATATGCTTGCTTTTTTGTGATAGTCTTTTTAAAATTTTGCTCTGCATGAAAAATGTCCTCATCCTCTACTTTTTATTTTTTCAAAAACTAATAAGCCTACCTAAGATTTGAATCTGATCATTTTAATATTTGCAGCCAATTTGGGTTGATTTTTGTGCCATTTATTTTCTTGCTCTTGTTGATTGTATGTCTTCCTATGACACCTCTTGCTCTGCTTCTGTATACAGCCAAAACTGAAACGAGAAGTTTTCTAACACTCTTCCTCAGAGGTATATACTACTTTATATGCCACTGAAAGTGATTGCTGTTCCAGGATCTTGTATTCTATTGGAGTCTCAAATTTGCCATTCTAACTGTCTCATACGTAGGCTTACTTGTTTTCATTTCTTTTATGTGACTCATTAAATCTGAAACTTATACACACAAAACTTGTTGACCTCAAGACATATTTACCTAGGTCTGTTTTTTAAATTATGTTAGCAAATTTATTATCCTAATGTTGATAAGAAGCTATCTAGCATACTTAAAGAGTAACTCAGAATCTCACATCCCAGTTCAGATGATTGTCCTTTTAAATCACCTATCCAAGTTACAATACGGTTTTTCAAATCAGGGAGATTGTGAAAGTCAATTATTCCAGTTCCTTGGAAGAGAGGAAAAACCTCGAACCATTTTGCCTTATTCTTACTCTGATGATGCTGGAGAATAAAAGAGCATCATTATTCTCTGAACAGCTTTATCTCCACTTATTTTGTTCTGCTTTATGATACTGCTTGCATTATTATAGTAAACCATAATTAAATGCTCTTATAAATGTGCTTAATATTTTATGTTTATAAAGATTGTCTAACTAGATGATAAACTTATTGACAAAAGTGATGAGAATGCTACATCTTCTTATAGTCCCCAAGATCATGCCTTACAGATTTGGGATACTTAACAAATACTTGTAGCTAATGCACATGCTCTAATTTTATAATTCAACATAGCTAAAGACTATATCACTTATTGTCTTCTAAAATAAAATAAAGTCAAGCTATTCAGTCTTCTTCACACTATTCAAATATCAGCATTGCTACTATTTCACTAGTTTCTAATTTTTTCAAATTTTTTTAGTATGTAGAAATTATAAGAGACTTCATACTCCAATAACTATAGCAGTATGCCAAGTGCAACAAAAAGATTATTTTCTGGCTCTTGGGCATTGAATTCCTGTCATACATTTTATAATCTTGTTAACATTGTACAACAGCATGGCTGACTGACAAGATATTGTTGGTCAGTGGCCCAAAATGTGTTAGTAGTATACTTTGGTCAGATGAGTCATTTTCTATACTGACATTTTCTTCTGTTACTATCCACCACACACACATAAACACACAGATTTATGGTAAATAGCACATCTCTGTTCTGAGACTAGTGAATGAGACCAGTAAAAGAAACAAAAATGAACTACTGGAATGATAGAACCAAAAACAAAACAAAAAAAATGTGGTTTTAAGGAGGTTAAGAGAGAATTGAATTTTGAACAGCTACTGTAAGAAAATTCAAATACATTTACTAGGATGAGATTTAAGCACATGTCATTTTAATTGTAGTTTAGCAGCCTCATTTATAGCCATTTTTTGGCATACTGAGATAGAAAATAAAATAGCCATTAGTTGGGTACTAAATACTAAATGGAAATTATGGTAGAGTACTACGTCAAGATATTTGGCTAAAGAAAATAAAATGCTTCAAGGAAAAGCATCATTGCTAAAGACTTTTTTACAATTGTGTTTGTTGACCTAGGAAAAAGATCCAGAAGGCAGTTAAAAAATGAAGATTGGAAAGACACGATTAATGAGGCATTCTAAAAGCATGTGAAGACATTGGATCCATGGCATATGTGGAAGGACTATGACTAGAAAGAACAAAGATATCATTCCCTTGGAAAAGTAGAACAGGTGTCATCAGAGATATTGTTTTTCAGATTGAATTTGAAGAAATGTATGAGAGAATAATATGAAAGTTTTTATTTTTAAAAATTTGTAAGCAGCTTCATCTGCTAAAACTGAAGGGTAAAAAAGTTGTAGAAGGAACATCTTGCCAAAACATCTAGAAAACTGGACAAATATTTTCATATACAAAACATCCAGAAAACTAGAAAATAATTTCAGATATTGGACAGCACTGCTTTCTCATGTTGAGAGAAAGGAAACACACAAGTTGAGTCCCTGTATTGCCCTGGCATTGCACATTCTGGATCTCTGATGAGGGTAGAATTCTCCAAGCACAGAATGAACCCACAGGGTTGTGGAGATAGTGATTAGGGTATTTGAGGAGTCTATGATTTGTAGAACAGTGTTAGGAGAAGAGGAAGCTATGCAGACATTAAGCCCTAGAAATGTGCATAACGATCCTTTTGAGTAATTGCTGAATACTACAATGTGCCAAGTGAAACTCAATTGGGTTGGATAAACAATGACCAGCAAATATTATGCTGAATGGTTTCTAAATTTTACCCACAGTTGGGAAACGTTAGATTTTCAATCATCCAGACCAGAGAGTTTTTGTTGATCATCAGGCATGTGCAATCCAGACTACAGAAGGAAACCACCACGGTGGTGGAGCTTAACTACCACTAAAGAATTGCCTTTACAGAGCTTTTGGTTGTTGGGTTTTTTTGGTCGTTGTTGTTGTTTGTTTTTGTTTCTGTTTTTAGATAGGGCCTTGCTTTGTTGCCCAGGTTGGAGTGTAGTGGCACGCTCTCAGCTCACTGCAGCCTCAACTTCCCAGGTTCAAGTGATCTTCCCAACTCAGCCTCTCAAGTAGCTGGAACTACAGTCGTGTACCACCACACCTGGCTCATTTTTTATATTTTTTGTGGAGATGGGGTTTCACCATGTTGCCCAGGCTGGTCTCGAACTCCTGGGCTCAAGTGATTTGCCTGTTTTGGCGTCAGAAAGTGCTGGGATTACAGGCATGAGCCACCACACCTGGCCCCTAACAGAGTTTAAAAACAGACTTCAAAAGCAGAATGAGTCCCATATAGCTTGACAGCCTGCCAGGATAAAATTGAAACTCTTAGAATGAAGTAAATAAAACCCAGATATTCAAGAAGATAAAGTTCTAAATATGAAATATACACAAAAAATTACCAGGCATTCCAAAAAGCAAGAAAACTTGACTCACTGCCAAGAGAAAAACTATTCAATAAAACCAGATCTTATGATGACAGGATTAGCAGACAAAGATGTTATGGTAGTAATTATAACTTCAAGTGTTTAAAGGCAAATAATGAGAAGAAATATGGAAGATATAAAAAAAAAGCTAAAAGGACCTCTAAATATGAAAACTAAAACCTTAAATAGCTGGTTTGAATTAAAAGCACAATAGACACTCTACATAAATAAATGTCCAGCACTCTAATATATGTGCAAATAAAATCTGTGAATGACATAGGGAGTAGAAAAATATTTGAAAAAATAGTTGCCAAATATTTTCCAAATTTTTTTTTTTTTTTTTTGAGACGGAGTCTCGCTCTGTTGCCCAGGCAGGAGCGCAGTGGCACGATCTCAGCTCACTGCAAGCTCCACCCCCCGGGTTCATGCCATTCTCCTGCCTCAGCCTCCTGAGTAGTTGGGACTACAGGCGCCTGCCACCATGCCCGGCTAATTTTTTGTATTTTTAGTAGAGACAGGGTTTCACCATGTTAGCCAGGATGGTCTCAATCTCCTGACCTCGTGATCCGCCCACCTCAGCCTCCCAAAGTGCTGGGATTACAGGCGTGAGCCACCGCACCCCGCCCTTCCAAATTTGTATGTGAACTGTTATCCCAGAGATTCAGGACCTCATTGAGCTCTACTGACTAAATGCTAAGAAAATTACAAAAAACTCACAATAGTAAAATAGATGAATATCTGTAATTTTTTAAAAAAATCATAAAGCACTAAGAGAAGAAAGAAACATTTTATACTGCAGAACAAAAATGAAATTTCTGTAGTCCAGATTATTGAAAAACATCTTTAAAGATGTTTAAGGTAAACAAAAACAAATAAAAAATTTATAGTAAGTTGACAGTATAATTATAAAAATGTAATTCTATACACAGACAAATTATTCAAAAACAAAGGTAAAACAAATTTTTACAAAAGAAGATGAAATAATTTATAACCAGTAGACCTATGCTAAAAATATGTTAAAGGAAGTTCTTCAATCAATGGAAAATAATACTAAATATAAATGTCGATATTAACAAATGAATAAAGAATAAAAAAAGATAAACGTAGTATATGCAATGACAATTTCCACTTAAAAATAGAGAAATATAATTTATAAGACAATAGTTGACATAAAATGAAATTTTTCAATATGCTGAGTATCTTTTTGAAAATCATAGAGAAAGGAAAAACAGAAAAGGACAGATGGGGAAGACAGATAGCATATGTATTAATTTGCTAGGACTGCCATAATAAACACCACAGACTAGGTGACTTAAACAACAGAAATATATATTCTTGTAATTCTAGAGGCTGAAACTTCAAAAAGAAGGGGCCAGCAGAATTGGTTGCTTCTGAGGCCTCTCTCTGTGGCTTACATATGGCCACCCTCTTGCTATGTCCTCACATTGCCTTTTTTTGTGTGTGTGCATGGACTGAGTGTCTCTTCCTCTTCTTATGAGAACACCAACCCTATTGGATTAGGGCCTCAACCTATGACATCACTTAATCTTAATTAGCTCTTTTCTCACCGTGTCGCCCAGGCTGAGGTGCAGTGGCGCAGTCTCGGCTTGCTGCAAGCTCCACCTCCTGGGTTCACGCCATTGTCCTGCCTCAGCCTCCCGAGTAGCTGGGACTACAGGCGCCCACCACCACACATGGCTAATTTTTTTTTTTTTTTTTTGTATTTTTAGCAGAGACAGGGTTTCACCGTGTTAGCCAGGATGGTCTCGATCTCCTGACCTCATGATCTGCCTGCCTCGGCCTCCCAAAGTGCTGGGATTATGGGCGTGAGCCACCGAGCCCAGCCAGCTCTTTACTTTCAGTTTCCAGATTCAGTCACATTGGAGGCTGTGGCTTCAACACGTAAATTTTCAGGAATATCAATTTAGTTTATAACATTGTATAATTAGAGTGTAAGTTAAAGGCTAATCTTAATAATTATTAAAGAAAATAATATTACACTACATCATTGTTACTTATTAGTGATATTAAGCTTAAAATTAAAGGCATAGACCTGACACTGGACAAAGAGAAATAATAACTATATGCCATCTTCAAGAAAGTTGGTTTAAATAGAATACCAATTCTATATATTTTTGCAGCCAATGCAAACATTTTAAAATATATAAAACAAAAATGAATAAAATCTAATAACAAAATAGAGAAATCTACAAACACAGTTGAACACATTGATATTTATATATCAACAACTGATAGAATGAGCAGGTAAGTTAATAATAAATAGAAATGTTTTACAGTATATCATCTGCCATAGCCAATTCACATTTATTGAGCACTTCAACCAACTATGGAGAAAACCAAATTGTTTACATTCACATTGATTTTTCTGTAAGAAAAAATGTTTTCTAGGCCACAAAATGAATATAGATCAATTTAAAATAATTAAAATAATACATAATATAATCTCTCATAACACTGGAATTAAATAGAAAATATTAACAGTAAAATATATTGAAACCTGCAAGTATTTGAAAATTAAATAAAATCTTGAAGAGAAGGAAAATTAGAAAATAGGATGAAAATGAAAACACAACACTTTTTTGTAACAGAATTAAAGTACTGCTTAGAGAAGAAAAATTTGGCTTTATATACTTATATTTTTTAAAAAAGATTAACATTCAAGATAACAGGCATGAAGAACTCCCCTGACCCACTTTCCAGTAAAACAAGCAAAACTGGTGAATACTACTTTATAAAAAACTAACAATTTAAAGTCTCCGGAAATGTTTTAAAAGCATGATCCAAATAAAGACACATTATTTCCAGAAACTCTGCTAAATATCAGTAAGAACAATGAGAATGCACGAGCCATGACCTATTCTCCCTGACTTTCCCTGTCTGGCTTGATAAAGCCTCCAAGTAAGTGGAAATAATCAAGAAGATGGGGGCTCTCTTCCCTCTCAGCCCTTAGGAAAGCTTACTGTATCTCACTGGGTGGGATGGGTTATCAATATTCCTTGTCCCTTCAATTCCATATTGAAGAGGCCACATTCCTAGTGAATGTGATCAAGAGGTTGAAGGCTACCTTCCTCTACCCAGCTTCTAACCACAGAGTATAGAATCTATCCCAATTGGAGTGGACTGAAAATCTTGGAGTCGTGGTGTCCATCACTCCAGGTTGCTCTTAGAGTGGAGGTCCAACACCCTAAGAGGCAAAATGAGAAGATCAGAGGGTATCTTACTGCTTAGGGACCAGAATAGTGTTTCAGAGAGGTTACCAGGGAGAAAAGCAGTTCATAAGCAAAGGGAATGTCAAAGTTTTTCCTATATGACTTGATTAGTGTTGAAACATGCTGTGGGAAGTTCAAGTCTAGGCATGTTCTCAAAAACAATACCTCCTGTTTTGTAAAAGTAATCAGGTAAACCGTATGCCAGCTAGTTAACCAGAGAGAACTAGGGGAAGAGCCAGTGAAAAAGAGCCCTCTTGAGGACAGAACAAATTCAAAGACTGGTTTTAAAAACTATCCCTGTCCAAACATAATTTTATCATACTGCTGAAAAATTTATACCCTGGTGTGTTGTAGAAAATAAAGCAATCAGCTGGTAATTAGCAGAGCTTAGTGTGCATGGTGTACTATCAATTTTGATATATAGCTTTATTGGTAGATCATAAAAAGAGACACTCAAAAAATCCTGCTAAAACCATTGTCCTTCTAGGGTAACTGTGTCTATGCCAAAGGCTGCACCCTCTGAGAGGTAACACCAAAGATGTCACACTATGAGGGAAATAGAATTTAATAAAATTGTTTAGGGAAATCAAAAAACAAGGAGCAAAAACAATAAAAATGAGCCAAGAGAATAGGGGATAAATTAGTATCCAGAGTTGTTACAGTATATTATTTAAATTTTTCATTTTTAACAAAAAAGTTGATAATCCATAAGGAAATAGAATTGTGTGACTCATACACAGAAAAAAATTAAGCTACAAAAAAATGTAAGTAGAGGGGCCAAGTAAAATTAACAGAGAAAAGAATAAAAGAATCGTTATAAATAATTTTTAAAAAATAAGAAAAAACCATGATGATATGGTTTGGCTGTACTGCCACCTGAAATCTCATCTTGAATTGTAATATCCATAATCCCCATAATGCCCATGTGTCAAATGCAGGAAAAGGTAGAGGTAATTGGATGATGAAGGCAGTTTACCCTATGCTGTTCTCGTGATAGTGACTCTCATGAGATCTGATGGTTTTATAAGCATCTGGCATTTCCCCTGCTTGCACTCACTCTATCCTGCCGCCCTGTGAAGAAAGTCACTGCTTCACCTTTGCCTTCCATCATAACTGTAAGTTTCGTGAGGCCTCCCCAGCTATGTGAAACTGTGAGTCAGTTAAACCTCTTTCCTTTATAAATTACTCAGTCTTGGGTATTTCTTCATATCAGTGTGAGAACAGATTAATACACATGATTTAGCAAACTTTAAAGATGCAAACAGATTAAAAATAAAATATAGAAAGCAATACATGATTCAAAGAGCAACCATAAGAAAGCTAAAGTATTAACTTTAAGAAAGTTAAGTATTAAAGTTTAAACTAAACTATTATCAGACAAAATAACTTAAAACAAACAAAATTTACTAGAAACTTAATTGACAAATGCTGCAAGTTGTGTGAAGAACTCTGGGAATTAAAAACTTCAGTGAGAATGAGTTATGGGGACTGGGGGCACATTTGTCAGCTTCATCTCCAGGAGCTCTTCTAGGTTCTTACAGTGAATATTGTGAAAATAATATTTTTATGCTTCCAGCAGGGGGAAAAGAAAGGGAATAATTTTCAGATATGCCAGGGCACTCTGTTCTTTTTAACAAGATCTGCCCTCAGGAGAAGTGACTTAACCAGAGCCTTAGGTGCTGAAGTTTCATCAGAACCTAACTGACCTGGAGAAAGGGAAATAATTGCAGATCCATCTAGCATTCCACAAGGAATAAGAACACCCAACTCCAGACCACTGTAGCCATCCTGTCCCAACCAAGGGGCACGGTGTGGGGGTGATGAGAAACTCAGAAGCACATATGAAACTCACACTCCAGAAGCACAGGCTCACTAAAAGTCATTTATCTAACAATAAGACTAGAGAACATGTCCGTTACCCCCACCACACACCTTTTAAAAGAAGGAAAAAAAGAAAAAAAAAAAAACCCTAATTGAAAAAGACAGAGAAAGCTTCAAAAACCAACTTAGGTATTGCTGAATGTAGAAATTATCAGACTAGGAATTGAAACAACTATGAACTAAAGAAGACCACATACGAGAACAGATGGATAAAAAAATCCAAGCATATAAGAACAGATGGATAAAGAGATAAAAACAGTTTTAAAAGAACCAAAAATAAATGCTAGAGATCAGAAACTATAACAGAAATAAAGAATGCCTATGATTAGATCATTAGAAGACTGGACATGGCTGAGGAAATGATCTCTGAGTTTGAGGATATCTCAATATAAAATTCCAAAATTAAAAAGCAAACCGAAAAAAAAAAGGCAAAAAAAGCCACAGATATCCACAAACTGTGGCATAACTACAAAGATATGGCATAACTACAGAATATATATCATAAACTAGTGAGAATATTAGAAGAAGAGAGAAAGAAATAGAAAAAGTATTTGAAACATTAACAACAGAAAATTTCCCCAAATTAATGTCAGACACCAAACCACAGATCCAAGAAACTTAGAGAGCAGCAATCTGGAAAAATGTCAAAAAAAACTATACCTGTGCATATTATTGTCAAACTATAAAAATCAAGAATAAAAAATAAATTCCTGGAAGAAGACAGAGATAGGGAAAAATGCCATATCTATAGAGGAGCAAAGATAATAATTACACCCATCTTCTCTTCAGAAGCAAAAAAGCAGAAGAGAGTGGAGTGAAATGTTTAAAGTGTTGAAATAAAAATCTCACCAATCCAGAATTCTGTACCCTTCAAAGTTACCCTTCACAAGTGAAGAGGAAATAAAAACTTTCTCAAAGAAATATTTAAGGAATTGGTTTGCATGTAAATGTGCCTTGCAAAATGTTAAAATACTTTTTTTGTGTGTTGCTAGGATTACAGGCATGAGCAACCATTCCTGGCCTATTGTGTCTTTGGAAGGTTTCGATATGAGGATGATACTGGTTCCATAGAATGAGTAATTGAATAATTGAATTGAATAATGAGTAATTGAATAGGGAGGAATCTCTCCTCAGTTTCTTTCTTTTCTTTTTTTTTTTTTTGAATAGTTTCAACAGGATTGATACCACACCTTCTTTGTACATCTGGTATAATTTGTCTGTAAATCCATCTGGTCCAGTGCTTTTCTGGTTAGTAGGTTTTCTTATGATTGCTTATTCAATTTTGTGACTCATTATTGGTCTCTTTAGGGTGTCTTTTTCTTCCAGATTCAATCTTGGGAGGTTGTATATTTCCAGGAATTTATCTGTTTCCTCTAGATTTTCTAGTTGTGTGCATAGAGATGTTCATAGTAATCTCTGAGGATCTTTCATATTTCTGTGAGATCAGTTGAAATGTTACCTTTGTCATATCTGATTGTGCTTATTTGGATCTTCTTTTTTTCCTTTGTTAATCTATCTAGCAGTCTATCAATTTTGTTTATCCTTTCAAAAAACAAACTTTTCATTTTGTTGATCCTTTGAATAGTTTTCTTTATCTCAGTTTCACTTAGTTCTGTTCTGATTTTAATTCTTTCTTTTCTTCTGCTGGAACTGGGTTCTTCATTTAGAATTTAGTTCTTCTTTCTCTATTTTTTTTAGGTGTAATGTTAAGTTGTTAACAAGATATTTCTATTTTCTTGATGTAGGCATTTAGTGCTACAAATTTTATCACTTCTTTTGCAATATTGCAGAGGTTTTGTTACATTGTGTCACAATTTTTGTTTGTTTCAAATAATTTTTTGATTTTTGCCTTAATTTTCTTGCTTTACAAAGGTCACTCAGGATCAATGTGTTTAATTTCCACACACTTGTGTGGTTTTGAGAATTTCTCTTGGTATTAATTTCTATTTGCATTTCACTGAGACCTGAGAATATGTTGGGTATAATTTTAATTTTTCCAAATTTGTTGAGACTCTCTGACCAAACATGCAGTCATTTTAAAAGTATGTTGTGTCTGCAGATGAGAAGAATATATATTCTGTAGTTGCTGGGTGGAGTATTCTTTAGATGTCTATTAAGAACAACTGGGCAAGTGTCAAGTTTAAGTCAAGAATTTCTTTATTAGTTTTCTGCATGAAAGTTCTTCTTTAGAGACAAGAAAAATAATATATGTTAGAAACTTTGATCTACATAAAGAAAAGAAAAACATTAGAAAAAGAATAACTGAAGGTAGAATAACTGTAATCTTTCTTATTCTTAGTTGATTTAACACATAATGGTTCATTTTGAATAATAATTGCATTGTATTTCACAATGTATGTATGTATGTATGTATATGTACTTATGTATGTATATGTGTAAGTAGTATCAATGACAGCAGCAGTAAAACTAACACATGGGTGAATAAATAAATCCCAAAATTAAAAAAATACGTATTTTGAACTGAATGAAAACAAAAACACAACTTATCAAAATGTGTGGACTACAGTTAAGGCAGTGTTTACAGGGAAATTTATATAACCTTGAATGCATATAATAGAAAATAAGAAAGATTTAAAATCAAGATAAGCTTCCACCTCATAATACTAGGAAAAAATAGCCATTAAATTCAAAGTAAGTAGAGGAAAATAAATGATAAAAATCAGAGCAGAATTCAAAAAAATTGAAAATATGAAATCAATAGAGAAAATCAATAAAACAAAAATCTGTTCTTTGAAAAGATGAATAAAATCAATAAAACTCTAGCAAGACTAGCAAAGAAGAAAAGAGAGGGTACAGATTCCTAATGTCAGCAACAAAAGAGGGAGCATTACTATAGATACTGTAGACATTAAAAGGATAATAAAGGAATATTATGAATAACTCTATACTCACAACTTTGATAACCTAGATGAAGTTGGCAAATTCCTTGAAAGACACAATCTGACAATATTCACACGAGAAGAAAAAGATAATCTGAATAGGCCTAGGTCTAGCAAAAAAAAAAAAAGAAAAAGGAATCATTAATAATCTTCAAAGCCAGGAAGCCCAAGGCCCAGGTGAGTACACTAGTACATTTTACCACATATTTAAGGAAGAAATTGTATCAGTTCTCTACCACATTTTTCAGAAGTTAGAAGCAAATATTTTCTAATTTGTTCTATGAGACCAATACCACCCTAATACCAAAACATAGAAAAATGATACAAAAAAGGAAACTGAAGAGCAACTCTCCACTGAAGATAAATTTAATATCCTCAATGAAACACTAGCAAAGTGAATGAAAAAAGTTTAAAAGGAATTATAAATCATGACCAAGGGGGATTTATTACAGGTATGCAAGGCAGAAATCAATTAATGTAATACATCACATCAACAGGCTAAAGAAGAAAAATCACATGACCATATCAATAGATACAGAAAAAAATTGGAAAAAATCCAATGCTCACTCAGAATAAAATCTCACAGTAAACAAGGAATAGAGGAAAAGTTCCTCAACTAGTTAAAGAAAAGGAAAAAAAAAACCTACAACTAATATCACAATGGTGAAAACTACAAGTTTTTCCAATAAGATCAGGAATGAAGCAAAGGATTCCCCCTCACTACTGATTTTTACAACCACCTGAAATCCAAGTTAATGCAATGATGCGATAAAAAGTAAATAAATGGTATACGGATTGGAAAGAAAGAAATTAAACTGATTTTTCTTACAAATGAAAAATAATCTACATAGAAAATCTGAAGGAATCAACAAAGAAGCTCTTGAACCTAATTATAATTACAGCAAGTTTGCGGGATAAAAAGTTAATACACAAAAGTCAATTACTTTTCTATTTACAAAGAACGGACAGTGAAAATTTAATTCTAAAACACACTGTTTACATTAGCAGCCAAAAATTAAAAATTTAAAGTGTGTGTCTATGAAAATATGTATAAGGTCTATATGAGGAAAACTACAATGTTCTAATAAAAAAATCAAAGAACTTATAAAATAGACATTGCATGTTTATGGACAGAAAATCTCTATATTCTTAGAAAGTAAATTCTTCTGAACTTATAGATTCAATGTAATTCCAATCAAAATCTCCATAAGTTATTTTATAAATAATGACAAACTGATTCTAAAGATTATTTAGAGAGGCAAATGACCCAGGACAGCTGATACTGTTTGGCTCTGTGTCCCACTCAAATCTCTCTCATATGTTATAGGAGGGATGTGGCTGGAGATAACTGAATCTTGGGAGCGGTTTCTCCCATATTGTTTGTAGTAGTGAAAAGTCTCAGGAGACCTGATGGTTTGATATGGGGAAACCTGTTTCACTTGCTCCCATTCTCTCTCTTGCCACCACCATGTGAGACATGCCTTCCACCTTCCACCATGATTGTGAGACCCCCTTAGCCATGTGGAACTTTAAGTCCAATAAACCTCTTTCTTTTGTAAATTGCCCAGGGTCAGGTATGTCTTTATTAGCAGCATGAAAATGGACTAATACAATAGCTAACACAATTTGAAGAGAAGAACAAAGTTGGAAGACTGACACTGCCCAATCTCAAAACTTACTATAATGCTAGAATAATCAAGACAATGTGGTATTGGCAAAAGAATAGACAAGTAGATCAATAAAACAGAACAGAGTCCAGAAATAGACCCACATGACTATAGACATGTGATGTTTGACAGTGGAACAAAGGCAATGCAATGGAGAAAATATAATATTTTGATTAAGTGATGCTGGAAAAACTGAACATCCACATGCAAAAAAAAATGAGTCTAGACAAAGATCATACATTCTTTACAAAAATTAACTCAAAATAGATTAAAACTTATTTGTCAAATACCAAATTGTAAAACTCCTAGAACATAATATAGGTGAAAATCTACACAACCAAGAGATTGGTAATGATTCTTTACACACATATATAAGAATGAACCATAAAAGAAACAGGAAGCCAAGAAGCTGGAATTCATGGATATTAAAAAATTCTACTCTGTGAAACGCATTACGAAGAGAATTATAAAAGCAAGAGACTGGGAGAAAATATTTGCAAAACATAATCCAAAATATTCAAGGGACACTTAAAACTCAACAGTAAGAAAAGAAACATTCCTATTTAAAAATGTACCAAAGAGCTTAACAAATATCTCACCAGAGAAAATGTTCGCATGACAAATAATCATATAAAATGGTGTTCCACATTATATATCATCAGGAAAATGCATGATTGAAAGATCAAAATCCGGCAAACTGACACCAAATTCTGGTCAGGATATGGAACAGCAAGGACTTTCATTTATCGCTAGTGGGAATGCAAAATTGCATAGCCACTTTGTAGGAGTTTGGTGGTTTCTCTCAAAACTAAACATACTCCTGACATATGATCCAGTAACTGTGTTCCTTGGTATTAACCCATAGAAGTTAAAAATATATTCACATAGAAATGTTCACACAGAAGTGTATAGCAGCTTTCTTAATAAATGCCAAAATTAGAAGCAACAAGATGTCCTTCAGAAGGTGAATGGATAAATAAACTGTGGTACATTAGCACAATGAAATATTACCTAGGACTACAAGAAACTGAGATATAAAGCCATGAAGACACATGGAGGAGTCACAAACATATATTCTCAAGTAAAATAAGCTAGTCTGAAAAGGCTGTGTATTATGTGATTCCAACTATATGGCATCCTGGAGAAGGCAGAACTATGGAAACAGTAAAAAGATCAATGGTTGCCATGGACTGGGAAGCGAAAGGGATGAATAGACAGAGCACAGAGGATTTTTAGGGCAGTCACAATACTCTGTATAATACTGTAATGGTGAGTATGTGTCAATTATAAATTGTAATGTAAACTATGGACAAATGTAAACTATGGACTTTGAATGATTAATATGATGTCAATTCAGGTTTGTCAGTTGTAACAGATGTACCACTGTGGTGGGTGATGTTCATGATGAGAGAGGCAATGCATGTTTTGGGGCATGGAGAACATGGAAAATCTCTGTAAGTTCTTATTTTCTGCCCAATTTTTGTGTGAACCTAAAATTGCTCTAAGATATATATATATATACATATATATATTTATATATATATACATATATATATTTATATATATATACATATATATTTATATATATATACATATATATTTATATATATATTTAATAGACTGTGTGTGTATACATATATATAATATAAATGACCTATACTTTCATCCTAAGACACTAGAAAAAGAAAAGTCAATGAAACTCAAAAAGAAAAGAAGTAGGTAATAAAATCTTCAGTGGAAATTAATAGAGATTTGATTAGATAACAGTGGAAACAATCTAGGAAACTAACAGTTGATTATTTGAAAAGATCAATACAATTGAGAAACCTTTAGTCAGACTGACAAAGAAAAAATAGAAGACTCACATTACTCAAATCAGAAATGAATGAGAAGACATACTAAGATCTTAGAGAAGAGAAAAAAGTTTGAGAAATATGAATAAGTATATGACAACAAATTAGATAACTTAGATTTCCTAGAAAGACACAACTATCAAAGCTGATCTTGGGTAGATACCATGGTTCATGCCTGTAATCCCAAAACTTTGGGAGGACAGGGTGGGAGGATCACTTGAGGCCAAGGGTTCAAGACCAGCCTCCGCAACATAGTGTGACCTTATCTGTACAAAATAAAATTATCCAGATGTGGTGCATGCCTATAGTCCTAGCTACCCAAGAGGCTGAGGGGGGACGATTGTTTGTACTCAGGAGCTTGAGGTTTCAGTAATCTGTTATTATGCCACTGTACTTCAGCCTTGGTGATTGAGATTTTGTCTCTAAACAAAAAAACTACTGGCCCAGCAAGATATAGAAAATCTGAACAGATATATCACAAGAAAAATGTTATAATTTACATCCATAATATTTCCAATAACAACACAATTCTATGACGAGAAGGCTTCTCTGAGGAGCCTACCAAATATTTAAAGAAGAATTAATACCAGTACTTCAAAAGGTCTTTCAAAAGATAGAACACATAACACTTCTGGCTTATTTTAAAAAGCCAGTATTAGCCTGAGACAAGAACCAGACAAATTATTCAGAAGAAACAAAAGCTATTGACCAATATCTTTTTGAATATAAATCCAAAAATTCTCAACTAACGTATAGCAAGTAAAATCTAGCAATATATAAAAAGAATTATATATAATGATCAAATGGGATTTGTATTAGAAATGCAAGGTCAGGCCGGGCGCAGTGGCTCATGCTTGTAATCCCAGCACTTTGGGGGGCCGAGGCGGGTAGATCACCAGGTCAGGAGATCGAGACCATCCTGGCTAACATGGTGAAACCCCGTCTCTACTAAAAATATAAAAAAATTAGCCGGGTGTGCTGGCGGGCTCCTATAGTCTCAGCTACTCGGGAGGCTGAGGCAGGAGAATGGCGTCAACCCAGGAGGCGGAGCTTGCAGTAAGCCGAGATCATGCCATTGCACTCCAGCCTGGGCGACAGAGCCAGACTCTGTCTCAAAAAAAAAAAAAAAAAAAAAAAGCAAGGTCAGTTTAACATGTGAAAATCAATTAATGTAATATACCACGTCAATAAAATAATGGATATAACTCACGTGATCATATTAACAGACATAGAAAAAGCAATTGACAAGATACTGCACTCTTTCTTGATAAAAGTCCTCAACAAATTAAGAATGGAAGAGAAGCAGAACTTCATCAGTGTGATGAAGGACATCTACAAAAAAAAACACTGCTAACACTTTACTTAAAAGTGAAAACAAGACATGCTTTCTCTCTAAAATCAGGAGAGGACAAGTATTTGTTTCCAAATTTAATTCAACATTTTTTGGTGGTTCTAGTCAGAGAAATAAATCAAGGAAATGAAATAAAAGGCAGCCAGATTCAAAGGGAAGAAGCAAAACTATCTCTACCTGTAGATTACGTATCCTGTATATAATAGAAAATACTAAGGAGTTTATAAAATAAACTGTTAGCACTAATAAATAAATTCAGAAATATTTAAAGATATAAAATAATGTAAAAATTAATTATATTTCCATAAAGTAGCAATGCATGAACTATGATAAAATTGAGAAAATTCCACTTATCATGGAATTATGAGTAAAATGAAAAAAATACTTAGAAATAAATTTAAAAGAAGCACAAAACTTATACTCTGAAAACAACAAAACATTGTTGAAAAATACATATAGAACATATAACTAAAATGAACGACATGGCCAGGCATGGTGGCTCATACCTGTAATCCCAGCACTTTGGGAGGCTGAAGTGAGTGAATCACTTGAGGTCTGGAGTTCAAGACTAGCCTGGTCAACATAGCGAGACCCCTGTGTCTACTAAAAATTCAAAAATTTAGCCGGGCATTGTGGAGTGCACCTATAATCCCAGCTACTTGGAAGGCTGAGGCAGGAGAATCACTTGAACCCAGGAAGCAGAGGTTGCAGTGCGCCAAGATGGCACCACTGCACTCCAGCTTGGGTAACAGTGCAAGATTCTATCTCAAAAAAAAAAAAAAAAGGAAAGACATTAATGGCAATACTTAATAAATTACAGATTCAACTCTTGCAAAACCCTAGATTTATTTTTTGCAGAAATTGGCAAGCCTATCTTAAAATTTTCTATGGATATGCAAGCAAGCAAGAACAGCAAAACAATCTTGAAATGAAAAAGACAATTTGGAGAACTTCCCAATTTCAAAATTCATTAATCAAAACAATGTGGTGTTGGTAGAAGTGTGGAAATATAGATTGATGTAATACAATTTAGTGTCCATAAATAAACACACATTTATGAACAAGCTTTCAAAAGAGTATGAAGCCACCCCCATGTGGTCCCTGGAGGTAACAAACTCTTTCACCATCCCACATTCAGTTTTCACCAATTTTTACCTGTTCTGAGTTTTCATGCTGGTGTCCCATGTCCCATTGCATCTTCCTCAGGTAAGCACATGCTCATATCCTGTTGCTCCTTGCAAACACCTGTGTCTCCTTAGATCTTAGTCTATTTGATTGCTCTGAGAATCATCTCTCAGATACATTAATCTTTGCTATTTGTCCATCATTTTTGTTGTTGTATGGGTCTAGATATAACTTTTCAGCTTACTGTGTCTCTGAGCAGAAACCCAAAGTATTATATGATAGTGATATTATTTTAGTTTTCCTTTGTTTTTGTAACAGGCTTTACTTACCTTAAGAGTCAAAACTTATTCTTAGGTATTTTTATATATTCAGCAATAAGCACAGAATGAGGTGTATGTAGCCCTTACCAAAAATTTGATTAGTCAAACTGAAGTCAAAGTCAGAAAGGCCTGTAGTTGCATAATTTGGGGCAGAGTCTCAAGCAACTCGTGGCATCAGCCTCAACGTTCTGTGTTTATCCAATACTATTAGATTTTATTCTATTTCGGCATGGGTGATGTCTTCCTTAATCAGACATGTATGCAAAGGTAATTAAATTATTTGAAGGACTCTCTCTATTATAGGAAGTATTCTGGAAAAGGCCAAGAATGATGAAAGGTTCTGGCAAAAAATGATTTTATTTAGTCACATTGCAGTCTGCTTTTACCATATATGGTAGCTGTTTTGACTAAATATTAGAACCACTTAGAAAAGTATCAAGATATTGGCTTGGCTCCACCCTAGAAAAACTAAATTAGAATCTCTGGGGTTGGGCAATTAAATTATTAAACCTCCCTATGGCATTCTAATCTGTAGTTAGAAAGGATAACTACTGTGCTAATTGGTTTGTATGCTAGAAATAAATATCATCTGTATTTAATTATAAATATAATTTCATCAAAATATGGATGAGTAAAACTATACATTTAACCAAGAAAAAACTAAACATATTGTGATTTTTGAAGTACTAATAAGATATTTATAAGAATCTTCTGTAAGCTCTGTTCAACCTGTGATAATGTTCGATTAACCTGTCTCCTAAAAATCTATTTAATTACAAGACTGTTAACTTCATCTGCATTAATTTAGACCGAGAGAGATGGGAGAGTCAATAGGAGTAGGAGAGATGTATAATTGGTCTTGGTAATGTCAGCCTAGTATCTGGTTCCCCAGAGAGCACCTAAACACCATTTCTTCTACTCTCATTCAGGTCCTTTAGTCTCAATGACATTCTCCAAGTTTCTATATAAATTAGGATAGGTTAATTTTTCCTGTGCTAACAAATCAATCCAAAAATGTCATTGAACTCATGAAATAAAGATTTATTTCTCACTTGTACAGAGCCTGCTGCATATCTGAATGATTTTCTAAAATAACTATCTTCTATACTTAGAGTCAGATATCCAAATTTCTGAGGGTGCCATCATCATATTGCTCAATTATTACACATCCATCCACATGCTTTTGCTATGGTAGACAACTACACGTGGATTTTCTATTCCCTCAGTCCAGAATGTCTATTCTGCTCATTGCTCATTGGACAATACTAGACACAAGGCTTCACTCAATCACAAGGAAGAGGAGAACACAATATTGAAGACTATGAGTAATGTAATCCTCAATTTATGGTCTCCAGGTTTCTAATTCACAAGTCAATTATTTTTATTATTGCAATTGAGAATTTAATTCATCATTAGTATACATTTAATCTATCTAATTACCTTTATCTAGTGTTTAAGCTTTGTCTCTTATAAATCAAAATACCATTTGATTATGGCTTCAAATAGAATAAAAATACAGCACAAAACACTGATACCTAGCTCATCTAAGACATACTAAAAGACGAACGCAGTAATACTCTACCAAAACAAGGTGGTTAACACACCCTCCTTTATAAACATTCAAGCCCAAGTCAAGCCTTGCGATATTATAATGAAAGTTACTAGCCAATAAAAGAATCAATTTCTAGATTCTGGTCCTTGGTCCCTTTATATTATAGATCCCTACCACATACACTCATGAGGCTCCTGTAAAATGTACGCTGGTTAGGTACATCGGGATTTTTAACTTACTAACTTATTAATGGCAATGTGAAGTAAAATAGGCTAAGTATATTTAATGAAATCGAAATTTTACAATAACTACCCTTATTTCTCATGGGTGCCTACTTTCAGAAAGTTACATTTTTAAGGAATATCAATATTTTCTGAATACTGTGAATTTAAAAATACCATCATGTAAATCCTCTATTTTTATACTCTATTATACAATAAATATCAAACACAAAAAAATAAGATCATGGGACTAGAAACCAATGTGAAAGTAGACAATAGAAACACACTTACAAATAGAGTGGAGTTCGCTGGCCAAGAATTAATATGTCACAGATACGAAGGAAAAGGCATAAAAAATACACTAAAACATAGACAATTGCACCAAAGAGTCCAAATCTATATTATATAATAAAATAAAGACTCTGAAGCTGAAAAATACAGTTTATGAGTTAAGAACTTTTTATACAGGTTTCATAGCATGTTAAACACAGCAAAAGAAAGAACAAGTAAACTGGGAGAAATATCAAAACATAATTTTTAAATTGAGCAAAACAAGGAAAATAAATCGAAAATATATAAAACAACACTACGAATATATGGGTCAGAGTAAAACAGCCTAATATATGTGTAATTGTTGGAGGAAGAACAGAAGAAAAAGATAGTCATCGATAATATTTGAAGAACTAATGTTCAAAATTCAATAAATACACCAGCCCACAGATTCAAAGTTATAAGAATCCCAACAATAAGCATATAACAATGACTACAAATAAGCAAACATAATAAAACTACTAAAAGCAAAACAAAACAAAATAAGACTCCTGAAAAGACACGCATTACTCTCTTAATAAAAAGACTAATGCCTGAAATTATGAAAGTGAGAATAACACGGAGTAAGACCACTCTAAAATTAAAAAGTAAATTGCCAATTTAGAAGTTTATGCTGAGAAACAAATATCCTCATAAAATAAAGAGAAATAAACTATTCACGCTGAAAAACAAAAAGGAGAGAATGAATGTACCATGAATAGATGCATTCACTGTTAGATATATAAAAGGAATTACTATAGACAAAATAAAAATATTCACATAAACACAGGAAAGATATAAGTGAATGTGATCCAGATTGTCTTACCAATCAACAATTACAGTAGCTTACGGATAAAAATGTATAAAATAAAAATGTTACATAAAATTTCAGAAGTAATTGCAGCAAAATGTTCAAAGCTTTAGTATTTTCATAGACATTATGAATTAATAAAATTGTACATAATTACGTCAAATATGTATTTTTGACCTTTAAAATAGTAAAATAACACTGTGAATATTAATGTAAAACAGTTGTATTTTGAAGGAGGCAGAGCAAAGTGGTGGAATAGAAAGCTCCACCAATCATCGCCCCACAAGGACACCAATTTAACAACTATCTACACAGAAAAAAAACACCTTCATAATAGCAAAAAATCAGCACTCCCAGTACCTGGTTTTAACTCCATATCACTGAAAGAGGCACTAAAGAGACAGAGAAAACAGTCTTGAATAGCTGACATACTCCTGCCCATGCCCCTATCCTCCCCGCAGCACTGTCATGGTGCCGAGAGCATCTCTGGGAACTGAGGGAGGAATAACACAGCAGTTGTGAGTCATTAAACTCAGCATTGTCCTCTTAGAGTGGAAAGGAAAACCAGACCAAACTCAGATGATGCCAGCCCACAAAGTGAACATTTAAACCAGCCACAGCCAGAGGGGAATTGCAGATCCCAGTGGTCAGAACTTGAGTCCCTGCCAATCTTGCCATTGAGAACTGGATTGCTCTGTGTCTCTAAGTAAACTTGAAAGGAAGTCTAGGCCACAGGAACTGCAACTCTTACACGTGTCCTAGTGCTGAACTAGGCCTAGAGACAGTGGACTGGGGAGGCATATGACATACTGAGACACCAGCTGGGGCAGCCAAGGAAGTGCTGGCATCACCCTTCCCCTAACCCCAGGATACACAGTTTAGATCTCCAAGAGACACCCCTTCCTTCCATTTGAGGAGAGAAGAGGGAAGAATGGGGAGGACTTTGTCTTATACCTTGGATACCACCTCAGTCACAGCAGCATAGAACACCAGTCAGAACCACAAGGCCCCCATTCCAAACCCTAGTCCCAGGTGACATTTCTAGACACCACCGTGGGCCAGAAGAGAACCCACTGCCTTGAAGGAAAGGATCCAGTCCTAGCAGCATTCATCTGCTAACTGAAGAGCCCTGGGGCCCTGAATAACCAGTAACAATGCCCAGGAATTATATTGAGGGCCTTTGGTGAGCCTCTGAGAATTGCTGGCTTCGGATGAGACTCAGCACATTACCCATTGTGGTGGCTAGAGGAAAAACCATTTCTTCTTGAGAGAAGCAGAGGGAAATGTAATGGGGACTTTGCCTTGCACCTTAGGTACCGCAATAGCCACGGTGGGACAGAACATCAGTCAGGCTCTTGGGCTTCCTGATTCCAGGACTTGACTCTTAGTATTTCTGGACATTTCCTGGGCTAGAGGGCAGCCTACTGCCCGAAGGGCGAGTACCAGGCCAGGCAGCATTCACCACAAGGTGACTTAAGAGCCTTTGGACCTTAAGGTAATATCAGCAGTAATCTGGCAGTACTCCTCATGGCCATGGGGTGGTGGCTATGGGGTCAGGCTCCTCTGCTTTTGGAAACGGGAGGAAAGAGTGAGAAGGACTGTATCTTGTGGTTTGAGTGCCAGCTCAGTCACAGTACAATAGAACACCAGATAGACTTCTAAGGTTTTTGACTCTAGTCCCTGACTCTCAGATGGCACCTCTAGATCCACCTGGGGCCTGGGAGACCTTGCCACCTGAAGGGAAGAACACAAGCCTGGCTGGCTTTGCCAGTGGCTGATTGCAGAGCCCCAGGGCCTTGAGCAAACACAGGCAGTATCCAGGGAGAGGTTACAGTCAGCCTTGGGTGAGACTCACAGCTGTCCTGGCTGCAGGCCTGACCCAGAACGGTTATAGTGGTGGTGGCCACAGGGGTACTTGTATCACTCCACCCCCAGCCTAAGGTGGCTTGGAAGAGAGAAAGAGACTTTATTTTAGAGAAAGTAAGGGAAAAGAATAAGAATCTCTGCCTGATAATCCAAAGAATTATCCTGGATCTTGTCCAAGACCATCAAGGTAGTACCTCTATGAGTGCAAGAACTAGAGAATTTCTGGACTTGGGGTGCCCCCTAAAAACAGATACAGCTTAGATTACAACACCAAAGTCCTTTTCCAGAAAGCCTTCCTGAGAAAAACAGATACAAATAAACCCAGACTGTGGAGACTACAATAAATAACTAACTCCTCAATGCCCAGACACAGAAGAACACCTCCTAGCATCAACACAATTCAGGAAAACATGACCTGACCAAATGAACTAAATAAGCCATCAGGGACCAATTCTGGAGAAACAGAGATATTTAACTTTTCAGACAGAGAAACGAAAATAGCTGCGTTGAGTAAATTCAAAGAATTTCAAGATAACACAGAGAAGACTTCTGTTTTCAAAAAGAGACTGAAATAATTAAAAAGATTCACACAAAAATTCTGGAGCTGAAAAATGCAACTGGCATATGAAGAATGCATCAGAGTCGTCTAATAGCAGAATTAATCAAGCAAAAGGAAGAACTAGTATGTGTGAAGACAGGGTATTTGAAAACATACAGTCAGATGAGACAAAAGAAGAGAGAATAAAAGACAATGAATTCTGCCTATAGGATCTAGAAAGTAGCCTCAAAAAGCAAATCTAAGAGTCATTAGCCTTAAAGAGAAGGTCCAGAAATAAAGAGAAGTAAAAGTTTATATAAAGGGATAATAACAGAGAACTTCCCAAAACTAGAGGAAGTTATCAGTTTCCAAGTACAAGAAGGTTATGGAACATCAAGCAGATGTAACCCAAAGAAGCCTGCCACAATGCATTTAACAATCGAACTCCCAAAGGTCAAACATAAAGAAAGGATTCTAAAGGCAGCAAGAGAGAAGAAACAAATAACATTCAATGGAGCTCCAATATGTCTGGCACAGACTTTTCAGTGGGAAACTTACAGGCCGGGAGAGAGTAGCAGGACATATCTAAAGTGCTGTAGGAAAAAAAAAATTGCCCTAGAATAGTGTATCTGGTGAAAATTTCTTCGACCATGAAAGAGAAATAAAGATCTCCCAGAAAAACAAAAGCTGAGAGGTTTCATCCATGCTAGACCTGTTCTAAGTAAACAATAAAGGGAGTAATTCAATCAGAAAGAATAGGGCATTAATGAGCAATAATAAATCACTTAAAGGTATAAACCTCATTGACAATAGTAAGTACACAGAGAAACACAAAGTATTATAACATTGTAACTGTGGAGTATGAACTACTCTGATCCTAAGTAGAAAGACTAAATGATGAACCAATCAAAAATAACAACTACATACAGTCACATACAATCACATAAAACATCTAGTCCAAAAAGACAAAAGTATTTATTTAATGAGTATAGAAGATGTATTTTTATGTGGCTTAGATCATGCAGCAAATCTAAACAAAAATTCAAAGAATAAAATCATATTTAGATGTTTTCTGACTGTAGAAAATTAAACTAGAAATAAATGAGGAAAAGATAATTAGAAAGTCTCCAACTGTTAGAAATTAAGCAACATAATCCCAAACAACCCATGGGTCAAAGAAGAAATCACAATAGAAATTGGAAAATATTTTAAGCAGAAAGATAATGAGGACACAGCATATGAATATTTGTGGGAAATAGCAACATCAATGTCTAGGGAGAAATTTATATTCTTACATGCATATATTAGGAAAGAACAAAAATTGAAAATTAATGATTTAAGCTTCCATCTCAAGATGCTAGGAAATGTATAGCAAATCAAATAAACAAAGGTAAACAGAAGAAAATAATAGAGGTAAGATAACTTAATGAAAGAGAAAATGCACAAAAGAGTACATTAAAACAAGAAAGAGGTGATTCTTTGAAAATATGAATTATCTTAGTCAAATGCTAGCAAGACCGATCAAGGAAAACACAGAACGTTTACAAATTACTGACATCAGAAATACGAAGAAATATCACTCCATATGTCATATTTTTATCCCTGAAGACACGAAAATGGAAACAAAGATTATTGACACTTTTACTAATATATTTAACAATTTTAAGAAAATAACTCCTTGAATAGTATATTCCAAGATTGACACATGAAAAGAAAATCTGAAGAGCCCTACAAATATTTTTAAACATACAATCTATTATTAAAACCCTCCCCAGAAAAAAGATTGCTTCACTAGAAAAGTCTTTCAAACATTTAAGAAAGAAATCAAGCCAAACTTATAATAGTCATCCTGATTTTATGTGTATGCACGTGTGTGTGGTAATTTTAAGAGATCTGTGTAAGGTTGAAACTAAAATCTAACCAGAATCATTAATTTTTTTCTCATGTAGTTCTATCTTTTGTCTTTTTACTTGAATATTTTAATAATAATTATATCAAAGTCATAGTCAGTGAAGTCCATTATCTAGATCATGTGCAGGTGGGTATGTACCTATCATCTGATGACTCTCGGTGATTTTTTTTCTTAGTCTCATTACTCTCGACATGCCTACATTTTTTTTTTTCTAGTCATGTTCTATACAAAATGTAGAGCCTCCAGCTGATGCTGTTTTTCAACCAGGGGAAGTTTACTTTTTCCTTTTCTAGGTGGATAGACTGGCAAACAAATCAACTTATTCCATTCTTGGATGGAGTTTAGTGGAGGCAGTGTTGCAGTTTTATGAAGATTTAGTCTACTTCTTACTTTAATACTTAGACATAAATTTTAAAATTTTAAATTTAGAATTCAGTGAATTCACCAGGACTGCTCCCGTGTCTTACCACCACCACCAGGGTACTTCGGAAAACTCTTTTCCTCTTTTCAGAATGTTCAGCTAAACTTTTTAATCCCAACTCATACAGCTTCAGAATTTGGCTAATGTCTTAAAAGAGAAATTGACTGAAACCATACAAGTCTCCAAAGTTGTCTCTTTTGTACGGGGTCTCTGTTTCTTTGGCCTACTGACTTTTTCGACAGCGTATGGACTAAGAATTATTTTTACATTTTAAATAGTTCAGGGATAAAATATTTCATAAAATGTGAAATTTTATGACACTTAAATTTCACTAGTTTTATTGGAACATAAACACACTCATTCACTTACATACTATCTAGGACAAACTTCACTACAATGGCAGAATTGAGTAGCTGACACAGAGACTATATAACTGCAAAGCTGAAAATGTTTACCTGTGTTCCTTAACAGAGGTAAGGGACCTCTTTTAAGGTTTTTTTTTTTTTTTTAAATACACCATTTTCTGCTCTAGTATATAAGACTACCAAAACTTCTGCTAGTTTCTGTATCACTTAGTGTGGCCTTTTGCCCCAGGAAAAGTCCAGACACTCCTAGAATATTTATAGGATAAACTATGTCTTCAAATTCTAAATTCACCACTCTCTTGTTCCTTTACTCCATAATCTTTTATCTATCAAAGGCTTTTTGCTTCGAAAATGCTCTGATTTCTTTAAGCAGGGTTTTCTTTTTCTATTTTAACTATGATTTTTTACTTAATCTACTTTTTTCTTTACAAAAGCAGTCACATATCACAAATTACTCCATTCTATTTTAAAGTGGTAGATAATCATCACTTGCAAGAGCTGGATAATTGATATATGTTATTTTGCTTTTTATAAGAGGTAGCTAGAAAAAAAGAGGCAGATAAAACTGAAGATATTATAGGGCATCAGAGAATTTCTGGGTTAAAAGGAACCAATAAAGTCTTCCAGTTTAAACCCTTATTTTGCAGTTTAATAAATCCTGACTTAGAGAGAAGTTTAAGAAGTTTGTTATAACTGACCTTAAGATTTTGATTGGCAGGACTAGAGTCCTAATCTTCTGAATCTAGAAGCCTTCCCTTTGCTTCCCTGTGTCCTTTATGTGACCTTCACTGTACTGTACAGGCTCATGTGTCTATAGCTTTAGTTGGTGTGGTAGGCTGTGCTTGTTTGTATGCCTTCCAGGAGTTGTGTATATTTATATTACTGTTATTGACACAATTAGGTGATACTCTCATACTTGAGTTATTGAAAGTTATCTTTCATTTTTTTTGCTTCTGAGAAAGAATATTGTTTTTATGCCTTCTTTGGTAAAATAAAATAACCAAGGATGTTTTTAAGTCAGCTCAAATTTATCCAAAGTAATTTAAATATTTTTGAAGTAAAAATATAATGTCATTTTAAAAATAGGGTTAATAAGAAAAATGCCGACAGTTTCATAGTGATAGTGTCACCACAATCTAGCTCTTTATTCAAGGCACCTATTAAGTAAAAAATTTACATTTAGCTTGTCAAAAAATATTTTTTAAGTTAGCTTTTTAATATTTTTTTGCATAGCCTATCTCTTAATATCAAATCATTTATCTTTGTACCTGCTAATATAGTTTGTTATCATAGGCAGAATGACACATTCTATATAAAATACAGTGGACACAATAAAATAAATTTGTTATTGTAGAAGCTCATCAATTAATCAAATCAAGACTGAAGCACACCAAATGTGCCTTATATCTAACCTTTTTATTAGCAATAAATAATATTTACCAAAAGTATTAAGTTGAATGTATTTTAGCAGCATTTTATTTTCTGTACAGGTATATCAGACTATTATTTACAACATATTTAGAAATTTATTTATATTTGGAAATGCATTCAACTTCTAAGTTTTCCATGAAATCTTTTGGGATTAAATATCTTAGCTTTACATCTTCCATTATGACAATGTATTGTAAGAGGACAAAACTCAGGAATAGGCATAATTTTAAAACATTTATTCAGTAGTATTCTCATTTCTATTGACCTTAAGAATCTTAAAAATATGTATTATTTAAAGAAGAGTTTTTAGATTTAGCCAAACATTTCTCGGCTTTGATAGTAATACTCTTTTACTCCAGAGATTAGCATAATAGCAACATGGGTCAATTTAGAAAACAATCGATAATTTTCCATTATTTTTCACTTCCATTGTATTTACTTGTTATTAAACTATTATTAAAGCAGAACAGCCCTTCAATATTTGGATTTTTACAAAGATATATAATAAAAACTTTTGGGTAGTTTAAATAAATTCTGTTTCCTATAAAAATTTGTGGAGTCTACATGTGTCCAGTATTTGGAAAGAAAAAATGTTAAACTTCCTGTTTATTATCGGTCTTCCTGGAACTGGAAAGGATAAGAGAAATGAAGCAGAATGCAAATATGATCCAAGAGTGTTGTCAAAAGTAATGTAAAATAAGCAAATATAGGTACAAATTTAGAGAAAAAATGTAAATTCTTCAATTTATTTGGAATTCAGTAAATTATTTCCCACAGCCAAAATCATAGTTTAAATATCAATAAAATATTTTTTGTTAATATGACTTCATTGGTAAATAACATAATACCAGGATGAGTATGCATACAATAAAGTTTCACTGGCAGTTTAACTGGGTAAATGAATGATGCAAAATTATGAAGAACAAGATATAATGTACTAGAAGGAAAAAGAAGGGGTTAGTATTGTAATAAGAAAACACTTAGTGGTTTTGAATTTTGTGAAACATTTTCAGTGACTGGGAGGTATGTGTATAATTCAGAAAATGATAAATATGCTACAATAAAAAATAAAGGTCAAATATTAGCAATTCAATATATCTAAGTTTTATTCCTTGCTTATGTCATCTTCCCCATGTGTATTTGTTGCAAACTCACTATTTCTATATTAGGAGAGAGAAGGCACAAGAAACAGCCAAGAGATAGCATTTATTAGGAGCAGAGAAAACAGAACAAAATATAAAAAACCTCTGGCATTTAGTTAAGAAAGACCACATGGACTATGATAGTCTGAGAAGCCTCCATTGTTAATTAGTAGGTTAATAGATTTGTATTTGGCACCATAAATAACAGAGAATAGACTCTTTAAAAAAGTCAAATAAAAATATTAACAAATGCTAACTATGTATACACAATTGTTTTATTGCATTTTGCTTTATTGTGCTTTGCAGATACGGTCTTTTATTTATTTATTTATTTTTTTAACAAATTAAAGGTTTGTAGCAACCCCTCATCAAGCATACCTATCAGCAAATTTTTCCAACTCCATGTGTTAACTTCATGTTTCTGTGTCACATTTGAGTAATACTTGCAATATTTCATTACTTTTCATTATTATTTCATCTTTTCTGGTTGTGACCAGAGATTTTGATAGTACTACTATAATTGTGGGGTGCCACAAACTGTACCCATATTAGACAGCACGCTTAATTAATAAACATGATATGTGTTGTCACTACTCCTCTGACCAGCCATTTCCCCACCTCCTTCCCTGTCCTTGGGCTTTCCTATTTCCTGAGATACAACAATACTGAAATTACGTAGTTAATAACTCTACAATGGCCTGCAAGTGTTCAAGCAAAAGGAAGAGTTGCATACATTCCACTTTAAATCAAAAGCTACAAATGATTAAGCTTAGTGAGAAATGCATCTTGAAAGCCCAGATAGGCCCAAAGCTAGGCCTCCTACACCAAACAGTTAGCCACATTATGAATGCAAAGAAAAAGTTCTTGAAGAAAATTAAAAGTGTTACTTCAGTGAATACGTGAATGACAAGAAAGTGAAACAGCTTTATTGCTGACATGTAGAAAGTTTTAGTGATATGGATAGAAGATCTAGCCAGCCACAACATTCCCTTAAGCCAAAGGACAATCCAGACCAAGATCCTAACACTTCAATTATATAAAGGCTGAGAGTGGTGAGGAAACTGCAGAAGAAAAGTTTGAAGCTAACATAGGTTGGTTCATGAAGTTTAAGGAAATAAACTGTTTTCATAATATAAAAGTGCAAAGTGAAACAGCAAGTGCTCATGTAGAAATTAAAGCAAGCAAGTTATCCAGAAGATCTAGTTAAGATCATTGATGAAGAAGGCTACATTAAACAAATTTTCAGTGTAGATGAAACAGCCCTGTATGGAAAGACGCCGCCATCCAGGATTCATAGCTAGAGAGAAGAGGTGCATGGTTTCAAAGCTTCAAAGAACAAGCTGACTCACTGGTTAGGTGCTAATGTTGCTGATGACTTTAAGTTTATTGAGTTATTTAAGTGATTTTAAATAAACCCATTTGCATTTACTAATCCAAAAATCTTAGGGCCCTTAATAATTACGCTAAACCCACTCTTTCTGTGCTCTATAAATGGAACAATGAAGTCTGTTTGACAGCATATATGTTTATATTATGGTTTACTGAATAATTTTAATCCACTCTTGAGATCTACTGCTCAGCAACAAAGTTTCCTTTCAAAATATTACTGCATACTGAAATTGCACCTGGTCACCCCAGAGCTCTGATGGAGATGTACAAATTAAATGTTGTTCCATGCCAGCTAACACTATATCTATTCTTTAGCCCATGGATAAAGGAGTAATTTTGACTTTCAAGTCTCACTATTTAAGAAAGACATTTTGTAAGGCTATAGCTGCCAGAGATAGTGATTTCTCTAATGGATCTAGGTAAAGTCACTTGAAATCTTTCTGGAAGGAATCCAACATTCTAGATGTCATTAAGAGCATTCATGATTCATGGAAGGAAGTCAAAATAGCAACATTACCAGGAGTTTGGAAGAAGTTCATTGCAACCCTCTTGCATGACTTTCAGGGGTTCAAAACCTCAAAGGAGGAAGTAACTGTAGATGTGGTGAAAATAGCGGAAGAATTTTAATTAGAAGTAGAGGCTGAAGATGTGACTGAATTGTTTCAATCTCATGATAAAACTTGAACAGACGAGTAGTTGCTTCTTATGGATAAACAAAGAAAGTGGTTCCTTGAGACAAAATCTATTCTTAGTGAAGATTCTGTGAACATTGTTGAAAGGACAACAAATAATTTAAAATATTACTTAAACTTAGTTGATAAAACAGCAGCATGGGTTCAGAAAATGGACTCCAATTTTAAAAGAAGTTTTCCTGTGGATAAAATGCTATCAAACAGCATTGCATGTTATAGTGAAATCTGTAGTGAAAGGCAGAGTCAATCGATAGGGCAAACTTCATTGTTGTCCTATTTTCAGAAATTGTCACAGACACCCCAACCTTCAACAACCACCTCCCTGATCAGTCAGCAGCCATTCAAATTGAGGCAAATAATACTGCTGAGAAAATTTTTTAAAAACCACACACACACACACACACACACACGAGAAAAGTCTATATTATTTTGTGACTAAAGGTGTCCGGGACTTGATAATATATTTAATTTTAAAGACAGGAAAATTAGAAACACAGATCAACAATATACATTTTACGGATTAAAAAAGTATGTTAGTATGTTTATACATAAGCACAAAGAGCAAGACAAACAACTTTTGAAACAAATGTATTTGAAAAACTTCATCCTCGGTGAAAATCATCTCAAAGTAGAAGTAAGCTGAAACAAATGCGGCTTCTCTGTACCTTGAATAACAATGTGTAATTAAGGGTGACATAATTTTATATTCATGGAAGCCATTTTTCTTTGAAATTTACTTATACTCTCAGATATGTTAGAAAGGTAATGCGATTTGTAATGTGGTCTTTAAAATGCACAGTGTGACTGGTATGGTTTAAACATAATGTTTAGTTGCAATATCACCCCAAATTATCCTAGCAAGTAGAGCTGAGGCAAACCACCAATTTTGTCTCCACATGTATTCTAGATACCAAAAAATGGGTAAATTGGATTTGTTTGTGCTCTCCTTTTTGCTCGTCTTTATGAGCAGTGAAATTGTATAGATGGAGACTTCAGTTCACAGAGAGGAAAGCTGCAGGAGTTAGCACTTCCCAGGGAAATACGGACTGCAAATGGACCCAGCAGTCACCATGCTGAAGAGGGTGAGGGTGGGAGGTAGTTATTTTAAGCAGCAAGCTCCAAGTGTCTGAACTCTAGTGGGGGAAAGGAAAAACCCATGAATAGTGCACTTTCTAGAAAAGATTAATTTGGCTTTTCAAACAGTTGTTACTCAAAAGGTTACCAATAGGTTTCCAAGACTTAATAAGGTGTGATTTTATAGTTTTCTATCAGTGTAACTGTATGATCTTCAACAAGTCGCTTAACCTCTCTGTGCCTCAGATTTTTTCCTCTGCAAAGTGGAGATGATGTCTAAAGATCAAAGAGTAAGTCAGAAGATCACACGAGGTCTCTTCAGAATTTAGGACGTGTGGTTCTATAACTCACAAAGGCTTCTAACTTTTGTAGTCCGCAAAGAACTATTAACTATAATGAGTCACCCTTGTAACCTTTAAAATTATGGCCACTTACCTCCTACCTGTATGTTTAACATTATTCTAGATTCTCAGCTAGCTCTGCTCTGACCTGGGCTAATTTAAGATATCCTTGATCAGTAATGACTAAGAGCTAAGTACCTAACTATCAGGGTGGTTTAAGGATTAAAAGTATTAATGCATTAAAGTTCTTAACCTAGTGCTCCACACACACTAATTGTTCAGTAAGTGCTAGTGTTAGTGGGTGTGTTAATGGTTATCATTAAAATGGCCATTTTGCTCATTGTGTTGTCAATCTTTTTGATGATCCACTCTAACTTAATACGCTAATTTCATGATGCAGTGATAAGTGTCCTAACTTTCTTTTGACCAGGCTCCAACTGTGCATTATAATTCCAGCAGCTTTGCTTCTCTTTTGTTCTTTGGCCTCATTTCTTGTGCTCTATCATAAGCTTCACTCACCAGTCCCTCTGTGCCCCAGTGCCTCGTCTCTCTCACTACACCTCACTAGATTTTTTGAGGTCTCCAATGGAGCTGCTAAAGAGCACACTTCTTGCCTAAGTTCTGAAGAATTTAGGAAGTAAAATAAAGGTGAAAATATCAAATTTCACATGGATTAAACAGATGTTAGAGAGTACAGGTTTAGGTAAGAGATCAATGGACCTCCTAACACTGAACTTCAGTACTAGGCAACCAGGTGGGGATGGCTGCTGCTAGAGGAAAATAAATTACAGAGGAGGACAGTCTGGGGCTGAGCCTAGATGCCCAGGTTTTCCCATACATTTTCTAATTGAATGAGTGAAGAAAGTTTTGGAAAGAGATGAGCTAAATATATCCTTAATGTAAAAAGTCCCTCCTCAGGAGAACTTCAGTGGTAAAGGGGTAATGGTTTTATGGCCAGACTCTCTCCTGATTGTACTTTCTAGACTGTGAGAGGTGATCTCTAGATCTTGGCCTTGTTTGGACTAAAGCCTATGATAGTTATTAAAATATTTTATATTTAATTTGGGGTATAGTAAGAGAGCGATAAAAACCCTCTATAAAACCTTTACTTTTTAATGGAGTTCTACGTTACAGTAGATGGGATACAAGTTTGTGTTCACAATACAAATTTAGCAAGCATAATATTTAGTATTAATGAAAAAGAGACTCTGGGGAGACATGCTGCAAATGCACCAGCCTCTCTTAAGACAAAATAAAAACACTAATTTTAAAAGCCTACCTGTATCCATATATAAAGGGAGTGGATAAGCAAGATAATTTTCTCAGGCATAGATATTAATTTATTATGTTATATTTCCTGATGTTACAATCATCTCCTTTAAAATATATGAGCTAGGGTATCATTTTTACTGTTTCTTTGTCACAGTTTTGTGCCCTCTAAGAAAACTCGTTTCCGTTGTGTAAGATAGTGCTGCTAGTCATCATCAAGCACTTTCAGGATTTTAATTCATTAAAATATTTTAAAAGGGATAAAAAATATTTCATTTTGAAGTGTGCCCTAAGGGTTCCATGGGGACCAGCAGCAAACAATAAATTAACAGAAAAGGAACTAAACATAGTGTCAAACAGTGAAACAATGCAAATAAATGACATGGGCTTCATCTCTGGTAATTATGAGTTAGAAAAATACAACAGAAAATCTGATGGGATTTGCTTTTTTTTGCTTTCTCCTTTTAGAATCTTAGTGGTTTGTGTGGTGGTGGTAACAGCGTGTATGGGAAAGGCGAAGACCAACTCTGTCTTAATAACTATACTTTTAAGCATGTTTTCAGTCATTACCAATGTATTCCAGAGGCAAGCAGAACTCTTGCTGATCCATAACAAAATAGGCAGCCTTCAATGAATATTTACACAGAGCAAATCATGTGCTAAGCAGTTTGCATGGGATATGCCATTTCATCTTTCAGCTATTCTATAATTAAGGTACCATTATTATCCTCATTTTACATGATAAATTTTTTAAAACTTAGGTTTAAAAAGATTGTATATCTCATACAAGAACACATGCTACAAATAATTAGAGCTAGGATTTTTAAATGTTCTCTGACTCCTTAGTCCATCCCCAAAGCCACTGAATTCCAAATTATTCACGATAGGAAGGATTATACACAGATATTGATAAATAAGTACATACATAAATATGATGTGTTGATCCAATATTTATTACTTTTTGTTTTTATTTTTACTGCTATGGATATATAATAAATCTGGATAGTGGCTCTAACTGGTTCAATTGTATTTACAAAAGTAACAAAGTAACTTCTTGGGGTGTGCCCTGTTTCTTTCTGCTCTTTCACTTCCTGACATCATTCTTGTCTTAATCTCTAGGTGGCTAATATCCTCATGCCATGTGCAAAGTATCCACAGCTGACTATTGTGTCCCGTAACAGTCTTCCTTTAAGTCCTGGTTTTCCCCTCTTGCCCTACGCCTCCTTCAAGCATTAGTCTTGCCCTTTGATTGATGCTACCTTTTGAAGCTCAAAGCAAAACAAACAAATTATCAATTAATGTGGCCACAGAAATTGCTGATAAGTAATGGCATAACATCTTCAGGGTATTTGTATTTTAAAAGTGAAGTCTATCACATCAAATGATACTTTTAGAATGGGGAGTTGGGAAAACACTCATATTGTTTCCTTATGGGTTATCAGTTATGTTGACTATGTAAAAAACATTAAGAATGCAGGTTTTTGAGTTGCATCTTCATTTTGTAATGTTGATGACACATGTAAATAGACATTTTAAATATGTGCCATTACATTTACCTTTTCTTTAAACTAGGGATTATTCTAGATGCTATCTTCTCTCATATTCACTTTTTCTCCAATGACTATTTGGTATTTTGCATGTGAAATTTGCTAATTTCTGTGTGAAAATATAATAGAATCTTTAGGATAAAAGATACTCAAACTTTGCCTAAAACTCAAGAAAAAATATTTGTAAGCATACCTTTTCCATGGCAGAGTTAGTTTCCGATATCATTAGAAGCCATGGGAAGGAAAAAAAAAGGTACAGTCTTGTTTGAAATACTGAGGCTCTGTCAGTTTATACTGGCTATGAAAACGACCACCAAGCTTAAATTAAGCAACAATCATATATTTGACTTTTTTCCCGTGAGCACCTCATTTCTTCTCTCAGGATAGTATTGAATATATTCAGTAATGGCAGAATTTTCCTACCTTGTCTATGGAAGAGAAGGGCAAAACAAAACAATAAAGACCTGCAAAACAAAGCTAGCAGAGAATGAAAGTGAATTCAATTTAGGTCTGGTAGGCTTGAGAATTTATTTGAAAAGTTTGATTTTAATAATATTAACTTCTATTTTCTGTATCAAAGATGAACATTTTTACTTCCATGCTTTCAGATGACATCTATGACACTGATCCATTCCAGCAAGCGTTTTATTCTGGCACTCTTTTTTGTTTTGTTTTGTTTTGTTTTGAGATGGAGTCTTGCTCTGTCACCCAGGCTGGAGTGCAGTGGCGTGATCTCGGCTCACTGCAAGCTCCACCTCCCAGGTTCACGCCATTCTCCTGCCTCAGCCTCCCGAGTAGCTGGGACTACAGGCACCTGCCACCACACCTGGCTAATTTTTTGCATTTTTAGTAGAGACGGAGTTTCACCGTGTTAGCCAGGATGGTCTCGATCTCCTGAACTCGTGATCCACCCGCCTCGGCCTCCCAAAGTGCTGGGATTACTGGCGTGAGCCACCACACCCAGCCTATTCTGGCACTCTTGATAGCACAGACAGAGGAGACTCAAAGGACTGACAGAAGACCCCCAGGTAAGCCTGTGCAAAAATTATCTCTAAAATGTCTATTGTGTAATATGACAAAAAGACTACAATGACAAGCACAGAACGTCCACAGTCAGTCTTGGGATGAAGGCAACAAAGATGTTTCTCTATATTTATAAATGCATAGATTCTGAATATACTACACATTAAATATACATGATGAATATCTGATGAATTACTCTTAAAACCTATTTCAATAGTCAATTTTTTTATCAGAGTTTGTCTGTATCTGTATCTTAAACCACATTAATCTTGTAGGATCATTCAAGCTATTTATACTACTTCCATACCTTCAAATAGAACAAATTACTCTCTCCACAGATTTGAAGTATCATTCTGGCACACTCATATGTTTATTACTTTAAACCTTACAATGATAAAATATGAGTAAGCCTTTTACGTTCATTTCTTAGTAGAGAGAGGAAAATTTTATACTAGCCTCAATTCTTCACAGAATAATTTCCCCTATTTTGGTTCAATACTATCATTAGAAAAATAAATGTGTGTGTGTGTACGTGTGTGTGTGTTATGGTTCTGTGGAGATAGCTTGTAATTGAGAAGAAAAAAGAGCATTTTTTATCCACAGTCTCCCTAACAACAGTGGATTTTTCAGCATTTGTTTACTTAATGAGAGGTTAGTTATCTCCATTTCCACGTGCCTTCAATTTAATTTATTCAATTCAGTGGTGAGCACAAGTATGTAGCCCCATTATTTTATAATATCACTCTGTTTGTTGCAACCATTTCCTGCCACTAAGTATACATAAAAGAAGAATGATTATCATCCAAACTATTGTTTTGTTGATGTAGGATGGATTAAACAAAAAAAACTCTAAAAATATGAAGGCAGATTGGAAGAATACAGAAGGACCAATTGTAAATGAAAATAATCAGTATTTGTTGCTGCAATGATTATTTAAAAAATACTTTTATTTATTCAATTTTTATGTGAATTAGCTTCATAAAACTATAATTTATATAAGAGAATAAAGAGTGCACAATTAACACTCTAACTGATAAAATAAAGACACCATGTTCTAAAAGAGCTGTTTGATCATACGTGGAAAACCAAATATTTTGAGATAAATGGGGATAATTTTGCTGTGAGTGTCTACGAAGGGCTATAGTGGCTTCAACAAAGCAAGTAACTGCATGCAGATATACCCAAAATATTTAGAAATAAAGATCTCAGGATACTTAAAATTTTTCAAACTTATTTTCTAAATAGGGTTGTCTTATTGCAAAGAATTTTCTGGCATGTTGGGCTGAATAATAGCCCCACCTAGCTTTTCACTCAGACTGTACCATGATGTCCTTGGCAGAAATCATACACCATGACCCATGAGAAACTTCAGTTTTGCTTTCTTCCTGTCCAAAGCATTGACTTCTTGTTTATTTTCTATGACTACTTTCTCATTTGAACTACTAGGTCATTCCAAAAATGATAGACTGTTTTCTTTTTAAATCTGAATAGTGAATACACAATGCATTTACAAGTGATCAACTGTGAGCTGGGATAATAAGAAATTTTTTCTCTGTGTTACTTCCTATATTGTTCCTCCTCATAGTTACCTCATGTCAGAAACTTATGATATAAAATTAAAATGTGATCAAGTCCATAATGTTCAAATTCTATTTTGAACAATATTTAGTTCTCTTTCTAATGTAGATCTATTCTTTTTTTGATACTCTATAAATTTTATGTACTTAGGAATTAATGCCAAGTCATTATTAGCAAAAAATAAACATCTTTACACCAAGAGTAGATTTTCGCTTAATTAAAAAAAGGTGGAATGTGTATAATGGACAAGGGACAACCAAAATTTGCCAAATAAGACTATTAAGAAAATCCCAACAATTAACATTCATTACTCATTGATCCATTAATCAAAGGACAATACATAAAAACTAAACATCTACATATTGGAAAACATCAAAATTCAACCCTGAATCCAGCACATTATCAAATGAACAGACAAAAAAATTCTACCAACAAACTTAAGAAAATATCATTTCCTATTAAATTCAAGTACTACTGGTTAAAGAGCATTTACAGAACTCTCACCTCAATGTTTTCCTCCAGTATAAGTCAAAATGCATACCCCAGACTCTTTTTGAAGAACAAGCCATGATAAAAACAATATATTTATAATTTACATAACATTTCATCCATGTGCATTCTTTTCAAGCACTGTACAATAATTAATTTGTATCAGGCTTTCCAAATTAGAAAAACTTCATTATAGAACTTCTTTCCAGTGGGAGTTTTCACATGACTTTTGAAGTAAATGTTAAAACTGAAAACTTTCTTGTAGTTTCCAGCCTATTAGAGTTTTAATCCCATGTACTTTCTTATATTTACAAGATCCAGCTATAGTGTGCATTTTCATATGTCCTTGAATGGATATGAGAGAAATGAAAGCATTCTCACATTCTAGATATTCATAAGGCTTTTCTCGGAAATGAGTTCTTGTCTTCAAATGGAACAGAACTGAAAGCCTTACCACAAATTTAAATTCAAAAGACTTTTCTTCACCGTGAGTCCTCCCAAGCCTTCAAAAAACAAACAAACAAAAAAAAGAAAATCAGAAGTCTTTACCACATTTCTCATGTTTTTAAGGTTTCTCTCCAGTGTGAGCTCTTTCATGTTTATGAGGAAAATGGAGAGAGTAAGTGCTTTACCACATTTCTTACACGCGTAGGGCATTTTTTTTTTCTTTTTTTTCCCCTGTGGCTTTTTATGTCTTTGAAAAAGAACTAAGACAACTGAATGCTTTTCCACAATTCATAAAGGTTCTCTCCAGTATAACTTTTCTTCTTCTTCTTCTTTTTTTTGAGACAGGGTCCCACTCTATTGTCCAGGCTGGACTACAGTAGCAGGATCTCAGCTTGCTGCAGCCTCGACCTTCCCGGCTCCAGTGATCCTCCCATCTCAGTCTCTCAAGTAGCTGGAACTACAGGCATGTGCCACCATGACTGGCTAATTATTTTATTTTTAGTAGAGATGGGTTTTGCCATGTTGGGCAGGCTGGTCTCGAACTCCTTACCTCAAGTGATCTGCGTACTTCGGCTTCTCAAAGCGCTAGGATTACAGGTATGAGCCATCACGCCCAGCCTTCTTTTTTCTTTTTTTAAGGCAGGGTTTCACTCTGTCACCCAGGAGGCTGGAGTGCAGCAGCAGGATCTTAGCTCACTGCAGCCTGGACCTCCCAGGCTCAAGTGATCCTCCCATCTCAGTCTCTCAAGTAGCTGGGACTACAGGCCTGTGCCGCCATGCCCAGCTAATTATTTTATTTTTCGCAGAGATAGGGTTTCACCATGTTGACCAGGCTGGTTGTGAATGCCTAGGCTCAAGCAATCCACAAACCTTGGCCTCCCAAAGTGCTGGGATTGCAGGTATAAGCCACTGTACCAGCCTCTCCAGCATGACTTCTTTTATGGCAAGTAAGGTGACTGGAATGGGTGTAGGCTTTACCACAGGTCTTACATTCATGGGGTTTTCTCCCAGTATGAATTATTTCATGGAGGTGAAGGGAACTGAGACCACTGAAGGCTTTATCACATTTTTCTACATTCATAGAGTTTCTCTCCAGTATGAGTACTTCTATGGTTACAAAGGGAACGGAAACTACTAAAGGCTTTACTACATTTTTTACATTCATAGGGTCTCTCTCCAGTATAAATGCTTCTATGGTAACTGTCACACACGTCCATGTGAAGAGACTACCAAACAGGCTGTGTGTGAGCAATAAAGCTTTTTAATCACCTGGGTGCAGGCGAGCTGAGTCCAAAAGAGAGTCAGCGAAGGGAGATAGGGATGGGGCCGTTTTATAGGATTTGGGTAGGTAGTGGAAAATTACAGTCAAAGGGGGTTTTTTTTCTTGAGGGCAGGGGCGGGGGTCACAAGGTGCTCAGTGGGGGAGCTTCTGAGCCAGGAGAAGGAATTTCACAAGTTAATTGCTTAGTTAAGGTGGGGCAGGAACAAATCACAATGGTGGAATGTCATCAGTTAAGGCAGGAACCGGCCATTTTCACTTCTTTGGTGATTCTTCACTTGCTTCAGGCCATCTGGATGTATTCGTGCAGGTCACAGGGCATATGATGGCTTAGCTTGGGCTCAGAGGCCTGACAATAATGAAGGGAAGTGGAATAACTGAAGGCTTCATCACATTTGGTACACTTATAGGGTCTTTTTCCAGTGTGAGTCCTTTTGTGTGTTTTAAAAGAACAAAAACGTCTCAATGCTTTCCACATTCCTTACATTCACAGCCTTCCTCTCCAGTTGAGTTCCTTCATGTATTAGACAGGAACCGGAAACAGTGAATACTTTACCATATTGTTTATGATGTATATCTATTCTTGCTTCAAACTCTCAAAAATATAACTGTTCAGGTTTGAGAGAGTCACTCTTTTCTTCTTTCTGATTTTAGACTAATAGACAAAGTTGTAGGTAGAGACCATTTTCTGAAATCTGACAATGGTTTATATTTCTGAGCAAATAGATTTCTTTATATTGAAATGAAATTAGAAAGATTTATCCACCAAACTGCATGTACTCCCTGAGTAAAAACAAACTCCAAAAAAGGAAAGAATGTGACAGAGATGGAGCAATACATGGTCACTTTCTTATGCCAAATTATTTAAAAAACCAGATTTAATATGCTAATGAGTTTTCTCTACCAGACAGAAACGTAGTGTGTTGGGAAGAAATGTCTGCCCTTATTATCACATTCTGTAAATGATAAGATTGGACTGACTTCATTGAATCAAATGTGATGGCTTGAATTCAGGCACTCAGCATTTCTCAGATATACTGGGGCCTTCTCTTAGATCACAAAAAAATGCACCACTGCAGACTAACTTCCCACAAGGCATTAAGATGTGAAAGGTTCAAAATAGCAAAGAAAGATCTAGAAATTTAAGGACTGGCTGCTAGCTTCCCATTTGCATATATTTTCCAACAACAAAGCTTTGCTTTGCTGAAGAAGTGGGATTGAGAAAGACAAGGATGATATACCACACATGTATAATGTCTTCTTGAGTTTTGAAAACAGTGGACAAAGTAACTTAATTTCAAGTGGGTTGTATCTCCTGTTGAATAAATTGAATCAATAACACAATCCCTCACTCTGAATCTCACATGGAGAGACAGGTAAACAATAATAAACTCGGTGCTACAATTGTGTACTGGAGGAAAAAAGCAGAAATTTTGCAAAGTAGGCATCTCTAGCAGGTGTGTCTATGGAACCTTCTTCCTGTTTCTAATACAGCTGCACATGCTTCTGGCAGGCAGCTTGAATTTTTACCCCTCAACCTTAGTGATTTTGTCTTCCTTGGCTCTAGATTCTGGCATATCTGTGCATAAATTTTCAATTTTATTAAATCTGTAAAAGGCCTGAGTGTTAACATTAAGCATGCAGATGCAGTGCTTGCCTGGCCAAGCGCACTTCCTGGGCCACCAAAATAGTGCAGCTGCAGCCATTAGCATTGACAATCTGTAAATCTTAATCTGTTCAACTGTGGCACTGTCATGAGTTGATCCAGGGTAAACATTTGCTATTTCAATTAGCTAGAGGGAAGACCACTATAAATATACTATGCTGTCCCTTGGAGACTATATTATATATTTAAAGTCAAAAAAGTATTATATTTTAAATGCCTAATTTATAACTAATTTAACAATAAGTTTCATAACTTTTCTTCTAGCCTATGTCCACTGCTTCCTCCAAGTGTTTTATTTAGAAATTAGAAATTTATTTTGGGGTCAGGATTTCTATTTCATCTGTTTCTAACGCATATAGGTGACTGTTAACTCATTATCCTTATAGGTAAAGTACACGGGTCCTCTTTATCTTTTTGTTCCTTAAAATTGACTTACAGGTGGAGCCAAGATGGCCGAATAGGAACAGCTCCGGTCTCCAGCTCCAGCCCCAGCGACACAGAAGACGGGTGATTTCTGCATTTCTGCTTGAGGTACCGGTTTCATCTCACTAGGGAGTGCCTAACAGTGGGTGCAGGACAGTCGGTGAAGTGCACTGTGCGCGAGCCAAAGCAGGGCGAGGCATTGCCTCACTCAGGAAGCTCAAGGGGTCAGGGAGTTCCCTTTCCTAGTCAAAGAAAGGGGTAACAGACGGCACCTGGAATCCTAATACTGCGCTTTTCCAACGGGCCTGGAAAATGGCACACTAGGAGATTGTGTCCCGCACCTGGCTTGGAGGGTCCTATGCCCACAGAGTCTCACTGATTGCTAGCACAGCAGTCTGAGATCAAGCTGCAAGGCAGCAGCGAGGCTGGGGGAGGGGCGCCCGCCATTGCCCAGGCTTGCTTAGGTAAACAAAGCAGCCAGGAAGCTCCAACAGGGTGGAGCCCACCACAGCTCAAGGTGGCCTGACTGCCTCTGTAGGCTCCACCTCTGGGGGCAGGGCACAGAAAAACAAAAATTCAGCAAGAACCTCCACAGACTTAAATGTCCCTGTCTGACTGACAGCTTTGAAGAGAGTAGTGGTTCTCCCAGCACGCAGCTGGAGATCTGAGAACAGACAGACTGCCTCCTAAAGTGGGTCCCTGACCCCCGAGCAGCCTAACTGGGAGGCACCCCCCAGTACGGACAGACTGACACCTCATTCAACCGGGTACTCCTCTGAGACAAAACTTTCAGAGGAACTATCAGACAGCTGAATTTGTGGTCTCACGAAAATCTGCTGTTCTGCAGCCACCGCTGCTGACACCCAGCCAAACAGGGTCTGGAGTGGACCTCTAGTAAACTCCAACAGACCTGCAGCTGAGGGTCCTGTCTGGTAGAAGGAAAACTAACAAACAGAAAGGACATCTACACCAAAAACCCATCTGTACATCACCATCATCAAAGAAAAAAGTAGATAAAACCACAAAGATGGGGAAAAAACAGAGCAGAAAAACTGGAAACTCTAAAATGCAGAGCACCTCTCCTCCTCCAAAGGAACACAGTTCCTCACCAGCAACGGAACAAAGCTGGACGGAGAATGACTTTGACGAGTTGAGAGAAGAAGGCTTCAGACGATCAAACTACTCTGAGCTACGAGAGGAAATTCAAAACAATAGCAAAGAAGTTAAAAACTTTGAAAAAAAATTAGAAGAATGGATAACTAGAATAACCAATGGAGAGAAGGGCTTAAAGGAGCTGATGGAGCTGAAAGCCAAGTTTCGAGAACTACGCGAAGATTGCAGAAGCCTCAGTAGCAGATGCGATCAACTGGAAGAAAGGGTATCGCTGATGGAAGATGAAATGAATGAAATGAAGAGAGAAGGGAAGTTTAGAGAAAAAAGAATAAAAAGAAGTGAACAAAGCCTCCAAGAAATTTGGGACTATGTGAAAAGATCAAACCTACATCTGATTGGTGTACCTGAAAATGATGGGGAGAATGGAACCAAGTTGGAAAACACTCTGCAAGATATTATCCAGGAGAACTTCCCCAATCTAGCAAGGCAGGCCAGCATTCAGATTCAGGAAATACAGAGAACGCCACAAAGATACTCCTCGAGAAGGGCAACTCCAAGACACATAATTGTCAGATTCACCAAAGTTGAAATGAAGGAAAAAATGTTAAGGGCAGCCAGAGAGAAAGGTCGGGTTACCCACAAAGGGAAGCCCATCAGACTAACAGCTGATCTCTCAGCAGAAACTCTACAAGCCAGAAGAGAGTGGGGGCCGATATTCAACATTCTTAAAGAAAAGAATTTTCAACCCAGAATTTCCTATCCTGCCAAACTAAGCTTCATAAGTGAAGGAGAAATAAAATACTTTACAGACAAGCAAACGCTGAGTGATTTTGTCACCACCAGGCCTGCCCTAAAAGAGCTCCTGAAGGAAGCACTAAACATGGAAAGGAACAACCGGTACCAGCCACTGCAAAAACATGCCAAATTGTAAAGACCATCGAGGCTAGGAAGAAACTATAGCAACTAACGAGCAAAATAACCAACTAACATCATAATGACAGGATCAGATTCACACATAACAATATTCACGTTAAATGTAAATGGGCTAAATGCTCCAATCAAAAGACACAGACTGGCAAACTGGATAAGGAGTCAGGACCCATCAGTGTGCTGTATTCAGGAAACCCATCTCACGTGCAGAGACACACATAGACTCAAAATAAAGGGATGGAGGAAGATCTATCAAGCAACTGGAAAACAAAAAAAGGCAGGGGTTGCAATCCTAGTCTCTGATAAAATAGACTTTAAACCAACAAAGATCAAAAGAGACAAAGAAGGCCATTACATAATGGTAAAGGTATCAATTCAACAAGAAGAGCTAACTATCCTAAATATATATGTACCCAATACAGGAGCACCCAGATTCATAAAGCAAGTCCTCAGTGACCTACAAAGGGACTTAAACTCCCACACAATAATAATGGGAGATTTTAACACCCCACTGTCAGCATTAGACAGATCAACGAGACAGAAAGTTAACAAGGATATCCAGGAATTGAACTCAGCTCTACATAAAGTGGACCTAATAGACATCTACAGAACTCTCCACCCCAAGTCAACAGAATATACATTTTTTTCAGCACCACACCACACCTATTGCAAAATTGGCCACATAGTTGGAAGTAAAGCTCTCCTCAGCAAATGTAAAAGAACAGAAATTATAACAAACTGTCTCTCAGACCACAGTGCAATCAAACTAGAACTCAGGATTAAGAAACTCAGTCAAAACCGCTCAACTACATGGAAACTGAACAACCTGCTCCTGAATGACTATTGGGTACATAATGAAATGAAGGCAGAAATAAAGATGTTCTTTGAAACCAACGAGAACAAAGACACAACATACCAGAATCTCTGGGACACATTCAAAGCAGTGTGTAGAGGGAAATTTATAGCACTAAATGCCCACAAGAGAAAGCAGGAAAGATCCAAAATTGACACCCTAACATCACAATTAAAAGAACTAGAAAAGCAAGAGCAAACACATTCAAAAGCTAGCAGAAGGCTAGAAATAACTAAAATCAGAGCAGAACTGAAGGAAATAGAGACACAAAAAACCCTTCAAAAAATTAATGAATCCAGGAGCTGGTTTTTTGAAAAGATCAACAAAATTGATGGACCGCTAGCAAGACTAATAAAGAAGAAAAGAGAGAAGAATCAAATAGATGCAATAAAAAACGAAAAAGGGGATATCACCACCGATCCCACAGAAATACAATATACCATCAGAGAATACTACAAACACCTCTATGCAAATAAACTAGAAAATCTAGAAGAAATGGATAAATTCCTCGACAAATACACCCTCCCAAGACTAAACCAGGAAGAAGTTGAATCTCTGAATAGACCAATAACAGGTTCTGAAATTGTGGCAATAATCAATAGCTTACCAACCAAAAAGAGTCCAGGACCTGATGGATTCACAGCTGAATTCTACCAGCGGTACAAGGAGGAACTGGTACCATTCCTTCTGAAACTATTCCAATCGATAGAAAAAGAGGGAATTCTCCCTAACACATTTTATGAAGCCAGCATCGTCCTGATACCAAAACCTGGCAGAGACATAACCAAAAAAAGAGAATTTCAGACCAATATCCTTGATGAACATTGATGCAAAAATCCTCAATAAAATACTGGCAAACCGAATCCAGCAGCACATCAAAAAGCTTATCCACCATAATCAAGTGGGCTTCATCCCTGAGATGCAAGGCTGGTTCAACATACGCAAATCAATAAATGTAATCCGGCATATAAACAGAACCAAAGACAAAAACCACATGATTATCTCAATAGATGCAGAAAAGGCCTTTGACAAAATTAAACAACCCTTCATGCTAAAAACTCTCAATAAATTAGGTATTGATGGGACGTATCTCAAAATAATAAGAGCTATATACGACAAACCCACAGCCAATATCATACTGAATGGGCAAGAACTGGAAGCATTCCCTCTGAAAACTGGCACAAGACAGGGATGCCCTCTCTCACCACTCCTATTCAACATAGTGCTGGAAGTTCTGGCCAGAGCAATCACGCAGGAGAAGGAAATAAAGGGTATTCAATTAGGAAAAGAGGAAGTCAAATTGTCCCTGTTTGCAGATGACATGGCTGTATATCTAGAAAACCCCATTGTCTCAGCCCAAAATCTCCTTAAGTTGATTAGCAACTTCAGCAAAGTCTCAGGATACAAAATTAATGTACAAAAATCACAAGCATTCTTGTACACCAATAACAGACAAACAGAGAGCCAAATCATGAGTGAACTCCCATTCACAATTGCTTCAAAGAGAATCAAATACCTAGGAATCCAACTTACAAGGGATGTGAAGGACCTCTTCAAGGAGAACTACAAACCACTGCTCAATGAAATAAAAGAGGATACAAACAAATGGAAGAACATTCCATGCTCATGGGTTGGAAGAATCAATATCGTGAAAATGGCCATACTGCCCAAGGTAATTTATAGATCCAATGCCATCCCCATCAAGCTACCAATGACTTTCTTCACAGAATTGGAAAAAACTACTTTAAAGTTCATATGCAACCGAAAAAGAGCCCGCATCGCCAAGTCAATCCTAAGCCAAAAGAACAAAGCTGGAGGCATCACGCTACCTGACTTTAAACTATACTACAAGGCTACAGTAACCAAAACAGCATGGTACTGGTACCACAACAGAGACATAGATCAATGGAACAGAACAGAGCCCTCAGAAATGATGCCGCATAGCTACAACTATCTGATCTTTGACAAACCTGACAAAAACAAGAAATGGGGAAAGGATTCCCTATTTAATAAATGGTGCTGGGAAAACTGGCTAGCCATATGTAGAAAGCTGAAACTGGATCCCTTCCTTACACCTTATACAAAAATTAATTCAAGATGGATTAAAGACTTATATGTTAGACCTAAAACCATTAAAATCCTACAAGAAAACCTAGGCAATACCATTCAGGACACAGGCGTGGGCAAGGACTTCATGTCTAAAACACCAAAAGCAATGGCAACAAAAGCCAAAATCGACAAATGGGATCTCATTAAACTAAAGAGCTTCTGCACAGCAAAAGAAACTATCATCAGAGTGAACAGGCAACCTACACAATGGGAGAAAATTTTTGCAACCTACTCATCTGAAAAAGGGCTAATATCCAGAATCTACAATGAACTCAAACAAATTTACAAGAAAAAAACAAACAACCCCATCAAAAAGTGGGCAGAGGACATGAACAGACACTTCTCAAAAGAAGACATTTATGTAGCCAAAAAACACATGAAGAAATGCTCATCATCACTGGCCATCAGAGAAATGCAAATCAAAACCACAGTGAGATACCATCTCACACCAGTTAGAATGGCCATCATTAAAAAATCAGGAAACAACAGGTGCTGGAGAGGATGTGGAGAAATAGGAACACTTTTACACTGTTGGTGGGACTGTAAACTAGTTCAACCATTGTGGAAGTCAGTGTGGCGATTCCTCAGGGATCTCGAACTAGAAATACCATTTGACCCAGCCATCCCATTACTGGGTGTATACCCAAAGGACTATAAATCATGCTGCTATAAAGACACATGCACACGTATGTTTATTGCGGCACTATTCACAATAGCAAAGACTTGGAACCAACCCAAATGTCCAACAACGATAGACTGGATTAAGAAAATGTGACACATATACACCATGGAATACTATGCAGCCATAAAAAATGATGAGTTTGTGTCCTTTGTAGGGACATGGATGAAACTGGAAAACATCATTCTCAGTAAACTATCGCAAGGAAAAAAAACCAAACACCGCATGTTCTCACTCATAGGTGGGAATTGAATAATGAGAACTCATGGACACAGGAAGGAGAACATCACACTCCGGGGACTGTTGTGGGGTGGGGGGAGGGGGGAGGGACAGCATTAGGAGATACACCTAATGCTAAATGACGAGTTAATGGGTGCAGGAAATCAACATGGCACATGGATAGATATGTAACAAACCTGCACTTTGTGCACATGTACCCTAAAACCCTAAAGTATAATAATAAAAAAATAAAAAATTGACTTACATATTGAGATCATTCTGCTGAATAGCACCAAAAGATAGAAAGAGCTAAGATATGGTAAACTAATATAATTAACCTGATATAATTTAAGGATAAATATAATTACTGTAAGAAATTAGTGTCAGACTTTGATATGTAAAGAAACAATGAGCAAAATACTACTCATACTAACTTATTTAAAATATTTACTAAGTAAACTGGCATTAAGATGACTGAAAAAGAATATTACTAGTGTCTGGGAAATAAGTCTTTATAAATTTAGGAGTCATTAACAGAGATATTTGATGTATTAACTAAAGATGAAGAACTATTATTAAGGAATGCTTCTCAAAAATATTTTCCTAAACCTGGTGTGCATGTCTCTAAATATGACTATACTTTAGTTACAAATCTCTAAATTAGCAGTAATTTATTTCTGCATTAGTTTTTTATGGTTCAACCTAAGGTGTCTCACGTAACTACAACAAAGATTTCAGTCAAACCTTCAATCAGGTGATTGAATGGGGAATCTTGACTAGAGGTGAGGCTTGACTAGAGCTGGGGGTTCTGACTCTAAGTCCACTTAAATGGCTATTAGCTGGAGGTTTCAGTTACTTGCTTCATGGGCTTCTCTATATAATTGCTCACGACATAACAGATGGCTTTTTCCAGAGCAAGTGGTCTAAGATATAGAATGCAAAGCCATACTGCTTTATAATGGCCTACCAAGTATCCCAGTCACACACTGTCACTATTGCTTTATTTACTTATTAAAAGTGAGTCACTAGTTCTAGCCTACACTCAAAGAAAGGAGACTGTTATCAGGGTAATGCCTATGTTATATAGCTGAATTTCTACCCTGCCGTAACTCTGCTTATCTTTAAGAAATAAGACAGTTGCAATGAAAAGTTCCCTTAGTAACTAGACTATATAGTTAGAGAAATAAAAGGCATTTGTTAAAATCTTTAATATTTACATGCTGTAGTTTATAACAGTAATAAGCAAGGGTTGGCATACTATATCCTGGAAGTATTTTAATGGCCCTTGAGCTAAGGATTATTTTTACATTGTTAAATTGGTTTTTTTTTAAAGACAGGAATAAGTGATAGCGATAACATGTGGCTGAAAAAGCCTAAAATATCTACTATCTTATCCTTTATGGAAAACATTGGCCCATCTCGTGCAGTCAGGAACAAATATCCAAAGCAATGCCAATATCACGATTACCTGAAATAGGCAAATATGAGCTTTTAATTATATTATTTTAGACTTACATTTTTGTTTTGTTTCAATCTAGCCCTAAACAGTTGTTAATGTTGTTGTCGTGGGATTTTTCTGTTTTAATTTTATCATATCAGCCCACACCAATAATAAAGGACACTCTTGACAACTCAAAAATAAAACCATTTTCTTTCAGGAAGCCAGGAGTGGAATAAGGACAGATGAATCATAATTAATACTCGTCTCAATGTTTCAGAATTCCTTACATGCCGCTTACTCCCTCTCCCAACCCACTAGTATTGCCCTTTTGGGGATACTCTGCTCATAGAATCTTATTTTGTTCATTTCCCAGAATGACCATTACACTTTGGGTCCATATTGCAGAGACCATATTTTTATTCTAAAGATTTTTTTTTCTTATTTATCTCAGAGGGCCTACTATATATTCCCCATACTATACACCAACATAAAATCAATCAACAAATAGTTACTAAAATTAAGACATTGAAGATCTCATTCTATGTACTGTAGAGATTACAAAAAGATAAAAGGCTGTCACAGTGGAAATCATAGGCAAATTGAGAAGCAAACCTTTACAAGTGAAAAGTTGGCCGATAACCAAGCCAGGGTGAGTGAAGTGCTAAGTCAGCACTACAGAGAAGAGAGGTATAGAAAACTTGTCCAGTCGGGTGTCTTACATTTTAAAGGCAGGTCACTGTGCAATGTGTGACCTTATGATCATGCTAGAACTTCTTGGTTAAGATCCATGAAGACTGGGCTTATTATTATTATTTTTTTTTTTGACAGAAGTTAGGGAATGAAAGCCTAATATTTGATTTTGCCTTTTTCTTCCTTACTGTCTTCTTCAGCACCCATGGCCCAGAATGTCGAAGAGTTTAATTGTTCCATACCGATTTTCAGGGAGTATCTGGTAATTTTACATATCATAAAAATTAAATATATCAGCTACTGCTGTGATGATAGCATGAATATTTTCATAAATCCTTAAACAGCTGTCCAGCTAATACAATGTAACTGAATTGGCACAGTATTAGACCTATAATTGTTGCAGATGCTATGGATGAAGCTGTAAGAAAATAACAGATACAACAAAACAAGTAATTATTTAAAAATGACTGTGTTTGTTTGTGTTTAATTACACTCAGTATTAATTACTATATACAATGGTGAGGTGGCATTTGTTTAATACATTTATACTTTGATAAAACAGTAAACCAAATACTATTCATTCTTTTAAAAATTGTTCTCTCATTTCTTAAGTAAAGCTCATTTATTTTGTTTCCTAAAGAAAAGCTGTTCTGTATACTTGATACATGTGCTTTCATGAAAGTAAACATTACAAACAAGTAAGGTGGTTGTTGCAAATAGTTTTTTCCATCCCCTGCAAAATTTAGTTAACCTTCATTCTCATCTTATCAAAGCAATTATCTGATACATGTAAATGTTAAATTGATATAAATATAAATGTATATTCAGGTCTGCCTAAAATTTCTATCTGATTTGAATACTGGAAATCATTCTTAAAAGGGGAGAATTATGTGTGCTCTTCTTAGAAGGAAATCTAATGTCATACACTTATTTCAGGCAGGAAGAGTTTTCTGAAAAGAACACTGAAGAACTAAAGGCATGATGAAGTATTCAGCTCTAAAAGTTCCTAGAAAATTTGAAAATGTCAGGGCACACATTATTCTGTTGATATTAAACAACCTGTCAGCCCAACGCATTTGTGAAAAATAACAGTGGGTATCTCTTTGGTATTTCCAGTGTCTCTGAATTTAACTCAAAATATACCTGCCCCTCCCCTAACTCAGAGCCTGCATCAAAAACGAATAAATAAATAAATAAAACCATTTAGTACCCTTCAGTTACATGATGACCTTGTTAATGTCCAAATTAACAGAGAGCTAGTGAGAGTGCCCTGGAATTCCAACAGCAGTCAGAAACAGTGTAGGTTATGAATAGAAAGTAGTAGCATAATAAACAGGGTTAATCTAAAGAGAAAATGGCTCTCATATGTCATGCAGTGTCTAGCTAGTAGCAGAGTGAATGTACATGTTAGTTATATTAAAAATACCTAAATCTAATTCACTAACAAACTTACATCATATAAATTGTTTTGTTTCAGATGCATTCTTTGGTATAAATTTTAAAATCAATCAATTAAGATGTCTTGAAAGTTGTACTCTAGTCAAAATATTATACTAGGCAGATGGAGGACACAGAGAGGGCTGTTCAAGACATGGCACCTGCATTTATTAAGATGGAATGAATCACTGGGAAACTGCAGAGACTGGAAAGGAGGACAGGTAAGACAAGATAGCCATTCAGCAAATAAGAGAAGGGTGAGAACTGAGGTGTTTGTTAGAATCAAGGTTAAAATGGATGGGTATATATGGTCAACAACCGGATTTTCAGGAACACTTGTAATCACAAACAAGGCAATACCTTCCACTTCTCTTAACAGTGAATATTCTGAAATTTCCTCAAGGTAATAATTAATCCTAGGAAAATGGGTAAAATATGGCCAATAGCCTTCGGAGAACGTAGTTATATTCATAAAAAAATAAAGGAAACACATAAGGACCAAAACAAAAGAGGGAAAAGATGAAAATCAGAATGCTAGCAAGATTCCAAAATTGAGTTGCCTCAAGGACTTTTGCCTATTCATCAGACCTAGAGCCTAGAGCTGTCTACTTTAAACAGGGAAGCCAGAGTTTTGGCAGGAGCTAGGAAGAGAGCTGAGCTCCAGCTCCCATGGGAAGCCAAGATCCTGGGGACTACTTCTCTAAAGAAAAAGCTTTGAAAGAAATAGTTTCATATAGACTCCCTTTGCTGGGGAAATATTTCATTTTTAATGAAATGAAAAAAAAAGTTATTTTTTATGGTAAAAATAACATCCTCTAATAATTATATCCATAGAAGAGCCCACAAATAGATTTTGAAAATGAATTTATGATGTGTGTGATAATTCAAGCTGAGAAATAAAAAATATGGTAATAAATTGTCAGTAATTTGGGGAGTCTGACAGAAGTAAAACAAAGCCCTTCCAGAGAAGTATATTCTCAAACAAGCCTGGAAATATTCCTAAGAGAAATTTGACTGTAGAGATATTAAATGTATAATTATTGATTGAAATGTATGAAATAATTATAAATTAATTATTATTAATATTAATATAATTATTATTAATATAAATTTTACAATTTATAAATTGTAAAAAGACAAATGTTTGAAAATATTTTTAAAATGTAGATAAATCTTAGGTCAAAAGAAAGCTCATTTTGTGAAATAAAATACTCAGAATGATGTAAAATGAAAATATAATATAACAAAACCAGTAGGATGAAGCTTCTTTGACAATTTACCACTTTGACTATAAATTGATAAATTTATCATATATTTTTATTCAAAGACATGCTGAATATGAGGAAGGAAAATAAGCTATAAAAATAAAGTAATAAAACTAAAAAAGGGGGGGGTGGAGCCAAGATGGCCAAATAGGAACAGCTCCGGTCTATAGCTCCCAGCCTCAGTGACACAGAAGACGGGTGATTTCTGCATTTCCGTTTGAGGTACTGGGTTCATCTCACTAGGGAGTGCCAAACAGTGGGTGCAGGACAGTTGGTGCAGCGCACTGTGTGCGAGCCGAAGCAGGGCGAGGCATTGCCTCCCCCGGGAAGTGCAAGGGGTCAGGGAGTTCCCTTTCCTAGTCAAAGAAAGGGGTAACAGACGGCACCTGGAATATCGGGTCAGTCCCACCCTAATACTGCGCTTTTCCAACGGGCCTGGAAAACGGCACACCAGGAGATTGTGTCCCGCACCTGGCTCGGAGGGTCCTATGCCCATGGAGTCTTGCTGATTGCTAGCACAGCAGTCTGAGATGAAACTGCAAGGCGGCAGCCAGGCTGGGGGAGGGGCGCCCGCCATTGCCCAGGCTTGCTTAGGTAAACAAAGCAGCCAGGAAGCTCCAACAGGGTGGAGCCCACCACAGCTCAAGGAGGCCTGCCTGCCTCTGTAGGCTCCAGCTCTGAGGGCAGGGCACAGACAAAAATTCAGCAGGAACCTCTGCAGACTTAAATGTCCCTGTCTGACTGACAGCTTTGAAGAGAGTAGTGGTTCTCCTAGCACGCAGCTGGAGATCTGAGAACGGACAGACTGCCTCCTAAAGTGGGTCCCTGACCCCCGAGCAGCCTAACTGGGAGGCACCCCCCAGTACGGACAGACTGACACCTCACTCGGCCCAGTACTCCTCTGAGACAAAACTTCCAGAGGAACTATCAGACAGCTGAATTTGTGGTCTCACAAAAATCCGCTGTTCTGCAGCCACTGCTGCTGACATCCAGCCAAACAGGATCTGGAGTGGACCTCTGGCAAACTCCAACAGACCTGCAGCTGAGGGTCCTGTCTGGGAGAAGGAAAACTAACAAACAGAAAGGAAATTCACACCAAAAACCCATCTGTACATCACCATCATCAAAGACCAAAAGTAGATAAAACCACAAAGATGGGGAAAAAACAGAGCAGAAAAACTGGAAACTCTAAAATGCAGAGCACCTCTCCTCCTCCAAAGGAACACAGTTCCTCACCAGCAACGGAACAAAGCTGGACGGAGAATGACTTTGACGAGTTGAGAGAAGAAGGCTTCAGACGATCAAACTACTCCGAGCTACGGGAGGAAATTCAAAACAATAGCAAAGAAGTTAAAAACTTTGAAAAAAAATTAGATGAATGGATAACTAGAATAACCAATGGAGAGAAGGGCTTAAAGGAGCTGATGGAGCTGAAAGCCAAGTATCGAGAACTACGCGAAGATTGCAGAAGCCTCGGTATCCAGATTGATATATTCATCCAGATTCATATATTCATCCAGATTGATACATTACAGTCTGTTACATTTTACTTAATACAGTTCTGTATGGCATCTACACAAAAAAAGACCCAAGATATTCTTCAGACCCATTATTAGAATTAACATGAGAGTTTAATAATGTGGCTTATGGCTACAAGAGCAATAAAAAATAAAAGTTACATAAAAATATGACAGCAAAAATATAAAACGTTCTGAGATACTATAAAAATGTAAGGAATTTCATGAAAATATGAATCTTTTATAGATCAAATTGTAAAATAGTGATAAAGTTCTAAAATATGCAGTTTGTTTAGCAAAATATAAATACCATCATGCGTCACTTAATGATGGGGATATGTTCTGTGAAATGTGTCATAGACAATTTAGTCCTTGCGTGAACATCACAGCGCATACTTACACAAACCTAGGGGTGTGTGTGTGTGTGTCTGTATGTGTGTATTTTTTCATATAACAAAGGTCCTAGCACTGTTACTGAATATCAATAATCATTTCTCCTTCTTGAAGTGCAATGCCAATATGAAGTGTCATGTATCAAGTTTCTATATATGCTCCATTACGATCTTATGGGACCACCATTGTATATGCTGCCCATCATTGACTGAAATGTCATTACGTGGCACATGACTGTAGTTCTTGTGTTTTTGTAACAAGGCAGCTCTGATATCCAAGTTGATAATATTACAATAGTAACAATATAAAAATCTTATCCACTAAACACATACTGAAGTAATGAAAAGCAAAGCTTTGACTCAAAAAAAATTTATGATACAGATGACTAACAATGGATCAATATTAAGAATATGTAAATTAATCATATAAATAAATAAAAATCCAACAAAAAATTTGGGAAAAATATATTAATCAAAATATCACAAAAATAAAAATTCAAATCATAACAACAAAAGGCCAAGAGATTTTGAATCTCTCTTTTATTCCTGGCAAGGAAATAAAAAACACAGTGAGGTACAGCTTTCACCAATTCAAATTAGAATACATTTAAAACAGAAAGATCCATAAAACAGTGGTACATATATTGGCAGAAACTCTTTGGAGAGAAATATGACAATATCTAGTAAAGCTGAGGATTTTTAGATCATAAATTCCAACAATATTGTAAAACATCTTATACCTGAATATGCTTGTTGATTTCACTGTAATTTCTTTTTTTATTTCCTTTTTTTTTTTTTTTTTGAGATAGATCTCGGCTTACTGCAAGCTCCACCTCCCAGGTTCACACCATTCTCCTGCCTCAGCCTCCCGAGTAGCTGGGACTACAGTCACCCACCACCATGCCCAGCTAATTTTTTGTATTTTTAGTAGAGACGGGGTTTCACCATGTTAGCCAGGATGGGCTCGATCTCCTGACCTCATGATCCACCCCCCTCAGCCTCCCAAAGTGCTGGGATTACAGGCGTGAGCCACCACGCCTGGCCTGATTTCACTATAATTTCAAAAAAACCCCAAAATAACCTAAATGTTCACAGAAAAAATGTGGGCAAATAAATTTATATATATATAGTTATATATTATACACTACAATATATAGTAGTGTATACATAGTATAATTTATACATATGTATACATTATAGTATATATGTACATATACATATAACTATATAGTTCACTGGTGAAAAATTATAAAATTCAAAAGGATACATGAGTACTACTGCAGTGAACATTTTGTGCATGACGTTTGAGGCACACTGGCGGGCATTTCTACTGAATATATACATAGAAGGGGAATGAATGGATCACATCATGTTGGTACTTCCATTTTTCACAAACTAATTTGATAGCTTTAAAAAGTTATTGAGCCTACTTACATTTTCAGTTTCAATGTACAAGAATTTCAGTTGCTGTTCCTCCTTACTTTGTATTCTCCACCTTTTAAAATGTAGCCCAATGTGCAACCTGGTGTACAGTCATAGCTATGTATTTTCTGTTAGACGCAATGTATTGTTATCATCTAGTGATCCCCAAACTCACCAACTTCCTTTTTCTCTATTTTAAGCCTTTGGAAATGGAAATTCTCAGTTTACTTCAAATCTGTCCAAGAATAATATGAATAGATATCCTGCTCCCTATTCATTAGCCATCCATGCAATTATTCCTTTAGTAGCTTAAGTCTTGGCCAAAAAAGACAATCTATATAGGGCTCACTATACTCCTGATGCCTGACATATCTCCTATACAAGTTTTTAAGCTCAACATTACTTTGTAGTTTTCTGTGATCTTTTGCAATAGAAACCCATTATTCTATTTCTCTTCTCAGTAAAATGTCTCACTCTATTGCAAGCTCCCGACAAGAGAAAAAAAATTATTTCACCTATCTTATTTTGTAATTTATTCTTCATAATGTTTTATTTGTATTCAAGCACCAGGTTTTGCATATTTGGGAAATAAGTAAGTCAATCCATAAACTTTATTAACTGTCATAGACCTCATGGAAATGAGTTAGTATTTAATGAGTAAATTCAGGTTTTGCTACACTAAAACATCTGGAAATTGCTTTCAGAGGCTTTTATATTGTTGGAACTTACCAATTTGGCTTTATCTTTTACTCTTTCTAAAGATATTTAAATCAAGAATGAAATGATATTCTTTTTCAAGCCTTACCTAAGGCCTTCATAAACAAATATGCTTTTTAGTTTTTTTTTAAATAAATAAATAAATAAAAAGAAAATCCCTGAACTCTTAAGCTTTGACCTGTCCTTTGGTTGTGATTGAAATAGTCTGGGTTTTCAAAGGTGATTCCTTTACTTACTTTTTTTTTTCTTTTTTTTTGAGATAGAGTCTCATTCTTGTCACTCAGGCTACAGTGTGGTGGCACAGTCTTACCTCACTGCAACTTAAACCTCCTGCGTTCAAGCGACTCTCCTGCCTGAGCCTCCCGAGTAGCTGGGATTACAGGTGCCTGCCTGGCTAATTTTGTATTTTTAGCAGAGACGGATTTCACCATGTTGGGAAGGCTGGTCTCAAACTCCTGACCTCAGGTGATCCACCTGCTACAGCCTCCCAAAGTGCTGGAATCACAGGCATGAGCCACCACACCTGGCCAAATATTTTTTTTTAAATATTAAACATAAAACAATCCTTTGGTCTCCTATTCAGAGTTGTCCACAATAAATTCATATATCAGATCTATTGAGAAATAATCAAATAGCCTTTGTAGATTAAAAAAGAACTGTGACCTGTTACTAATATAGTTATGGTTATTCATATATACCTGCACCTTAACTAACTTGTTAAGACGGCCATCTGCAAGCCAGGAAGAGAGGTCTCACTTTAAATCATTTATGCTGACACCTTGATCATAGACACCCAGTGTCCAGATCTGTAAGAAAACTCAGGCTCAAGAACTACATGAAGAATGCAGAAGCCTCAAGAGCCAATGGGATCAACTGGAAGAAAGAGTATCAGTGATGGAAGATGAAATGAGTGAAATGAAGTGAGAAGGGAAGTTTAGAGAAAAAAGAATGAAAAGAAATGAACAAAGCATCCAAGAAATATGGGACTATATGGAAATACCAAATCTACGTCTGATTGGTGTACCTGAAAGTGACGGGGAGAATGGAACCAAGTTGGAAAACACTCTGCATGATATTATCCAGGAGAAATTCCCCAATCTAGCAAGGAAGGCCAACATTCAGATTCAGGAAATACAGAGAATGCCACAAAGACACTCCTCGAGAAGAGCAACTTCAAGACAGATAATTTTCAGATTCACTAAAGTTGAAATGAAGGAAAAAATGTTAAGAGCAGCCAGAGAGAAAGGTCAGGTTACCCACAAAGGGAAGCCCATCAGACTAACAGCGGATCTCTAGGCAGAAACTCTACAAGCCAGAAGAGAGTGGGGGCCAATATTCAACATTCTTAAAGAAGAATTTTCAACCCAGAATTTCATATCCAGCCAAACTAAGCTTCATAAGTGAAGGAGAAATAAAATACTTTACAGACAAGCAAATGCAGAGAGATTCTGTCACCACCAGGCCTGCCCTAAAAGAGCTCCTGAAGGAAGCACTGAACATGGAAAGGAACAGCCAGTACCAGCCACTGCAAAATCATGCCAAATTGTAAAGATCATCGAGGCTAGGAAAAAACTGCATCAACTAACGAGCAAAATAACCAGCTAACATCATAGTGACAGGATCAAATTCACACATAACAATATTAACTTTAAATGTAAATGGGCTAAATGCTCCAATTAAAAGACACAGACTGGCAAATTGGATAAAGAGTCAAGACCCATCAGTGTGCTGTATTCGGGAAACCCATCTCACGTGCAGGGACACACATAGACTCAAAATAAAAGGATGGAGGAAGATCTACCAAGCAAATGGAAAACAAAAAGGCAGGGGTTGCAATCCTAGTCTCTGATAAAACAGACTTTAAACCAACAAAGATCAAAAGAGACAAACAAAGCCATTACATAATGGTAAAGGGATCATTTCAACAAGAAGAGCTAACTATCCTAAATATATATGTACCCAATACAGGAGCACCCAGATTCATAAAGCAAGTCCTGAGTGACCCACAAAGAGACTTAGACTCCCACTCAATAATAATGGGAGACTTTAACCCCCCACTGTCAACATTAGACAGATCAACAAGGCAGAAAGTTGACAAAGATACCCTGGAATTGAACTCAGCTCTGCATAAAGTGGACCTAATAGACATCTACAGAACTCTCCACCACAAATCAACAGAATATACATTTTTTTCAGCACCACATGACACCTATTCCAAAATTGACCACATAGTTGGAAGTAAAGCTCTCCTCAGAAAAGGTAAAAGAACAGAAATTGTAACAAACTCTCTCTCAGACCACAGTGCAATCAAACTAGAACTCAGAATTAAGAAACTCACTCAAAACCGCTCAACTGCATGGAAACTGAACAACCTGCTCCTGAATGACTACTGGGTACATAACAAAATGAAGGCAGAAATAAAGATGTTATTTGAAAACAATGAGAACAAAGACACAACATACCAGAATCTCTGGGACCCATTCAAAGCAGTGTGTAGAGGGAAATTTATAGCACTAAATTCCCACAAGATAAAGCAGGAAAGATCCAAAACTGATATCCCAACATCACAATTAAAAGAACTAGAAAAGCAAGAGCAAACACATTCAAAAGCTAGCAGAAGGCAAGAAATAACTAAAATCAGAGCAGAACTGAAGGAACTAGAGACACAAAAAACCCTTCAAAACATCAATGAATCCAGGAGCTGGTTTTTTGAAAAGATCAACAAAATTGATAGACCACTAGCAAGACTAATAAAGAAAACAAGAGAGAAGAATCAAATAGACACAATAAAAAATGTTGAAGGAGATATCACCACTGAGCCCACAGAAATACAAACTACATCAGAGAATACTACAAACACCTTTATGCAAATAAACTAGAAAATCTAGAAGAAATGGATAAATTCCTGGACACACATCCTCCCAAGACCAAACCAGGAAGAAGTTGAATCTCTGAATAGACCAATAACAGGCTCTGAAATTGTGGCAATAATCAATAGCTTACCAACCAAAAAGAGTCCAGGACCAGATGGATTCACAGCCAAATTCTACCAGAGGTACAAGGAGGAACTGGTACCATTCCTTCTGAAACTATTCCAATCCATAGAAAAAGAGGGAATCCTCCCTAACACATTGTATGAGGCCATGATCATCCTGATACCAAAGCTGGGCAGAGACACAACCAAAAAAGAGAATTTCAGACCAATATCCTTGATGAACATTGATGCAAAAATCCTCAATAAAATACTGGCAAACTGAATCCAGCAGCACATCAAAAAGCTTATCCACCATGATCAAGTGGGCTTCATCCCTGGGATGCAAGGCTGGTTCAACATATGCAAATCAATAAATGTAATCCAGCATATAAACAGAATCAAAGACAAAAACCACATGATTATCTCAATAGATGCAGAAAAGGCCTTTGACAAAATTCAACAACGCTTCATGCTAAAAACTCTCAATAAATTAGGTATTGATGGGACATATCTGAAAATAGTAAGAGCTATCTATGACAAACCCACAGCCAATATCATACTGAATGGGCAAAACTGGAAGCATTCCCTTTGAAAACTGGCACAAGACCGGGATGCCCTCTCTCACCACTCCTATTCAACGTAGTGTTGGAAGTTCTGGCCAGGGCAATCAGGCAGGAGAAGGAAATAAAGGATATTCTATTAGGAAAAGAGGAATTCAAACTGTCCCTGTTTGCAGACAACATGATGGTATATCTGGAAAACCCCATCGTCTCAGCCCAAAATCTCCTTAAGCTGATAAGCAACTTCAGCAAAGTCTCAGGATACAAAATCAATGTACAAAAATCACAAGCATTTTTATGCACCAATAACAAACAGAGAGCCCAATCATGAGTGAACTCCCATTCACAATTGCTTCAAAGAGAATAAAATACCTAGGAATCCAACTCACAAGGGATGTGAAGGACCTCTTCAAGGAGAACTACAAACCACTGCTCAATGAAATAAAAGAGGATACAAACAAATGGAAGAACATTCCACGCTCATGGGTTGGAAGAATCAGTATCGTGAAAATGGCCATACTGCCCAAGGTAACTTATAGATGAAATGCCATCCCCATCAAGCTACCAATGACTTTCTTCACAGAATTGGAAAAAACTACTTTAAAGTTCATATGGAACCGAAAAAGAGCCCGCATCGCCAAGTCAATCCTAAGCCAAAAGAACAAAGCTGGAGGCATCACGCTACCTGACTTCAAACTATACTACAAGGCTACAGTAACCAAAACAGCATGCTACTGGTACCAAAATAGAGATATAGATCAATGGAACAGAACAGAGCCCTGAGAAATAATGCCACATATCTACAACTATCTGATCTTTGACAAACCTGACAAAAACAAGCAATGGGGAAAGGATTCCCTATTTAATAAATGGTGCTGGGAAAACTGGCTAGCCATATGTAGAAAGCTGCAACTGGATCCCTTCCTTACACCTTATACAAAAATTAATTCAAGATAGATTAAAGAGTTACATGTTAGACCTAAAACCATAAAAACCCTGGAAGAAAACCTAGGCATTACCATTCAGGACATAGGCATGGGCAAGGACTTCATGTCTAAAACACCAAAAGCAATGGCAACAAAAGCCAAAATTGACAAATCGGATCTAATTAAACTAAAGAGTTTCTGCACAGCAAAAGAAACTACCATCAGAGTGAATAGGCAACCTACAAAATGGGAGAAAATTTTCACAACATACTCATCTGACAAAGGGCTAATACCCAGAATCTACAATGATCTCAAACAAATTTACAAGAAAAAAACAACCCCATCAAAAAGTGGGCAAAGGACATGAACAGACACTTCTCAAAAGAAGACATTTATGCAGCCAAAAAACACATGAAAAAATGCTCATCATCACCGGCCATCAGAGAAATGCAAATCAAAACCACAATGAGATACCATCTCACACCAGTTAGAATGGCCATCATTAAAAAGCCAGGCAACAACAGGTGCTGGAGAGGATGTGGAGAAATAGGAACAATTTTTACACTGTTGGTGGGACTGTAAACTAGTTCAACCATTGTGGAAGTCAGTGTGGCGATTCCTCAGGGATCTAGAACTAGAAATACCATTTGACCCAGCCATCCCATTACTGGGTATATACCCAAAGGACTATAAATCATGCTGCTATAAAGACACATGCACACGTATGTTTATCGTGGCACTATTCACAGTAAAAAAGACTTGGAACCAACCCAAATGTCCAACAACGATAGACTGGATTAAGAAAATGTGGCACATATACACCATGGAATACTATGCAGCCATAAAAAATGATGAGTTCATGTCCTTTGTAGGGACATGGATGAAACTGGAAATCGTCCTTCTCAGTAAATTATCACAAGGACAAAAAAACAAACACCCGCATGTTCTCACTCATAGGTGGGAATTGAACAATGAGAACACATGGACACAGGAAGGGGAACGAACCTGCACATTTTGCACATGTACCCTAAAACTTAAAGTATAATAATAATAAAGAAAATTAAAAAAGAAAGAAAATTCATTCTGTTGTTTAAGCCACCAAGTCTACGGTACTTTGTTAAGGCAGCCAGAGCTGACTAATACATTAAGTCACTCAAATAATTTTTTAAAAAGCTATGTAAAGAAATAGTAAAGATCTGCTATACTTAGGTAATATGAGCAAATGTGTGAGACAAAGTGTTTAATTTACATATGAAATAAGAATGATGAGAATACATGAGAGCAAGATTGCTATCTCAGAATTGGGAGTTTCGACGTGACTATTGTGTGTCATTTTATATGCAATCTGACAGGCTGCATGATTCTTAGTTGATTTATTTTTTAATTGACAAAATTGCATTTATCATGTACAACATGATGCTTTCAAATATATACATTGCAGAATGGCTACATAAAGCTAATTAACACAGTAACTCACATATGTATCATTTTTGTAGCAAGAACACTTAAAATATATTTTTTAACTGATTTTCAAGAATATAGTATGTTATTAATTATACTCGTCATGCTGTACAGTAGATCTCTTGAACTTATACCTCCCATCTAAGTGAAATTTTGTGTCCTTTGAGCAACATCTCTTCAACCCACACACTACTTCATCTGCCCGCCTTTGGTAACCAACATTCTACTCTTTGCTTCTGTTAGTTTCACTTTTTTAGATTCTACATAAAAGTGAGATCACACGGTATTTGTCTTTCTGTGCCTGGCTTATTCACTTAATTTTCTCCAGATCCATGTTACAAATCACGGGATAGACTTCTGTTTTAAAGCTGAAGAGTATTCCACTGTGTGTGTATGTATGTATATATATAACATTTTCTTATTTATTAATCTTTTGATCAATTATTACATTGACTATAGTGAATAATGCCTGAATGAAATGGGAATGCAGATATCTCTTCAATATACAGGCTTTATTTCCTTTGCATATGTACCACGTAGTGGAGTTGGCTGAATCATATGGTAGTTCTATTTTAAATTTTTGAGGAGTTGCCATACTGTTTTCCATAATGGCTGTACTAATTTACATACACGCCAACAGCATGCCAATATTTCCTTTTCTCCAATCCTTGTCAACACTTATCTTTTGTCTTTTTGATAACAGCCATTGTAACAAGTTTAAGGTATCTCATTGTGGTTTTCATTTTCATTTCTCTGATGATTGGTGATATTGAGAATTTTTAAATCTACCTGTTGGTCATTTGTAGGCCTTCTTTTGAGAAATGTCTATTCAGGTCCTTTGCCCATTTTTTAACTGTTTTATTTGTTTTCTTGCTGTTGAGTTGTTTGAGTTTCTCACATAATTTATATTAAGTCCTTGTCAGATGTATGCTTTAAAAATATTTTCTCTGGTTTTGTAGCTTGTCTCTTCACTCTGTTGATTGTATCTTTTTCTGTGCAAAAGCGTCTTATTTCATATAATCACGTTTGTCTTTTCTGTTTGTTTCTGCCACTTGTGCTTTTTGGGTCATAGCCAAAAAATGATTGCCCAGATCAATATCATGAAGCTTTTTCTTTGTTTTCTATTAGCAGTATTACAGTTTTATAATAACTGTATTTTGGATGAGGATGTCCAGTTTTCTCAACACCATTTGTTAAAGAAACTATGTCTTCTTTATTGTGTGTCCTTGGCATCTTGTCAAAAACTAATTGATTATAAATAGATGAATTTATTTCTGGGTTCTCCATTCTCTTCCACTAGTCTACTAGTTTTTCTTTATGACTGTACAATGGTGTCTTGGTTATTATATATTTATGTTTATTTTGAAATCGGGTAGTGTGATGCCTTCAGTTTATTTTTTTTCTCAAGATTGCTTTGGCTATTTGGAGTCTTTTGTGGTTCTAAACAAGTTAGAATTTTAACAGGAATTGCTTTGGGTAGTATGAAAATTTTAGCAATATTCTAATTCATGAACATAGGCGATCTCTATTTAGTTGTGTCTTCAGTATCTTTTATCAATGTTTTATAAACTTCAGTGTATAGATATTTTACTTCCACTTAAAATTCATTTTTACATTTTTTTATTGTAAATGAGATTTTTTTCTGGATTTATTTTTTGATAGTTCACTGATAGTGTATAGAAATGCTACCGATTTTTCTATGACTTTATATGCTGAAATTTACTGAATTTGCTTATTCTTACTATTTTCTGATGGACTCTTTAGGGTGATTATGTCATCAGCTAACACAGACAATAAAACTTTTTTCTAATATAGATACCTTTTATTTCTTTCTTTTGCCTAATTGCTTTGGTTAAACTTTTGGTACTATAGCGAATAGAAATGGTGAAAGTGGGAATGCTTGTCTTCTTCCTGGTCTTGAGGAAAAACTTTCAGTTTTCCACTGTTGATTATAATGTTACCTGTGGGTTTTTCATATGTGCCCTTTATTATGTGGTTTTTGTCCTTCATTCTGCTAATGAAGAACATTTATATATTAACATATTAACATTCTGTTACTAACATATTTGTAGATTTGTATATAACAACCCACAATTTCACATACTTGAAAACAGTATTCTCATCTTTTAAAATTTGGAAGTTATATTAGATCACCTAAAGTAACATCATTTGTATGATTTTATGTTTCTTAAATTGTTCAATCAAAGCAGTTAAGTTTCTCCAGGCCATGAGTATACAGAATGCTCTTTTCTCTTATTTTTCAATAAATTTCCTTGCTTGGAGCTCCTTGACAAACCAGTCTTAAAAGGTGAATTGATTTATAATTTACATTGTAAACTTAAAAATGTCTTTTTTTAAATTTTGGAAATAATGTGGTAACTTAATTTAGTAAAGTGAAAATTTTTAATTGCTTTTATGAATGGTAAAAGACATTGATTTAGAAGGAGAAATTATTAAAAATGCAGCTCAGATGTTTAAAATCTCAGCACCTTTTCTTCATTTCATAGTAGGAATTAATCTTATTCTTCACATAAAGTATCATGCAGAGATTCAATTTTATTGCCCTATGATTACAGTAATTTCTATAGAAAATACTTTTAAAATAACCATCTGTAATTGTTACCTTTAATTTCATATTTAGATTCAAGGCTTTCACTTCCACCGTGACAGCATGAGGACCTCCATGGACATACTTCCCAGTGAAACTAGTAGAAATTAAAAATAACAAAACAACAAAAACAAACATTTTAAAGTCTCTGGAAATGGTCTTATGTGCATGCAGCAAATGAAGAAACATCCATACAAGAAAATCAGGTAAAACTTGGTAAGAACAGTGAGAATCTGTAGTATGTAAATTGAGACCTACTTTCTTTGTGCTCCCAACTCAGCAATACAGAAACTGTACTCCAGTCTGGTGTGGTGAAGAACGCAGGGTTTTCTCTCTCTCCAGCTCTCAGTAGGATGGCTTTCTACTAGTATGATCAAGGTGCCACCATTTCTCATACTGTCCCCAGCAATTTATTGGTAAGATTTCATTCCAGGCAAATGCAGCACAGAAGTAGATGCTTTCTTCTTTTGTCCCAATTTTGGGATGGAGGCTCTACCTTGGATCCAATGCCATTGAGAATACTATAGACCAAGTAGCCCTATCTCTGGCTCATAGGAAGTGGTATCACACTGGAAGAGGCAAGCTTAGAAGACCTGTGGATACTGCCACTACTTTTAAAATAACATAACAAATATTTTTGTTCCAAAATACTTAACAGACCTGTAAATGCTTAACATCTTGGTGGGGTTAGTGTGTTTAGCAGTTTATTGGTTACAGACAGAGCATGGGATTTGATGCTTGAACTGAAGGAGCACTTTTCACGTCTCATTTTACAGATAGCAAAGGATTCTTTTTAGTTTTAGAAGTCTTTCAAAATAAGAAGTCAAATGAGGTAAGTAAAAATAAGATATCCCAAATAATCTATTAGGTATAATGACAAGCATTGCACCTTGTCAACAAGCAAGTTAAAAAGACATGAGGAAAGTTCTTCTGGAATTTGAGAGAAAAATTAAAAGTTCAATATCTGTAATGAAAATAACACCCACATGAGAGTTTCAGGCAAACTTCTTAGCTTGAAATTAACATTTGTAATGAGGATCAGAATAACAGTGGTTTGGGTTTTAATGTTTCAGTCTAGAAAGATTTGGCTGGGTGTGGTGGCTCACGCCTGTAATCCCAGCATTTTAGGAGGTCGAGGCAGGACAATCACTTAGGTCAGGAGTTCAAGACCAGCCTGGCCAACGTGGTGAAACCCAATCTCTACTAAAAATACAAAAAAAGCCGGGCATCACTATGCCTGTACTCCCAGCTATTTGGGGGACTGAGGCACCAGAATCGCTTGAACCCAAGAGGTGGAGGTTGTAGTGAGCCAAGATCATGCCACTGCACTCCAGCCTGGGTGACAGAGTGAGACTCTAAAAAGAAAAAAAAAAAAAGAAAAAAAAAATTTTTATTCTTCTCATGTACTCCTCAATCATTAGCTACTTAATTCTTGAGCTGACTGAACAACTGTCACATGCCAGATACTTTACTATATAACAGGCAGACAGAAAGGAAGAGTGTGTATTGTTGAGAGAAGGGGAAAGAGAATAAAAGATGTAAGGGAAAAAGAAAACAAGTCCTTTGTCATTAAGAAGTTTGACATGTCCATATGAAACATATTCATATCACTGTACTTTGGCAGGTATACAAATGTTCCAAGAAAGGAACACACAACATGATTATCTTCTCCAAAGCATCATTAATGATCCCTTCTCTTCAACTATGCCTTATTTTACATTTCTTTGTTGTTTTTTGTATTAGGCCATTCTTGCATTGCTATAAAGAAACACCTGAGACTGCGTAATTTATAAACAAAAAAAGTTTTAATTGGCTCATGGTTCTGAAGGCTATATAGGAAACATGGTGCTGGCATCTGCTTCTGGTGAGGCCTCAGGAAGCGTACAATCATGGCAGAAGGCCACAGAAAGCCAGCATGGTGAGAGGAGGAGTAGGAGAGAAAGAGTGGGGAGGTGCCACGCACTTTCAAACAACCAGATCTCACAAGAACAAACTCACTATCATAAGGACAGCACCAAGAAATTCAGGAGTAGTCTGCCCACATGACCCATCTCCTTCCAGGCCCCACTCCTCCCAGGCCCCACCTCCACCACTGGGAATTACATTTCAACATGAGATTTGGGCAGAAGAACCAACAGGCAAACTATATTATTCCACTGCTGGCCCCCAAATATTATGTCCTCTTCACATTGAAAAATATAATCATCCCCTGCCAATAGTCCCCAAAAGTCTTAACCCATTCCAGCATCAAGTCTAAGGTCCTAAGTTACACCTGAGACACACTTCCGTTTACCTATAAGCCTGCGAAATTAAAACAAGTTATGTACTCCCAAGATACAATGGTAGTTCAGGCCTTGGGTAAACATTACCATTCCAAAGGGAAGAAATTGGCCAAAAGAAACGGGCAATAGGCTCCATGCAAGTTTGAAACCTAGCAGGAATATCACTAAATGTTAAAGTTCCAAAACAATCTCTTTTGACTCCATGGCCCATATCTAGAGCACATTGCTGCAAGGGGTGGGCTCCCAAGGTCTTGGACAGCTCAGCCCCTGTGGCTTTGTAGGCTGTAGCCCCCACAGCTGTCTTCACAGGTTGGAATTAAGTGTCTGTGGCTTTTTGAGGTGCAGGGTGCAAGCTGCTGGTATATCTACCATTCTAACTTGGGCCACAGCCTCCTTCTCACAACTCCACTAGGCAGTGCCCCAGTGGGGACTCTGTGTGGCAATGCCAACCCATATTTTCTCTAGTCATTGCCCTAGTAGAGATTATCTGTGAGGGCTCTACAGCTGCAGCAAGAGTCTGCCTGGGCACCCAGGCTATCTCACACATCCTCTGAAATCTAAGTAGAAGCCACCAAGCCTCCTTCATTTTTGCATTCTCTGCACCCACAAGCTTAATATCACATGAAAGCCACTAAGCCTTATGGGTGTGCCCTCCAGTGTCAGCCTGAGCCGTACCTGGGGCCTTCGAGCCACAGCTGTAGCTGTAGCAGTCAAGATGTGAAGAGCATCCTCCCAAGGTGGCACAGGTCATTGGTGCCATGGACCTAGACCTTGAAACCATTCTTTCCTCCTAGGCCTCTGGGCCTGTGATGTCAGGGAAAACCTAGAAGATTTCTGAAATGTCTTTGAGGCCTTTTTGCTGTTGTCTTGGATATTAGCACTTTTAATCATATTAATCTCTTTAACAAGTGGTTGCTCCACAGCCTGTTTAGACTTTTTCTCTACCATACTGCCAGGCTGCAAATTTTCCAAACTGATATCGTGTCCCTTTTAAATAGATGTTCCAAATTTAGGTCATGTATTTGCTCCTGTATTTGGTCATAGGCTGTTAGAAGCAGCCAAGCCGTATCTTGAACACATTTCTTAGAAATTTCTTCCACCAGATACTGTAGGACATCATTCTTAAATTCAAACTTCCATAGATCCCTAGAGCATAAACACCATGTGCCAAGCTCTTTGCTAAGGTGTAACATGGGTGATCTTTACTCTAGTTTCCAATAACTTTCTTTTTTCCATCTGAAACCTCATCAGCCTGGACTTCACTGTCCATATTTCTATGAACATTTTGCTTACAACCATTCAACAAGTCTCTAAGAAGTTCCAAACTTTCCCTTATCTTCCTGTCTTCTTCTGACCCCTCCAAACTCTTCAAACCTCTTCCCATTACCCACTTCCAAAGCCACTTCCACATTTTCTGGTATCTTTATAGCAATGTCCCACCCCTGAGTACCAATATTCTGTGTTAGGCCATTTTATTACTATAAAGAAATACCTGAGGCTGGGTAAATTATAAAGAAAAAAAGGTTTAATTGGCTCATAGTTCTGCAGGCTTTATAAGTAGCATGGTGCTGAGATCTGCTTCTGGTGAGGCTTCAGGAAGCTTACAATCATGCAGAAGGCCACAGGGAGCCAGCATGTTACATAGGAAAAGCAGGAGCAAGAGGGAGAGTGGCGAGGTGCCACACACTTTTAAACAACTAGATTTCATGAGAATTCACTCAGTATCATGAGGACAGCACCAGGTCATTCATGAGGGATTCACTCTTATGACCCAAACACCTCCCTCCCTGCCTCACCTACAATATCGAGGATTACATTCCAACATGAGATTTGGAGGGGCAAACATCTAGACGATGTCATGTTATTAAAAATAGACATAGACCTCTAGAACCAGACCGTTCATTTCAACTTCAATGCATTTTTTATTGTGCAACCTAGTACGTTTTTCTTCACTCTGTACCATATCACATCAGGTTACAAAGCAGATTCACTATTTTATTTTAATCATTATTTTGTGTGTAATGGGTCAATCAACAGATACCTCATAATTCCTTCCATATATACAGTAGTAAAAGAGGTGCAGTGCAGAGAGGTCCTTGTTTCTGCTCTAGAATAGGTTAGTATTTGGATAGTGTAGCAGGATCCATCATGACATTATCAAAGTATATGATTTGAGAAGGAACGGGTACAGAGAAGTAATTATACAGACTTTCAGATCAAAGAAAGAACACAGTTTACATCAAGTTATGGAGAAGAATCTCACAGAAGATGGAAACAGTTATACTGTGGGAAGATAACATAAACAAAACTAAAAATGAAAAAATGTACAAGTATATTTAAGATGATGGACATTAGGCCAGACTAAAATTGAAGATATTTATAGGGAAATGATAAAGTCCTGTGTGAAAAATGTATTGCTGACATGGTCTTATATGACTTTATCCAGTAGAAAATAGGAGTACTTGAAAGCGTACATCATAGTCAAATGCCACCTTTAGAGAACTCCAATATGCCAGATACTTTCCAAAAGTTATCTTCTTAATGCTCTCGTTAATCCTATTGGAAATAATATTAGTTTTCACATTTCCTAACTGAAAACTGTAACTGGGCAATATTAAAATAAATGGTTCCAATGAGCAGTAACAGAGTTCTGAAATTAAGTTTGTAGTACTTTCTTTTTTAACCAAGTTTTTATGTTGAGACTATAAAGACATTGAAGGCAGTAAAACTGTCATTTATTTCCCACCATTATATTCTATATATTTCATATAGTGTATAGAACTTAATGTTTAATAAAAGTATTTTTAATTAAATAGGTGAGATGAATAATGTATATGATTTAAAATCTAACAGTGGCATACAAGATGATTGTGAATAAAGAGGAAGAATGACATCCTTATGGTAGTATTTTGTATGTCAAAATGTTAAGAATGCACTAAGGTCATTTCAGCAGAGGTGAAATGAAATGACATAGATTATAAGATGGGTGACCATAAAGGATCTTTGTGTGTTTTGTATCTCCCTGAGTAAAATAACAAAATTGAGCTACTACTCATTAGATATATTGAACACATTGCAATTATTTTGGTGTTCTTTATGTTGGCATTATTCTACTTCTTTTATCCATCCCAACTTTAGTCTGAACTATTCAAATAAAGACTCTATTGGCAAGCTCAGAGTATGGAATATTTTTGTAAGTAGTGTGGGTACAAATCTCTCAAACACTTTACTGTGGCTACAAAATCAGGTGCTCATAAAATTGAGATACAGCTCTAGTTTAAACCGTGTTAGTATTTCCCTGCCTAACATAAAGCCCAGACCTACAAGGAGCACATTTATTTATTTTACTTTTTATTTGCAATTCCCAGTCATGGTGTTTGTTTGAAAAATACCTACAGTTGCCTAAGTGAAGTAATATTTTTGGCTCTTAAGGGGTATTTCTCAGAGACAGCCAACTGATGTAAAACTTGAGCATCTAATGTGAGTTAAGGGAAACAATTTTCCTAATATCTGAGGGAGTCTGCATGGAAATTCATCATTACTATTATCACTAGACAGTGTGTTAAGCACCAGAAAAGCTGGATATTATTCACTCTGAAAGCTTTGAGGGCACACTATACATCACCTTCGTGCTTTTTAATGGACTTTAATACAGAAATCAGAGGTGTGGAGAACAAGAATTGTAATGATTCCCATATATTTGGAATTTTTACCATGAATATCACTTGTAAAATAGACAATTTTTTCTGACATCAGGAAAGAAATATAAGTAGATCCACTTCATACTATATTATTTAGTATGTTGTCAAGAATATTTGAATTTTTTAAAGGTGAAAGATTAGCTATGCTGTCTTATTGTAGAGATGAAGTTATAATTTGAATATCATAATTTCCCTTCTGGTGTCCACTACTTATGACAGAAAACATTTTTCTTTAAATTGCCCAAATTATAGTCACACTGGAGACTAATATGTTTTGGAACAGGTTAATTTAGAAAAGGAAAAATCTGAGTGAGCTAAATAAGCTTTTTAGAAAATTTGTCACAACTTTTTTGATGAAAGGTGTCAAGTTATATCATCAAGAAACATACTATGTAAACTAAAGTTAGCTACTCACATGGGAATCACCATATTTTACTACTTCTTTTCTTATTCCAAACTGGTACTGGGGAAGAAGCTTTGTAGTATTTACTTGAACTCGGCCTTATTCCCTTTTCTTTAGGTCAGTGGTTCTCAAACTTTAATGCATTTAAGAATCACTCAAGGAGCTTGTAGCAAGCCTAGTGCCCAGGCCACACCTCATGTGAATTAAATCAGAATCTCCAGAGACAGGACATACAAAATCAGCAGTTTTTAAAGTTTCCTAAATAATTCTAAAATGCTGCCAATATTAAGAACCAATGCTCCAGATTCTGAATTTCTTTTTTCTCATAATGAGAAATTGGGAGTTGTATGAGAATATTAAATGCTTGATATAAAGCTAAAGGTCTAATTTCCATATTCACATAAAGTGTCACAAGTTCTGTACCTCTTACCCAGGTGCTCTCCTTCTCACATTCTTCATTTGCCTCCTCCAAAGGCAGACATCTTGCTAGGAATTTTTTACTTTTATGGTAACTAAGATAACAAAGAAGCATGATCCACTTTTCTTTAATAGATAAGGATCTATCTGCTCCTTGAATTTCAACTGCACTTTTCAAGAATTGATTCTATCTAAACAAATGCATGAAATGATTAGCAATTAATACCAGCTTGAGGCTTGAAAATCTAATTCAAAATGTATTTAATTATAAACACGTAGCAACTGAAATAAATGGCAGATATTCACTATCATTAAGATATCTATATGTCAAACACCAGATTGCTGATAACTCTTCTTTATGTGAATATTAACTTCTATGTAAAGATTTTGAATAAAAATGTAAGCCACTATAGAAAAAAATGTGAAGGGAAAAATATACTACATTCTATTTTTATAAAACTTTAGTTATATAGAAATATGTTTTTTAGTGGATTTCATGAAAGAAATAACAATATCTGTCTTGAATCAAGCATTTGCTAAGTGCCTGGCAATGTGCTTAGGAGATTCATTTTTGTTATTACATTTACTTAAGAGATTCATTTTATTAGTACATTTACTTTTATGACAATAATTATTTCCAGGTGGGGAAACCAATGTTTATAGACACTAAATACCCACATACCTTTAACTCAGTTATATGTAATTCTGAGGTACTTCCTTGCAATAATTATGCTATACTAACAACTAAGGTGTCACTTTATATAAAAAATAGTTTACAAGTACAAATTGAGGGTAATGCAAAAGAAGAAAAATTATGAGATTTATAATAGTCTCCATAATTCCGTACCCTTGTCTTTCATTTGTGTGTAAAGCTATTTATCAAACATGTATTAAGCATTTATTCACAAGCCTGGTGTTAAACCCTAGAAAAACAGCAATGAAATTCAGATTCTTTCCTCAAGGATCTTGCAGTTGTGAGGGAGATAAAAGCTTAAGAAGAGCAATTGTTTATTTGTGGATTGTTTGGTGTAAAAAGAGGAGAACTACAATCTAGATTTCACAGTTGAAAATGCAGTTGTCCCTTGGTATCAGCAGGGGATTGATTTCAGGACCCATGCAGATACCAAAACCTACAGATGTTCACGTTTCTTGCATAACATGGTGTAGTATTTGCATATAACTTATGCACCTTCTTGCATACAATTTGAATCATCTCGAGATTACTTCTAATAGCTAATAAAATGTAAATGCTATGTAAAACATTGATATACTGTTTTTATTTGTATTATTTTTATTGTTGTCTAGTTACTGTATTTTTTCTCAAATATATTTGACCTAGTTATTTGAATCTACAAAGGCTTTTTACATCCAAGTACAGCCAGCCAACTGTACACACATTGAACAAATAAGCAGTTATCAAATCCACTGGGGCCTGGTAGAAAAGGAGTATGTGGGTACAGACTGAGACTCCATAAAAACTTTCCATATATTGTCAAGTTAGCTACCTGGAGGGTGACTGTTATTTTCAAACATAGTCGACACACACACATACAATTAACACACACATGCATATTTATAGTAAAAAATATTTGAATGAGAAATTGGCCATTTAGCTCAATATCTACTAAAAAATCTGGTTTCTCTTTTTGTTTAGTTATTTTTAATTGATGTGTAATTGACTTGCAGTAAAATGTTCTCTTTTTAGTGTGCAGTTTTTTAAGCATTGACAAATGTGAAAAATTATTTACCACCAATGCAATATTTTTTAAATGTTCATTTTAACCATTAGTCCCCTTCCTTAAGCGTTTCTATTGTTTAGCCACGGTCACAGCTAAAACACACACACACACACACACACACACACACAAAGGTGTGAGTTCAATATGAGGCAAAATTCAACAGTTGATAAAATTGAAGAAAATTGATAACAAAAGCATTGAACTTTATCATTTATGCACTACTTCTATAGAGTTTTTGTCAGAAATCAAGTCAGTATAAGCAAACAAAGATTCTCCTAAACTACAAAACTCTAATAGAGATATTAGTGTGAACCAAGTATATGAGATGTGTAAGTGGCATGATAAATTAAGAACAAGTGCTAAACAAAAGGATTTGCAAAAGTAGATTTCTGAGCAACTGGAAATATTTTGCTTGCTTATTGAAAAAGTCCATGGGCTTACTTTTTTTTTTGAGACGGAGTCTCGCTCTGTCGCCCAGGCTAGAGTGCACTGGCGCAATCTCAGCTGACCAACTACAAGCTCCACCTCCCGGGTTCACGCCATTCTCCTGCCTCAGCCTCCCCAGCAGCTGAAACTACAGGCACCCACCACCATGCCCGGCTAATTTTTTTGTATTTTTAGTAGAGACAGGGTTTCACCGTGTTAGCCAGGATGGTTTTGATCTAACCTCGTGATCCACCCGCCTCAGCCTCCCAAAGTGCTGGGATTACAGGCGTGAGCCACTGCGCCCAGCTGGGCTTACGCTTTTAACATGTGATACTGGTTAAAGATCAATTCTGCCCTGATCTGTTCACTATACTTTATATGTGTCAAAACATCCTATGTACCCCATGAATATGTAAAATTATTATTTGTTAATTTAAAAAGATAATTTCTGTTCCCTGAAGTCTCAACTAAAAGCATGAGAGATTACTGACCATTGCAGTATAGTGACAGATGTTCATTTCTGGTCCAACCAAGCTTTACTAACATCCCTGTTCCAATTTGTTGGGAAAAGTTTTGTTCTTTAGAAAAGAATCAATCACTTGTTATTTGAAAGCTTTTTTTTATGTGCATTTTCTTTAACTTTATACATTTTTTGCCCCAAATCTTGGTATTGTATATAAATATGCTAATGTTTATGTTAAGGTAACTTCATTGCAGACAAAGTTACATACGTAAGCTCTTGGAAACTGCACTAATAGTAATGTGATGTGTATTGTTTAAGGTACACATCACTGGCATGGTCTTTATGGACCAGGTGTAAAACTGCAGCCATGAAGGGAAATAAGGACTTCAGATATAAAATCCATATTAAAATATGTCAAACCTTTCTGCTTTTCATTAATGTATGCACTCCCAGTAGCAAAGCATCCACAAAGCTGTTAATTTGATTTCTTACTACTGCTAAGTTTTTTGAATAGAACTGAAGATCATTTTCTGATAGGAGTGTCATTCTTTCAGACAAATAATATATTACAGCTTACCCAGCCTCATTATTACTACTTTTAATTTAGCAGTCAGAGGACTCTGCTTTAATTTACCTGCTCATGGGACTCTGCAAGAAGGAAAGAGTTAGATAGGCAGAGGTGGGGGAGAGTGGGGAGGCATGCACAATTAGTAGACTCTTATCAGGGAACCTGCCCCCAATAGTTATGTAGGTTCTTTTCTATTTTCCCTAAGTGTTGGCCGGGTTGAGAAATAAAGGGACAGAGTACAAAAGAGAGAAAATTTAAAGCTGGGCATCTGGGGAAGACATCACATGTCAGTAGCTTCCGTGATGCCCCACAAGCTGCAAAACCAGCAAGTTTTTATTAGTGATTTTCAAAGGGGAGGGAGTGTATGAATAGGGTGTGGGTCACAGAGATCACGTGCTTCACAAGGTAATAGAATATCATAAGGCAAATGGAGGCAGGGTGAGATCACAGGACCAGAGGACCAGGGCGAAATTAAAATTGCTAATGAATTTTCAGGCACCACTGTCATCCATAACATCTTATCAGGAGACAGGGTTTGAGAGCAACACGTCTGACCAAAATTTATTAGGTGGGAATTTCCTCATCCTAATAAGCCTGGGAGCGCTATGGGAGACTGGAGCTTATTTCATCCTTACAGCTCAACCATAGAAGACAGCCACACCCAAGGGGGCCATTTTAGAGGCCTACCCTCAGGGGCGCATTCTCTTTCTCAGGGATGTTCCTTGCGAGAAAAAGAATTCAGTGGTATTTCTCCCCTTTGTTTTTGAAAGAAGAGAAATACGTCTCTGTTCCGCCCAGCTCACTGGTGGTCAGAGTTTAAGGTTATCTCTCTTGTTCCCTGAACATTGCTATTATCCTGTTCTTTTTTCAAGGTGCCCAGATTTCATATTGTTCAAACACACATGCTCTACAATTTGTGCAGTTAATGCAATCATCACAGGGTCCTGAGGCGACATACATCTTCCTCAGCTTATGAGATGACAGGATTAAGAGATTAAAGTAAAGACAGGCATAGGAAATCACAAGGGTATTGACTGGGGAAGTGACAAGTGTCCATGAAATCTTCACAATTTATGTTTAGAGAGTGCAGTAAAGACAGGCATAAGAAATTATAAAAGTACTAATTTGGGGAACTAATAAGTGTCCATGAAATCTTCACAATCCATGTTCTTCTGCCATGGCTTCAGCCGGTCCCTCCGTTTGGGGTCCCTTACTTCCCACAACAGACTCTGTATCAAGACTTTATGTGTTGAAGCATAAGGGACAAAACACTTGAGAAAAACATAAATTATTTTGTTGAGTGGAGTATTCTATATATTTCTGTTGGCTCCTATTGGTCTGTAGTATTGTTCAGGTTCTTTTTCTCTCACTGATGTTCTGTCTGGTTGTTCTATCCATTATTGAAAGTGAAGTATTAAAGTCTCCTACTAGTAGAACTATCTATTTTGCTCAATTTTATCAGTGCTGTTTAATATATTTTGGAGCTCTGATATTTGGTGCCTATATGTTTATATTTTCTTGATGAATTAGCACTTTAATGAATTAACACAATACTGTTCTTGTCTCTTGTAGAAGTTTTTGACTTAAAGTCTATTTTGTGTTATATTACAACATCTACTCCTGCTCTATCTTGGTTACTATTTGTATGAAATACCTCTTTCATTCTTCCACTTTACAGCTATGTTCTCACATCTAAGTAAATCTGTTGTAAACAAAATAGAGTTGGATCCTTTATTTTGCCAACCTATGATATTTAATTTGGACATGAAACCCATTTTCATTTAAAGTAACTACTAATATGGAAGTATATGCTTTTGCCATTATGTTCTTTGTTTTCTGTATGTCTTATAGCCATTTTGTCCCTCATTTCCTCCCTTGCCTTCCTTTGTATTGATTCACTGCAGTGAAATATTTTTATTTGCTTCTTATTTCCCTTTGTGTATAATTTTATATATTCTTTTTTGTAGTTACCATGGGGATTGCATGTAACATCCTAAAATTATGATCATCCATTTTAAATTGATATCAACTCAACTTCAGTTACAGCCAAATCTCTATTTCCTCCCAGCTCTATCCCTTTACCAACACTTTATTTACTGATGTCACAAATTGCATATTTATAAATTGTGTATCAATCAACATAGATATGTAATCATTTTTGGTGAATTTGCTTTTTGAATCTTGTAAAAAAGCAAAAGGTTGAGTTATAAACCAAAATTGCAGTAGGACTTTAATATCTGCCCATGTATTTAACTTTACTGAAGAGCTTTAGGCTTTCACATATCTTGGGGTTACTGTTTTGCCCCTTTCCCTCTTAAACTTGAAAAAAATCACTTTTATATTTCTTGTAGGGAAAGGCTAGTTAGTAATAAACTCCCTCAGCTTTTGTTTGTCTTGGAATTTCTTAAATTCTCCCTAATTTTTGAAGGACAGCTTTGTCAGCAATAGAATTCTCAGCTGAATTTTTTTATTCTTTCAGTACTTTAAATGGATCATCACATTGCCTCTGGCCTGTGAGTTTCTGCTGAGAAATCTGCTGGTAGGCTTATTGAATATCCCTTATAAGTAACCCATCATTTTCTCTTGTTTCCTTCAAGATTCTCTGTCTTTTTCTTTCAACAGTTTATGTGACTCAGTGTGATTTTCCTTAGATCTATTTTGAAGTTTATTTTCTTGAATTTGCATATCCATGTCTTATGTCAAATTTGGGAAGTTTTCAGCCATTGTTTCTTCAAATGTTCTTTAGTTCCCTTTCTCTCTTCTTTTCCTCAGACTCCAATAATGTAAAAACTGCAAATATATTTGCACTCACCTAATATAAATTTGGTACACTTGATGTTATTCTATAAGCCCCTTGGGCTTTATTACTTTCTTAATAAGTTTTCTTCTGTTCTTCAGATTTATAGTTTTAGAATGACCTGTCTTCAAATTTGTTGATTATTTCTTTTGCTTATTTCTGTCGTTGAATCTTGCTAGTGATTCCTTTCTACCATTTTTTTCAGCTCTTGAATTTCTATTAGGCTCTTCTTTTTATGATTTCCACACATTTTTTGATATTAGATCTCTGTCGTTGTTTTCCTTTAGTTCTTTGAATATATTTAAGACAGTTACTTAAAATTCATTTTTTAAAATGAGTATTATGGTGATGTTTCTTCTAGGGCTTTTAATGGAGATTTATTTTGTTCCTTTGAATAGCCTGTATTTCCCTCTTTTTTTCTGCTGTGGTCTTTTGTTGAAAACTGACCATTTAAAAAAAAATAGCTACCTCTCCTATTCTTTGTAGAGTGGCATAGAAGACCTTCAGTAATAAACAGGTCCCTGAGTCTGAAGATCAGCTTGGGGTAAATGCTTAAAATTTTACTGGGTCTTTTGGGCCTGGGTCCTGTCTGGGCCTGTGCATGTGCTTTATTTTTGTATCTATGTATTTATTTTTATTTCCCTTACTGCTTTTAAATGTCTTAATTCCCCCAAAAAATCTCATCTCAGTCTCTTCCAAGGGCCTTAGATACTTTATTGTATCCTTCTACCTGTAATGTCTTACTCCCAGATAGCTGCAGGTCTGAAGTTTTCCTGCAGTTTTCATGCACCTCAGTGACCATCACGGCTCTTTGCAGTTTCCAGCCTGAGATCCAAATGATGCCCTCATTCACTGTCTGAGCCTCCAGGTTAAGTGAGAGGGAAACCAGTCAATAGGGCAACCCACAGACAGGCCAGAACATTTCAATCAAGTTTCACTCTGTTTCTTCCATCCTGACAGAGAACTGGATATTAGGCTGTTTCCACTTATACCTTGCACGCTGGGGAATGGTGGAACAAGGATAGGTAGAAATACCATGAAATTTCCTACCATTTTGAATATGGCTTTTCCTTGATTGGGTATTTCCTTGATTGCTGTAGGTATTTGGTTTCCAGAGGTCCTATAAAGTTATTTTAGTCATCCATAGTTTTTAATTTTATGTGTACATGGGGAAATGAGGACTTGGAGCTTTCTTGACCTAGAATAAAATTCTAGGACTCCTTTTTGCTTTATTCTCATTGTAGTGTAATAGTTTTCCCTTAAAAATGAAATTGCCTTTAGGATCAATACAAAAAATGCTCTTTTTAAAATGCTCTTTTCATTTAAAAATGAAATTGCCTTTAGCATCAATATAAAAAATGCTCTTTATTAAATTATCTTTTATTTAAACACAAGACTGATTTTATGTTTTAAATCATATTACTTTAAATTTTAAAACAAATATTATAATTACTTCCTAAGATAAAAAGATGCAGTGTTGGGAAATACATCTCACTTTGTGCAAAGATTTGTAATTAAACATTAGGACTTTTATGCCCATGTTATCTATTACTCAAATTCAGTGGCTTAGCACTTCAGCAGTTACTTAAACCACTAGTCCCCATGTTGACAATCTAGGCTATAATCAGCTGGTCAGGTTTTCTGATCTAATTTTGCTCACTGCCATATTGTAGCCTCAGTCTTATGTTGCAGGCTCACTTAAAACAGCTAAATGTTTGCTGATTTACACTGGTTTTGGCTAGGGCTACTTTGATAATTTGGCTATGCTACACATGTCTTTCATCTTTCAGTAGATTACTCTGGGCATGATTTCGTGGTGATGACAGAGACACAAGAGAGCAAAACCCAGTACACAATCTAACACACCATTGGAGAATGGAATAGTCACACTGTATAGTCAAGTCACATTGTATAGTCCAGTGTAAAGTGGTGGGCCATGTCAACTTGATCCCAGTTCTAATGGACTGTGAGGTTACGTTGTAAAGTTGATGGACATAGGAGAAATAAAAAATTTGTACCACAATTGCAATTAACAACATTCTGAGAAGAAGAGCTTTTCTGTAATCTTCAGCTTTCTCAAAAATGAAGTAGTAAACTTTTCAGCTATTGAGGAAAACCTACTACATCAACTGAATATATTTTGGTAATCTAATCAGCTTTAATATGCATAATTAGAACTAATAAATTCTATTTCTCATACCCTGGTCTTTCAGAATATAAAGGAAATAATTAGTTTGCACTACTACTAATATAAAAATAATAATAATCAAGAGGCAAAGGAGTCAGCACGATATTTTTCCACAGTGCATGTTTTTCACACATAATCTCAGCTCAAGTTTTAGATCAGGAGAGAATTAATTCTTGCTTCATATTGACTCATGAAGCCAGTGGACATGAATTCATGGCTTTTCTTCATTATATTTTTTGCTTCGGTGATTAATCTCAGTCTTCCACTTTGTATGGTTTGTATGGTTCATGCATTGAGCACCACAAAAATGCAGATGCAGTATTCGACCTTAAAGGCCTTCTCATTGAGACAAGTACTACATTAAATCTGAAAAAAATCATGATATCTCCTGAAGATGTCACATATTAAAGAAAAATGGATTTGAGGCCAGTAATCAGGAAAGTATGGAGAGTGAAAAGAAAATGTATTACAAATGGCTGATTGAGAAGTAATTGTATATTCCATATCTTTTCTCTGCTAAAATTGTATTCTGTATTATAAGAAAAAAACATTATATAACATAATTAAATTTAATGCTAAAATGAATCTTGCACTTTATATTTATTACTAGACCTTATATTCTCCTTTGAATAAGACAACAAGCAGAACTAAAACTACAAAACTAATGAAAATGTAAAAAGTGATTGAATCCGTATTAATTTGTTTTATTTTATTAACTTTGCTCAGTCCAGCACCCAGAGCAATTCAGCAAAATACTTAGGTATGTTGGGAGGCTGAGGCAGGAGAATAACTTGAATCTCAGTGGCAGAGTTTGCAGTAAGCTGAGATTGTGCCTCTGCACTCCAGCCTGGGTGACAGAGTGAGACTCTGTCTCAATTAAAAAAAACAAAAACAGAAAAAAACCTAGGTATGAGTAGAATGCAATTCAAAAAACCTTGAATCTGTTGTGTAGTAGATAAGAAAAATTAAGAGTAGAGAAAAAGATTAAGTGACCTAAATTATTAGGGCTATTTAATAAAAGAGCAAGAAATCAAAGAAAAGTCATTTAAATTTTGACTATTGCTTATTAAGGAATGCTAGGAAGTGCCTTCATGTTTTTGTTTTGATTTGATTTTTAGTTTTGTTGACCATAACTGTCATACATTTAAAATTTATTTTCTTAGTGGTAATGACTATGAAGTTGTGGGGGTAATTGAAGTTCTAATGCTGTTTGAAAGAAAACTAGAGTAAAGGCATGCGATGTTTCAGATTTTTCTGTTGATCTTTTCCCATGCAAGTTGTCTCAGCTTTGAGACCTTTAGCTGATTGACATCACTCTGGCTAACACACACCGTATTTGAGAAATTGTCAAGCATAAACCTGATGCTGACACAGCTGAATGAGTGAAAAACAGACTACTCCTGTGCTTTTTGCTGCTACTGTTTCTAATTCTTATTGAAAATAAATTTTTAATTCCTCCTAGTAGTTTATTCCTTACTTCTGATGGTTGAAATTTGTTAGCTAGAGATCAATGAGGAGTATTACATTCAACTTCATCCCTTTAAAGTCTGAAAATTACCTAACATTTTTTTATTTGAAATGAATAAATTATCTGTTAAAAATATGTTTATCAAATAATTTTTACTTTAGAGGATAAGACTGGCATCGTATTAAGCACAACCTTTAAGCCTAGATGAAAATATTATTACCATAACTATGAGAAAATAAATTATAATCTTAGGTTATTATATCAGCAAATTGTGAATGAAGTAAATCAGAAGACACTTTATTGGATGGTTGCATTTATTAGACGTGTGAACCCCAAACAGCTGAAACAGGTTTCAGTTAATTTAGAAAGTTTATTTTGCCAAGGTTGAGGATGTGAACCCCTGACACAGCCTCTGGAAGTCCTCACAACATGTACCCAAGGTGGTCGGAACACAGCTTGGTTCTATACATTTTAGGGAGACATGAGACACCAATCAGTATATATAACAACTACATTGGTTCAGTCCAGAAAGAGTGGGACAACTCGAAGCAGGGAGGGGGCATCCAGGTCACAGGTAGGTGAGAACAAATGGTTGCATTCTTTTGAGTTTCTGATTAACCTTTCCAAAAGAGGCAATCAGATATGCATCTATCTCAATGAACAGAGGGAGAAGTTTGAATGGAATGGGAGGCAGGTTTGCTCTGAGTAGTTCCCAGCTTAACTATTTTCCTTTAGCTTAGTAATTTTGGGGCCCCAAGATTTTCCTTTCACGAACATTATTGAAGAAAATCAATGATAAATTCAGTCAACCAAGAAATGTGCAAAATAAAAAATTCAGAAACGAGGAAGCCATTGAAAATGAATAATTTTGAGAGGAAACTACTTAGACTTAAGGCTGAGTTTAGAAATCTGGAGAACGGTGGTTACCTTTAAAATAAAAGTAATTTAAGCACATAATAGGATGTAAGAGCAGAGTGTTTGGGAGTATTTCTAAATACACAAATTTCTTTGTAATTTTTTTTCATAATCTCTTTGTAATTTAAAGGAGTATAGCAAAGCCGACTATATTGAAACAATAGTTTTTAAAGTACTTCAATTTTCAATAGTTCTCGTAATTCTTTCTAAATTTAGTGAGTTTTTTCTTGAGAAAAGATGATGACTTGTGTCAATGGAAATAGTCAAACTCTGTAACATATTTGAAGAGATTTATTCTGAGCCAAATTTGAGTGACCAATGGCCTGTGACGTAGCCCCAAGAGATTCTGAGAACCGTGTGATCAAGGTGGCGGGGCTACAGCTTGGTTATATACATTTTAGGGAGACATAGACAGCATTTGATACAGGTTAGATGTACATTGTTTCAGTCCAGAAAAGTGGAATAACTTGAAGTGGGGGGGGTTTCCAGGTCACAGGTGGATTCAAAATTTGCTAATTGGCAACTGGTTTAAAGAGTTCAGTTACTCTAAAGATCTAGAATCAATAGAAGGGAATATCTGGTTTAGCTTATTTATGCCTAGTGTTCCATTATTGGAACGCTAAGCTTGTGGGAGTTATTTGTATCCTGCTGTTCAAGGTCACTGCCAAGTTCTGATTTTTCACAAAAAACATTTGCAACCTTCGGCATAAATGGGTTAAGATAAAGAATTGTGGAGACCAAGGTTCCCATTGTGAAGATAGAATCTATAGAAGGGAGTGTCTCTTATCAGACTTAAAGAGTCTGTTCTATTAGTTTTAAGCTCTCTATTTTAATGTTAATGCTGGTCAGCTATGCCTGAATTCCAGCAGGAGGAAGGTATAAGGAGACATGTCGGACACCTACTTCCCATCATAGCCTGATCTAGGTTTTCAGGTTAACTTTAGTTAACACTGGCAGTTGGTTGGAAGGCTTAGAATTTTATTTATGGTTTCCACTTGCACTTAAATTATTTGAAATGTTTCAATGATTGTAGTTTACTTTGTTTTTATTTTTCTTCCTTTAAATTCAAGACAAAATATACCACATATATAGAATGATGCTATTCTTATAAAAACATATCCCCAATTACTTTTCTAGCTATAAATAAATTGATAAAGATCATTAACATATTTATGAAACCAGGCATGCCAGGTGTTACAACGGGTGTCCCCTAGTAGTAAGTTTGGGGGTGATTTTTCTTTTTCCTTTTGTCAATATATTTTATTCTTGTGGTGCTTTCCATATTTGATAACGGTAATGAAGTAATTATGTTAACATAATTGAAGCACTCTCCTAAACCACAAAATCTCCTTCAGCTAGACACTACCTCATATTAGCCCAACGTCATGGTTTAAAGGCACAGTCATCCAAGTGGGCAAGTCTTCTCTAGGCTTCAGAAACCAACCTCAAAATGCTGGAGTCTAATTAGAAAGTTAGAGAGAAGAGTCCACACAAGACCACACTCACTTTTGACATGACGTGTAAATTCAGTAGAGAATGTGGTTGGGGTGTATCCCAAATAACACTCAGATTCAAAGCTTTTACTGTGTTTTTGAGACATGTTGCCTCTTCTGCAACTGATGTGTGACAATATGCACAGAGTACTGCCAACTGAAGGAATTTCACATATGACTCATTGTCCAGGTTTTTTTATTGGGACATCCTTACATAAATATGATTGATGGATTCCCCCCGTGGTTGAATTTCAAGTCGATTGATGGCACATGACTCAAAGCTCCCACCCTAATGACTTGGTTACTTTTTCTAGCTGGCTAGCTCCGCCCTAAGACTGTCAGGCATGGCCAGTCCTCACCCTAAATCACATTGTTTCTGTCTGGCTACCCGAAGTCCTCTAGGCAAACAAGAATTAACCCCAAGAAGCTGAGGGCAAACAGCAGATGTCTTTCTTTGGGGAAGGTCAGATTATTTTTATGAACTAGAGCCCTATCGCATGCACCACTTCAAAAATTTAGTTATAAAAAGAGTTACCTATACTTACAATTTGTATTTATTTATCTTTCTTTTACCCTTAAAACCTATAAAAGCTAGCTTATCAGCCTTCATCACCACCACCATCATAGTCATCTCCAGCATCATCACTGCCACAACAACATATACTGAACATATAGTGTATGCCAGACAGTGATTTACAATTACTAACTCATTTAATACTCCTAACTTCCTGATAACCTTGGAATTAAGGTTATTCAATTTTTATAGGTGAAGAAACAAAGAGTTCAATTACATTCCTTAGGTCACATAGTTGCTAGATGTCAAAGCCAGGATTCAAACCAAAAATGTCTGACTCTGGTACATACATACTTCAACAGACAGAACCAAAACAAACAAAGCAATGACATTCCCAAGGGTCAGTAACTGTCAAGGTGCTAAATTCAATATGTGCTTTTTATTTATCATGATATGTAACTTGTAGTGCACACACATGAACACACTCTCAGGCACTGTACTCAAATACCTGGATTTTAATTTTATTCTGAGATATTTTGAGTGAATTTGAACAAACTCCAAACCTTACATTTGCCAAACTGGACTTTTCTGAGCACTGAGTAAAAGATGACTAAACTCTACTACTGTATTTACTAATTGTATTCTCAAGGAATGAAAAAGTCTTTTTTCTTCTACCCCTCTAGATTCAATGACTGGGGTCCATAACTTAAACTGATAAAAGACAGATTAACAAGAAAGAAAACAACTTTATTATAAATATAAGCATGGTACTTCAGAAAATAATTGTGGCTTAAAGAAGTGGCCAGGTGATTGAGGCTTATATACGTTTTAGGCTAACTGAAAGAAAATGGATTTTGAACTTCTGGGTCAGGGAGGTAAACCGTGGGAAGCTGAGGGGAAGACACTGATAGTAAATAAGAATTCTCTTGTTATGCAAGTAAGGGTCTCCCAGGAGATAAGCCTGCCTCCTGGACTAGCCCCATTAGTGTAGGGGAGACAGCTGTACAAATAAAAATTTCCTTTATAAATGTCAATTTACTTTACTAAAGGAGAAATTTAAACTTGACTTTTAGTTGGTTAGGGGGAGCTAAAGAGCTTTTTGTGTGTCTTCTGATTCTCAATTGCCTTTAGCTCAAAATCATCCTTATGTGGCATATCTTAGAAGGGTAGAAGGAAAAATAAATTTTTATTCCTTACAGAATATAAAGTGGCATATTTTGGAGTGCACATTCTGGTACCCTTTGATTTCACATCCTTTTACATGCTTTTTAGTTTGAATGTCTACACCACAGCCCCAAGCTGCTTTCATTTCTCATGTGACCTAATCGTTAACATGGTTCACAAAGCTCTACCCTTTCCAGCCATTGCTGGCTTTTCAGCCTGGGATATCCTTCTTCATTCTTTCTGTGCCCTAATATATTGTCCACCAAAAAGAACTTTAAAATTGGCAAAGTTTCTCCAGACTAATGTCTGTCACTCTACATAGCATACAAATTCTCCTCTGTTCTCTTCATATAGATAATGCCTATTCACTATTGGGATCTCAACTTAGTATTTACTTCCATATCTGTTTTGTGTTGTTATAACAGAATATCACATACAGGATAATTTATAATTACAGAAATTTATTTGGCTCCCAGTGCTGAAGGCTGGGAAGTCCAAGGTCAAGAAGGATGTTTTGGACTGTGACGTCCCACAATGGAAGGCAAAGGGGCAAGAGAGTGTGCACAGGCATGAGAGAGGAAGGGGGAGAACTTATCCTTTTATCATGAACCCACTCCTGTGATAACTAATCCACTCTTGTGATAATAACAGTCTATTCATGAGGGCACAGCCCTCATGATCTAATTACCTTTTAAAGGTTTTACTCTGAATATAATTGCATTGGTAATTAAGTTTCTAACACATGAACTTTGGGGAACACATTCAAACCATAGCACTATCTGTAATTTCTAACAGACAGTTGTAACAAGTGACTGATTATGAATACTTCTTCCTAGACTAGGATATCTGTGAGGACAGAAAGCAAACATTAGTCTCCTTCATCTACTGGTTTTGAAATACCAACCAAAGAGTAGAATAGTAATAAATACTTGTTAAATAAAGTTAATTAGTAATAAATACTTGTTAAATAAGTAAATAAATGACTTGTAGACTACATGAGAGACAATTCTATATTCTCTCTTTGCCTAGATGTGCACTTCATCTACATGAGGTTTCCCTTCATCCTCTTCAAGTCTTTTTGCCTCTAAAGAAGCTGCCCTTTCCTCCAGTTACTGCGGTCATTCAGCAGAATTAATTACTGGTTACAAGTGTAAAAACACAAATGAGCACATAACGACACAGACCAAGTAACAGTTCAGATAAGCGTCCATAAGCTTATGTAAGTTAGCTTTTAATTATGTACTTTGCATGCTAAGTCTAAAATAAAATGATTATCCACATTGCACATGTTAAAGTTCTTTATACTAAGTGTTTAAGTGCAGAAACCAAACCTATATACCCTTTAATTCTAAGATAAAATAAGCAGTTTAAATATTAACTTTAATTCTATAGGTTAATCTGAATTTATATAAATTTGTGATAATTATAGCAATTAACTGTAACAGAATTATTCTCATTACAGGACAAAACAGGCTCGCTGATCACTCTGCTGGCTCTAAGCCTTCACAACCTAATGAATGCTAAAATATTAAAATCTCATCCAGTTTACCATGGAGCCATAATTTAAAAGAATAAATGCATAATAATTCTTTGGACTTCAGAGATAATTTATCAGCAATATTCTCACAGAGGATGATGATAATTCACTCTCAATTAGCCCAGCTTGATTTAAATCATTGATTGCCCCAAGTTTAATAATAATTTAGTAATAATAAAATTAATACTTCCTTCTATTTTTGGATAAAATTATTAAAGAATCCATGGTGAATTTTAACTTTAAACATGAAAGCTTACAAGTATCTTCTTTTAACTTTTCCATTAGGGATTGAGCTCTCTTTCTAGGATTATTAACTTTACAGGAAGAATCTGTTCCCCTTGGAAATTTTGAGGTAGTTATCTTGGCTCTGTGCATTAATCTGTGTCCTATCTCTCCTTTCAAGATACCTTCATAGGTGCCAGGATCAGGTTTGTAGTTATCAAGTTCTTCAATAATTACAATCAGAATATTCACTTTCAGGGAGTTTAATAAGATGTGGGTAGAATTAGCTATTTCTTGTGATTTTCTGTTTCAAAATAAAAGAAACAATTCACAAATATCTATATATTCAATTACAGAGTCTATATCTGAAATGTATTATAACCATTATTAATTAAGCAGATCTTACCCTGATTCTGCTAAAGATGAGTTTATGGAATAATTTACATATTTAATAATTTTAGAAAATAGTGAAAATTAATCAAAGGTGACAACATCTAATGAGATTGGAGTCATTCCAGCTATACTACGGATTTCAGTGTTTCCTTTTTCCCATGGGTAGAGTACCCATTTAGAAGACATACATATGTATATTCTCTCTGTGAAACCGTGAGTTTATCTTGCTTGTCTTCATATTTTCATCTGAGTTGAGACAGAAGAAAATGCTATCACAACCCCATATCTCAATGGAAAAAAAACATGGATTGTCCCTCAGGTTTAATCGAAGCATCATCTCCAGAATCTACTTTTGCCACAGAGCCACTGTTCTTGCCTGGTGATTTTCATAGCCTCAAAACTTCAAGGCTGCAGTTAAAAAAAAATGGCATTGCCTGTGGAAAATTACAAAGTTAGTAGCAAAATAGGAAGAAATCAAGAAATATCAGAGTGCTGTTAGTCTCCTGTACTAGGAAGCTAATATCAGTGGAAAGGAAAGAAAGATCACTTCAAGATGTCACAAGACATCTGACTTCTACGTCCATCATCAAAATTTTCAGTGACCTGGTGTGAGTTACTGCTCATGATAGTAGTTTAATTTATAAGAAGGGTAGGAAGGGGATGGTCAAAGAGATCAGGATTTCTTAAGTAAGAGTATGCATCACCATCAGCTTTTAGAAGTAAACAAAATGCAAGTGTTAGGCCTTCACCACAACACTACTGAATTAGAACTTCTGTTACTGGGGCCGTAAATGTACAGGTTTAAATTCCACAATTGCTAATCCTGAACCCCCTAGACGAGATGACTCCTGATGCCCTTTTATCGCTCTGATGTAAGATTTTATGAATTTTAAGTAATAGGGTAGTGTAGCCTAATGACACTAACTGAATAGCAAAAATTTACCTTTAAATATTGTTTGTGTGTGTGTGTGTGTGTATGTGTGTAGCACTTAGCTGAATGCTGGTACACAGTTGACTCTTTCTCTTCTGGCTCTCACTCTTCTTTCTCTCTCACACATTCTTCCTATTGATAGGTAAATATCTATCTATAGAGAGTTTACAGATAAATACATATAAGTATAGATGTGATGGTTAATACTGAGTGTCAACTTGACTGGACTGAGGGATACAAAGTATTAATCCTGGGTGTGTCTGTGTGGGTGTTGCCAAAAGAGATTAACATTTGAGTCAGTGGGCTGGGGAAGGCAGACCCACCCATAATCTGGTGGGCATAATCTAATCAGCTTCTGACAAATATAAAGCAGGCAGAAAAACATGAAAAGGAGAGATGGGCCTAGCCTCCCAGCCTACATCTTTCTCCCATGCAGAATGCTTCCTACCCTTGAACATCAGACACCAAGTTCTTCAGTTTTGGGACTTGGACTGGCTCTCCTTGCACCTCAGCTTGCAGACCGTCTATTGTGGGACCTTGTTTGTTATATATATATATATATATTAACATATATACATAAAATAATATATATAATATATTATATATAATATATATATACAATAGGAGATATATATATATATCTATTAGTTCTGTCCCTCCAAGAGAACTCTGACTAATACAATAGAGTATCAATTAAAAATTATTGGCCGGGCGCGGTGGCTCATGCCTGTAATCCCAGCACTTTGGGAGGCCGAGATGGGTGGATCAGGAGGTCAGGAGATCGAGACTATCCTGGCTAACACGGTGAAACCCCGTCTCTACTGAAAAATACAAAAAAGAAAATTAGCTGGGCGTGGTGGTGGGCGCCCGTAGTCCCAGCTACTCGGGAGGCTGAGGCAGGAGAGTGGCGTGAACCCGGGAGGTGGAGCTTGCAGTGAGCCGAGATCGCGCCACTGCACTCCAGCCTGGGCAAGAGAGCAAGACTCGGTCACAAAAAAATATATATATATATTATTTCCTGCTCTCAATTAGCTTACTCTATTTTGGTGACAAAACTAACAGACAATCAGGGAGAAAATAGTTAAAGTGACAGAGAGATACAGATATCTAGAAGGTGGTGCTATATCCCACATTTATGGAGTTCAGGAATGCTACTGCTAAGGATTAGGTGGGATTTTTTTTCAGGCAAAAATTGGAAGATGTATTTTAGGTGTAAGAAAGGCCTGGCACAAGCAAATATCTAAGAAATTGAAAAACATGTTCCTTTCAATATTGTGAGGGAATTTGAATGTCTACCTGTTTTTAATTTAATGGGTATTGGAAAGTAATTGAATGTTTACTACAAGATCTGGAATCAGCATTTAAAATGGTTTGAAGGTCTTAGACGGAAGTTAAAACAATAGATGTCTACCAAAGCTTATACGCTATATTATATGCATTATATGCCACGTTATATGCATTATGTGCCACGTTAACTAGAATTTTTTTTCAATGAACACAGTAATCTTTTGTTATTTTCCTCTAGTTCCCAACTGAAGTTCAGAAAGACCACATTTCAATCATAGCCTATCTAGCTCCACATGTTCTTTTTCTAACTTATGACACTGATGGGTTAGCAAATGATCCAGACTCTCTTTCTTTCTGGGGAACCTTTCCATATTCCATATTCAACAAAATTAATGAAATTTATTACTCCAATATTATATTTAAATTATAACACTTTTTTGAGTGAACTCATTTATTCTCCTGGCTCAACTGCTATCTTATACTAAATATGTATATCTCTTTTCTTGAAATATAAAAAAATTATTGTGAAATATGGCAGAGCTAAAGAAAAAAGGGAAAAGGATCCTTGCTCTAATAATTCAAAATGGAGCTTCCTGTCACTCTTCAAGGTGGAGAGACTATTCACCATCCTTTGATGTACACTTAGGTGGTTTCCATATCTTGGATATTGTGAAAAATGTTACAAAGAACATAGAAGCACAGACATCTCTTTGAGGTACTGATTTCAACTCCTTTAGGCATATACCAGAAAAGAAATTGCTAGACAAGTGATATTTCTATTTTAAACTTTTTATAGGATCTCTATAATGTTTTTCATAGTTGCTGTACTAATTTTTCACAAACACTGTACAAGGCTTCTGTATAGTATGATGTTTAGAGTTAAATAATGCTATATTATACACTAAAATTTTCCCAATAGATTTCAGGTGCTCTCACTACCAAAAACAAGAAAAAAAATGTGAAGAGATGAATATGATAATTTACTTGACTTTAGTAATCACTTTACTACATATATATAAACATCATATTGTACACCTTAAATATGTGTAATAAAAAGAGCAAATGTGAGATAGTCTCAATACCTAATAGCAAGAAAATGAAAGGTAATACAATTTTGAAATATCTTTATGATGTGCTTTTTTAAGGCAATTAAAACTGAATGTTTAAGACTTTGTAAAACCATAAAGAAATGCTTACATTATATGGTTATGCAAAAATAATCTATAATACTGTCTATGACATAGTATTATGTTATCTATGTAAACATTTTTTTTAAAGAGATGGGTAAAAAACAGGAAGGAAATATCACAAAGCATTAATAGTAATAAACAAAAAAACAAAAAAAAAAAAACAAGAAAAAAAATTACCCAAAAGAAGGCCTAACATAATTTATTATCCAAATAGAAAAAATAGTACTTTAGCATTTCTAATTCACATCTTAATCAAAGATTAATTTCAGGTTGAATAAAGATCCAAATGTAAAACAGAATTTTAAGACTTTTAAAAGAGTATAAGGGATAATATTTGTATGACTACCATGTAGAAAAGTTCTTAAGAGAAAAAAACAAACTATAAATTACAAAATAAATGCTTAAAAAATTCAGCAAAGTAAAATTATACATTTTTTTGTTCATTAAAAGATGTGACAACAAAAAACAGTACAAAGAAAAGTTACAAACTGGGTAAAAATATTTGAAACTATAAACCAGTAAATTTAGATTGGATAAATTGAAATTATACAAATAAAAAAAGACAAAAGTAGGCAAAAATGAAAAATAAACAGATAATTCAGGAATCATGAACACAAATATGCACTAAAAAGATGATAGGATCAACCTTGTTAGTAATCAAGAAAATGCAAATTACAACCACAAAGAGATAAAATAGAAAATAATTTGTCAAAAATATAAAAGAAAATTAAATTAGTGAATTAGCTCAGATGTTTGCCAAGACGGAGAGTATTGGAAACTGTTCACTGCTGGTAGAAGTGACTGAAATAATCACTTAGGAAAAAATATAGTGTTACCATATTAATGAAAACATATACAACTTATGACTCTTAAAACTTCAGAGAATGTCTTGCTTATATGCTCCAAGAAACACTTACAAGAGGTTTCATGGTAGCATTATGTGTAACTGAACATCTTAGAAAACATTTACCTTGCTTTCACTAGAAAAATTGATATTTTTTAATGGCCATAAAATGGAATACAATACAACAGAGAAAATGAATATCTTGTAAGAATACTAATGAAAATGTACTTATGGAGAGGGGGGCAATGGGAGGTATTAATCAAAGAATAGAAAGTTTCAGTTATGCAACATAAGGATGTTCTAGAGATCTACTTTACAAAACAATGTTTCAGTTAACAATGTTACAGTGAAAAAAATTGCTAAGAGGGTAAATCTTATGTTAAGTGTTTTTTATCATAAAAAAGTGATAGTATAAATAAAAAAGAAAGAGGTCAGGCACAGTGGCTCATGCCTGTAATCCCAACATTTTGGGAGGCCAAGGTGGGTGGATCACCTGAGGTCAGGAGTTCGAGACCAGCCTGGCTAACATGGTTAGACCCCATCTCTACTGAAAATACAAAAATTAGCTGGGCGTGGTGGTGGGTGCCTATAATTCCAACTATTTGGGAGGCTGAGGCAGGAGAATCTGTTGAACTTGGGAGGTGGAGGTTGTGGCGAGCCGAGATGGCGCCACTGCACTCCAGCATGAGTGACAAGGGCAAAACCCCATCTCAAAAAAAAAAAACAAAAAAAAAGAAGAATAAAGAAACTTCTGGAGTTGATGAATATATTTATGATATAGATTATAGTGATGATCTCATTGGTGTGTACTTACCTCAAAACTCATCAAGTAGTACATATGAAATAAATACAACCTTTTTATGTATATTGTTCCTCAATAACATGGTTAAAAGAGAAATTTTTTATATCTCAAAGTGGTTTTATTGAGCATAAACCAAACAAAAGCTGCAATTACTGATGTATTAGGTTTATAGTCCTCTGAGGATAATCATACTTTCATCACTGAGGTCTAAGCCAAATGTTCCCATCTACTTTGAAGCCATCGTTTCTACAAACATGAAAATATCTCTCAACGACTCTCTTTAGAACAAAACATACTTGTCAGGCCTCTGAGCCCAAGTTAAGCCATCATATCCCCTGTGACCTGCATGTACACATCCAGAAGGCTGCTTTCTGCCTTAGCTAATGACATTCCACCACAAAAGAAGTGAAAATGGCCTGTTCCTGCCTTAACTGATGACATTATCTTGTGAAATTCCTTCTCCTGGCTCATCCTGGCTCAAAAGCTCCCCTACTGAGCACCTTGTGACCCCTACTCCTGCCCACCAGAGAACAACCCCCCTTTGACTGTAATTTTCCTTTACCTACCCAAATCTTATAAAATGGCCCCACCCCTGTCTCCCTTCACTGACTCTCTTTTCAGACTCAGCCCACCTGCACCCAGGTGATTAAAAGCTTTATTGCTTACACAAAGCCTGTTTGGTGGTCTCTTCACATGGACGCGAGTGAAATTTGGTGCCGTGACTCGGATCGCGGGACCTCCCTTGGGAGATCAATCCCCTGTCCTCCTGTTCTTTGCTCCGTGAGAAAGATCCACCTACGACCTCAGGTCCTCAGACTGACCAGCCCAAGGAACATCTCACCAATTTCAAATCCGGTACATGGCCTCTTTTTACTCTCTTCTCCAACCTCCCTCACTATCCCTCAACCTCTTTCTCCTTTCAATCTTGGCGCCACACTTCAATCTCTCCCTTCTCTTAATTTCAATTCCTTTCATTTTCTGGTAGAGACAAAGGAGACACATTTTATCCGTGGACCCAAATCTCTGGCACCAGTCACAGACACGGGAAGACAGCCTTCCCTTGGTGTTTAATCATTGCGGGGATGCCTCTCTGATTATTCACCCACATTCCATTGGTGTCTGATCTCCATGGGGATGCCTGCATTGATCATTCACCCACGTTCCATTGGTGTCTGATCTCCATGGGGATGACTGCCTTGATCATTCACCCATGTTCCCTTGGTGGCAAGTCAATTAAAGGGACGCCTGCTTTGGCTGCTCACCCATGTCGCAGCCCAGGGCTGCTCCCCACCCCCTTCTCCGTGTCTCTACCCTTCTCTTTAAACTTGCCTCCTTCACTATAGGCAAACATCCACCCTCCATTCCTCCTTCTTCTCCCTTAGCCTGTGTTCTTAAGAACTTAAAACCTCTTCAACTCTTGCTTGACCTAAAATCTACATGCCTTATTTTCTTCTGCAACACCGCTTGTCCCCAGTACAAACTTGACAATGGCTCTAAAAGGCCAGAGAACAGCACTTTCGATTATGTCCATCCTATAAGACCTAAATAATTCTTGTCGTAAAATGGGCAAATGGTCTGAGATACCTGGCGTCCAGGCATTCTTTTACACATTAGTCCCTTCCTAGTCTCTATTCCCAATGCAACTCGTCCCAAATCTTCCTTCCCTCCTGCCTGTCCCCTCAGTCCCAACCCCAAGTGTAGCTAAGTCTTTCTAATCTTCCTTTTATACAGACCTATCTGACCTCTCCCCTCCTTGCCAGGCTGAGCTAGGTCCCAATTCTTCCCCCAGCCTATGCTCCTCCACCCTATAATCCTTTTATCACCTCCTCTCATCACACCCGGTCCGGCTTAAAGTTTCGTTCGGTGACTAGCCCTCCCCCACCTGCCCAGCAATTCCCTCTTAAAAAGGTGGCTGGAGCTAAAGGCAGAGTCAAGGTTAATGTTCCGTTTTCTTTATCCGACCTCTTCCAAATCAGTTAGTGTTTAGGCTCTTTCATCAAATATGAAAAACCCAGCCCAGTTAATGGCTCATTCAGCAGCAACCCTGAGACACTTTACAGTCCTAGACACTAAAAGTTCCAAAGGCCATCTTATTCTCAACATACATTTTACTACCCAATCTGCTCCTGACATTAAATAAAACTCCAAAAATTAAATTCTGGCCATCAAACCCCACAACAGGACTTAATTAACCTCGCCTTCAAGGTGTACAATAAAAGAGTAGAGGCAGCCAAGTAACAATGTATTTCTGAGTTGCAATTCCTTGCCTCCACTGTGAGAGAAACCCCAGCCACATCTCCAGCACACAAGAACTTCCAAATGCCTGAACCGCAGTGGCCAGGCATTCCTCCAGGACAGCCTCCCCCAGGAGCTTGCTACCAGTGCCAGAAATCTGTCCACCAGTCCAAGGAATGCCCGCAACCTGGGATTCCTCCTAAGCCATGTCCCATCTATGGGGGACCCCACTGGAAATCGGACTGTCCAACTCATCTGGCAGCCACTCCCAGAGCCTCTGGAACTCTGGCCCAAGGCTCTCTGACTGACTCCTTCCCAGATCTTCTCAGCTTAGCAGCTGAAGACTGACACTGCCCTATCGCCTCGGAAGCCTATAGGACCATCACAGATACTCTGGGTAACTCTCACAGTGGAAGGTAAGTCCGTCCCCTTCTTAATTTATACGGAGGCTACCCACTCCACATTACCTTCTTTTCAAGGGCCTGTTTCCCTTGCCTCCATAACTGTTGTGCATGTTGACGGCCAGGCTTCTAAACCTCTTAAAACTCCCCAACTCTGGTGCCAACTTAGACAATACTCTTTTAAGCACTCCTTTTTAGTTATCCCCACGTGCCCAGTTCCCTTATTAGGCCAAGACATTTTAACTAAATTTTCTACTTCCCTGACTATTCCTAGGCTACAGCCATGCCTCTTTGCCACCTTTTCCCCCAGTTCAAAGCCTCCTTCACATCCTCCCCTTGTATCTCCCCACCTTAGCCCACAAGTATAGGACACCTCTACTCCCTCTTTGGAGACCAATCATGCACCCCTTACCATCTCATTAAAACCTAATCACCCTTACCCCACTCAATGCCAATATCCCATCCCACAGCACGCTTTAAAAAGATTAAAGCCTGTTATCACTTGCCTGTTACAGCATGGCCTTTTAAAGCCTATAAACTCCCCTTACAATTCCCCAATTTCACCTGTCCTAAAAGCAGACAAGGCTTACAGGTTGATTTAGGATCTGCGCCTAACCAACCAAATTGTTTTGCCTATCCACCCCATGGTGCCAAACCCATATACTCTCCTATCCTCAAAACCTCCCTCCACAATCCATTATTCTGTTCTGGATCTCAAACATGCTTTCCTTACTATTCCTTTGCACCCTTCATCCCAGCCTCTCTTCTCTTTCACTTGGACTGTCCCTGACACCCATCAGCCTCAGCAAATTACCTGGGCTGTACTGCCGCAAAGCTTTGCAGACAGCCCCGATTATTTCAGTCAAGTCCAAATTTCTTTGTCATCTGTTACCTATCTCGGCATAATTTTCATAAGAACACACGTGCTCTCCCTGCCGATTGTGTCTGACTGATCTCTCAAACCCCAGTACCTTGTACAAAACAACTCCTTTCCTTCCTAGGCATGGTTAGATACTTTTGACTTTAGATACCTGGTTTTGCCATCCTAACAAAACCATTATATAAACTCACAAAAGGAAACCAAGCTGACCCCATTGATCCTAAATCCTTTCCCCACTCCTCTTTCCATTCCTTGAAGACATCTTTAGAGACTGCCCCTACCCTAGCTTTGCCTGACTGATCCCAACCCTTTTCATTACCCACAGCCGAAGTGCACGGCTGTGCAGTCAGAACTCTTATACAAGTCATGGGGATCAGGTGTGGTATCAGGAATAATGTGGGAGGCCGGATTGAAGTCCGGGCCAGGAACAATGGTAATTGTGGGAGACTCAACAAAGAGTGAGTACAGCTGAAGGAGCTGGGGAGCAGAAACTATATGTGTCAGGTGTGAGGAAGAACCAGGAAGAACCAGGACCATGCCCTGTAGCCTTTTTATCCAAACAACTTGACCTTACTGTTTTGCCTAGCCCTCAAGTCTGCGTGCAGCAGCTGCTGCCGCCCTAATACTTTTAGAGGCCCTTAACATCACAAACTATGCTCAACTAACTCTCTACAGTTCTCATAACTTTCAAAACCTATTTTCTTCCTCACACCTGACACATATACTTTCTGCTCCCCGGCTCCTTCAGCTGCACTCACTCTTTGTTGAGTCTCCCACAATTACCATTTTTCCTGGCCTGGACTGTAACCCGGCCTCCCACATTATTCCTGATACCACACCTGACCCCCATGACTGTATCTCTCTGATCCACCTGACATTCACGCCATTTCCCCGTATTTCCTTCTTTCCTGTTCCTCACCCTGATCAAATTTGGTTTATTGATGGCAGTTCCACCAGGCCTAATCGCCACACACCAGCAAAGGCAGGCTATGCTATAGTACAAGCTGCTATCCCGCCACTTAGAACCTCTCATTTCCTTTCCATTGTGGAAATCTATCCTCAAGGAAATAACTTCTCAGTGTTCCATCTGTTATTCTACTACTTCTCAAGGATTATTCAGGCCCCCTCCCTTCCCTACACATCAAGCTCAGAGATTTGCCCCCGCCCAGAACTGGCAAATTGACTTTACTCAACATGCCCCGATTCAGGAAACTAAAATACCTCTTGGTCTGGGTAGACACTTTCACTGGATAGGTAGAGGCCTTTCCCACAAGGTCTAAGAAGGCCACCATGGTCATTTCTTCCCTTCTGCCAGACATAATTCCTCGGTTTGGCCTTCCCACCTCTACGCAGTCTGATAGTGGACCGGCCTTTATTAGTCAAATCAGCCAAGCAGTTTTTCAGGCTCTTAGTATGCAGTGAAACCTTTATATCCCTTATGGTCCTCAGTCTTCAGGAAAGGTAGAACAAACTATAAGTCTTTTAAAAACACACCTCACCAAGCTCAGCCACCAACTTAAAAAGGACTGGACAATACTTTTACCACTTTCCCTTCTCAGAATTCAGGCTTGTCCTCAGAATGCTACAGGGTACAGCCCATTTTCATAATATTATTTTTATGCATTTGAATTTTCCTTATGGTTTCATAACTTTTTATTTTATAATGAACTGGAATATTCATGGAACAGAATATCTGTGAATGTGTTACAGAAATCTGTTGCTTTCTTGTAACATTCTAAAAGATGTATACCATACTCTGGAAATTGTTAATATGTACTTAATTAAGGTGAATTTAGTACATCTTTCTATAAAACTAAAGGGACATAAAGAAAAAGTAAAAATTATCTAGGGAGACATTTAATGAAGGGGTTCAGCATGTATAGAGTCTCATGAGTAAAAAAGAACGTAGAGTGTTTTAGGAACTGAAAGAACACAGGATGCTGTGAACATAATGAACAAGCATGAAAATGATACAAGATGAGGTTGGAGAGGTTGTCAGGAGCTGATCATGCAGGGCATTTTTAGATCCCATTTTCTTAGTATAATAGAAAACCTTTGAAAGTAGGGTAGTAACATTCTATTTATATTTTTAAAAGATCATGGCAGTATAGAAAATATAATGGAGGGAATAGAAAGGAAAACCAGAATGTGTCATTCAGGGAGAGAATTGCAGACGCAGTGGTGGGGGATGATGGCATAGTCTATGGATGCTGAAAATGGAGGGATGAGAAAGATTTTGGAAGCTGACTTCAGAGACCCTGATGGCATACTGAATTTTGGTAATGATGGGTGTGAAGAGGAAGTGACCTAAGTTTCTGCCTAAGTAACAGAGTAAATGGGGACTTTGAAGACTGAAGGAGGAGAGAGATTTGGCAGGTAAGATTAAGAACTGAGTTTTGCATGTGTTAAATTTGAAATTTGTGTCAGACATCCAAATGACAAAAATCTGTTGGTTATGTAAAGCTTGATCTGCAAAGATAATTTCGGTTGAGAAATAGAAATTTTGGAAGTGGTGAAGTATAAATAGGATTTAAAGCTGTGGATATATGTATTACATACCTACTTTATAAAAACTTCCTGGGTTCAATGTTCGTACAGTAATTGGGGGGAAAATAACATGCTTACGTAGAAAGTTAATTCTGGACTAAATGGAACTTATTGTAGCACATTACAGATTGCTGGTTGCTTGTTAGGACTGCATCTGTTTCAAATAACAGAAAGTTCTCCTATTGTGCTTTTAAAAGGTAGGGGCTAAATTGCGCCATACCACAAAATGTTAGGGACAAGTCAATTTAAGGCTAGTATTATGGCTCAAGGGCATGATCAGGACACATGACTTTCTAGCTTCCCACTCCATCATATGTCAGAATATAAGCCTTTAAAACAATGCTTCTCAAATCAAGGTTATCAGATGGTTGCTGGAACCGTAGGTGTCATGTCTGCATTTCTTTACATAATTACTTGGAAAGCAGTATTACAAGGCCACCCATAGCTGCCTTGAGGCCTGGGTATGTTTAACTGGAACGTGGCTAAATTGGAGTTCTATCCATAAGAATAAAAGGGGAGCAGGTCTTCTATTGAGAAAACAACTAGTAATCACTAATTTTGCTATGCTGTATGATATAATACCCTTCAAATTTGGGAGTCATTATTTAACTTTATTTTAGGTTTTTTAATAGTCATTTTCATAGTATTATTTTTACTCACTTGAATTTTCCTCATGGTTTCATTAGTTTTTATTTTATAATGAACTGGAATATTCAAGGAACATAGTATCTCTAAATACGTTACAGAAAGCTGTTACTTTCTTATAACATTCTAAAAAATATATACCATACTCTAGCAATTGTTAATATGTACTTAGTAAATGTGACTTTAGTATATCTTCAAAACTAAAGATGATTTAAACTTCCAATGGTGATTAAACAAATTAACATGAATAATTTCAGAGTATAATCTGAAATACTTTAAATAAATAAAACACACCTATATATTGATCTAGAGAGACAACCATAGCACTAAGTTAAGTAAAGAAAAGTAAGCAACAGATTGGGCCAAAGTAAACCTGGGTAAGCAAAGATTTTCTGTAAAGAGCCAGACAGTAAATTTTTTAGGCTTCACAACCCTGTGGTTAGTCAAAACTACTCAACCTTGTCATATCATGAAGGCAGACATAGACAATATGTAAATGAGTGAGGGTCACTGTGTTCTAATAAAGCTTTATTTATAAAAACTACATTTAGCCTACAGGTGGTCATTTGCCAGCCCTCAGTATAGAGGAGAATGATTCAAAAAAACACTAAATTTTTAGATATAATTGTTGGCAAAAGATACATTGAGAGAGAAAAAAGAGAGAGAAAGAGAAAAGAAAATTGGTTTTCCTTTGCAATGAAGACTTAAATGAGTTCAGCAAAAAGAGTTTGGGGAGTGAAGAAAATGAATTTTTAATTATTTACTTTATATAAAATTTAAATAATGTAATATTTTTACTTCTACATTCATATTTTACAAATAAAAAGCTCTTTAAAAATGAAATTATGTTTTTTGAAACTAAACTTATGACTTTACTTGAAATTAACTGATAGAATAAAATCAGCTGTTATATCATGGCAACAAACTACTACTCTTGCCTATAAACCCAATTATCTCAACGTCAAATGATTATTTTAATTCATTTTCATTTAGTATTTTAACTTTCATCTTGTATTGTTGTTCTTCTAAATCCGGTGAAACTCACAAATTTACACTTTTATTATGGACCATTTATTTCCCTTTTATAGTGGCTTTTGTTATTCAATATCTACAATATGCCAAGCACTTTGCATTCCTTTACTTAATCCTCACATAACCCTGTAACCTAGGCACTCTTATTCCACTAGTACCAACAGAGAATGTGGAGTTTACATATTAAGTAACCTGCCAAAGAAAACATAGCTAGAAGGAAAAGCAGATATCTGAGACCAGAGCAGTATGACTCCAAAACGCATTGTCTCTCATGTTTTTGTCTCACATTGATACTTCTTCTTGGAAAAATCACTCAATCCTAGATCATACAGTTATACAAATCATGCTATTCATTCTCCCTCTTAGTTCCCACAATGACTTTTACAAGCAGGTCCTGTTCTGTTTCCTCCATCTTCTCTACCTTCATGCTGAGACATCCTTGCTTCTATTTCACGGAGAAAATAGGGACTGTCAGGTGAGATTTGCTAAAACTTTCTGCTTACTTTCACCTGAACATTATATTGGCATCTGCATCCAATCTTACCCCCTTTCATTTTGACTTTGCTTTTCCTAAAGTTAATTCTTCCATTTCCATTTGTATTCTGGCTCTAACTACTGGGGAAGTTACTTTTTCCTTTCTCTCCCTGCTGGCCCTCACCTCTAAGGCTTGGGTCAGGTGACACAGCTTTATATGAAAATTATAGCCTTGTAAAACAAATTCTTAACTTCTACAAGTCTAGCATAAAAAGGAATGGGCAGAACACAGCAGCCCTCGCTGAGGAGGAATGCCATTCCTACTGAAAGTCACATAACAAAGTCAACGTATTTTTTCCTTGTCATTAAAATTCACCGATCCTATGTTAATTCACTTTGGAAAATGGCATTCAGCTGCATCCATGTTGCTGCAAATGACATGATTTCATTTATTTTTAGGGCTGCATAGTATTCCCTGGTGTATATGTATCACATTTTCTTTATCCATTCCACTGTTGATAGGCATCTAGGTTGATTCCATGTCTTTGCTACTGAAAATAGTGCTGCAATGAGCATACCAATGAGTGTGTCTTTTTGAAAGAATGATCTGGAGGGTGGGAAGTGGGCATAGGTTGAAAAACTACCCATCAGATACTGTGCTTGCTACCTGGGTGACAGGATCATTTATGCCCCCAACCTCAGTGACTTTCAATTTTCTCATGTAACAAACCTACACATGTACCCTCTGAACCTAACAAAAAGTCAGACAAAAAATTCACTGACAAGGCAGTTGATGGTAGATAATGTTTTACTGATATGATAGATAATGTTTTACTGTTTTACTGTAGGGTGCTGACGGAAATGTAAATGCAATATGTACACCAGAGGGGGATGTGGATACAACTTTTTATAGAAGATTATGATCAAATTGGTGGTCTTATTAATTGTAGTTTTTTGTGTTCCTTTATGTTTTAACTTTTTGACTGAAGCTGTCTTTCTAAATTTAAAGGCTCTTATTTTACTGCGTTTTGGCATAGAATCCCTCTTTAGCCTTTGCCTTTATGTTACATGGATACTAGAATAAGACTGCTTGAAAAAATTCCCTCATCTTGAAAGACCAATAAAATAAGCCTAATCCTGAGCATTTCTTAGAAGAAAACCTGCCATGTGAATTTATACATGATTTATAAATTTATAAATGAGAATCCAGCTCCTTTTTGTTTGGATTCTGGATAAATTTCTCCTCTAGATGATCATGGTGGACAGGAGGCAAGACTGGATTGCAGCTCTGACTCAGAAAAACAGAGCAGCTTGCAGAGGCTTGCATGTGAATTTTAGCTCCAGAACAACTGTAAGAACAAACCAGGAATCCTCAGAGGGCCCACAAACCTTCTGAAGGAAGCAGACTGCTCGTGCAGGACCCGGGAGACCACCCCCACAAATACTGTGAGTGCCCCAACTGCAGAAGAGGGAAAGGGAGGTCCTCCTCTCTCAAACACATACGCCCACTGGAGAAACTGAAGGTCTGCTTGAGAGAGAAGTTTCTGACCTTACCTGGAGCTGAGTCAATTTGGGGAGCCGAGTGAAATACCTGGGTAGAGGAAGCAGTGGGTAAGGTCCTGGGAGCTCGCTGCATCCCCAAGCAGATCATTCCTGCCTGGCACCACAGGGATCCATCGGGAGGGTGGCCAGAGGAGCTGGGGGGTGGGGAACACTACAGGGAGAAGGAAATCTCCAGCTGAACTTCGTAACAATTTGAATCCGGCGAGAAGCCTCCTGGCCAGAACTCAGGGGAGGGAGCCAATTTGCAGGGGAAGAAACAAGCCCTTTTCTTTCACAGCTGGGAGGCAGGTAGCCTGAGGAAATTCTCAAGACCAGCTCGCCCACAGCCTGGAAATAGACTTAGGGCTGTTAGTGAGGGACATAAGTGGGAATGAAACTGGCTCTTAGGTTTGCATGGGAACTGGGTGAAGTCTGTCACTGCCAGCTTCCCCCACCCCGCCTCGCTCCAACCTCCATAACTCAGCAGAGACAGCCATAATCCTCCTAGGTACACAAGTCCATTGACCTGGGAACCCCACCCCCATCTCCCATAGCAGCTCCAGGAGGACCTGTCCAAGCAGAGTCTGAGCTCAGTCATGCCTACCCTCGCCCCCACCTGATAGTCCTTCCCTACCCACCTTGGTAGCTGAAGACAAAGGTCATATAATCTTGGGAATTCTAGGGCCCAGCCCACCATTGGTTCCCCTCCATACTGCCACAGCTGATGCTTCTGGAAAGTGCCACTTCCTGGCAGGACGCCAACTGGCATAAAAATAGATCATTAAATCACCAACACTAAGAACCCTCAAAAAGTCCATCCACCACCCCCTGCCACCTCCACTGGAACAGGTGCTGGTATCCACAGCTGAGAGACTCATAGATGGTTCACATCACAGGACCCTGTGCAGACAACCCCCAGTACCAGCCCTGAGCCAGGTAGACTTGCTGGGTGGCTAGACCCAGAAGAGAGACAACAATCACTGCAGTTTGGCTCACAGGAAGCTACATCCATAGGAAAAGGGGGAGAGTACTACATCAAGGGAACAACCCGTGAGACAAAAGAATCTGAACAATAGCATTCAGCCCTAGACCTTCCCTCTGACAGAACCTATGCAAATGAGAATGAACCAGAAAACCAACTCTGGTAATATAATAAAACAGGGCTCTTTAACACCCCTCAAAAACCACACTAGTTCACTAGCAATGGATTCAAACCAAGAAGAAATCCCTAATTTAACTGAAAAAGAATTCAGGAGGTTACTTATTAAGCTAATCATGGAGGCACCAGAGAAAGGTGAAGCCCAATGCAAGGAAATTCAAAAAATGATACAAGAAGTGAAGGAATAAATATTCAAGGAAATAGATAGCTTGAAGAAAAAATGATAAAAAATTCAGGAAACATTGGACACACTTACAGAAATGCAAAACGCTCTGGAAAGTCTCAGCAATAGAATTGAACAAGTAGAAAAAAGAAATTCAGAGCTCAAAGACAAGTTCTTCGAATTAACTCAATCCAACAAAGACAAAGAGAAAAGAATAAGAAAATATGAACAAAGACTCCAAGAAGTCTGGGATTATGTTAAACAACCAAACCTAAGAATGATCAGTGTTTCTGAGGAAGAAAAGAAATCTAAAAGTTTGAAAAACATATTTGGGGGAATATTTGAGGAAATGTCCCCAGCCTTGCTAGAGACCTAGACATCCAAATACAAGAAGCACATAGAACACCTGGGAAATTCATCACAAAAAGATCATTGCCTAGGCACATTGTCATCAGGTTATCAAAAGTTAAGATGAAGGAAAGAATCTTAAGAGCTATGAGATAGAAGCACCAGGTAACCTATAAATGAAAACCTATCAGATTAACAGCAGATTTCTCAGTAGAAACCCTACAAGCTAGAAGGGATTGGGGTCCTATCTTCGGCCTCCTCAAACAAAATAATTATCAGCCAAGAATTTTGTATCCAGTGAAACTAAGCATCATATATTAAGAAAAGATACTGATCTTTTCGGTACAAACAAATGCTGAGAGAATTAGCCACTACCAAGCCACCATTACAAGAACTGCTAAAAGGAGCTCTAAATCTTGAAATGAATCCTGGAAACACAGCAAATTGAACCCCTTTAAAACATAAATCACACAGGACCTATAAAACAAAAACAGAAGTTCAAAAGCATAAACAAAACCCCAAACAAACAAGGTACACAGGCAACAGATAGCACAATGAATGCAATAGTACCTCACATCTCAATATTAACATTGAATGTAAATGGCCTAAATGCTCCACTTGAAGATACAGAAATGCAGAATACATAAGAGCTCACCAACCAGTTTTCTTCTGCCTTGGGGAGACTAAGCTAACACATAGGGACTCACATAAACTTAAAGTAAAGGAGTAGAAAAAGGTATTTCATGCAAATGAACACCAAAAGTGATCACGTGTAGCTATTCTCATATCAGACAAAACAAATAGCACTTAAAAGAGACGAAGAGGAACGTTATATAATGGTAAAAGGACTTGTCCAACAGGAAACTATCACAAACCTAAATATATATGCACCTAACACTGGAGCTCCCCAATTTATAAAACAATTACTAATAGAACTAATAAATGAGATAGACAGCAACACAGTAATAGTGGGGAAATTCAGTATTCCACTGATGGCACTAGATAGTGATCAAGACAGAAAGTCAACAAATAAAAAATGGATTTAAACTAAACCTTGGAACAAATAGACTTAACAGATATATACAGAATAGTTCACCCAACAACCACAAAATACACATTCTATGCAACAGTGCATGGAACTTCCTTCAAGACAGACCATATGATAGGCCATTAAATGAGCCTTAATAAATTTAATAAAATTGAAATTGCATCAAGCAGTCTCTCAGACCACAGTGGAATAAAACTGGAAATCAATTCCAAAAGGAACTTTCAAAACCATGAAAATACATGGAAATTAAATTGCTCCTGAATTAGCATTGGGTCAAAAACAAAGTCAAGATGGAAATTAAAAACTTTATACTGAACAATAATAATGACACAACCTATCAAAACCTCTGGGATACAGCAAAGGCAGTGCTAAGAGGAAAGTTCATAGCCCTGAATGCCTACATCAAAAAGACTGAAAGAGCACAAACTAACATGCTAAGGTCACACCTCAAGGAACTGGAGAAACAAGAACAAACCAAATCCAAGCCCAGCAGAAGACAGGAAATAACCAAGATCAGAGCAGAACTAAATGAAATTGAAAACAAAATCAATACAAAGGATAAATGAAACAAAAAGCTAGTTCTTTGAAAAGATAAATAAAATTGATAGACATTAGCAAGATTAACCAAGAAAATAAGAGAGAAAATACAAATAATCTCATTAAGAAAAGAAACAGGAGATATTACAACTGACATCACTGAAATACAAAAGATCGTTTGAGGCTACTATGAACATCTTTATGCACATAAATTATAAAACCTAGAAGAGATGGATAAATTCCTGGAAAAATACAGCTTAAATCAGAAAGAATTAGATACCCTGAAAAGACCAATAACAAGCACCAAGATTGAAATGGTAGTTTAAAAATTATGAACAAAATAAAGCCCAGGACCAGATGGATTCACAGCAGAATTCTATGAGGCATTCAAAGAAGAATTGAATGCTTTTGAATTTATTATGCAAGATAAAGAAAGAAGGAACACTACCTACTTTATTCGATGAAGCCAGCATCACCCTAATACTGAAATCAGGAAAGGACATAACCAGAAAAGAAAACTACAGACTCATATTCTTGATGAATATAGATGCTAAAATCCTTAACAAAACACTAGCTAACCTAATCCAACAACATATCAAAAAGATAATCCACCATGATCAAGTAGGTTTCATACCAGGAATCCAGGGATGGTTTAACGTAGGCAAGTCAATAAATGTGATACACCACATAAACAGAATTAAAAACAAAAATCACATGAGCATCTCAATAGATGCAGAAAAAACATTCAACAAAATCCAGCATACTTTATGATTAAAACTCTCTGCAAAATTGGCATACAAGGGACATACTTCAATGTAATAAAAACCATCTATAACAAACCCACAGCCAACGTAATACTGAATGAGGAAAAGTTGAAAGCATTCCCTCTGAGAGCTGGAACAAGACAAGAATGCCCATTTTCACCATTCCTCTTCAACATATTACTGAAGTCCTAGCCAGAGCAGTCAGACAAGAGAAAGAAATAATGGACATCCAAATCGGTAAAGAGGAAGTCAAACTGTTCCTGTTTGCTGATGCTATGATTGTTTACCTTGAAAACCGTAAGGACTCCTCCAGAAAGCTCCTAGAGCTGATAAAAGAACTCATCAAAGTTTCTGGATACAAGATTAATGTACACAAATCAGTAGCTGTTCTATACACTAAGAGTGACCAAGTGGAGAAACAAATAAACAGATCAACCCTTTTTATAATAGCTGCAAAAAAAATTAAGTACTTAGGAATATACCCAACCAAGGAGTTGAAAGACCTCTATGAGGAAAACTACAAAACACTGCTGAAAGAAATAGATGACACAACAAATGGAAACACAACCCATGCTTATGGATGGGTAGAATCAATATTGTGAAAATAACCATACTGCTAAAAGCAGTCTACAAATTCAATGCAATTCCCATCAAAATACCACCATCATTCTTCACAGAGTTAGAAAAAACAATTCTAAAATTTATATGAAACCAAAAAAGAACCCTTGTAGCCAAAGCAAGACTAAGCAAAAAGAGCAAATCTGAAGGCATCACACTACTTGATTTCAAACTATACTACAAGGCCACAATCACCAAAACAGCATGGTACTGGTATAAAAATAAGCACAAAAACCAATGGAACAGAATAGAGAACCCAGAAATAAAGCCAAATACTTACAGCCAACTGATATTCGACAAACCAAACAAAAACACAGAATGGGAAAAGGACACCCTTTTCAACAAATTGTGCTGGGATAATTGGCTAGCCATTTGGAGGAGAATGAAACTGGATCCTCATCCCTCACCTTATATAAAAATCAACTCAAGATGGATCAAAGACTTAAATCTAGGATCTGAAACTATAAACACTCTAGAAGATAACATTGGAAAAACCTTTCTAGACATTGACTTAGGCAAGGATTTATTTAATGACCAATAACCTGAAAGAAAATGCAATAAAAAGAAAGATAGGCTAGGTGCAGTGGCTCACCCTGTAATCCCAGCACTTTGGGAGGCCAAGGCAGGTGGATCACTTGAGGTCAGGAGTTTGAGAACAGCCTAGCCAACATGGTGAAACCTCATCTCTACTAAAAATACAAAAATTAGCTAGGCATACTGGCACGTGCCTGTAATCCCAGCTACTTGGGAGACTGAGGCAGGAGAATTGCTTGAACCCAGGAGGCAGAGCTTGCAGTGAGCTGAGATAGCGCTATCTCAAAAAAACCAAACCAAACCAAAAAAAAAAAAAAAAAAAACAAAAGCAAAAAATATACAGTTGGGACTTAATTAAACTAAAGAGCTTTTCTTGGCAAAAGGAACATCAGTAGAGTAAACAGGCAACCCACAGAGTGGGAGAAAATCTTCCCAACATATACATTTGACAAAGGACTAATATCCAGAATCTGCAACAAACTCAAACAAATCAGTAAGAAAAAAACAGACAATCCTATCAAAAAGTTTGCTGAGGACATGAATAGACGATTCTCAAAAGAAGATATACAAATGTCCAAAAACCATGAAAAAATGATCCACATCACTAATGATTAGGGAAATGCAAATCAAAACCACCATGAGACCACCTTACTCCTGTAAGAATGGCAATAATCAAAAAGTCAAGAAACAGTAGATTTTGGCATGGATGTGGTAATCACGGAACACTTCTACACTGCTGGTGGGAATATAAACTAGTAAAACCTCTATGGAAAACAGTGTGGAAATTCCTTAAAGAACTAAAAGTAGAACTACCATTTGATCCAGCAATCCCACTTCTAGGTATCCACCCAGAGGAAAATAAGTCATTATACGAAAAAGATCCTTGCATATTCATAGCAGCACAACTGGTAATTGCAAAATCATGGAACCAACCGAAATGCCCATCAATCAATGAGTGGATAAAGAAACTGTGGTATAGTTGTACAATGGAATACTATGCAACCATAAAAAGGAATGAATTAACGACATTTGCAGCGACCTGGATGAGATTGAATACTATTATTCTAAGTGAAGTAAGTAACTCAGGAATGGAAAAGCAAACATCATATGTTCTCATTGACATGTGGGAGCTAAGATATGAGGACACAAAGGCATAACAATGATACAATGCACTTTGGGGACTTGGGGAAAGAGTGGGAGGGGGACAAGGGATAAACAACTAAAAATACAGTGCAGTGTATACTACGCGGGTGTTGGGTGCACCAAAGTCTCACAAATCACCACTAAAGAACTTACTCATGTAACCAAATAAACAAATAAATAAATAAATAAACAGACAAATATCTGTCAGAAGTAATAGAGGCCACAGAGCAAGGGAATGACATCTTTAAAGGTCTAAAAGAAAAAAAAAAAAAACTCTGTTATTCTAGAATTCTAAATCTAATGAAATGTCTTTCAAACATAAAGGTGAAATAAAGATATTTTCAAAATAAAATAATCCACTAAAGATGGATACTTTTAATACTATTACATTGTCAATTATGATGCAAGATTATCCAAATAAGTTAACCCTTCAATATGTATTCAATTTTCTTCAACGTTTTTGATAGTGATTTAATTAAATTTTGTATACATACCAAGAATCTGTGTAAAATAACATTTCCAATGCCAAAATAAAATGAATCCCATGATGTGATGGTTGGTGGGTGAGGATTTCTTTATCTCATTTTGATAACTTGTCTAGGCATTATCTGCTTTTTTAATTACTAGGGCATGGAAGAGATTTTATAAAATTCTGATTTAGAAGGTCATGAACATTTTCCATATCACATCCTATACATCAATCATTCAACACCCTTTTCAAATTGCATTTCCCCAAGATACCTTCAAAGCCCCAAATAATCTCTCACTCTCACCATATTGCAATTACTACCTCTCTTATAATAGTTGGCCATCTAAAACCTATTGATTTCACATGAGTAACTTTGATATTTGGTATGATGTAAGAGTCATTTCCATATTTGTCATGATGTCCAGTACAGTATCATCTTTGTAGTAAATATTTAAAAGTGAAAATGATGACATTTAAAATGTGTTCATTTGAGCATGTAAGCCTCAGATTTAAGTGTTCAGAAGAAGTCATTTCATTAAGTTCTTTGAGCTGTTATCAGTTGATAAATTCAATCACAGAGGGAAAATCCCTGATTCTAAGGAGTAATTTTGGCAGTAGAATGAATACAGTTAAGTAGGTTTCAAACAAAATACATCTTGTTTGAAACCCATGTTGTATTTTGTTTCAAACTCTGTAAGAGAGCTTTTATAAACATCTAAGTTTTTAGTTGCTTCAATAATAAAGATACTTTTTATTTAATGAGATTAGGTATACCAGATTTGCAAATAATTTACTTTGATAAGATAGAGCTCAGCATGAGATAAAATTAAAGTATTTAGAAATCTAATTATCAGCTGTCATTGGAGTGTCTGATCTGGAAACATTATACATTTAAAAAAATGTAAGAGGCAAAGTTCTAGGGAGAATCATGCATGTACAGTTTTAAGGGCCAGATTATGGATGCTGCTTCTTACCTCAGTTAACTTTAAGATGTGAAATGTTTCTGAAATAATTACTTACCTAGAGGTTACAAGGTATAAATGCCATGCTGATATGAGAGTGTGTTTCTTGAATCCGAGATAATAGATTTTTAAGTGAAATATGGGCTTACAGGTATTCCCTTGTGTCACAAAAGATACCGTAAAAAGAAGACTGTGATTGAGATTATTACCCTTTTCCAAAAATCATTTTCCCCTACTTCTACATGATAGAGTTGAATAAAGATTGACTGTACAGCTAATGTTTCATGGCCTCTTTTCTGTCCAGATGTGGTCATGTGATTACATGCTGGGAAGCAGTATATGAATAGAAATGATGTGTTTCCCTTCGAATGCATGGTCTTAAAATGAATGTGGATATACTTTCCCTTTTTTTCTTCATTCCTGCCACTCTAGGTACAGACTTTACAAAGAGTTGGACCAGTCATTTGGAGAAAATGTGAAGACAAGAGTTGAGGATGGTAACATCCCCACCAGCCTAAACAATCTACCTCTGTATTGTTAAATTAAAATATGTGGAACTGCTATGGTTTTGATATTGTCCCCTCCAAATCTCATGTTGAAATGTGATCCACAATGTGAAGATGAGGCCTAGTGGGAGGTACTGAATCATGGTGGTGGATTTCTCATGAATGGCATAGTGCCATCCCCCTGCTGATGAATGAGTTCTCTTGCTCAGTTAGATTATGCAAGTTCTGGCTGTTTACAAAAGTCCAGACCGCCCCTTCTCTTCTCTTGGTTGCCTCTCGCCATGTGATGTGCTGGCTCCTCTTTTGCCTTCTGGCATTATTGTAAGCTCCCTGAGGCTCTCACCAGATGCAAATGGCAGCACCATGCTTCCTGTACAGCTTGCAGAACTGTGAGCCAACTAAACTTTTTTTAAGTAAATTGCTTAGCCTCAGCTATTTCTTTATTACGATGCAAAAATAGACTAACATAAGAACTAGTATTGACTTCAAATTTAGCATGTCAGACAACTAGAGAAAAAGGAACTGATGACAAATAAAGCAGGAAAAATAGTACACAAAGGTGAAAAAATGAAAATCAGACTCTACCTTATATTACACAAACACACACACAGAAACAGAAAACAAAGAGAAAGACACAGAGGGAGAGAGGAATTAAGAATTTAAATGTAGAATTGACAGTATTAGTAAGCAAAAATAGACTGTAGTAGTTAAATTTGAATTTCAGATACACTTTTTGTATGGGCATTTTCCAAGTAATAGTTGGGTCAAAATTACACTAAAAAGCTCTTTGTGATTTATCTGAAATCAAATATAACTCATGTCCTGTATTTTACCCAACCACTCTACTTAAATGTCAAAATAAAAATATTAAAACACAATAAATTTTATATGTTTTTCATTTAGACATTGGGAAGTTTTCTTAAACCACACACAAAAAGCACTAACCTTAAAAGATTAACAAATCTGAATATTTTAAATGTAGGAATTGACCATGAACACTTGAGCTAGAGTGAAGAAATAGAGCTAGAAAGTGGAAGGGGATACTTTCAATGGATATAACACTCGAAAGTTTTAGTGTTCTAGTAAATACTTATAAATACATAAGGAAAAGAATAAAAATGGTCAAAAGTCATGAACAGTCATTAAAGAGGAAATATGTATGGCTAATAAAAATAAGAAAAAGATTCAATCTCAAAAGCAATCAGAAAAAAGACCAAAAGAAGTTGCTATTTTATACTTATCAATTGACGAAGTTGAAGCATTCTAAAAATACTAAGTCCTAGAGGGAATGTAAATCAATCTTTCAAATAATTGCTGATTTTCAGCAATCTGATGGGAGAAAAAATAGTTTCTTAGTGTCTTACTTTTTAAAATTCCAGGATTTGTGATTGAATTGGAGCATCTTTTCATACGTGTAAGGGCTGATAATACACACACATACACATACTATATATGTCTATTTATGTCTTTTTTTCTATTTTCCATATTGTTACTGGTGGGTCTTTGTTCTCAGAGCTCCCAAGATGGTGGTGGCTGCTTCCAAGATGGCAGCAAGCCTTTTGTTCTCTGACCTGGGGTTCTTGGCCTCATGGATTCTAAGGAATGGAACCTTGGGCCATGCAGTGAGTGTTACAGCTCTATTAGAAGCCGTAGGTCACAGTAGAGAACCGTGGAACCCAGTGACTAGTGTTCAGTTCGATTAGGATGAACCTGGGCACTTAGCCATGCAGGAACAATGGTGAGCCTTTAGCCCGATGGGGAGTGGCAATGGGCGCCTCGCTGGATCAGGAGGGCGGTGGGGTGGACACCCTGCCAGATCTGGAGGGGTGGAAGTCAGCGACAGGTCTGCAAGGGCGGCAAACAGCAGTGGTGGGCAATGAGCGAAAGCTCAGCTTGAGCCTTAACAAACACGGACCAGAAGAGTGTGCAGTTGCAAGATTTAATAGAGTGAAACCAGAGCTCCCATACAATGGGAGGGGACCCAAAGGGGGGTTGCCGCTCCCTGCTCGAATGCCTGGGTTTATATCATGATCATTGTCCCTCCCACTGGGCTCTCAGGTGATATATGATTTGACTATTCCTTCACCTCCTGCTTTAAGCCTAATTTGTATTTTAGTGAGCCCTCTTTACTATCTGAGTGGTCGGGTGTGATCTGAGTTACAAGCCCCATGTTTAAAGGTAGGTGAGGTCACCTTCGCCAGCTAGGCTGAGGAATTCTTAGTTGGCCTAGGAAATCCAGCTAGTCCTGTCTCTCAATATGGCTTCTGGTTCTGTGCTTTCACTTTTGTTTATATTAAATCATACGTATATTCACTGCCATCCAGTGTGACTCTGAGGCTTAAAACCAAGCCTTTGCCACATTATTCTACACAGAAATGCCTTTTATTCTCATTGTTACCAACAAAAATATTTTCATATTAATCAATTCCTTAAAAAATTTATTCAATTATCACTACATTACAGTATTTTGAAGAACAAACAAAATAAGAGCAACCTACATTGATCTGCCTTTTTCTACATTTCCAGCTTCAATTGGTATCTTTCACTTTGCAACCTAAAACCAATGCCTTGTATTGTTGCTAAAATATTTACTGGTTCTCCAATTAGATTTCATGCTTATAGAATACCAGTACTCGACCTTTAAGTGCTTGAGATGCACATTTGAATAATGGAATTTTGTGTGTCAAACTGAAAGGAATTACAATGTAAACAATTGTTTGAAAAATCAGTTCAGAGAGTATCATAAATATCTTGCTTAAGTATTGCGTTGTTCACTTGGTTACCTTTCAGTGCTCTGCTACTTTTGAGTAAAACATAGCTTATTTGTACTGCATTTCCTTAGGTATTCATGGAAGTATTTCCTGGTTCTTGCTTGATATTATGCCTCACTTCTTATTTCCAGCAAGTTATATTTTACTCAATTTCACCATATCCTGGTGTTTCTGGTTTTAGCAAACATTTACTCATTTAAAAAATTTGACTTTACACTTGTGAAGGCTTCACAAATAAAATGAGTCTGACAAACTTAGGAAGTCAGAAAATCTATAATTTCTAGTCAGAATGACTTGCTGATAAACTGAATACTGGGGAGAAGGCAAAGAAAGAAGAAAAATAGCCCCTCTTAGAGATTATTTTATGTTTTCACTATTTTTGAGTTCAGCATTCAGAACAAGGTTATTTTTGAAATATTATATGTCAAAGTTGCATGAAATCAGAAATCACATTTCAATGATTTATATGACACTGATATACAATAATAGTTTAATTAGTTTTTTATTACTTAATGCTTACATTTAAAATAACTTTACAAAGCATTTTGGAAACATAAATATCTATAATCTTGAATTACGCATTGTTTGACACTGAGGTATGGAAATCTGATTTGCTAAGATAGTTTATTCATTGCTATCATGTAACAGACAGTTATTTATACCTAAAGCACACTAAATTAACTTATGTGTGAAAAGACAGTGAGAGATGATCTGAAATCTCAAAAGGATAACAAAATAATGATAAGGAAGTTACATCCAGGCATCAGGACCTTCCTGTAGTTTTCCCCAGATATCCTCATTATTAGAGGCCCAAACTCTGAAAAAGGAAGGATGTTAATTGATCCCTGAGCAAAACCTGTTTGTTCCCTCGTAAACTCTGTGAGCAAGTAACAATCTTATCATTCCACACTCAAGAGATGTTTAACACGGACCAGGACAATCAAGATGGTACAGATAGATTTCCCCTTCTTTCAATGTGGTAGCCATGAGGTAGATCCCCATTTTAATGCTGGACAAATTGTTAGCAAATGGTAAAACTCAAACTACACCTATCTTAGAAATAATATTTATTTGTCTCCAAGTGAGTTTCTGAGAAGCACAAGTTTGGCAGAATATAATTCTATGTGATCAAATACCTTTGAATATTTTATAAACTGAATAAGTGAGACACAAGAATAGCAGTAATTATTTTTAAACCTGTAGTATTAGTTCCTGAAATAATATCTTATAATTAGGATACTACAGGTGAATATTTAGCACAGTTATAGAATGCAAAATGAAAATGTTTGTAAACATTCAATTATTTGCCTCATTCAGTTGGGAAAATTGAAAATTGAGTTACAATAAATTGTGTAGTCATTTTATATTAACATTAGCAAAAGTGCTTACAGAAAACTATACCTAAATGTAATTCATAAACCACAGAAACAAAAGGTTTATTACTGGAAGGAATGTGTGGTACCCTTATGTGTAAGGGTACTGTATTAGTCTGTTTCACACTGCTGATAAAGACATACCCAAGACTGGGAAATTTAAAAAGAAATAGGTTTAATTGGACTCAGAGTTCCACGTGGCTGAGGATGCCTCACAATCATGGCAGAAGGCAAGGAGAAGCAAGTTACATCTCATGCAGAGTGTGGCAGACAAAGACAGTGCTTGTGCAGGGCTACTCCCTTGTTTTAAAACTATCAGTTCTCATTAGGCCCATTCATATCATGAAAACAGCATGGCAAAGACCCAACTCTGTAATTCAATCATCTCCCACCAGGTCTCTCTCACAAATGTGGGAATCATGGGAGCTATAAGATGAGATTTGGGTGGGGACACAGAGCCAAACCATATCATTCCAACCCTGGCCCCTCCCAAATCTCATATCTTCACATTTCAAAACCAATCATGCCTTCCCAACAGTCCCTCAAAGTCATTAACTCAAAGGTCCACACTCCAAAGTCTCATCCAAGACAAGGTAAGTCCCTTCCACCTATGAGCCTATAAAATCAAAAGCAAATTAGTTACTTCATAGATACAATGGGGATACAGGCATTGGGTAAATACGGCCATTCCACATGGGAGAAATTGGCCAAAACAAAGGGGCTACAGGCCCCATGCGAGTCTGAAATCCAGCAGGCTGTCAAATCTTAAAGTTCCAAAATGATCTTTTTTGATTCCATGTCTCACACCCAGGCCACGCTGATGCAAGAGGTTGGTTCCCACAGTATTGGGCAGCTCATGAGCTGGGGTTGAGTGTCTGCAGCTTTTCCAGGCGCATGGTGCAAGGTGTCAGTTGGTCTGCTATTCTGGGGTCTGGAGTGTGGTGGCCCTCTTCTCACAGCTCCACTAGGCAGTGCCCCAGTAGGAGCAGGGGGGAGGGGGGCTCCAACCCCACATTTATCTTCTGCACTGCTGTAGCAGAGGTTCTCCATGAGGACCCTGCCCCTATAGCAAACCTCTGCCTGGGCATCCAGGCATTTTCATATATCTTCTGAAATCTAGGTGGGGGTTTCCAAACCGCAATTCCTGACTTCTGTTCACGCACAGATTCAACATTATGTAAAAGCTGCCAAGGTTTGAGGCTTGCACTCTCTGAAGCCACGGATTGAGCTCTGTGTTGGCCCCTTTCAGCCATGGCTGGAGCAGCCGGGACACAGGGCACCAAGTCCGTAGATGAGAAAATATTTCACAGTTCTTCTCCCATGATAACCTGTTAATTCACAGACCTGTTAATCATTAATCCATGAATGGATTGATCTATTCATGAGGGTAAAGCCCACACAATTTAAACATCTCTTAAAGGTCACACCTCTCAATAATGCCTCATGGACAATTAAGTCTCAACATGAGTTTTGGAGGGGATACTGAAACCATGGACCTACTAAAATATGATGTTGACACTTGTCCATTAAGAGGTAGAATCTATGCTTGTATGCAGGGCATATGAAATTAGGTTATATAAAACATATGGCTTCTAGTTGTTGCCATACTGGAGAGATCACTTGGAAAGCCTATATAAAGAAAGAGAAAGATGCCCTCAGACTTTAGCTCTTACAGCCCCGGTAGTTTGTGTATACCAACTGAGGTTACAGATCTTGTAAATCAGGGACATCTTTCCCTGATGTGGATACCTAAACACTTGACCCACAGAATCTGTGAAACTAATGAGTACTTGTTGCATGCCACTAAGTTCTAGAGTAACTTTGCAGCCATAGTAACTGAAAGTTTCAGTGCTACCTCAAATATTCTATATGAGCAAAGGTAAGGATCAATCTTATGCAAAATATATTTAAAACCCATTTATCTATGTTCTTTATATGCCTTAATAATGTTTGACCATAACATCAGAAAGACAAATCACTAGGACAACAGAGGCAGGATAGATTTATCAACTTATTTAATATTGTTTCCTTTATGCCTGTCAATTTTAGTCAAAAAGATGCAAACAGAATTCCCAATTGAGATTCTATGGTACCTAGTTAGAGCACAGAGCTCTAAAGTTCAAGACAAGTCACTGGTTTCAAACTCAAACTGGATGAGTTCATGCTTACTGTAGAGTCAAGTCACAGTAAGAAAAAAAATAAAGAAAAAAATGGTGGTAGTGAAGATTGTTTCAATGTGAAAATTGTGGGAGGAGGCATAAAGTTTTCTTTGCAGAGTGACTTAGGAGTCAAATGTAATGGAAAAGAAAAAAATGGGACTGTGACTGCTTGGGAGAAAAGGAACAAAGAGCTAGTTAACCCGCACAATAAACACCACATTTTGCATATAGGTGGACATGCAGATATAAATAATTCCGTTACTAAATTTAAAATAAGCAATTTGTTTTCAATGTTATATAATCAAAAGTAATGAGCACAAAAAGTTTCTACATTTTTATCCTTAGTCCTCTCATTTTGGCTAAACGTTACTTGCAATATTTTTGAATTCGTTTAATATTTAATTGGAAGAGTGTTCTTTTCATTTTAGTTAAAAGTAGAAGCTAGGAAGGAACAGCAGAAAATTTCATTCCTTTAGTGTTATGAAAAGATATGCTATTATTATCTTCAAATCTGAGATGACATTCTGAGTTAATCCATGTCCTCATTTCATTCAACATTTCCTGACACTTAACGAATCCCAAACATGCTATGCACCAGGAATATTAAGGTCACATAGAAAACTCGCATTTTAATGTGGGGTAAGGGTGCAGTCAGGTAACCGTAAGGAAAAATGTGGCCAGTGTTACAGTAACAATTTATTCTTGTCCTTTTGCAGGAAGTATAAAATCTTCTACATGTTCATCTGTCTCTAACTGGCCTTTTATTTATTTTTTTATCTCAGGACACTTACATAAGGATGATCACAAATATATAATAGTGTCCTTTTGAACATTTATGGAGACAACATCCATTAACTACTATTTACTTTCATTTAGTTTCAAACTCACTCTTTTGTGATCTATGGTGCTGTGACTGAACTCTGCAAACTACATTCCCCAGACACCTTTGCCATCTGGCTTCCAGTTAATTTTTGCCAACAGAGGGTATAGAGGACTGGAAGGCAGGCAGGAAGAAGCAACTGTACTTTCTCTTCAGCATAGCATCTGCAGGGAGAGTTTCTCTCACTAGTAGAAGTTTGTTTCAGCCAACTACACTTCACCTAGCAGAGACAGTTGGTTGTAGATGTTAGCCTTTTTAAGAATTCCTATAAAAAGTCTCATCAACAACCTATCCCTCACCCCCACTATTCCCAGCCAGGTACCAGCAACAGCCTTACCAAGCCCTATCAATAAAGGTTTGAGCCATATTTTACAAAAAAGGTATTAGATACGTTATATAAAGTGTCTTCTGTTGAAATGCTTAATGTATTTTTTTGTTTCCCTTACCAAACCTTGGTGAAACTTGACACAAATGTATAGAAACAAACATAAAACTACAATAAATGTGCAAGTCTTTAAATGTAGCTTTTATTCTTTCTTTTTCTTTCCTGAATTTTTACATGCTTCTACAGAAATTCATGAATTCATCGGTAAGGAATGTTTTATTTCATGTGAGTGTGAATGTAATAATCAATTATATGAAATACACAAAATAGTTACACAAAATATCTTGCCATACATCTACTCTAATTTTGAGTTTTTGAGGTTTTGAATCTCCCCCCCGCCATTTTTCTCTATTTATGGCAGATAAGAAAATATTATATAGTAATTACTCAGGGATAATTTCCCCTATTGTCTTTTAAATTATCTTCAGTAACACCACAAGAATAACATATTAAATGCATTAAATATATATTTTTTAAAAAACCTGAGTTTATACTACAGAAGGAGAATAAGACATTTGGATTCATGCTGAGATGTAAAACTGAAATATACATAGAAATTAAGTTATATTAAAATTGATACGATGTAAATTTTATATATATTATGTGTAAAATTTGATGCCTTGAAGTCTTTAGATAAAGGGAACATATTGGAGGGAGTTTTCTCATATTTTATAATCTTATTAATTAGAACAGATTTGGAAAAATTTGACTCTTAAATCATGACAATTATGATTTATAAATTCCAAACATATACCATTTTATTTCTTTTACACAGTCAGTTTAATTAACTGCTATCAAGCATTTTATAATTAGAGATTCAGCTGGATCAACTTCAATAACTAGATGAGACCTATTTGAAATTAACAGCATCCATTTTCTATTTAAATGGTGCTAAAACATCCAATCGAAAATTTCCTAAGGAAATTAAAATACTTTCTTGTTACCTATCTGCATCATATAATTACATATTAAACCTCTTCTCTGAGATGGTAAGAATAAATTCTTCATCTGGTTCAGTTAAATATCACCAATTACAAAATACAGTTAAGTGACTGTATTCAATCCACAAAAATCACACTGGGTTGTTGATTAAACACATACCTTTTTGGGTTATTACCCAGCTACTGAATACAAATCTATGGGAGACAGGCGGAAATATAAACATTTTTAAGTATCATATTAGTTATTTCTTATACCAATAATCTATAAAACACATTTATACAAATAGTAGGGTACTTTTGATTCTTTATATCTCTATTACTACAGAAGCAAAAATTGACTGGCCAAGACTAGCTGGGATACTAAAATAGGAACACATTTCTAATAAATTATTTGTAATTCAGTATTTAAAACATTAAAAAATTAAAAAGCAAATTAAAATTGATATTTTATCACCCATTTTTCTCTTTAGTCTCATCTCTTTCAAAAATCATGTTTTCCAAAATAAGCTCTCTGACACTTCTGATCAAGAAAACACTATTCACAAAAATTGCTGTGGATTCTCACCTCCCTTATCCAGTCCTGGACTAAAACACAATAGGATCTTCTGTGGTTTCAAAAATTTACAATAGGCTGGGTGCGGTGGCTCTCGCCTGTAATCGCAGCACTTTGTGAGGCCGAGGCGGGTGGATAATGAGGTCAGGAGTTCAAGAGCAGCCTGGCCAAGATGTTGAAACCTCTTCTCTATTAAAATTACAAAAAAATTAACCAGGCTTGATAGCGGGTGCCTGAAATCCCAGCTACTCGGGAGGCTGAGGCAGAGAATTGCTTGAACCTGGGAGGCGGAGGTTGCAGTGAGCCGAAATTTGTGCCACTGCACTCCAGCCTGAGCAACAGAGCAAGACTCTGTCTCAAGAAAAAAAAAACAAAAAACTGCAATATGTTTAAATTTGTCCCCTAAATAAGATTCTATCTTAGAAATGGATTCTGAATTCATATGAACAATTGAAAAAAATTCTGATTATATAATCCGTGGCTTCCAGAGTTCTAGTCTAAGGCACTACATTTATTAATGTTTTAATTCATTTGTGTGTTTCCTGAGGAGTAGGGTAGGTTTATCAGGGAGACACAGAACTCACAGAGCTGAAGTTTTCCTCCAAATTCCAGTTCTCTTACTGTATGGTGGTCATTCTTAAATTCAGAGTATGTTGTTGATGATTGCCTGTCTGATCCTGCCTCTCACCTAGCTCCCTATTACTGCTTTGAATGATGCTAAAAATCTTTCTGATGTCATAATACTATTTTTTATACCTCTATTAACATACATACACACATTTTTAGCTGCAAGGATACCAGATCTTCCTGCCCAAACTCACTCATTTTGAAAAATAACTTTCTCACAACTAGAAAGCCAGAAAGGATTGGAATTTTACTCTTGTTGTGACATATCTGATGTAGTTTAGCTCTGTGTCCCCACCCAAATCTCATCCAAATTGTAATTCCCATGTGTCAAGGGAAGGACCAGTAATCTCCATGTGTTGAGGGAGGCAGGTGATTGGATCATGGGTGTGGTTTTCCCCATACTGTTCTCATGAGAGTGAGTGAGTTCTCAGGAGATCTCATGGTTTTATAAATGTTTGGAGGTTCCTCTTTTGCTCTTCTCTCTCCTGTCACCTTGTGAAAAAGCTGACTGCTTCCCCTTCCGTTATGATTGTATGTTTCCTGAGGCATCCCCAGCCATGTGAACCTGTGAGTCAATTAAACCTCTTTTCTTTATAAATTGCCCAGTCTCAGATATTTCTTTATAGCAGTGTGAAAACAGACTAATACAACATCCCTCAGGTTATATAAAGGTATTATCAGTATCTCATCATAGACATTAAAATAGATGAAAAAGTAAATTTTTGTACAAAAGCAGTCATTGAAAGCCAATAGCCAGAAACATCTAGAGTGACATAGTGCAGAAGCAGGAAAGATTGCACAGCTCCACAGGACCTCCATGTCTCACTATGCAGCATCCAACAAAACTGCTGCTGTGATAATAGGTAAGATAAACCTGTTCCTTCATCAAAGAAACACAGTTAGTTGCTTCTGTGGTTCAAGATGTCAGACAACTCCTCTTTTCACTTCAAAAAGATGTCTAGTACCAATGATATTGGCTGATTAGAAGGCTAAGCCTCAGTTACTTGACAAATCTTTAGTGGAATACAGTATTTTTAAGTAATAATGGATAAATGAAGTATTATTGTCAATTAAGCAATAGTTATAGCTTATTTAATAGCATTTTCAGTGAATTCTCAAATTATTACTGAGGAAAATGTGACAGTGCTTCAAAATAGTAGTAATTTATTCTCATAATGCTGCATTTATTATTAAAACCAACAGTGGCAGTGAATGACTAACTGATCCTTTTTTGGGAATATTACTTCCAAATGAACATTAACTTAAAGATTGGAATATGAATACACTGTTGCTTTTACACTAGAGAGGTTACTCCTGGCCACTCTTTCAGCAGCAATTAGCTTCAGGAGTTCATGTCAGTGATATTAATCATCACTGGAGACATCTTCCCTTTTCATCAGGATTTCCTGTAGCAGGGGAGAGTGCTAGACTGAAATCTGAAGACAGGCAAAATAGCCTCAAGTAGTGTCTCCCGGGGCTCCTAAGTGCTAAGAAGTCTCATTGGACATTGATAGTGCCAAAACAGACATATTTGGGGGATCATCAAGTCAAAATTTTATAGATTTTTATCTGTTTTTGGAGATAGATTAAATATCTTACTAATTCAGTAGCAACTAGGGGAAACAGGTCTTGCTCTGTTAACACCCATTGAGTACTAGTTGCTACTTTAATAAAGCTTTTCATGGATTCTCAAATTATTAGTGAGGAAAATATGATAGTGCTTCAACACAGTACTAAATGTATACCCTACTATATATAGGGTATATATTTAGTAAAGAGATGTATAATCATTTTATAATAATATGCTCTAAGTATACTATTATACTTCATTATACTAAAGAGATGAATAATCATTTTATAATAATATAGCCTGGCCAACATTTGTGAAGAGGCCTGTAACATTATTTCAGATTATTATCTTAAAAAAAAAGATTTCAAAAATGATTTTTTCTTCTAAAAAAACAAAAGCTGCTCTTCTTAGGCAGGGAAGCAGGGGAATCATGGTTATCTCCAGACAATTGTAGACAAGGATTCTTACACATATTTTTAAAAAAATAAGATTTGGAATTCTTTCCTGATCTATTTATAAGAGAAAATAGAAGACAAATGATGGGGAACTGAGGGGAATGCACAAGAGAAAACCTATGTTTGAAAGTCTGAGTTTGTCCCTATTCCAAATAAATGCATTGCCAAGAACCTTTAAGGATAATTTGCATCTGCTGCAAAAGAAATGTGATTATAGCTTGCATAATGATGGTTTTGATCACAGGTCCATTGGTCTAAAAATGTGCACTTTTACAAGCGGTCATATTTTCAGGTCTTTCACATGAAATTTGGATAATTATATGCATATAAGTAGCTTTTCTTGTCAAGTACCCTAAAAAAATTGGTACACGTCCAAAGAATCTCAATACTGTGATAACATTAACAGTTCTTTGTCTTTGCCCTTTCCAAAAATAGATCCATTATTTTTAAAGTTTATATTACTTTTAAACTTTCCTTTGGTTATTTTGGGAAAATATTGAGCAAATCCAACTGGCACTAGAGAACATGTATATTAGATAACCAAGTTTTATTTTTCTAATTTTAAAAATGTTCACATTTTAACCCTCTATAATTAAGTAGCATCTTTTCCTTGTCTTTCCTTTTGCCTTCTTCTCTACTTCCTTCTCCATTTTGTCTTTCTTTTCTTTCTTGTACAATCCCTCTATTCTTTTTTACTTATATATTTCCCATATGCATTCTCATGGGATTTTGGAGACTTGAAATAATCCACTGAATATAATATAAAAATCATTCATTGAGTTTATAAAAGGTAAAACAGAAAATTACATTTTATTTTAGAAAAATGAATTTGGGTCATAATATACAATATCACTATTATATTTGGAAAAAATTGTTCCAATACTCCTAATGGTTACAATGAAAATATATATAGTACTGTCTAGAAACATTTTTTTCTTTAAATTTATGCAAAACTTCCCAAAGAACAAATCTTTACTGAGTAGCTAATATGACCATGCCCAATGTTAGATGATTACTACATGGTGGGAAACAAGATACATATACATACATACATACATATACATTCTCTCATGCAGCCTACAGTCTAGCAAGACTTGTTAATAATATATAAGACACAAATAAAGTTTTATTTATTGTATGACGTGGTCTGAAGGAAATAAGCAGCATGGTGTGAAAGAAAGGAAAAATTCAGAGTTTTTTTCTCTAAAGGTGGAATATAAGCTGAAAATGGAAGGCTGAGACAGAGAAACCTCTGTAAACAGTAGCAGGGTTTATATTTCAAACAAAGCAACACACTTGAAGAAGGGAAAACCTGAGAATAGCACATGAACTGAGAAAAAGCCAGTGTGACTGAAGTGTACGGAACAAGGTAGGCTGTGAGATGAGATGAGGTTGGAGAGAAAGGCAAAAGCCAGCTCATGCTGTGCATCATAGGTCTGTAAGAGGTTTTAACTTTATTGTAAGTGATAAGTAAGATAGCAAATGACATTAATTTCATTTATGTGTTTTAAACATTAATTTGGCCACTTTCTGGGGAATGAAATGAAGCAGAGCAAGAGTAGAAGCAGAAAAACTGATTATGAATCTATTGCTTCAATAGCTTGTTTGTACTTTGCTTGTAGCAGTGAAAGGGTGAAAACTAAAGAGATTTGGGATATATTTTATAATGATATAAAAATAAATTTGTTGATAGTCTGATTATGAGGCACTAGGAAATGGTGAAAGTAAGGATGGGGCTTGATTACTAAAGTATATGGTGTTGCTTTTGCTTAGATGGAAGTGCATGGGATAAATTAATATGGTGATAGAAAAGAGGGGTGGTGAGGAAAAGGGTGGGAAGAGAATAAAGAATTAAGTTGTGCAACTGTTAATTTTGAGAATGTTATATCCGTGTCAAGAATATTAAGGAGATAACTTGATATTTGGATTTGAAGCTAGGAGGGGTCTATGTCAGAGATTCTAATTTGAAGTGACCAAAGGTGAAACATATGATGAGAAGAGGGCCTTGTACTGAGTCCTTAAGCCCTTCAGCACTTCAACGGTAAATATGGATTTTTGGAAGACAATTGTAAAGATTAGCCATCAGGTGGGGAGAAATCAGGATTCTACAGTGTCATGGAAACAAAGACAGAGAATGTTTCAAGGCATAAGGGGCAACCGACAGTTGAATACAGATGAGAGTTTGAGTCCATTGGAATTGTCCCTAAAGATTTGGGTTTTTGGTAACACTGATAAGTGGAATTTCATTGAAGTGTAGCCAAATGGCAGTAGATTAAAATGTGAATAAGAGAAAAACGTGGAGTGAAAAGTGTATGAATACACATCTTTTGAGAAGTTTGACTATAAAGAATAGCAGATAAATAGAATGTGACAGCTTAAAAAAGTTCTCTCTTCCTCTTTCCAAAAGATATTTGAAAGATTAAATTTTAGGAATATAAGTAAAGTGATATCCAGAGTACATTTTCTTAAGATAGTAACATAATTTTATTATTGAGCAGCTACAGCTAACTTCTTTTATTTTTACTGACATATTTATATGCAATAAACATAATCTACACTTAAAATGTAGATAAAGTAGAAAACATTCTAGAATCAGGTAAACTTTTGTAATTATATAAAATTATCTAGCCACTAACATAATGAAAATATCAGATAGTTTCATCACCCTAAGAAGTTGACTTATGTCTCATTGCAATCAATCCCTTCTCCAGTTTTCAACTACTGTCTCATTGCAATCAATCCCTTCTCCAGTATTCAACTACAGACAACCACTAATCTGTTTCTGTCACTGTAGTTTGTCTTGAAAGTCACATAATGGAACCATGTAGCATGTGTCACTTGTGTTTGACTTCTTTCACTTGGCATAATATTTTTGAGTATCATCCATGCTGTTGCATGTATTAATCCTCTCCTCTCCTCTTCTCTTCTCTCCTCTCTTCTTTTTTTGAGATGGAGTCTTGCTCCATTGCCCAGGCTGGAGTGCAATGGTGCGATCTTGGCTCACTGCAACCTCCGCCTCCCAGGTTCAAGCGATTCTCCTGCCTCAGCCTCCCAAGTAGCTGGGATTACAGGCACCTGCCACCATGCTTGGCTAATTTTTGCATTTTTTAGTAGAGAAGAGGTTTCTCCATGTTGGTCAGGCTGGTCTTGAACTCCTGACCTCAGGTGAACCACCTGCCTTGGCTTCCCAAAGTCCTGGGATTACAGGCATGAGCCACCACACCCGGACCAATAGTTTGTTATTTTTCTGTTGCTAGTAACCATAGCATTGTAGGAGTATCTCAAAATTTGTTTATTCACTAGATGATGTATATTGGGTTGTTTTAGCTAGTATAAAATCATGAACATTCAGTGTACACGTCTTTGTGTATGCCTTTGTGTTTATTTTTCATGAGTTGGTACTCAAAAATGAAATTTCTGAGTAGTATGATAAATGCATGTAAAACCCCATGAGATAGTGCCATACTGTTTTCCACAGTGGCTGTTTAATTTTTCATTTATTCTAGCAATGTATCTGAAGTTAGAGTTGCTCCACATCCTAACCAAAACTTGGAATGTGCTCTGTCATTTTTTGTTTTAGCTGTTCTTATATATGTGTAGTGATAATGATTTGCATTTCTTTTACTAGTGAATATTCTTTTGAGAAGTATCAGGTCATATTTTTGCCTATGTGTAACTTTTAAAAATTTTTTATTTTGTCTTATTTTTGATTTACTACAAGGAACCAAGGGGTTCTTGGATAAATGGCTGATTCCATGGCTGGAAAAAGGAAAATATAAGATGGGCCTCAAGCAAATCAAGATGTGCTTTAAAAAATAAAAAGATAAGATAGGCGAATGTTAAAGGGATATAAGAATCAATTTGGAAGAACTCACAATGGCTAGTCTGGAAAAATTTGAACAATAAAATTAACAGGACAGTCATAGATTATAACCCAATGTAAATAAGAAAAAAAATAAGTTCACAATGATACAAATAATTGAATAAAAAAATTGGAGAAGTAGTAAAGGTTATTTGCAGAAATATTTCAGCTACTAAATAGATACTCCCTCAACCAGTAATTGAGAAATCGAAAGTCTACATCCAAGTATTATTTTCATTAGTTTATTTAACAAACACATATTGAATAAATGTCTTACATTGTGTACCAAGAAAACAGAGATTAAAAAGGTATAGTCCTTGACTTAATCAAGGAGATGCTTGTTTTTTTTTTTTTTTTATAAATTTTATTTCATATGTGTTGTTTGTCTTTATGCCTTCTATTATATATAAAGTAACTAAAGGCTAGGAAAAAGTTTCAGTCATTTTTATATGCTGTATAAAATTTTAGTGTAAAGCTGTGCATGTTTCCTCAACAAGTATTTGATTATTTTTCACATAAAAATGAGGAATAAACAGAAAACAAGATGATTTATCTCACATCTCTCATCTTCTTTTTTATATGATTTAAGAAGAAACATATGAATGCTGAGTCATGGCAGAGTCCTAACATATGCTGTCTTGAATGGGATTTCTGCCAAGCAATGCGATACAAAACTATTCTTATTTAACATTTCCAGTAAGATTTTGAAATATAAAATGTGTTACATATCAGCACTCTATAATGACCATAACATTGTAAACATTGTTTTATTGCTCTTTAAAAACTTTTCATAAACATGATGTTTCACTGGCATTTGCTCATCACTTTTATCATATACTCAGAAACGACAGAGTTAGATCCAAGACTAGATGTATAATATTCTATTATCTTTAGTTAAAATGTTCTGCATTTGACTGAATGCTAGAGCTAAATTTTAATCTTCAATTAGTTTTAACAACTGTAACACATTTGAGGGAGTATTTCACTAAATCTATTATTGATCTCTTCTTTGGAGTTGCTGTTATGACATTTTAAAGGTTGATTTTCTATTTTTGTCTTTATGCTTAAAATTGATGTGTAAATAATATAATAATCTCTAAAATTCGTCTTTAAAAAGATTTCCTAAGCTTTTCTATTAGTACACTTCTGTGTTTAAATTCACTATATTCTGCCAATTATATAAGTAAACCATCCTGTTGTATTTATATTTTTTATTTCTCATTGCAATCATATTGTTTTAATTCAATATACCAATATTTGTTTTTCTCTCTTTTAGGATGGGCGCAGCACCAACTTAGTTTAAAATCTAAATTAATGAAAGACCACACAAATCTATTTATCCTAAACTAGTATAAAGTGTATCTCCGATAAGTAGATGATAGCAGAGTATTTCACTTGTGTGTGTGTACGTTATGTGCATGTGTGTGTATTTTTCATATTCTTTAAGAATGTTTCTCATTATGCCTCTTTTTTAAGACTGTTTTCAGTGTGGAGTTGTAGCTGCAGACAGAAAGCAAAAGCATTTTTATTTACCTACTGTTTATCCACTTTTAAGATTACCTCTTTCACTAAGATTTTAAAAAACTTGTTTCTTTTCTTAAAAAATTAAATGTTGCAACCTTTAAAATGACATTTATTTCAGGACTGATTGAAAAGCCTTATATATATTTGATTTTGTTGCCTTAAATTGAAGAATAACCTGCTAATAATTTTCCACTTATATTCTATCAAAAAAAATGAGCTGTGATATTGTTTCTAGCATTTGTGTTCTTGCACTCTTATGCCTATAACACTTGGCAACCTCTACTTCTTTTTGCATTTTCATCTAATATAAGCAGCATCACCTCTCAGAGAAAGGGAAAAGATTTCATATATTCTGCCAATTTAAAGTTTAAACAAAATTTGACTTCTAAGATTTTAGTTTAGCTTTCTAGAAGCCTGAATTAACTTGGCTGATTTACATTCTTTGTCAACAACTGAAAAGCTTTTCCTGTTAAGTAGATACATGGCAGAGCATTTTACTTGTTGGCTGTTAGAATAAACATAAATAAATTATTTCTCAAATCACTATTGTAAATACAAGCTTTAAAAGTGTTTTTGCATTTCTCATACATGCAGTTCTTCATTTTTTATCATAAGAGCTTATTCAAACATTATTCATATAATTATTCAATAATTCACATAATTTCATCATTTTTCTTTTATCTGCCCTAATTTTGATTTCTGCCTGCTACTATGAACATTTAAAAGAATTTGGCTACAGGAATAATAGCACTTCTAGAACATACTTAAAAAAAGGTCTCTTATGTAATTTGGAGATGGATTAGTGGAGCAAAAGTACAGTATGACTATTGGTTACTAGAAGACTCCTTATTTTCCACTAGATTTAGTTACTCCTGAGTATGTGAATTCTTTTCCGAAACTTATTTCTCAGCCCCTCTTGTAGCTTAGTTTGATCCTCAGTGGAAATAGGCAAGCAACATCCATCTTACTTGTGTCACTCAGCTAAGAAACAACACAATTTGTTCATGGTAACAAACTGTCTGGATATCTCATGATTCTTTTATTTCTGATCATATCTCAAAAGAGCTATGGATCAGCTAAAGATGACCGCCTTTTGTCTTCTCATTATAGGAACCAAGTCTAGAGGAGCTGACACTATCTGGGACATAAAATTCTCAAGTGGGTGGATGGAATATGAGGTAAGGAATGAATGCAAGCTGAGGCTACGTTACATTGACCAAAGAAAGGCACAGAGCGAAGTCTAAAGTAAAAGTGGCTGAAGAATACACAACACCTACAGGGAAACATGGAAACATATAAGAGGCAAGAGGTAACAAATAATCATCATTAAATAAGAAAATCTACCACACTTGCTCAAGCAGAAATTTTTCACTTTATCTTCCTCACTTCCTTGTTGTCAGTATTTGAATGTGAATATTGCAGCAATCAAGCTTTTGCTATGCAGAGAAAGACTATGAAAAGGAATTAAAGATCAGGTATGAGACAACAAAAAATGAAAAGGAACTGGATAACTGAGTAAACTTTTGTATTAGAGCTACTCTGCAAACTGAAATGGCCAAACTTTTAGATGAAATAGAAAACAACAAATTAAATAACCCTTGTAATATATTTGTAATCAAATTAAACTTCCAAATTTTAACACAGTTGTAGATTCACACGCAGTTATAAACAATTATACGGTAAGATTCTGCTTATAGTATCACAATCACGATATTAACACTGACAGTCAATATACAAAACATTCTATCACCAGGAGCATTCTGACTGTTGACCTATTATAGCCACACTGAACTTATTTTCACCATACCACCTACCCCTCAACCCTTAATTCCCAGTACTTAACTCCAGGAAATCACTTAATCCATTCTCTATTTCTATGATTTGTAACTTCAAGAATGTTATGTAAATGCAATAATACATTATGTAGCCTTTTTGGATTTGTTTTTTTCACTCAGCATTATTGTTTAGAAACTCACCTACATTGGTACACATATCAATAGTTTGCTTCTTTTCTTTGTTGCATACTGTTCCACTATATAGATGTACCTAAGTTATTTTCCTTTGTTTATTTGCTTGCTTGTTTTTGACCATTTATCCTTTGAAGGACATCTGAGTTGTTTCCATGTAGGGAGTATTATGAATTAAACTTCCATAAATTTCCATGTGTACGTTCTTGTGTGATCGTAACTTTTTGTCTAGGATAAATGCCCAGTGGTGTAATTGCTTGATTGCATGTTAGCTGCATGTTTAGTGTTTTTTGTTTTTGTGTTTTTATACACATTGGAAACTATTTTTCAAAATAGCTGCAATGCTATATTCCCACTAGCAATTTATGAGTATCTATTATAGTTTCTGCATATATTTGCAAGAACTTGGCAATTTGACTTTTAAAAAAGTTTAGTCTTTACAATAGATATGTAGTAATTTCTTGTGGTTTTAATTTTAATTTATCTTTTGACTAATGGTGTTGAATATCTTTTCATGTGTTAATTTGCTCCCTATACAAATCTGTGTATCCACTTCTGTGAAATATCTGTGTAAGTCTTTTGGAAGTTTTCTTATTGAATTTTTTTGTTGTTGTTTTGTTTCGTGTTACTGTTGAGTTTTGAGAATCCTTTAGGTATTCTAGGTAAAAGTCCTTTGCTGGATATGTGGTTTGCAACTATTTGGCTCAATCTATAGCTTGTCTTTTTATCTCTTAACCAGGTTGTTGGTGAGCTAAAGTTTTAAATTTTGATGAAGTTAAATTTATCAATGTTTCCTTTTATGCTTTTGGTATAAATTCTAACTTCCCGTTCATCCCAAATTCTGAAGATTTTCTCCTATATAATTTCTAAATTTTTCATGAATTTGTGTCTTACATTCAAGTCATTGTCTTAGTTTATTTTGTGTTGCTATAACAAAATAACTGAAATTGGGCAATTTATAAACAATAGAGGTTTATTTGGTTCAAAGTTCCTCCCATTGGGATCTACCTCCTAACACTGCTGCATTGGGGAATAAGTTCCAACACGTGAACTTTGGGGGACACATTTAAACCTGAGCAGTCATTGATCCATTTTAAGTTATTTTTTGTATAACACATAACACTTAATATAAGTTTTAAATTTAAAAAGTTTAAGTTTTCTACCTATTGATGGTGAATTGCTCCAGTACCGTTTTGTTGAAAATGCTATTCTTCCTCTCCTGTATTGCTTTTGAACCTTTGTCAAAAATATGTTGGGCATATTTCTGTGATGAATTTTTTGGGCTGATTTCCAGAATACCTATTTTATTCCAATAGATCAATGTGTCTGTCCCTCTTGCACTACCACAGCCTTGATTACTGTAGTACATAATAAAGCTTGAAATTGGTTACACTGATTTCTCTCACTTTCTTTTTCTCTTTTTTGAGCTATTTTAGCCTCTTTGCCTTTCTATATAAATTTTAGAATAATCTATATCTGCTTACTGGGAATGTGATGAAAATTATGTTAAACCTTTATATTTATTTGAGGACCACTGACATTTTGACTACGTTGAATCTCCCAATCTATAACCACAACATAAGCACAGTTTTTGACATTTTTGTCCACTCATTCAAGTTTGGATTATTAGAAAAATTTATGAATTTCCTGTTATATTTTCAGATATTGTTATGGACTTTTATATTTGTTACCTCATATAATCCCTATAAATACTTTTAAATTATTTACTAGTTCTTCTAATTTGCAGATGAGAAAAACGAAGACTAAATGATGTCAATTAACTTGCTCAAGTCACACAGGTGTTAAGAAGCAGAAAAAAAATTCAAATGAGGCCTTTTGAATTCCAAATTTCATCCTTTCTCTTCTATGTATCAAAATCTCCCTTGGATAAAACTGTAACTTCTTTTAAGATACCCAGAATGTACCACAGTTATTCTCACTTTTTCTTATTGCCTCTAGCATTCTTTTCCCCTAATATGGAATAATTCTACTTCTCTATCTAGGTGAAACCTAGCAATACATTACTATTGCTTAGAAAGTTTCACCACTCATATTAATCTTTTCATCTATCTTACCCTAGTCACACCTTCACTTTTCTGTAATCCAATTTTGCCTCTAATAAATCATGCAATTTAGAAGTAGTCTCATTTCTATATTTTTCCTCCAGATAGATGCTGAGAATATTGAAGACATGGGCAATTTCCTAATTTTCCTTTTGTATCTAACCTATTTCACTTGGCACCAGCAACTGATTGTTAAAATGATAAAGTCTCAGCACCAAGAATGTTGGCAATAATCCCCATTTCATCGCTCATTTGTGCTCATCATATTTTTTCCCATCATGTGAGCGTAATTTCCTCTGATATGTGTGTTCATGAATTCATTTCGTGTACCTGTCTTGCGTCAACAAACATAATGAAAAGCTAACCAAAATTTAAGAAATGTTAGATTGTTTTAAGTTAATTAAAGAAAACTAGAGTAAGATATCTTATATGTGACAAAATATTAAATTCCTCAGACTCTTGAGAATCTATGTATCACCATAATTTTTGTCATTATTCTCAGTAATGATAGCTGTATATGTCATTGTATGGAACACTGCTTGTTATCACTACTGGTTATTGTCTGTGTTGATTGTGTCAATTTTATACACTCCTTAATGACAAGTGCATGAGAGAATTCTTCTTGATTTTTCAATAAAGCACACACATCTACGTTTAAAATTCCATTACGTACGGGTTAAATATTATGCCATAGCCATTTTTGAAACCATATCACATATATTTTAATTTTTTAAACCATCTTTTATAAAAACATGACTTTTTCCCTCAAGTTAGTATTTTTAATGTAGAAGGAATGAAAGAGCATTTTGGTATATTCTTCAGATTTCTAAAGCATGTACCTTACTCTTCTATTAATGTGCTGAATATTTGACATCTTTATACACATTTTTTTTGTTTTGAACATACTAAGAAAAAGACCAATATCCATACTGAAATAAAATTGTCAAACTAAATTTTATAGCGACTTAGTGCCACAAAATATGTCTGTTGATGTGTATGACCTTGTTGGAGAGAACTGCAAAGAGTAGCAGGCTGCTAATTAACTATTTCCAAATTGATGTATCACCTCCATGTGGCTTTCTATGAAAGTTTTCAGCAACGGAGAAAGTTAATGACATTCTGACTAGGCATGAGTACTGGCATAGATCAAAAATACCATTTAGCATTCACAAACCATAATGGCATCAAAGGATTATCTGAAATATCACAAAGACTTTAGATTTGGGGGCCTCAAAAAATCAATTTGACCATGTGTTTTACTGACCCCCAAGGAACAGGATCACACAGTAGCAGAGAAACAGGAAATTATCATTTACTTTATAAGCGTTACCTCCTAGGCTTTCAAGGGACGAGCAAATGCCAAATGAACATCATGGCAGTTCTTTAATATAAAAGTGGGAGTAGGAATTAGAAAAGCTGAGAAAACTAGTAAAATCAAGATTACTTTCATCCTAAGTGCGAATTAGACTTTACCTTTTTGGGAGGTTATTTACGGCAAAGTTTTATAGGTTTTTTTGACATAGCCAAGAGTCAAATAGAAATATGGAATCATTTGTAAGAGACATATACTCAGTAGTATACAGATTATAAAAAATAAGAAAAAGAAATATGCACTTATTTAAAAATAATAACACCTACCTTTTATTATTCTCTAGGACATTAGAGTATACCAAAATGATATAGAAGGAAGGTGATGAGATAAATATATTAAAGGGAATAAAATGAAAAATGAGGAATGCAATTAGAAGAGGGGATTAAAGAATGGGAAAGAGAGATGACTACATAAGAAAGAAAAGGAAAAGAAGAGAATGAAAAGGACAATTAGAGAAGATAAATGAAGGTTTGATCATGATGAACCAGTTGTAAACCCTTTGGTTAATTGTCCATTTCCTTAGATATGGGTCACAGTGTATAGCACCTCTCAGTTCCTTGAAAATCTAATTAACTCATCAACCACTTTTCACAGTTCTGCATCTGTTCTTTATCTTTAAACACTTTTGCAGGTCCCACATTAAAGACTAAAGCTATAACAACTCACCTCTACTCTCCATAACTTGGAGTTTATTAGATTTTCAAAGTTCTGACATTTAACATTAAATAATGGTTATTCCTCTAGAATTTTTTTCACAATCTTTCATTAAAAAAGGGCTGCATAATTTTCTGTAAGCCTGTTTTTATCTTCATAAATTCTGAGAGTAAAAGAATATTGATAAAAAGACATAGGACAGCTTGTAAAACATATATGGAAAAAGAACATCCCAGTTGTAGTTTAAAAAATAACTATAATTAATTCCTATGGGCTTTCATACTAGGACCATGAAAATATCCAACTATTATTGAGTACTTATTTATATGCTTGACATGATTCTAAGTGCTTTACATATATTAGCTCATCTAATCTACTACAAGCTTATGAGGTAGGTATTACTTTTGTCATCATTTTATAAAGTAGTACACTAAGACATAAAGAAGGTTTAATAACTTAGCCCAAGCCACATCTAATAAAAAGCAACACTAGACTGAACTATGACTGCCAGTTTTCAGATGCATTGTCCTTGATCATAGAAAATCATTATCATAAATTTATCACCATAATCAAACAATTAGCATTTTGTTATTCTGTCTGAATTGTTTTTTGGTTCTATATCCAGTCATTTTCTTCAGGTTCACGAGTTAACTAATTTATTTGTGAAAATGCTAATATAGTGAAAATAGAACTTCGCTAAAGATGTTGAGACTAAGGTAGCCACAAAACAAATAAAATATGTACACTGTATACACAATATTAGTGTTTGATAATGATATTTTGCCATAAAATCCAGAGATGATTTAATTTCAAAATATAAGAAAAGAGCACATCTGTCTGAGACCTTTAGTGCATAATTAGATTCTCAGGTGTTCTGCTTTGATAAAAGTAACCAGAGCTCTTTTGTATTGAAAAGGGCATTGAGCATAAAGTTAGAAACTCTCACTTTTATTCCCAGGCGTACCAGTATGAACTTGGGCTTATCAAGTAAATCCTTGTCCCTCTGTTCATCTCTAATTTGGGGATAATCCAGTATAGTAGCGTCTATCCACACTACTGCTCTGTGTTCTTGTACCAAAATTGTAACATAAAAAATGATCCTTTGAAAGGCAGCAGTTGTCTCTTTAAAAAATAATAATAAATCAAACTCTAAATTGAACCTCAGAATGCACAGTGATATGGTTTGGATTTGTGTCCCCGCTCAAATCTCATGTTGAATTGTAATCCCCAGTGTTGGAAGAGAGTCCTAGTGGGAGGTGATTACATCACGGGGGGCAAATTTGCTCCTTGCTGTTCTCGTAACAGTGAGTGGATTCTCATGACAACTGGTTGTTTAAAAGTGTGTAGCACCTCCCCTTTGCTCTCTTCCTTCTACTCTGGCCATGTAAGATGTGCCTGCTTCCCCTTCTGCCATGATCAAAAGTTTTCTGAAACCTCCCCAGCCATTCTTCCTGTACAGCCTACAGAATGGTGAGCCAATTAAACATATTTTCTTTACAAATTACCCAGTTTCAGGTACTTCTTTGTAGTAGTGTGAGAACAGACTAATACACACAGTAATAGAAAAAGTGTATTCTAGATTCAGAGTAACTTGTGTTTAATTCTATCAGTGGTAAAATCCATATTTTGTCTTAGTTGGGACCAATTCATTTAAATACCCTGAATCACTCTGATCATGCCATTTAAGAAGGAGCATCTTTATGGAATGGGATGTTATCAATCGTTTTTGGCATCTTCTGAGTAAAAAAGAAAGATGTATGTTCACAGAGGATCACAAGTGGCTTTCAGAAGTTGAGGAATAAAGCTAACAGATACGAAAATTAATGATTATAGTCACCTTTGTGATAATGTAAAGTGTTCATCCACATCTCATCACTGAACATAGCATATGTGGCTAATTGGATGCATGTTCATTTTCAGCTTTCCTATCATCTCTACCTCAGTGCCAAGCCACAGTAGGTGCTTCATAAGTACCTATTGCCATTAATGATGACTTATGTCCTTAAGTCAGACTTTTACATGATTTCACTTTCACAAATAATTTTCTATGTTTTAATAGTATGTAAAATGTCTCCTACTTCAGCGATTTTAAAACTAATTGTGAAGCCCACTCACCTGACCTGTGGAGTTTAAACTTAAGAACTCATTCAGGGCTGGGTGCGGTGGCTCACGCTTGTAATCCCAGCACTTTGGGAGGCCGAGGTGGGCGGACCACGAGGTCAGGAGATCGAGACCACAGTGAAACCCCATCTCTACTAAAAATACAAAAAAATTAGCCGGGAGTGGTGGCGGGCGCCTGTAGTCCCAGCTACGCGGGGAGGCTGAGGCAGGAGAATGGTATGAACCCGGGAGGCGGAGCTTGCAGTGAGCCGAGATTGTGCCACTGCACTCCAGCCTGGGTGACAGAGCGAGACTCTGTCTCAAAAAAAAAAAAAAAAAAGAACTCATTCATACAGATTGCATTATTGGGCTTTTGTTGACAGAAGATTAGGAGAGTTTTTATGCTTGGTGAACTACATTTTGAACGCATTTAATTACAAGAAAATGAGTTTTAGTTTATCCCAATGCTAAGGATGCTTGGAAAACCAGGAAAACTGATAGAAGGGGAGGAGGGAAAATGCAAACTGTCACACAGTAGCACCTTGGGAAATCAAGGTGAGCCAAAATTAGAAATTGCACAGAGTTTGTACAACTACCATGGGTTGGTAACCCTTGATTTGAGAGGCTGCTTTCAAAGTAAATTAGTGAAAATAAAATTTTCATAAGGACTTCTAAAATCAGAGAGGAAGGATAGAAATCATAAATGTATGTCATCCCTCTTTCTCTTTTCTGTAATAATTTAGAGAATTCCCTTCTGTTAGATGTCTATTAGTATTTTTTAATATCTTGGCAACCTATCAGATTTTGCAATGTATAGTGGTTGAGATGGTGGGAGAAAAGAGGCCCAAATAAGTAAAATAATGTACAAGAAGGAGTGCTGAATTATAGATATGGAGAAAGAAATGTGGAGACACAAAGGACAGGGAAAGATTAATTCCTGCTGGGAAGATCAGAGATGTATTCATGACGAGGATATTAGAGCAGGGCATGGAAGGTTTGATGGAAATTTTGAGACTGAGATAGATGTGTATCAGCTTTGCATGAGACAAGCACAGATCTAGAACAGGATAGGCATAAATTAAATTGGCAGATAAACTGGAATAAAAGCTTAAATTTTTGTCTCATCCTTTCTTTACATCATTTATCAAGTTACATTTCAGTTTCTTAATCAAGAGACGGACTCTATGCATATGCACCTTGATGTTGATTTGGATGTGCAACTTGCTTTGGCAAATTGTTAGCATATGTCATGTACCTAACGCATGCAGAGCTTAATACCTAAGTGATGGGTTAATAGGTGCAGTAAACCACCATGGCATACATTTACCTATGTAAAAGACCTGCACGTACCGCACATGTATCCCAGAAGTTAATAAAATAAAATTTTTTTTAAAAAAAGGACTTGCTTTTATGCCTTGAGAATATGATTGGGCCAGCCTGCTGGCGGATGAGAGACACATGGAGTCACCCCAGACATCTTAAGCAAGGCATGTCTGGATCAACCAATAGCCCAGTCAATCCTCAGATATATAACTAAGTCTAGCCAACATTAACAGAGCTGCCTTGCCAATTGCCCCATTTGCATGAGCAATACATACTTCTAGCTGTCTGAGAGTTAGATTTGTGGTTGTTTATCCCACCAGATGTTTATAGCCATTCACAGAAGCCATTTCCAGACATGAGAACATAGAAAAGAAAGATTATGTTTCTTCTATCACTTTTTCAGGAGCTAGAAAACTCTCTCCATAAACTCTCTCTTCTGGAATAATTCAACTCATGATTCATTGACCAGTCCTGCATCATATGCCCATTCTCTAACAAATCGATGGCAAAATGCAAAGACCTTAGTCTAATTATCTGGGGCAAAATGGATGTAGAAGAGTCAATCACCAAGACTGTCAATCATACTTAATATAACACTGTAAGTGAATATTTACTAGTGCAATAATGATTTTTGTTTTAATTTTTAAACAAATTATTGAGGTATAATTTAGAGAAAATAAAATGCACCTGCTTCAATTTGATGACTTTTGACAAATGCATATGCTCATGCAACTACCAACATAATAAAAAATACATTATTTTAATCACCCTACACAGTAACCTTGTGCTCTTTTACAGTTAATTCCCCCTACCCTTATATATGGCCTCAAGCAACCATGGACCTGCTTTCTCTCCCTATGTATTAGCTTTGCCTATTCTAAAATGTTATAGAAATGGAATTTTATGGTAAGAATTCTTTTGTGTTTGGTTTCTTTCATTCAATATGTTTTTGAGATATTTTTCAGATTGTTGCATGTTACCTCATTGTTCTTTTTTTATGGTTGAGTAGTAGTCACTTTTAGATACATACCATTATGTATTTGCCTATTCACTTGTTAAATTGGTGGAAAATTTAGTTGTTTTCAGTCAGGGCCCAACTAGGAGAAAAAAACAGTAATTTAAACAGAGTAAGTTTTAGTATGAAAAAATATTAACTATAACAAAAAATAGAACTAACATGTGATTGGCTAGCAAGAAGTAGAGAGACCTCAAATGAATATAAGAACCAAAAACAGTGGAAAAATCATACTATCCCAAAATAATGGAGTACCCAAGGAAGAGGAATTTTTTCATCAAAAGTTGAGATCCAGACTTTACTGGAGAAGAAATAGATGTGGTTCACTGAATGATAGAGAAGACAGTGAGGTACCAATGGAACTTGCTGAAAATATACCCTCTCTGGTGCTGGGAGAAGCCATGCCAAGAAAGATGCTACGTTTGGAACTCACCACAAACCTACTGATGGGGTACATGTGAAGATGTTCATTGGGGAGGTACTCTATTGATATCAGTCCACCAACCCAGGTAAGAGGTATGGGGGGAGATTTGGGTCCCTGATGGCTGTCAGTCATTATAAGAAGTCATGTCTGGAGAAGCCCTTAACTCTGCGGGCTGGGCACTGGGGGAAATATATGCAGCAGAGGCTGGACACTGGAAAAGCTAGACTCTCCGTGTGCCCATCACTAGTGAAACTGCAAGTAGAAGGAGCTTGGTAAGAGGGGCATGCTGAAATCAAGAAGTGTCCTTTCACCTTGCACTTTCTTCTGGCATCTTCTAGGATAAACCTTAATATTGTATTATTATTCAAAAGAGAAATATTTAAAGCACACAGCTCTATTTTCACCGAGCAGCGAATGAACAGTGTATTCATAGTTGAGAGGTAATAAACTGACAAATGGCACAGATTACTTGTAGTTTTTGGCTGTTCTAAATAAAGGTACCATGAATTGGTGTGCAAGTCTTTGTGTAGACATAGATTTTCATATTTCTTGGGTAAATGCATAGCAGAAGAATTGCTGAGTCATGATAAGTGTAGGTATAACCTTATGAGAAACTAATAAAATGTTTTCTAATACTTGGTGTTGCCCATCTTTTTAATTTTAACTATTGTAGTGAATGTAAAATAGTAGCTCATTGTGATTTTACCTTGAAATTTCTTGCTATTTATTTAGTTGAGAATCTTTGCATATTTCTTGGCCATCTGTCTATCATCTATTAGAAAACATCTGTTCAAAACTTTTATTATTTATGTAATCTGAATATAAGTTATCTGTCAGAAATACATCGTGTCAATTTTCTTGTTCTTAAAAGGTTTATAAGAAAGGCTTGGTAATATAAGGATAAGACCAGATTAATTGGGCAAAATAGACTATAGACTCTATAAACTCTAAAGTTTCTTTTTCCATAAAGATAAGCACATTGGTATAATCATTAGATAGAATATTAAGGTTTTTTCATAACTTCAATTTGAAAAGCTATGTGATTCCCATGTCAATGTAGATCCAGTCTGTGGCTTGCCTTTTTATTTTCTTATCATATCTTTTAATCAGCATACTTCTTAATTTTGATAAATTTTAATTAATCAAACTTTTATAATATGTCATCTATCTTTTATGGTGTATACTCTAAGAAATATTTGCCTATCCAGAAGATATGTAGATTTTCTTTTGCATCTTCCTACAGAGCTTTAGAGCTATGATTCATTTTGAATTAATTTTAAAAGCAATCTTCCTTTTCCTTCCTCCTTACATTTAATAGAGTCTTGCTCAGTACTACAAACCTAGCATAAAGAACTGTATTTCTACCTGATAAGGTAAAGGCAAGAGCCTTTCCCTTACTCTTTTTTTCTCTCTCTCTCTCCTTCCTACCTCCTACTTATTATAGTTACAAGTTAAATATCAATAGTAAGAACCAGCCAAGTATAGGATAAGATAATTTAATAGAAGAGGTTGATAATAAGAGCATAATAAATGTTAGCTAGATGAATAGTGACACAGAAATTGCATGACTTTTCAAATTGAAAGTAGGAAAAAGTCTTACCACCTTACCAGTGATTATACCCATGTTCTTATCTTTACTGCTAATTGTGGCCTCAGATCCAATAGAAATTAGATTACTGAGAAAATAAATAATCTTTTCTAGATAATTTTTTTAATGAAGAAAGAAACTAGACTTTATGTAGTATAATTCTATTTTGCTCATTTAATCTGGTCTTACCCTTACATTGCCACCCCTTTCTTACAAAACCTTCAAAAGCAAGCAGATGCCTGTTTTGATTAATTATATTTTAGATTTACATTTATTTGTCTATTCTTGTGTTTGGCTTGTTTGCATTTTCAGTAAGAATGAGAGGTATGCATACAAATCCGTATGTTAATTTATTCAAAATTGGCAAATACCCACTTTGGTCAAGGCACTATTCTAGTTGCTTCAGACGCAGCAATGAGCAAAGTCAAGCCCCCATCTCCCTTTTACAAGAAATTTTACAATATTACACCTTTCTGCGATAAGAAATTTGCCTCTGAATGGTTATTACCTTGTTACAAAGAGAGGGAAAAACTTATTTAAAACAACCAGAGACACAAATGAACGTAAAGAATCTAGGGAGTCTTTGTTCTCTTGCTATCTGAAGTCCATTTTTTCGTCTATAAATTTAATATGGAATAGAGCTGTACGGCTCCAACTTCAACATGCATACAAATTGGGGGTGTCTTGGGTGGAGCATCAGATTCTACATTTCTGGCACTCTCTTAGGTGATGGCCATGCATGACTGAGATGGGGTGATTTTTCAGGCTTTTTGAGTGTTTTTATTTAAAAGCAATGAAAAAATGTAACTGCAAAATGAAATGTATGCAACAGAACTATTCACTTCTCACTTCTGTTAGAGGTCTTTGAACTTATTTTCAAGATTCGAAGAGTTTTTAAACAAGTATTTCAATGTTGGTGATTACCTATAAAAAAAAAAAAAGGAAAAAAATGAAGCAGGACCTGGATGACCACTTCATAACCAAAGATTGTCAGGTGTTATCAATGCCCACATTTTCTACAACACCACAATTTATATTTGAAGCCTAGATTATTTCAATAGCCTTCCTGCCTCAGCTTTTTGCCTACATCAATTTATTTTCATGGGAAGAAGCCTGAAATACCCTCATAAAATATAACTCAGGGCCGGGTGCTTGCGGTGGCTCATGCCTGTAATCCCAGCAGTTTGGGAGGCCGAGGAGGGTGGATCATGAGGTCAGGAGTTCAAGACCAGCCTGGCCAATATGGTGAAACCTTGTCTTTACTACAAATACGAAAAAAATTAGCTGGGTGTGGTCGTGGGCGCCTGTAACCCCAGCTACTCGGGAGGCTGAGGTGGAGAATTGCTTGAACCTGGGAGGTGGAGGTTGCAATGAGTGGAGATTGCACCACTGCACTCCAGCCCAGGTGACAGAGTGAGACTCTGTCTCAAAAAAAAAATATATATATATATATACATATATATGTCTATATATATATGTATATATATATGTCTATATATATATGTATATATATATAAATGACATATCAGAATATGTCATTTTTCAGCTCAAAACTTTCCGAGGTCTTACCATGTCACTTCACTTACTATTACCTATGGAGCATTGCATCATCTGGCCTCATTTATTTGTTTTCCTTTATCTCCTGCTACTCTCCACTTGTTCTCTGTAACCTAGAGGTTCTGTTATAACTCAGAAATGCTAGGCACATGCTGCCTTCTTATCTACCGTTTCCTCTTCCTCAAGTAGCTCTCTCCCTTAACTCCTTTGGATCCTGGCTCAAAGGTCTCTTTTCAACAAAGCCTCCCCTAACCACCCAATATTAAGTTAAAACCATCCTATCCCAACACTTCCTATCCCTCATCTTTGCCTTATTTTTCTCCAAGGTAGTGGTCACCTTATAATATTGTATAGTTTATTTAAAGTTGATGTTTAATATCTGTTATTTCAGTAAAAAGTAAGCCCTACAAAAGCTGGGATTTTAGTTCATTTTTGTTCACTTTTTTCCCTCAGTTCCTACAATGCTGCCTAACATCAAGGTTTTCAAAAAATTGACATATACATATGCATACATACATACCTATATATAATATACACATATATTCATATATATTTATTATATTAATACAAATGAATAAATGAAAGACTGCTCTCTAAAACAAAAGAACAAAAACAAAAATTATTTAACTTGAAGCCAAAATATGCCATTGATTTTTTTTTTTTTTTTGAGACGGAGTCTTGCTCTGTTGCCCAGGCTGGAGTGTAGTGGTGCGATCTCGACTCACTGCAACCTCTGCCTCCCAGGTTCAATCGATTCTCTCCTCCTGAGTAGCTGGGACTATAGGCTCCTGCCACCACATCCAGCTAGTTTTTGTATTTTTAGTAGAGATGAGGCTTCACCATGTTGGCTAGGAAGGTCTCAATCTCTTGACCTCGTGATCTGCCCACCTCGGCCTCCCAAAGTGCTGGGATTACAGGCATGAGCCACTGTGTCTGGCCGATCTTTGTATTTTTTATACATAGTTAAAATTTTGGTATTGCCTTAATTTTCTTTAGTATCTTTGCACCTTTGTGCTAAGTAATATAATGATATTAGCTACCTTTAAGAGGGAGTTCTGGTAATCTTATGACTGGATCTGTGCCTGCTACCAGAAAGGCATTATTGGATTTAACTTCAATGTTCTCTTTTTTTTCTTAATTTATTATCAAATAATTTGAGAGAGAGCTAAATTGTTTAACGTTTACAATTTTTTTTCTCACGCTATTTTTTCTTTTCTTGTTTTAAAACTTTCCAACTTCTGTGGAGCAGGCAATTAATCATCTCAGGTTTGCTGGCAGGAGACTATTTGGCTCCTTTGTAGAACATACCGTATGTTTTTTCTTTATTCTTCTTCACTGATTTGGGATTTATTTTTTCTTCTGTGTCTATGTGTATGAGTTTCTTTAAAGGGACAATAGATTGTTCTAAGTCATTGGAGTGAGCCAAAGTGAAAGGAATCAGTTTTGGGTGGCTTCTCCTAGCCATAGTCTATCCTAGCTCATTAAATATTTTTATTTAGAGGAAAAAATATTCATGCATTTCACTGGATAATGGAAACAAGGAGTTTGTGTGTTGTGCAGTGGGGTAGATTGTGGGGTGGGGGGTGGATGGCAGAGGGTGCTGGTGATTAACCAGAGAAAAATTGTTTTCAGTAGGAAGCTTGTTCCCAGAACAAACATTAATAGGAAGCTGTTTCTCCTTAAGTCAGCAATGAATTTCTAATGTAGTTTCCAAAACGAATTGAGTTGATGAGATCTGATTATTTTTCAAGATGTGCCAGCTTTCTGGTCCTTACCATCTGCTCAGCCTATTGGTAGCAAGTAAAAATATAGTTGGGAAGATGAGTACTAATACCAATTAATCAACCTCCAGGCAAGTGCCGTGGGACCTTATGACTTTGTCCTATTCTTAGATCCAAACCCATAGCCCTTTTGTACATGGGTGTCATCAGAGAACTCTTCACTCTTGAATGAATTCTTTACTCTTCCCTTCTCCAAAAAGGGCCTAACAGAGCTGCAATGGAAAGGCTAACTGAAGGTTAAGATTTCTACCACATCTAACAAAAGCATCTAGAAAATAATTTAGTTTTATATTATCATCCCAAGTTCACTACTTTGGATGATAAGAAAATTTTTTTTATTCTACAAAGAATTGGCATTTCTTTCTTTCATTCACCTTTTCCTTCATTAGCACAAAAATTATGTAACAGGAAAAACTGAAGATGTAATGAAAATACACTGACCCTATTTAATATCGAGTGCATTTAGTCATTTATTTATTTACTTATTGTCTGGGGAATGGCAAACTAATTAATCATAAGCAATGCACAATGGTGACCAAATCTGCACAATTTGATAAACAGCAGAGATATTTCATTTACCCCTATTTTGTAAAACAGGTCAGCTCAGTGTGGTTGCTTAACTTAATGTCTATTGCAGTGTGGTAGAATGTCTCTTAGCACACACTCACTGCTAGTTATATTGGGATATAATATATCTCTTTGATCTCCTACAACTTTTGTTTATCAGGCTTACTGCAACTTTCATTCTGATTATTTCTCTCTTTTGTTAGTCTTTCCCTGTCTCTGTCTCTGTCCCTGTGTGTGTGTGTGTGTCCATCTAAATTGTAGAAACCAGGTGTATACTACCTGAAATTCAATCCACTCACAGAACACCTAGTAAGTATTTTTTGAATTGAAACTCATTTAGGATTTGTCACATAGATTTGTTTTCATAGTTACTCTTCTACGAATCCCTACAACCATGGAATAGCCAAACCATAAAGTATTTTGCATAATTTAGTCCAAAATACCCAGAAGTATTTGAATTCAGAGAATTTAAGTATTTGCCAAAAGTAATTGAACTCTTGTTATTTAAAATAGTATGAAATCAAGTTAAAAAATATTACAATAAAAATTCTTAGTATACATAAGATGTCTTGTTGAAATACTTTGTTTATTCTCAAATGGTCACTTGGGAATTGAGTTCTAACCCAAGAAAAGGATGTGTGATGCATCATCAACTTAATTCTCTTCTCCCCCGATACTCATCATCATTTAGGGCATCATCATCTCCTGCCTGACCTGCTGCAATGTTTTCCACATGGCTGCCCTGCCCCCACGCTTTCCCCTTTCTGATACATCCTTTATGATGCTTTGATGACTTCCTTCCTTAATCCTGGGTTACTTCACTGGGCCTCCCATCCCCAGAATAAAACCAGATTTCTTTCACCTCTGTTAAACAGTGGTGCTTATCTGTCATGGTCCTTTTCAGGCGTGTTTTCTACAACTACTCTCCACCACTTCACCCCTAGTACAAAATCTATCCCTTCACTCTACTTTTATTGTGCTTTGTACATGTTTCCATCCAGAATTTACTCAAGTTGATTAACTTATCCCTTTGTATCAAGCTAAAACATGAGCTTTTCAGAGAAAGTACATCATGATTTATTCATCTTTTGATACCTAGCACTTAAATAAGATTAGTCTTTGTAAATTTGCTGGACAAACAGGTGCATGGATGAATAAATGAACGATTGATAGCCAGTTCCTGCTTACTAAAATAGTGATCGCATTAGGGCTGGGGTACATTTGAGAAACGTGAGCTCAAACTGTCTCAATTCTTAACTATAAATAAATTGTATCATGTAATACAAATTGTAAAATGCAAAGCAAAGAGCTTATCTAAGTTTAGAAGACTGATCTGATATCATTGAATGCTGGACATTGTCACAAGAAGGAGAAGCTGCTTGATTAGAAGATACTTCTTACTTAAATACTTTCCACTTTTTTTAGTGGACAAAGAATGCACATTGTAACTAAAGACTGAACACATATTTAGGTATTTCAGAAACTGTATGAAGTGTCTTAAATTAGGAGAGGATTATATGCTTTATCAAATTATAGCGTTTTATATTTTGAAAGGATTTAGTAAGTCACCTAATCCAATTCTCATATCTTGAAGTAAAGAGATGGCATAGCATAATGACTAAGCACATTGATTTGGTTCAATTTGTAGCTCCACCACTAAACATCTGAACACCACTTGTAAGTTCTTTTACTTTTCTGTGTCTAAGTTCTTTGTTAATCCATAAAACTATGCTATTAATAGAGCCTGCCTCATCAGGCTGTTGTGAGATTAATGATGTTAAGTTTTAGGTACCACATGTTTGCAATTCATATTACTTATGAACAAACTGATGTTTACAAATATTGAGTGAATTGTTCAAAATAATACAATAAGTTAGTGGCCTTGTAGGAGCACAATCATTTCTTGAGTTTTTGTTCTGTCATGCTTTAATATAGATGCTCATAGTTTTTCCCCTTTGTCTTAGGTATGCATCTGAAAATTTCATTTTTAAGCTATGGAACCATAAATTGCTATTAAAAGGTGGATTCACATATAAGATATAATTAGATCCTCAAATCAGACTTCTTCATAGCAATTTGTTCTCATGCCCATTTTATAGATGTAAGAAACACATACTATGAGTAACTAAATAAGGTTAGAAGCAAAGCACTTTGGTATTGCTATTTCAAGGAGAATCCATATCAAGATAATAATTTCTTATGAATCTTATTTATGATAATTTTTTTGTTAACTATACTTTCTCCCTCTGAACCTTGAATTTATCATTTGTCACAGAAGAATGCATGCATGTCCCCATACACACAGAATTCCAAGATCTTTGAAATTATTGTATCCAAAATTTGACTACTACTGAAAATACAATAGAAGCAAATAAGTCAGTTTAAAGACAACTAGAATTTTTAATGTGCCTATTATCCAAACAAATAACTCACACAAAATAAGTTTAAATCAAATCATATGGGAAGAAATCCAGACCTCCAAGTCATCCAAGCCAAGTGGAAAATCCCTAGATATACTGTATTCTTATTAGTTTCAAAGGACACTTATCTGGATAGGTTGATTTAATTAAATTCTGTGTATTTCTTAGTTTCCATTGGCTTATTTTCTGCCAGACTAGCAGCTGTAACTCTTCTTTTTTTTTTTTTTTTTTTTGAGATGGAGTTTTCTTGTCATTGCCCAGGCTGGAGTGCGATGGTGTGATTTGAGCTCACCGCAACCTCCGCCTCCCAGGTTCAATTGATTCCCCTGCCTCAGCCTCCCAAACAGCTGGGATTACAGGCATGGGCTGCCACACCCAGCTAATTTTTTGTATTGTTAGTAGAGACAGGGTTTCTCCATGTTGGTCAGGCTGGTCTCGAACTCCTGACCTCAGGTGATCTGCCCGCCTCGGCCTCCCAAAGTGCTGGGATTACAGCTGTAACTTGTTTTGGAAATTCTACATATGCAATTACATTTGAAAATTGACATTTATGGTATGGTGAAAAGGTATACAGTTAAAAGTAGTTCTATGTGAGGGTACATAAGAGATATGACACATTTTTCACTTTTCTTTGAAGAGCTTAAACTGTTCATAGTACAGTGTTATGAAACTATAGAATGAGATTTGAAATTAAATGACATGGGCTTAAACACATTTCCTGCTATGTAACAGCTATATGAATTTAAACATGTCTCAGTCTCATTTTATCTCCTAAATAATGGTGAAAATGATGTGAAACCCACATACACAGGAGATTTGCTAATAGATTCAAGAATTAAGTGCTTTGAGAAACCAGGTGCAGTGTGAGCTATTAGTTTTATCACCTTTTCACTCAACATACTTGGCATTACTGAGTTAGAAAAGAAATAGAAGGTCTCTCAGAAATATACAGTTCATGAATATAACCTGAATGTATCACAGTTCAGTGACAATAAGATTCATATTCTCCATGGTTCTTCCATAAGCTCCCACAGTTCTTTATGGAATCTCCCTGAGGTGGTGTCTCATGTGCTCAGAAACAAGTCTGCACACGTTTTTCCATGTTTCCTCCTCTTCCTGGTGCCTCATCACTGCCTCTACTGCCAAAACTCTCTAGTCAATGCCAGTGAGGTTATTCTCCCCAGTTGCTTTAAAGCCAACAGTACTTGAGGTGCCCAAGCATTACTGAATTTTTCACAAGAATGTGGAAAATGCTCCTCTCCCTAAACCTCGTCCTATAATTTGCCATCTTATTCTGAAAACACCATGGACATTACTCTGAATCAAAAAGTAGCTCATAAATTAGTGCCTTCTTCCAGAAGCTGAAGTCTTTTTGGGTTCCAAATCAGTCCAACAGCATAGGTAGGGAGAATTAACATCCCATGCTCTCTAGGATTCTCTCCGTTTTCTTGCACATCAGTTGCGTCTGCCCTAAAATAAATGTATACTCACATACATATCAGAAGATATTCTTGAAATGAAGATTAGTATGTAAAAGATTTATCAGGCAAGTGTTCTAAACCGATAATTATAAAAATATCAGGGAAACAAGAGAAGGAAGAGGAAGAAACCAAGCAAGTGTTCAATTTTAGCCACCCTCATCATGGTTCCACAGGGGAGCTCTAGGGTATAAATTTTGCCTCAGTGTTTTTCCCTGCTAAGGCTAAACAAGGGGAGTTTTCACATCCCTGCAGCCGTCTGTCATTGGCTAAGAGTTGTGTACGTGTGATGTGAACTTCTGAGGATATGAGCAAAATGGCTCCAGTATTTATAATGTTCCTCAGGTGTATGATGTTAGAAGCAAAAACACACAGAAGCTATGGAGGGGGCACTTGTAGATTCACTGCATCTCCCTCTTGTAGTCCAAGAAAATTAACTCGGACTAAAAATGTTCCTATGTATGCAACTCATTTAAGTACGTATTTGTGAAAAAATGTACTTCACAACCCCACTTTCCAGACGCATTGAAGCCACAGCTTTGCTCAGACAGACACTTTGTTAAACAAGATGTGAGCAGCCTAACTATGCGTTGATTCATGGTAAATTTCTATAGGCATTACTAGATATTTAAAATGCTTCTATTGGCCAATAAAAGCTTCTTAGGAGAGATTTTTACCCAAGTTGTTATAGTAAATGCCATGGGTGACACATACATCTATCTAATTTTCCTTATCTGAGTTTCCTTCTATATTTACTTACTACATAAATAAATGTACCAATGCTTTATTAAAAATATATATTTATACTTATGACACTCACAGTGACTATTATGTGGATGTATTTGATGTTTCACCATTTTCTGTGAAAACAAATGATAGTATCTCAGAATACTTAATGGTAAATTGTCTGGCATTTACTTCAATTCTTGAGGATTACTCAGGCATTAGTAAAGAAAACTATTGAATGGCTAATAGTGTATGTGTTGACCTTGGATGATCAATTTTCAGTCACTTAAGAACTGCTCCATATGTTGACATAAGGTAAAATAAATAATAATAACTTTTCAACACAGATACTTAATAGAATGATAATTTTTTTGGTGTAAGTTATAGAGTGTTTCTTGATTGCTTAAATCAGCCTTTTGTACTTTAAATACTTATCAGTGGCTCAAATTTGTGATTTAAATTATCTCTTTAAGTATTCGTGATCTTTATGTAAAACTCCCCATTTAAAAATGAAATCAGTTTAATTATCTGTTTATTTTTACCCGTTTTTCTTATAGGGATGTAAGCTCTAGTTCAGAGTGGAGAAAATCCTCCTGCATTCAGTGATTCCATGCCTAGGCCTTAGATACATAACCCAAGATTCAACAAGCAACACCCATTCACATTAGATGATATTCTAGGCACTAGAGGAACTCTGAGGGTACCATCAGGGTCAGGAAATAGTGGAGTGGAGAACAGCAGAGCTGGGGAGGACATCACTAATTTAAACAGAATGACACTCCTTTAAATCCATTATACTCTCTGTTAGAGAATGTAACTGCGCATTCTGGTCATAAAACACCAATAAAAGATAAATTTTGTGGACCACAGAAATAATGTTAGCTTCTAATAGATTTTTCTTAAAATCTATAGAATAGTCATTTAGAAATATCTAGTTGAAATATGTTAGAAAAATGAACCTGAAGGATAGAAGAAAATTAACCATAGAAATAGACATTTAGAAATGACTGTCAGATAAAATCATAGTGTACAAAATTCAAAGGAAAGAATGGGAGAAGAGAAATACCTATGGGCAAACATGTTCAGGAAACCAGATACTAAGAGGTAGAAAGAAAAGAGAAGCAATGCATATATATATATGGATATATATATATACAGTCAAAATATACATATACATATATGTGTGTATATATATATATATATACAGTCAAAATTCTATCTGTTGAAGCCAGATTTTTTCAGTGCTTTTGGAAAAATGCTGAATAGCATTAGTTGCTATAGCTCGCTTTCGCTTTCTCTCTCTCTCTCTCGGGATCAAAGTTGCTGGTAATTCATTATGTCTACTAGTGTTTTTGCCCCCCTTATCCCACTGACCCACTTCCCCTCTCCTCTCATAATAAGGTATGGTCAATGTTCATAATGAAAAGTTATTGCAATTGGGAAAACCATAATGTTATATTAAGGGAGTAAATGTCATGAGAATAATAAAATATCCCATTTGAACACAATATGATAAAAATTAATGCAAAAATACCTTACTAGACTGTCACTATGTGTGAGAAACTATTTTGACATTGGAGATACAGTGATAAAGCAGATATTTTAAATATAACTTGGATATAAAGAGATTATTATAAACTGGGTGAGTAAATGAGGAAAATGGGATGATTGTCATGAACCTAGCCTTTTTTTTCCCTAGGATCCCAAAAGCTTCAGCTACAAAATAAGGGGTTATATCCTGACACTTAGGAATAGATCAAAACTAAGAAAAATATTATCACCTCGTAAGTATGCCTTAATGATAAAAGGTGATGGTTGACAATCTAAAATGGAGAAATAGATCCCCCTAAAGGACAGAATTGCAGTATTAAATTATCCCCTCTCTAAAAGTGGCTTGGAGCTGCCAGGAAGGCTGGAAACCCCCCCCAAAAAAGCTCGAGTGTGGAGATCTATAAACATAACAATAAACAAGACTACAAGGCATTATCAACACGGGGCATAATTCAAAGCAGTGCATTCTAGTCCCACATTTTGCTGGTTTGTGAGAACAGTTATTTCTTTTCAAAAACAGTATTGGGGATAATAGAAGTAGGTTGGATAGCATTTTTTCTCTGAAGCTTAGCTTTTCATTTTTGTATGTTTTTAGGCTTATACATTTGCTTTTGTAGGTTTTTAGACTTACATTTTGATAATATGACATTTTGAGAATTAGAAATCAACACTTTCAGAAAAAAAGTATTATTTCAGATAAAATATATTTTAATGTGTATATAGTAAAATTATAATAATACAAAATGCAACAAAAATTTATAAATTTCTTTTTATACAGATGACTTTTTTCTTATTGAAAGTCAATTTTGTAAAGTTCAGTAGTGCAGACTTACAGCATCTTCATACATTATGCAGTTTCTTTTTAGGTCTAATGTTATCTGCAGATTGTTTGTCCCTTTTTAAATGAAATTTCTATATTTCGTACACGGTATATAGCTAAATGTATAGCACTTTATTATCTCTTACTTTCAACCTTATCTGACTAAAACTTAACAAAATTTACATTTCAAACCTCATCTAAAGATGCATGAAAAATATGATCTACAGCCAGCTGAGAAAGGGAGTGTCCATGAAATAATTTAATTACACTGTGCATGAGTGTTTTAATAATTACTTCATATTAAATATAAGATTTTCAGATTAAATAAACAAAATAATTATTTCACCTAAATATTTGAATTTAGTATAGCTTACCAGTCAGGTACTGTCTAAGAGTACCACTTATTCGAAAGATATTTTCAGAAAGGAGCTTGGAGATCCAGGATATAGACAGCCCTTTCTGATTTGATAGCCAACCCAATTGCCCTTGTTAATCCAGCCCTGTTTTCTAAAATAGTTATCTGAGTTTATAAGCACGAAAGGCAGATATTTAAGAGAGGATAAGTTTTAAATAATAAGAAAGGTAGTTGGAAATTGAGAGTAATTCTTGCTACTGTATGTCTTTTACGTGTGTCAGAAATGTCCATTCTTACCATGGCTAATAAGACTCTATGATGCGGTTTCTGCCGTCTTCTTGACAGCATCTTCTACTGTATTCCCCATAACTTACTTCTCCACCAACACAGGCTTTCTTCTTGGTCCTTAAATACACTTCACAGCATTTGTAAATGCTCCATAATTTTTCTGGAATCCTTTTTCTCCAGATAGCCACATGGCTTGCTCAGTCATTTCCTATATCTCTGCACATATATCACCTTAGTCTTCCAATGTAAATACAAAACCTCTCCTCTTTGTGCTATTTTGAAGTTCATTATTCTTGTTCTTTTTAGTGGCATCCAATATGTTTGTTTAATTTTTCTGCAGTACCACTCAAGCCCACTGCAATATAAGCTCTGTGAAAGAAGGAACTTTTTTGTTGTTTTCTGTTTGTTTGTTTTTCCTGTCGATGTGTATCTTACATCAAAAACACTGTTTGGGCCCTTTGCGAAGCCTCAATATTTGGTTAGAATTGAATATGAAGACTATTACAATGTCAATTCAGAACAATGTGAAATATCCCAAATGGATCTGAAGTCTTTTGATGTCAGTGCTATCTCTGTACTTGTAAACAATTCTATTGTCTCCTACTTTTAAGTCAGATGTTCATTATGTTATATATCACTGAATCTTCCAGTGACATTCCAATTTCATAAGATTTTTTCAGTCAACATCATTATATTTAAGTCACTAATATGTCTGAATTTTTAAGAAGTGCCTGTTTGCAGTAATAGTTGAGAAAACAGGAATCACTTGCCATATACCATTGCTAAGTGGATATCAGCAGCTTTTCTAAGTGTCAGGGAGTTAGGGCAATGAACTGTGATATCTGAGTGAAGGTGCAAACTATAAGCTGGGAAAAATAGGGCAAAGAATAGATCACTATTGGTGAAGAAAAGAGATGACTCTTATAATAGATCAACAAATATACTGATTATTATGTGATGAGTAATTAACTGTATTTATCTCATATAACACAAACCAAATCCAGATGAAAAATAAAAATTCAAATGTGGCAGAAGCTGATGGTTTTCATTAATATGGATTACTAACTACTTCCTTAATATTTAAGTTAATAATTTTAGCTGCACTGCTTAAAACTAAACTAACTGTTCCAACCTGCTTTTAAGTGTGGACATGTGACTAGTTTTGACCAATGGGACAAAAACAGAAGGGTTATATGTGAATTCTAGGATTTATAATTAAAGAAAGGGTTAACCTTATTTTTGTGCTTTCTTCCATTCTGTTGTCTTGAAAAAGATCACAATGATTTAGGTGAAGTTGCAACTTTGGGTAATAGGGTGTGCTGGTTACCAATATATTGCCTCTTAGTTCCAAATTCACATTTCTTTTCCTATTCTTTGAAAATTGGCTGGTTCCTTTTAAGTATTTTCATTTTTTTCAACTGACACAATGTTAAGCTTTCTTAATGGAATGCTGAAGAGAGATTGCAAAAGGAAAGGGTTTGCTTCTTGTACTAGGATACTTTTGCAGGCTCCTAGTTTCCCTAGCACTGGGCTCCTGTGAGGTGATCAAAAATTCCAGCCTTTAAGCCCTAAGAAGCTCTTGCCACTTCTCCAGTGCCTGACTACAGCAGGGTAGCCAGCACTACCCACCTGCCATCGAGTTCCCCAGGATCCTCGTTCAGGCAGTTTTGTAGCCGAGTGGTCTCTGATGAGATACTTTTCTGTGAATAACTTTCTCTGGCACCCAGGAAGGGTGATTTTCTGTAAGTTTCAGAGAGTATACTTCCAGAGATTTCTGCCAGAGCAGCGTCACAGTGACTTACCTTCCATTGTGTGGGCTATAGCCTTGCTGTCTCCAACAAGAGCTGGATCACATCCTTGTTTGGGGGAGGTTGTGGCAGAGGGTCTTCCTTCAATGCTCAGCCTAGTGCAGTGGCTATGTCATACGGTATCATGTCCTAGGACATTATATTATCTCTGCTATTGCCGTATTATTATGTTCAGGCATCTTTATTTCTTACTAGCTCATATATTGTTATTCCCATCCAGTTATAATGAATAGTTTCATATATTACGCTTTCCCTGTTTTGATCACTATGTGACTTTTTGCTCAATGTGGCTGCAGACTGATACATAGGGTAAATAACATGTGCCAAGGAAGGCATAGCAGCAGCTTTCATGTGAAGAGAAACAAATAACTTGTGTAAATTACAATGACTTTTGTTTTTTCAGCATCTGACTAACATTTAAAGTTGTATAAACAGCTTAATTAATCATATTTTCCCATACAACACCAAATATTCTGTTTGAAGTTCTCTGAATAATAGAGGCACAGTTCCTGCCATCTAGTATTTGCTTTGCAAATACTTGCTAAATAAATGAGAAACATAGTTCACAATAAAAATACAAATTGTTAGCAAGATCAATGAAATAAATATCATACATGAAATGAGTCCAATATTATGCAGAAAACATCAAATTATAGAATGGAATAAAATGCCGTCCTTGAATATGAAAGAAAATGATACATAAATTTTCAAGGAAATTGTCTAATTGAAAAATTAGAGACCTATATTCCTTAAATCTCCTTGAAAATGTTTAGTATTAACAAGGTTCATATGGATGTGAAGAGAGAAACCTGAAACATACAACATCCCACCTTCCTCTTACTAGCCCAATTCTTAAATACATTAGTTCTACTAATGTTATAGCTGTCAGCTTTTCTTAAGAATAAATATTTCAGACTGATTTGTGGTAAGCATGGATACTTTCATTTTAAAAATATTTTTCTGTGGAATCATGTTGCTTTGGAATCTACAGAGATAATTAAGGCATGACCACTACTCCTCAGGAATTCCTGGTACGAGGCAGAAGCTGCATATTAAAATGACTTTTGCATAAAGGAATGAAAAAAGCACCATAATACAGAAAGTAAGTTGTATGTAACCTACTTTCATACCATAATACAGCACCATAATACAGAAAGCACCATAATACAGAAAGAAAGTAGGTTGTATGTAAATTAGGGAGATAAATAAATAGTGTATAACTGATATGGTTTCACTGTGTCCCCACCCAACTCTCATCTCGAAATGTAGCTCCCACAATCCCTACATGTGGTAGGAGGGTCCCAGCAGGAGGTAATAGAATCATGGAGGTGGGTTTTCCCATGCTGTTCTCACAACAGTGAGTAAGTATCACAAGATCTGATGTTTTTGTAAAGGGCACTTCTCTTCCACACACTCTCTTGCCTGCTGCATGTAAGATGTGCCATCGCCACTCCTTCGCTTTGCGTCATGATTGTGAGGCCTCCCCAACCATGTGGAACTGTGAGTCCATCAAACCTCTTTTTCTTTATAAATTACCCAACCTCAGGTAAGTCTTTATATGCAGCATGAGAATAAACTAATATAGTACATTGGTAATGGGAGTGGGGAACTGCTGTAAAGATACTAAAAATTTGGAAGTGACTTTGGAACTGGAAAACAGGCAGCAGTTGGAATGGTTTGGAGGGCTCAGAAGAAGACAGAATAAGTGGGAAAGTTTGGAAATTCCTAGAGACTTTGAGGGCTCAGAAGATAGGAAGATGTGGGAAAGTTCGGAACTTCTAGAGTTGTTAAATGGCTTTGACTAAAGTGCTGATAGTGATATAGACAATAAAGTCAAGGTTGAGGTGCTCTGAGATGGAGATGAGGAAATTCTTGTCAGTTGGAGAAAAGGTGACTCTTGTGATGCTTTAGCAATGAGACTGGTGGCATTTTGCTCCTGCCATAGAGATCAGTGGAACTTTGAACTTGAGAGAGATGATTTAGGGTATCTAACAGAATAAATTTCTAAGTAGCAAAGTGTTCAAGAAAAAGCAGAGCAATAGAAAGAAAAGCCCATTTCTGGGGAGAAATTCAAGCTAGCTGCAAAAATTTGCATAATTAATGAGGAGCCAAATGTTAATCACCAAAAAAATGGGGAAAATGTCTCCAGGCCATGTCAGAGAACTTCATGGCAGCCCCTTTCATCACAGGCCCAGAGGCCTAGGAAAGAAAAATGCTTTCTTGGGCTGGGTCCAGGGCCCCCTTGCTGTGTGCAACCTCAAGACTTGGAGCCCTGCGTCGCAGCTGTTCCAGACATGGCTGAAATGGGCCAAGGTACAGATCAAGCTGTTGCTTCAGAGGGTGCAAGCCCCAAGCCTTGGTAGATTCCATGTGGTGTTGGTCCTGTGGGTATGCAAAAGAAAAAAATGAGGTTTGGAAACCTCCACCTACATTGCAGAGGATGTATGAAAACACCTGAATGTCCAGGCACAGGTCTGCTGCAGGGGTGGAGCCCTCATGGAGAATCTCTGCTAGGGCAGTGCAGAAGGGAAATGTGGGGTGGGAGTCCCCACACAGAGACCCACTTGGGCACTGCCTAGTGGAGCTTTCAGAAGAGGCCCAATATCCTCCAGACCCCAGAATGGTAGATCCGCCAACAGCTTAAGCCATGCACCTGGAAAAGCTGCAGACATTCAACGTCAGCCTGTGAAAGCAGCTAGGACTAGGAGGTACCCTGCAAAGCCACAGGGGCGGAGATGTCCAAGACCATGGGAACCCACCTCTTGCATCAGCATGATCTGGATGTGAGACATGGAGTCAACGTAGATCATTTTGGAGCTTTAAGGTTTAATGACTGCCCTATCAGATTTTGGACTTGCATAGGGCCTGTAGCCCCTTCATTTGGCCAATTTCTCCCATTTGGAATGGGTATATTTACCCAATGCCTTTACCCTATTATATCCAGGAATTAACTAATTTGCTTTTGATTTTACAGGCTCATAGGTGAAAGGTACTTGCCTTGTCTCAGATGGGATTTCAAACTTGGACTTTTGAGTTAATGCTGAAATTCATTAAGACTCTGTTGGGAGGGCATGATTGGTTGTGAAATATGAGGCCATGAAATGTTGGAGCTGCCAGGGGCAAAATGATATGGTTTGGCTGTGTCTCCATCTAAATCTTATCTTGAATTGTAGCTCTTACAATCCCCACGTTTTCTGGGTGGGACCAATGAGAGGTAATTGAATCACAGGGGTGGGTTTTCCCAACTATTCTTGTGATAGTGAATGTCTCATAAGATCCAATGGTTTTATAAAGGGCAGTTCCCCTGCATATGCTCACTTGCCTGCTGCTATGTAAGATGTGCATTTTGCTCCTCCTTCACCTTCTCCCGTGATGGTGAGGCTTCCCCAGCCATGTGGTACTGTGAGTCTATTAAACATTTTTTCCTTATAAATTACCCAGCCTCATGTATGTCTTTATTTGCAGTGTGAGAATGGGCTAATACAACAACTGAGGGGATTGGGAGATTTTTTTCATAAGTTATAGGATTTAAGGTAAATCATTAACTGTCAGAAGGGTTTGAAAAGACAGAGAGAAAGAAATAAAGCATTCCGGGTGATGCCACTAAGCTAAACAAATCCACAGTGCTCAGACTATTCAATAACTTTTCAGAGAAGAGTAAAAAGCACTTGAGTTTACAGTTGTCTGGAAGGGACCTTAGAAATAAAGCTGTAATTATAAGTCATAGCAAACTGAATGACATTTTAAGCGCCAATTGGTGAAGAGATAAGAAAAATTTTTGAGCACAAGTAAGAAAAGAGTGAAAAAAAACTATTTCAATAAGGTTGTTCAGAAAGGAATGTGTAGGAGAGATTGGAGATATGAAAGACTAGAAGCAAAGAGACCAATCATTGAAGTTGCTGTAGTCATCAAGACGTGATATAGTTTGACTCTGTCCTTACCCAGATCTCATCTTGAATTGTAGTTCCCATAATTCCCATATGTCATTGGAGGGACCCTGTGGGAGATAAGCGAATCATGGGAGCAGGCATTTTCCTTATTGTTTTCATGATAGTGAATAAGTCTCAGAATATCTGATGGCTTTATAAACAGGAATTCCTCTATACAGGCTGTCTCTTATCTACAGCCATGTAATACATCCCTTGCTCTTCTGCCATGATTTTGAGGCCTCCCAAGCCATGTGGAACTGTGAGTCAATTAAACCTATTTTCTTATAAATTACCCAGTCTCAGGTATGTCTTTATTAGCGGCATGAGAACAGACTAATACAAGGTTTGAGTGTGTATGCTATGGATTTACAATTTAGACACCAAAGAAGTGAACAACTCAATAGTAGAAAACAAATAATCTGATTTTAAAATGGGCAGAAGAACTGAATAGACATTTTTCCAAAGAGGAAATACAAATGGCCAACAGTTATATTTTTAAAATGTTAAAAATAGTTTGTCAGAGAAATGCAAATTAAAACCACAATGACATATCTTCTCACTTCTGTTAGAATGATTAGTATCAAAAATACAAAAGACAACAAATGTTGGGAAGGACATGGAAGAAAGGTAATTCTTGCATACTATTGTAATGTAAACGAGTACAGTCATTATAAAAAAAAGTATGGAGATTTCTCAGAAAATTAAAAATAGAACTATCATATGATCCAGCAATTCCGCTTTCAGATATGTATTCAAATAAAGTAAAATCAGTGTGTCAAATAGGTTTCTGCACTCTCATGTTCATTACAGCACTAGTCATAATAGCCAAGATATGGAATCAACCTAAATGTCCATCAATAGATAAATGGATAAAGAAAATGTGTTATACATGTCCAATGGAATGCTTTCAGCCTAAAGAAGAAGGAAAACTGCCATTTTGAACAACATGGGTTAACCTGGAGGACAATATGGTAAGTGACCTATGCCAGGACAAAAAAGACAAATATCACATGATTTCACTTACATATTTTGCAGAGCAATTGTACAGCATGTCTATGGTTATGTACTTGATAATTACTAAGAGAGTAGTTTGAAATGTTCTCAACACAAAGCAATGCTAAGTATGTGAGAGGACTAAAATGTTAATTAGCTTGATTTAATTATTTCACGATGCATACATATATCAAAACATCACATTACATGCAATAAATAAATACAATTTTTGTCAATTAAAAATAATGTTTCAAATTTTTAAAAAGTTAGCAGAAAATGTTTTGCAACAACACAAATAGAATTTTATAGCTGATAGATTTCCATTTGCTAGGTAAAAGAGATTTTGAAATTCTAAGATTTTAAATTTATTCAGAATGTTTGCATATACATAAAAATTTGCACACATATCATTACAGTTTGTTCTTCATCTAATTTTGGTATGGATTAACTCAAATTCTTTTAATTTTTGTTATGCTTTGAAATAAATGTTGTAAGAATTATTTTTATTTATAGACTGGTAGATTTAACCTACAAAATTATTTGAGATAGGTGCAAAGATAGGAGGGTGAAAATTTAATTTCCACTACTCTTAGTGGAATTAATGTTTCTATTTACTAAGAATAATTATGAATTTCATTAAGAACTCCAAGTTTACTTGTTGAAAACTGTGTATAATATTCAGTTACATTGTGTATTTATCATGCGTAGTTATTATTTTGTTTTCTTTTTTCTTAGACTTATTGTATATGTACATTTCTGTATGGTATTGATTTTTTACATAAGAAGGTTTTCTGTGGTTTTTATTAAAATATTTTAATAAAAAGACACCCTTTAGTAGTTACTGTTTTTATTTTACTGCATTGTCATCATATCATCAAGAAAAATGGTTTATACATTTATTTTGTAAATGTATCTTTTCTTTCCATAGATTTATGTGAATATTGTGTGAGTAATTAAAATAGGAGATGTATACTCTATTTTATGATTATAGATTGCTACAGTTTAAATATTTGTTCTCTCTTAACTCATATAAATATGTAATTGCAATTGTTAACAGTATTACAAGATGAGACGTTTAAGAGGTGTTTAGGTCATGAGGGCTCAACCCTCATAAATGGACTATCAATTACTACTTGTCCCAGTAGTAGATTGCTTATCAGAGAAGTGGATTTTTGCCCTCTCACTGTCTATCTAACCCTCTATCTGCCCTTCTGAAAGCAGGCCTTTGACAAATGCCAGCCCCTTGTGGACTTCTCAGCCTACAAAACCATAAGACAATGAATTTCTGTTTATTATAAATTACCCAATCTGTGACATTTTGTTAGAGCAGAAAAAAAAATGATTTCTATTTAACCAACATTTTTGTTGAATAGTTACTTCATAAGCTTGGTGAATTAGTCTGTTCTCACGCTACTAATAAAGACATACCCTAGACTGGGTAATTTATAAAGGAAAGAGGTTTAGTTGAGTCACTGTTCAGCATGGCTGGGAAGGCCTCAGAAAATGTCCAATCATGGCAGAAGGGGAAGCAAACACGTCCTTATCCACATGGTGGCAGGAAGGAGAAGTGTACAGTGAAGTCAGGGAAAAGCCCCCTTGTAAAACCATCAGATCTCATGAGAACTGACTCACCAGAACTCATGAGAACATCATGGAGGTAGCTGTCCCCATGATTCAATTACCTCCCACTGGATCCCATCCATGATATGTGGGGATTATTGGAACTACGACTTAAGATGAGATTATCATCCCTGTCATCACCCAATGGGCCCATGAACAAAGTGGCCATCGTGGCAGGGATGGAGGTTACACGTGGACTCACCAACATGGACTTTCACTCACCAGAGCTGACCTGGACATGGCCACCCCTGAGTGCCCAATTTGCCAGCAGCAGAGACCAACACAGACCTCGATATGGCACCAGTCCTCAGGGTGATTATCCAACTACTTGTTGGCAGGTTGATTATATTTGACCTCTTCCATCATGGAAAGGGCAATGGTTTGTCCTCACTGGATTAGACATGGATATGGGTTGACCAACTAGCATGCAATGCTTCTGCCAAGACTCACAGAATGCCTTATGCACTGTCATGATATTCCACATGGCATTGCCCCTGACCAAGCCACTCACTTTTATGTCTAAAGAAGTGTGGCAGTGGGCTCATGTTCATGGAATTCACTGGTCTTACTATGTTCCCCATAATACTGCAGCAGCTGGATTCACGGAATGGCAGAATGGCTTTTTGTGGTCACAATTACAACACAAACTAGGTGACAATACTTTGCAGTGGTGGGGCAAAGTTCTCCAGAAGGCTATGTATGCTCTGAATTAGCATCCAATAAATGGCACTGTTTCTCACATAGCCAGGATTCACAGGCCCATGAATCAAGGGGTGGAAGTGGAAGTGCCAGTACCCACCATCACCCCTAGTGGCCAACTAGCAAAATTTTTGCTTCCTGTTCCTTCAACATTAAATTCTGTGGGCCTAGAGGTCTTAGTTCCAGAGGGAGGAATGCTACCACCAGAAGACACAAGAATGATTCCATTAAACTGGTAGTTAAGATTGCCACCTGGCCACTTTGGGCTCCTCCTACCTCTAAATCAACAGGCTAAGAAGGGAGTTACAGTGTTGGCTGGGGTGATTGACCCAGACTTTAAAGATGAACTCTGTCTACTACTCCACACTGGAGGTAAGGAAGAGTATGTGTGGAATACAGGAGATCCCTTACAGCATCTTTTAGTATTACCGTGTTCTGTGATTAAGGTCAATGGGAAACTACAACAGCCCAATCAAGACAGGACTACAAATGGCCCAGACCCTTCAGGAATGAAGGTTTGGGCCACTCCACCAGGTAAAAAATGATGACCTGCTGAGGTGCTTGCTGAAGGCAAAGGGAATACAAAATAGGTGTAGAAGAAGGTAGTCATTAACACCAGCTACAACCATGTGACCAGTTGTAGAAACAAGAACTGTAATTTTCATGAGTATTTCCTCCTTATTTTGTTATGAACATGTTTATTCCTGTATACATGTGTACTAAGAAAATATCTTCATTTTGTTTTCTTTCTTTTTCCTTTATCATGTGATGTAAGATTTATTGACTTCGTATCAGCAGTTAAGTGTCGTTAACTCTATGTAATAACATTTAGGTTAAGAAATAGTGCACTTCCAGTTGTATGAAGGATAGCTGTATTATGTTAGGTGTAATTACAACCATATTATTTTCTTTATTTAAAGATTATTTATGATTTTAAGAGATGTGCATGGGTTCAAATTGACAAGGGATGGACTTGTCATGGTTAATATCGAGTGTCAACTGATTGAATTGAAGGATGCAAAGTGTTCTTCTTGTGTGTGTCTGTAAGGGTGTCACCAAAGGAGATTAACATTTGAGTCAGTGGATTGGGAGAGGCAGACTCACCCTTTAACTGGGTGGGCACCATCTAATCCGCTGTCAGTGTGGCTAGAATAAAGCAGGCAGAAGAAAGTGGAAGGACTTGACTTGCTGAGTCTTCAGCCTTCATCTTTTTCCCGTGCTGGATGCTTCCTGCCCTCGAACATCAGACTGCAAGTTCTTCAGCTTTTGGACTCTTGGACTTACTTCAATGGTTTTCGAGGAGCTCTAGGGCCTTTGGACACAGACTGAAGGCTTCCCTACTTTTGAGGTTTTGAGACTCAGGCTAATCCACCACTGGCTTCCTTGCACCTCGACTTGCAGATGGCATATCTTGGAACTTTACCTTGTGATTGTGTGAGTCAATTTTCATTAATAAACTCCCTTTCTTATATACATAGATCCTATTCATTGTGCCCCTCTTGAGAACCCTAATACACTATCATTATTCAAGTTTTTGTTCTTACATATATAAATGGTATCATAAAAGTGTTTTATATAAATATTGCTACAAAAATAAAACAATATTACTTTCACACTACTGGTTACTTCTACATGTTTATATGTGTAAACTATTATTTCTGGATTTATAATCTGTAATAATACCTTTAGTACTCAATTACATATAATGAGAAGAACAGCATCCTTATGTTTCTCCCATATTTCTCCTTCTTCCTCTCAATTTTTATTAATAGACAGCTACATTACCAAAATTTGTAAAATTTACATTTTCTACACTCTTAATAGCTCTATTATCAATATTTGTAACTTTTACATTTTTCTGTATTCCTAACTTCCAATTATTAACCTTATTTATATATCTAAAAAGATTCAATGTTTGTTATGACTTCTTTATATTTTGGTTTGTAGAATTTCAACACCCAATAGCTTATTTTAAAAATTTCAAAGGTATATTTTCTCTAGAGTTTGTGTATTTTTTAATTTTCTTAAACTGATAAAATTGTATATATTTATAATACATAATATGATGCTTTGAAATGAATATACATTGTGAAATGGCTAAATCAAGCTAAGTAACTTATGCATTACCTTACATAGTGGTCATTATTGTGGTGAGAACAATAAATATCTATCCACTCTGAATTTTTTGAGAATAAGATATATTGTTATTGACTATAGTCACCATGTTGTACCACAGATCTCTTAAACTTACTTATTCTATCTAACTAAAATTTTATTGCCTTTGACTTACATCTCCCCAACCCCTTCTCACCAACACCCTATTTCTGAAAACCACCATTCTACTCTCTACTTCTAAGAGATCACTTCTTTTAGATACCACATATAAGTGACATTGTACAGTATTTGTATTTCTGTGCCTGGCTTATTTCACTTAATATAATGTTTTAAGTTTGTTTGATTTGTTAAATTTTACCAACTTGATTGGTTATGTAGTTACCAGGTTTAATAGATTGGTTTTTCTGAGGATCTCATAAACTTTCCCATCATTTTTTAACCATTAAATATAGCTATGAGCAATGTAAGGATTACTTGATTTTTTTCCCTTATATGTAATTAATAGCTTTGTTTTGTTTTTTGGTTGGCCTTTCTTTTCCAAACAAGTAAGCAACATAAATGACCTAATTTATATTTTCCCAGAAAACATTTTATTTCACCACATTTTTTTAAAGAGAAAAATGTCAGCTGTATTTCCTCAACTATTTTCCTATTAATAAATGTGACTGGCTATGTGAATTTATATGATGTAAATTAGTAGTCTAGATAAAAGCTCACATGAAATACTGAAAATAAAATCAAAATAATAAAGTAGTATAATTATCACATTAATTTTGCAGTTCTTAAATTTTATTTTTCTTTAATTCCATTGTTGAAAAGACTTCTCATGTTGTATCAGTTTTTTCTCACTTCTCTATAAAGAACTGCCTGAGATTGGGTAACTTATAAAGGAAAGAGTTTTAATTGACTCACAATTTCACATGGCTGGGGAGGCCTCAGGAAACTTACAATCATGGAAGAAGGCACCTCTTCCCAGGGTGGCAGGGGACAGAATGAGTACAAGCAGAGGGGGAAGTGCCAGATGCTTATAAAACCATCAGATCTCATGAAACTTACTCATTATCATGAGAAGAGCACGAGGAAAACTACCCCCAAGATTCAGTTACCTCCACCTAGTCCCACCCTTGACAAGTAGAGATTATGGGGATTACAATTCAAGGTGAGATTTGGGTGGGGACGCAGAACCAAACCATGTAATTCTGCCCCTGACTCCTCCCAAATCTCATGTCTTCACATTTCAAAACACAGTCATGCCTATCCAACAATCCCCCAAATTCTTAACTCATTTCATCATTAACCCAAAAGTCTAAGTCCAAAGTCTCCCTTCCACCTACAGCCTGCAAAACCAAAAGCTAGCTAGTTACTTTCAAGACACAATGACAGTACAGGCATTGGGTAAATATACCTGTTCCAAATGGGAGAAATTGGCCAAAATGAAGGGGCTACAGGCCCTATGCAAGTCTGAAATCCAATAGGGCAGTCATTAAACACTAAAGTTCCAAAATGATCTCCTTTGACTCCATTTATCACATCCAAGTCATACTGATACAAGAGGTGGATTCCTGTGATCTTGGGCAGCTCTTCTCTGTGGCCTTGCAGGGTAAAGCTGGCCTCCTGACTGATTTCACAGTCTATCATTGAGTGTCTGTGGCTTTTCCAGGTGCGTGGTGTAAGACATCAGTGGATCTACCATTCTAGGGTCTGGAGGACTGTGGGCCTCTTCTCAAAGCTCCACTAGGCAGTGTCCCAGTCTAGACTCTTTGTGGGGGCACCAACATTTACCTTCTGCACTGCCCTAGCAGAAGTTCTCCATGAGGGTTCTGCCCCTGCAGCCAACTTCTGCCTGGACATCCAGGCATTTCCATACATCCTCTGAAATGCAGCTGGAGGTTCCCAAACCTCAATTCTTCTCATTTGTGCACCTACAGGGTTGATACCACATGAAAGCTTCCAAGGCTTGGTGCTTGCACCCTCTGAAGTAACGACCAGAGCTGTACCTGGGCCCCTTTTAGCCATGGCTGAAGCTGAAGCAGCCAGGATACAGGGCACCATGTCCTGGGGTTTTACATATCGGGGTGCCTGGGCCTGGACCACAAAACCATTATTCCCTCCTAGGCCTCCAGGCCTGTGAATGGAGGATCTGCTGTAAAGGTCTCTGACATGACCTGGAAACATTTCACCATTGTCTTAGTAATTGACATTCAGCTCCTCATTACTTATGCATATGTCTGCAGCTGGCTTGAATTTCTCCCCAGACAAAGGGGAGAATTTTCTTTTCAATTGAATCATCAGGCTGTAAATTTTCCAAACTTTTATGCTGCTTTCTCTTGAACACTTCACAGCTCAGAAATTTCTTCCACCAGGTACCTTAAATTATCTCTCTCAATTTCAAAGTTTTACACATCTCTAGGGCAAGGGCAAAGTGTCACCAGTCTCTTTGCTAAAGCATAACAAGAGTCACCTTTGCTGCAGTTCACAAGAATTTCCTCATCTCTATTTGAGACCACTTTAGCCTGGACTTTATTGTCCCTATCACTATCAGCATTTTCATCAAAACCATTCAACAAATCTCTAGGAAGATCCAAACTTTCCTACATCTTTCTGTCTTCTCTCAGTCCTCCAAACTGTTCCAACCTCTGCCTGTTACCCAGTTCCAAAGTCACTTCCTCACATCTGGGTATCTTTACAGCAGCATTTCCCTACCTCAGTACAAATTTACTGTATTAGTCTGTTCTCAGACTGCTATAAATAACTGCCTGACACTGGGTAATTTTTAAATAAAAGAGGTTTAAATGACTCACAGTTTCTTATGGCTGGGGAAGCCTCAGGAGACTTACAATTATGAGAGAATGAGAAGCAAACACATTCTTCTTCACATGGTGGCAGGAGAGAGAAGTGCAGAGTAAAGTGGGGAAAAGCCCCTTATAGAATCATCAGATTTCATGAGAACTCACTCACTATCATGAGAATAGCTTGGGGAAACTGCCCCCATTATCTAATCACTTCTGATGATGTCCCTCTCCCAACACATGGGGATCACAATTCGGATTACAATTCAAGATAAGATTTTGGGTGGGGACACAGCCAAAACATATCACATGGCATTCTAGAGGCAGGATTAATATGTGCTACATATAAATTAATGCTGTCAAAGACACCCCAGAAAATTATAATTTAAGATGAGATTGGCACTTTCCTGTCATTCTGATTTTTAAATCCCGCAAACATGGAAAATATTTATTTAAATATCTGATATTAAGACAGACTAGGTTATCCTCAGTAACACACAATTTTGTGTCACTGATTTCCCCTTCCTAAATGGATTTTTGAATTGCTCTTGATGATTGAACTACATTTTATTCATCTTTAAGATCCCAATTTAAGTGTTAACCCTGTTGGAGCCTTTGCTGGTAAATCCTGCACAATTCAGCTCCTCCTTTTCATATATTATTCACATAATATTATATATCATACTTTTAGTACCTCACAGGTTAAACTCTTCTTAGTTATTTCCTGCGTGTTTGTAATATTTCTCCAGTTATCCAAGGGCATGAACCATGTTTTCCCCTAACAACTGGCATGGATACAGATATCATATAAGTACAGAATAAGTCCCAGTTACTATATTCATATATTGTGTAAAAGAGTACTTACCACATTCTATACACTTTTGTAAATCTTGAAGGCCAAAGATAAAATACTCATCAGTGCTTGGCATAGACAAGTTGCTTAGTAAATGTTATTTAAATAAACGAATGACTACATGTATGTTTTAAGAACCCAAAGTGAGGGAATCTAAGTAATTATAAAATACAAACAAACTAGCCCTGGTAGAACTACATGATAGGTAGAAGCAGAGAATTCTTTATTGTAACTGAAGTTGGGTGCATAACTCTGGATGTGGTCATGCTAGTGGCCTGTTCTGGCTCTTGATCTCTTTTGGGTAACTGTAATTAATTAAAGGGGAAATTGGGCTCCATTGTTCATCATCATTGGTAGAATCACTAAAACCCTGTTCTCAGGACAAAGGGCAAACTCTTTAGTCTAGAATGGGAGACCATTTACATTTGGCTTCAAACCCCTCTAATGTCACTCACTATTTTATCCATACATGACTTCTTTTCTACAGTTGGAAGGCTATTCATTCTTATAAAATAATCCTGGTTTTTATTATCCTTGTCCTGTTGCTTATGCTATTTTTTTCACCTGGAATGCCATCATCTTTCTCTGTGTAATTGAATACTTCCAGTTTTTATAGGTCTATCTAATCCCCAGGTCTTTATTAAGTCTCCACTATCTCGAAATTTAGTAATGGTGTATTTAAGCAGGACTCTAGCCAAAACCATGCTCATAAAACCTTACAAAATGTTAAAACATGCAGTGAGCCTATTTTCTACATTATAAAAAGATATACTAATGGCTTGCTTGAATAGTCATTATGACATCTAAATTAGATAATATATGTGTTATAGGTAGAATTTGAAAATGGCCCCCAGAATCCCTACTTCTGATGTACATACAACTTTTCCCAGTTATTTTATGAAACACAAATCTATGTTCTTAACCATCACATTCTAAGGGCCAACACCAACAACTACACCATTTTACAGCCTCAATGTTGTTTCCAACTGCCATTTGCATAGCCAAAATACATTTGGAATGATTATAGACCATGTTAATGAATTTACAATTTTTTGTTTTTTTCAATAAATGCAATTTGTTAAATATCTAACAGCTATCAAGAATCCTTGACCAATTCTCCACTTATGGTACTTAAAGAGCTTCCTAATACTCATCATACAGTGAATATATTAGGTTGGTGCAAAAATAACTGCGTTTTTTTACCATTACTTTTAATTACCACAATTACTTTGCACCAACCTAACACGTTTAAAAAACATATTCATGAAAATAAAACCCTTTTTTCTCTTTAAAATAACCCTTCTAAAATCTGTATAACTATTCCAAGAGAACAAATTATGTGTACTGCCTAAAGAGAAGAAAAATATGTTTTCAAATTTAGTGTGGAAACTTATTTTTGCACAAAATTTATCCTCACCTCATCTGTAACGATTCCATGAGATAATAGAGTCACATAGTTTCTAGCAAGTGGAAGAGATCAAAGGTTGTGAAGGGATATCATTCTCGTATATACTTTGCATGGTAAAAGAGAATCATAATTGAGTGTTCCAATGGGGTAGCCATAAAAGGATTCACATCCTTGTAGCATAAGTTCAGTCACACTTTGAGAACTTGGCTATGAGCTCTTAGCCCCTGCCTTTTTGTAGGAGTGAGTACAGTGGCTTGGGGTCCTGGATTGTCACACATTTTAAAGAACACTGTGTTGTTGGGACTGTCTTGGAAAACCAAAAACTAGACAGGAGAATACCTTTGATTGGTATTCTCTTAGTTCTTGAAAGTTGCATATCTTTGCAGTTAAAGGGTTCAAAGTATGAAACTGAAGAAAAGCCACCCCACATTTTGGCAAGGTTCTAAAACATTGCCTAAAGATTTTTCATTAATGTTTTTTTAAAACAACTAAAGCAAAGAAAATTGACTTTTTATGTACATGAACATTTTTGATTTAGAAAATAAAATAACTATATATGTATATATTAGAAGACCAATGATACTTTTTATTGAAATTGGTATGATCTATATCACTAATGGCATACTCGTATTCTAAGTGTTAGCCATATGAAAATTATCTTATATGAGCAATAACATATCGTGATTCTTTTTAATTTTGTTTCCTAAATTGCTTGCTTCTTCCTGTCTTAGAATATTTGATGGCTGCTTAAACAATAATTGATTAGTCACTGGTGTTCTCTTTTAATTCAGTAATCTGACAGTAGCCTTGGAAAATCTGGGAGGGTTAACTACTGACAGATGATAGTAATTAAAAGTGATTCTACTCTAGTTAACTATTTGACCCACTGAATGATGAGAAAACCAGTGAGAGAATCAATTGTGCATTTCAGCATTGGCTTGAAACAAAATCCTATTAGAATACTAAAATGCATTAACTTTTAATGATTATGACAGAAATAAATCTAATTGATAAATAATATTAAAATTGAGTAATAGAAAATGTTACGCATTTTTGTTAATATTAATTTAGGATATAAATTCTATGAAATATATTTAATTTTTAAAAATAACAAGTAAATTTAACTGGATTTCAATTAATAGCTTAAGTTTTAATTGATGTAAATTTAATATTCATCTAACTGTACCTGGAGTTTTAAAATAGAACAGCAGATGAATTTTTTGTCCTTATGAAAATAGACTAGATCAATTTAGAAGTGAAGAGTATTATAAATATACAAATGCTTTAAATCAATTATTTAAAACAAAATGAGAATGTCCCATTAATTTACCTTCATAGATTTGGGAATCAAAAGAAATATAAACAAAGTGAAAATTACTGGCACCCCATTACCCAAAATAAATTGCTATTAATATTTTGCATATATTTATCAATAGTTTTCTATACCACCACTTATATTCACATACTCATATCTTAGACATAGGAAAAAATGCTGTTTTTTTACCTTACTTTTTTCACAGTGTTATATAGGGAATTATTTTTATTATAAATCTCTCTCCACATCTGAAAGCTATCTTTGGTAAAATGTTGGGGTTCCTGTACATATTGGTATACATCATCAAAACAATGTATTAATTTGCTATTATAAAAAGAATATACGTCTGAAAATAAAAAAATCAAATAATTATAAAAGTAGTAAAATGTAAATGTACCTATCTTGGTCACTAGCAATCACATTTAACAGAGATAACTGTTATTACCAGATTTATTGTAGGCTTTCAGGTATTTTCTGTAAATATAAAAACCAGGAACATTTAAAATATATATTTTGTACATTGTATTATGCTATATATACCAGTCAGTAACATTTTTACCAAAAAATGAATACTTATTATATATATATCAGAATACAATCTGTTATTTTTCTAATAACTCTAAACTTTTCAGAATTGTGAATGTATCCTTATCCGTTTCTCCAATACACCCTTATTAGGAATTTAGGTTATTTCTGATTTTGTTCCTATTATAGACAATTATGCACTGGAATCCTTGTATCTAGACCTTTGCATACTTGTTCAATTATGTCTAATTTCCATAAATGGAATAAGTAATTCAAAGGATATGCATTTTTTCACTTTTGATTAATATTTCCAGATTGCCCTTTGGAATAACCACGTAAGAAAGAAGGGTTTTCTCAGAAACTCACTAAAAACTGTTTCATTTTAAGTTTTGTCCGCTTTCTAAAATCTAACATTATCTTGTTGCCATTTCAAAGTTTTTCTTTTATAACTAGGAAGATATAGCAGTGGCCTTGAAAAACACAAAGTTGGTATGAAGAAATGAATTTGTGCATTTGTATATCTGTAGGTCTTCCAAGCCTTACTCTGTATATTTGGAAAGAGTCTAGGTAAAAAGACATCACTTACTTTTCTTATTCTACTGATGGTACGAATTCCCTGAACAAATATGTTTGAATAGACAGCATATGCTACTATTTAGAGAAATACTAGTAAACCTGAGAGACATGACATTCCCTCTCCAACTTGCATGGAATTTTTAGCTTAGCTCTATGGTTCAAATTTATGCTCATTAAAAAAATTACTTGAGGGGATTGTTTAAAACACGATTTTGTGAAATTATTCCCAGCACGCCTAATTCACATAGACTGGTTTGTGAAGCAGAAATCTATAATTTCGTATGCAACTTAGATGACTGTGATATAGGTAGGCTGAAAACCTGTATCGTATAATTCAATAAGCGATGTCAGTCTTGAGGAAATGCATCATTTTTGCCTAAGACTAAGGACATGACCTATTACATCTACCACAGGAATACTAGCTGTATTTCTATTCTGTTCAACATCTGATACTAAACAAAATTGTCAATAAATGGCATAAAAGAGCTCATAATAAATTTGCTCATATTCTATAAGACTACAGTTTCTATTAACATCATGACCTTGACACAAAATCTTATCCTATCTCCTTAATATTCCTTAATAAAGTTCTCATATTTTGATTTGAAAAACCTAAAAATGAATATATTATTTATACATTATCTGAAGAATCTCCAGTACCTGGAATATATTACAGCTAATATGAAATACTTGGAGATTCTGAAGAACTTTCTGGTCTAAATCAGGCGTGTGTTTCCCCTGGCCATAGTGATTTGTAGGTGCAATCATGACCACAGTTACAAACTAGAATTTCTTTGACTAGATCTCAGCTTTCTCATAGGGATCTATCTCTGATAACTACTTCCCAGAGTCCCCAAACCACACTTCCCTTGTTCTCTTGAACTTACTCCCATCAATTCCCATGTGGTATCTAACATATTCCACTTCTCTCCCTCCATGTTGGGATATTTCCTCTTAAGGCTCATAACCTTGAAAAGGATTATGAAATCCTATTTTTGCCAGTGCCAGTGATGCTGAGTCTTGTAATTCTATATGTGCCTAGTTTAGTTTTTTTTTCATGTTTCATACCATAATCCCTCTCTTTGGGATTCAGGCATCAACAATTAGTGTAACTGTAAACATGTTCTATTAAAAATTGTCTGTCCATTCTGATTGCTGAAATTAGTACTTGGAATTCCTTCCTTCCTTAGTGTTCCTTCTCACTGTACCACAGGAGATACTCGGATTATATATGCAAATTAGCTGTTATTGTATGACTATCCAGAATATCTGTATGTTTACTGATATATATATATATATATATATATATATATATATATGTCCCAAGTGACAGATTTGCACAAGCTATGACCCTGCCGCATGCGTCTTACCTCGTATCTTACCATTACCCCAGAAAAATCATCTGTTCTAGCCAGAGTCAACTAACATTTTCCCAAGTTTAAGAATGTAATTAACTCTCTCAAACCTCCAAACATTTGGACTTTTTTTTTTCTTTTTCTAGACCACGGGTTTTCTATTTTCCTCATCCAAATTACTACTTAACTTTCTTGACTAAATTAAAATACCATCTTCTCTATGAAGTGTTTTTGATTTCTTCTCTGTCTAGGGCTTCCACCAAGACTAGTGCAGGTATGTCCTAAAATCTGGCCCACATTTCTTTTGCTACACAAGCACTGAACCTGATGAGTGGTGGGATATGATTTCAGAAAAGTTTTTTTAATCTTTTGCATAAGTGAGCTATCTACTTTAAAGCTTATTACAAAAGGGAGTACTGTCTCACTGAAAGTTGATGTCCTCATAGGATACCGACAGGCCTGTATAACTCCATTTCTTTTTTAACCACCTCTGCCAGGCATCATGAAGAGATGAGAAAAACATGGATGTATACTGTACGGGATCATTTCCAAACAATACTGTTATAAATATCATTTCTTGAGAAATTAAAGGAATTAAAATCACATGGACTAAGTTTAATGTATACAGCAAGAATGTTTTGGTGTACAATAAATCTGAGATAGCTTGATGGGACAGCAAAAGATAGCCTCAAGAATATTCAGTAATACAAATTAACTGCTTGTACTGTCTAAACAATCATTAAAATCCTACTACTGCTGATTGTATATTGGGGGAACCAACTCTGAAAGATAATCCTCTGACTAGCTGATGGAATAGTTTGCAGAAGAATGAACTAGTTAGAAGTAGATTTGCTTCTGCTGAGCCACAGTGAAAGGATTGGCCTTTTCTTGTGGGTGGGCCTTCTGAGGGTGCTCATGTGATGCTTTAAGATACATCTCTATCTCCAAGACTATTTCCTGTGAGAACAGTCCAGGCTCCTAAAACGTAGCATTCAGCAGCTGAGTCATGAATGAAGATGAATAGTTAACACCATATTAATCACCAATTATACTCATCCTGAGAGGAAAATCTCAGATTTTTGAGGATGTGTGACATTGAAAAGGAGACTTGGAAGATGGAATGATGGCCCAATTTCATATTTCTAAATAATTTTTATAATACAAACGAAGGAAGATTGTTTTCTCTTTTAAAATACTTAATCCCTTGAGTGTTCAATTTCATTGAATGATGTAGGTTGTTAAAGAATTTCTCAAGCTAATCTGCAAGTCTTTCTGCAACCCTGGTTAATTTTTCCATCTTTTTCTGTTGAACTTTAAGAAATTGAGGATAATGACCATGACTTTAAATTTTTTCCCCCAATTCTCTGCTTACCACTTGATACGTCATAGATTCTCAGAAAATATTCTTAAATAAAGTGGCAAATAAGAACAATAAACTGTATTCATGGCACCGAGGAAGAAATCTACAGAATACGTTCTCATTTCTTCAGCTGGCTTTTGTCATTGCCTACTATATTTTCTGATATGCAAAGTATATGCCCAGGGCATAAGATGTTAATTAGCTTGAAATACTTAAAATATTGCTTGCTTGTTAGGAAAAAAGTAAAAGACAAAAGAAAATAGAGTATACTACCTATATTACTTTATACTGCTGCACACCACTATAAACACAGGAAGGAAAAGCAACACGCATTTATTATCTTACAGTCTCCACGAATTAGGAATTTAGACATATCTTAGTTGGAAACAATTCTTTCTCTCTCAGAACTCTCAAGGCTGTAATCAATGTTTTGGCTAGCTGGGGATACAATTTTCATCTGAGGCCCTACGTCCTCTTTCAAGTTCATTTAGTTCCTTGTGGTTGTATGACTGAGTTCCTTGTTTTATTGCTAGCCCTCAGCTGGAGACTTCACTCAGAAACTGGAGGCCACCTCTCTGAGTAGGTTGTTTGCAACATGACTGTTTGCTTTTCTCTTCTGAGTTGAGCTGGACAAACAAATAGAAACAAAAACAACCCATCTGCTTAAAAGGCTTATCTGATTAGGTCAGAATCGCCCTTTTTATTGATTCCCAAATCAACTGATTTGGTACATTGATTACATCTGCAAATATATAATCCTGATAGTGATAACAGAGTATTTTCACAGGTTCTGTCCACAGGTTCCGAGAGGGGAGTATAAAAGGGTGAGGGTGATTGGTGATCATTTTAAAATTCCACCCATCATACTGTTGTTCTAATGTATATTGATCACATTATTATTTTTAATCTACAGCAATATTTTCCTTGCCAAGTTATCCCAGTATTCTCATCTAGGTGACAAAGTGAAAACCTGCCTATCAAAAATAAAATCAAAATTGAAAATAGGAGCCAAAATATTGATTTTTTACAAATCACTTTTTTTCTCAGATATTCGATCTCCCTTCCTATAATCACTGATATTGTTTATTGTATGTTTCTTTCAATTCTCCTTTTTGAAAAGTGATGGAGAAAACCCAAGCAAAATTTGTTACTAACCTGAAAAATTATTTCCTAATTCTTGTGTGTAAAACACTCACTATTTTTTAAAACTATAATTGAATTAAGAAACATTTCAGATTTGGCATATGAGACAAAAGTCAAGATATATGTTAAATACAGTCATGCATCACTTAATGCATGCATCAATATTTTGAGAAATGCATCATTAGGCAATTTTCTCATTGTGCAAACACCATAGAGTTGATTTATACAAACCTAGATGGTGTAGCCTACTACACACCTACGCTATATGGTGCGGCCCATTGCTCCTAGGCTGCAAACCTGTGCAACATGTTACGTATTGAATACTATAGGAAATTGTAACACAATAGTAAGCATTTGTGTATCTAAACATATTTAAACATAAAAAGGGCACAGTGAAACTATGCTGTTATAATCTTGAGACCACCAGTGTATATGTGGTCCATTATTGACTGAAACATCATTATGTGGTACATAACTTTGCATGTATGTTTCACAAACTCATCTAAGATACATAAATCTGTATTGCTTTAATGAATTTGGAAAGAAAAGCTTTATTTTCTAATTAAGGAATGATAAAACCAGTAGAGTAATATCCCTTTGGGCCCAATTATTGAAGCATTAACAGACCTTTAAACAGACACTTTCTTGAAGTTATGCCACACTTCTTACAGAGGTCTATTTTCTTGTGCTTTTTTACCACATAACACTTCAAGCACCATTGTCATTAAATAATTTGTCAAGTCACATCACTTTTAAAATATGAAGAAGATATTTTTAGTTTTTTGTTTTAGTTTTGAGTTATTTACTCACTTGTTCACTTATTAAATATTCATGGAATGTATACTACTTGTTAGACTTTGGTAAACACCGGGTTTACTACTGAAAAAGGAAAAAAAGATATTATATCTTCCTTCATAGAGTTTACATTTGGGTGAGTTGGGTACCAGACAGTAAACAGATAAATATTTGCATCACAGATTATTTATTTACAATTAGATGGAGATTTGTGAATGATATGTACAGAATAATATGAGAGTATATCAAGGAAATTTTATCTAGACATGGAGGATAAGGAAACTCTCAACGAGTGAAATTTAAGCTGAGACCTGAAGAATGAATATAAATTATAGAGGTAGGAAGGTCAAAGTCGGGTAAGCAGTGCACAGAAATTGTTATAAAGCTTCTGGGGTTTGAAAGAACTTGAAATAGTAAAAAAAAGAAAAGAAGGCTGGGAGCGATGGCTCACGCCTATAATCCCAGCACTTTGGGAGGCCCAGACGGGCGGACCATGAGGTCAGGAGATCGAGACCATCCTGGCTAACACGGTGAAACCCCATCTCTGCTAAAAATACAAAAAAATTAGCTGGGCGTGGTGGCGGGTGCCTGTAGTCCCAGCTACTCCGGAGGTTGATGTCGGAGAATGGCGTGAACCCGGGAGGCGGAGCTTGCAGTGAGCCGAGATCACGCCACTGCACTCCAGCCTGGGCGAAAGAGCGAGACTTAGTCTCAAAAAAAAAAAAAAAAAAGAAGAAGAAAGAAAACATCAGGCTACCCAGAACTTTAAGAACAAGGAGAAGGGTGACTCAAAATGAGTAGCAGATGCCAGGCATTACATGACTACAGAGTCACGTGAAAGATTCCAGTGTTTGTGCTCATTAAAATAAGAAACAATTAAATGTTTCAATGGTCAGTGTATTAATAGTCTGAATTTCTTAGAGCCTGAAATAATCTTATTTACCAATTTTTGGGGGGGATTATAATCTAAAAGAAGGAAGAAGGAAGGAAAAGCATAAGGAAGGAAGAAAAATAGATAAAGCCAATTTAAAGTGTCTGTAAGTGAGCTGGCTCTGGCTATATAATAAAACACTTCTACTTCCCTGGTCTCTTAGGACTTTCCCAAGAAGTCATTGAGTCTGCAGTAACCTCTGGAATAAGAGTAGGAATCAAGTTATCTACTGGATCTGAGCGACCTCCTGTCTCTCATTTGTTAACATTTGTTCCACATGTCAGTGATTCTCATCTTCCTGGTCCCTCCAGGAAGCCTCTGAGAAATAGAAAGCTTTCATGATTTTTTTAATCATGTCACTTTCTTGCTTTCTTGTAGTCCAAATAATTTTTTTTTTTCTATTTTGTGTTTCTTTTCTATTAGGACATTAGGTCTATCTTTTCCACTATTTTTCATAGTATGTGCTTTTTAAATTTGCACATGTAGACCTTCAACTTTTGTAGATCTTCAACTTTTGTAGTATAAACAATTTCAGGAGTCAATAAGAATTTTAGAAATACAGAACTAGAACTTAAAGGACAGACCAGAATTGAAAAGGCAGATTCACAAAAGTATTATATCGTAGCATCCCAATTTCAGGAATGTAAAAACCAAGTACACAGAAGTCAGTGTGTTCAAGGTCACACAATCATCCAGACAGTAAACCCAAGAATGCCTGATCTTAGAATCTAAATCTTAATCATTATGGCCACTAAGCTTTGCTGATAAAGATTTAAGTATCATTTGAACGACCGAATACACTGTTATTGCTCTTATCTGTTCTTAACATTAAAAACATTTAAAAAATGTCCACAATCCTTGTCACCATTATGTCTCTCCTGTACTACTGCAGTAAGCTCCTAAAAGGTCTTTCTGCTTCTGATTTTACTTTCTACACTCTATAGTCTGTTCTCAATGCTGCAGCCAGAGTGAACCTTTGAAAATATAAGTCAGGTAGGTCATGTAACTACTGTGTTCAAATCCTTGTCATTGAAAGCAATGGCAAAAACCGCAATTGCGTTTGCACCAACCTAATCAATTGTACATATTCTTTACCCTATAGCAGTTCTTGCATAGAATTTATCATCTCTTTATATAATATACAAGTTACATATATATGTTTCTTTACATACTATATATACATACTGTACAATTATGTGTATTATACATATATAATTCATATTATTTGTTAGTTTTATAGTTTATTCTTTGTTATTCCTTCCTAAAACACAAACTCCATAAAAGCAACTACTACATTTTCAACACATATTTGTTATTGAATAAGTTATAAGTCAAGGAAATCCTTGAGAAGCAATTTGAAACATGAGTAGGCAGGCTTAAGAGTTATAAGAATATTTTAGTAGAGGACAAATATATCACTATTCTCTGATACTTAGACAAAGTCACTGACTTCTATGGGACTAAGTTTTTTCTGAAAAATAAGAGGAATTAATCTGAGTATCTCCAAATGGAATTTTAGCTCTGAAATATGAAAAATGAATGAAAGGGTAGAGTAAACATCTATTTTTTCATTAAGCCCCTAATATTAGAGGGGACCTCCTAGAATTGAAAGTAGTGGTTTTGTAACTCTATAGAGTAACCACTTATTTTTCAGAGTAGGTAGTAAACATATGGAACTTATATTCACAAGACCTGTTCTGACTCAAAATTCCAACAGATTGAGAGTTTTAAATAATCATTTCCGCTTTTGATCTTTTGAATCACCATTCTAAATGGCAACTTTTCTGCCCCACATTCTGTTAGTGATATTATTAGAAAAGCTAAATCCTGATCTAACCCAGTGAGGCAGTTTCTTCTGCACTATTTCATATTCATGGCCTGGGAAGCAAAATGTCCATTTACACATGTGGACTTGAATCTTCAAAAAACCAGAAGTAGGTGAGATCATTCTAATGCTTTAACTTAATGGTTCATCTTGTAATGACTTTACTTTCATTAGTCTATTTTCTGAATTGAGTTTAAGGACTGTTGATTTAGGAATTCATTGTCATTTGTGACAGGGCAAATGGCTTTATACTATGAATTCTGCCTCAATTCAATTTATTAGCCGTGACATAATTCTAGGAAATAAAGATTGCAAAAACATTAGGATACAGTAAAAGATGAGTTGCTATAAAATTCTAGCTATAACATTAATTTATATTCTTGACAATGTCAATTTATACTCGAAAATACTAAATTTTACCTTTATTATGCACATCGGAAAAAATGAGAATTGTATTGACAAAACGGATGTTATCATTTGGAAAAATTATAAAGCTAACCTGTTCTAAGCTCTACTATGTATTGCTATTTGACCTTAACCATACAGCCTAGTCTGTGTACCCCTGATTTCATGTGAAAACAAACACACTTAACTAATACAGAGAAACTGAAGTATAACAAAGTACTCATACGAATATATGCAACTTTCTAAGATCCTTGGAAGAAAAATAACAAAGTGATTATAGGAAACGTTCTTTAGTGGAAGTCAAATTTGAAAACACTTTAGAAGGCTGTTCATAGGTCTGTGTTGTACAATATATGCTAAAAAAGAGATTTGTCAATAAATACTAATAATGCATATGATTACCTTGGAAATACTTAAACTTCTCAACCTTCCAAGAAAAATCTTGAATGTTTGTTCAGTTTTATAATGATGTGACCGATAAACAAAATTTAACATCTAATTATTATAGTTTGATGTTAACACTTTCATAGAGAAATAAAAAAATTATAAAACACTTAACACATGTAGAATTTCATTAAGACTAGTTATGAATCCTTTGTTATAATGCAAGCTGAGATATCTTAGACCAGATAGTTTTAGAATAAGTGTCCTAAAGATTGCTGGTATTTGGTTTGAAATACTCATGAAGTTAGCAGTGGTGATCTCTGGTGATGAACACTTATTTAAATACAGAAGCCCAGCAAATCTTGAATCTAGAACAGGGATCTAATAATGTTTTCTTGAAAGGTAAGAAACATATTTCAGGCTTTGTAGACCATAAGGTCTCTGTCAAAATTTTTTAACTCTGCCCTTGCAGTGCCAAAGCAGACATATTTAAACAAATGGGTGTGGATATATGGCAACAAAATTTTACTTAGAAATACAGACAGCTGGTGTGTGGGCTATAGTTTGCAAAACCTTGGTCCAAAGGTTTAGAAGCGTAAAGAAAAAAGAGATTTAGCTGAAGGTTCATCAGATCTTTACAAAAATTGGGTTGGACCAGGTAATATTTCCATTTAATTTCTAAATTCCTAAAGTCCTTAACTCTATTCTCAAGTTCTGCCAATTCGAAAGAACTATTTAACATCTTAGCTACAAGGCTGTTTTAAACATCATATTTTTGTGCTATATTTATTCTTTAAAACATGTCTTCTCATTTATTCATTAAAATGGAGTCATAATTCTTCCTCCTAATTGAATTGACATTGAGAAATTTAGAATATAATAAACAGGGATTGAAGTGTTAAAAGGGAGAGTTCACTAGCCATTTGTTTTTTTGTAATGTTCTTCATCAACAAGGTGCAAAATATAACTTTAAAAATAGCTCTTTGTGGCTGGGCATGGTGGCTCACACCTGTAATCCCAGCACTTTGGGAGGCTGAGGCGGGTGGTCACTTGAAGTCAGGAGTTAAGACTAGCCTGCCAACATAGGGAGACCCTGTCTCTACTAAAAATACAAAAATTAGCCAGGTGTGGTGGCATGTGCCTATAATTCCAGCTACTTGGGAGGCTGAGGCAGGAGAATCGCTTGAACCTGGGAGGTGGAGGTTGAGATGAGCCGGGGTCATGCCACTGCACTCCAACCTGGGCAACACAGCAAGACTCCATCTCAAAAAAAATAAATAAAATAAAATAAAGTAAATAAATAAAAAATAATAGCACTTTGTTTGTCTACTCTCCTCGGGCCTGGGCAATACAAGATGAGAGAAAACGAGGGGTCTGTGGGCAAGATGGTGATGGCAGAAGGAAGGCAGCAGAAGGAAGGTGGCAAAAGGTGGCAGAAGGCAGCTGTGGACCTGGACTGGCTAGGAAGACACTCTGTGGCAAAAGAACAGCTGAAGCCCCTAGAGGAAACCAGGTACAGGGACAAGGAAAATGGGGAGCCAAAGACCAAGCAACTCAGAGAAGAGGAGGAGGAAAGCAAGAAGCTCAGAGAATTCAGGCTGCAGAACCATGTCCCAGAGGATGAGGACCTGAAAAGGAGGAGGGTTGCCAGGCCAAACCAGTTGCGGTGGAGGAGAAGATGAAGGAGAAGCTGTAGGCTGCCAAGGCACAGCCTGTCATTGGGTTTGGGGTCCAAGACAGGGTGGCTTCAGAGGTGGTGCTTAATATGAATAATCCCTGTTTAGGGCTTCCCATGTTGAAGCTGGAGGGGTGGGAAAGGCACAGGGCTGACCTTTTGGGTCCAAGTTCTGGCCCAGTCCAAGGTCAGTGGTGGTCATCTCAAAACCCTTGGGTGACAGAGACAGGGTATGAGAGTTCTTTTAAGACATCCCCCAGGTCCAGGTTTTTCAGTAGTCTGAGGGACAGCTGAAGAGGCTCCCACCCTGGTTCTGTGTGGACTCCTTCACAGTATAAGAAAAAGAAGGAACACTGGGCCTTGCCAAGACCCAATTTGAGGCCACTTCAGATTTGAGGCCCCTAGCACTGCTTTTCCTCACTCTGCCCAGCCCCAGGCAGCCCCTCTCTCTATTGCACCAGTCAGAGCTCATTGAGCACTGAGCAGTGAGACAAGGCTGGGACTCTGACTCCCACAATGGACTGGAAACAAACATGCCCAGAGTTGTCAGGACTAGAGCCAGGCTCCCTCTGCACAGTTGGCAGGACTGGAGCTGGGCTTCCTTTCGTAGGAATAAAGGATGTAAAGGCTCTTTGCATCTCCTGAGATTGCTGCTGGAGGCAGAATGCTTGTCTGTGGCATTGGACGAACTTATTCATCTCAGTTTTCAAATAATTCTCACTGATAGGGTTTCAAGAAAAATGAGCAGCTTCGGACCTACTTAGTGACCCAGGATTAATGAAGGCCCTGGAAGGTCATTTCCAAACATGGCCTGGGCCAGTCTATGCTGTGCTTCCTCACCACCAATGAATACAATGAGCATAGCATCTACTCCTCCCACCAGTGCAACTAGGACCCTGACCCTGTGCAGGAGGATGGCATTGTGGGAAATGAGCAACAAAAGAACAAAAGAAGAGGGCAATAAATTATGAGTCAAGAGCTTCAAATTATAAAATGAAAAAGGAAAAATGAAAACCTTACAGGAAAACTTTCCAGACAGGAAGGAATAAAGCATCAAGAACAAAGGACATAAAAAATGACTTGGTAGAATCAGACTTGCAAAGACTTCAGACATCAGAATTATCAGTCATATATTTTAAATATTTTAAAATGATTTAAGGACTAAGATGTGGAAATAGAAGCAGATTTACAAAAGAACCAAACTGATGTTATAGATATGTAAAACGCAGGGTCTCCCCTTACCCACAGTTTCACTTTCTGTGGTTTCAGTTACCTGCAGTCAACTGCAGTCTGAAAATATTATATACTAGAAGATATTTTGAGAGAGAGACCACATTCAAATAACTCTTATTTTGGTATATGTTAATAATTGTTTCATTTTATCAGTAGTCATTATTGTTTATTACTTTGCCTAATTTATAAATTAAACTTTATCATAGTTCTGTATGCATAGGAGAAAACATTGTATATGCAGGAGTCATTACTACTCACAGTTTCAGGCATCCACTGGGGGTCTTGGAACATATCTCTCATGCATAAAGAGTGACTACAGTATTATAGCAATGAAAAACCTTGTATATGTGAATTAGATAAAGCTGCACAGACAATTAGTAAATAGGAAGCTAGATTTCAAGAAGTTTTCCCAAATGCAGCCTAGGGAGATTAACATATCAATAATATAAAGCAAGAGGCTGAGGGATATGGAGGACAGAATGAGAAGATTTAACATAACCCATGATTGAAGTTCTAGGAGAAAAAAAAGAGAGTAAAAATGGAGCAGAGATAATATTAAAAGACAATGTCTGAGAACCTTCCAGAACTTTTGAAAATCAATCCACAGATTCAAGAAGGCAAGCAAATCTCAAGCAGGTTACTAAAAAGAAAGAAATATATATCCAATTGTTCTGTTTCTTGATCTGGGTGGTGATTAATTAGATATTTTTACTTTATGAATATTTGTTGAACTGTATATATATTGTATTAGTCCATTTTGTGTTGCTATAAAGGAATAGGTGAGACTGGGCAATTTATAAAGAAAAGAGATTTATTTGGCTCATGGTTCTTCAGGCTGCACAAGGATAACACCAGCATATGCTTGGCTTCTGGTTAGGTCTCAGGAAGCTTCTACTTAATGTGGAAGATGAAGGGGAAACAGGTGTATCACATGGAGAGAGAGGGAGAAAGAAAGAATGAGCGGGAAGTCAGGCTCTTTTAAACAACTAGCTCTAAGATGAATTGAAAAAGTGAGAACTCATTTATCACCAAAGGGATGGTACCAAGACATTCATGAAGGATCTATCCCCATTACCCAAACACCTCCCCCTAGGCCCAACCTCCAACATTGGGCATTACATTTCCACATGAGATTTGGGGGAGACGTATATCCAAACCATATCACATATTTTATGCACTCTTTTTATGTTTATTCCACCTCAATAAGCAAACTTATTTAAACATTTTTACAACTTGTATTAATCAATTTCTATATACAAATTACCCAGAACTCACAGGCTTAAAATAACAAATACTTATTAATATCTTACAGTTGCTATGGGTCAGGAATCATTAGTGGCTTAGCTTAGTAAGTCTAGCTTGGGGTCACTTGTGAGTTTGTAGGCATCTGAAGGCTGGACTGGGGCTGGAGTATCTGCTTCCAAGATGGCTTACACATATGGCTGTTTATTGGAGGCCTCTGTGCCTTGCCACATGGACCCCTCCACAGGGCTTGCTTGAGTGTGCTCATGACATGACAGCTGTCTTTCCCAGAGTGGCAATCCAAGGGAGAAAGCAGAAAAGAATATTGGCCTGGTTTTGGAAGTAATGTTTTGCCAAATTCTGTAGTTAGAATGAAGTCATTAAGTTCAGCCCACACTCGGAGAAGAATTAGGTTCCATTTCATGAAGAAAGGGCTGTCTAAGAATTTGTAGACTTATTTTAAAATTATCACATACCTAGTCACATTGTAATAAAATTGCAGAACACAAAGACCAAGAAAAGATCTTAAAATTAGAGAGAAAAGACACCATTACCTTTGAAGGAGCAACACAGCAGCAGATGTCTCAACTACAATCAGTGTTAACTGAAATGAAAGAAAATTGTCAACTTACAATTGCATACACAGGGAAAAATATCTTATAAGATGTTTTTGGACAAACAAAGCCAAGGATTCTGTCACCAGCAGACTCTTACTAAAATAAAAGCTATTTTGGGATAATGAAAATATTCTAAAAGTGACTGTGGTGGTGGTTGCACAGATCTGTGTATATGCTAAAAGCCACTGAATTGTATGCTTTAAGTGGGTGAATTGTATGGTATGTATAAAGCTTTTTTAAAAAACGAAATAAACATTCTCCTTTAGAAAATAGTAAAAATAGTTTTTTTCTATAAGACCCTTTTTAAAAATAGTGACCAAGTTTCCATTTAAGAAATGTCTTCATTAATCTTACTAACAAAAGAACACTATCATATTACTTTTATACTACTATATATGTGTACATATACTGTACATATGAATATGCAGTTTATATTACTACTATACTAATATAGTTACTTTTTCAGTAACTGAATTGTTTTCAAAAGTTCTAAGTCATTACTAGAGACAAAAGCTCCTTAATACTTCAGGGAATGCCAAAATTTCCTGAAATATAACTAATGCCCAGACCTTGAATCTTAGTGAACAGCCTTATGGTACCTTAGCTACTGTTCATGGGACATGATCCTAACTAACATCAATACCAGCCTAAGAAGAAAGCACTTTTCACTGAGTGACAACAAGAGTTAAAGAACAGAACTTGTGTAATAGAATTTATTTAAGTGTATAGACTTGGAAATTAAATATGTTATATTAAAAACTATTTTGCATTATAAGTTCTTGATTTTACTATGAGACTTTCCTATTTTTTTTTTTTTTTTGTATTTCTGAGGTAATCAGGATAAGGCTAGAATTTTGCCTTAGACACAAACATGCCTTTTTGGAAATTATTTAGGGGGATATTATACAGGTGATTGAATCCCATAATTTCAATGTGATTAAAATCTCATTTTTCAATCTTTTAAAGATAATTATATTTAAAAATTGAAATTTATATATTTATATAGATTATTTTATTTTATCCTAAAAATTAACCAAATTACTATCCCTTGAATACTTAAATTCTATCATCTTTTGGTAACTGTAGTAATAGTTTTACTATCTAGATTCAAGAACAGAAAATAAATATTTTTCACTAATTTTCCTCACTATAGAATTATATACACTATATATAAATCTGGAGTCTAATTATGTGTAGGAAATGTCTAATAGTTACATTGAATCTCATCATTTTTGATGAGTAACTTGCCACGTCAATAAAACAGTGCAGTCCTTGTTAATAACTCTCTGGAAAATAAAGTTAATGATGCCTAAAAACATTAATACAAGTTTCCAGGGGAATTAACTTACTACCTGTGAGTTACCTAGGCACTGCAAATATGGCAGATTCTTATAAAGCTGAGGCCTTAAGTCTGTAATGTCCACGAAGCCATCTTTGCTAGTTGAAGCAGCTCTTCCGCCCCTGTCTGAGAAGGTCAGCCTTCCCTTCCTGAAAAACCTGTAATGGTCTCTCCTAAAATATTAATACCTGTCTTACAAGGCACTGCCTGATTCTCATCAGGACCTACCCCACAATCTCTCCATGCTTCTAGGCCTACATAACGAGACTTATTCCCTAGTAGGCCCAAAAGGGCAATGTATAAAATGTGACCCAAAAGAAGATGTAATATCCAGCCAAATAATTGTTTTATTTTGCTGATTTATATGACAGAAATCTAGAGAATCATGTGGAAATACATCTTACAATCAAGGGATCAAATAGAAGAATATGAATTTGGATTATACCAAATTTGTTTATATGGGTTTACTAAGCAGGGATTTTAGATACAGCATTTTAGAACAAATAGATAGGCATGGTCCTAACAATATGCTTTTTGGTTGACTGAAATATAGACGCAGAGTTGGCCTATATTAAGTAAAGATTAAATACCAAAATTTTCTTAGTGTACTACAAAGGAAGCTATCCAAAAGCTTATGGAGATTGAAATAATAGAGTGGATTTTTTATGTAAGACCTGCTTACACATTGCATAGATTCTAGAAGACACTCTTTTAATCACAGCTGCAAGAAATAAATTTATAAGAGGAGCTCCATAATGTTAGAAGAGCTTTCTTTCTTTCTCCCCACCCAGCCCCTGTTCTTTTTCTTCTTCTTCTTTCTTTCTGTATAGATCAGAATGACAGGGGGATTGATGGCATCAAAATGAGATCCATAAGTTCAATGGAAATAATAGGCTCCCAGGGAAGTAGGGACCAAGTGTTGTCAATCTTCCAAGAAAAGGTAGATGTAGTTACTGTAATGGAGTGTTTATTATAATAGGGAGTGAAACAAAGTCGTATCAGAATAGTTTGACTTGCAGGTATCTTTGGCATTGGTTAGCTGATCATATATTTATGACTAAAATAGATAGACAGCCTACTGAAGTCTTACTTGATTTATATAAGCAGAAGAGCTCTAGGGCGAAAGAACAGAAGTCTGACTTTAACCACCAAAACAGAAACTCACAGGTCCTCTGCAAAGTTAAGAACTGAGTCAGTTCGCAGACCCCGAGCCCCTTGAATGAAGTTCAGTCACCTTGAGGAAATGTATACTGTTAATCTTCCCCAGGTGACTGTGCATTCAGAAGAGGAAAACATCAGAACAGGGGAGACTAACCAAAGACAGTAACTACACTCTTTGACCCAAATATCTAGGGACATAAAACTTCACCAAATATCTAGGGACATAAAACTTCACTCCCACAGGGTAGGAGCTTATGGAGTTCAGATAATCAGTGGAACTTTGGCTTAGTTATGTTTCACAGCATACGTAGTGTTTGGACAAAATCGCCCTGTGGTTATTTCTTCAATTCCAGAATATACAATTCGAATAAACATATTCAGCATTGGGAGAATTCTCACACTATTTCTTTGACCCATGAAATGAGGATGATTATGGTAGGAGAAGCCAAATGCAAACCACTAGAAGTGCATTTATCAGTGAAGTAGATCAAAAGTAATGCCGCATCCCTGGAGCAAAATAGACCAACAGTAATCCTGCCTCCTACCATTAAGCATTTGGAAGATGCAGAGATGGTGACTTTTACTATATCCCCTTTAACTAATCTTTTGGCCTTGGCAAAGAATAAATGGACCAAGGAAAAAAGTACAGAATTATAAAAAATCCAATTGTTATTCCAATTGCAACTGTTATTCAAATTATGGTTTTCTTGGAGAAAACTCAACAAATTCTCTAGTATATGGCTATTGATCTGGCAAATGCTTTAGTTTTCTAGGTATTTGATGATGAAGAGCAAGTGGAGCAATTTGCTTTCAAAAGACAAGGCCTGCAATATACATTCACAGTATTAATTAGGGGGAATATATCCTTTCCAGCTCTATGTTATGTCTACATAGCAGGGACTTGCCTTTCCCCTAAACAGGATATAATGCTGGCCCATGTCATTGATTATATCACACCAATGGACCAATTGAGAAGGAAGTTGAAATTTACTCAGGACAGACACATTGGGAAGACAATTACGGGCAAAAAGTAGGAGATAAAGCCACCCAAAATTTGAGGGCATGCTATCTCAGTGAAATTTTTAGGATTCAAATGAGTTGAGAGTGTTTTTTCCTCTTTCATTTTTATTATCTATAATATAATAGTCACAACATTTAATAAAAATATTAAAGAAAACACTATGTAGTTAAAAATTACTCTAAAAAGGAAATGAATTTAATATAGTTATGAAGAAAAATACCATCATGACTATTATTTCAAATTCCATATATCACATTTTAGTGATATGCTTAAGTTTAGCCAGACTTGAAAACAAAGTAACTAAAAGCTAACTTTTGAGAAGACGCAAAAGTGTACAAAGGTTTTTCTAAAATATCTGAATGTCATTACCTAACAAATTAGTCATCATGACTTCCAACTGAATGAAAATGTCTCTAACATGAATGCACTGTTGCAACATTTTAAATGAATCATACAATGAGAATGTTACACTGAGTGTAGCCAAATATGAATTCTATTATTAAATGTACTTTACTCTTTAAATTCAATGTAAAAAGCATATGACAATTTAATAGCTTCTTTTCTTAGTTAAAACAATTAAGGATTTAAAAAAAGAACAAAAATTGGTATAGATGGCACATGATTATCTTACATCTTTTCCTAATCTACATAGCTTCTCAATAAGCTGTTGTAAAAACTACAGACAAGATACTAAATGGCATAAATTATGTATGCAAAGCTATATGAGTTACAGGAAAGAAAGAATTATAATAATAATAGTCTCCTTTTTTGAATAAAAATGATCGACATAAATATGACTCTAAATTTAACAATTGTCAAAAATCACCACTACCAAATTTGTGATTCTAAATCTTGCCATATCCCAAATTATCTTGAAAAAGACCTTTAAAAACTGTCTTCTGGGATGTCAAGTGATCTAATTAATTCAGTATGGTTTTAGTTTTCCCACTCCTATTTTCAATTTAAATTCTTTTTAATTTGAAAGACTTTCTCACCAAGAGATAAAAAATAAAAAGTGAAAAAAATTGATTCTTTTTCTCTAGCATCACAATGGAAAGCGTACCAAATTGTCCAAGATGGCTTTATAAAATACAAATTCATTTAAGTGATTTTATTGGTGTTTGTATTTTTGAAATATGAGCTATAAGTAAAAATATCTGTCTCACCCATCATTCCTCAGAGGTATCAGTGTTAGCATTCTAGTATGGGAATGTCTGAGACTTTTGTATTAATACAACATAATTACGTATATACTTTTTTTCCCCAAAATTAAGGTTTTTATCATGAATTCCATTTTCTTTCTTCTCAGTTAATAATATAACATATAAATATTTTCACATCTGTATAATTCTATTTTTTATTCTTAGTAATATTTTGAATATTTTTACTTTGCATAACATGGGTAACATTCATTTTTGTTCTATTAGTTTGGTGCAAAAGTAATCGCAGTTCTGCCCTTATTTTCAATGGCAAAAACCACAATTGTTTCTGAATCAACCTAATATATGCTGTTGAAAGACACTGAGAAGAAAATTTAGTGGATTTGGTGGACTGGTGGTAAGTATCCACTTGGATTTCATTTTAGTGATATCAAGAGTCTGGATAGCAAAATGTCTTGTTTTCAGACTCGCATGCTCCAGTCAGATGTCCTGTGTGAAATTTGAAACGCCTTTGGTCACAGTGTTTCTGGCTTTCATGTTGCAACTTCCAAATTATAAAAGCTTCTTACTCACACTTTTCTTTATTGTAGGAAAGTGGTAAGCACACAGGATTTACAACATGTCTTATGCAAGTTCCCATTTAAGTTCTGCCACTCACTACTTCTGTGCCTTTGAACATACTAATTCACTTTTTGGTGTTTTATTACAGGGGAAGCTAATACTATCTTGCAAGAGTATTATAAATGTTATTGTAAAGTATTTTGCATACTATCTAAAATAAAGTTATTCTCAACTACTCTAAGACAATTGTGCAAATATGGACATATGTAACCTATGTTTCTGGTTTCAACTTTTTAGCCTCAGACAGTAGACAATTGGTTCAACTTTACTACGCAAGAATGTGCAATACAATTTTTAGTTTAAGTCTATGTATTTTATATAAGAACATAAAGAATAGCTAATGGTCTCCTTATTTTTTGCAGTCTTATTTTCAGAAGACTTTCTCTAATCCATGTAGTTGTAGAAAGCTTCAATACATTTCAGTATTTTTTTTGCTCTGAGGAAGATTATCTATTTTCTGTTCTTCTTCCCATGGGAAAGAATTAAAGGATGATAATTCTTTCTTCCAGGGCCAAAAAAATTTCTCTTTCATGGAAGAAGTGGCAATACTGTATGTGTCATAAACAGTTTTACGCTTCAGTAAATGTTTGATCAATGCTTCTTGGTAGTATTGATGATTATTAACTAGACTTGCCACTTCTCAGGAGAATATCTTGTGGTTAAATATTTCTCAGCTCAAATGGTGCTCTTTTTTTTTTATTATACTTTAGGTTTTAGGGTACATGTGCACAATGTGCAGGTTTGTTACATATGTATCCATGTGCCACGTTGATTTCCTGCACCCATTAACTCGTCATTTAGCATTAGGTATATCTCCTAATGCTGTCCCTCCCCCCTCCCCCAACCCCACAACAGTCCCCGGAGTTTGATGTTCCCCTTCCTGTGTCCATGAGTTCTCATTGTTCAATTCCCACCTATGAGTGAGAACATGCGGTGTTTGGTTTTTTGTCCTTGCAATAGTTTACTGAGAATGATGTTTTCCAGTTTCATCCATGTCCCTACAAAGGATATGAACTCATCATTTTTTATGGCTGCATAGTATTCCATGGTGTATATGTGCCACATTTTCTTAATCCAGTCTATCGTTGTTGGACATTTGGGTTGGTTCCAACTCTTTGCTATTGTGAATAGTGCCGCGATAAACATACGTGTGCATGTGTCTTTATAGCAGCATAATTTATAGTGCTTTGGGTATATACCCAGTAATGGGATGGCTGGGTCAAATGGTATTTTTAGTTCGAGATCCCTGAGGAATCGCCACACTGACTTCCACAATGGTTGAACTAGTTTACAGTCCCACCAACAGTGTAAAAGTGTTCCTATTTCTCCACATCCTATCCAGCACCTGTTGTTTCCTGCTTTTTAAATGATGGCCATTCTAACTGGTGTGAGATGGTATCTTACTGTGGTTTTGATTTGCATTTCTCTGATGGCCAGTGATGATGAGCATTTCTTCATGTGTTTTCTGGCTGCATAAATGTCTTCTTTTGAGAAGTATCTGTTCATGTCCTTTGCCCATTTTTTGATGGGGTTGTTTGTTTTTTTCTTGTAAATATGTTTGAGTTCATTGTAGATTCTGGATATTAGCCCTTTGTCAGATGAGTAGGTTGCAAAAATTTTCTCTCATTCTGTAGGTTGCCTGTTCACTCTGATGGTAGTTTCTTTTGCTGTGCAGAAGCTCTTTAGTTTAATGAGATCCCATTTGTCAATTTTGGCTTTTGTTGCCATTGCTTTTGGTGTTTTAGACATGAAGTCCTTGCCCACGCCTATGTCCTGAATGTTATTGCCTAGGTTTTCTTGTAGGATTTTAATGGTTTTAGGTCTAACATTTAAGTTTTTAATCCATCTTGAATTAATTTTTGTATAAGGTGTAAGGAAGGGATCCAGTTTCAGCTTTCTACATATGGCTAGCCAGTTTTCCCAGCACCATTTATTAAATAGAGAATCCTTTCCTCATTTCTTGTTTTTGTCAGGTTTATCAAAGATCAGATAGTTGTAGATATGCGGCATCATTTCTGAGGGCTTTGTTCTGTTCCATTGATCTATGTCTCTGTTGTGGTACCAGTAACATGCTGTTTTGGTTACTGTAGCCTTGTAGCATAGTTTGAAGTCTGGTAGGGTGATGCCTCCAGCTTTGTTCTTTTGGCTTAGGATTGACTTGGTGATGCGGGCTCTTTTTTGGTTCCATATGAACTTTAAAGTAGTTTTTTCCAATTCTGTGTAGAAAGTCATTGGTAGCTTGATGGGGATGGCATTGAATCTATAAACTACCTTGGGCAGTATGGCCATTTTCACGATATTGATTCTTCCTACCCATGAGCATGGAATGTTCTTCCATTTGTTTGTATCCTCTTTTATTTCATTGAGCAGTGGTTTGTAGTTCTCCTTGAAGAGGTCCTTTACATCCCTTGTAAGTTGGATTCCTAGGTATTTTATTCTCTTTGAAGCAATTGTGAATGGGAGTTCACTCATGATTTGGCTCTCTGTTTGTCTGTGATTGGTGTACAAGAATGCTTGTGATTTTTGTACATTGATTTTGTATCCTGAGACTTTGCTGAAGTTGCTAATCAGATTAAGGAGATTTTGGGCTGAGATGATGGGGTTTTCTAGATATACAATCATGTCATCTGCAAACAGGGACAATTTGACTTCCTCTTTTCCTAATTGAATACCCTTTATTTCCTTCTCCTGCCTGATTGCTCTGGCCAGAACTTCCAGCACTATGTTGAATAGGAGTGGTGAGAGAGGGCATCCCTGTCTTGTGCCAGTTTTCAAAGGGAATGCTTCCAGTTTTTGCCCATTCAGTATGATATTGGCTGTGGGTTTGTCGTAGATAGCTCTTATTATTTTGAGAAACATCCCATCAATACCTAATTTATTGAGAGTTTTTAGCATGAAGGGTTGTTGAATTTTGTCAAAGGCCTTTTCTGCATCTATTGAGATAATCATGTGGTTTTTGTCTTTGGTTCTGTTTATATGCTGGATTACATTTATTGATTTGTGTATGTTGAACCAGCCTTGCATCCCAGGGATGAAGCCCACTTGATCTTGGTGGATAAGCTTTTTGATGTGCTGCTGGATTCGGTTTGCCAGTATTTTATTGAGGATTTTTGCATCAATGTTCATCAAGAATATTGGTCTGAAATTCTCTTTTTTCGTTATGTCTCTGCCAGGCTTTGGTATCAGGACGATGCTGGCTTCATAAAATATGTTAGGGAGGATTCCCTCTTTTTCTATCGATTGGAATAGTTTCAGAAGGAATGGTACCAGTTCCTCTTTGTACCTCTGGTAGAATTCGGCTGTGAATCCATCAGGTCCTGGACTCTTTTTGGTTGGTAAGCTATTGATTATTGCCACTATATCAGAACCTGTTATTGGTCTATTCAGAGATTCAACTTCTTCCTGATTTAGTCTTGGGAGGGTGTATTTGTCGAGGAATTTATCCATTTCTTCTAGATTTTCTAGTTTATTTGTGTAGAGGTGTTTGTAGTATTCTCTGATGGTAGATTGTATTTCTGTGGGATTGGTGGTGATATCCTCTTTTTCATTTTTTATTGCATCTGTTTGATTCTTCTCTCTTTTCTTCTTTATTAGTCTTGCTAGCAGTCTATCAATTTTGTTGATCTTTTCAAAAAACCAGCTCCTGGATTCATTAATTTTTTGAAGGGTTTTTTGTGTCTCTATTTCCTTCAGTTCTGCTCTGATTTTAGTTATTTCTAGCCTTCTGCTAGCTTTTGAATGTGTTTGCTCTTGCTTTTCTAGTTCTTTTAATTGTGATGTTAGGGTGTCAATTTTGGATCTTTCCTGCTTTCTCTTGTGGGCATTTAGTGCTATAAATTTCCCCCTACACACTGCTTTGAATGTGTCCCAGAGATTCTGGTACGTTGTGTCTTTGTTCTCGTTGGTTTTGAAGAACATCTTTATTTCTGCCTTCATTTCATTATGTACCCAATAGTCATTCAGGAGCAGGTTGTTCAGTTTCCATGTAGTTGAGCGGTTTTGAGTGAGTTTCTTAATCCTGAGTTCTAGTTTGATTGCACTGTGGTCTGAGAGACAGTTTGTTATAATTTCTGTTCTTTTACATTTGCTAAGGAGAGCTTTACTTCCAACTATGTGGTCAATTTTGGAATAGGTGTGGTGTGGTGCTGAAAAAAATGTATATTCTGTTGATTTGGGGTGGAGAGTTCTGTAGATGTCTATTGGGTCCACTTTGTGTAGAGCTGAGTTCAATTCCTGCATATCCTTGTTAACTTTCTGTCTCGTTGATCTGTCTAGTGTTGACAGTGGGGTGTTAAAATCTCCCATTATTATTGTGTGGGAGTTTAAGTCCCATTGTAGGTCACTCAGGACTTACTTTATGAATCTGGGTGCTCCTGTGTTGGGTGCATATATATTTAGGATAGTTAGCTCTTCTTTTTGAATTGATCCCTTTACCATTATGTAATGGCCTTCTTTGTGTCTTTTGATCTTTGTTGGTTTAAAGTCTATTTTATCAGAGACTAGGATTGCAACCCCTGCCTTTTTTTGTTTTCCATTTGCTTGATAGATCTTCCTCCATCCCTTTATTTTGAGTCTATGTGTGTCTCTGCATGTGAGATGGGTTTCCTGAATACAGCACACTGATGGGTCCTGTCTCCTTATCCAGTTTGCCAGTCTGTGTCTTTTAATTGGAGCATTTAGCCCATTTACATTTAAAGTTAATATTGTTATGTGTGAATCTGATCCTGTCATTATGATGTTAGTTGGTTATTTTGCTCGTTAGTTGATGCAGTTTCTTCCTAGCCTCGATGGTCTTTACAATTTGGCATGTTTTTGCAGTGGCTGGTACCGGTTGTTCCTTTCCATGTTTAGTGCTTCCTTCAGGAGCTCTTTTAGGGCAGGCCTGGTGGTCACAAAATCACTCAGCGTTTGCTTGTCTGTAAAGTATTTTATTTCTCCTTCACTTATGAAGCTTAGGTTGGCTGGATATGAAATTCTGGGTTGAAAATTCTTTTCTTTAAGAATGTTGAATATCGGCCCCCCTCTCTTTTGGCTTGTAGAGTTTCTGCCGAGAGATCAGCTGTTAGTCTGATGGGCTTCCCTTTGTGGGTAACCCGACCTTTCTCTCTGGCTGCCCTTAACATTTTTTCCTTCATTTCAACTTTGGTGAATCTGACAATTATGTGTCTTGGAGTTGCCCTTCTCGAGGAGTATCTCTGTATTTCCTGAATCTGAATGTTGGCCTGCCTTGCTAGATTGGGGAAGTTCTCCTGGATAATATCTTGCAGAGTGTTTTCCAACTTGGTTTCATTCTCCCCGTCATTTTCAGGTACACCAATCAGACGTAGGTTTGGTCTTTTCACATAGTCCCAAATTTCTTGGAGGATTTGTTCATTTCTTTTTATTCTTTTTTCTCTAAACTTCCCTTCTCGCTTCATTTCATTCATTTCATCTTCCATCAGCTATACCCTTTCTTCCAGTTGATCGCATCTGCTACTGAGGCTTCTACAATCTTCGCATAGTTCTCGAAACTTGGCTTTCAGCTCCATCAGCTCCTTTAAGCCCTTCTCTCCATTGGTTATTCTAGTTATCCATTCTTCTAATTTTTTTTCAAAGTTTTTAACTTCTTTGCTATTGTTTTGAATTTCCTCCTGTAGCTCAGAGTAGTTTGATCGTCTGAAGCCTTCTTCTCTCAAGTCGTCAAAGTCATCCTCCATCCAGCTTTGTTCCATTGCTGGTGAGGAGCTGAGTTCCTTTGGAGGAGGAGAGGTGCTCTGCTTTTTAGAGTTTCCAGCTTTTCTGCTCTGTTTTTTCCCCATCTTTGTGGTTTTATCTACTTTTGGTCTTTGATGATGGTGATGCACAGATGGGTTTTTGGTGTGGATATCCTTTCTGTTTGTTATTTTTCCTTCTACCAGACAGGACCCTCAACTGCAGGTCTGTTGGAGTTTACTAGAGGTCCACTCCAGACCCTGTTTGGCTGGGTGTCAGCAGCGGTGGCTGCAGAACCGTGGATTTTCGTGAGACCACAAATTCAGCTGTCTGATAGTTCCTCTGGAAGTTTTGTCTCAGAGGAGTACCCGGCCGAGTGAGGTGTCGGTCTGTCCCTACTGGGGGGTGCCTCCCAGTTAGACTGCTCAGGGGTGAGGGACCCACTTTAGGAGGCAGTCTGTCCGTTCTCAGATCTCCAGCTGCGTGCTGGGAGAACCACTACTCTCTTCAAAGCTGTCAGTCAGACAGGGACATTTAATTCTGAGGAGGTTCCTCCTGACTTTTTATTTGTCTGTGCTCTGCCCCCAGAGGTGGAGCCTACAGAGGCAGGCAGGCAGGCATCCTTGAGCTGTGGTGGGCTCCACCCAGTTCGAGCTTCCTGGCTGCTTTGTTTACCTAAGCAAGCCTGGGAAATGGTGGGCCCCCCTCCCCCAGCCTCGCTGCCGCCTTGCAGCTTGATCTCAGACTGCTGTGCTAGCAATCAGCGAGACTCGGTGGGCATAGGACCCTCCGAGCCAGGTGCGGGACACAGTCTCCCAGTGTGCCGTTTTCCAGGCCCGTTGGCAAAGTGCAGTATTGGGGTGGGACTGACCCGATATTCCAGGTGCCGTCTGTTACCCCTTTCTTTGACTAGGAAAGGGAACTCCCTGAGCCCTTGCGCTTCCTGAGTAAGCCAATGCCTCGCCCTGCTTCGGCTCGCGCACATGCGCTTCACCAACTGTCCCGCACCCACTCTTTGGCACTCCCTAGTGAGATGAAACCAGTACCTCAAGCAGAAATGCAGAAATCACCCATCTTCTGTGTCGCTCAGGCTGGGAGCTGGAGACCGGAGCTGTTCCTATTTGGCCATCTTGGCTCCACCCTCGAGCATAACCGGTGCTCTTTCTTATACATAGTGATATTTTACTTTGCAGAGTCATTTTGGTTCTGCTTGCTTTTAGAAAACTGATGATTATGCTATTATTCATATAAATTTTCGAAACATTCTATGAGAGGATTTTTTTTCTCAATTATTTTTTATTTTACATTAAGTTCCAGGATACATGTGCAGAATGTGCAGGTTTGTTACATAGGCATACATGTGCCATGGTGGTTTGCTGCACCTATTGACCCATCCTCTAAGTTCTGTCCCCTCATTCCCCAGCCCCCAACAGACCCTGGTGTATGTTGTTCCCCTTCCAGTGTCCATGTGCTCTCATTGTTCAAATCCCACTTATGAGTGAGAACATGTAGTGTTTGTTTTTCAATTCCTGTGTTACTTTGCTGAGGATGATGGCTTCCAGCTTCATCCATGTCCCTGCAAAGGACATGATCTCATTCCTTTTTCTGGCTGCATGGTATTCCATGGTGTATATGTATCACATTTTATTTATCCAGTCTATAACTGATGGGCCCTTGAGCTGCTTCCATGACTTTGCTGTTGTAAATAGTGCTGCAATAGACATATGTGTGCATGTTTTTTTATAGTAGAATGATTTATATTCCTTTGGGATATACCCAATAACGGCATTGCTGGGTCACATGGTATTTCTGTTTCCGGATCTTTGAGGAATTGCATACTATCTTCCACAATGGTTGAACTAATTTACATTCCCACCAACAGTGCAAAAGTGTTTCTATTTCTCTACAGCCTAGCCAGTATCTGTTGTTTCTTGACTTTTTAATAACCACCATTCTGACTGGAGTGAGATCATATCTCATTGTGGTTTTTATTTGCATGTGTTTAATTATCAGTGATGTATATGTATCACATTTTCTTCCTATGTCTGTTGGCCACATAAGTGTGTTCTTCTGAGAAGTGTCTGTTCATATCCTTTGCCCACTCTCCAATAGGGTTGTTTTTTTCTTATAAATTTTTTTAAGTTCCTTGTAAATTCTGGATATTAGACCTCTGTCAGATGGGTAGATTGCAAGCATTTTCTCCCATTCTGTAGGCTGCCTGTTCACTCTGATGATAGTTTCTTTTGCTATGCAAAACTTCTTTAGTTTAACTAGATCTCATTTGTCAATTTTGGCTTTTGTTGCCATTGCTCTGGTGTTTTTGTCATGAAGTCTTTGCCCATGCCTATGTCCTGAATGGTACTGCCTATGTTTTCTTCTAAGGTTTTTATGGTTTTAGGTCTTATGTTTAAGTCTTTAATCCATCTTGAGTTAATTTTTGTATAAGGTGTAAGGAAGGGGTCCAGTTTCAGTTTTCTGCATATGTCTAGCCAGTTTTCCCAACAACATTTACTAAATAGGGAATCCTTTCCCCATTGCTTGTTTTTGTCAGGTTTGTCAAAGATCAGATGGTTGTAGATGTGTGGTGTTATTTCTGAGGTTTCTGTTCTGTTCTCTTGGTCCATATGTCTGTTTTGTTATCAGTACCATGCTGTTTTAGTTACTGTAGCCTTGTAGTATAGTTTGAAATCAGGTAGTGTGACGCCTCCAGCTTTGTTCTTTCTGCTTAGGACTATCTTGACTATATGGGTTCTTCTTTGATTCCATATGAAATGTAAAGTAGTTTTTTCTAATTCTGTGAAGAATGTCAATTGTAATTTGATGGGAATAGCATTGAATCTATAAATTACTTTGGGCAGTATGGCCATTTTCACAATATTGATTCTTCCCATCCATGAAGATGAAATATGTTTTCATTTGTTTGTGTCCTCTCTTATTTCCTTGAGCAGTGGTTTATAGTTTTCCTTGAAGAGGTCCTTCACATCCTCTGTAAGCTGTATTCTTAGGTATGTTATTCTGTTTGTAGCAATTGTAAATGGGAGTTCATTCATGATTTGGCTCTCTGCTTGTCTGTTGTTTGTGTAAAGGAATGCTTGTAATTTTTCAAATGGATTTTGTAACCTGAGTCTTTGCTGAAGTTGCTTATCTGATTAAAGAGTTTTTGGGATGAGAGACTGGAGTTTTCTAAATAAAGAATCATGTTGTTTGCACAGTTTTACTTCCTCTTTTCCTATTTGAATACCCTTTCTTTCTTTCTCTTGCCTAATTGTCCTGGCCATATCTTCCAATAGTACATTGAATAGAAATGGTGAGAGAGGGAGTCCTTCCCTGTACTGGTTTTCAAAGGGAATGCTTCCAGCTTTTGCCCTTTCAATATGATGTTGGTTGTGGGTTTGTCTTAAATAGCTCTTGTTATTTTGGAATATGTTCCATCAACACCTAGTTTATTGGGAGTTTTTAACATGAAGGGATGTTGAATTTTATCAAAGGTCTTTTCTGCATCTATTGAGATAATCATGTTATTTTTTGTCTTTGGTTCTGTTTATGTGATGGATCACATTTATTGATTTGCATATGTTGAACCAGCCTTGCATCCCAGGGATGATGGCGACTTGCTTGTGGTGGATAAGTTGTGTGATATGCTGCTGGATTCAGTTTGCCAGTATTTTATTCAGAATTTTCACATTGATGTTCATCAGGGATGTTGGCCTGAAGTCTTTTTTTGTTATGTCTCTTCCCAGTTTTGGTATCAGGATGATGCTTGCTTCATAAAATGAGTAGGGAGGAGTCCTTCCTTTTCAATTGTTTGGAATAGTTTCAGAAGGAATGGTACCCACTCCTCTTTGTACCTGTTGTAGAATTCGGCTGTGAATTTGTCTGATCCTGGGCTTTTGTTTGGTTGGTAAGCTATTAATTACTGCCTCAATTTCAGAACTTGTTATTGGTCTATTCAAGGACTTGACTTCTTCCTAGTTTAGTCTTGGGAGGGTGTATGTGTCCAGAAATTCATCCATTTCTTCTAGATTTTCTAGTTTATTTGCATAGAGATGTTTATAGTATTCTCTGATGGTAGTTTGTATTTCTGTGGGGTCAGTGGTGATATCCTCCTTATCATTTTTTATCGTGTCTGTTTAATTCTTCTCTCTTCTCTTCTTCATTAGTCTAGGTAGCCATCTATTTTATTTTTTCAAAAAATCAGCTCCTGGGTTCATTGATGTTTTGGAGGATTTTTTTGTCTCTATCTCCTTCAGTTCTGCTGTGATCTTAGTTATTTCTCGTCTTCTACTAGCTTTTGGATTAGTTTGCTCTTGCCTCTCTAGCTCTTTTAATTGTCATGTTAGGGTGTCCATTTAAGATCTTTCTAACTTTCTGATGTGGGCATTTAGCGCTATAAATTTTCCTCTAAACACTGCTTTACCATGTCCCAGAGATTCTGGTATGTTGTCTCTTTGTTCTCATTGGTTTCAAAGAACTTCTTGATTTCTGCCTTAATTTCCTTGTTTACCCAGGAGTCATTTGGGAGCAGGTTGTTCAATTTTCACTTAATTGTGTGGTTTTGAGTGAGTTTCTTCATCCTGAGTTCTAATTTGATTGCACTGTTGTCTGAGAGACTGTTATTATTTCAGTTCTTTTGCATTTGCTGAGGAGTGTTTTACTTCCAAATATGTGTTCAATTTAGAATAAGTGCCACGTGGCACTGAGAAGAATGTATATTCTGTTGATATGGCATGGAGGGTTCTGTATATGTCTGTTAGGTCTACTTGATCCAGATCTGAGTTCAAGTCCTGAATATCCCTCTTAATTATCTGTCTTGTTGATCTGTCTAATATTGACAGTGGGGTGTTAAAATCCCCCATTATTATTGTGTGGGACTCTAAGTCTCTTTGTATGTCTAAAAGAACTGGCTGGACACGGTGGCTCATGCTTGTAATCCCAGCACTTTGGGAGGCTGAGGCAGGTGGATCACGAGGTCAGGAGATCGAGACCACAGTGAAACCCCCTCTCTACTAAAAATACAAAAAAATTAGCTGGGTGTGGTGGCGGGCGCCTGTAGTCCCAGCTACTCGGAGAGGCTGAGGCAGGAGAATGGCATGAACCTGGGAGGCAGAGCTTGCAGTGAGCCGAGATTGCACCACTGCACTCCAGCCTGGGCGACAGAGCAAGACTCCGTCACAAAAAAAAAAAAAAAAGAACTTGTTTTATGAATCTGGGTAGTCCTGTATTGAGTGCATAAATATTTAGAATAGTTAGCTCTTTTTGTTCAATTGTTCCGTTTACCATTATGTAATGGCCTTCTTTGTCTTTCTTGATCTTTGTTGGTTAAAAGTCCGTTTTGTCAGAGACTAGGATTGCAACTCTTGCATTTATTTATTTATTTATTTATTTGTTTGTTTTCCATTTGCTTGGTAAATTTTCTTCCATTCCTTTATTTTGAGCCTATGTGTTCCTTTCCCCATGAGATGAATCTCCTGAATACAGCACACCATATTCACTCTTTATCCAATTTGTCAGTGTGTATCTTTTCATTGGGGCATTCACATTTACGTTTAAGGTTAATATTGTTGTGCTTGAATTTGATACTGTCATCTTGATGCTATCTGGTTATTTTGCACACTACTTGATGCAGTTTCTTCATAGTGTAATTGGTCTTTATATTTTGGTGTGTTTTTGCATTGGCTAGTACTGGCTTGAACTTCCCAGTTTCAAGCGATTCTCTTGCCTCAGCCTCCAGAGTAGCTGGGATTACAGGCACCCGCCACCACTCCCAGCTAATTTTTTGTATTTTTAGTAGAGACAGGGTTTCACTGGGTTAGCCAGGATCGTCTCAATCTCCTAACCTTGTGATCCGCCCACTCGGCCTCCCAAAGTGCTGGGATTTCATGTGTGAGCCACCGCAATGGCCAACTTTTTAGTTTTTGAACTTTGCTGCAATTGAGAGGCAGGGAGTTGGCCATCACAGAATGGGCAAATTAGTTGAAAGAACACTTATGAGAAATTATAGAGGGAATTTAAGCTTTCAATATGGAACTGGCAAAATAATCTGTCTCTGTAGTTTCTTCAAAATAAGAAAGTCATTTGTCCTATGAACTGTGATATTAGTTTGGTACTTTTAGGTTACAAGGATCAGAAACACATCCAAGTTACTATAGGTGATAGGGATTTATTAGTGAACACCAAGAGAGTGCCTCAGCAGCCACATATATGCCGCATAATCTCACTTATATGTGAAATCTAAAACAATCAAACTGACAGAAAAAGAGAGTAAAGAATTCTTGGCAACAGAGCACCTTATAACTCACTGAGATGCATGGGAAGCCCTCAAGTTGTAGTCTGTTGATGTCCTTTCAAAAGTGGGCTCCCATTTATTTCTATTCTAATGATGACTCACTCAGGGTCCATCTTATCTTTGTCTCCACCTGCCTTTAAATAAACTTGGCTCTTTTAATTTTTCTGCTGTGATGACTGCCACATCTGTGTGTCCACAGTCTCTGCTTCTCCTGTCCTTAAACTGCTTTATTTCAAATTTCTTCATGAGCGAAGATCTACTTGAGTTGTAATTTAACGTGAAATGTTCTTACTGAGAAGACTCTTTACACAAAACACCTTTTATATCAGGTCTATAAATGTATTTGGGTCAGTGGAAGATTTGAGTTTAATGGGTTATGACCAGAACAACAGGGTGAGAGAACAGCATTTTAAGCAGAGGGAAATCATATAACCTGTTTCCATAGAAGAGGATATTCCAAGACGGGCACTGAGAATCACAAGCCTTCCTCACCATTCTAATCATACAATATCTGCCATGAAGAGAGAGATTGTCATGGGTTGGACTCTCCTCCATGCCTAAGTGGAAGTCAAGGAAGAAACTGACAACTTCTTTATTCAAATTACTCTCACTTTCCTGAGTAACTTAGGGAGAAATGCTCAGGTTTTCAATCTAAATTATTTACCCGACAATTTATGCTTCCCCACTGTCATTTATAAAGTGATATACTGGCCTCAGGCATCAATGAATAATTCATTTTTATAAATATATATTGCTAAACATAGTATCTGATAAATGCAAGAGTATATATGTAGCATATCTATGGGATGAAGCCTAATAACAAAATGAGTTTTCATAAATCTATCACCTCTATTTAAGAACTAAAGCAAAATCTAGCATGAATAATTCATCTTTAATCAAATCCCTGCTTAGTGGTAGTGCCAGTGATAGCCTTAGTGTGACCTGTGCAGTAGACATAGGTCTTACATAAATATTTGTTGTGTTAATAAGGGTGTGTGGTCATTTCATGAATAGTCAAAACAACTTTATATCACTTTCCCCCTTGGCTTCCTTTTATCTTAATTTACATTTATAATCTTATACACATTAAAATATAGTAACTTTTAAAATATTTGAAGTAGGGGTTTTATTTGGAGAGAGATCATCAGGAAAGAGGGTCATTATCTGCTTCATTCAGGGTGAGACGTCCATTTATTAGCTAATATTTAATTTCTATTCCTAGTAATTCATTAATTTAACATCTCTGATTCAAACCTGGATTTGGAATTCTTCTGCTACTTAGAAATCCAGGTTGTTGGCCGGGCGCGGTGGCTCACGCCTGTAATCCCAGCACTTTGGAAGGCTGAGGAGGGCGGATCACGAGGTCAGGAGATCGAGACCATACTGGCTAACACAGTGAAACCCCATCTCTACTAAAAATACAAAAAATTAGCCGGGTGCAGTGGCAGGCACCTGTAGTCCCAGCTACTCGGGAGGCTGAGGCAGGAGAATGGCGTGAACCTGGGAGGCGGAGCTTGCAGTGAGCTGAGATCGTGCCACTGCACTCCAGCCTGGGCAACAGAGTGAGTCTCCACCTCAAAAAAATAAAAAAGAAAGAAATCCAGGTTGTTATATCTTGTAGGAGAATTGCTACTCTTACAACACAGAAATATGTAAAAATAGATCATCTGAAGGCTTTGAAGTTGGTAGAAAATATGTGGAAATTAAGAGACAATATAGATGGAAGGCTAAGAAAAATATCATTTTAAAGTTATGAAATTAAAGATAATATTATAGTGGAATGTCACAGAAAGTGTGAAATAATAACAAATCTCATCTTTAAGGAGGCAGAGCATTTGATAAACTTTAGCAACACTGAGCTGAAGTCTTCCCTACAATACAAGCTATGTTTCACAAGTTAATTGAGTTTTGTATTTCCTTCCTTCAAAGTTTCCTCATTTTTATAGTGGACATAATAGTACCTAACATGAAGGCTCCCTTAACAATTGAGTGTAATACTCTGTGTAAATAGCTTAAGTGAATGATACACAGACCACACTGAATACATAGCAGTTAATACTATTGACATTCTGTGTGATCTTTGGAAAATTATTTATCATCTCTCAATTTGTTTTCCCTGAATATGCATAGATAATTTTTTACATAATGGTATTAACATTTTCTTTTCAAACCAGCAAAGATGCTATGAAAATTAATGCATTCATTTCTGGATGAAGAACCGTTATTCTGAAACTTTTGGGATGAAAGAGGCTATCTATTAATTACAACTATATAATGTACTCCCATATACTTAGGGTATAGATAATATGATTTAGATTGTGTAACACAATTAGTGTCCTCAAAGTATTTATTGACGATAATATTGCACAAAATTTAACCTGGATGATCATAACATACTGAAGCAAAATAATTCCCTTCAGTTTTGACCATTGATATCTACTAATGTAACGAGCCACTCTGTGAAATCTATTAAGACTCCTCTCTGTTTGTGGTCAAGGTGATATTCATGCTAAGTTCTCAGTATGTTTCAGTGAGTTTTGTACACTAAAACTATTTTTTTCAGAGTAAATTTTTCTATGCATCCTTGAACTTCTGTCAGCTCCAATAAAAGAGGAAATTCAAGAATCTTTGAGACTATATTCTAGAAAAACATTAAACTAGGAGAAGGGTGTATCAGGCAAAAATAATGTGTTGATGTTGCAAGATCTTTAGAATTTATCTACCCAAAGCGTATCTTCTGCAATTCCAAAGAAAGAAAAATAATTATCTACAGCTATGTGCTTTAAAACATGATGAAAATACTTTAAAATATAAAAAATGTTTTAAAAGAACACTTTCACATATAATTTATACATATATACATATACACTATATCATTCATGCAGATAGCTGTGGATATATTTTTCTTTTATTATATCAGAGATTCTCACCTATTTACAATACTGGTGGATAGAAACAGGTGGAGTTTCTCTGAAAATAGCAATGGTAAATAAAATTTCTTTTTGTAATGGATAGAAAAGAATAACTGTGGGATCCATGAAGAGTTCTAGGATAAAAAGTTAAACCACTTCTCTTTCTCACTTCCTTTCTATGGGCAGGTTTACATTGTTAATGTGGTTTTCCACTGAGTCTATAGACACAAAAATAGACACATTATCTTCTTTTCCAAATGTGACCCTATTAGAAATCAAATGAAAATGCGTAATCTGCACAATTCCCTACATATTCATGAAAAACAATAATAAAGGAAATAAACAACAGTGACAATAAAGGTAATAAAATAACATAAAAAACCCCAAACCATTTCAGAGTGTAAGTCCTACATACAATCAATCAGGAACGTCACTTTTGTCTATGAACCAGAACACAAAACAAAATCTGCTGCCCTCCCATTCTCTACTAAGCTCTCTTTCTGCAAGGTGGAGTTAGGGCTAGGATGTTTCTAAAACTATGTCTACTGAATAACATTGTGACCCAAACTGAGGGCAGATATTTTAATCTACATCAGAAAGCGTGTTCTTTTTTTCTGCCATGGACCTTGCTTGTAGAACATAATCCAAGCTAATCACAAGAATGTGATGTGATTAGGAATGCCTGAGATAGAGCAAATGCTACCATCCATGCAGTCTGTTTTTCAGATGAAGCTAAAGTTCAATGGTAAACAACTAGAAAAGGTAAGACACAGGAACAGATAGCTTTCCTGCTTTATAGTTCTACATCACCTCTCTAGCCTACACACCTTAGATTTGCCCAAAGTGAAAAGTTATTGTTATCATAAAAACAAACGTGAGCATTATAACTTTGTTATTTTACTTATTTTTATGTGTATATAGGTTTTAAGATTTAGTGGTTTTAAAAGTAGCATTGTATCTCTATTTGTATGACTGTTGCATTATGAATACACCCACTTAAATCAAGACGTATTATTTAGATTTGGAACATTAAAGATTCCTTAGATCTTAAGCATAAATTATTTTCCTTGCAGAAGAATAAATCCATATTATTTCACTTGAAATTTTATTTTTCATTTTAGGGGAATTTTATTTTAACAGGTAAGGTTTATCTAACTTGTGTAATCACCCTGTAAAAGTTTTAGTTCTTATGTACATAATTCACTATTTCCACACTCAGACATAAATATTGGCCGAATATAAATTCAGGTGACATAATAAATTAATGTTTAAAACTGCTATGTTATTTTCAGATCAACTACAATTGAAGGCAAATCCTTTCCTCATATGTTAACCGCTTCATTTGAAAATAAACATTGATTTGAGAATTTGACAAATTTGAATTTTACTTGTAACAAAGGTCTAACTGCTTTATCCCTATAGTTATAAGGAATAAATGGATTTTTAATGTCCTCCAATTCTATGTCTTTTTTGTTCTGATAGCAAATGACATCCAATTCAAAGCGATGTAGCTCTATAAGATAAAAACAAATGTGTTAAATCTGAGAAGCTGATATAGAGAGTTAAAATCATTAGTACATTTCTGCTACATCCTCTTAAAGGAGGGATTCAAAAGAAACTACACATTTAGTTAAGTGAAGCATTCTTTACATTGGAAACCCTGTTTACTCATTTAAAATAAGATAAGCACTATCATTCATTTCTTAATTGTCTAGTAAAATTATGTTCTTAAATGATAAGAAATACACATTATCTCTTTTTAGAGGAAAACATGCTTTCTGATTTTTCCTGGGCACACAACTTCTAAAATAATAGGACTACATTTTAAACTTCAAAATTTCTATTTTATTAAGAAGATTTTGCTTTTAGTCTTTGCTTCTTTTTCACTTTGGTCACCAAAGACTTTGGATCCAGGAAGCATGTCCAAGTACAGAGAAATGCACTGATTATGGTCAAGGATTTTACATTTTACACCAGTGAGGGAAGTTCCAAATTCCTTTGAGATAAATTAGAAATGTTTTCATTACAGGCTTCTGAAAAATATTTTTCAGTTCAGATATTTTTACTTCAAATTGAAGATATCATTATGCTTCTTGAAAACAACTCCATAGAAACTGGTAGGCTTTTCGTGTTGCAAATTCATCTGTGACTCTGAACTTAATATTAGTAAACAAGAATATAGACAGGTAAGTAGAACAGACATAACACAAATCAAAAGAATCAGAAAATAAACTCAAAATGTCTATAGAAGTAGTATATTCCAGGCACTTTCTAGAGAGCTCTAATTTTTTAAAAAGTGTACTGTATACTCAGTATGTGTCAATCCCTAGGGTAAGTAGTGTGTATTTAAGTTTTCACTCTGTTTGAGATTATAGTTTGTTAAACAAGAAGACATACATAACAAGACAAAAAGAAAGATACCACTGTATGTTTACACAAAAAGTCATGAAAGTGTCTCTATAAATAACATCACCATACAGCTGTTTTCTCTGGGAAAATCCTGGATTATGCTTTTATGTCCTGACATAATTATTAATTGTATTATTTTTCACTGTCAAACTGCCCTGGTTTGGATGGTAAATGATATGGCTCAACTACTCTTGAAAGAAAAATAGTAATTGTCAAGATGAAGGGGAAAAATGGGCATTCCAGGAAGATCTGCAATTTAAAGTCATACAAGGCATGAAAATGCATGGTGTCTTTGAGATATTCGAAGTAACATGTTAAGCATAAATTTCAAGAAGGAAGCTAACGAGAAGAGAAAGTGGAGAGTCAGATCAGTTAGTTTCTAAAGGCTGTCTTTGCCTGTAGGTAAAATATTTTATTTTACCTCAAAGCAAGTAGGAAGGGAAAGAAATATTTAAACGAGGTAGCTGCATAATTGGGTAGATATTGTAGAAAGAGATATAAGCAAAAAATCAAGGCTGGAAGTTAGATATTATGATCATTTTCAATTATTCAAGAAAGAAATTAGAACTTGAACTAAGGCAGTGGCATTTAAGATTGAGATAAACAGATGCATTCAAATGATATAAAAAAAGGCTGAATTACAGGGTCAATACATTTCCTAAATGCCATATTTTAAAAAGGCATTATTATATTACAAAATTCTTCATTCTTTAAAATAGCATAATTTTAAAAAATGATACATTTGAGTGGATCTTTTGTCAAATACAATGAAATCCTAATATCGTACATCTGTAAAGTTACCCTTTGTGCATGAAATGAGACTGAAATACTATTTTTATTCAAATAACATTTTTATTGTAATAAAATAAATATAAAATAAAATTTTAAATGTAATCATTCTTAAGTGTACAGTTTAGTGATATCAAGTATATTCATGTTGTTTTTCTACCATCGAAATCATCCATCTTTAGAGGTCCTTTCATTGAAAAACTGAAATTCTGTACCCATTAAAGAATGACTACCCATACCCCTTTGCCCCCAGATCCTGGCAACTACCATTCTACTTTCTTTATCTGTAAATTTGACTACTGTAGGCACCTCATATAAGTCATATAAATCATATAAGTCATGTAAATCATACAGTATTTGTCTTTTTGTAACTGGCTTAATTATTGTTAATCCTGCTCTCTTCTGGTTACTATTTGCATGAAAAGTCTTTTTTCAATATTTCATTTTTAACATATTTGTGTCACTAAATCTGAGTTGCTTGTAGATAGTATATAGTTGGAGTATGTTTTTTTTGCTTGTTTTGTTTTGTTTTGTTTTTTGAGACTGAGTCTCTCTCTGTTCCCCAGGCTGGAGTGCAGTGGCACAATCTCGGCTCACTGCAAGCTCCACCTCCCCGGTTCACACCATTCGAGTTGGAGTATGTTTTTATACCCATTCTGCTTATCTCTGTCTTTTCATTTAGAGAGCTTAACAACTTTACATTTAAGTAATTACAAAAGAGAGACTTGTTTTATTTTGTTATTTATGTTCTCTATGCATTACATTAATTTTATATCTCATTTCTGACATTACTGTTTTCTTCTGTGTTTAGTCTATTTTTTTTGCAGTGAAAGCTTTTCATTCCCTTCTCATTACCTTTTGTTCATGATGTATATTCTATAACTAGATTCTTTGTGGTTACCATGGGGATTACATTTAACATCCTAATGTTATAGCATTATAATTTGAGTTTCCACCAGTTTAACTTACAATAACATACAAAAACTCTTTTCCTAAACAGCTTTATCCTGCTCCTTTTCATTTGTTGATGTCACAAAATTACATCCTTACATGTTTCCAAAAATATAAATATGTCTTATGTATTATCTTAAATTATACGGAAAACCAAATGTGGAGTTACAAAGTAAAGTTACAAGAATACTAACTTTTAAACTAACAATAGTTTTAAAAAATGTATTAGTCTCTTAAGTAATGTAGAATACAAAAAGTGAAATTACAAATCAATGTTAAAATAATGCTAGCTTATATAATTACCCATGTATTTACCTTTACTGGAATGTTTACTTCTTTATACACCTTTGTAAGTTTTACTGTTTAGTCTCCTTTCATGTCAACTCACAGTATTTCTTATAGTACTTAGCAGGGCAGGTCTAGTAGTAACAAGCTGCATCAGTTTTTGCTTATCTGGGAATGTTTTAATGTCTCTCATTTTTGAAGGACAGTTATCCTGAATGTAGGATTCTTTGTTGAAAGTCTTCCATTTTTTTTATATTACTTTAAATAAATTGGCTCACTGCCTTTTGCCCTCCAAAATTTCTGAGGAGAAATCTGCTGACATTCTCTGAGAATCCTTTTTACATGCTGCTTTACTTCTTTCTCGCAGCTTTCAAGTTTTACTTTTTGTCCTTGGCATTTTATACTTTGATTATAATGTGTCAATATAGGTCTCTGAGTTTATCTGACTTGGAGTTAATGCAGCTTCTTGAATGTTTACATCCACGTCTTTCATCAAATTTGGCAAATTCTGGTCATTCTTTCTTTGAAAAATTTCTTTACCCCTTTGTCTCTGTCTTCTCCTTCTGGAACTTCAATATGTATTTTAGTCTTCTTGCTGGTAACCTACAAGTCCTTTGGACTCTGTTCACTTTTCTTCAGTGCTTTATCTTTCTGTTCCTCAAACTCAATAATTTCAATTTTCCTATCTTCGAGTTCACTCATTCTTTCTTCTTACTGCTAAAATCTAACTTTGAATCCCTCCAGCAACTTTTCCATTGCAGTAATTGTATTTTAAAATTTCATAATTACTTTTATGTTTTATATCTCTTTATTGACATTTTAATTTTGTTCATACATTGTTTTCTTAACTTTCTCCACATCTTTATTTACTTCTTTGAACATATTTAAAACAATTGTTTTAATGTCTTTGACTAGCAAGTTTGCCAGCTGGTCCTTCTCAGGATGGTTTCTCTTGGATTAATTTTTTACCTTTGATTAGGCCATACTTTCCCATTTATTGGTACATTTTGTGATTTTTTTTATTGATAAAAGCAGAACTTTTGAAGCTAATAACTCTAAACATCAGATTCTGCCCCTACCCCAAGCTTTGTTGATTTTTGTGGGGTTTGTTTTTTTGTTGTTTTTGTTTTTGTTTTTTTTTTTTTTTTTGCTGTAGACTGTCTCTGTGCGAGAAATTAGAGATATAAACTTTAGATCTTCTGAGGGCCTTTTTAAGCCTGTGACTATCACTGGTTGTACATAATAGCTTTCTAATTCCCCCATATATTTGGTTTTCTTTCGAATATTCTAGGGTTTTACTGTCTGATTCCTAAATAGGTAAAAAGAGAAAAATGAAGATGGTGAGAAAAAATAGGCTCTGGCCCTTTAAATTTCCTGGAAGTTGCTTCATCAAAGTGGGAAGGGCTTGCAACATTAGAGCAAGAAGTACAGCAATTGCTGCTCACTTATGTATCTATGCCTCCAAGACCAAAAGAAGCAATCAACCATTAAAAAATAGATCCCCAATTTTTGGTGGACAGCATCTTTTTGTCTACTCTGGCTCTCACAAGCTATGTTCAGCCTTTCCAGGAACATGTACACAGTTGCCTGCCATGGATTCTAGGGAATGGATAGCTGCTACACTGCTAGCAGCTGAAATAGGCTTGCATTAACCAAAATTTACTTTGCAAATCTTCCCCTGGAAGTTGCAATCCTTGGAATAGACTCCAGAACTCCCAAATACTTACATCAGACTAATTTTGCCAGTGCAATTGCTGTCTAGGTGGATATACGTATCCAGGAATTCTTGCCGCTTTGCTTTTATCCTAGAGTCCTCTAGAATATTTTTCATGCCTTCTATCCATCAATGTTCTATTCCCATGAAGTATTCCCAGAACTGCTTGTAAAGGTCAAAGGCAAAACTACAAAGAGTTCTAAGTTTGAGATTGATGAAGACTTCCTGCCATTACATATCAATGCCAATTGTTATGAAATCAAGAGTTTTATTTTGTAGTAATTTAGCAATAATTTTTTTTTTTTTTTTTTTTTTTTTTTTTTGAGACAGAGTCTCGCTCTGTCACCCAGGCTGGAGTACAGTGGCCCAATCCCTGTCACTGCAAGCCCCACCTCCCAGGTTCACGCCATTCTCCTGCCTCAGCCTCCCGAATAGCTGGGACTACAGGTGTCTGCCACCACGCCCAGCTAATTTTTTGTATTTTTAGTACAGATGGGGTTAGTACAGACATGTTAGCCAGGATGGTCTCGATCTCCTGACCTTGCGATCCACCCGCCTCGGCCTCCCAAAGTCCTGGGATTATAGGTGTGAGCCACCGCACCCGGTCAGCAATAATTTTTACAAGTGAAATTTAAAATAGTAATTTAATTGTGATAATTTAAAACAGAAAAATGAATGTGCCCTGCGAACTTTGTTTTCCCATTAATATGAACTGGAAAACAGTCATTTGGAAGTGATTGTTTACATGAGACAAGGGAAATGAAGAATTTATGAGTATGTAGTGTCTTCCCTGAGATGACTGACTGTTTTTTATAGAGGGTAGAACAGTAAAAAATTTTTGTGAGGAAAATATGAGTGGAGATTGCCTACATTGAGTATGAGTTGGTGGCTATGTGATATCCAAGTGAAGATGTCCAAAGAAAGTTAGGTTTATGGATTTTGACTCAGAAATGGCTAGACTTGGTTTAGGAATTTGAAGATCATCTTACCATAAGTAGAAGAGAAAAATACGGGTTGGATAAGAATCCTTAAGTGGATTGAGAAGAGTGTTAAATATATATATATATATATATATATATATATATATATATATATATATTTATATTTATATTTATATATTTATATATCAGGGAAAATTGAGGAAAAAAAGGAAATTTGCCTGTAGTCCCAGCTACTCGGAGAGGCTGAGGCAGGAGAATGGCGTGAACCCGTGAGGCGGAGCTTGCAGTGAGCCGAGATGGCGCCACTGCACTCCAGCCTGGGCGACAGAGCAAGACTCTGTCTCAAAAAAAAAAAAAAAATGCAGAGCTGTTGAGTGCTCAGAGAAGCAGGAGGAAAACATGAATGTCTGGAAATTAAAGAAAGAAAACAATCTAATAGTGGAGCAGTAAGTCTGTATGCTACGTGTGCGAGTTTATTGTGGATGCTGAACAAATTACTACAGACTGATAGCTTAAACAAAACAAATGTATTTTCTCAGAATTCTAAAGGCCAAAAGTTCAAAATTAGTAACTTGGGCTGAAATCAAGGCAGGATTTCACTCCTTCTAAAGGCTCTAGAGACAATCCATCCCCTGCTTCCTGCACCTGGTGGCTGCTGGCATTTTTTGGCTTGTGCCCACTTGACTCCAATCTTCAAGGTCAGCAACTTTAACTCTCTCTCTCTCTGCTCTGTCTTTATATCACCTCCTCCTCTGTGTGTATCAAATTTCTCTCTGTCTCTTTCTTATAAGGATACTTGTGATTGCATTTAGGACCCACTCAGATAATCAAAAATAGCCTCCTCATCTCGCCTTTACTTTATCACATCTGAAAAGAACCTTTTACTCAATAAGGTGATATCTACAGATTCTGGGGATTTAATCCTGGATATCTTTTCAGGCCATTTTTAAGCCTGCCACATCCCATGTAACTTTGGCAGGATGAAACTTATTAGCACTCATTGGATTTAGCAGATAAAGAGATTTTAGCGACTATAGTAACAGAAAGTTTAAAGTTATAGGTGGAAAGCAATATGCAAAAACAAACAAAATGGTTGTTTGTTGTCTGGGAGTTGCAGTTCTAACTTGGTATGAGAGAAAAGAGTCTTAAAATTCATCTCTGGAGAACCGGCACCTGTGGATAATGGATTATTAGGATGGAAATTATAATAGAGGTGAAGACCATTTTAATAGATCTTTTAGTAAATTCATTCCTATGGTAAATTACATTTTTAAAACACTTCTATGGTTAAAAATGAAAACCACAACCCATATAAAATAAATATTTATCTTAATAAATTACAGAGGCAATATATCTTATAAACACCATCCAGGTTAAGATACAAAGTTAATCACATCCCTGAACCAAATCCCATCATAGCCATACATTTAACCCTATAGATTTGAAAACATTTAAAAGTTTGCTGATATATGCTCATGGTATCGTTCAACATGGTCTTTTGCCTTCTGTATTTCCTGCAAATAAAATAGGCAACTAGCTCCAGAAGCTCAATTTAACTCAGGTTAAATCAAGGCATGAGATAGTGGTATACAGTGTCTGATGCTCCCTTTCTCTCGTTAACTCTTCATATCTTTTTGTAAACGTCATTATTTAGATGTAATTGACAAGAAGTAAACTTTACATATTTAAAGTGTATCATTTGATAAGTTTTGACATAATGCATACAACCATGAAACCATCACTATCTTCAAGATAATATATCAATTCCCAAACTTTCTGTGTAATTCTTTTAACCCCCTCCTGCTTGATTCTACCTGCCATGTCCAGGTAACAAAATGACAGATCAGTTTGCATTTTCTAGAATTTTACATACATGAAACCATATAGTATGACTTTGATACTGTCAATATCCTTCTTTCAAACAGCATGATAATTTTGATATTCGCTTAGGTTACTGCATGCATTGATAGTTTATTCTTTTATATTACTGAGTTAAACTCCATTTATACTACAGTTGCTTGGTCTATTAATCTATTTTGAACATTTTCTTGATTTCTAGTTTTTGGCTAGCAGTATAAAGGTACTCTAAATATTTATTTTAAAAATATCGAATGGATAGATTCAGTCATTTTCCTTGAGTAAAGCATCTAGAAGAAGAATAGTTGTGTCACATATTAAGCATAAATTTAATCTTTTACAAAGCTGCCAGGCTATTTTCCCAAGCAAGTGCACTGTTTTATTTTGTTTTCAAGAGTCACTACATGTTCTCAACACTTGTTATTATTATGAGGGCTTTTGAATTTTAGGCATTCTGATAGGTATGTAGTAGTATCTCATTGCGGTGTCAAATTGCAATTTGCATCTACCTGCTTAATTTATAATGTTCACTGTCTTTTCATGTGCTTTATTGTAATCCATATATCTTTGGAGAGATGTTTGTTTAATTATTTTGCCTATTTAAAAAATTTTATTATTTTCGTGATGACTACAGAAGTCCCCATTATGCATTGAGAGTATGTTTCAAGACCCTTGGTGGATGCCTGAAACTACAGATAATACCAAATCTGATTGCCATCAGTTGGAACACATTCTGTTTATGTCTTTCATCTGGAGATTTAGTGTCCTTCCCATCTTAACTAAGCACTTATCATGCACTGTGGCTATAACTTTTGCAGTTTGAGATTCAACAGCAAAATCAGCACAAATTTCTTTTTCCTTAATCACAATTTCATAGATAAGAAGATTGTTACTGTAGGTCTTAGTACCCTCAGCATAAGATTTTTTTTCTTGTTGAGTGAGAAACTTTCACCTTTTCCATAAAGAAAGCACTTTAAAGCTTCCCTCTTTGGCATATCTGAATTGCCGGCATCACCAGTCTTGTGCTTTGGGGCCATTATTAAGTACAATAGGGATTGCTTGAACACAAGCACTGAGATTCTGTGATAGTTGATAGCTACTAGGTAACTAAAGGGTGGGCAGCATAACACCTCATAAATATGCTGGATGAAGGGGTGATTTACATCCCAGCCAGGACAGAGTGGAATGGCACAAGATTTCATCAGGCTACTCAGAAGAGCACACAATTTAAAACTTATAGCTTGCTTATTTCAGGAATTTTTATTTGATATTTTCAGATTTTGCTTGACCATGTGAGTAACTGAAGCCCTGGAAAGCAATACTGCAAACAAAGGGGAATTATTGTAATTTTACGTGTCAACCTGAATAGGCTAACATATCCTCAGATAGCTGTGTCTACGAGGGTATTTCTAGAAGAGATTCACTTTAGAATAGGACATCCATCTTCTACCCTTAGACATTTGTTTTTTAATTCTCAGCCCTTTGGTCTAGGACTGGAAATCAAAGAATTACACAATTGGCCTCACTTTTTCCTACCCTCCAACACCCTATTCTCAGGCCTTCAGACTTTGAAGCTGGAACTACACCACCAGCTTTTCTGGCCCTATCACTTATAGAGAGCAGATCATGGGGTTTCTCTGGCTCCATAATAGTGTGAGACAATCTGTTATACTATATCTCTTCCTGTACTATCTAAATGTAACCCATGTAAATCACTACATTTAATTAAAAGAGAAAAATAATAATATTCACAGAAAAATTATTCATCAAATATCTTCATAACAGCAAATTCTAGACAATCTTAAAAATCAAAAAGTAAATAAATAGGGGTAACCAATTTTTTGTACAAAAATAAAATGTTTATGTTATTGAGAAAGACATTTAAAGCCATGTTAACCAATATTCAAACTGCAAACACCATAAAGTTAGGACTTTATACATTTGCTGTGAAGGAATTTAAATATGTTAAATGATAAGCATGGACTGGGAAATGTTTGAAACTGAAAAAAATAAACCTAATATCCAGGCCCAATTTTTAAATTACTGAAAATAAATAAGTAAAAGAGAAACGGCCTAAGAACATCATGCAAATATTACAAGACATTTCACTGGAAAGAAAATAAAATAGCCAATAAACATAGAAATGTTTGTCCTAGGTAGTAGCTAAAACATGCAAATTAAAATGAGAATAATTCTCAGCTATCTAGAGAGAAAGAGATCATGTAAAATATAAGAAAATCATGGGAGTATGAGAAGATATGTGGCATATAAAAGACCTTCTTAATAAAAACTATAAATTGACATTTTTTAAAAAGACAACTCAATAGCAAAAATGAGCTAAAATTATCCAGATGGTCAATAAACATGTGAAAGTTTATCACTGATCAGGAAAAAACAAATTAAAATTATTAGATATCATTATATATCCAGAATAATGCGTGAGATAAAAAAGAGAAAATACCAAATACCAGCAGCCTTGTAAAGAAATTATTTGGATGTTAAATTTGTAAAACTACTTTGGAAAAGTGTTTATAATATTTACTACAACTAAATATATCTAATGACGCAGTAACTGTACTCATAGGTATATTTTCAACAGAAATGTGTACATATATTCACCAAAAATAAAAAAGAATAATCGTTGCATAACTACTCCTAACAGCCTCAAACTGGAAACAATTCAAACACCCATCAACAAAGAACAGGTAAACGTACTGTGTTATAATCACACAATATGGAAATTATTAAACACCAATGAACATATAATAGGTAAACATATTTTGATATAGTCACACAAGAGAATGCTTTATATAGCGATGAGAATGAACTAACTACTTCACAGAACAGTGTGGATTATTTTAAACACACAAGGTTGAACCAAATAAGCAAAATGGAGGAGTTTATATTCCATAATTCCGTTTATGTAAAGTACAAACAATAGACTATACTAACGTACGCCTTTAGGAATTGGGATAGTAGTTAGTTACCCTTACTGGGAGTGGTTAAAGAACTTGGAGCATGAAAGGGTTTTCTGACGTGCTGGTCATGTTCCCTTTCTTGATCTGGTTACTGGGTATACAGACATGTTCTGTGTGAGAAAATTTATGGAACATTTCACTGGAGAGAATTTAAAACAACCAATAATTTTTTAAAGAGTTCCTCCAGATTGGTAACTAATTGATAATCATTCCCTTTTTAAAATTTATATTTCATTAGAGTAAACACATGTTTAAAAAGAATATTATTGAATTGCCCAAGACGTGAAGATATAGGTATTCAGACACGATGCCTGTAGAAGCATTAAAGAGCAGTGCTATATCAAAAGTTCATTTGGCAGCCCCATAAACCTAAAAATATATACATGCTGCAACACATTAGTTCTACTCCATCATCCAGAGTAACTTGCAACTATGTAGGTGGGATACATAAGAATATCCATTAAAAAATTATTTAATTTTTTGTTAAAACCCTTTATATCTACTAATAGGTCTTGATGAAATTAAATATGCTATATCCATTCTGTACTTGAAGTATACTTTTAGCAATCCAAATAATTAATTAGAAATATGGACATGGATAATTCTCTGTAATATGGTGATAGGAAAAATACAGATAATTATCTATAAAACATATTAAAATACTTGTTAACATTATACATGCAATAATAATTTTATCACATACTGAAATATAATATCAACATATAAAACATTATAACTGTATTTAATCATATATAATTAATTTCTACAAGAAAATACTCAATTTTAATTTAAAAATTAAAGCAGACCAATACTCTGCAGGCAAGTGTATGGGAAACATGTGTGTACATATACACATAGGTATATAAATATATATATAAATGATTATTAACATTATAAGGATTATACACACATATTATAAATATTCACTTTTTAAAAGAAAACCAAATGTTATATCAAAGCCTATTTATCAAAACTTGATTCTTAAATGATAGATTATAGAAAATTAAACCATAATGTAAGATTTTTGAGAAAGATGCAAGATATATTTTCCATTTCGTACTGTGAGCGAACTAACATATATTTTCTGTTTTTACAGAAATAATAAGGTAAACCTTATTCAAAGTAATTGGTCAAAAACTTCTGAGTAAACACAATTATTTTAAAAGTTGTAAAGTAAAAATACCAAATATTTAGGGAAATAAAAAGGTAAGCAGTCAGCACAAAAAATAAAATGAAATTGTAATAAGCAAAAAAAAAAGTCCAAATATAAAATGTGATGTGATCCCCTATAATTGGAAATAAACTAAAATCACTTCCAAATAAAAACACTTTTAAGTTTGGGCTAAAAGTTGATGTCCAATCCTTTGATATTCATAAAAATAATATTTAAATCATAGTGATGTATGAAGTTTAATAACAAAAAATTAAAGTTAGATCAACAAATACACCTAATAGTATTTATTACATTAATCATTTTATATAAATATAATGTATATATTTTTATTATTTATATTTAGATAAATACAAGAAATTACAAGTGAAATTAACATATCATTATAAAAATTAATTCAAAAAGGCTTATTTTCATTAATAACATATGCAAATTTTAAGAGGAAAACAAAGTACCTTTTAATTTAAGAAATACCTTATGTAATTCTCGGTCAATATACACACATAAGTTATGAATTACCAATGAACTAGTAAGATAGGAACCATATGTATGAAAATCTATGGTATATTTTCAAGCTGTATTTAACAGTAAATACATAAAGTTCAATTATGCATTATTTTATGAATGAGAATAAAAGCAATGGATTTAATTTCAGAAATAAGTGTGCAAAATAAAGCCTAAAGAAGGGTAATAATAAAGACATATATCAATATTAATGAACTGGAAATGAGAAAAATATGCTAGACAATATCCTAAAGGTAGTTTGAAGTCAGGTAGCGTGATGCCTCCAACTTTGTTCTTTTTGCTTAGGATTATCTTGGCTATACGAGCTATTTTTTGGTTATGTATGAAATTTAAAGTAGTTTTTTGTAATTCTGTGAAGAAAGTCAATGGTAGCTTGATGGGGATAGCATTAAATCTATAAATTACTTTGGGCAGTATGGCCATTTTCACAATATTGATTCTTCCTATCCATGAGCATGGAATATTTTTCCATTTGTTTGTGTCCTCTCTTATTTCCTTGAGCAGTGGTTTGTAGTTCTCCTTGAAGAGGTCCTTCGCATCCCCGTGAAGGATGCTATGAAGTTGTATTCGCAGGTATTTTATTCTTTTTATAGAAATTGTGAATGAGAGATCACTCATGATTTGGCTCTTTGTCTATTATTGGTATATAGGAATGCTTGTGGTTTTTGCACATTGACTTTGTATCCTAAGACTTTACTGAAAGTGCTTATCAGCATAAGGAGATTTTGGGATGAGACAATGGGATTTTCTAAATATACAATCATGTCATCTGCAAACAGAGACAATTTGACTTCCTCTCTTCTTATTTGAATACCTTTATTTCTTTCTCTTGCCTGATTGCCCTGGCCAGAACTTCCAATACTGTGTTGAATAGGAGTGGTGAGAGAGGGCATCCTTGTCTTGTGCCACTTTTCAAAGGGAATGCTTCCAGCTTTTGCCCATTCAGTAGGATATTGGCTGCGGATTTGTCATAAATAGCTCTTATTATTTTGAGATACGTTCCATCAATAAGTAGTTTATTGAGAGCTTTTAGCATGAAGAGGTGTTGAATTTTATCAAAGGCCTTTTCTGCATCTATTGAGATAATCATGTGGTTTTTGTCATGGGTTCTGTTTATATGATGGATTATGTTTATTGATTTGCATATGTTGAATCCAGCCTTGCATCCCAGGGATGAAGCAGACTTGATCATAGTAGATGAGCTTTTTGATGTGCTGCTGGATCCAGTTTGCCAGTATTTTATTGAGGATTCTTGCATCGATATTCATCAGGGATACTGGCCTGAAATTTTCTTTTTTTGTTGTGACTCTACCAGGTTTTGGCATCAGGATGAGGCTAGCATCATAAAATGAGTTAGAGAGGAGTCCCTCTTTTTCTATTGTTTGGAATAGTTTCAGACAGAATGGTACCAGCTCCTCGTTGTACCTCTGGTAGAATTTGACTGTGAATCCGTCTGGTCCAGAGCTTTTATTGGTTGGTAGGCTATTAATTACGGCCTCAATTTCAGAACTTGTTATTTGTTGATTCAGGGATTCAACTTCTTCCTGGTTTAGTCTTGGGAGGACGTATGTGTCCAGGAATTTACCTGTTTCTTCTAGATTTTCTAGTTTATTTGCATAGAGGTGTTTACAGTATTCACTAATGGTATTTTTATTTCTGTGGGATCAGTAGTGATCTCCCCTTTATCATTTTTTATTGTGTCCATTTAATTCTTCTCTCTTTTTTTCTTTATTAGTCTGGCTAGTGGTCTATGTGTTCTGTTAATCTTTTAAAAAACCAGCTCCTGGATTCACTGATTTTTTTGAAGGGTTCTTTGTGTCTCTATCTCCTTCAGTTCTGCTCTGATCTTAGTTTTTTCCTATCTTCTGCTAGCTTTGAATTTGTTTGCTATTGTGTCTCTAGTTCTTTTAATTGTGATGTTAGGGTGTTGATTTTAGATCTTTCCCGCTTTCCCCTGTGGGCATTTAGTGCTATAAATTTCCCTCTAAACACTGATTTAGCTGTGTCCCAGAGATTCTCATACATTGTGTCTTTGTTCTCATTGGTTTCAAATAACTTATTTACTTCCGCCTTAATTTTGTTATTTACCCAGTAGTCATTCAGGAGCAGGTTGTTCAGTTTCCATGTAGTTGAGCGGTTTTGAGTGAATTTCTTAATCCTGAGTTCTAATTTGATTGCACTTTGGTCTAAGAGACTGTCATTATTTCCATTCTTTTGCATTTGCTGAGGAGTGTTTTACTTCCAATTATGTAGACAATTTTAGAATAAGTGTGATGTGGTGCTGAGAAGAATGTATATTCTGTTGATTTAGGGTGGAGAGTTCTGTAGATGTCTGTTAGGTCTGCTTGGTCCAGAGCTGAGTTCAAGTCCTGAATATCCTTGTTAATTTTCTGTCCATTGATCTGTCTAATATTGACAGTCGTGTGTTAAAGTTTCCTACTATTATTGTGTGGGAGTCTAAGTCTCTTCGTAGGTCTCTAAGAACTTGCTTTATGAGTCTGGGTGCTCCTGTATTGGGTGCATATATATTTAGGATAGTTAGCTCTTCTTGTTGCATTGATCCCTTTACCATCATGTGATGCCCTTTTTTGTCTTTTTCGATCTTTTTTTGGTTTAAAGTCTGTTTTATCAGAGACTAGGATTGCAACCCCTGCTATTTTTTGCTTTCCATTTGTTTGGTAAATATTCCTCCATCCCTTTATTTTGAGCCCATGTGTGTCTTTGCACATGAAATGGGTCTCCTTGATACAGCACACCAATGGGTCTTGACTCTTTATCCAATTTGCCAGTCTGTGTCTTTTAATTGGGGCACTTAGCCCATTTACATTTAAGGTTAGTATTATTATGTGTGAATTTGATCCTGTCATTATGTTGCTAGCTGGTTATTTTGCCCATTAGTTGATGCAGTTTTTTATGGTGTCAATGGACTTTACAATTTGGTGTGATTTTGCAGTGGCTGGTACCAGTTTTTCCTTTCCATATTTAGTGCTTCAAGAGCTCTTGTAAGTCAGACTTGGTAGCGGCAACATCTCTCAGGATTTTCTTGTTTGTAAAGGATTTTATTTCTCCTTCGCTTATAAAGCTTAGTTGGCTGGATATGGAATTCTGGGTTGAAAGTTCTTTTAGAATGTGAAATATTGGCCCCCACTCTCTTCTAGTTTATAGGGTTTCTGCAGAGAGATCCTCTGTTAGTATGATGGGCTTCCCTTTGTGGGTAACCCGACCTTTCTCTCTGGCTTCCCTTAACATTTTTTTTCTTCATTTCAAGCTTGGTGAATCTGATGATTATGTGTCTTGGGGTTGCTCTTCTCGAGGAGTATCTCTGTGGTGTTCTCTGTATTTCCTGAATTTGAATGTTGGCCTGTCTTGCTAGGTTGGGGAAGTTCTCCTGGATAATATCCTGAAGAATGTTTTCCAACTTGGTTCCATTCTCCCTGTCACTTTCAGGTCCACTAATCAAACATAGGTTTCGTCTTTCACATAGTCCCATATTTCTTGGAGGCTTTGTTCGTTCCTTTTTCATTCTTTTTTCTCTAATCTTGTCTTCATGCTTTATTTGATTAAGTTGTTCTTCAATCTCTGATATCTTTTCTTCTGCTTGATTGATTCATCTATTGATACTTCTGTATGCTTCATGAAGTTCTCGTGCTGTGTTTTTCAGCTCCGTTGGGTCATTTATGTTCTTCTCTTACCTGGTTATTCTAGTTAGCTATTCGTCTAGCCTTTTTTCAAGGTTCTTAGCTTCCTTGCATTGGGTTCTAACATGCTCCTTTAGCTCGGAGGAGTTTGTTATTACCCACCCCCTCCTGAACCCTACTTCTGTCAATTTGTCAAACTCATTCCCTGTCCAGTTCTTTTCCCTTGCTGGTGAGGAGTTGTAATCTTTTGAAGAGGCATTCTGGTTTGTGGAAGTTTCAGCCTTTTTGTGCTGGTTTTTCCTCATCTTCGTGGATTTATCTACCTTTGGTCTTTGATGTTGGTGACCTTTGGATGGGCTTTTTGTATGGATGTGCTTTTTGTTGATGTTGATGCTATTCTTTTCTGTTTGTTAGTTTTCCTTCTAACAGTCAGGACCCTCTGCTCCAGGTATGTTGCAGTTTGCTGGAGGTCCACTCCAGACCCTGTTTGCCTGGGTATCACCAGCAGAGGCTGCAGAACAGCAAAGATTGCTGCCTGTTTCTTCCTCTGGAAGCTTCATCCCAGAGGGGCACCCACTGGATGCCAGCCAGAGCCCTCCTGTATGAGGTGTTTGTTGGCCCCTGCTGGGAGGTGTCTCCCAGTCATGAGGCACGGGGGTCAGGGACCCACTTAAGGAGGCAGTCTGTCCCTTAGCAGAGCTCGAGCATTGTGCTGGGAGATCTGCTGCTCTCTTCAGAGCCGGCAGGCAGGAATCTTTAAGTCTGCGGAAGCTGAGCCCACAGCCGCACCTTCCCAGATGTGCTCTATCCCAGGGAGATGGAAGTTGGTTGGCAAGATGGCTGAGTAGGAACAGCTTTGGTCTGCAGCTCCCAGTGAGATCAATGGAGAAAGCAGGTGATTTCTGCATTTCCAACTGAGGACCCAGCTCATCTCAGTGGGACTGGATAGAGAGTGGGTGCAGCCCACAGAGGGTGAGCCGAAGCAGGGAGGGGTGTTGGCTCATCCAGGAAGTGCAAGGGGTCAGGGAACTCCCTCCCCTAGCCAAGGGATGTCGTGAGGGACTGTCCCATGAGGAATGGTGCATTCTGGCCCAGATACTATGCTTTTTCCATGGTCTTCACAACCCATAGACCAGGAGATTCCCCCCAGTGCCTATACCACCAGGGCCCTGGGTTTTAAACACAAAACTGGGTGGCCCTTTGGGAAGACACTGAGCTAGCTGCAGGAATTTTTTTTCATACTCAGTGATGCCTGGGACAGCAGCAAGACAGTACCATTCACTCCCCTGGAAATAGGGCTGAAGCCAGAGAGCCAAGTGGTCTAGCTCAGTGGATCCCACCCCCACGGAGCCCAGCAAACTAAGATCTACTGGCTTGAAATTCTCGCTGCCAGCACAGCAGTCTGAAGTCAACCTGGGACACTTGGGCTTGGTGAGGGTTGGGGCATCCACCATTACTGAGGCTTGAGTAGGCTGTTTTTCCCTAACACTGTAAAAAAAGCTGCCAGGAATTTCGAACTGGGTAGAGCCCACCACAGCTCAGCAAAGCTGCTGTAGCCAGACTGCCTCTCTAGGTTCCTCCTCTCTGGGCAGGGCATCTTTGAAAGAAAGGCAGCAGCCCCATTCAGGGGCTTATAAGCAGCTCTTTTTAAAATAATAATAAATATACACACAAATTTGTGAGGTTTAATCAAAACAAGAAGAGATAAATTAACAAGAATAAGAGAAATAGAGTTAAATTATAATTGGATACTGTACAATTCTGCTTATTTGGAAAAACTCCATAAAATATTTAGCTTATTAAAAAACATAAAGAATCAATATTAACTTGAGAATGTCCAATAAAAAGGAATTTGTCAATTTCCAAATAAGAGATTAATAAACTATTATAATGGTATTTCCCAAATTGAATATGAGTGCAGATGTTTTTAATCAGTGAATTATCTAAATTGAGAAACATTTTTAAATATTAAAAGAAAGGAAAAATATTCTATGCATACTCCACAACTGTCATATATCTAATGTGGACCAGGATTGCAAACTCACAACCAGTCTTATTTCTGTATATAGGTGCAAAACTACATAATGAAATGCCACCAGTTTGAAATTTATAGAAGAGTTGCAACATAGTATGCCATAAGTAAGTAGGTTTACCTCAGGAATGCAGGGATATTAAATATATAAAATATATCAAAATGCTAAATGCTGAACAAGGCCTTTAATAAAGCCCAATGCTTTACTGATAATGCTTTAGCAATCTAATAATAGTTACATCTTTATTGTACTAAAAATTCTCTGTCTTTAAGAAATGGATGACAGTATCCTAATAAAGATACTTTCCTCCGGATAGGGATAGAGTTTTTTCTTAGGAAATATCTACACTTTACTGATTATAATTTCAAATTCTTAACCTTGAAATTCACAGAAGGGCAACACTAAAATATACACACATGAAATATTCTTTTAAGTTCACTTTCTCTGACCACTTCCTCTTTTATTGTTTCTCTTTTCTTCTATGGAAAAAATAGTAACTTAAAATAATTTTCAGGCAATGGTCCAGCCCCTGTTCTCATTGATCACACATATAGGAATGAGCCAGTTAACACACAATCTTTATCCCAATTATAAGGACCCTGATGGTGCAATCATTTATAAGTAGTAGTGGGGTAAATGGCATTTAAAAATCATGAGATAGTGTTTTTTCTCCAGAGTGGCTTTTCAAGGCTATCAGAAGATCAAATATATCATCAGAACATTGAAATGAAAGCTTTTCTGTTTGGTTTATTGTCTGGTAGTAAAACTCTAAATATGAAGGGCAAAATCAAGGTACAAATTGTAGAACAAATTTATTTGAAGTGTCCTCTAACATTTTTACCACTAACAGAATACTTTTTTTTAAGGCTTTTTGGGTCATGTGGAAATATTCTGGGGTGGTAACCAAGAGAGTGATTCCCTATTCTCCTTCCAACCCTGCTGGTGTATTTCAAATGGAAAAAGGAAAAAAAAAAAGATATGGGGTTGGTTAACTTTGTCGAGTAAATTTGAGAAACTCATGATTAACCAGAATTAAACAAGGGCTTTATGCAGGAATTATTAAAATATTTAATGTCCTTCATTAAAGTGCACATGCAGAATATAAAATGCTGTATTTTCTGACTATGCCTTAGAAATATCTTTTTCAATGCATATAACTTGGGACAAGTGTTTTACACAATGAATTTGGAAAATACCTGTTTGAACTAGTTCACACATCTAGAGATACTATTTTTATGTATTGTGAAAACTACTACAATTTTAAAAAAAATTTAATTGATAATAATTGTACATATGGTGTACAAGGTGATGTTTTGACACATGTATACATTTTGTAATTCACAAATAAGAGTAATTGTCATATTTGCACCTCAAACATTTATCATTTATTTGTTGGGAAAATATCCAAAATCTTCTCATCTAGCTATTTTAACATATACAATACATTATTATTAACTATAATCCCTCTACTATGCAATAGAACAGCAGAACTTTATCCTCCTAAATAACTGTAACTTTGTACCCTGTGACCAATGTCTTCTGATTCTCCTTCTACCCCTTTATCTTCCCCCATGCCCCAGCCTCTGGAAACCACCATTCTATGCTCTATTTCTACATGTTGAACTTTTCAGATTTAACATATGAGTGAGATCATATGGTTTTTGTCTTTCTGTGCCTGTCTTGTTGCACTTCTTATAATGTCCTCTAGGTTAATCCATGTTGTCTCAAATGGCAGAATTTCTTGTTTTGTTTTGTTCTTACAGTTTAATAGTATACAATGGAATGCTTGCCTTCTTGGGTCAAACTGGATCAGCCCCTCTGAATCTCTGGAATCAACAGAGGTGGAAATCTCTCTGACTGTGCAGGTCATTACGGTGGGCTCTGAGGCTGGGCAGGGAGACTAGCAGTCTAGGGGCTCAAGCTAGATTTCACTTCCCACAATGCTTCCAAAGTCAACCAGCTCAGCTTTGTGGTACCATATGAGCTTGTTTGATACCTCTGATTGATCACAGGAACACAGAGGTTCAATCAGAATGCATGCATTATTCACTTTCTTTATTTCTACCTAACTGCCCCCAACCCCCCACCCCGGGGGAGGGGGAGGGGAGACAGAGGAAGTAGGTGGAGGGTCAAGCTGTGCTATTTCCCTTAGTACTCCCTGTGAGGTGAGACTGGATTGGGCTTCTTGGGAAGTGTTTCAGAATGCTAGGGAAGCTGGATGACTACTTCTGGTTGCCTTTTCTCCCTGGAAGCCCAGGAAAATACTGTCTAGTCTGGCATTGTGCTGACGTGCAGTAAAGGTAGGGGGTGGTGAGCAGAGTGAGACCATTCTTCCTATTCTTCTAATTTGGATTTTGTTCAGTTCTGTATACCACGTGAGTATCTCATACTTGACATCACTGTAGCACCATGACTTTATAACATTCTGTGTGCTACAAAATGAATGACTGTGTTCTCTTAAAACATAGATTAAATCTTAGCCCCAATGTGATGATATTAAGAAGTGGGACCTTAAGGAAGTGATTAGGTCATGAGGGTGAGACCTTATGAATGAAATTAGTGCCCTTATAAAAGAGGTTCCAGCATACTCCTTTGCCTTTCCACCCTGTGAAGTTGCAGTAAGTAGATAGCTACCTAACCAGGAATTGGAAAACCAGCCCCAACCAGACATCAAATATGCCTGAGCCATGATATTGTATTTTTCAGCCTCCAGAGCTGTGAAATATATATTTATTTATAACCCACCTGGTCTATGGTATTCTGTTGCAGCACTCCAAAGGGATTAAGACACTGATATGGTTTGGCTATGTCCCCACCCAAATCTCATCTTAAATTGTAGTTCCCATAATCCTCACGTGTCATGGGAGGGATCTGGTGTGAGGTAATTAAATCATGGGGGAGGTTACTCTCATGCTGTTTTTGTGGTAGTGAGTGAGTTTCATGAGATCTGATGGTTTTATAAGGGGCTTTTACCCCTTTGACTTGGCACTTGTCCTTGCTGTCGCCATGTGAAGAAGTACATGTTTGCGTCACCTTCCTCCATTAGTACAAGTTTCCTGAGGCCTCCCCAGCCATGCTAAACTGTGAGTCAATTAAACCTCTTTCCTTTATAAATTACCCAGTCTCAAGTATGTCTTTATTAGCAGTGTGGGAACAGACTAATATAGACACTGTGTAAATTACTGAAACTTAACTGGTACATAAAAAGAAAGATAAGAAAAAAATTAATATAATTTTTCTGATGCTTCATTTATACACTTTATTATTCATTTAAAATTATACATTTAAAACATTATGCATTTAAAATTCCCAATGTTTCTCCCCCCTTTTTCTTCCTATCACTTTCTTCCTTCTTACTGTCCTTCCTGTATGAATCTCCTTTCCTTATTTTAGCATATTTAGGAACAGAATGACAAGAGTTTGCACATTGTCTGTTGTCTCCCAGGAAATAGGCAATGCTCCCTCGTGAACCCTCAGCTTATCAGCTCTGGAAAAGTGATTACAAAATTGGGTTTGGACTTATTAGTGATTTAACTTGCAAATTGCCTTTTTGCCTCCCTGGGATTCCAGCTAAGGCTATTAGAAATGGAGTTGGACAATTCCCTCTTGCTATTCTCCTTAAGTTCTGACATTTCATTATATGCATCTTTAATTTTTTCAAACAAAAGAAATTGAGAAAATGTTACTGAAATATTTGAGATCTTTTTTCTGTTTGTTGTTCACATTCTTAAGAGAATCATTTCAGAGATTTTTAATGAATGTATTGGAAACCAGACATCAATGGGGATACAAATATACTTGGCATTATAAAAGCAGGACTACATAGGCCTTACAATAGCACAACAAAGAATACAGACATTGATATATAAGAAGTATAAAGAGATATGAATACAGTACAAAATTTTAATTAAAACTTGGGCTTCAAGCTGAAATTAGTATGTGAATTAGGCTTTGAAGCTGATTGATTCAATGTAAACAACTGGAGAGCTGGGCATACAAGAAATTCTATGCACAGGAAAAGAGAAACAGTAAAAACAGGGATAGCAAGAAAACAAGGATGGGAAAAATTCTGTGAGCAGAGAAACAGTGGCATGAAGAACAGAATGTGAAGTTAGAGTTATGGGAGCTTGAATCTGGCTTTGATACTCCTTGGCTCTGTGACAAAGTTCCTGTACTGTGAATAAAACAATGGTAACTAAATTACAAGAATGTTACGAAGATTATATGAGATAATGGATTTAAAAATGCTTAGTATAGTCCCTGGTGCATAGGGAGCACTTGTGGGACTGAAGTTGCTATTCTTGCTGCAATTAAGAAAACAATGAAAACTCTATGTACCTGAGCCAAAGTTTTAGGGAAACTGATGATGTGTTTAGAAATGCATAATGGAGCCAATTGTGGAGGCCTTGAATATTTTATTTTACTGGCATGATATTGAGCATAGCCATGTCATGATCAGGACCATGTAGTTATTTAAAAGTTAATCACTGGGAATATCTAGCACATTTAAGAATGGGAAAACTATCAATAACCAAAATCAGATGGGAAGTCTCTAAAATGCCTGGAATGTGTGAGAAAGAAATAGAACAAAGAGAAAAGTCAATAAGTGTGAGCCAGGTAGATAGGTTTGTGGTTTAAAAAAAAAGTCTCAGTATGTAGAATGATGGGTGTAATAACATTTTCCTTTACCATTTATTTAAAAATATCTCTTGAGACTTGCTGTGTTCTAAGTCTTATCCCAGGTTGCTAGTGATATGGAAAAAGACGAAATCTTCATTCACTTTACATTCAATTAAGGGATGGCATACTTTTGACACACAGTTGATACATACAAAATAATTTCAGATGTAGGAAGCATAACGAAGATTTACACAAAAACAGTTTAGAGAAATAAACAGTGGTGAAGATATTTTAAAAGACAGGCTACTTTAGATAGTCTGGACAGATAAAAAGATGCACATCTTATATTTTGCTTGTATTTGAAAACAAGTTCTGTGAAGATAAAGATTTAAGTATTTTTCCCTTCAGTTTTACTAGTTTTATAAGCTTTTCAAGTCCCCTATTGAAAGCCATGACACATGTATTCAGAAGTTAGCAATTAGGGCACTGGGTACTGAAAAGAGGAGGTACTGTACCTTCTGCAACCCTGCTAAGATATTGTTTAACTTGCCCCAAATAAGTCTCTGGACCAAATACAAAAATTGTTCAATTGCCCTTAAATTTCCAAGGATATGCAATTGAAGACAAGCTATTTTCTCCACTGATGTTTTGATACTGTTTTCAAAGACATTCACTGAAGATGTAAATGTGAAAGAACACAGGACTTACATAAACTACATACATTTTATTTATCAAACTTATTTCGGGAGAAGCCTATTTCATGCTTATAATTATTCAACATTTGCAGATCAATCCTTTCTTCTTCCTTTCCTTCCTTCCTCCTCTCTGTCTCCTCTTTCCTACTTCCTCCCTGTCTGCCCTTTTCTGGCCTAGTTAGTTGGTTTATTTATTTATTTTTAACTAATGAGTTACAGGTATCCAAGAAACCTAGCATTTTGAGTAGAATGTTTGTTTTTAATTTTAATTTATGCATACTATACATCAGTTCATAAATTATAAATTAATCTTGAAGAGAAAATTGATATATATTTTATCACTTTAAAATATAGATATAAATCATTAATTTATTATGAAATGCCAGTCCACCTGAAAAAAATTATTTTTTAAAATTTTGAGCCTTCCTTTCTTCCTTCCTTTCTTCCTTTCATTCTTTCTGTTTTCAGACGGTCTCGCTCTGTTGCCCAGGCTGGAGTGTAGTGGCCTGATCTTGGCTCACTGCAACCTCCCTCGGGCTCCCGTGATTCTCCTGCCTCAGCCTGCCAAGTGCCTGGGATTGCACGCACGCACCACCACGCCTGGCTGGTTTTTGTATTTTTGGGAGAGACAGGGTTTCGCCGTGTTGGCCAGGCTGGTCTCCAACTCCTGACCTCAAGTGATCTGCCCGCCTCGGCCTCCCGAAGTGCTGGGATTACAGACGGAGTCTCCCTCACTCAATGCTCAATGCTGCCCAGGCTGGAATGCAGTGGTGTGATCTCGGCTGGCTACAACCTTCACCTCCCAGCCGCCTGCCTTGGCCTCCCAAAGTGCTAAGATTACAGCCTTTGCCCGGCCACCACCCATCTAGGAAGTCAGGAGCGTCTCTGCCTGGCCGCCCATCGTCTGGGATGTGAGGAGCCCCTCTGCCCGGCAGCCCCATCTGGGAAGTGAGGAGTGCCTCTGCCCGGCTTCCCTGTCTAGGAAATGAGGAGCGCCTCTGCCCGGCCGCCACCCCATCTGGAAAGTAAGGAGCGCCTCTGCCTGGCCGCCCCGTCTGGGATGTGAGGATTGCCTCTGCCCGGCCGCCCCGTCTGGGATGTGAGGAGCGCCTCTGCCCGGCCGCCCATCGTCTGGGAAGTGAGGAGCGCCTCTGCCCAGCTGCCACCCCGTCTGGGAAGTGAGGAGCATCTCTGCCCAGCCGCCCTTCGTCTGGGAAGTGAGGAGCGCCTCTGCCCGGCTGCCCCATCCAGGATGTGAGGAGCGCCTCTGCCCAGCTGCCACCCTGTATGGGAAGTGAGGAGCACTTCTGCCTGGCTGCTGTGTAACCTTCCAAGTGTGAAGTGACAGCCTTTCTGCAGGTGTACCCAACAGCTCTGAAGAGACAGCAGCCATCGAGAATGGGCCATGATGATGATGGCAGTTTTGTCGAAAAGAAAAGGGGGAAATGTGGGGAAAAGAAAGAGAGATCAGATTGTTATTGTGTCTGTGTAGAAAGAAGTAGACATAGGAGACTCCATTTTGTTCTGTACTAAGAAAAATTCTTCTGCCTTGGGATGCTGTTAATCTATAACCTTACACCCAACCCCGTGCTCTCTGAAACATGTGCTGTGTCAACTCAGGGTTAAATGGATTAAGGGCTGTGCAAGATGTGCTTTGTTAAACAGATGCTTGAAGGCAGCATGCTCATTAAGAGTCATCACCACTCCCTAATCTCAAGTACCCAGGGACACAAACACTGAGGAAGGCCACAGGGACCTCTGCCTAGGAAAGCCAGAGACCTCTGTTCACGTGTTTATCTGCTGACTTTCTCTCCACTATTATCCTATGACCCTGCCACATCCCCCTCTCTGAGAAACACCCAAGAATGATCAATAAATACTAAGGAAAAAAAAATTTGAGATGACATTTTTATTTAGGGATATTTAAAAAAAAAATAAGATTGATGGGCCACTAGTTAGACTAATAAAGAAAAAAAGAGAGCGGTCCAAATAAACACAATCAGAAATAATGAAGGTGACATTACCACTGACCCTACAGAAATATTTTTTAAAAACCCTCATAAACTTTGAACTTATGAACATCCGTATGCACACAAACTAGAAAACTTACAAGTAATGGAGAAATACCTGGAAACAAACAACCTCCCAAGATTGAACCAGAAAGAAATTGAAACTCTCTGTGGACCAATAGTGAGTTCTGAAATTAAATCAGTAATAAAAAGGCTACCCACCAGAAAAAGCCCAGTATAAATTAGATTCACAGCTGAATTCTATCAGGCATACAGTGAAGATAACTGGTACTATTCCCAGTGAAACTATTTCAAACAAACTGAGAAGGAGAATCTCCTCTCTAACTCACACTGTGAGGCCATCATAATTTTGATACCAAAACCTGACAGAGACACAAGAAAAAGAAAACTTCAGGCTAATATCCTTGATGAACATAGATGCAAAAATCATCAACAAAATGCTAACCATCCATATCCAGCAGCACATCAAAAAGCTAATTCACCAAAATCAAGTAGGCTTTATCCCTTGGCTGCAAGGTTGGTTCAACATACGCAATTGACAACACTAAAACCAAAACCACACGATCACCACAAAACTTGCAGAAACAGCTTTTGATAACATTCAACATTTCTTCATGTTAAAAACACTAACAACCTAAGCATTGGAGATACATACCTCCAAATAATAAGAGCCATCTATGACAAACCCACAGCCAACATCATACCGAGTGGGCAAAAGCTGGAAGTATTCCCTTTGAGTACCAGAACAAGACAAGGATGTCCACTCTCACCACTCCTATTAAACATAGTAATGAAAGCCCTAGCCAGAGCAAGCAAGCAAGAGAAAGAAATAAAGGCGTCTAAATAAGGAGAGAGGAAATCAAACTAACTCTGTTTTCAGGTGATATAATTCAATACATACAAAACCCCATTGTCTGTGACCAAAAGCTCCTAGATCTAATTAACAACTTCAGCAAAGTTGCAGGATACAAAATCAATGTACAAAAACCAGTATTTCTATACAGCAATATTGTCCAACCTGAGTGCTATATCAAGTCATACAAAATAGTCATACAAAAAAAAAAAATACCTCAAAGTACAGCTAACCAAGAAGGTGAAAAATCTCTATAATGAAAATTACAAAACACTGCCGAAGAAAACCAGAGATGACACAAACAAGTAGAAACTCAATCTGTGTTCATGGATAGGAAGAATCAATATTGTTAAAATGGCCATAGTGCCAAGAGCAATTTACAGATTCAATGCTATTCCTATCAAAATACCAATGACATTCTTCACGGAATTAGCTAACACTCTTCTAAAATTTATATGGAACACAAAAAGAGCTCAAATGGCCAAATCAATCCTAAGCAAAAACAACAAATTTGGAAGCATGATATTACCTGACTTCAAACTATAGTATAAGGCTACGATAACCAAAACAGCACGCCACTGGTACAAAAAGACACATATCAAAGGAACTTCATACAGAGCCCAGAAATAAAGCTGCACAGGTACAACCATGTGATCTTCAAGAAAGTTGACATAAACAAACAAGGGGAAAGTACTCCCTATTCAATATATGGTGCTGAGATAATTGGCTAGCTGTGTGCAAAACATTGAAATTGGATCTCTTCCTTACACCATATACAAAAATCAACTCAAGATGGATTAGTGACTTAAATGTGAAAACTAAAACTATAGAAACACTTGAAATCAACCTAGGAAATACCAGTCTGGGCATAGGTTTCAGCCAAGGTTTCATGATGAAGATGACAAAAGCAATTGCAATAAAAACAAAAATTGACAAATGGGACCTAATTAAACTAAACAGCTTCTGCACAGAAAATGATATTATCAGCAGAGTAAATAACAAACCCACAGAAGGGGAGAAAATATTTGCAAAATATACATCTGACAAAAGTCTAATGTCTAGAATCTATAAGAACCTTAAGGCTGGGCATGGTGGCTGTAGACTGTAATCCCTTTGGGAGGCCAAGGTGGGCAGATCACAAGGTCAGGAGTTCAAAGCCAGCCTGGCCAACATGGTGAAACCCCGTTTGTACTAAAAATACAAAAATTAGCTGGGCATGGTGGTACCTGCCTGTAATCCCAGCCACTGGGAAGGCTGAGGCAGGAGAATGGCTTAAACCCAGGAGGCAGAGGTTGCAGTGAGCCGAGATCACGCCACTGCACTCCAGCCTGGGTGATAGAGCAAGACTCCGTCACAAAAAACAAAAACAAAAACAAAAAACAAACAAAAAAAAAGAAAAAGAAACTTAAATACTGCAACAAGCTAAGAACAAACAACAAAAAAACCCTCATTATAATGTGGGCAAAGGACATGAACAGATACTTTTCAAAAGAAGACATACACATGGCCAAGAAGCATATGAAGAAAGCTCAATATCACTGATAATTAAATAAATGCAAATCAAAACCACAATGGGATACCGTCTCACACTAGTCAGAATAGCTATTATTAAAAAGTCAAAAAATAACAGATGCCGGCGAGATTGTAAAGGAGTACTTAACACTGCTTGTGGGAATTTAAATTAGTGTAGTCACTGTGGAATGCAGTTTAGCAATTTCTTGAATAACTTAGAACTACCATTCAGCACAGTAATCCCATTGTTGCATATATACCCAAAGGAATATAAATTGTTCTACCATAAAGACACAAACATGCATCTGTTCATTGCAGCACTATTCACAATAGAAAAGACATGGGGTCAGCCTAAATGCCCACCAATGGTAGACTGCATAAATAAAAATCCCATAAACACCATGGAATACTCTGCAACCATAAAAAAATGAGATGATGTTCTTTTCAGCACCATGGATGGAGCTCACAGCCATTTTTCTGAGTGAACACAGGAATAGAAAACCAAATATTGTACTTCTCTCCCTTGTAAGTGGGAGCTAAACATCGAATACACATGAACACAGTGGAGGGAACAGTAGACACTGAGGCCTACTGGAGAGTGGAGGGTGGGAGGAGTGTGTGGATCAAAAACCTACATATTGAGTACGGTGCTTATTACCTGGGTGACAAAATAATGTGTACATCAAACTCACATGACACACATTGTATCTATATAACAAATCTACACATGTGTCACTGAAACTAAAAGTGAAAAAAAGGGTTTTTTCATTGTTTTTCTACATTGTATTTCTTTAATTTTTAATTTTTGCGGGTACATATAAATTTATATATTTATGGGGTACCTTAGAGATTTTGAAACAAGCATAGAATTCACAATAATCACACCATGGAAAACGGAGTATCTACATCCCCACAGGCATTTATCCTTTGTGTTACAAACAATCCATTCATAGTCTTTTAGTTATTTTTAAGTGTACAATTATTATTGAATATAGTGACTATGTTGTGCTATCAAAAACTAGGTCTTAATCATTCTTAATAACTATTTTTTGTATCCATTAACCATCCTAACTGCCCCCCACACATACCCACCATCCTTCCCAGCCTCTGGTAACCATCCAGAAGAACGTCTATTTTGTATTTTATGTCTCACAAATAAGTGAGAACATGTGACATTTGTCTGCCTGTTTTATTTCACTTGACATAACGACCTTCAGTTCCATCCATGTTGTTGTAAATGACAGAATCTCATTCTCCTTATGGCTCCATAGTACTCCGTTGTGCATAAGTACCACATTTTCTTTATCTGTTCATCTCTTGATGGACCTTTAAGTTGCTTCCAAATCTTGACTGTTGTGAACAATGCTGCAATCAACATGAGGGTGCAGATCTCTGCAACATACTGATTCCCTTTCACTCAGCAGTGAAATTATTGGATCATATGCTAGCTCTATTTTTAATTATTTGAGGAAACTTCAAACTGTTTTCCATGGTGGTTGTACTAATTTACATTCGCACCAACAGTGTATGAGGGTTCTTTTTTGTCAATATCCTCTCCAGCATTTATTATTTATTGCCTGTCTCTTGAGTAAAGCCATTTTAACTAGATTGAGATGATATCTCTCATTGTAGTTTTGATTTACATTTCCCTAATGATCAATAATAGTGAGCACTTTTTTATACGCCTGTTTGTCATTCATATGTCTTCTTTTAGAAATATATATTCAAATTTTTTGCCCATTTTAAAATCAGATAGATTTTTTTTTCCTATCGAGTTGTTTGAGCCCCTTATATATTGTAGTTCTTAATCCCTTGTCAGATGAGTAGTTTGAAAATATTTTCTCCCATTCTGTTAGTTGTGTCTTCACTCTGTTGATTATTACCTTTTTAACTTGATGTGATTCCATGTGTCCATGTTTGCTTTGGTTGCCTGTGCTTGGGGGGTATTGCTCAAGAAGTCTTTGCACAGACCAAAGTCCCAAAGAGTTTCCCCTATGTATTCTTGTAGTAGTTTCATAGTTTGTGAGAATTTAGATGTAAGTCTTTAATCCATTTAGATTTAGTTTTTGTAGATGGCAAGAGACAGAGTCTAGTTTTCTTCTACTTTATATTAATCCCCAGTTTTCTCAGTACCATTTTTGAAGAGACTGTCTCTTTACCAGTGGATGTTATTGGCCTCTTTGTAAAAAATGAGTTCACTGTTAAGTGTGTTGATTTGTTTCTGGATTCTCTATTCTGTTCCGTTGGTCTATGTGTCTGTTTTTTATGACAGTAGCATGCTGTTTTGCTTACTATATGTCTATAGTATAATTTGAAGTCAGCTAATGTGATTCCTCCAGTTTTACTCTTTTTGCTTAGGATAGCTTTGGCTATTCTGGTTTTTTTATGGTTTCATATAAATTTTAGGATTTTTTTTCTCTGAAGAAAGTCGTTACTCTGATAAGTTTTGCAATAAAGCTGTAGATTGCTTTGGGCAGTATGAGCATTTTAACAATATTGATTCTTCCAATTAATGAACCTGGAATTGCTTTTCATTTTTTGGTGTCTTCAATTTATTTCATCAGTGTTATATAGTTTTCATTGTAGAGACTGTTCACATTGGTTAATTTCTAGATATTTAAATTTATTTGTAGTTATTGTAAATGAGATTATTTTCTTATTTTTTCAGATTGTTTGTTGTTGCCATTCAGAAATGCTACTGATTTTTGTATGTTTATTTTGTGTCATGCAACTTTACTGAATTTGTTTATCGGTTCTAATAAGTTTGTTTTGTGTATGTGTGTGTGTGTGTGTGTGTGGAGTCTTTAGGTGTTTTCAACTATATGATCATATAATCTGCAAAAAAAGACTAATATTTCTTTTTCCTTTCCAATTTGCATGCCTATTATTTCCTTCTCTTGTCTGATTGCTCTAGCAAGGACTTCTAGTACTGTAATATAACAGTGGTGAAAGTGGGCTTCTTTGTGATGTTCTACATCTCAGAGAAATGGTTTTCAAGTTTTCCCCATTCAACATGATTTTAGCTGTATGTCAGTCATATACAGCTTTTAAGACCTGTTTTTTTTCACCTAACATATGGTCTATTTTTGAGAATGATCCATGTGCTGTGGAGAAGAATATATATTCTGCAGCTATAGATTACAATGTTCCATAAATATCTATTAGGTACATTTGTTGTATAGAATAGATTAAGTCTGATGTTTCTTAGTTGATATTCTGTCTGGATAATCTGTTCAATAATGAAAGTGGGCTGTTGAAGACTCCATCTATTACTGTATTGGAGTCTATCTCCCTCTTTGGTTATAATAATACTTGCTTTATATATCTGCGTGCTCCAGTGTCAGGTGCATACATATTTATAACTGTTATGCCCTTTTGCTCAATTGAAGCTTTTATTACTATATAAATGGTATAATGCCTCTTGTTACAGTTTTTGTCTTAAAGTCTATTTTGTCTGATATAAACATAGCTACTCCTGCTTTCTTCTGTTTCCATTGTCATGTAATATATTTTCCCATCTCTTTATTTGTGTATATTTATAGATGGATTATTTCTCATAGGCAGCTGATCATTGCATCTTTTTTGTTTCATCCATTTAGCGACTCTTGTGTTTTTATTTGAGAGTTTAGCCCACTTACATTTAATGTTATTATTGATAAGTAGGGAGCTACTCCTGCTATTTTGTTACTGAGTTTCTGGTTGTTTTGTGGTCTTCTCTTTTTTCTTTCAGTCCTTCCTGTCTTCCTTTTAGTGAAGGTGATTTTCTGTGGTGGCATAATTTAATTATTTGCCTTTTATTTTTTATTTATCCATTATGTTTTTCAATTTGAGGTAGCCATGAGAATTGCAAATATAATCTTACAACCCATTATTTAAAATCGATGACAACACTGATTGCATAAGCAAAGAAACAAACAGAAAGAAAACTAATAAAAACTCTGCACTTCATTTTCATACCTCTGCTTTTTAATATTTTATAGTTTCCCAGTTTCTCTTTGTGTCTTATTGTAATGTCTATGTCTTGAAAAGTGGTTGTAGCCTTTTTTTAGTTAGTCCACCATTTACTCCTTCCACTTAAGAAAAGAGGACTTTACACACTGCAATTACAGTGTTATAATATTCTGTATTTTTTTTTTTTTTTTTTTGAGACGGAGTCTCACTCTGTCGCCCAGGCTGGAGTGCAGTGGCATGATCTCGGCTCACTGCAAGCTCTGACTCCCGGGTTCACGCCATTCTCCTGCCTCAGCCTCTTGGAGTAGCTGGGACTACAGGCGTCCGCAACCTCACCCGGCTAATTTTTTGTATTTTTAGTAGAGATGGGGTTTCACCGTGGTCTCGATCTCCTGACCTTGTGATCCACCCGCCTCGGCCTCCCAAAGTGCTGGGATTATAAAATATTCCGTATTTTTCCATATGCTTACTATTATCTGTGAGTTTTGTAACTTCAAATGATATCTTCTTGCTCACTAAAATTCTTTTCTTTCAGATAAAATAACTGCCTTAGCATTTCTTGTAGGACAGATCTGGTGTTTACAAAATCCCTCAGCTTCTGTTTGTCTGGGAAAGTCTTTATTTCTCTTTTATACTTCAAAGATATTCTCACCTTATATATTATTCTAGGGTAAAGGACTTTTTCTTTCAGCACTTTAAATATGTCATGCCACTCTCATCTGGTCTTTAAGGTTTCCACTGAAAAGTTTGCTGTCAGATGTATTGGAGCTCCATTGTATGTTACTTGTTTATTTCTCTTGCTGATTTTAGGAACCTTTTTAAATCCTTGACCTTTGGGAGTTTGATTATTAAATGCCTTGACGTAGTTTTTTTTGGGAGTTAAATGTGGTGGATCTCACTCAAGGCCCTCTCCAACCACTACCTGGTTACCATCTAGATTCACTCAAGGTCTTAGGGCTCTACGATCAGCAGGTAGTGAAGCCAGCCAGGTTTGTTTCCTCTCCCTCAGGGTGTTTAGTTCCCTCAGGCCCTGGGCGGGTTCAGAGATGCTGTCTGGTAACCTGTCATTGGAATAAACAATCTTAGAATTTTACCTAATATTCCATTCTACTGTAGCTAAGCTGGCACTCAAAACATAATACAAAGTCCTTCACATTTTTCCTTCCCCCTTCCATAGGCAGAGGAGCCTCTCTCTGCAGGCAGCACAATCACTGGCCCACCAGGGATTCTGCCAGGCCACCAATGATGTTCACTTAGGACCCAAGGGCTCTTTAGTCAGCTTGTGGTGAATACTGCCAGGTCTAGGGTTCATCCTTCAGGGTAGTGGTCTCCCCTCTGAACCAGGGCCAGTTCAGAAATGCTGTCTAAGAGCATAGGCCTGGGCTTGGGGACACCACGAGCCTGCTTGATGCTCTACTCTACTGTGGTCAAGCTGATACCTGAGGTGTAAGACAAAGTCCCTTTTAATTTTCCCTCTGCTTTTCTCTAACAGAAGGGGTCTTTCACCATAGCCACCACAGCTGGAAATGTGCTGGGTCATATCTGAAGTCAGCATACCTCAGAACCCAAAGCCAACTCTTGGTATCACTGCTGGTAATTCAGGACTCTTCAGACATCAGGTGATGAGTCCTGCCAGAACTGGGTCCTTCCCTTAAGGCAGTGAGTTCCCTTTTGGCCCACAGTGTATGTACCTAGACATGTCATCCAGAAGCTAGGGATTAGAATGGGGGGCCTAGTGACTCTGCCTGGTGCCTTATCCTACTGTGTCTGAGCTGGTATCCAAGATACAAGAAAAAAGTTCTCTTTACTCTTCACTCTCCTCCTTGTAAGCAGAAAGAAGGCAAAATGGCAAAACTTTTGCTGCTGTGAGCTTCACTGCCTGAGGTTAGAGGAGGGGTGGCACAAGCCTTCCACCAGCCACCTAAGCTGTTGTCTCCCTAGGTCACACGCCATCCTAGTTCACCAGGTCTGAGCACAGCCCAGCACTAGGATTTTCTAGGATTTGCAGTCTTTGTGGCCTAGGCTGCCTTTCAAGTTTATGTAGGATTACAGAGCGCTTTGGCCCATGGTAGCAAGACTTCCCAAGAAACTCGAGCTCTGACTGCTGGGATGGGTGATTGATTCCCCTCTGGCCAGGTATGGCCCAAATGCTCCTTCTGGGCGTGGGTGTTGGACTTTGCTTTCCACTGTGACAGGGCAGTACTGAGTTCAATGTAAAGTCCCCCAGCCACTGTGCCCTCTCTCCCACAAAAGAATAGATTCTTTTTCCATGCCACACAGCTGCTGCCAGGGGACGGGGAAGGGGTGGCTTCGGCTGTACAAGACTGTCTCTCCAACTGTCTTCTATGCCTTTTTCAGAGATATAAAACTAAAATCAGGTACTATAATTGTCACCTGATTTTTGGTTCTTGTGATGGTGCTTTTCTACGTGCAGATACTTGTTAAAATGTTGTGTTCCTGCTGGGAAGATCAATGGTGTAGGCTTCTGTTCCACCATCTTGCCCTGTCCACAATACTGTTTTTCCATTTTCCATTTTTCTTAACTCTCCTCTAATCCCTGTTATTCCCTTATTTCTGCTAATGTTCAGTTTAGTTTGATCATCTCTTTCTTGTTCCTCAAAGTATAATATTATAGATTTGAGATCTTTATTTTTTAATATAACTGTTTACAGCTACCATTTTCCCTCTGAGCACTGCTTTCACTGTATCCCATAAGATTTGGTATGTTATGTTTTAATTTTTATTTGTCTTTATGTATTTTCTAATTTTCTTTGATTTCTTCTTCAACCCACTGGTTGTTTAAGAGAGTTAATTTCTACATATTTGTAAATGTTTCACTTTTATTTCTGTTATTTATGTCTAGCTTTATCCCATTGTTATTACAGAAGATACTCGGTATGATTTTAATCTTTTTAAATTTAGTGAGACTTCTCTGTGGCCTAACTTGTGTACCATCTATTCTGGAGAATGTTTCAGATCCACTTGACAAGAAAGTGTATTCTGCTGTCATTGGGGAGAGTATTCCATATATGTCCACTAGATCTACTTTGTTTGTAGTGTTGGTAAAGTCCTTTATTTCCTTATTGCTCTTTTATCTAGATAGTTTATTAACTATTGGCCCATAGAAGGATTATTAATTACTGGAAGTGGTATATTGAGATCTCCAAATATAATTATAGATCTGCCTATTCAATTTCTCCCTATAATGCTGGCTCTTTTGTGTTACATATTATGGGGTTCTGTTGTTTGGTATACATAGCTTTCTAATTTCTCCTGTATACACTGGGGCTTTGGAATGCCCTAATTTCTCAAAGAATCTTCCCAGCTTTACTTCCAATGCTTTCTTTTTCTTTAATCTATTGTATTTCTCAACCATAATCTTTTGTCTCAGTCATTTTCAGGTTATTTCACCTTGCAGCATTTTCTACCTAAGCACACCACTTTTCTGGCCTGAGTTCTGATACAGGCAAAACAAAGGTGAGCACTTGTGTCAATGCTTTAGGTGGCTCCAGACATGTTAGAACAGACAAGAACAAATAAGATCTGCTCTTCTTGGTCCAGAAGCTGGACCAGAATTCCACACTGGAAACATGGGCTATCATTACTTCCAGATTGCTGACATTCTAGGGAAACAGTGAGGCAAGGGAATGTTTAAATATGGGAAAGCTTTCCTACTGTTTTCAAGTTGGCATTTTCTTTATTAAAAAAGGCAAGGTTTTTGTAAACCTTTGAATATTTTCCAAAGTTCTGACAACGTTGATACTGACATTTCTGCCTTTGTGTGTGTGTGTGTGTGTGTGTGTGTGTGTATACATATATATGTGTATATACATATATTTTATATCTATTTTTCTATAAGGGCACAAGGGCTTAGAGCCACCTCTTTGCCATTTTACTGATGCCTTTTCTCTGGAATTTGTGCCCTAGCTAGGTCTGTAGTAGTTACTGCTGCCCACTAAAATTTGAAGAATATTCTTCTACCTATTTTCTGTATTCTAAGACCTTAAGCATTCACTTTTAATTCTCCCATCATAAAGAAATGTCTGAATATAATTGTAGCATTCATTTGAAGCAACTGGAAATGATTAAAAGAACCCTAGTCTTAATTTTGGAAGACTAACTTTCTAGTTGATTCTTTCTCATTCACTGGATATGTGTCTCTGGGCAAATTACTTAAGTTTTCTGGTCCTCCTTTCTGTTTTGTAAAATAGAGGTTATCATATTTATAGCACAAGGTCTTAAGAATTTTTTACAGAGAAGTGTATCTGCTTATCAACATACATAGTACAGAATATACTTAGGAGATTTCTTTTAAAATAAATGAATGAATTAACCCATGAATGATGCTGAAGCCTAATGGCACATGAAAAGAAAGTTTATGAAGGTAATGCTCAAGCTGTTTCCATTTAGCAAATACCCACACAAAGAAATGAGGAACAGGAGATAATAAATAGTGAAGTATGGCCTCCCATCCTATAAACGTATAGAATAGTAACTTTTAAGCATGAGAGAAAAGAAAAGTCAATACAGACATAAAACAACAACAAAAAAATCTTTAATAAGTTGATCAATGCATCTGCACATCTGTACTTTTTTGCGAAATGGAAATTCAGATACTTCAACAAAGATATACAAGATTTATGACAATGTATGTACCCTCAGCCCTGTGTTGAAAGTCATTGCCCCATAGAAGGATATGAATTATACTGATAACACATCTGAACTCAGTATTAACAAAATTTAGCACGAAATACTGTTCCTCCTTCATAATAAGAAATAAAATACACTATGGTTATCAATGCGCTGAGTTATTTTGGTGGAATATCACAACGGTTAAATTCCCCATTTGGTCATAAATAACATGAAAACGGTTTATCACATTCATGCATTTTCTTTTCCCTGACTGTCAGTGTCACGCAATTCAAAATTACTTGAAAGTACTATACAATTTTACAAACAAGTTACCTATAAGTTACATCTTTAGTATTCTGCCACCTAAATCATTTAACTATCTATACTGTCTAAATTATGTATACAACCCCAGTACAAGTAAACTGGAGCTGTTACTTGTGGTGGACCACAGATCCTTACTTTTTGTTAATTTTCCCGGAAGATGAATTTCCCACAAGAGGTAAAATTAGGAAATATACTTTTAGTGTTGTAAATTTAACCAAAAGTCAACAAGAAGTATGCACCTACTTCTTTACCAGTGCATACATGGCCTTAAGAATAGCGTTAGCATCAAGATACAATAATAAGAGAATCGGAACATAAAACGATTTTATGTGCAGATGGTGCTTTACTATTTATCACTGAGCCACAATTATCCTGGAAATATTGAGATAAATAGGCCCATTTAGTAAAAGAGCTAACTGTGAGAGGCATTGGGATAAATCTGAGCTATTTTCCATATCAAAGTTTTCTCTAGGTCAATTGCACCTCTTTAGGATTATGACCAACCCACCAGTGCCAGAATCTTTTTCCTCTTTTTCTTTGCTTCTAGGACACTTCATTTTATAGGAATATGTTCATTCTGGGATTGTAGAGTTCCATGTAGATAAACCTGGAAACTGTTACTGTCTAAGGAATTACAGTTACCTGTAGCATTTTCAGAAGGGCAGTTTTCCTCATGCATCTGAGTTCTCTCTCCTTTTTATACTTCAGAGCCTAATAAAATCCAGCATGTTTTGGTAGTAGTTTCCAATTAATGAATATTTATGAACAGTGAACATTTGAAAGTGCTGGGATTTTTACCATGCTCATAATGGGAGGATTTGATACCAGCTTCTTTACATACATACACAGTAAACGTAGTCAGGCAAAGGAGTTTTATGACAAGGGCATAGGCTATAAGACTGCAGGGTAAAGTGCATTGACTAATACAAAAACAGGATACTGAGTTTTGAAAACACAGATTCAAGTCCCTGTCCTCTCACTAATTAATTGTATGCACAGATAAATTTTTGTCACTGCCTCTTTTCTGTGAAATGGGATTTAAGATCCTAGAATCAGGCCAGGTGTGGTGGCTCATGCCTGTAATCCCAGCACTTTGGGAGGCCGAGGCGGGTGGATCACGAGGTCAGGAGATCGTGACCATCCTGGCTAACACGGTGAAACCCTGTCTCTGCTAAAAATATACAAAAAAATTAGCCGGGCGTGGTGGCAGGTGACTGTAGTCCCAGCTACTTGGGAGGCTGAGGCAGGAGAATGGCGTGAACCCGGGAGGCGGAGCTTGCAGTGAGCCGAGATCGCGCCACTGCACTCCAGCCTTGTTGACAGAGCGAGACTCTGTCTCAAAAAAAAAAAAAAAAAAAAAAAAAAAAAAGGATCCTGGAATCAAATAGGACCACATATGAAGCATTTTATAAACAGTAAAACATGATAATAAAGGTTAGCTTTGGTTGTCTCCTGCAAACTGGGCAATTGAGCCAATGTCACTCAGAAGTAAGTTTTAAGCATCTTTCTACCAAATACCTTAGGCTGGAATGAAAATTTCAGTAGGCAAAATTGTCATATTGGGAGCCAGAACATACTTAAAAATCATGATGAAAAAAAGCATTTGCATGTTACGTTTGACTACTTGTTAATAAGTTGTGTTCTTTTTTGAAAAACCCATGAAAGATAAAACAGAGTAAATACTTGTTTTGAATGCTATAATATTGCTCCTCATGTAAAGTACAGTGTAGTAATATTACAGTTGGAGCAATTTAGTAGAATGAATGAAGGAAATTGAAATTATTAAGCTAAATGCCATGCTATATAACTAAGGCCACCTATTTAAATGACAAGATTTAGCTAGTTTGGTTAGCTATAGCAAGGCAGAGAAGACATTAAAAAACAACTAGCATCATACCAAAATACTTACAAATACTTATAATCATATTTTCTCCTTTAGCTTTACTTCAGCTAGAGATGGTAATAATAAGTATATTTCCTCATGGCTACATATTCAGGACATAGGCATGGGCAAAGACTTCATGACTAAAACACCAAAAGCAATTGCAACAAAAGCAAAAATTGACAATTAAACTAAATTAATTAAACTAAAGAGCTTCTGCACAGCAAAAGAAATTATTATCAGAGTGAACAGGCAACTTACAGAATGTGAGAAAATTTTTGCAATCTATCCATCTGACAAAGGGCTAATATCCAGAATCTACAAAGAACTTAAACAAGTTTACAAGAAAAAACAAACAACCCCATCAAAGAGTGGGCAAACGATGTGAACAGAGAGACACTTCTCAAAAGAAGACATTTATGCAGCCAACAGAAATATGAAAAAATGCTCACCATCATCACTGGTCATTAGAGAAATGCAAATCAAAACCACAATAAGATACCATCTCATGCCAGTTAGAATGGCGATCATTAAAAAGTCAGGAAACAACAGATGCTGGAGACAATGTGGAGATAGAAAGATAGTAGATAATACCTTTGTCAGTGGAAGCTGTAGAATGAATAATAAGGTTTCTTAAAACCTGGGCCCTTACTTTAACATTTTGGAAGATACGCAAAATCTTGTCACTACCTTTAAAATGCAGAATTCAATAAAGTATCTCTTTGGTAACCAAACAAATATGTATTGCCACAACTAAAAATCCCTTTAGACCTCCATGACTGATTTATACTTTTGAACTTCTTAACTAAATATGTTGCTGCTTTAAAAATATATAAAAACATAAATTTAGCAGAGATAACAATAAAATGTAACTGTTAAAAAAACTGGGAAATGAATTCATTGAAGTTTCAGGATACAAAATTAATGTCCACAAATCAGTAGCTCTGCTATACACCTACAGTGACCAAGCTGAGACTCAAATCAAGAACTCAACCCCTTTCACAATGGCTGCAAAAAAAAAAAAAAAGAATACTTAGGAATATACCTAACCAACGATGTGCAAGAACTCTACTTGCACAAACTAGAAAACACTGCTGAAAGAAATCATATACAACACAAACAAAAGAAACACACACCCCATGCTCATGGATGGGTACAATCAATATTGTGAAAATGACCACACCGCCAAAAGCCATCTGTAAATTCAATGCAATTCCCATCAACATGCCACCATAATTCATCACAGAATTAGAGAAAACAATCCTATAATTCATATGGAACCAAAAAAGAGCCCACATAGCCAAAGCAAGACTAAGCAAAAAAAAAAAATCTGGAGGCATCACATTACCTGACATGAAACTATACTATAAGGTCATAGCCACCAAAACAGTATGGTACTGGTATAAAAATAAGCACATAGACAAATGGAACAGAATAGAGAACTCAGAAATAAACCCAAATACTTACAGCCAACTGATCTTCAACAAAGTAAACAAAAACATAAAGTTGGGAAAAAACACTGTGTTCAACAAATGGTGCTGGGATAATTGGCAAGCCACATGTAGAAGAATGAAGTTGGATCCTCATTTCTCACCATATACAAAACTCTACTCAAAATGGATCAAAGACATAAATCTAAGACCTGAAGCCATAAAGATTCTAGAAGATAACATTGGAAAAACCCCTGTGTACATTGGCTTTGGCAAAGACTTCATGACCAAGAACTCAAAAGCAAATGGAACAAAAGCAAACATAAATAGATGGGACTGAATTAAACAAAAAAGCTTCTACATAGTAAAAAAAAAAAATAATAATCAGCAGAGTTAAGAGACAACCCATAGAGTGGGAGAAAATCTTCACAATTTATACATCCAACAAAGGACTAATATCCAAAATCTACAAGGAAATCAAACAAACCAGCAAGAAAAAAAAAATCCCATCATGAATAGACAATTCTCAAAAGAAGATATACAAATGGCTAAGAAGCACATAGAAAAATGCTCAACATCACTAATTATCAGGGAAATGGAAACCCAAATCACAGTGTGATACCACCTCGCTTCTACAAAAAAGGCCATAATCAAAAAATTTAAAAAAAATAGATGTTGGTGTGGATGAGGTGAAAAGGGAACAATTTTACACTGTTGGAGGGAATGTAAACTAGTGTGACCACTGTGGAAAAGAGTGTGGAGATTCCTACTAAAAGTAGATCTACCATTTCATCCAGTAATCCCAGTACTAGATATCTACCCAGATGGAAAGAAGTCATTATACAAAAAAGATACTTGCACACACATGCTTATAAGAGCATAATTTGGAATTGCAAAAGTATGAAACCAGCTCAAATGTCCATCAATCAACAAGTGGATGAAGAAAATGTGGTGCATATACACATACGCACACATATATAAATATCATGGAATACTACTCAGTCATAAAAGGAGTGAAATAATGTCATTTACAGCAACCTGGATGAAACTGGAGACTACTATTCTAAGTGAAGTAATTCAGAAATGAAAAACAAGCATCCTATGTTTTCATTCATATGTGGAAGCTAAGCTATGAGGACTCAAAGGCATAAGAATGATATATTGGACTTTGGGGACCCAGGGGAAAAGGGTGAGTGGTGGGAAAGGATAGAAGACTACACATTGGGTACGGTGTACACTAAAGAACTTATTCATGTAACCAAAAACCACCTGTTCCCCAAAAACCTATTGAAGTAAAAAAAATGAAAAAAAGATCATAAAAATTACATCATTACTTATTACATTACTTATTACATAATAAAAATTACTTATTACATCATCATATAGTGAACATTCCTAATACAAGGTGGGGGTGGGGTAATCAAACACACTTTTTAACGATTTTTTTTGTTAAAATATAAATATAGGAATGACAACAATAGTGAAAATATTTTTTGATACCTTATTTTACTTTACATTCTATGTCCAGAATGTTCTCATAATCTTAGCTGTATTTTGAGAATACATGCAAATAGTCTCATCACATAGCTAGTCCCTTGAAAATATTTATTAGGTGGCTTTTTATTTTTATCATTATAAATAATGGTCAGATGAACATGATTTTGTATGTATATTTGTACATATCAGATAGTTTTTAAGATAATTCTTGAAAATGAAATTATCGTTTCAAAGGCTATAAATATTATTAAAATGTGGATATGTATATTGCCTGATTTTCCTTGAGAACAACTGTACTCATATTATGTTTTTTTGTCACCCAGGCTGGAGTGCAGTGGTAGGACCTCCGCTCTCTGCAACCTCCACTTCCCGGGTTCAAGCAATTCTCCTGCCTCAGCCTCCTGGGTAACTGGGATTACAGCCATGTGACACCACAACCAGCTAATTTTTGTATTTTTAGTAGAGACAAGATTTCACCAAGTTGTTCAGGCTGGTCTCGAACTCCTGACCCCTTGATCTGCCCGCCTGGGCCTCCCAAAGTGCTGGGATTACAGGCAGGAGCCACCACGCCCAGCCTACTATTTTCTTGAAATAAAGATTTAGCTTCTCATCTGTGTGTATATATTTTTACATTTCTAACAATGTATGACATTATAATATTTAAAAAATTTCCTATTTGCTAGAGTATTCTACAGTTTCTTATTACTTAATCTTTCACCTATTTACTTTTCTGAGGGTTAATTCTTGCTCTAAAACATAAGGATACATTTATTTTTGACATCTATAATGATAAGACATCTCGCACAGTAGAATTAAACTTAACTGTGATGCAGTTTATCAATTTGATCTCTCTTTTCTAGTTGTTTCACACACTTTTGAAGATTACTTGGCAACTGGTAGTTTATCAACAAATATTAATTTAACAAGGAATGAATAAATTAATTAATATTGACTACTTAAGGTGAGTATGAGCATATAGGTTTGGGTCTTAATTCTGAAATACAAAATGTTTACTTTTATTGGTGGTTTTAGTCTTGAGATTCAGCAATCACTGAGGTATTTGATATAAAGTGTTTGCAATAAACACTGAAGCCTCTTACTGTTTCTACAAATTAGACAAATGTCAATTAGCTTAGCATGAGTGTGTTGTTTGCAATTATTTGCAGTATATTTTGTATACTTTGAAAAACTAATATGGGCCATGAAAAAGTAGCTCTATCAGACTGACTCCTCCATCCCGGGCAATTACGAAAGCTGGACCAAACCAAACTTTTGTTACCATCAGAAAGCACTAGTAATTAATACAAACGAAGCACACAAGAGGAGATTAATATTCACATTGAATTTCTCTTTAACTGCATTTTTAAATACATTTTTCATAGAAAGTGGAAGTTTATTGGTCAAAGGAAATACAGAGTTCTGGCTTGCCAATGTGGCTGGAACTTGATATGCAGGAAAGAGTAGCAGAGAAAAATTCTCTAAAAACCTGTATAAAAAATTCTCTCCCAACCTTGATTGACTCCTAAGCTTCACACACATAGAACAGACAGCTAGAAGACCTAGCAAAGGACAGAGGTTGCACAAGACATGGTATATGTTGGAATCCAGGTCCAGTAGAATTTACATGCAATACAAAAGACAATAGGTATTCAGTTGTGACCTCTAAATGATTGTGCCTTAGATGTAAAGGCAAAGCTAAAATAGAACCACTCTAACATAGCCTCAATAGCCTCTAACAAAGCATCAATAGAATCAAGATGAAACCCTCATATTTCAATTTTAAAATAAAACAAGACAAAACCCTACAAACCAAAATAGAAACTCAACAATCTTTACAGGAACATGATAATGCAAAGTCTCCGCAAGCACACTATATCACAAAAAAAAAGTGTAAAGAAAAGTAAGAAAAATATTTAAAATATGAGAAAAATAATACCATACAGCCAAAATATCTAACCTACTTATAATTGGAGTTTAATAATGGGATAACAGAGAGCATAGGCCAGAAACCACATTTTAAAAATATTGACTAAATAATATCTAATTTGATCAAAGACATGACTTTGTGGATTTGAGAAGTTCAGCAAATGTCAATTGATCTAAATCCAAACAGTCTATCCCTGAGTCAAATTACTATAGTCATTAGATTAGAAGTAAATATCCAGAATTCAATTTTATTTCTATATATTAGGAAAAAATTAAAAATCCTTCACAGATATCCTGCAGATAAGGGGGGACTACTGTATAAATATATATTCACATGATTTATAAAATAGGGGTAACATCAGCTGAATATTTTAAAAATAATCTTTTAAGTAAATAGTGCTGGAACAATTAGATGACCTTATAGAAAATCAAATAATTTTTTACTCATTCCTTATGCCATATGTAAAAATTAATCTGAAATGGAAAATAGATCTACAGGTCTATGGAAGGTAAAACAATAAATCTTCAAGAATATATAGGAAAATAATTCAGTGAACTTGGGTGAACAAATATTTGTTAAACAGAACAGAAATACGCTCACTCCAAAACCAAAATGTTGATAAATTGGACTTCTTTGAAGTCGAGATCTTTTGTTCACTGAAATGGGTAAGTCCAAAAAAAAACTGGAAGAAGATACATAAAACAAATATATCTAAAAAAGAATACATATCTAGGTTATAAATGAATCCTACAAATTCATAATTAAATGACCAAAGATACACTTTAAAAATGGGAAACTTGAACAAGCAAAAGGGAGATAACTAAATGGCCAATAAGCATATAAAATATGCTCGACATGATTATGCACCAAGAAAACACAAAGTAAAATCTCAATGATTTATCAACTTACTCCAAGAGAAAAACAAAAACTAAAATTAAGAAGACAGACAATGTCAACTGTTGGTGAGAAAGTGAAGAAACCGAAACTCTCATGTAGTGTTGGTAGAAATACAAATTACTTCAATTACTGTGAGTAACTCTTGACAATGTCTATTAAGCCTAGGCACACTTCTACCTTATGATCCAACAATGCCATGTTTAGGTATACATCACAAAAACTTAATTGACTACATTAGCCAAAAGTATGTATAAAAATATTTCTACTGACCTCATTCATGGTAGCATAAAACTGGGAGCAACTCAAACATCTACAAAAAAGAGAATGGATGAATTTTAGTGCATTTATAAAATCAACAAAAAGTATTCCTGAAAAATGCAAAATCATAGATAATTCTCACAGATAATATGTTGAATGAAAGAAGACAGACACACAAGTTATTATAAAATGATTTAATTCATATGATGTTTGAGACTAGACAAAATTTAATCTTTAATTTTTGAAAGCAGAATTATTATCTCTGAGAAGGATTATAAGAGAACCTTCTGTTATCCAACATAGTACTGGAAGTCCTAGCTAGAACAGTTAAACAGGAGAAAGATATAAAGGGCATCTAAATTGGAAAGGAAGAAGTCAAATTATTCCTGTTTGCTGATGATATGATGTTATATTTGGAGAAACCTAAAGACTCAAAAAGAAAACTACAGGAACTGATAAATTTAATAAAGTTACAGGACACAAAATTAACATACAAAAATCAGTAGCATTTCTATATGCCAACAGTGAACAATGTGAAAAAGAAATTTAAAAATTAATCCCATTTACAATAGCCACAGGTAAAATTAAACACCTAGGAGTTGACTTAATCAAAGATATGAAAGATCTCTATAAACTATGAAACACTGATGAAGGAAATTGAAGAGGACACCAAAATATGGAAACATATTTCATGTTCATGAATTGGAAGAATCAATATTGTTAAAATGTCCATATTACCCAAAGCAACCTACAGATTCTATGCAATCCCTCACAAAATATCAAAGACAATCTTCAAAGAAATAAAAAAATTCTAAAATATATATGGAACCACAAAAGGCCCAGAATAGACAGAGCTATCCTAAGTAAAAGGAACAAAACTGGAGGAATCACATTAGCTGACTTCAAATTATACTACAGACATATATTAACCAAAACAGCATGGTACTGGCATAAACACAGGCACATAGATGAATGGAACAGAAGAGAGAACTCAGAAACAAATCAACACACCTACAGGAAACTCATTTTTGACAAAGGTGCCAAGAACATACACTAGTAAAAAGACAGTCTCTTCAATAAATGCTGCTAGGAAAACTGGATAGTCATATGCAAATGAATGAAACTACACCCCTATCTCTCATCATATAAAAAATCAAATCTAAATGGATTAAACACTTAAGATCTCAAACTATGAAACTACTACCAGAAAACATTGGGGATAATCTCCAGGACATTGGTCTGGACAAAGACTTCTTGAACAACACCCCACAAGCACAGACAACCAAAGCAAACCTGGACACATGGGATCACATCAAGATAAAAAGCTTCTGCATAGCAAAGAATACAGCCAACAAAGTAAAGAGACAACCCACAGAATGGGAAAAAATATTTGCAAACTACCCATCTGACAAGGGATAAATAACCAGATGATATAAGAAGCTCAAACAACTCTATAGGGAAAAAATCTAATAATCCAATCAAAAAATGGGCAAAAGATTTGAATAGACATTTCTGAAGAGAAGACATGCAAATGACAAACAGGCATATGAAATGGTGCTCAACATCAATGATCATCAGAGAAATGCAAATCAAAACTTCAAGGAGATACAATCTCACCCCAGTTAAAATGTCTTTTATCCAAAAGACAAGCAATAAAAATGCTGGAGAGAATGTGGAGAAAAGGGAACCCTCGTACACTGTTGGTGGGAATATAAATTAGTATCACCGCTATGGAAAACAGATTGGAGGTTCCTGAAATAACTGAAAAATGAGCTACCATATGATCTAGCAATCTCACTGCTGGATATAGACCCAAAAGAAAGGAAACCAGTATATCAAAGAGAAATCTGTACTCCTATGTTTGTTGCAGCACTGTTTACAATAAATAGCTAAGATTTGAACGCAACCTAGGTGTCCATCAACAGATGAATAGATAAAGAAAATGTGGTACATAAACATAATGGAGCAGTATTCAGTCATAAAAAGAAAGAGATCTAGTCATTTTCAACAACATGGATGGAAATGACGTCATTGCGTTAAGTGAAATAGGCACAGAAAGACAAACACTGCATGTTTTCACCCATTTATGGGATCTAAAAATCAAATCATGCTTTGATTGATTTGATATGAAGGAACCCATGGACGTAGAGAGTAGATGAATGGTTACCAGTGGTTGGGAGGAAGGTGGAGATGGTTAATGGGCACAAAGAATAGAAAGAATGAATAGGACCTACTATTTGATAGAACAATAGGGTAACTATAGTCAATAGTACGTTAATTGTATATTTTTAAATAGCTTTAAGATGTAATTGCATTGTTTGTACCTCAAAGGATAAATGTTTGAGGGTTCGGATACCCCATTCTCCATGGTGTGCTTATTTCACACTGCACGCCTGTATCATAACATCTGATGTACTCCCAAAATATACACACCTACTATGTAAATATAAAAAAATAAATTTTTAAAGAACCTTCTGGAATGATGTATATTCAATTTAAGGGTGATAGTTACACTGATACATATATCTGCTTCATATTAAGCATGTATGTATTCAGTAAAGATGCTCTTTACTGAAGTTACAGCAATATTTTTTAAAGGGTGATCATTAAATGACATCTAATGCCATATGTTTATTTAGGAGTCAAGCTATGCTGGGTTTGTTTGCAAGCTATATGCTATGTTATGTAAAATTCTGGACTGAGTAGATTTGGCTTTTGTTTAACTCTGGTTTTCACCAACTTAATCAGGATGTGCCATAGTAGTGTTTTCTTTTTCTTCTTTTTTCTGCTTCAAATTTGTTGAGCTTTTGAATTCATGGGTTTATGAATTTTATTAAATTTGAAAAAAAATTTGGCAATTATTTATTTAAACATTTTTTTTCTGACTCTCTCTCCCTTTATTCTGTAGATCTAATTATACTTGAAATTGTCCCACAAGTTTTTGGTGTTCTATTCTCTTTATGTTTTATGTTGGATAGTTTTCTTTTTTCCTATGACTTCATGTTTACCACTTTTTCTTTTGAAATACATAATTTAATCTGTTCTTAAGATCACGAATATACTTTTAAAAGATATTGCATTATTATATCTAAAAGTTCAATTTTTTATTTTTTATCTATTCTATTTCTCTCTTCATCATGTTCCTATTTTCACTTACTTCTTTGAACTTTTGGAACATATTTATAGTCACTGCTATTATGTCCTCTGCTAACTGCAATGGTGATTTCTAGATTTGTTTACATTTCTTAAATTTTATCTTTATTATTGGTCTTATCTTTCTGCTTCTTTACATGCCTGGTGATTTTCATTGTATGCTGTACATTTTGTATTTTTCATTATTTGTTTCTGTATGGTAGTTTTAAAATAATATTGCCCTCTTTGTTCTGGTATGCAGTGGAGTTACTGGGGATCAGTTACAACCTTTCAAGGTCTGTTCTTACACCTAGTTAAGCTTCTTTTTCTCTAGTGGTCTGTCCCACAAATTATGAGCACCTCAGTATCCCCGAACACTAACCCCTTTTTTTTCTCAACTCACAGAGATTTCTGGGTTTGTTTCTCTTCTGTTGTTACCTGGAAACTACTTCAAGAAACTAAACTATTGCAATTATAGGAATTATCTCATTTATTTTCCTTCTGCCTGGGATCACAGTTCTGCACTGCCTGCTGTACAATAACTGAAAACCATTGTTTCATATAGTTGTCTGGTTTCTAGTTAAGACGTGAGGGCAAATCAAATACCTGTTAATCCTCCTGGACTGAAGTGGAAGTCTACATACACTCACTTTTATAAGCCTATTGAAAGATTACAAAAGACCAAGTGATACTAAAACTTGTTTCCAAGTGATATAGTTGTGTTTTTGTTTTCTTTTAGTTTGCTTGTTTTTGCCTACATATATAATTTAATAAATATACCTATTACACAGTAGTGAAATTAACATTTACTGAAATAAGTAAGATTTGCTGATTTAAATTTCTTCACTTTTTTCTTTATTCTTTAGCAGACCGAAAACTAGAAAATCATCACTGTCTGCTAAACTGACTATGGACTTGGCTGATATGAACCTATTGGATTTGAATTTTAACCATGCCACTTACTAACTTTGTAATGTTAAGGAATCCACATGACTCCCCTGAGACTCAGTTTCTTCAGCTATAAAATGAGGATGAACTATGAATACTAATTGTGAAATATTCACTGTTTAAAATAATAAATCCATTTTATGAAACATAATGTCATGCATATAGTTGATACAAAAAAATAGAAGTCTGTGTGCTAAAGAACAGCATAGGGCAAAGGACATAACTCATGTACAAACTGCATGAAATAGAGAAAATAACATAGAACTTATGTGTAGGAGAGCACTAATCAAAAGTCCTTTCTTGGAAAACTTACTTGACCTTTATGAGGCTCATTTTTCTCATTTTTATAATGAAATGGTTTAAGTTGATAATTGTAAAAGTCATTTCTAAAAATGAAATGATGTGATCTGATCTCACTTAATGCCACATCTTAACAAACTGACCTAACTGGTCACATACAAAGCTCAATTTTTTGCTATTATTTTTTTCCTGTTATGCACCAGCCAAAAGTAGATTTTTGTGAATTCTTGTTATCATATAAAAAGATTATTGAGTATTGTTTCTTGTTAGAGCAAAGCTCTTCTTTTTGGGTCTTACCATGGAAAGAGTCTATTCGTTTTTTATCTCCTTGATAATCTGTGAAGCATTTCTTTGTGCATATGTATCTTTCTACCTTTTCCAGAGTTTAGAGTCTCTGTTGGAACTTTAGTCAATAAATTTCCCCATTATTTCCAAAATACAAGAACAGAGATTCTAGAGACTGTCTTTCCAGTGGTTGAAAATAGAAATTATTGAGGCACTAAAACCTTATCTGAAGTGAAATGATTGTTTTACACAGCACTTAATGAGAGAAAATTAGAAAGTCACATGGAAGTGGGAAAAAAGTTATTAGAAACAAAGATCGCTTACATTTTTTGTTTCTGGTCTACTCAGCATTTTTTCAATCCCAGAAAGGCTGAGTGTTCTGCATAACATGCTGATTATTAACCTTGCAAGGAAACAGTATTAAATCTTTCCCTTTACTGTCACCCATTTAGTGTCTGCACAGGTGCATCTAGCAATAAAATGGATGTACATCCTCTGTACCTTCCTTATCATTCACTCAGCTGTGCTTTGGGTCATTGGATTTGTATGAACAGTACACAGCAGAATCCACAAGGAAGTGGTTCTAAGTGTCCCCATTCTAAGGCTTTTATTCTCTTCAAATCAAGGCAGGTATGATCTTCATTAACATCTTAACCATGTAACCAGCACATTATCTCCCTGTTCACTCAGACTTAATTTTAAAGTCTTGTACTAGTCTGATCTCACACTGCTATAAAGATACTATCTGAGACTTCGTAATTTACAAAGAAAGGAGGTTTAATTGACTCACAGTTCCCCATGGCTGGGGAGGCCTCAGAAAATTTACAATCATGGTGGAAGGCCAAGGGGAAGCAAGGCACATCTTACACGGCAGCAGGTGACAAAGAGTGCAGGGGGAACTGCCACTTGATCAGATCTCATGAGAACTCACTCACTATCATGAGAACAGCATGGGGGGAAATGCCCCCACGATCCTGTCATCTCCCACCAGGTTTCTTTCTCAACACGTGGGGATTACAATTCAAGATGATAATAGAGCCAAATCATATCAGGTCCTAATTAAGAACTGTGAACTATACATGAGGTTCTAAGAACTTACCTAATCTACACTTCCAAATAATAGAGGCCTTCTCCAGTCCAGGGGCTCCCTGGCATCAGTCTTAAACAAAGCCTGATACATTACTCTTTCAGCTCCTATGAGAGGGAGGACCCTGTGATTCCTGTCCATGTAGCAAAGTGACTGGAAAATGTGTATAGAACTAGGACGAATCTTCAAAGTCAACAGCTGTGATTACCTGTGCTAGATACGTAGGGAGCATGGGGTCTGGATAAGATACTGTGTTTCACTCAAGAAACTAGAGGGAGTATAATTAAGATGATTAGTTCAAGTATTGGTCAAGGAAGGGATCTTGTTATCAGAAATCAAGAACCACGTATAAGAAATGGGATTCATTTGCCAAATATGTTTTAAAAAGGATGTACAGATATAAACAAAAAAGACATGATGCCTCGGGGCAAAAAAGAAGTTAATATAAAAATGGTCAGTATGAAGGAATCTGGACCTTGAACATGGAAGGGTGTTGGAGGCTGGCTGTGATACTGAGTATGTGAAATGGGGGACACACCTGCTGAATTAAAAAAGCTATGCAGCTCTGACATATTCATTGCTCTGCTCCTGAGTTTTATTGCTTTCTTATTTACATGATAATTTAGCCATTTACACAAATTGTAGAGCTGCTTTCCTTATTTTATATAAAGGGCAATTGTTTTAACCCAGTGTTCTCAACTGGTAGCATTTTATTTTCACAATTAGAGTAGAGTATGCAACTGGAATTTAGTGGGTAGAGGCTAGAGATATTGCTTAAAAATGTATAATGCACAGGAAAGCCCCTTACAACAAAAATTAGCCATCCCAAAATGTCAATAGTGCTAGAGAAACACCATCCTGACAACAATAAATATGCAGATTTGCCCCTCTATAATCTTTATAGGTATTTTAATGCAAAAGTAATAAATAGAATAACAGTAGTTCCCATACTTGACAAGATATAAGAAGTACATATGAAGGTTTTGAGAACCATGCATTCCAGGACCCTTTCTTAGACCTGCTGAATGAGAATACTGGTGAATATATCTGTGTATTTTAAAGGGATAAAGAGATGTGTATTTTAAAGGGATAAACAGCTGCTTCTGTTAGCTACCTGTGCTTCAGAATAACAAAGATAATCTCTCCATTCCTAGAGATAGATAAAATGGATTTTATTTTCTTACCCTGTTTATTCACCTAAAGAGTCTTTATTGATCTGTTCATTAAATTCTGCCTCCAAGCATGCATAGACATATAAAATAGAAAAATGAATTCTCCATCAAATTTGTCATCTATACACAGGAATTGAGAAATCAAGATAATGACTGAGATTATTAAAGTAATAGATATCATAGGAATTGTTAACAATCATAGTATGCTGCTATACTACAGTGTTTAGGATTCACACAGTTTCTATTTCCAAGGGGCTCACACTGATTGTCACAAAGAGGAAACAAAGATAATCTTTTCAACTTCTATTAAAATTCATCCTCATGCTTATTGTCTCTGCTATTATTTTAATTAAAATATTACTCTAACTGAGTAACAGTAACAAATATCTTTATCTTTTTTTGTTAGAACTTTTTTAAAGGAATAAATCCCATTGCTTTTCTCACTGTGATACATGTACTCTATTCAGAAAATAAATTATAAAACACACAAGAATACAAAGACAAAACTGAATGATCACTAAATCACTAGCCAGAGTTTAAAACTGCCTCAATTAAAAATGTTCTATAATATTTTATATTTATGTACAGAAATACATTAACAACATTTCATTCATTTAGAAAAGAATTTACGCTGCTTCAATGTGGTCATTATAGAGTAGCAGGCATTAAGACTACTGCGAAAAATTATTATGACAGCTGAGTAATTTAATAACTGTTAATGTAAGTGAATCTGTATTCCAAAAATTTCCAAAAAAGAGAGAGAAAGGCAGAAGACAGGGAGGCAAGAAAGAAGCAAATAAGGAAAGAAGGAAAGATAACCCATCCCCAGATGGCTTTGCTGATGAGTTTCTTCAAGTGTTAAAGGGATAAATAATACCAACGTTATACACATTTATCTAAAAAATAAAATGAGAGACTACTTTTTAATCTGTTTAATGGGGCTAGCACAACCCTGATATCAAAAGTCATAAGACAGCAAGATTACAGGTTAAAATCTTTCATTAGCATATAAGGGTAGCAATAAACAAACATGATAAACAAACAAACAGAAACAAACAAACACATTTACAGGTCTGGCAGGGTGGTTCATGCCTGTAATCCCAGCATTTTGGGAGGCTGAAGCTGGTGGATCACCTGAGGTCGGGAGTTCGAGACCAGCCTGACCAACATGGAGAAACCCCACCTCTACTAAAAATACAAAATTAGCCAGGCTTGGTGGCACATGCCTGTATTCCCAGCTACTCAGGAAGCTGAGGTAGGAGAATTGCTTGAACCCAGGAGGCAGATGTTGCGGTGAGCTGAGATCACGCCATTGCACTCCAGTCTGGGCAACAACAGCAAAACTCTGTCTCAAAAAAATAAAAAATAAAAATAAAATAAAAAATTTTAAAAATGGGCTTTATTCCAAGAATGCAAGGTTGGTTTAACATTTTGCCAATCAAAAATCATTGTCATCTTAATAGAGGTATGAAGTTCATTGATAAATTATGATTCTCATTTATTTAAAAACAAAACAATAAAAAACCAAAAAAAAAAAAAACTTTAGCTAGCTAAGAATAGAAACAGGCTTTTATAATCTGAGTTATTTGCAAAGAAAGCCTATAACTAACATCATGCTTAATGAGAAATTATTGAATGTTTTTCTTATACCTTGGGCAAAAATCAAAGATGTCTACTATTATTGTTCTAATCAACATTTTACTAGAGGTATTAGCCTACAGCCTATGCAATAAATTTTAAAAAAAAGAACTAAGAGGTATAAAAAAAATTGACAAGGAAGAAGTGAAACTATTATTTTCAGAATGTCATTATTACTTTAAAATTCTAGAACAATAAATAAAAATTTAGAATAAGTGAATCAGTAAAGTCAATGCACACAAAATTGATATACAAACATTTTATCTGTGTATAATTGCAAATTATATAAAATATTATTATTTAAAATTGCATCAAATCACATAAAATACCTAGGATTTATGAAATTAAATTTGGGAAAGATTTCCACAGTGGAAACTCTTAACATATTGCTGAGAAAAATTAGAAAATACTTCAATAAATGCTCATATGGTGACTTGGTATTAATGTTTCTGTTCTCCCTAAATTGATCTAATTATGCTAAACATTCATTTGAATATCAATCAATATTCAAGCAAAATTTTGGAGATGCAACTATAAAATAGACAAAACAGTCTTGCAAAAGACATTTAAAATAGGAAGACTTATACAGCCAAAGTAAAGACATGTTTTAGGGAGTAACATCACTAAGATCATGAAATAGAAAGCTCTGGACTTTCCTTCCACAAAAGACACACTGATTCAACTGCAACACATGGATTAATATTCTTTGTGAAAAGTCTCAAAACTATTTCAGAGGCTCTTACATCCAAGCTAGTACAAAACCAACCACACAGTAAAACTTGTAAGGAAAGCAGAGACATTTTCTGTCCATAATTCCCACCCCTGGTACAGTACTATATGATTGAAAGAGAACTTCCAGCTCCCAATCTTTCCCTGAGGAGTGAAGGCTTCAAACCACACATCTAGCATCCAGATTTTTCTGGGTGCTATCCAAGAGGGTTCCATATTGTCTGTGTTGGAGTGATGTTGGGCCAGATAATAAGCTAGTCCCCTGAGGGCTACAGAGAACAAAGTGGTGGTTTGAACAAGTGTGAGAACAATCACCACAGCTTTTCCCTACACCCTTCAGTTCAACATGAAACTAACAGACAAAAACAAACAAACAAAAACAAGAACAAGAACAAACAAACAAACAAACAAAAAGCTCCCAGCTTTTTCCTGGGAGGGAAAAGATTAAACCGCATATAAAGTGTTCTAACTCATCTGGAGGCTACCTGGGAAACTGGCTTCTGTCCTCTCTCTCTCAGAGTGCTGAGGAAACCTGGTGTTGTGTAGATAACTGGGGTCCACATAGAACAAGCACACTAGTTTGGACTAGCACAAAGGTCTGAGAGGCTCAGGGAAACTGTGACCTGTTAGATTAGTAAAGGTCTTATATTCTACAAGACCAATACATAAAGACTGGGAGAAATAAAAGTTTGTTTTATTTTCCTATTTGCATGAACACCAACAAAAAGAGCCAAGGAAATGTAAGAAACAGGAACACAAAATCGAAACAAACAAACAGACAAAAAAAACAAGATAAAACTCCAAAAACAAATCCTAATAAAATGGAGCTATGTGATTTACTGACAGAGAATTGAAAATAATTGTCATAAAAATGTTCAATGAGCTCGAGAGAGCAATGCATGAACTAAAAGAGAATTTTAACAAAGAGATACAAAACTTTTAAATGAACCAAACAGAAACCTAGGAGTTGAAGAATGTAATAAGTGAACTAAAATTTTTGATAGAGGTGTACAACAGCAGATTAGAACAAGCAGAAGAAAGGACAGAGAAGATGAAGACAAGTCATTTGAAATCATCCAGTCAGAGGAGGAGTTAAAAAAAAATGAAGAAGACAAGAGTGCACATAGGTTAACAGTCCTATAAGACATCATCAAGTGGACCAATATAGGCATTATATGAGTCTCAGATGGAAAAGAGAGAAAGAATCAGAAAGTTGATTAAAGTATAATGATTGGCTGGGTGTGGTGGCTCATGTTGTAATCCCAGCACTTTGGGAGGTTGAGGCAGGAGGATCATTTAAGCCCAGGAGTTTGAGACCAGCCTGGGCAATACAGTGAAACCCCATCTTCACTAAAAATGCAAAAGATAATAAATAAATAAATAATAAATTAAATGACTGAAAACTTCTCAAACCTGGGGAAAGAAATATTTAGATCCTGGAAGTCCAAAAGATTTTGAATAACTTAAATGCAAAGAAAAATCCATACTGAGATACAGCATGTGGGTATTTATATATACTCTTACTCTAGGACCCACTCCTGGAGTGCAGGCTGATGTGATCATATCTCGCTGTAGCCTCAGACTCCCAGGCTCAAGTACTCCTCCCACCTCAACCTCCCAAGTAGCTAGGACTATAAACAGACATGCTCCACCACACCTGGATAAACTATTTTTAAATTTTTTTTATCGTGACCAAGTCTTACTATATTGCCCATGCTAGTTCTATACTTCAGTGTTCAAGCAATCCTTCTGCCTCAGCCTTTCAATTTGTTAGTATTATAGGCATGAGCCATCATGCTCAGCCCAAGACACATTATAATCAAATTGTTAAAAGTCAAAGGCAAAGTATAAAAGTTGTTGTAAAGATAAATATATAGACAAATACAGAGTACTGTACTACGTAATAGTGTTGGGGAAATCATTTTTAATTCTAATATAAAAGTTAAAAGACAAAAGTATTAAAAATAACTATCACTAAAAATATATTAATAGGTACAGAATATAAATACAGTTGACCCTTGATTAACATATGGATTAGGGCCAGGCGCGGTGGGTCACCCTTGTAATCCCAGCACTTTGGGAGGCCAAGGCGGGCGGATCACAAGGTCTGGAGATCGAGACCACGGTGAAACCCCGTCTCTACTAAAAATACAAAAAAAAAAAAAATTAGCCGGGCGTGGTGGCGGGCGCCTGTAGTCCCAGCTACTCGGAGAGGCTGAGGCAGGAGAATGGCGTGAACCCGGGAGGCGGAGCTTGCAGTGAGCCAAGATTGCGCCACTGCACTCCAGCCTGGGCGACAGAGCGAGACTCCGTCTCAAAAAAAAAAAAAAACATATGGATTAGGGGTGCCAACCCCCCATACACTTGAAAATTTGAATAGAAATTTTGACTTGCCAAAAATTAACTACTAGCAGTCTAATGTTTACTGGAAGTCTTACCAATAACCTATACACATTAACATATACTCCTAAACAACCCACAAATCAAAGAAATCAAAAGAAAGATTAAAAAAAATCTTGAGACAAATGAAAATAAAAATACAACATACTAAAACTTAAAGGATATAGCAAAAGCAGTTCCAAGAAGAAAAAATTATAGCAATGAACACCTTTACCAAAAAAGAAGAAAGATCTCAAATAAACAAGCAAATGTTATACCTCAAAGGACTAGAAAAAAAAAAAAAGTAATCCAAAGTTAGCAGAAGGAAGGAAATAAAGATCAGAGTAGAAATAAATAAAATTGAGATTATAAAAGTAATAAGAAAAAAATCAACAAAACTAACAAGTTTTTGAAAAGATAAACAAAATTGACAAATCTTTAGCTAGACTAAGAAAAAAAGAGAGGACTCAAATAAAATCAGAAAGGAAAGGAGAGACATTACAACCCATGCAACACAAATAAACAAGATCAAAAGAGACAATTATGGACAATTATAGGCCTCTCAACAACAGAATGAGTAAATACATGGTGTTATATTAAATGTAAAATACATTGCAATAAAAAAGAACAGTAGACTGATACACACTGCATAGATGAATTTCACAGACATTATATTGAATAATCAATGTTTATAAAAATAAAAATAAATATTACTCTTTGGATGGTGTACTGTGATCTGACATACAGGGGCTTCTCTGGGTTCTAGAAATACACTATTCCCATCTGATATGGTTGTTACACTTACAGATACTTGTGCTTACTGAGTTGTAAACATTAAATTAGTGTATTTTACTACATGCAATTTACACCTTAGTAAAACATTAAAAATAAAGATTTTGTAGTATAAATGCCATTTTCTAGTTTGCATAATTCATGGCATCATACTGACATGTATGTATTTCTAATAGTTTACCAATTTAAATAACTGGTAACACATTTATGACAGAGAGTTTTGTTTCACATTATGACAAGTGTTGATGTTATTACTGTTTTAAGCCATGCCAAACTTAGCAGCAATTATTTTCATAAAAGTAAATCTGATTGATAATTCTGATTTCATTTCTTAGCTTAGTGGTGAAATTATTTTTTCAACTATTTATTAGCTGGCTATTTGTATATCTTTGTAAAATGACTCTATCCTTCATACATTTTAATTTTTCACCGATTAATAGGCATTATTTATAAAATTACAAATAATAAGTGTTTGTATCTTTGTGTTACAGAGCTTGCTTTCCCAGTTTGTCTTTTATTCTTCGATACTCTCTGCTGTATTTTTTTAACAGCTTTATTGGAATATAATTTATGTACTATTTAATTTACCCATTTAACGTGCACAATTCAGCATGCTTTTGCTATTTATTGTGAGTTAGAAGTGGCATTAGGTTGTGGTTTTGCATTGTGGCACTTTTTTACATAAAGATGTATATATTTGTAGCAACTTCATATATGTTTCTGAAAAGTTAACTTTCTATTTCCAAATACTTCTTGCTATATTCTATAGCGATGATGTATTCTTGCCTAGAATTTCTAATTATATTGATGTCTTCAATTGATTGGCTTTTAATGTCTATAACTTTGCCTTGTCTATGACTGTGATGCTAATATTAAAATACTGGTGCTTATGTATTCATTTTTTTCGGGGTACTTCTGCTTTCATTTGTTTGCTGTTTCGTTGTCTTCCTTTTAAAAAATAAACTAATTTAGTTTATTTTGCATTTCCTTACAACACCATAACTTCCTTTCATTTTCTGTCCCTTTATTTTGTTTTCTGTTTCTCGTATTGCTTCTTTTATTTTTGGTAATAATTTCTTTTATGCTGTTTCCTTGATTTCTCACCAACCTGATATCCTCCCCTAGATTTTTGGGCTTATCGAACTATCTTTTAGACCTACTATGTTGATTATCATATGTTTGAATAAATTTCATGTAAGAATCTGTTAACTTCCAAATAAAAAAGGTTATACAAAAACTAAATCCCCATTAAAAATATATATCATATTATATATATTACTTATACATAAACTCTGGATTTATACCTCACCTTTACTAAATATAGATATCTTTTCACTTCATTTTCATCGTTTTATAGATTTTGAAAGTTTTCTACTTCATTAAATAATTATTATAGTATATATGTTTTAATGGAATTACTATAATTATGTTTGCAAGGAATAGAACAATTTTATGTTTATCTATACATAGTCCTGCTAATCTTTTAAAATTAAAATTGCTTCATTTAAATAACAGTATTTGTTTCAGGACTAAAGTGACTTGATCATTCAGATGCTTTACATTTTATTAGATATTAGGTATAAGACGCATACATTCTGAGTGTTTTCATATATAAATTATCTTTTTTGAAGTTGAATGGGATTTCACTCATGAGTTGGCTGTCTATTAATGATGTATAGGAATGCTTGTGATTTTTGCACATTGATTTCATATCCTGAGACTTTGCTGAAGTTGCTTATCAGCTTAAACAGATTTTGGGCTGAGACCATGGGGTTTTCTAAATATACAATCATATTATCTGCAAACAGAGACAATTTGACTTCCTCTCTTCCTATGTGAATTCACTTTATTTCTTTTTCTTTCCTAATTGCCCTGGCCAGAACTTCCAATACTGTGTTGAATAAGAGTGGTAAAAGAAGGCATCCTTGTCTTGTGCCTGTTTTCAAAGGGAATGCTTCAGCTTTTGTCCATTCAGTATGATATTGGCTGTGGGTTTGTCATAAATAGCTCTTATTATTTTGAGATACATTCCATCAATACCTAGTTTATTGAGAGTTTTTAGGATGAAGGGGTGTTAAATTTTATCAAAGGCCTTCTCTGTATCTATTGAGATAATCATGTGGTTTTTGTCATTGGTTCTGTTCATGTGATGGATTACATTTCTTGAATTGCATATGTTGAACCAGCCTTGCATCCCAGAGATGAAGCCCACTTGATCATGGTGGAAAAGCTTTTTAATGTGCTGCTGAATTCGGTTTGCCCGTATTTTATTAAGTATTTTCACATCGATGTTCATCATGGATATTGGCCAGAAATTTCCTTTTTTTGTTGTGTCTGTGCCAGGTTTTGGTATTAGGATGATGCTGGCCTCATAATATGAGTTAGGGAGGAGTCCCTCTTTTATTGCTTGGAATAGTTTCAGAAGGCATGGTACCAGCTCCTCTTTGTACCTCTGCTAGAATTGGGGTGTGAATCTGTCTGATACTGGGCTTTTTTTCGTTGGTAGGCTATTAATTACTGACTCATTTTCAGAACTTGTTATTGGTCTATCCAGGGATTCGACTTCTTCCTGGTTTAGTCTTGGGAGGGTGTATGTGTCCAGGAATTTTTCCATTTCTTCTAGATTTTCTAGTTTATTTGTGTAGAGGTATTTATATTATTCTCTGATGGTAGTTTGTATTTCTGTGGGATCACTGGTGATTTCCCCTTTATCGTTTTTCATTGTGTTTATTTTATTCTTCTCTCTTTTCTTTTTTATTAGTATGGTTAGTGATCTATCTATTTTCTTAATCTTTTCAAAAGACCAGCTTCTGGATTCATTGATTTTTTGAAGGGTCTTTTGTGTCTCTATCACCTTCAGTTCTGCTCTGTTCTTAGTTATTTCTTGCCTTCTGCTAGCTTTTGAATGTGTTTGCTCTTGCTTCTCTAGTTCTTTTAATGGTGATGTCAGGGTGTTGATTTCAGATCTTTCCTGCTTTGTCCTAGTCACGACTTTTTGTAAAGCAGTTCTCCCTAAATAATAATCCTTTAGCTTTTGAAATCTAAAACAATAGTGAAAAAATAGTGAAAATATTATTTTATTTATCAAAATTCAAATGTAACTTCTCTCTAAATATTTGAAGTGTATTTTCCTTAAGTTTTAATTTAAAAAAAACAGAAATTTTCTACTTTGCAAATATCAGGTTAGTTTTTTTAACATAAAAATCAGATCTTCATTTATTGCATATTTTTATTATATTTTGTTCTATTTGTACTATTTTTTTATTTTGGAACACCAACCTATCCCTTCTTCATATCTACTGTCTTGTTTATTATCCTATAGAAGGTATTATTTTATTCTTGATTTTCTGTGAAAATTAAAATGCCTTAAATATTTTTGATTTGCAGAATCTATTACTATTGTGATTTGTTTCCTACTTTCTTCACTTCTTTCTTTCTTTCTTTTTCTTAACCTTCTTTTTCTTTCAATCCTTATATTTTTATTCTAAAGAATATTAATCATTTAAAAAGGAGTCTCTTATACTTGTTTCTTGTACATAAAACAAGTTTTTTTAATAAAGAATGCTTGTACTCACAAGATCTAATATTTATGTTTGAATAGCAATATATTTGACAAATACATGCAGCTATATCCATCAGTATGCACCAGTTGAATAAACTATGGTGGCTTTACCTAAAGGAGAGTAAAAATTGACTATAAAGATTATGAGAAAGGCAACTAAATATCAATATAGACCTATTCCATGAATATATGTTTATGGGGGTTGGGGAGAAAATGTACAGAACCATACATTTTATTATGTATAATAAAACACTATAATTATTTACATGATGAAGTCTTATAGTATGCCATCATAACATAAAAGGTAGGGGAAGTAAATATGTGTAGGTGTGTTCATACATATTCACTCATATTTTAATAAAGGAAATATGAGAGAATAAACTTAAAACTTACTTAAGGAGAAAGGGTATGAGGAAGAAAGGAATGGAAGTGATGGAGACGAGAGTTAGGCTTCTCTTAATAAACTCTCTTTTAATAGGCTTATTTTATAATGTTGAATTTGGAACTAAATAGTGTTTTATTTAATAATAATAGTCACAAATCATAAAAAACTAAAAAAAGAAATTCCTAAAAACTGAAAGGAAACTGAAACAAATGTACTTAAATATGTATATCCATTTGGAGCATAACAGAAAATTATTTCAAGTGATAGTAAAGTATAATCTTTTGACTGCATATTTCTGGTAAGACACATGAAAAGGATTAAAACAATCCCAAGCTGCGTTCAGTCGTCTTCTAGTTCCTAGTAACAATGATATATAGAGAGAGATAAAGAAATGATTATGTGCATATTTTTGGATAAAGCAACTAAACAACTAATTATTTTACTATGTTAGAAACCAAGATCTTTTTCAGCATAACAACATACATAAGTGTATAGGTTAAAAAAATGTGACCCTGAATATAAATTTGAAATAACCAGTATAAACTGATATTTTGTTTCTTCTTTTTAATCAATATATATTTTCTAACTCAGAAAACTAAAATTTTTTTTTACAATAAGTACCATTAGAATCCATAATGTGATTTTTAAGACCACTTCCCATTAAAGTAATTACAATAATTACAGTTTCTTAGAGAAACAGCCACTTCCAGGTGTTGTGAACAGCACTGAGTAAGCCTGAGACAAGGCGATGTGACAAAGTACAGAGTGTATCAAATGCCGAGGCCATGCCAAAATGAAACAGGAGCCCCTGAAAGGGCTTCCACTCATTAGAGTTGAACATCTTATGAGGGCAAGAGGCCAAAACTTTTCAAATATATAAAAATATGAGTTCATAATGATACTAAAATATATTTATTATTCAACTATGAAAGTTTCTAAAGCATCATATATTTTTTCTCAAAATTAATAAAAGTGAGGAAAAATAAGCATTTAATTATTCTTCCTTTTCTGAACAAACTCAGAATATCCTAATATTTGATAAGGAAAATCATCTTTTGCCTTTTGTCAGATAATTGCACTAGCAGATGCAAAAGGAATGATGAAATTAGAAAATTACTACTTTGAAACCCCTTTTAAATAATATATTGAGGCTATGATCATCAGTGGATGCTAAAACCATTAGGCAGAAGGTTAATGGGAAACTTAACAATGAATGGATCAGGTTAAAAACACTTGAACCTACTTTTCGATCTTCTCAGTTATAGGGACAAGCAGACATTATGAACCTCCTGATATGGTACAAAAAGGAATATATCACCTACAAAGAAATATTGCCATCCCTAACAAATGAACACTAATCTAATCAAGCCTCTTGTTTTATCAGTTAAGAAAATGAGGAAGCAATCACGAAATTCTATAAGTCAAATGAGCCGGTTTAAAGTGAGAATTTTGTTTTAAGTTTTAAAAAAATTAAAAGGTAGGTCAAGTAAACGAATATGTGGACCTTGTCTGCAACCCAATAAAATGAACTACAAAAATACACTTTGAGATAATTGAACATGGGCTGTATTGGATATTATCGAGGAAATATTACAAATTTGGTGACATGTGATAATGGTATTTTGATTATGATTTAAAAGACCCTTATCTGTTCATCATCTATATGGAAATATTTATGAGTGAAATGTTAAACTTGGAATTTGCATTTCAATGCTCTAACTAAAACAAAAAAGCAGTAGAGAAAATAGGGATAAAACAAGATTGGCTGAATGAGGATAATTCTTGAATCTTAATGGTGGAAAAGGGGCATTTATTATACTATTCATTATTTTTGCCTATTTTTACAATTTCTATTAACAGATTGAAATTGTCAGTTTGTATATTTAGCATTCATTCTTAAGATATTATTTCGGAAAAGAAAAACAATTGCCGTTTTTATTTAATAAATTCTGAAACTGACAATTTTGTTTTCTGTAACGTTTTAGTTCACAGAGAAGTTAATTTATTATTAACAAAGTTTTTAAGGAAATATTGCATCTAGTTTATCTAGGATAAATTTAATGGAAAGCTTAAAAATTTCCCTAGTGCATAAATGATTAATGAAGGGGAGAGAGAAAGAGAAAAGAGGGGGAGAGAGAAAGAGAAAATAGAGGGAAAGAGTAGAGTGAGAGAAAGTTATTATAGACTACTTTTCTTTGATTAAATAATTAGTATATGCTTCACAGCAGAAAATACTCATTGGGAAATTGCCTTGAGAGTACATTTAAGAAAATAACAAAACATTTGTAACAGAAATTGAATTACTATTAATCAACATATTTATTTACTTTGGATGAAAGGGTAAATAAAAATTTTAAAATAAGTTTTAAAAAAAAACCACGATAATAGCAGCTCAAGAATTAGCCTTTGTTAATACATCTACAAATATTGTTCTCTGCCTCTATTGGCTTCATTACTTCCTTCAGTGACACACTGGTTTTTCTCTGATTTCAGGAACACATTCTACCGTGGAAGAACTTATGTTTTAAGTATACATATAGCAAAGTTAAGTTAACATGTTGAAGATTAAATTATGGACAGTATTACATAAGGAATATCATAGAAATATGTATAAATTTGCTTGTGAGGGTATTTTAAGAAACCAAATCCACACTGGAGACTAAACATAGAAAATAGTAAAATCAGAACAAAGGACAGAACACAACTGATTGTTTCTTATGCTTTCTTTAAATACAAGATGACCATCTGAGCAAAGCCATCACTCTTGATACAATGATCATGAAAATGGCTGCACTATGGGTGACCAATTTTGTCTGCCATAACATGGGCTATTAAAGATAAAATATGATTTCCAACTCAAGAATCTAGAAAAATAACAAAATCAATAATTTAATAAAATGAATAATAAATGAAAATTATGAATGAACTAGAAATCAAGTAATATAGTTCAATAACGAAAGAAAATTTTTTGAAAATGCTAACTGCTCTCATTTCTTCCAGTGTACCCCTTCCTTTAACTCAAAGTAAACATTGCTATGAGTTTTATCTTATGATTGTGTATGTCAGATGTCCCCATTTTCCTCCTCAAGAACACATAATTTTCTTACCAAGTTGAGAAATAATCTCACATCTTGAAGTGGTTATTCCAAAAACTCCATATTATAATCATCCCTAATGATTTCTATACAATGTTTATGCTTTTTAGTATCAATACTGAATAACTATCATTCTTTGTATATCACGTATATATTCCTGAATACATTTCCGAGCTAATTGTAATTCCTTAATCTGAATTACACTATGAAATAGTGTTTAATAATAAAAACTTTTAAGCAAATCTGTGTTGGTTCAAAATCTGTCTCTAATATTTGCTAGCTCTGTGAACTTGAAGCTTACTCAAACTTTAGTGGAATCATGGAAAATGAGGATAATAATAGCACCTAACTAAATGAGTTTTATTAGGACTCATTGAGTTAACAAATGCAAAGAACATAAAAGAATACAAGAGCCAGGCACAGGGGCTCATGCCTGTAACCCCAGCAACTCAGGAGGCTGAGACAGGACAGTGTCTTGAGCCCAGAAATCTGAGGCTGCAGTGAGCTATGGTTATGCCACTGCACTCCAGTCTGGGTGGCAGAGTGAGATTCCCTCTCTAACAAACAAGCAAATAAATAAACAAATACATTAAAAGAAAAAGAATACCTGTGCACAGCGAACACTTTATTTGCCATTGTTGCTATTATGTATATATAGGTTTAGTTAAAGGGCTTCACTTTAAAAGATCTCATTTTGATGATATGTTTTCTATCAGATTACACAATTTTCAAGTTTAGTATCCAAATCTGATTTTTTAATTGTTATCTCAACATACACAGAAGATTATCATGCTCATAAGCCTCTAATAAATGTTTACTGTATGAATGACACAGGCTCTTCTTTAAAAAAAAAAAAAAAAAAAACGTCATTTGTACTCACTTAAAAGTGACAGATTGTCTAGCCATCCTAGATTTAATCTCAACCACTAAACTAAGTTTTTGACTAAAAAGTAAAGAGGAATATTTTAAGGACATAAATGCATTTGCTTGAAGGGAAGTAATATACCTTTAAATTATTTACTATCCAAGGCCACAACACATCTTTGTCTGTCTTAAATCTCATGAAGAATTTCAAGGTAATGGCTTTCATTCCCGTTTCTATTCTCTTTTGTGTTTTTATTAAAATGATGTGAAAATTTTATCATTTCTCTGGAGACCATCAGTTAAAAGTGAAGACCATTGAGCTGCTTATATATATTTTGTCTAATTAAATTAAATAACCAAGTGTATTAATTTTCATTTATTACTCTTTTTGGATTAAAATAGTCAAATTTATTTAAAACAGACCACTCTATATTCTACCATATGGAAAATAATAGGATTTAACAGAACACTCAGCAGCTTTTGCAACTGAGGGGCTCCAGAGTCTTCGCTGGACACGGGACAAGCAGCATCTATCTGGCATAACAATTCTTGGATTAGCGATAGAGACTGTTTGAACACATGTGAGACTTTCCTTCTTGTTCTCCCAAAGCATTGAGATTTATCATCACAGGAGTCTGAGGTCTTGCATAAGCAAAAGGGTATACAATTCAGAAACATTTACAAAAACTAAAATACTAGACAGGTGTGGTGGACCTTGCTTAAACCCCAAGCTGCTGAGGAGGGTGAGGTGGGAGGATCTTGAGCCCAGGACTTTGAGACTGCAGTGGGCTATCATCACACCATTGTACTTCTTCACCTTGATAGATCCTCATAATTCCCTGTTGTATCCATTTCAGGGTCATTCAATAAAAGAAAAGCTCAGGCTTGTTAATGTGATATAAAGTGCATTGCTCACAAAATGTCATTCCTTATATTCACGGAAGACTTCAGCAGAGATCTGACTTTGTTTCTGACTTGTATGCCTCTTTTGCTTATGCAAGACCTCCAACTCCTGTGATGAGAAATCTCATTGTTCTTTGGGAGCAATGAGAAAATTCTCTCATATATTCAAATAATCTCCACCACCGCTCTGAGAATTGTTAAGCCAGCTAGCTGCTGTTTGTTTTCCTGTGTCCAGCTAGAGCAACAGAGTGAGACCCTGAGAAAGAAAGAAAGAAGAGAGAAGAAAAGAAAAGAAAAAAGAAAAGGAGAAGAGAAGAGGGGAGGGGAAGTGAGGGGAGGGAAGGGGAGGGGAGGGGAAGGGAAAGGAAGGGAAGGGGAGGGGAGGAGAGGGGAGGGGAGGGGAGGAGAGGGGAGGGGAGGGGAGGGGAGGGGAGGGGAGGAGGAAGGATTTGCTTTGTCATTGTTAATATGATCTCATTAATACCTATAAATTACTAAGCACAGAGAAAATTTTTACACTTCAGGCTCCTATCTTTTATTCCATTTGGTACTTTTACTATTCCTTAATCACTTTCTACTAATATTTATTGGAATCAAGAAGCAAAAGTAAATGCTTAATCCAGATGTTTTTAACCATGCTAGACCATATGTGGTCGATGAGTGTTTTTATTCTCTTGTAATCATACATATTGAAGAATCCTGTCTACATTCTTAGACAGAATTTTATTGCATTTTATTGCATTTTTTTAAATGCTATCTGCTTACAAAAATAGTCCTTGGTATTTTTAGTCTTCAGATGAATATTTCAATACTGCTCACCTACCAAATCTTGGGGATGTAGCAAATTATTATGGATATCTAGATACCTAAAGGTTTTTTTTTTTTCTTTTTTTATAAAGACTGGGTCTCACTATGTTGTCTAGAATGGTCTTGAGTTCCTGGCCTCAAGCAATCCTCCCCTCTTGGCCTCCCCAAATGCTGGGATTATAGGTGCAGATACAAGCCACTGTACCAAGGTGACTTAAACTTTCTAATAAAATGATTCACAACAGTTACAATTTTATTTCAATATTGGCAAGGCATTGTCCACTGATAATGTACCAAAAGTGCCATAATATGCCATTTTCACCTAGACTACTGTCAATGGATTTATACAGAAATATAACTACATATTTACATCTATATTTGTCTGTCTTCTATCTATCTATTGATAAGTTGATTGAACTACCTATCTAGCGTGTGTGTGTATATATGTGTAAACTAATTTAATACGACCTAAAACTGCTGGTGATTTTCAGTATGTCTTCTCCAAGAGTAGATGTTTTGAATGTAAGCACTTAGTTTATGACTATTTAAATTCTTAGGGGTTAAATTTACAGTGGTAAGAATCAGAAAAGAAATGCGTTGGAATGACTTGAAAATACACATAGCAACTTCAAAGGTTAAAAGTTGTATACATTTCTTGGATATAAACTATACACATATATATTTGTATAACCATAATTATACAAATAGATTAACTGATCTATATATTATCTTTCTGCCCACTTTGATCAAAATTCCATTTTTGTTCCAATGTGTGATTTCCTGTCTAGAACCAGGTAAATCTATCCAGCAAAAGTGAAAAGATGTCTTATATTAGCAACATTTCTCAACTATTTCTTTAGACCGAAAAACGAAATTGATTTGACAACACCCATGAAAGCATAACGATAGGTTACTGATTTTTATTTTTCACACATTTTTCCTGAAGCTTTCAGATTCAGATTCAGATATATGTGAATCACTCTATATTTATAAAGCACACATTTTTGGTTTCAGTTGCTCTATCAAATTGTTCCAGGTCTTTGCTGAAGTCATCCGTGAATATAAGGAATGACATTTTGTGAGCAATGCACTTTATGTCACAGTAACAAGCCTGAGCTTTTCTTTTGTGGAATGACCCTGAAATGGGTACAACAGGGAATGATGAGGATCTATCAAGGTGAAGGAATACTATTTTATTAGGTGAAGCAAACCATTTGCTCTGTCAACCTACTTTTTTGCTTCAGTGATAATGGGGCCTTTTAGAAACTCAGATGGTCTCTCACATATCATACCTGATAAATTTCCATTTGTTACATCTACACAGAGACACAGCAGGATTTTCTTCAGGTGTTTTTTCTTCCTACAGAAGTTTCTAAAAGTCAAATTCTTCACATTATACCTGGACTGTCCTCCTTGTTGAGGCCGCCAATGTATTTCTTGGTTTCAGTTCAATATAAAAAACATTTGGTATTTACAAATACAGATGGAGCAATATAATGGATTCTTCTGCATTATCTTTTATGCCCCGGGGTGTAACAGCAGCCACCATTTTTCGAACCTAATCTCAGTTTTAACTTTGACTATTGATACCAATTCCTCATCATTAATGACTTTCCTTCCTTCTAATAATATTATTTGTCATCAGCTGAATATTAATTTATTGGCTTAGTCTTTAATCCTAGTATGCAATTGCCCTTTTTCTCTCTATTGCTTTGGTTTTATAATCATTCATAGCATTTATTCTACATACACCCTGTGCTGCCTTCTGTTCAACAAACAGAAATACCTCATCTTTTATAAAACCCCATTTTATTTCAAAGTAGGATGAGTGAAGCCTATGTTCGGTAGTCTTGAAATGTTAACTTCCTCTTGTACCAAAAGTTAATGATTCTGTCTTGTCAAGGTAAACCACGACTAAAGCTAGTCAAGAAACTGTATGTGAAGTTTACAATCATATTTATATTCAAGTGAGTTCAAGTAAGGAGAATGAACCAAACTAGTTGTTGTTACTCTTTATTTTGGGATCCTATACTAATACTGGGTAGTTGAAAGAGTCAAAGATTTGGAATATGATCATCCTAATTAAGAATCCTTGCTCTATCATTTTGCCAGTCATTATAACTTTTAGTATTATATGTGATAGAATTATATGTATTATGTCAAATACATATACATAATTATATATCTCTAATGTCTATTTGAATTATGATGGGAGTTTACTTGAAAAGAGTAGTTTGTGCAGTGTCCAGCAGAAAGTAGCTTGTACAATATCTGGCATAAAATAGAAACTCAATAATAGTTGGGAGAGATGTGCTGTCTCATATGATAGCCACTAATCATATGTGGCTTTTTAGACTTTAAATATAAATTAATTACAATGAAATAATATTAAAAATCTAGGTGTTTTTTATATTGTTCATATACCATGTGCTCAGTAGCTACACGTAGCTTGTGAATATCACATTGGGTAGTGTAGACATTTATTTTGGATGTTGCTGGAAGATAGGAGAGAACACAGTCTTTGGCATCAATCAAACCTGATTTCAACCCTCAGCTTCAATATCACTAGTTGGGTGATTGTAACAAGGTCATTTTATTTCATCTATTAAGTGTGACATTGACTTGGAATTTTTAGAATGAATTGATAAGATCTCTATTTAGTGATACCTTGAGTAATCCTGGGATAGCTGTGTCACCATAGGGTTGTAAGACACTAAGCCACCTGGAGACAAAAATCAGGGAAGATCCAAAGCTATAGCATAAAAATTGAAAAGAATTTTATACTCTCCCTGTGACAAATTTTGCTCAGTCTGCACCTTGTCTTCCTAGTCTTCTCTTTCCAGCCAGTTTATTTTACTACCTGCAAAGGAAAGACTTTTGCCTCTTCTGCTCCAGTTAGAAATCTTCAAGGAATTTCTCTATCTTTGCTGCTATCCTCTGACTGAACTACCCAGTGTGGTTTGAGAGGACAAAGTACAATGAAGATACAAAGGATCCAGGCTAAGTCAATCTTATGGACCAGAGAAGCTTCATTAGAATAATAAGGTTGCAGTTAACATTTAAATCATTGATAGTGCAATTTTTGAATAGAAGGCAGAGGACATGAGTTCCTCTAATTGATTCAAGAGCCAGGCAAAGGACACAGCAGAACCTACGAGATGTTTGCCTTGCAGGGTATTGTGAGGAGTACTTAAAAGGGAATCAATGAAACACCATTTCAAATACACAGCTCATAGGAAAAACTAATAAATGACTGTTAGTCTTATTTCAATGACAGTTTATAAATTAGCAAAATACATAGAGAAGCATGAATCATTTCCCTTTTTCTTTTCAGGAAGGTCTTGCGTAAGTACAGGGCTTACCTGATAAGAGGTATCACCTAACTGTTTTTCTGCAAGGCTTTTCTTCCAGCTTAAGCTTTCCTTCAAATCCCTTTCAATAATCCTTTTTGCCAATCAGACTATAACTTACTCAACACTCTTCCTTCAATAATTCTCTGTGTTTCATATGCTTCAGTGATCACCAAATTTTTCCTTCCTTTTCCTTTCTCTGTAGAGCCTTGCATGAATGCCAAGTCCCACAATAGCTGCATTTTCTCATCTGAATTCTTGTAGTAGCTATTGCCTATACCTTATCATATGGTGTACTGTATTAATTTTAAGATACATGCATATATTAATTAGCTTGACTTAGCCATTCCACAATGTATATATGTAATTCAAAACATGTTCTACACTATATATACACACACACACACACACACACACACGTACACACATATATAGAGAGATAACTGTTATTTGTAATTAAAAAAACAAATGCTTTGGCTGAGATATAGGCAAACTTGGGATCTTAGCTTTGTTCTTTCTACATTCTATTAAACAAATCAATCTTTAAAAAATACATTTTTTTCGCATTAAATGGCTCTGAATTTAGAGCATGTATTGTAATTGATGATATCTCACAAATTGTGTTGGCTTAGAAAAGCATCCAGTGTACAAAAGTGAAGAACTTCAACTCACAGAAATCAAATGTTTATAGGAAGAGTTGGATGAGATGCTGAATTAGATACAGGCATGCCTCAGAGATATTGCAGGTTTGGTTCCAGACCACCACAATTAAGTGAATATTAATAAAGCAATTCATATGAATTTTACGGGTCCCCAGGATATATAAAAATTTTATGTTTGCACCATACTATAGTCTATTAAATGTGCAATAACATTATGTCAAAAAAATGTATAGACCTTAATTAAAAATACTTTATTGCCAAAAAATGCTAAGGATCATCTCAGCCTTTAATGAGTCACAATATTTTTGATGGTATAGGGTCTTGCCTTGGTGCCGATGGATACTGATCAGGGTGAAGGCTGCTGAAGGTTGAGGTGGCTGTGGCAATTTCATAAAATAAGAACAACCAACTTGCTGCATTGATAGACTCTTCTTAGTAGGTATGAAAACAACATCACTCTCCTCGTATATCTCTACCAGAGTTCTTGGGTGACTAGCTGCGTTGTCAATGAGCAGTCATATTTTCAAAGTTTTTTTGTTTTCCAAGTATTAGTTTTCAATGGTAGGCTTAAATATTCAGTAGAACATGCTATAAGCAGACAGGCTGTCATCAAGTCTTTGTTCTTGCGTTTATAGAACACAGGCATAGATTTAGCATTGGTCTTAGGAGCCCTAGGATTTTTAGAATGGTAAATGGGCATTGCTTTCAACTTAGAGTCACTAGCTGCATTGGCCCCTGACGAATGAGTCAGGCTGTGCTTTGAAACTTTGAAGCCAGGCATTGACTTCTCTCTAGATCTTCTGGAAAACTTGCTGCAACTTCTACATCAGCATTTGCTGCTTCACCTTGCACTTTTATGTTATGGAGATGGCTTTTTTCTTCAATTTCATGACGCAACCTCTTCTAGCATTAAACTTTTCTTCTGCAGCTTCCTCACCTCTCCTAGCCTTGCTAGAATTAAAGAGAGCTAGAGACTTGCTCTGGCTTAGGCTTATGCTTAAAGAAATATTATGGCTGATTTGATCTTTGATCCAGACCACTAAAACTTTCTCTATTATCCGCAGTCAGGCTGTTTCCTTTCTTATAATCCACATGTCCACTGGAGTAGTATTTTTAATTTCCCTCAGGAACTTTTCCCATGCATTCACAACTTGGCTAACTAGTGCAGGAGGCCTAGCTTTTGCCCTTTCTTGGCTTTTGACAAGCCTTCCTCACTAAGCTTAATCATTTCTAGCTTTTGGTTTAAAGTGAGAGTCGTGCAACTCTTTTTTCACTTTAATACTTAAAAGCCATTTTAGAGTTATTAACTGGCCTAACTTCAATATTATTCTGACTTAGGGAATAGGGTGGCCCAAGGGCAGGGAGAGAGAAGAGAAAACAGCCATTTGGTGGAGCAATCAAAACATATACAATATTTATCTATTAAGTTCACTGGCTCATATGGGCAAGGTTCATGGTGCCCCAAATAATCACAAAACTACCATCAAAGATTACTAATCACAGATCACCATAACAGCTATAACAGTAAAAATGTTTAAAATATTGTGAGAATTACCAAAATGTGACATGGAGACATAAAGTGAGCATGTGCATTTGGAAAATGGGTGCTAATAGGCTTGCTTGAGGAAGGGTTGAAACAAGCCTTCAAACTGTAAAAAACACAGGGTCTGTGATGTATGCCTCTATTTTTCCCAATGAATAAGTAATAGTAAATGGAAAGTATATTTTATAATTGTTTTAAACATTTATTTATTTAACATCCATGATTTTACCAATTTCCCCTATTATCAATTTTTTTATTGAACAATTTTAGTAAATGGAATTTTCAATTTGGAACTTGCAAATATGTAAAAAGATAATTTCATGAGAATAGAATCCCCCAAATAATAATTGGAATGTATTTTGTGGCTCCTGATAAATATTGCCAAGTTGTTCTTCAAAGTAGCCTTACCAATTTCACCAAAAATGCATTTGTATTTCCTAGATAGGTGTTTTGCAATGACTTAATTACTCCATAGTCAGAGAATATCCATCAGTGTGTCAAGACTTTGAGATTCAAAGTCCTTCGATTTTTCCATTTCCACTGCTGGTTGAATTAAATAAACAGAACTTGATTTCATCCAGAAAGCTTCTATTTTCAGTCATCAGTTAGTAGACTCTTGATTATATATCTGAACACCTCGGTGTCTATGGGAGAAGTCCTTGATTTAGGCCTGCTTCTTGTTCCTCACATAACTTCAACAGTTTAATATTGAGCTAGATTTAGCATAGTTTATGTGTACATATGTAGAAGTCTGTGTCAAAGGCACTAATAGATTCGCTAGACTGGTTCCATGCTATGCAAAGTGTAGTTCAAGGACATCACCTGAGAGCTTGTTAAAAAAGTAGACTCTCAGGTCCTAATCCTACTACCAACACCTACTGTGATAGAAATTGCATTTTAAGATTTCCCTTTGATTCACATGCACATCAACATTTGAGAATCACTGGTGTAGGCGATTATGAAGTCACAGTGAGAAATAGTGTTCTTTGCCCTTCGTTGTTTAACAATTGCTATCATTTCTGCAGGAGACAATCAAACCATGTACAGAGAGAGGAATCTCCTTTCCTTCTGTGTATCTCTGCTTTATATGTGAAATTCTTTTCTAAGCTTATTGTGTCATGTGTGACATTCTTATAGTTTGACCTTGTAAAACTTTCTGCCTCAGCCAATACTTTTAAAAGTCTATTTGAGTTGTCTTCCTTTACTATTGCAAATACATTAGCTTTCTAATGTTAGTGGCATTACAAAATTTGACGATTGTTTTCCATACAGACTACACAGAGATTTCCAGTCATCTACCCAGATTTTTTCATTTTTATTTTGTATTTTTATGAGGACTTAGTGGCAAAATACATGAAACAAATGGTTTTACTGTTTTGAGTTGTACATGTACCACAAAGATAATACTCAGCGCAAATTCACTCATGTTTGATCTCTGGGGAATAATGTGTTAAAATCCATTCATTCGTTCAACAAATATTTAATGAGCGTCTAAAATTTGAGAGATGTAAGTGCTAAAAATTTCACAGTGAACAAGAGGAAAAAGTCCTTATTCTCAGAAGGCTTACTGAGTAAACAGAGGATAAAGAAGTAACCACAACAATTTCAGATATTGAATATTATTCTGAAAAAAGTAAAGAAGACAATAAGCTGGAAAGCAGGAAGGTTAGTAAGAGAGCTGTGGCCCCCATTTCTCTCTGGAGCAACGCTAGTTTACGTGCAGCAAATCTTAGCTTTTGTTAGTACTCTATTTGGAATTCTTTTGTGGAGCTATTTATGCTGCTATTTCCGCTGAGTGTCAGTTTCACTGGATCAAAGCCCAGGATTAAAATAATAGGGTTTTGTAAAGAAATCCTTGCAAGATTCAGGGTATAAGATACAGTGATAGAGCCAGGCACGGTGGCTCACGCTTGTAATCCCAGCACTTTGGGAGGCCAAGGCGGGCAGATCACGAGGTCAGGAGATCGAGACCATTCTGGCTAACACAGTGAAACCCCGTCTCTACTAAAAATACAAAAGCAAAATTAACTGGGCGTGGTGGCCGGTGCCTGTAATCCCAGCTACTCGGGAGACCAAGGCAGGAGAATGGCGTGAACCTGGGAGGCGGAGCTTGGCTGAGGCAGGAGGATGTTGTGAACCCGGGAGGTGGAGCTTGCAGTGAGCCGAGATCACACCACTGCACTATATAGCCTGGGTGACAGTGCGAGACTCCGTCTCAAAAAAAAAAAAAAAAAAAAAAGAGAGTAAAAAGAAAAAAGATACAGTGATAGTAAGGAAAAGAGAAAGAAAAACCTGGCTGCTCTGTAAAACATGAATAAGGTCATATTCTAAACCTTAGATTTTCCACATTATTTTAATATAGCTTGTTTATATTCTTGTTTAGAATGAAATTGGTCGTGTGAAATTGAAGCACAGAGAAGTTCGGTATCCTGCTCTGGCTTACATATCTTCTCAGTAAATAAATAAGCATGCAAAACACAGACTATAATTCAGGGATTTGTAACTCTCCAGTGCAAACCATTTCCTCCTACCTTTTCGTTTTTTAACTACAAAGAAAACAAGTAGAGCAGAGCTGGACAAGGCCCTATAAACAAAACTTGCTTAGGAGAAGCAATACCTGGAAAGAAGAAAGACAGTGACACAAATAGCACAAATCCAATGGAAACTTTTTAAGCACTGGGGATGCAAGGCTGAACAAAACATCTAAAAGGGAAGCCCAGAGAATGCAAGGTTGTATGCATGGGGCTTCTTAACTCACATGTCTTTACCTGATGAGATAAGAAGCAAATTCAGAAAAAAGAGGAGACATAGTTATACCACACATTATAGATCACATTCCATATATCAAATGCTATGTAGCTGTAAAGTATGTATGGCTAAGAGAATGAAATAAGGTGAGTTTCTACTGGAATGATATCCTGACTCTTTTATATACAGCCTGTTAATCTATCTGGCCGCCTTAAAAAAAAAAAAAAAAAAAAACTAAACATATTTAACGTAGATGGTGATTATTACAAATACAATCCCTGCAAATTGCTCTATAAAAGTATTGATAGCTTTCCTTTTTTCTCTCTCTCTTTTCCCCTCTCCCCTTCTTTGGCAATAACAATAGTAATAAAATACACACAAAACAAGGGTGAGAAAATGATAATGTACAGAAGAAAATCTTTGAAGTAAAATGTTATAAAAATATAAATTAGAAATACAATTTGGATAGAATTAGATACGTAAATTTAGTAAAATTCAAGAAAGTATAGACTGAATCAAGAGATGAACAACTAGATTCAATCACAAGGAACCATATGAGACCTGGAAGAAAAAAAAAAATCTAAGGATAAATACACATAAGTTATAAATTTAAAAACTGTAATATAACCAGTTAAAACAGAAGGGTAAATTGTTAACTGAGATAAAAGACAAACAAGAACTCTTTAATAAAGAGTTAAAAATATAGAAGCAAATGTGATGATATATGAATAAATATGAAGGACAGAACATATTTGCAACATGTTGATGTTTGATATTGACAATTTACAAAAAAATGACAGAATATCTTTCCTTTGGTTGAAGGAAAATTAGATTTATAGATTGTAAAGACCTCACATTAAAATTCAAGGAAAAGAAAAAAATAAGCATAGCCTGATAAAATTATAAATTTTATGAATCCCCCCAAAAATTTCAAAAATTACAAAAGGAGGGAACATTAAACAAAGATGAACAAAAAACCACAAGGAGTTGCAAACGCAGAAGGATACATAAGACAGGTTTCTGCTTTCTTTACCGAAATTCTAGATTCTACAACATATTGACAACCAGTAAACATTCAGAAAAAAGAGGGGGTTAAGACAGAAATAGGAAAAGATTATAAGACAATAATGTTTTGCTCAGTCAAGTTATGGTTAATGCAGAAATACACTGGGAAAAAGACAGATTTAAGGAGCAATAAAATACATTTTGAATTTTAGTCCTAGAAGAAAGCAATCAAACTATGATTAAACCTTCAAGAGTACAAATAATTCTAGAACTTTAGCCTTAGAAAAATGAAATTAATGGATAGCATTGACCACTGAAACCTGTAAATGGAATTAATTCTAAATACATGAAAATAATATTACAAAATAGAATGCTAGCTTTATTAATAATCATTGAAATAGAGCATGCAAAAAGATGTTAAAATTATTTAATCATGAACCTGGAGGCTTAATAACTTACACATTTAATCACATTTTTAAAAAATTTAGAAGGTAAGAGGCAGGAGCAAATAAACACAAACTACTTTTCTAAAATCATTTTTATCTCACATGAAAGATGTTTAATATATATTAATTTTTGAGTTATGTTTGTAAAACAGACATTGTCATGTTTTAAGTAATGTATCCTTTCTAGTTTTTAGAAAATGTTATGGAAAATATTTTAAAACATAGTTCATTTAGAAAAAAAATGTAAATTTACAGAAAAAAAAAAAGCTTGTGATTTTATCCAGAAGGTAGCCTAACACATCTTGAAAATTCTCACATTACAAATATGTAACTATTTTGGATAAGATAAACATAAAATATTATAAATAACTGGCTTAGCTTAAAAATATGAGCATTTACAAGTGATACATAAAAGTTTCTGTGTACTCATAGCAGCTTTATTTATAATGGACCAAAGCTGGAAACAATCCAAATGTCTATCAAGAGGTGAACAGACAATCTGACTGTGGAATGTTCACATAATGGAATATTACTCAGCAATAAAAAAAAGAAGTACTGATCCATGGACCATGATGAAAGAATTTCCAAAATTGTATATCAATTAAGCAAAAACAGGAATAAAATAATATATGTATGACACCACTTACATAAAGTCACAGAACAGACAAAAATTAGCTATGGTGATGAACATAAAAATATTGATTGCCTAGTGACAGGGAGATAGACTAGAAAGCGAAATGAGAAAACTTAATGTAACAAAATGGTTACGTATCTTAGTTGGGGTATTGGTTATGTTCCTTTGAAGTATATATACTAAAGTATGTGCATTGTATTCTGTGTAAATATTAACTCAATAATTCCCTGGATGATATGATTCTAATGTGTGTCTAGCATAAAATAAAATAAAACTTATCTCCTACTCTACAAAAACAGCAATTTTAAAATTTCTGCATAGAAATTTCTTTTCATTCCTCCCACACATTCTATCATTTGATGAGCTTAACTCCTATTTTATCCTAAAGAAAAAGTATATACCATCAGTCAAAATTTTATCAACTATACTATAACTAATACTGCAATTTCATATATCTAAATCCTCACTATCCAAATTTCTGTTCCTTCTATTCCCTAAAATGTATGCATTCAAACACGATATTAATTTCTTTCTCTTTTGCCCTTTACAGTAAACTTATATTTGTGATTATACCTTTTCTTTCTTCCATATTTAATCTCATCCTTTTATATTTTGCCCTTTTTTAAATAACAAAAGCTAAAAAAATTATATTAGACTTCTCATTCATCTTTTGCTATAGTCCCACCTAACTCTTTCCCTTTATATGTAAGTGTCTGTTTCTATTTCCTCACATTTTGTCAATTTTAAGCCCAATTGTTCTACCAAAACAGTTATCCATAAGGTCATCCTTTCAACTTCATGTTGCTAAGTATAATGATATTTTTAAAATTTATCTTTAAATTTATATTGGCAAAGGTTTCTGACACTGATGACTATTTGTTCCATCATAAAATCCTCTCATTCCTTGATTTTTAAGGCATATAAGTTATGTGTGTTCCCTTCTTTCTTTTCCCGTTTCTTCTTTTGGGCTTAGTCATCTCCAGCAGCCACAAAGATGTTTAAATTTTTAAAGGTATATTCTGTGTCCTTTCTTTTATTTACTTTCTACTTTCCCCCTAACTAATTTTGTCGACTCCATGACTAGGTTTTGATGTACAATGTTACTCAATCTCAAAAAAAAAAAAAAAAAAGACCAAACTTAAGGTGGCACAAAAAGAGGGAGCAATAAAAATAAAGGGCTATAATAATTTAGGATTCTGAGATTGGGCAACAATGGGCTGGAAAAAAAAAGGGAGGCAAAAAAATTGGCAAACACTTGTGTGGTACCTGGTCACTGTTGTGCCTATGGGAGTTGCAAATTTCAACTTGTCTTAAAAGGATAGGTTAGTTTAATTTCATTTCAAATTGAGATTTATTTTTTGATGGTACAGTTAACATAAATTTCCACCACTTTAATAAAGTTATACTTGGTGACTTGTGATAGTTGAAATAATAGTAACAATACAATACTGAGCTTGAGCTATTAAATATTTAATATTTAATATTGAGCTACTGAAACACTTCTGAGGTTAAGATCAAATTTTGTCAGTTTGGTAAACTGCTTCTTGTCTACCTGCACAACTAAATATCGGTCAGTACTCACATACTGATCTTCTTTATAAGCATTCTGGTTCACTTTCTGCTTTCCAGAGAGATTACAGTCCGTATCAGTGGAAATGACTGAAACCCAAGAAGTAGGTCCACTGCATGTTTTACACCTTCTGTTCAACAGACAGTTTGCCTTTTCCTTGTCAGGAATTTCAGCTGCCTGTTATTTTCCTAAAATGCAAATCTAATCATCTGACTTCACCCCTTATATTTTTAATGGTACTATCTTGCCTACATGTTAAAATTAAAAATCTATGTGGTAGGTCAAAATTACTTTATAATCTGATCCTTACCTATATCAATCATGTAGTTCCCAAATCTGACCATGTTGCCAAAAATCCACTTCATCTTGGCCCAGAAAATTTGCATGTCAGAGAGAAAAACTTATCTATCTAGATATACAAAGTTGGTCATGAATTCAGTACCTCCTCTATATTCTATACTCTGTTATAATCTGTCTCTTTTGTTCACAGCAGTAATGACTATTCAGACTTCCATTACCAAATACTAATTTTGCTTTATTTGATGGTGAGCCGTCTAGGGTGTGAATCCTTTTTGTATCTTCAGAGCTCAGCCCAGTGCCTAGTGCATATTAAAGGTTGTGTGACTACTTAAATAATCGAAAAATAAATGGATGATTGAATAAATGAAAGAAATGGACTTTAGCTCATTTGACCAGCTTACATAAGGTCATATAGCAAACAAACATTAAACATCAAAATGACTCCCATTTAAGAATTAATGCTGTTTTACTAGTATTTTCTAAAATTCATTTAATTATCATATGTTTGTTAATGAGGCATAAATTACAAATTACTGTCACTTAAAATTTCGAAGTAAACCTGTGTGAGTTTGGAGAAGGACTGTTATCCTCAACAAGCTTCTCTCAACCCCTGGTGGGCTTATTGCTACTATCTTTTAACATGCAGTGGAAATACTAAGCTATGCTGTTAATGCAGAACATTCAAATGTGGCAAATGTAGTTTGTGTGCCAGTTTTAAGTACTCATATTTTTTTGAACCAAAATAACAATGAATTTTGGAGAAAAAATCTTTTCTCTGAAATACGACATATAATTAGTATAAAAGCAGCGTAGTTAAGATTGTTTTCTTTTTTTTTTTTTTTTGAGACGGAGTCTCGCTCTGTCGCCCAGGCTGGAGTGCAGTGGCGCAATCTCGGCTCACTGCAAGCTCCGCCTCCCGGGTTCATACCATTCTCCTGCCTCAGCCTCCCCGCGTAGCTGGGACTACAGGCGCCCGCCACCACTCCCGGCTAATTTTTTGTATTTTTAGTAGAGACGGGGTTTCACCGTGGTCTCGATCTCCTGACCTCGTGATCCGCCCGCCTCGGCCTCCCAAAGTGCTGGGATTACAAGCGTGAGCCACCGCCCCCAGCCAAAAAGCATTCTATTAAAAAGCATAACCCATTGAACACGTATTTCCTTTTTTTTTTTTTTTTTTTTGAGACAGAGTCTCGCTCTGTCACCCAGGCTGGAGTGCAGTGGCGCAATCTCGGCTCACTGCAAGCTCCGCCTCCCGGGTTCATACCATTCTCCTGCCTCAGCCTCCCCGCGTAGCTGGGACTACAGGCGCCCGCCACCACTCCCGGCTAATTTTTTTGTATTTTTAGTAGAGATGGGGTTTCACCGTGGTCTCGATCTCCTGATCTCGTGATCCGCCCGCCTCGGCCTCTCAAAGTGCTGGGATTACAAGCGTGAGCCACCGCGCCCGGCCAAGATTGTTTTCAATATACCGTGTTATATAAAGAAATGGTTCAATATTATACATAACAAAGGTTTTGCACATCATACGCACCCACACACATACCCAATAATAAAAAGAAACGTGTTGGTAAAAAAAAGATAAATCAAATTGGTTTATGATTTGTTTTTCAAATACCACTTTCTCATCTATTCTAAGTTAACATAATTGTATATAATAGATATTACATGTTTCTAAGAGTTCATTTTTGTTAACAACTTAGTAAATTATAGTTTAGTTATACCTTTATTCAACAAATATTTGTCAAGAGAGAAAGGCATTAGTGCCCAGTGGTTAAATGGCAGATCCTGTATCGTTTTCACGCAATTTACAATCTAGCATTAACTGCGACATTGGAAAAACTGAGTATGCACGTATGCCTTTTTCCTTAGCTTAGCTTATCGTACATTATGTTTCTTGAAGTAAATAAGGTGGCCGGGTGTGGTGGCTCACGCCTGTAATTCCAGCACTTTGGGAGGCTGAGGCAGGCAAAACACGAGGTCAAGAGATCAAGACCATCCTGGCCAACACGGTGAAACACAGTCTCTACTAAAAATAAAATTAGTTGGGCGTTGTGGTGCACGTCTGTTTTCCCAGCTACTCGGGAGGCTGAGGCAGGAGAATTGCTTGAACCTGGGAGGTGGAGTTTGCAGTGAGCCAAGATGGCAAGACTCCGTCTCAAAAATAAACAAATAAATTAATTAATTAATTAATTAAGGGATTGCTATAATGACAACAATGAGGTAATTATCTTAAAACATCACTGGGCTTTGATTTCTCATATTCTTAAAATTTTGTTTCCTAGACATAGTAATTTCAACAAGGTCTGTATAGCCTAATGAAGCAATATATTATAGTGTATTTTCAGTCTACACCTTGATATGTTTATGTCACTATTTTAGCTGTTTGTAATCTTGAATAGGTATATGATACCAACCAAAGGAGGGAAAAACTGTGCCCTGAGAAAGCCAGAGAAAGGAGTTCAGGTCCACTGAATCTGCAGCTGCGATCCTTGATAAACACAATTTTCTAGTCAATAACTGAAATATTTTAGAATTTTAGGACAGCTAATTAAGCACTTTTCAGAAGCATTTAATTATTGTTTTAATCTGTAATTCAAAGGAGATCAGAGATAATATCTTGACCAACTTCAACATTCTTGTAAATCAGCCTCCTCATTAAAAGTTTTAGACTCAAAGGCCTCATGCACTTTGTTAATTTAGTGTTGGTTATGAAACATTATTTCCTCTTTCACAAAGTCATCTGGGAAATTGATTGTTTTGTTAGGCTCTGCCCTGTCTCATCTGTATTGTTCCGAAAGCACATTAAAGAGCTTTTTTCTAGAACTTGGAAATTAAGGAAATATAAACTAATCTACCCTCTCCCACCCACCCACACAAGCACACAATAGACACAGGTATGAATAACCCAAACAATATTGGAACAAGTTCAACATGCTTCATATGTCTCTTTAGATTACTATCAAAACAAAAACCTAGTACTGTATACTTACAGTTTTTTAAAAAAAATATTTATATTAAAGTTAATATTATGTAAATAATACTTTATACATACACACATGCACACAGTTTATATGGAGACATAAGTTGAGTTTACTCTCTTTATTGCATAGTGATAATGTTTCAAATCTTCATTAGCCTGATGTATATAATAAATTAGAAAATTATGAAATTCTTACAATACAGATATCAGATGCAAAATTTGTAAATATCAAAAGCCTGTATCATTGTCCTGTATTTCTTTGAGTATTTTAGTATTCATACTTGCTTCGTCCTTTTCCTCTAGGTGAAGTAATCATCCTAAAAATATTACCAGGCACTACCAACTTACTAACAAGATCCTCCAGGAAACCATTCATGATTATTCCCAGCAGCCATGGGAAGCTCTCTAATTTGACCTCTTATGAGCTCATTTGTACCTCTCTTATTGTCTAAATTTTTTTTGTTCAGTTGGCCAACCTATCTTAAAGAATTCATTTAATCAGCCATATCAACTCAAAAATATTTGTGGATACAATTACACAAGAGATTAGGGATACTAAAATGAATAAAAACCAAACCTTACTCCTGTAAAGCATTCTATTTTGAGAGGATAGACATATAAACAAAGAAATTTAAGGTATGATATATTTCCTAATATTGAAAGTTCAGAGAAGACTATTGAATAAAGTAACTTTCAGACTGAGTTGTGAGGATAGGTGTGACTTCTCTAGGTGCACGAGTGAGGGTGATCTCTCATAGGAATGAAATAGTATGATATATTTTTGGAAAGGAAGAGTACTTGTTTAGCCTGGAGTGTGACAGAGAAGGAGGACCTGACACTGGAGAGGAGTTGGGGGCTCGGGTCAAAGGGTGCCTTGTGGACTTTACTAAGAATTTTAGCCTGCGCAAAATGAAATTACCACAGTTTCTTGCCCCTTTTCCTTCACTGCATGTTTCTTCGTTCAGAACAGAAATTGGAGAAAATCCACATCCTTATTTCCTCTTATCCTGACATTCAGGAGGGTACCTCCTTTTAAAGATATCTCTAAACCATACCTTCTTTCTCTAATATCACTGTCTTTACCATCTTTTGTCACGATTATTGCAATAGACTTATATGTGTTTTATTTGCCTAGAATTCCACTTTCCTATATATTCACCATGATGCTTTGTAAGTAATTTCTTAAAAAACAAGTTTTAATAATGTTACTGGCTTGCTGCATGTAACTTATTACCACAATTACATGTGAAATGCTTTTATTTTTCCTTCCTAATGCTTTGTCACTTCCTGGAAATCAGACATGATTAGTTATCTTTGTGTCTCCAAGAGCAACTGTAATATAACACTGGCTAATAGTGAGATATAGTACATTACTGGTAGATGAAATAATTAAATATTCTTGAATTTTATTAATGCCTTCGAATTGTCCCCATTAAAAAAAAAAAACTAAAAGAAATGGCTTATTTCAGTTTTTGCTTTACTTCCCAAACTCATACATTAATTTGATTCTGAGTTTTTTATCTTCACTCCTTGCACATATATTTTGCACCAAAGCAGAAAGATAAAAAGTTAATCAAATTTATTGTGTCTTGTTATCTTGCTTCTCAGTCTGCATAAACATCAACTTTCTGAACAATTAAGTACCCTCTCCTAAGATCCTTTGTGATTGCATACATTATTCCACACCATGCATTGGGTACAGTTGTTTCTGCAACTAGTGAAAGATCAGTAATCTTTAGCTAATGCTGAGTGTAAATAGGTAGCCTACATATATATAACTTTTTCTTTCACTTGCTCTTTTTAGGATCTTATATTTCATTTTTGCATTAAAATGCTATAGGATAATTTATTTAAGATGTATATGCTATGTGAATGATATGAAGGCATTCGTAAGGTATTGCTGATGGCAAAATAATTTTTAGGTACATACTATTCTAAGAATTTAACCTCCTAATTCAGGAAGATAAAACGTATGTAATCAAAAACTGAGGATCATATGCATAATTTTATAGAGACAGCATGTGAGCACTAATGACTAACATAAGGAATGACAAACACACAATGAGGTTACTTGGAGAAAGATTGTGATAGAATGGTGAATCATCTCTTTTGTATTTAAAAGGAGAAGATTCAGGTTTTCTATCATTTTCTGTTTGAAAATGTGTAAGTTTTGAATTAAACATACAACTGTACGCCTAGAAAACACACACACACACACACACACACACACACAAGTCTCTGTACCAGGAAAACAACTTGGATTTTTGGAGAGATAAAAGGCTCCTGATGAATGTTCAGTTGTTTATAGATGGTTTATCTTTTGATTTGCTCTAGGACACCTTACTGAGCATGAATGTGGTGGAAACAAAGCTATGTGCTCACCATATCCAGTTTCATATTTCTCTTTCTCAGGTTTATGGAAAACTATACTTCCCATACTCTTTTTGTTGTGTGCATGGCTGGCCATGTGGATAGTTCTGTCCGAATAAATGCGTGCAAAAATGACATGTGCTACTTCCAACTTTTTGCACAATTTTCCAGTCAATCCTTTCCTCTACTCAAGCAATTAAAGATGCCTAGAATTGAGATGGTTGACACTCAGAGACACAATCAAGTCATTCTGGATAAAGTTTCTGCCCTAGAAAGTTGCCTTCCTAACACATGTTATGAGAGCAAGAAATAAAATTTTGTTATGTGAAGTAATGAGATTCAAGATTCTCTGACTCCTCTCTTCCTCCTTTTCCCCCTGTCACTCTCTCTCTCTTTCTTTTTCCTGCAGCGTAGTATTTTTTAACAGGACTAATACACTATATTTCCCTTCAATTTAACTTTTCTTTCTTTGAAATCTATTCTGTTTACAGCATCTGCACCTTTTCTCTGCTAGAAATCTCTTCACCAAAAATGAGCCTTTAGCACTGTGGGGATAAAGCAAACTGAAACTGCAAAATTTTGTCTGAATTGAGAAAATAGTTTTTCTCTGGTGGTAATACTCTCAGGTCATTTGTTTTCTGCACACAACATACACATCCCTTATAAAAACACTTTTTCTGCTTCTATGTTAATTTGAATGTGAGGAATCATTATGTATATATCTCTCTTTTTTTCGATTTTTACCTATTCAGCAACATCGGAAATAACTATAGACTTATCTGACAAGTTACTATATAGGTAGATTTAAGAAATAAAGAGGCCAACTGTTTTTTTTTGGGTGTGAGTTTCTAGGCAAAACCATACAACTGCTATGCCATCAGGTTGATAACCAGTGTTTTTACTGTTGGCTTAAATTTAATATCTTAATTAATTATATTTATGATAGTTTTAGTCTAGGGCTAGTAAGTCGTCAGATAAAAACAATGTCACACATCTACTGGAACACTTAGGAATCCAGGCATGCAACTTATTATTAGCGAGCTCACAAAATCAACTCCACAATAAATAAACAAGTGATCATTTATGTTTCTCTCCCTTCTTAGCTTAAACAGTCTATGTCAATATGAAGTTATGACCTCACCTCATTTTATTGTCACTCACCATGCTCAACCCCAGGTAAAAGAAATATTAGGATGTTTCTCCAAACTCAAGATAACATCAAAATGCAGCGACCCAGAGAAATTTGGGTAAGAAAAGTCAGGAATTGCATCAGGATGTCTGAAATATCTAATTTGGGGATTGTTTTCAACAGTATTTATACAATTTATTTCATCCTAAAGGGGACGTTGTGTGTGAGTTCATGTGCACATACTAATAGAATAAACACTTTAAAATCAGTAGCTGATTTGTGGAAATTTAAGCACTAGCACCTGAGAAAATGTAGTACCTGTCACAATTCTTCTAAGTCATAAATATAGAAAGAAGAGATATAGTAAACTACACATCAGATGTACTGCCTTTGACAGGGCCAATCTGGAAACATAGTGAAGCCTGACGAGTAAAGACATGATTCAAATGAGGATCCTAACGATTTTAAATAAACTCTTCCTAAATATGTACAATGTAAAGTGCATTGTCCACAATTCGAAGGCCACAGATGTATAAAATATGTTCCCTGCATTTGAGGGATTCAAAGTCTATGCAGGGCAGCAGCAAACACGTATGTCTACAACAGGCCTCTCTATAGATAGACAGAGATAAAAGGTTTTCTATTCTAAATATCAAATAGTTTATACTGGAATTCAGAAAAAAAGATAAAAATTGATGTGCTAGAATTAAGCAAGAAAACTTTTTAGTGGATATGACATTTGGAAACTGTAAAGAAACAGAACTTTGACAAGTAAAAAGTTTGAGCGCTGGAGTGACCCATTCGGAGGGCATAGGCTGAAGTGAGGTGAAAGGAGGCACCGGGAACTCACACTCGGAGGCAGCGACCTTACTCCATGTAGTAAGAAAGGGCTAGGGAGGATGGGGTTCAGGCACAAAAAGCAGTCACTTCAACAAGAATAGAGAATTTGCCTGAGGGAAAACAAGGCAGAAAGGGGCTAAATAACAGGAAGTCTATAACGCCTGGGCAGAGCTTTTCTTTAATTTTGTCTGTACTTATAAAGAAAAAGGAGACCTGAAGGAACAAAGGGCCAAAAGAATAAACATGTATATTTGGATTATAAACATTTTAACCAGGCATACATTCTGGCTTATGTTTACAGCTGGAAGTAGCTATAAACACGTAAAAATCACTCTACACACTTTCCAAGTTAAATGACTTCATTGTTTTTGAAAACAATTCATTTGAATACAAAAAATCAATATAAAAATTTAAGTAATACAGAAAAGCACAAATGTTAAAGGGAAAGTATAAAATGTTCCCAAACTCCATCCACTGCCATTGTTAACTTTAGAAAAACCTCATTATAGACATGGCTTTCTCTATCTCTCTATTTGAATAAATTTAATGAGATAAAAAAATTTCATATAAATTGCATCATGCTATATTGTTATTTTTAATGAAACAAAATTTTCATTCAATAAATTAATATAGTTTAAGTGAGCTTTTTCACCTAAAAGAAATATGTACGGTTACTAAAGGTTATTGGGCTACCTTAAATCTTTCATAGATGGAAGTATATTTTTCAACTGCCAGTTTCAATTTTAGAGAATGGTTTATGATCCATGCTTAAAATGATTAGCTAGATAGCCTCTTCTTTTTCCCTCTGCTCTCGCTCACTTGCCAACTTTTGTAAGTTACGTTATTTATATATTGTTGAAGTTGATAAAATTCGTATTCCGTTTTACAACCTTCAATTCCAGAGATGTTTGGTAATTATTCTATTTTTAAATGGATTCAGTGTTGTCAGCCAGTACTTTTACGACAAGTTTTCCATTTCACATTTTATTTTGTTTTGCTTCATCACTTAGTTGACTGGAGTTATTTATCAAGTTTGCTTATTTTTTTCTTTCAAAAATGGCCCATAAATACTCTATTCCTTGAGTTTCTGCATGCCTGGAAGTAACTCATTTTCTATTATTTTGTCCTGTTTTATTATACTTGAAGGACAATTTGATTATGTATAAAATCTTGGCTTCGGTTTTCATTTTTCCCTGGAACTTTGTAGCTATTGCACCATTATATTTTGATATTTAATGTTGCTGTAGAGAAATTCAAGGCAAGACTGAATTTTTATTTTTCCACTATAGGTGACATGTTTTATTCTGCCCAATTACCTGAAAAATGCTTTTTTCATATTTGACGTTCAGTAAATTAGTCATTTAGCATTGCCAATTGCCCATTAACTACTACTTTTCTGAAATATTTTATAATGTATTTTAAATTTTACCTTTCTTTCTTTCTATTGTACATTCTAATGCTAGATTCTGTCTCACTTTTGGGGTTCTACTTCAAGGACAAAAATTATTTTGGATCATTTCTGTCTGATATTTAAGATTATCACCTTCATTTTTATTGCTTTAATCTTTGTCATTTTATCGTGAATTCAGTATGATTTTCTCAAACCTCCCCTTATATTATAATTTGACTTTAATCTAACCCTTTGTTGTCTCTTGATGTTTCTAAATTATTCAGTGTCCTATAATCAGTGTTATTTTGGGTTTTTACTTTATTTCTATCTCTATAATATCCTTTTTATATTATTTTATTTTAATATTATCTCATCTTTGAGTTTTATTTGTAATAATTCATGACATTTATTAAGTTTTCATGCATGGGGAAATGCATTTTGTCCCTAGGGCTATATTTTTAACTGAGGTAGTGTTTCTTTTTAAAATAGGTATTTATTTTTTTCTTGTAAAATCTGTACTGAGTTGTTGTGCCTTTTTCTTTACTATTGATAATACTTAATGCTAGCAACTCAGTCCAGATTTTCTTAACGCATAGGGTAGGTTCCTTTATTTACTTGTTAGCATGATGTATGGTTATTATTTATTTCATTACACTGTGGATTGAGGACTTAGGTATGTTATTTGATTATCTTCTTTGCGGCATAATAGTAAGTTGGTGAGACAGGTAGAGGAGGATAGTTCTCCTTACCCCAAATGAAGAAAATTGTAGTAAATGTTTATTTATCTCTTATGGGAAAGGATCCTTTATCCTAGTGATGTCTGCTCATTCTGCTTTTATGGGGGCAAGTCTCATGAATTCAAATATTTTCCTCATTTTTGGAGAACCTTGAATCCCATGTTTCTATCAGAAAGAATAATTTTCTATTGTTGGTATCGTTAATTTCACTTATTTCTCCCCAGCAGAGCTTTTTGTTCTTACTTCTCACCTCACATACCATCCTCTTGCCAGTAGGAAGAGAGATAAGCATGATCACTCTCTCCATTTCTCTCCAAATCAACATGTGTCTAAGGATCCTCAGGATTCATGATCACCCACAAATTCTAAAGTGGGGGGAAGTTAAAGCCACATTGTGTCAGAACCTTCTGCCTCTTTCCTTGGCTGCTTCTTAAATTGGTCAGCATGAGGCCATACTCCTTTCGTTATTTGATTGTTTGTGGTGAATGATGTCTGTCTGTATTGTCTAACACTAGCCACTGACAATATCTGTTTATCAGCAGTGTGAGGTGAAAGAGGAAATAAAAACATAGGCATGAATCAAGACCTAGTCTTGAGCATGCTTCTTTTTCAATTTAGGGTTAAAGAAAATGACTCGGATGGTACGGAATGAAGAGAAAATGAAGAAGGGGAGAAATTTAGGGTAGATTGATTGGGAATTTTGGTACTGTCTTTATTATAGCTACCTGGCCATACTGATTAAGAATTGTCTGCTAGTAAGAATAGAGAATGAAACTGTAAGAACTGACTGCTGGGTGTGGCCATGGTTGCTCGTGGTCCCAGCTACTGGGGATGCTGAAGTGGGAGGATCACCTAAGCTTAGGAAGTGGAGAGTATAGTGAACCACAAAGGTCATGCCACTGCACTCCAGCCTCGACAACAGGAATGAGACCCTGTCTAAAAAAAAGAAAAAAGAACCAAAGCGCCTATGATCTGGCATGAGTGGTTGGGATATAAAAACCAAAAAAAAAACCAAAACAAAACCCTTATGGAGTAGTCTTAATTTTGTATTTTTATAAGAGAAAGCAATGATAGGTCATAAAATCTAAGGCCTTACTAAAATAGGTGGGTAGAATTGGTAGATAAAATTTTGTGATAATGAAAATATGTAGCCAACTTATTAACGGACTGGACTTCAGGTGTACAAACAAAACATGTCTATTTTTCTCACTTACGTTGCTCTCAAATATACTTTGTTGGAGGTGTTCTGTGCCCTCAACAGATCCCACAGATTTATAGTTAATTTTTATTATGAGAAAATACAAATTTTAATACCTGAGATTGAATTTTAGTATTCAAGAGTTCCAGCTAGTTTAAATAAAAAATTCAGTCACACATTCAGCTCAAAGACTCTCATCTCCCCTTACCTCAGCCCTGACACAGGACTTGGGCGCGTTCAGTGGAGAAGATGAATGCATTCTCATTTTCACTCTTGCTCCACCTTGTTTATTTGCTGCTTTGATTCTTCAAGGACTTGGCCAGGAGGAAGGAAGAACTGTGAGTATTTCTCAGAGCCTGACCAAGGCAGTTCACCTCATCCTTTTTTACTGTTGGCCAGGAGCAGTGGCTCACGCCTGTAATCCCAGCACTTTGGGAGGCCGAGGAGGGTCACGAGGTCAGGAGATGGAGACCACGGTGAAACCCTGTCGCTACTAAAAATACAAAAAATTAGCTGGGCGTGGTGGCGAGCGCCTGTAGTCCCAGCTACTCAGGAGGTTGAGGCAGGAGAATGGCGTGAACCTGGCAGGCGGAGCTTGCAGTGAGCCGAGATCGCGCCACTGCACTCCAGCCCGGGTGGCAGAGTGAGACTCTGTCTCAAAAAAAAAAACAAAAAACTAGGCACCGGTCTCTCTGTTTATACACTTTAACTTCCTGTGACACCTGTCATGTGATTTTCCACTGTGTCTCTTAATGGTGTGAGGACTTCAGCTTATCAACCATTGATCTGGGGATCCCAATGCAGTCTCTTCCTCTTTCAAACATTCCTAGATTCTTCAACATTTTCCTTTTCTTCTCTTTCTCTTTCTGACATTTTCATGTGGAAGGACATCCTTGGTTCCCCTCTCCTAGTGGGAGGAAATGACTTATTTGATTGGTGAGTTTGGGATAGTACATAGGGCAGTTTAAATCAGTCTCTGCTTTTCCCTCTTTGGATATGGCTGCAGAACACAAGCATATGTGTCTTTCACCAATGGGTAAAAGATCTATCTTTGCAATTGATGATTATCTTAGAGGTGGGTGTAGGTTTGAGATAAATTCAATTAAAAGGCATATTAGATCTAGGTACCTTGGCCTACAAACCTTGGAAAGTAAACATAAGTGGAATTTGGGTGCAAAACCACACTTTAAGCATTTTGTGTATCCAGGCATGGCTATTTTTACCCTGACAATTTGCTGCATCCTGCCCAAGCAACTTAAAGCCTGAGGTGACATGATATTTTGACTTCTGTAGCTCATGGTAGCTTTCTCCATTTGGGAGTATCTGTTTATATACATTCAAGACTAAGTATGCCTTAGCCAAACACCAGGCAAGGACTGAGCATGTAGGGAGATGGAAAGGTGCACAGGTGCATGTGACCCTGAAGCCAGGTGAGCTTCACAATCACAACAGTCATCACATATAAGTTACAAACATCTGTTCTTGAACTGCACAGCTGCAGAATGGCCGGTAGTTACAAACCACCACCACCACCACCACCACCACCACCACCACCACCACCACAACAACAACAAAAAAAAAAACCTGATACTGACTAAATCTTGTTAAGAATAAGGGTAGGTTTTTTTTTTTTTTTTTTTTCCAGCTGAATCTGTAAGCAGCTCCTTTAAACTGCGTATCAGTAATGTATCCTTATGTGACTGGTTGCCTGGGATGTTCCCTCTTTTATGTTGTTGGCTTCCTGTTCCATCCTATTTTTAATATGTGTTGCCTGGATGATATAGTATGCAGTCAGCCAATCTATTGAACACTAAGGTATCGGTTTTAAATTATTAATGAAAAGCCTACGTTTGCAGTATTAATAGGCTCCCCAAAATTCAGTTCCTTTTGATATTCGAACTGCATTTAGGACTCATATAGGAAACTGTACAAGGAGAGGATAACTGCCTGGATTCATGTGGATTATACACTGTACCTCTGTAAATTAATGTTCTACAGTGGAAGTTTTCACATACACAAAAATAGAGACAGTAGTGAAATAAACATTCTGGGACCCAAAACCAGCAACACTTGTTTAATTTGGCCCCCAATCCAACCCCAGCACCACCCTTTCTTTTAGAGCATTATGAAGTAACTCTTAAGAATCCAATCATGTCAAATATAAACATATTAGTATTTGTAACACATATGGATTTTGTAAACTTAACAAAAATACCATGAACACATTCAAAGTTAATTATTTTAAACAAATAAATGGCTCTTTTTAAAATATTTAATTATTCAATCATTGATTATTAATATAAAATTCTTATTAGCATCAAACACACAGGTCACATTTTACTTTGCCCAAAAGTTTTCCAAAAATTGTTCATTTTAATAAGTCACACACTGAATTGGATTGATATTCTCTGAGATCTCTTTTTATCTGGAGCAGTTCTTTCTTACACTTCTTTTTTCTCCATTTATATGTTGTAGAAACCAGGTCATCTCTCTGGTGTAATTTTTCACATTCTGTAAAATGTAATACTATTTAACATGTTCCTCTATCTCCTGAATATCTCATAAGTTGGAGGACGGGTACATGTAGAGATACATTTAGATTCAGGTACAAAAACTTAATACATTTAAATAGTTTCAAGTATTTCCATTTGTATAGTCTTAGTAAAGGTTGAACCACAGGTTCAAGTTGTGTCAGTCTCAGATCTCTGTCTTAAAGTTCAAATAATCTTGTACCTAATGGATTAGCAGACATCGATTGTCCTTGATTTGATCCATTCTCTTTCATCTGAGTATCATTCATTCCCCTTGAATTTATTAGCTGTGATTCTTCTTTAAAGGGAAATTTTTTATCACCAGTTCTTTGATTTGTCTGAAGATGGTCGTTATAGGACAGGCTGGACAGATGCTTGCTGCTTTCTCTGTATTTATGTTAGTTGAGAGTATGGCTAGCCTGTTTTACACCATGGTTAAAAAAATACATGGAGGGGGAAGGATATCTCAAGCATGGGATTATTCAACTTAGCAGCGAGGAAGACCAGGAATCCAGGACGATGCTTTTGGCCAACTCAGAATTCATTGAGCTCATATGGCCCGTAGAAAAATTCACAGCACAAAATTTAGAGTTATATTAGGAAAATAAATATGCCAGAAGGGAATAAAAAGAATAATGAAAAATACAGTCAAATCTAGCAACAAAAACTAATTATGTATATAAGGAAGAAAAAACACAAGAAACAGATTGGCGCGTTAAAAACTCATCCAAGTTTGCTCAGTCCCTCAAAAATATGGAAGAAATAGAACACTTTTTTTGGTCTGAGCATTTTCCTAGCAAGGGACAATGGCAAGAACCACAAACGCTGCAAAGAGAGCACAGAAACTTCGGCTCTACGCTCAATGCACCAATTAGTAGTAAATAACTCAGAATTCAAAGCCAAAGTATAATAATAAATTTGTATATGTACGAAAGCTTCCTAAAGTAAGAGCCATTGATGAAAAATAGACAATTTTACAAAAAAGGGCCTCCAATACCACTTTCTGAGAAGAGAGAAAGTAATTCATAGTTTAAAATTATTACCAGAATGGGCTAGTTCTTCAAAGTGATTTGAGTTCATGGTTCATGGTCTCCAGATAACTACTATAAATCTATTAATATCTTGGTAATGCTAAGACCAGAATTTGATCTGCTCATGTTAGATCAATGCTATGATAAGCTTTTGTATTATGTTAAATCTTTGGATTCCTTGAAAAGTGATGCAAATCAGAAAATTTGTTTTGAATTCTGAGACTTTGAAAAGAATACACCCATAAAGTAGTACAGACCAGGCTCCAGCTGATGAATTTAAGAATCTTTTGGAAGTCCCTAATTGCAAGTGAATAGACTAAGAAATTTGAAGGAAGAATTCTGAGTCTGAATTTCTCTTAACTTAAACCTTCAAAGTATTTAGATATGTGAACATTAGTTAATAAGGACATGTAATATTTGGATTTTAATTTTTCCCCCACAAATTTGCTAATGGGAGGAGTTTTATATTCCACTGTGAAACATCTTATTGCTGGCCTCTTATTGGCATGCCTTCTTCAAAATGACATCTGGTTAGTAGCAATTAAGATGGTCTGTCTAACATTTTGCTAAATGGAGAGACGTAAAACTAGGACTGGCAGATAATCTTATAATAGAATTTAGATGTAAGTGCCTGAGAAATAAACATTGATTATAGGTATATAAAACTAATGGCAAACAGATATATAGCCCTTTCTCTAAATCATTTATCCATTATAATTGCTTTATATATCAATTGATTTAATTATTATAACAACACTATGAGGTAGGTTCAGTTATTTTTACCCCCTTTTAATCAATGGCAAAGTTGAGGCACAGATAGATAAAGTCATTTGCCAAATATTATAGAACTGGTAAGTGGGAAATCAGTTTGATTCTAGGTAATATGGTTTCAAATAGAAGAGAATTAAGAAAAGTCAGCCCAGAGGTCAGTTCATAAAATACTCCATACAGAAATGTTTTTTTCATGTAATATTCAGCCAAAAATATGTAAGAAAGAATAGAATGCCTCCAACCACAATTTCTATTCTCAACTCAAAATCCAGATACTATACAATCTCAAGATTGGGAAGATGCAATTATAACCCCCACAGGAATTGTGTATGAGATAAAATAACAATAAACTCTTCTATACTTCGAGCAGTCCCCCATATTCTCCATTCACTCTAATACTATCATGAGATGTTCATAAAATCAGAAAAACTGCAAAGTGGATAAATTAAATCTTAAGAACGTGTTTGAAAGCCTTGAATTTCACTCCTACTATAATAAATAAGAAGGAAACCAGTAATATAAATGGTGATGTAAAAGTAAAAGAGCAAAACAAAACAGAGGTGAGGTTCAAGATGGCTGATTAGATGCAGCTAGTATGTGCCTCTTCCACAAAGAGGAACCAAAATAGAAAGTATGATATATATAATCTGAATATTTGTCTCCTCCAGTTCTTATATTGAAATATCATCCACACAGTGTTGGAGGTCAGGCCTAGTGGAAGTTGTTTCGGTCATGGGGGTGGATCCTCATGAAGGACTTGGTACTATTCCTGCAGTAATGAATGAGTTCTCACTCTATTAGTTAATGCAAGAGTTGGTTGTATAAAGAGCCTGGCAACTCCTCCTTTTTCTCGTGCTCCCTCTCTCACCATATGACATGCCTGCTCTCCTTTCACCTTGTTTTTCATTTTTATCTGTGTTATTGCAAATGACAGGATCACATTCTTTTTTATGGCTGAATAGTACTACACTGTATATATGTACCACATTTTCTTTATTCATTGGTCTGTCGATAGGCATTTAGGTTGCTTTTGAATCTTAGTTACTGTAAATAGTGCTGCAATAAACATGGAAGTGAAGATACCTCTTTGACATACAGATTTCATTTACCTTGACAAATACCCAAATGGTAGGATTCCTGAATCATAGGGCAGCTTTATTTTTATTTTTTTTAGGAACCTCCATACTGTTCTCTATAGGGTTGTACTAATTTATGTTCCTACCAACAGTGTACAGGGCCTCTCTTTTCATTCCCTTTTTATCCTCACCAGGATTTCTTATTGCCTGACTTTTGGATAAAAGCCATTTTCAATGAGGTGACATAATATCTCAATGTGTTTTTTTTTCTTCTTCTTTTCATTTTTATTTTCAATTTCAATAGGTTTTGGGGGAACAGGTGGTATTTGGTTACATGGATAAGATCTTAAGTGGTGATTTCTGAGATTTTGGTACACCCATCACCCAAGCAGTGTACACCAAACCCAATATGTAGTCTTTTGTCCCTCACCCCCTTCCACTATTTTCCCTGAGTCTCCAAAGTCCAGTATATCATTCTTATGCCTTTAAGTCCTCACAGCTTATATGATATTTGGTTTTCTATTTCTGAGTTACTTCACTTAGAATAATGGTCTCCAATTCCATCCAGGTTGCTCCCAGTGCCATTATTTCATTCCTTTTTATGGCTGAGTAGTATTCCATTATATATACATACCACACACATACATACCACATTTTGTTTATCCACGCATTGATTGAGGGCATTTGTGCTGGTTGCATGTTTTTGCAATTGTGAATTGTGCTGCTATTAACTTGCACACGCAAGTGTCTTTTTCGAGGAATGACTTACATTCCTCTGGGGAGATAATGACTTCTTTTTCCCTGGGTGGATACCCAGTGGTGGGATTGCTGGATCAAATGATAGATCTACTTTTATTTATCTAAGGAATCTCCAAACAGTTTTCCATAGTGGTTGTACTAGTTCACATTCCCACCAGCAGTGTAAAAGTGTTCCCTTCTCATCACATTCATGCCAAGATCTATTTTTTTTTATTATGACCATTTTTGTAAGAGTAAGATGGTATTGTATAGTGGTTTTGATTTGCATTTCCCTGATAATTAGTGATGTTGAGGATTTTATCATGTTTGTTGGCCATTCACATATCTGTTTTTGAGAACTGTCTATTCATGTCTTAGCCTACTTTTTGATACGATTGTTTCTTTCTTGCTGATTTGTGTGAGTTCTTGTAGATTTTGGATATTAGTACTTTGTCGGATGCAGTTTGCAAAGATTTTCTCCCACTCTGTGGGTTGTCTGTTTTCTCTGCTGATGGTTTCCTTTGTTGTGCAGAAGCTTTTTAGTTTAATTAAGACCCATCTATTTATCTTTGTTTTTGTTGAATTTACTTTGGGTTCTTGGTCATAAGGTCTTTTCCTAAGCCAATGTCTGGAAAGGTTTTTCCAATGTTATCGTCTAGATTTTTTTATGGTTTCAGGTCTTAGATTTAGGTATTTGATCCATCTTAAGTTGATTTTTGTATAATGTGAGAGATGAGGACCCCATATCATTCTTCTATGTGTGGCTTGCCAATTATCCCAGCATCATTTGTTAAATAGGGTGTCCTTTTCTCATAAAAAATTTTATGTTTTTGTTTGCTTTGTCAAAGAACAGTTGGCTGTAAGTATTTGGGTTTATTTCTGGGTTCTCTATCCTGTTCCATTGGTCTATGTGCCTATTGTTATACTAGTACCATGCTGTTTTGGTGACTATAGCCTTACAGTATAGTGTGAAGTCAGCTAATCTGATGCCTCCAGAGTATTTTTTTCCTTAGTCTTGCTTTGGCTATGTGGGTAATTTTGGGTTCCATTTAAATTTTAGGATTTTTTTTCTAGTTCTGTGAAGTATAATGGTGACACTTTTATGGAAATTGCATCGAATTTTTAGAATGCTTTTGGAAGTATGGTCATTTTGACAATATTGTTTCTACCTATCCATTAACACGGGAAGTGTTTTCATTTGTTTGTGTCATCTATGATTTCTTTCAGCAGTGTTTTTGTTGTTTTCCTTGTAGAGGTCTTTCACCTCCTGGTTTAGATATATTCCTAGGGTTTTTTGCTTTTGTTTTTGTTTGCAGCTATTGTAAAATGAATTGAGCTCTTGGTTTGATTTTCAGCTTGGTTGCTGTTGGTGTGTAGCAGTGCTACTGATTTGTGTATATTAATTTTGTATTTTGAAACTTTACTGAATTCATTAATCATTTCTACCAGCTGTTTGGATGAGTGTTTGGGGCTTTCTAGATATATGATCATATCATTGGCAAACAGCAACAGTTTGACTTCCTCTTTACCAATTTGGATTCCCTTTATTTCTTGAGCTTGTCTGATTGCTCGTTAGCACTTCCAGTCGTATGTTCAATAGCTATGGAGAAAGTGGGCATTCTTGTCTTTTTCTTGTTCTCAGGGGAATACTTTCAACTTTCCCCATTCAATATAATGTTGTCTGTGGTTTGTCATAGATGGCTTTTATTATCTTAAGGTGTGTCGCTTCTATGCTCATTTTGCTGAGGGTTTAATCATAAAGGGATGTTGGATTTTGCCAAATGCTTTTTCTGTATCTATTGACATGATCATATAATTTTTGATAATTTTTGTTCATAAGTTTGTTTACATGGTATATCTTATTTATTGACTTGCATATGTTAAATCATCCCTCATTTCTGGTATAAAACCCACCTGAACATGGTGAATGACTTTTTGATATGCTGTTGGATTTGGTTATTTAGTATTTCTTAGAATAGTATGCATCTATGTTCATCGAGAATATTGGCCTGTAGTCTTCTTTCCTTGTGATGCCCTTTCCTGGTTTTAGGGTGGCACTGCCTTCATAGAATGATTTAGAGAGGGTCCCTGTTTCTCTATCTTTTGGAAGTGTCAATAGAATTGGTAACAATTCTTCACTGAATGTCTGATAGAATTTAGCCGTGAATCTGCCTAGTCCTGGACGTTTTTTGTTGGCAATTTTTCTTTTGTTACTAAATCTTGTTGATAGCCTATCAATTTTGTTTATTTTTTCAAAAAAAACAGCTTTTTTCATTTATTATTTGTATGTTTTTTGTTTCAATTTCATTTACTTCTGCTCTGATTTTTGTTATTTCTTTTTTTCTGTTTGGTTTGGAGTTTTTTTTTTCTTGTTTCTCTAGTTCTTTGAGGTCTGACCTTCGATTGTCTATTTGTGCTCTTTTGGATAGCTTGTGTCACTATTATCATTCAGTTCAAAGATTTTTCTAATTTTCTTCTTGGTTTCATTGCTAACCCAGCAATCATTAAGGAGTAAGTTATATATCCCATGTTAGATGGATAGTTTGCAAATATTTTCATCCACTTTTTGTGTTTTCCTTTCACTTAATTGATTGTTTATTTAGCTGTGCAGAAGCTTTTTAACTTGCTGTGCTCCCATTTGTCTATTTTTGATTTGGTTCCCTGTACTTATGGGGTTTTATCCAAGAAAATCTTTGCCCGGGCCAATGTCCCAGAGAATTTCTTTAAGGTTTTCTTTTAGTAGTTTCATAGTTAGAAGTTTCACAGATTTAAGTCTTTAATCCATTTTGATTTTATTTTTGTATGTGGCAGGAGATATGGGTCTAGCTCTATTCTTCTGCACACGGATATCCGGTTTTCCCAGCACCATTTATTGCAGAGAAAATCCATTTCCCAGTGTATGTTTTTGGCACCTTTTTTGAATATTAGTTCACTGTAGATCTATGGATCTCTGTGTTTTGTTCTTTTCCTCGGTCTATGTCTCTGTTTTTATTGCAGTACGATGCTGTTTTTGTTACTATAGCTCTATAGTAACATTTGGTGTCAGGAAATGTAATTACTCCAGTTTGTTTTGTTTTGTTTTGTTTTGTTTTGTTTTCTCAAGATGCATTTGACTATTCTGGGTCTTTTTTGGTTCCATATAAATTTTAGAAACACTAATTGGGAACCTACACTGACATAGTGTGGAGGTGAAATGTGGGGTTGGAGCCCAGAGTCCTCACTGGGTCCTGCCTAGTAGAGCTATGAGAAGAGGGCCACCACTCTCTGGACTCCAGAATGGTAGGTCAATTGGCAGCTTGCATCCTGAACATGAAAAAAGCTGGATGCATCTAACTACAACCTGTGAGGGCAGCTGCAGGCACTGAACACTGCAAAGACTTGGGGGCAGAGCTGCTCAAGGCCTTGCAAGTCTACTTTTTCACAGCAATGTGTCATAGATGTGAGTCAAAGAAGATTGTGTTTGAATTTTAACATTTAATTACTGTCCTGCTGGTTTTCAAACATGTGTGAGGCCGTAGCCCCTTTCTTTTGGCTGATTTCGCCTTTGTTGAAGGGTAATGTTTACCCAATGCCTACAACCTATTCAAAGTTGTATCTTTGAATAAACTGATGTTTTTGACTTTACAGGCTCATAGTTGGGAGGAACTTGCCTTGTGTTAGATGAGACTTTGGACTTTGAACTCTAGAGTTAATGATGGAATGAGTTAAGACTTTAAGGGACGATTGGGAAGACATTATTGCATTTTGCAATGCAAGAAGTACACGAGATTTGGGGGTCTGAAGCACAATGAAGTCCCACCAAAATCTCATGTTGAAATGTAATCCCCAATGTTGGAGGTAGGGCCTGATGGAAGGTGATTAGGTCATGGGGGTAGATTTCTCATGACTGGTGTAGCATCATCTCCTTGTTATTGTCCCTGCAAGAGTGACTGAGTTCTCATGAGATGTGATTATTTAAAACTGTATAGCACCTTCCTTCTGTCTCTCTCTTGTTCCTGCTCTGGCCATTTAATGTGCTTGCTGAACCTTCACCTTCCGTCATAATTGTAAGGTTCCTGAGGCCTCCCCAGAAGCAGAGCAGATGCCAGCATCATGCTTCCTGTAAAGCCTTCAGAACTGTGAAAACTCTTTTAACAATAAATTACCCAGACTCGGGTATTTCTTAATAGAAATTCAAGAACAGCTTAATACAACTGCTATGGCCACGTTGGTGCCTAAGCTGCTAGACAATACCCTTTTACTAATGGTTTTTGCTTGTTTGTTTGTCTCCTTAAGCAAAAGGAGTCTCCTTCCACGGCTGCCACAGCTGGAAATGTGCTTGGTCACACCTGAAGTCAGCATAGCCCTGGGTCTCATCCTGGGTCTGTGGCAAGTACTGCCTGGGTGCAGTTGCTGTTTATTCAAGGTCCAAGGGCCCTTTGGTCATCAAGTAATGAATTCTTCCAGGCCCAGTCCTTCCCTTCAATGCAGCAGTCTTCTTTCTGGCCCAGGCTCTGTCTAGAAATGTCATCCAGGACCTGGGGCCGGAAAGGGGGCCACATGACTCTATGGCCCTATTCTACTGTGGCTGAGCTGCCATCCAAGTTGGAAGACAAAGTCCTCTTTACTTTCCCGTCTTCACTCCTCACGTGGAAGGAAGGGGTCTCTCCTCAAAATGCATGTTACACTGCCTAGGGCTGGAGGAGGAGTGAAGAAAGCAGTCCCTTGGCCACCCTGGCCAGTGTCTCACTAGGTCATGTGCACTCCAAGTCCACTGGCTCTGAGCCCAGCATAGCATGTGGACTTGCCCAGAAATTGCAGTCCTTGTGTCCTAGACTGCCTTTATCATTTATTGAGGCCCAAGAGCGCTTTAGCATGTGGTGGTAGGGTTAGCTGGAACTCAGGTTCTAACCACTAAGATGGGCAATTCCCCTTTGGCTAGGGCTGGTCTCAATGCTCCCTCCATGGGCACTGGCTGAATTCTGTCCCATGCTGCTTTTCTCTGTGACAGGGCAGCATTGAGTTTTAATGCAAAGTCCCGCAATCACTACACTCCCTTTCCCTATGCACACAGATTCTTTCTACGTGCCATGTGACTACTGCCAGGAGATGAGGGAGGGGTGGTGTTGGTAATTCAAATGGTCTTTCCTACTCTCTTCAGTGCCTCCTTTTTAAATATGATGTTAAAACCAATACTGTGGTTACTCACCCAACTGGTTCTCATGAAAGTGCTTTCTCGTGTGGATATTTGTTCAATGTGGTGTTCCTGCAGGGATAACAATCGCTGGAGGGTTCTATTCAGCCACCTTGTTTTGCCTCCTCCAAGATCATAGTTTGATCTTTCATGTTTTTCAAATATAAACATTTAATACTATAATTTTTTCTCTGAAGACTGCTTTAGCTGCATCTCACAAATGTTTACATGTTTTCATTTTCTTTCAATTCAAAATGTTTTTAATTCTTTTTGTGATGTCTTCTTTGAGCCGAAAATTACTTAGAAGTGTATTGTTTAGGCCAGGCATAGTGGCTCACGCCTGTAATCCCAGCACTTTGGGAGGCTGAGGTGGGCGGATCACAAGGTCAGCTCTTTGAGACCAGCCTGGCCAATATGGTGAAACCCCATATCTACTAAAAATACAAAAATTAGCCAGGCATAGTGGTGGGCACCTGTAGTCCCAGCTACTAGGGAGTCTGAGGCTGAGGCAGGAAAATCACTTGAACCCAAAGGCAGAGGTTGTAATGAGCCAAGATCGCACCACTAAACTCCAGCCTCAGCAACAGAGTAACAGACACTCCATCTCAAAAAAAAAAAAAAAAAACTCTACTGTTTAATTTTTAAAACTTTTGTGACTTGTCAGCATATTTTTGTTATCTCTAATTTATTATGTTTTGGTCAAAGAATATACTCTATACGACTTTAATCTGCTTTAATTTTAGTTTTGTTTAATGTCCTAGCATATGCTCTATCTAGGTAAATGTTCTATGTGTAGTGAAAATAAATCTGTATTCTGCTGTTGCTGGGTGATATGTTTTATAAATGTCATTTAGGTCAGGTTGATTGAAAGTGGCATTCAAAGGTTATATATCTTTTTTTTTTTTTTTTTGAGACAGAGTCTCGCTGTCGCCCAGGCTGGAATGCAGTGGCGCAATCTCGGCTCACTGCAGGCTCCGCCCCCCGAGGTTCACGCCATTCTCCTGCCTCAGCCTCCCGTGTCGCTGGAACTGCAGGCGCCCACCACCTCGCCCGGCTAATTTTTTTGTATTTTTAGTAGAGACAGGGTTTCACCGTGTTAGCCAGGATGGTCTCAATCTCCTGACCTCGAGATCCGCCTGCCTTGGCCTCCCAAAGTGCTGGGATTACAGGCGTGAGCCACCGCGCCTGGCCCAAAGGTTATATATCTTATTGATTTTCTGACTTTTGTTCTATCAATTACTGAAAGAAGAGACAAATGCAATTATGAAGTAATATGAGATAAGATAAAACATTATGCTACAAAGCCAAGTCATTATTAAATTTGGTGGGAGAACTTAGGCAACTATCTTTTCTGTGTAGTAGGACTTGCCATGTGCTACGGCTAACTTTAAACCTCGCTGATCACATAATTATGAAGCTGTAAATGATAAGTATATGTTTATATACACTACCGTTACTTCACACACTATACATATTATAATTATAATTCTAAATATACCTACTAGTAGTTTCAAATAAAATAAACAAACGAATAACTGGAATTTACACAGTGGTTGCTCTTGTGCATCTCTATATAGCATTCTGATTCTATTTTTAGAAAATGCCAAACTTGGGGATCCTATGTATACATATTTAGAGGAAGGAAGTCAAAGAAATGAAATAAAGAATAAGAGTAAGACAGAAAGTGGGAGGAAAGAGAGAGGGAGAGAGATGTAATCGATGTGTTCTACCACTTATTCAGAAATATCTTTTAACAGCCAAGTTTCTGGGGCCCTCAATCCTCTGGAGAGTGGTTTTCAACTTTGTTACCATTATATCACACATAACAGATGACACTTTATGTGTCACAGGCTCCCATTTGCAATGCTTAGAACACTGAATGCATCTCTATTGCTTTCTTTACTCTCAATGAATCATTGGTGTTTCAGACCATTTTCTGCTGATGTAAAAAATACCACAGATTGGGTACTTTATTGACAACAGAAGTTTATTTGATTCATGGTTTTGGAAGCTAGAAAGTCCAAGAGTATGGTGCTAGCATCTGGCCAGGGTCATCTCATAGCAGAAGGCAGAAGGCTGAAGGGTGCAGCAAGCACTCAAGACACAGAGGTTTTTGAGCTAAACTCATTCTTTTATCAGGAGCCCACTCCTGTAATAATTAACCCACTCTCACAATAATAGAATTAATTCATTAATGAGGGCAAAATCCTCATGACTTAATCACCTCTTAAAGGCCTTACTTTACAATTCTGTGACACTGGCAATTAAATTTCTACGTGAGTTTTGGTTGTAAGCTGGTAGTTCTACAGTTCAGGGGTCTTGGGAGTAGCCTCACTCCATTAGTAGCCACTCTTCATTAGGCATTGCCCTAGCAGGGACTCTGTATCAGCTCCAATCCCACATTTCTGCTTGGCAATGTCCTAGTGGGTGCTCTGTTCTGTGGTTCTACCTCTCTACAACAGATTTCTGCCATGGCCCCCCGGCTGCCCATGACATCCTGTGAGACCTGGGAGGAGTAATTGTTTCCCCTGTAGCTCTTGCATTCTTTGCGTCTGCAGAATTAGAGCTATGTGGACACTGCCAAGTTTTATCGCTGTACCTTCTGGAGCAGTAGGTTGAGCGGCAGCACCTGGGCCCACTTAAGCCATGACTAGGGTGACCTAGGAGCACTGCACCAGAATTTGGGAAGCAGAGACCTGAGGTGGGTCTGGGCAGTGAACCCGTGGAGGATGCCCTGGGCCCATCCCATAAAACCATTCAGCCCCACTAGAGCTCTGGGTCTATGATGGGAGGGGCAGCCTTGAAGACCTCTGGAAACTTTGGGGTCATTCTCCCATTGTCTTGATGATCCCTTCTATCTGTGCTAATCTCCTTAGCAAGTAGTCATTTGCCCAAGCCTTTAGCAATCTCTCCCAAACATGCTTTTTTATTCTCTACGTAATTAGGCTGTGAATTTTCTAATTCTTTTCTATTTTCCTTTTAATTTTAAATTCTAATTTGAGGTCATCTTTTTGCTCTCATATCTCAGTGTATGTGGTTTAAAGTAATCATGCAGCAGCCTGAATGCTTTGCTGCTTTGATATTTCTTTCACTAGATATCCTAGCCCACTGTTCTTAAATTTCAGGTCTCGTGAAGTCTTGGGACATGGACATAATTCTGCCAACATTGTTGCCACTTTATGACAAGAATAGTCTATACTTCAGTTTCAAATAGGACTTCTTTATTCTGCCTGAGACCTTAGCAGAATGACCTTTATTGTCCATATTCCTATTAATATTCTAATCACAATCATTTAAGTAATCTCTAAGAAAATTCAAACTTTATTTAAGAGTATCCTTTTTTCCTGAACTCTCACCAGGATTGCCCATGCTGCTACATTCATGGCAATCCAGGCTTTACTAGCTTACTCCTCCAAATTCTTCTAGCCTCTACCTATTATCCAGTTTCAAAGTTGCTTTCATATTATCAGATATTTGTTATAGCAACAATCTCACTTCTTATTACCAATTTTCTATCTTAGTCTGTTTTCTGCTGCTATAATGGAATACTACATCCTGTATGATTTATAAGCATTAGCAGTTCATTTGGTTCGTGTTTTTGGAGGGTGGGAAGTCCAAGAGTATGGTGTGGCATCTGCCAGGGATATCTCCTAGCAGAAGGTAGAAGGCAGAAGGCAGAAGGCAGAAGTGAACAGTGAAGACAGAAAAAGAAAATTGGACCACAAACTCATCTTTTTACCAGGAGTGCACTCCCACAATAGAGAACCCACTCTCATGCTAATGGCATTAATCCATTCATGAGGACAGAGCTCTAATGACCTCATTACCCTACAAAGCCCCACCTCCCAGTGCTATTTATTTGAAATTAAATTCTAGGTGTGTTTCAGAGGAGGGAAGAAATCAAACCAGAAAAATTGGCAACAAAACTGATTTTGAAAATATTATAGGTATACATTAAATATATACAACTTAATTTGTTAGTTATACCTCAATAAAAATGGGGAGAAATTTAAAAATGATAATTTCTTAGACTCTATACAATAAATATTTTTGCTTCATTGAGTGATATTATAAAATTTAGCATATTAATTTTTAGTCAATTGTATTTTTAACCACTTATTCTCCCAGAAGTGAAGAGTTTTTACCAGTATCATACCTCACTCTATGGAAGTCATGTTGGCTGGGGAGTTTTCTTTTTTTCTTTAATTCTTTATTTAATGAATTTTTAGAGATAATATTCAACTTTTAATATTTATTTATTAGTACTGCATTGAACAACATGATGTAAATAATTAAGACCATAGTTTTTTGATTAGACAGATATGACTTTGAGCTCAGTGTGCTAATACCAGCAGTAAGAAGAGTAGAAACAGCCAGAGAACTATCATGATGTCAGTCCAACTGAGAAGTTACGAGTTGTGTGAATTGGGGCAATTTGCTGAAAATTTCTAAATCTCTCTTTCCCCATATTAAAAATAAAAAAAAAAAACAGTACCTTCTCCAATATAATTTTTCACAGGCTAAATATATGATCCATGTAAAATTTTGGTGCAGTTTCTGGAAAGTACTAAATGCTCTACACTTGTTTGATGGCAGCCAAAGTAATGGAAATAGTAGCAGTCATAGAAGTTGTCACTGTAGTTTAAATTGTAGTCATAAGTCATACCAGTAGTAACAGTAATACATTTCTGCTATAACTCAGGTTGTGTCAAATCACCTTGTTTGAGAGTCAGTCATTTCCTTGGGATATAGTCCTGTGGGAGGAAATTTGTGAAAATGATCCCTGAGAACCTGAAATGCCTGCATTGGCTTTGTACTGATCTCTTTAAACCTGATATCCAATATTTTGTTTTCCATTACTTTTATTATTATTCTTATTTAGACATTATAGACTTTGACCACAAAAGGCCAAGGGTGGCCAGGGTGAGGGAACAGATGGAGGTTACAGGCTGACAGACTGTGAGATGTGGGCTAGCATGGGGTCATACACAAGCGTGTCCTTGCTCCACTCATGCCAGACTGCACAGTAGTACTGAAGGTTCACAAGGATATGTGTCCTAGATGCTCTTTGATGCTAGCAGAACAGATTGCCTATCAGAGGAAACCTTCATTCATTGGCTTTGCTTGAGTAAATCTAGAGAAAAGAGCATGAATGATAAAAGTACAGTCAGAATCCTAGAAAATTATAGCCCAGTAGTGATGCTAGGATATGAAGAATTTATGCCAAAGCTCATTGAAGTGGTAATTTCCATCAGGAAAACAAACGTTTGAGATTTTAAAAGTTATTCTGCAAATCTATGTATTTAGTAATTTATTTATCTACTTATTGATGAAATAACAACTCTACCTATAAAAATTCCCTAGGGCAATTATCTTTGTCTACCCAAGAAGTGAATTAACATACACATTTTAAAGTTTTCTTTATATTTGGTATGTACCATAAACTCCTTGAACTTTCGTGTTCTGTTCCATAAAACAGATTGACAATAATGATTCAAAGGTCTATTTTTGGACTCAAATACATAGTATTTGCAAAAACACCTGACATTTAGCAGGCCTTCCATAAACCTAAGTACTTTTCCTCTTGTACGGTGCCAGAGCCAAGAACCTTTTCGCTGGTAAATTACAAGAAGGAATTACATAATTTTATCTTTAATTTAGTATTATCACTAAATTGTTAATCCTTGGCCCTCTCTCATCAAGGCTGAAAATAGCCTTGCGTATAGTTTGTAAAGATGGTATTACCAGTTCAGCTGACCTTTGCACAATTAGTTCAAATGGTTAGACTGTGGTGTTAATAATTCCAAGGTATCAGGTTTAATTTCAGTAATAATACTTGGATTAAAATAGAAAAGCAAACAAAATTCTGTTCTATTGCCGATACTGCACATCTAACCATTTTAAACCAGCTTATTCTAATGTGTTATTTGTCAACAGAAGTTGCTCTGGCAATAACAAAAAAGAACCTGGGCAGTCCATTTTTGCTACAGGTAAAAGTAATCTCAAGTTAAGTGAATAACACTATTGTTAGGTGCTCAGGATGACATTTCACCTCCCAGTGTGGACAAACCCAAACAGGAATTTTGAGCTCTATTGGAATAAGAGCAATAGAGACAAACCAGTGAATGTTAAAAGGTTTAATAAAGAAGCACTTGTTTAGTTCTGTGTGGGTTCCTCTTGATAAGAAATCCCTGATTTGGGACTAGAAAGGGTTTAATGAATGATGATAAAAAGAATTTTAATTGAAATATTATGGAGGGATTTTCAAGAGATCTATAGACGAAATACATTTAGTTTTCCTGGACCAGATACGTTCTATTCCTGAATTTAAAGAAAACTTTTGGATGAAAATGCTTAACATCAATAATCTTTGAGAACTGGGGAGAGGTTGCTACAATAGATGTATAAGAAAATGCCATTCTGATTTTTTAAAATAAAATTTTAAAAAGCAAAAATTGTATTATTTAAGCTACAGTGTTGTATAATTAATGCCAATAAAAGCTGTATTACACTTTTAGAAAAAGTGTAACAACCATTTAAAGCAGACAGGAATCCACTAGAGCAAGTGCAGCCAGACAAACTGTATTATATATAAAATAGTCAAAACAGAGAATGTTAGATAAGGTAAATGGATGCATAACTACTTTGCAAATGTGTCCTAGAAACTGTTGACTAATGGGTCAGTATCGCCCAACTATATGTCATAGTTTTATGCTCTCAACTTGTTTTTACATTAGTAACATAAAGGAGACATACAATATCCTTCAAGTGTGAAAGTGAAATTAAACTATAGTGGACAGATCATTAATACTTAAGGCAGCATAATGTAAATAATTTAAAAATATACAACAATTGGCCAACTGTTATTTTAAATAAACGAACCAATGATATATAGTTTTCCAAAACAAACTACATCTCAAGACAGGGGAGGTAGGATGTGAATCGATTATTCATAAAGAGATATACTGTGTGAGGTGTCTGAAAGGACAATAGAATAAAGAAATAATACAATTTTGGGGTATATAATTAAGGAAGAAGAGTACATAGAACACGGGAATTTATTATAAGGTGAAATATGATGAGAAACAAGAAGTTCTCTAGCTTTGTGGGAAAGTCAGACATAATTTGAAATATTGAATGGGTGACCTTTGGCAAATTTACTTAACCTTTATTTTTATTTTATTTTTTTTTTTGAGACGGAGTCTCCCTCTGTCACCCAGGCTGGAGTGCAGTGGCGCGATCTTGGCTCACTGCAAGCTCCACCTCCCGGGTTCACGCCATTCTCCTGCCTCAGCCTCTCCGAGGAGCTGGGACTACAGGCGCCCGCCACCACGCCCGGCTAATTTTTTGTATTATTACTAGAGACGGGGTTTCACCATGGTCTCGATCTCCTGATCTCGTGATCCGCCCGCCTCAGCCTCCCAAAGTGCTGGGATTACAAGCGTGAGCCACCGCGCCCGGCTACTTAACCTTTATAAACCCAATTTCTCATTTTTGAGTTGTGGAAAATAATATTAATTTCCTCATGGAGAGTTGCAGGTTAAATAAGGACATGCATACAAAGTTTACAGCACACTGACTGTCATTTGTTAAGAAATCAATAAATTATTATTGCTATTTTAGCTAAAAGTGTAGTTTTAATCCTACTCATGTGTTGGGTCATTTCTTTGCTTTTCACTTGCCAGTGAGAATTCAGATACCTTAAAGATTTTCTTGGGTAAGTGGAGAACAATGCTTCTGTCTTACCACCTACATTAGGTTTCATTTTATTCATAGCAATATTTCTCAGTTTCCTTCTATAAGGTTGGTCACAATGAAGTTTAAGCCCTCCTTAGACTTGTGCTGAGCTAGAAAAAATACTTCCTAGCTAATAACTTTGCTTCCAGGATTTCTTTATCTCTATTTATTCAGAAATCCCTGCCATATTCATTTGTCCAAAAACCATTTCTAAAATATCACTGCTGTGTTCCAAATCATACAATGGCATTATCTCACCCTCAGGAAAACATCCAACTTTCTAGATGTTATTTTGACACTTTCCTTCATGGTCCTCTTCGTGTTATCACAGCAGCCTTCGCTGTTTCCCTTCTATTTCAGGACTCTCCATTTTATCTCATTGCCGCTGTACTTCCTTTGCTCCAAGTGAGCACCTTTTTCTTCTGAAATTCCGTTTATATTTGCTGATGCCATTTCTACCAGTTTAAATTTCCTACTCTTGAATATTTTATTATTATGTAAGCTTGCATGGAAACCACTGTCCCATCCACTGCATTTAATTATGCAACTCTTGGTTATGTCAAGTTATTATTAAGTCTTATTTTGGAGGTTTACTTGCCATACATATAATTGTTTCCCTACCTAAATATTAGGCCACATATATGCAATTTTTTCTCATATCCACTGAATATAGGAACATATGATACAAAAATTCGCAAAGCAGGTGCAAGATAAGAAAGTTGATGTTAAATAAATTAACAAAGCTTCTAATCAATCAGTTCCCTCAACATTGCATCTGTTCTATGTCTCAGGGTCATGTACATTTACAAGGATATAAAATAGTGATGGCTTATGAAGTAGACTCTAGATATCTAAATCAAACAATTTACAGAGGAAGATTTTTCCTTTATTCACAAAGATTTCTCATTTGAATGACATGCTAGTAACGTTTTACTTACATGTATACTCCATGTATAGACTGTTTCTCTATTCCCTGCCTCTGCTGACTTCACTACAGATGTTTCTGGTTAGAACAAAGGCCCAGGTTTCCCCGTGATTGCTTCATCATTAATTAATATACCATGGAGCAGAGTCACAGCTAGCAATTGCCAGAATTTCCCATTCCAGTATGCAAAACTTTGTAAAGCTTGCTCTAAAAAACGAAGAAAAAAGTATCCACTGGACTTTTCTATATTCTTCCCTGAGGCTTACATTGAACAATGAACTCAATACAGCACTGTACATCACACCCCTGAGCTGCTAGAAGAATTCAAACTTCGCTAAGCACAAGAGCCAAGGGAGCTATTAGCATGCTTCTAAGTCCAGAGCTTAACGTTCGGGACGAGACTACTGTCACAGGTTCCTTTGGAGTGTGATTTTTCTTGATTCTGTTCCATTTGGATGTGTGAAAGTATAAGGGAGGCTGGAGCAGCTGGAGCGGGAGAGAGAGCATGTCTAGAGTGATGACACATTTAAAAATATCATTCCGAGGAGCCCTGAGCTCTCTAGCTATGCATTCTAAATATAGTAATGCCAACAGGAGAGAAGTGCACCGGTTGGGCTCTCAGAAAGCTGCTCCAGTACCACCAGGTAAAGATGACTCACCCAGGGCGAGTCAGGCTATGATGTGCCATTTCAGCACTTTCATACCAAAGCCTTCTCAGTCAGACCCTTCTCAAAAAGCCACACACTCCGTGGAGGACTGAAGAGTAATAATGCATAATACTGAATTCCTAATATTAGATCATTGTTAATCTCCTCAAAAAATATATTTCTCTATGGAACAAACCTGCACGTTCTGCACATGTATCCCTTTTTTTTTCTTAGAAAAAATAAAAAAAAAAACACAACATTTCTGTTACAAAAAGGCTTTTTAGCTAATAACACGTATTGGCAAAGGAAAAAATACAAAAAAACCCAAAAAGGTAGTGGACATTAATTAATCCTGCATATAAATTGGTTTGAATGTTTGGTCATATTTTTTCCCCTGATTTGGTTTATTTTAATTTTTTTTTTTTTTTTTTTTTTGGTAAGGGAAACTAAAACTAGTGCTGCATTAAACATATGCCTCTAACATCCCAAACAATAAGTTGAGCAGGTTTATAAAAAGGAAAAGCCTTATTTATGGTACAATTCCTGGTTTATTTTCCTCTTTAGAGTGCACACATATAAATACACAATTTAAACACACAATTCTCCAAAACCTCATTAAAATCAAACCTATCTGAGCTTATTGTTAAAGTAGCATCTGAAGTTACCTTTTATAGTTCTTGCTCACTGCATATTTATTGTGTTGAGATTTATCGCATTTTAATGGCTACATGTACATAAGTTGCTTCTCAACTAGGGCTATTTAAAGACCTCCAGTGATGAGCTAACTATAACAAACTTGCCATCTGTATCTCTTAGGAAGCAAGAGTTTTAAATTTAGTCAACTCTTGCCATTCTACTTTTCAGTCCAATCTCTTCTGCAGATTCCTTCTACCAATCCTAATTCTGGAGGTAGGGAGGGTGGGCAGACTAGGCTGACTTGTTAACAGGAGTAAGAAACAGAAGGAATCTCTTAACTATAACTTCATCTAGTTGTGGTGATTTAGGATTCTCATTCCAGCTCCTGCTTTCTACTTCCTCACTCCCCTTCAAGACAACATGCTGAGGTGCTACCAACACCTCCACCATTACCACCTGGTGAAGCCAGAGGGAAAGAAGCATTGAAGGGAGAGTCATTTCTCTGGGAATCAGAGTAGAAGATGCCTGATTTCATTAATATCCTGCAGGCTGATTCATTCAGTGGATTCTAACGCCTAAATTAGTCACTAAGCATGCAAGGTAGGCAGCTAGGCCTTCTATTTTTTTAGAACCCACTATTTGGTTTTTCCTTTGAGTCTCAAGCTTCTCGCCTTATCTTGATGAAGTGAGGAGGAGACAGCCTCCTCTTTCCAGTTTTTTACCAATGCTTTTGAAATTTTTATTTATCCTTTTGTTTCTTTTCTTACCCATTTTTTCCACTTTGCCTACTTTCATTCTTTGATTTCACAAAAAATATTTAGAAAGGAAAAATGACATAATAAAACAATGCAAATCATTTTTCTCCCTTACATTTGGGCAAAATTCATCTTTAAAAATTTGGTGCTATTGATGTTAGCAACAAAATCCAACTATAGAGCACTATCAGTTTTTATTAATTTTCTCTACAGCTCCATATATCCAGAGACACTTAAAATGACTTAACAATAACAAATGGGTAATAAACTTCAGTAAATTTTAGGATTTCTCGTCTATCATCAATTAAACTGAACAATTTCCCCATAAATGTCAATTGACTACAATGAAGACTTTTAATTTATTTTAGAAATATATGCCATGCTATATTTTTCCAAAATAATCATACTTTACAAATCCCAGACTCAAAACAATATCCAAATGCCAGAAAGCCTTCTCTATTCCAAATGAGAATCTATTAATTAAAACTGGGAAAATGAAGAGTCTGTTATAAGAAAGCCATGAGTTAAATCAGTACTTGAAACTATGCCCTGCCCAGGATGACTAGTGGAAAAATACCAAAATGTGTGTGTTTAAAAATTAACTATGAAGGCAAATTGAGCCATGCCTATTACCCAAATATGAACAGAAAATAAAGAAAAAACAAATACGAACACATTGTGACCCTTTGCTTTCATTTAAATACATTTTGAAGTCAGAGACACTGAATTCTGACATAGAAAAATTTTGACATTGTCAGATACACAAATTCAAAAATTCAATTACTTTCAATCGTAGTAACAGGTGACAGCGTGCTGGCAGCCCTCACAGCCCTCAATCGCTCTCGGTGCCACCTCTGCCTGGGCTCCAACTTTGGTGGCACCTGAGGAGCCCTTCAGCCCGCCGCTGCACTGTGGGAGCCCCTTTCTGGGCTGGCCAAGGCCAGAGCCAGCTTCCTCAGCTCGCAGGCAGGTGTGGAGAGAGAAGCATGAGTGGGAACCAGGGCTGCATGCGGTGTTTGTGGGCCAGCTGGAGTTCCGGATGGGCATGGGCTTGGTGGGCCCTGCACTCGGAGCGGCCAGCTGGCCCTGTTGGCCCCAGGTAATGAGGGGCTTAGCACCTGGGCCAGTGGCTGTGGAGGGTGTGCTGGGTCCCCCAGCAGTGCCAGCCCACCGGCGCTGCACTCAATTTCTTGCCGGGCCTTAGCTGCCTCCCCATGGGGCAGGGCTCAGGACCTGCAGCCCGCCATGCCTGAACCTCCCCTCCGTGCCAGGGGCTCCTGCGCAGCCAGAGCCTCCCCGGTGAGCACCGCCCCTGTGCCCATCCACCACCCAAGGACTGAGGAGTGCGGGCACATGGTGTGGGACTGGCAGGCAGCTCCATCTGTAGCCCTGGTGCAGGATCCACTGGGTGAAGCCAGCGGGGCTCCTGAGTCCGGTGGGGACTTGGAGAACTTTTGTGTCTAGCTCAGGGATTGTAAATACACCAATCGGCACTCTGTATCTAGCTCAAGATTTGTAAACACACCAATCAGCACCCTGTGTCTAGCTCAGGGTTTGTGAATGCACCAGTCGACCCTCTCTAACTACTCTGGTAGGTACTTGGAGAACCTTTGTGTGGACACCTTGTATCTAGCTAATCTAGTGGGGAGGTGGAGAACCTTTGTGTCTAGCTCAGGGATTGTAAACGCACCAATCAGCACCCTGTCAAAACAGACCACTCGGCTCTACCGATCAGCAGGATGTGGGTGGGGCCAGATAAGAGAATAAAAGCAGGGTGCCCGAGCCAGCAGTGGCAACCCACTTGTCCCCTTCCACACTGTGGAAGCTTTGTTCTTTCACTCTTTGCAATAAATCTTGCTGCTGCTCACTCTTTGGGTCCACACTGCCTTTATGGGCTGTAACACTCACTGTGAAGGTCTGCAGCTTCACTCCTGAAGCCAGCAAGACCACTAACCCACCGGGAGGAATGAACAACTCAAGATATGCCGCCTTAAGGGCTGTAACACTCACCGTGAAAGTCCATGCTTCACTCCTGAGCCAGCAAGACCACAAACCCACCAGAAGGAAGAAACTCCGAACACATCCAAACATCAGAAGGAACAAACTCCAGACGCGCAACCTTAAGAGCTGTAACACTCACTGCGAGGGTCCGTGGCTTCATTCTTGAAGTCAGTGAGACCAAGAACCCACCAATTCCGGACACAATAGGTAAGATATCCTTTCACACACCTGGCATCTAAATTTCTAAACATTTTATTTTCTCAATCTTTACATTTAATTAAAGAATAAAATATAGGAGCTGCCTTGGGGACAGATTTGAACTGATGACAAGCAGTTTGATAGGAAGTGACTTCAGCCCACAATGGCACAAGCTTGTAGTCTCAGCTACTAAGGAGGCTGAGGTGAGAGGACCATTTCAGCCCAGGAGTTTGAGACAAGCCTGGGCAACATAGTGAGATCCTGCCTTCAAAACAAAAAGAAAAATCGTGACTTCAGGTCACTATTCAGGAGGGAAGGGACAGTGAAACAGGGGACTGTCTGAGACTGAACACGATTTGCACTCTGAAGCCCCAGCTTAGTCTTAATTCTGTGTCCAAGGGAACATCTGACTTGGCCTGCCTCAGCCTCATTTTGAGTCCAACTGCATTTTGAATCCAACTGCAGGAACCTTTTTACACTCCAAGGCCTCATCTCTTCCCAGCTTCTACCATTTGCCTTACCTCTGATTCCTAGAACAATTACTCTGGAGACAGAAATAAAAATATACCAGTAAGGAAATTTCTATTCCATTAACTTTAATCAATTCTAAAGTTTGGGCAATTGGTCAAGTTTCATTTTGGTTTCTTGCTTTTAATCTTGGCAATGCAAAATTGCATTAAAAAAGAATAATAATCTTTAGAACTCATTAATATTTGTTACCATTAAATAAGCAGATATCTTTGCTCACATGACTCTTACTGCTAAGGAACCAGGTATAAAGTTGGGGTCATAAAAAAGTGAAAAATATCTCCTTTTATACATATTCTGGGAGTTTGTTTCTTTGGACACTCGTCTATTTAGGATGAATCAGTTTTTAAAAATTACTTTAAAAAGGTATCCCTGGAAATGTAAATTATGAATTCCACTGTGCATTAAACTTGTTGGAGTAATATTAAAAATAATTTTAAAAATCTTTTCAGGTTCACTAAGTAGTAGGCTAGTCTAGCAAAAAAAGAATTGATCTTAGAATCAGGAGACCAATCTCCTTTGTTGCTGTGACCCTTACACAAATTTCTGACCTTGAACAAAACATTTAATTTTCCTTTTAGTGAGTCCTCGCTTGCAAGGCAATATTGAGGTTTTTTTTTTGAAATTGATTTATTAATAATAGGCAGTGGTTGAATTTTTAATAAATGCCCTTTTGCCTTGGTTTACTCCATCTTCCCCTACTAAGAAAGATTTTGAGCTTTATGAGAAAAAGTAGAAGTTACATATCCTTTAGGTTAGAGTAGAGGTTACAGTTCCCTTTAGGAGGAAACACTGTCAGTTTTATTTGTCACTATGCCCCCAGGACCTAGACTGTAGTAGGCCACAACAAATATGCACTGAATGAATGAATTAATATGCTCTTGGACGCACATTTTTCTTTAAGATTTATCACCTCTAAGAGGCCCTTTCAATGTTATCACCAGAAAGGAAACATCTTCAGCTTTTTATTTGTGGAATAAAAAGCAAAACTAAGGTATAAAATAGTACTCATTTTGTCTCACAGCTTGTAGCATATAAATCATAGATATAATACCAATGCAAAGTACTTCACTGATATTATAAGAACATTGCAAATGCTTAATTTAAGTTTGCCTGTACCCGAAATTGTGAATGAATACAGGTTAAAAAGATGCCACAAAATTTAATTATTACTATACATTAATTAGATATCAGGAATTTTTCATAAACTGTTTTGGTCATAACAAAATGAGTTTTTTGTGAATCACTATTTTGTAAAATATTTAAACATATAATATTTAAAGTGAAAAAATCATCTTAGGTATTTACTTATTTTTTTTTGCTTTCTTTCCTAAGCTACTGCTTAAGAGTATACTGTGCAGAGCCAGACTAGGTTCAAAGTCATAATTCAAATTCCTACTCTGAAACTTGGTCTCATTAATTAGCTCTCTCATCTTTAAAATGAAGATAATAACAATGTAAGTGGGTTGTTGATAGGATGAAAGGAATTATTACATGAAAATCATTTGGAATGAAGCATGTCACAAAATTGATATCCAATACATGTCAATCATTATGATTTTCAGCATGGCTTTTTTTTTTAAATAAGAAACATCATTAATTTTTCAAAAAGGAAATAAATTTCTCTTTTAAAATTTGTAGTCCATACAATGGATGTGTTCAACACATGGTTTCTTTCCACTTTCACCACATTCCTCAGATATTCCAGGCTTCCTGCCTTCCCCACCAGCAGAGAGATTAGGTATGTCAGAAAAGAAGCCGTCAAGCCAGTTTCTTCCAGATCATGGGCCATAGGCACAGGTCTAGATGCTCACAAGTGAGTTGAAGAAGGATTGGGTGATATACTGCAAACCCTCAGTGTCCAATTTTGTAGCTACCAGGTCGTTTTCTTATTATTAAATGCTTCAGAGTTCTTATCTGTGTAAACCAAAAATTAAATTCTAAGGCCCCTCAACTATCTGAATAGACTTTCTCCTGAGCCAGAACTCTTTTAAAAATTAACCTGAAGGACTGCTTCAGGCTATAACAGGAAGACATTACCATCAACACAGACTTTAAGTCTGATAGGAAACATTTTATATACTATTCTCTCTGAAACCTGATACCTGGAGGCTTCACCTGTGTAATAAAACTTTGGTCTCCATAACCTCTTATAGCAACCTAGACATTGCTTATTATTGATCCCAGGTCTTTAGACAAACTCAACCAATTGTCAACTAGAAAATGTTTAAATTTACCTATAGCCTGTACAGTAACTCCCCCAACTACCTGCCCCACTGGCTTAGAATTGTCCCACCTTTCTGGACCAAATCAATGTATTTCTTAAATATATTTAAATGTATTTGACTGAAGTCTCATGCCTCCCTAATTATTTGTACCACTTGACTCCTCCCATAAACAGAAAATAATAATATAGCTCTGTCTTTTCAGGGTCAAATTGGATGAGTAAAACTGAGAAAATATGGATTGCTTAGGAAGCCTTAGCTCCTTTACAAGGACAAATCTGTCAAGGGAATCCTGTAACCCACTGATCACCACAAACATCAGCAGCCCAGATTTGCAAATTCTACCTCATAAATTTTCAAGACTATTTGCTGACCTCAATGAGAATAAATTGGGCAATGATAATATCATGAAGTTTTATGATAGAATAATAAGTGACCATGAACAATATGACTTTTAGGTGATCACTACTAGGGTGTGATTGCATTTTTACTAGCTTCTTCTTGCTATTTGTTTTTGTTTTTACTTGAAAAATACCCTAGGATGATTTGAACACTTAAAGATTCAAAATGATACCTTTAGTTGCCCTTTTAATGAATTTTTATTTATCTAGAGGAGTGCAGCTAGAATCTAATAAAAAATCTGAAAATGACTACTGTTGAAATCAATCATTTATAAATAAGGAAAAATACAAAACCATAATTGTATCTGTATTAAAATGGCCATACCATTTTATATTCACACCAGCAATGTATGAGAATTTCAATTGTTTCATACCCAAACCTGTTTTTCTGCATTCTGATTGGTATCATTTTAGCATTCTCTTATTGACCCATTCACCCATTTGCTCATTTATTTGTTTACTTGAGAAATACCTTACTTTGATAGTTAGGAAGTTTATGTTAAAAACTCAAGTTGAGGTGGACAGTGGCTACTGGATGCTGTATAAGCAGCCCAACTACTCGGGTCCCCAGTACTTTCTGTGCCACGGTGACTATGCCAACCACCAACAGTGAATGGGCCTCAGCGACTCAGTCCGCTCCTGCTGCCTCATCCGCCACACGTAAGATACACTTTACTAGCAGTCATTTAAACCTCAAAAAGAATTGCTTTCTCTCAGTTCCAAGACAGCCGAATAGGAAAAGCTCCAGTCTACAGCTCCCAGCATGAGTGATGCAGAAGACAAGTGATTTCTGCATTTCCAGCTGAGTTACTGGGTTCATCTCACTGGGACTTGCTGGACAGTGGATGCAGCCCATAGAGTGTGAGCCGAAGCAGGGTGGGGCATCGCCTGATCTGGGAAGTGCAAGGGGTCAGGGAATTCCCTTTCCTAGCCAAGGGAAGCCATGACAGATGGTACCTGGAAACTCGGGATATTCCTGCCCTAATACTGTGCTTTTCCAATGGTCTTAGCAAATGGCACACCAGGAGATTATATCCTGCCCCTGGCTCAGTGGGTCACATGCTCACAGAGCCTTGCTCACTGCTAGTGCAGCAGTCCGAGATTGAACTGCTAGGCAGCAGCGAGGATGGGGGAGGGACGTCCGCCATTGCTGAGGCTTGACTAGGTACACAAAACAGCCAGGAAGCTGGAACTGGGCGGAGCCCACCACAGCTCAACCAGGCCTGCCTGATTCTGTAGACTCCACCTCTGGGGGCAGGGCATAGCTGAACAAAAGGCAGCCGAAACTTCTGCAGACTTAAATGTCCCTGTCTGACAGCTTTCAAGAGAGTAGTGGTTCTCCCAGTATGAAGTTTGAGATCAAAGTATAGACAGACTGCCTCATCAAGTGGCTCCCTGACTCCTGAGTAGGCTAACTGGGAGAAATCTCCCAGTAGGGGCAGACTGACCCCTCATACAGCCAGGTGCCCCTCTGAGACAAAGCTCCCAGAGGAAGGATACGGCAGCAACATTTGATGTTCTGCAACATTTGCTGTTCTACAGCCACTGCTGGTGATATCCAGGAAAACAGGGTCTGGAGTGGGCCTATAGCAAACTCCAACAGATCTGCAGCTGAGGGTCCTGACTATTAGAAGGAAAACTAACAAACAGAAAGGAATAGCATCAATGTAAAAAAAAGGACATCCAAATCAAAACCCCATTTGTAGGTCACCATCATCAAAGACCAAAGGTAAATAAAACCACATAGATGGGGAGAAACCAGAACAGAAGAGCTGAAAATTCTAAAAATCAGAGCACCTCTTCTCCTCCAAAGGATCATAGCTCTTCACCAGCAACGGAACAAAGTTGGATGGAGAATGACTTTAGCAAGTTGAGAGAAGGCCTCAGAAGATCAGTAATAACAAAATTCTCTGAGCTAAAGGAAGATGTTTGAACCCAATACAAAGAAGATAAAAACCTTGAAAAAAGATTAGATGAATGGCTAACTAGAATAAACGGCATAGAGAAGACCTTCAATAACATGATGGACCTGAAAACCATGTCAAGAGAACTACGTGATGCAGGCACAAGCTTCAGTAGACAGTTCAATCAAGTGGAAGAAAGGGCATCAGTGATTGAAGATCAAATGAATGAAATGAAGTGAGAAGAGAATTTTAGAGAAAAAAAGAGTAAAAAAATATGAGCAAAGCCTCTGAGAAATATGGGACTATATGAAAAGACCAAATCCATGTTTGGTGTACTTGAAAGTGATGGGGAGAATGGAACCAAGTTGGAAAACACTCTGCAGGATATCATCCAGGAGAACTTCCCCAACCTAGCAAGGCAGACCAACATTCAAATTCAGGAAATACAGAGAACACCACAAAGATACTCCTCGAGAAGAGCAACCCCAAACACATAATTGTCAGATTCATCAAGGTTGAAATGAAGGAAAAAATGTTAAGGGCAGCCAGAGAGAAAGGTCGGGTTAACCACAAAAGGAAGCCCATCAGACTAACAGCAGATCTGTCAGCAGAAACTCTACAAGCCAAAAGAGAGTGGGGACCAATATTCAACATTATTAAAGAAAAGAATTTTCATCCCAGAATTTCATATCCAGCCAAACTAAGCTTCATAAGTGAAGGAGAAATAAAATCCTTTATAGACAAGCAAATACTGAGAGATGTTGTCACCACTGGGCCTGCCTTTCAAGAGCTCCAGAAGGAAGGACTAAACATGGAAAGGAACAACCAGTACCAGCCACTGCAAAAACATGCCAAATTGTAAAGACCATTGATGCTAGGAAGAAACTGCATCAACTAATAAGCAAAATAACCAGCTAACATCATAATGACAGGATCAAATTCACACATAACAATACTAACCTTAAATGTAAATGGGCTAAATGCTCCAATTAAAAGACATAGACTGGAAAAATTGGATAAAGAGTCAAGACCCATCAGTGTGCTGTATTCAGGAAACCCATCTCACACGCAGACACACATATAGGCTCAAAATAAAGGGATGGAGGAAGATCAAACAACAAATGGAAAACAAAAAAGGCAGGGGTTGCAAACCTGGTCTCTGATAAAGCAGACTTTAAATCAACAAATATCAAAAGAGAGAAGGCCACTACGTAATGGTAAAGGAATCAATTCAACAAGAAGAGCCAACTAACCTAAATATATATGCACCCAATACAGGAGCACCCAGATTCATAAAGCAACTCCTTAGAGACCTACAAAGAGACTTAGACTCTCACATAATAATAATGGGAAACTTTTAACACCCCACTGTCAACATGAGACAGAGCAATAAGACAGGAAGTTAACAAGGATATCCAGGACTTGAACTCAGCTCTGCACCCAGTGGACCTAAGATACATCTACAGAACTCTCCACCCCAAATCAACAGAATATACAATCTTCTCAGCACCACATCACACTTATTCCAAAATTGACCACATAGTTGGAAGTAAAGCATGCCTCAGCAAATGTAAAATGACAGAAATCATAACAAACTGTCTCTCAGACCACAGTGCAATCACACTAGAACTCACTTTTAAGAAGCTCACTCAAAACTGCTCAACTACATGAAAACTGAACAACCCGCTCCTGAATGATTACTGGGTACATAATGAAATGAAGGCAGAAATAAAGATGTTCAATGAAACCAATGAGAAAATAGACACACCATACCAGAATCACTGGGACACATTTAAAGCAGTGTGTAGAGGGAAATTTATAGCACTAAATGCCCACAAGAGAAAGCAGGAAAGATCCAAAATTGACACCCTAACATCACTAGAGAAAGAAGAGCAAACACATTCAAAAGCTAGCAGAAGGCAAGAAATAACTAAAGTCAGAGCAGAACTGAAGGAGATAGAGACACAAAAAGCCCTTCAAAATATCAATGAATCCAGGAGCTGGTTTTTTTTTTTTTAAAGATCAACAAAATTGATACACTGCTAGCAAGACTAATAAAGAAGAAAAGAGAAGAATCAAATAGACACAATAAAAAATGATAAAGGGGATATCACCACCGATTCCACAGAAATACAAACTACCATCAGACAATACGATAAACACCTATACACAAATAACCTAGAAAATCTAGAAGAAATGGATAAATTCCTCAACACATACACCCTCCCAAGACTAAACCAGGAAGAATTTGAATCCCTGAATAGACCAATAACAGGCTGTGAAATTTAGGCAATAATTAATAGCCCACCAACCAAAAAAAGTCCAGGACCAGATGGATTCACAGCCAAATTCTACCAGAGGTACAAGGAGGAGCTGGGACCATTCCTTCTGAAACTATTCCAATCGATAGAAAAAGACAGAATCCTCCCTAACTCATTTTATGAGGCCAGCATCATTCTGATACCAAAGCCGGGCAGAGACACAACCAAAAAAGAGAATTCTAGACCAATATCCCTGATGAATATCAATGCAAAAATTCTTTATAAAATACTGGCAAACCGAATCCAGCAGAACATCAGAAAGTTTATCCACCATGATCAAGTGGGCTTCATCCCTGGGATGCAAGGCTGGTTCAACATATGCAAATCAATAAATGTAATCCAGCATGTAAACAGAACCAAAGACAAAAACCACATGATTATCTCAATAGGTGTAGAAAAGGCCTTTGACAAAATTCAACAACCCTTCATGCTAAAAACTCTCAATAAACTAGATATCGATGGGATGTGTCTCAAAATAATAAGAACTATTTATGACAAACCCACAGCCAATATCATGCTGAATGGGCAAAAACTGGAAGCATTCCCTTTGAAAACTGGCACAAGACAGGGATGCCCTCTCTCACCACTCCTATTCAACATAGTGTTGGAAGTTCTGGCCAGGGCAATCAGGCAGGAGAAAGAAATAAATGGTATTCAATTAGGAAAAGAGGAAGTCAAATTGTCCCTGTTTGCAGATGACATGATTGTATATTTAGAAAACCTCACTGTCGGGGGGTGGAGCAAAGATGGCCAAATAGGAACAGCTCCGGTCTACAGCTCCCAGCCTGAGCAACACAGAAGATGGGTGATTTCTGCATTTCCGTTTGAGGTACCAGGTTCACCTCACTAGGGAGTGCCAAACAGTGGGTGCAGGAAAGTCAGTGCAGAGCACTGTGTGTGAGCCGAGGAAGGGCGAGGCATTGCCTTACTCAGGAAGCGAAAGGGGTCAGGGAGTTCCCTTTCCTAGTCAAAGAAAGGGGTAACAGATGGCACCTGGAAAATCGGGTCAGTCCCACCCTAATACTGCACTTTTCCAATGGGCCTGGAAAACGGCACACCAGGAGATTGTGTCCTGCACCTGGCTCGGAGGGTCCTATGCCCACGGAGTCTTGCTGACTGCTAGCACAGCAGTCTGAGATCAAACTGGAAGGTGGCAGCGAGGCTGGGAGAGGGGCGTCCGCCATTGCCCAGGCTTGCTTAGGTAAACAAAGCAGCCAGGAAGCTCGAACTGGGTGGAGCCCACCACAGCTCAAGGAGGCCTGCCTGCATCTATAGGCTCCACCTCTGGGGGCAGGACACAGACAAACAAAAATTCAGCAGGAACCTCTGCAGACTTAAATGTCCCTGTCTGACTGACAGCTTTGAAGAGAGTAGTGGTTCTCCCAGCACACAGCTGGAGATCTGAGAACGGACAGACTGCCTCCTAAAGTGGGTCCCTGACCTCCGAGCAGCCTAACTGGGAGGCACCCCCCAGTAGGGACAGACTGACATCTCAATCGGCCGGGTACTCCTCTGAGACAAAACTTCCAGAGGAGCTATCAGACAGCTGAATTTGTAGTCTCACGAAAATCTGCTGTTCAGCAGCCACCGCTGCTGACACCCAGCCAAACAGGGTCTGGAGTGGACCTCTGGCAAACTCCAACAGACCTGCAGCTGAGGGTCCTGTCTGGGAGAAGGAAAACTAACAAACAGAAAGGACATCCACACCAAAAACCCATCTGTACATCACCATCATCAAAGACCAAAAGTAGATAAAACCACAAAGATGGGGAAAAAACAGAGCAGAAAAACTGGAAACTCTAAAAAGCAGAGCACCTCTCCTCCTCCAAAGGAACGCAGTTCCTCACCAGCAATGGAACAAAGCTGGACGGACAATGTCTTTGACGAGTTGAAAGAAGAAGGCTTCAGATGATCAAACTACTCCGAGCTACGGGAGGAAATTCAAAACAATAGCAAAGAAGTTAAAAACTTTGAAAAAAAATTAGACGAATGGATAACTAGAATAACCAATGGAGAGAAGGGCTTAAAGGAGCTGATGGAGCTGAAAGCCAAATATCGAGAATTACGCGAAGACTGCAGAAGCCTCGGTAGCTGATGGGATCAACTGGAAGAAAGGGTATCAGTGATGGCAGATGAAATGAATGAAATGAAGCGAGAAGGGAAGTTTAGAGAAAAAAGAATAAAAAGAAATGAACAAAGCCTCCAAGAAATTTGGGACTATGTGAAAAGACGAAACCTACATCTGATTGGTGTACCTGAAAATGATGGGGAGAATGGAACCAAGTTGGAAAACACTCTGCAAGATATTATCCAGGAGAACTTCCCCAATTTAGCAAGGCAGGACAACATTCAGATTCAGGAAATACAGAAAACACCACAAAGATACTCCTCGAGAAGAGCAACTCCAAGACACATGATTGTCGGATTCACCAAAGTTGAAATGAAGGAAAAAATGTTAAGGGCAGCCAGAGAGAAAGATTGGGTTACCCACAAAGGGAAGCCCATCAGACTAACAGCGGATCTCTCGGCAGAAACTCTACAAGCCAGAAGAGAGTAGGGGCCGAAATTTAACATTCTTAAAGAAAAGAATTTTCAACCCAGAATTTCATATCCAGCCAAACTAAGCTTCATAAGTGAAGGAGAAATAAAATATTTTACAGACAAGCAAATGCTGAGTGATTTTGTCACCACCAGGCCTGCCTTAGAAGAGCTCCTGAAGGAAGCACTAAACATGGAAAGGAACAACTGGTACCAGCCACTGCAAAAACATGCCAAATTGTAAAGACCATCGAGGCTAGGAAGAAACTGCATCAACTAACGAGCAAAATAACCAACTAACATCATAATGACAGGATCAGATTCACACATAACAATATTAACTTTAAATGTAAATGGGCTAAATGCTCCAATTAAAAGACACAGACTGGCAAATTGGATAAGGAGTCAAGACCCATCAGTGTGCTGTATTCAGGAAACCCATCTCACATGCAGAGACACACATAGACTCAAAATAAAGGGATGGAGGAAGATTTATCAAGCAAATGGAAAACAAAAAAAGGCAGGGGTTGCATTCCTAGTCTCTGATAAAACAGACATTAAACCAACAAAGATCAAAAGAGACAAAGAAGGCCATTACATAATGGTAAAGGGATCAATTAAACAAGAAGAGCTAACTATCCTAAATATATATGCACCCAACCCAGGAGCACCCAGATTCATAAAGCAAGTCCTGAGTGACCTACAAAGGGACATAAACTCCCACATGATAATAATGGGAGATTTTAACACCCCACTGTCAACATTAGACAGATCAACAAGACAGAAAGTTAACAAGGATATCCAGGAATTGAACTCAGCTCTGCACAAAGTGGACCTAATAGACATCTACAGAACTCTCCACCCCAAATCAACAGAATATACATTTTCTTCTGCACCACACCACACCTATTCAAAAATTGACCTGATAGTTGGAAGTAAAGCTTTCCTCAGCAAAAGTAAAAGAACAGAAATTGTAACAAACTGTCTCTCAGACCACAGTGCAATCAAACTAGAACTCAGAATTAAGAAACTCACTCAAAACTGCTCAACTACATGGAAACTGAACAACCTGCTCCTGAATGACTATTGGGTACATAATGAAATGAAGGCAGAAATAAAGATGTTCTTTGAAACCAACGAGAACAAAGACACAACATACCAGAATCTCTGGGACACATTTAAAGCAGTGTGTAGAGGGAAATTTATAGCACTAAATGCCCACAAGAGAAAGCAGGAAAGATCCAAAATTGACACCCTAACATCACAATTAAAAGAACTAGAAAAGCAAGAGCAAACACATTCAAAAGCTAGCAGAAGGCAAGAAATAGCTAAAATCAGAGCAGAAATGAAGGAAATAGAGACACAAAAAACCCTTCTAAAAATTAATGAATCCAGGAGCTGGTTTTTTGAAAAGATCAACAAAATTGATACACTGCTAGCAAGACTAATAAAGAAGAAAAGAGAGAAGAATCAAATAGATGCAACAAAAAATGAAAAAGGGGATATCACCAGCGATCCCACAGAAATACAATCTACCATCAGAGAATACTACAAACACCTCTATGCAAATAAACTAGAAAATCTAGAAGAAATGGATAAATTCCTCGACAAATACACCTTCCCAAGACTAAACCAGGAAGAAGTTGAATCTCTGAATAGACCAATAACAGGCTCTGTAATTGTGGCAATAATCAATAGCTTACCAACCAAAAAGAATCCAGGACCTGATGGATTCACAGCCAAATTCTACCAGAGGTACAAGGAGGAACTGGTACCATTCCTTCTGAAACTATTCCAATTGACAGAAAAAGAGGGAATCCTCCATAACACATTTTATGAGGCCAGCATCGTTCTGATACCAAAGCCTGGCAGAGACATAACCAAAAAAGAGAATTTCAGACCAATATCCTTGATGAACATTGATGCAAAAATCCTCAATAAAATACTGGCAAACCGAATCCAGCAGCACATCAAAAAGCTTATCCACCATGATCAAGTGGGCTTCATCCCTGGGATGCAAGGCTGGTTCAACATATGCAAATCAATAAATGTAATCCAGCATATAAGCAGAACCAAAGACAAAAACCACATGATTATCTCAATAGATGCAGAAAAGGCCTTTGACAAAATTCAACAACCCTTCATGCTAAAAACTCTCAATAAATTAGGTATTGATGGGACATATCTCAAAATAATAAGAACTATCTATGACAAACCCACAGCCAATATCATACTGAATGGGCAAAAACTGGAAGCATTCCCTTTGAAAACTGGCACAAGACAGGGATACCCTCTCTCACCACTCCTATTCAACATAGTGCTGGAAGTTCTGGCCAGGGCAATCAGGCAGGAGAAGAAAATAAAAGGTATTCAATTAGGAAAAGAGGAAGTCAAATTGTCCCTGTTTGCAGATGACATGATTATATATCTAGAAAACCCCATTGTCTCAGCCCAAAATCTCCTTAAGCTGATTAGCAACTTCAGCAAAGTCTCAGGATACAAAATCAATGTACAAAAATCACAAGAATTCTTGTACACCAATCACAGACAGAGAGCCAAATCATGAGTAAACTCCCATTCACAATTGCTTCAAAGAGAATAAAATACCTAGGAATCCAACTTACAAGGGATGTGAAGGACCTCTTCAAGGAGAACTACAAACCACTGCTCAATGAAATAAAAGAGGATACAAACAAATGGAAGAACATTCCATGCTCATGGGTTGGAAGAATCAATATCGTCAAAATGGCCATACTGCCCAAGGTAATTTATAGATTCAATGCCATCCCCATCAAGCTACCAATGACTTTCTTCACAGCATTGGAAAAAACTACTTTAAAGTTCATATGGAACCAAAAAGGAGCCTGCATCGCCAAGTCAATCCTAAGCCAAAAGAACAAAGCTGGAGGCATCACGCTACCTGACTTCAAACTATACTACAAGGCTACAGTAACCAAAACAGCATGGTACTGGTACCACAACAGAGACATAGATCAATGGAACAGAACAGAGCCCTCAGAAATAATGCTGCATATCTACAACTATCTGATCTTTGACAAACCTGACAAAAACAAGAAATGGGGAAAGGATTCCCTATTTAATAAATGGTGCTGGGAAAACTGGCTAGCCATATGTAGAAAGCTGAAACTGGATCCCTTCCTTACACCTTATACAAAAATTAATTCAAGATGGATTAAAGACTTACATGTTAGCCCTAAAACCATTAAAATCCTACAAGAAAACCTAGCAATACCATTCAGGACATAGGCGTGGGCAAGGACTTCATGTCTAAAATATCAAAAGCAATGGCAACAAAAGCCAAAATTGACAAATGGTATCTAATTAAACAAAAGAGCTTCTGCACAGCAAAAGAAACTACCATCAGAGTGAATAGGCAACCTACAGAATGGGAGAAAATTTTTGCAACCTACTCATCTGACAAAGGGCTCATATCCAGAATCTACAATGAACACCAACAAATTTACAGGAAAAAAACAAACAACCCCATCAAAAAGTGGGCAAAGGTCATGAACAGACACTTCTCAAAAGAAGACATTTATGTAGCCAAAAAACACATGAAAAAATGCTCATCATCACTGGCCATCAGAGAAATGCAAATCAAAACCACAATGAGATACCATCTCACACCAGTTCGAATGGCCATCATTAAAAAGTCAGGAAACAACAGGTGCTGGAGAGGATGTGGAGAAATAGGAACACTTTTACCCTGTTGGTGGGACTAGAAACTAGTTCAACCATTGTGGAAGTCAGTGTGGCAATTCCTCAGGGATCTAGAACTAGAAATACCTTTTGACCTAGCCATCCCATTACTGGGTATATACCCAAAGGACTATAAATCATGCTGCTATAAAGACACATGCACACGTATGTTTATTCCGGCACTATTCACAATAGCAAAGAGTTGGAACCAACCCAAATGTCCAACAACGATAGACTGGATTAAGAAAATGTGGCACATATACACCATGGAATACTATGTAGCCATAAAAAAATGATGAGTTCATGTCCTTTGTAGGGACATGGATGAAACTGGAAAACATCATTCTCAGTAAACTATCACAAGGACAAAAAACCAAACACCGCATGGGAACATCACACTTCAGGGACTGTTGTGGGGTGGGGGGAGGGGGGAGGGACAGCATTAGGTGATATACCTAATGCTAAATGATGAGTTAATGGGTGCAGCAAAACAACATGGCACATGGATACATATGTAACAAACCTGCACATTGTGCACATGTACCCTAAAACCTAAAGTATAATAATAATTTAAAAAAAGAAAACCTCATTGTCTCAGCCCAAAATCTCCTTAAGCTGATAAGCAACTTCAGCAAAGTCTAAGGATACAAAATCAATGTGCAAAAATCACAAGCATTCCTATACACCAATAACAGACAAACAGAGAGCCAAATCATGAATGAACTCCCATTCACAATTGCTTGAAAGAGAATAAAATACCTAGGAATCCAACTTACAAGGGATATGAAGGACCTCTTCAAGGAGAACAGCAAACCACTGCTCAAGGAAATAAAAGAAGACACAAACAACTGGAAGAACATTCCATGCTCATGTATTGGAAGAATCAATATCGTAAAAATGGCCATACTGCCCAAGGTAATTTATAGATTCAATGCCATCCCCATCAAAATACCAATGACTTTCTTCACAGAATTGGAAAAAAACTACTTTAAAGTTCACATGGAACCAAAAAAAGAGCCCACAATGCCAAGACAATCCTAAGCAAAAAGCACAAAGCAAGAGGCATCATGCTACCTGACTTCAAACTATACTACAAGGCTACAGTAACCAAAACAGCATGGTGCTGGTACCAAAACAGAGATATAGACCAATGGAACAGAACAGAGCTCTCAGAAATAATACCACACATCTACAACCATCTGATCTTTAAAAAATCAGAAAAAAAAAAACAAGAAATGGGGAAAGGATTCCCTATTTAATAAATGGTGCTGGGAAAACTGGCTAGTCATATGTAGAAAGCTGAAACTGGATCCCTTCCTTACACCTTACACAAACATTAATTCAAGATGGATTAAAGACTTAAATGTTAGACCTAAAACCATAAAAACCCTAGAAGAAAACCTAGGCAATACCATTCAGGACATAGGCGTAGGCAAGGACTTCATGTCTACAACACCAAAAGCAATGGCAACAAAAGCCAAAATAGACAAATGGGAGCTAATTAAACTAAAGAGCTTCTGCACAGCAAAAGAAACTACCATCAGAGTGAACAGGCAACCTACAAAATGGGAGAAAATTTTTGCGATCTACCCACCTGACAAAGGGCTAATAGCCAGAATCTACAAGAAACTTAAACAAATTTACAAGAAAAAAGCAAAGAACTCCACCAAAAAGTGGGTGAAGGATATGAACAGACATTTCTCAAAAGAAGACATTTATGCAGCCAAAAGACACATGAAAAAGTGCTCATCATCACTGGCCATCAGAGAAATGCAAATCAAAACCACAATGAGATACCGTCTCACAGCAGTTAGTATGGCCATCATTAAAAAGTCAGGAAATAACAGGTGCTGGAGAGGATGTGGAGAAATAAGAATGCTTTTATACTGTTGATGGGACTGTAAACTAGTTCAACCATTGTGGAAGACAGTGTGGTGATCCCTCAAGGATCTAGAACTAGAAATACCATTTGACCCAGCCATCCCATTAGTGAGTATATACCCAAAGGATTATAAATCATGCTGCTATAAAGTCACAGGCACACTTTTGTTTACTGCGGCACCATTCTCAATAGCAAAGATTTGGAATCAACCCAAATGTCCATCAGTGATAGACTGGATTAAGAAAATATGGCACACATACGCCACAGAATACTATGCAGCCATAAAAAAGGATGAGTTCTTGTCCTTTGTAGTGACATGGATGAAGCTGGGAACCATCATTCTGAGCAAACTATCGCAAGGACAGAAAACCAAACACCACATATTCTCACTCATAGGTGGGAACTGGACAATGAGAACACTTGGACAAAGGGCAGGGAATATCACAGACTAGTGCCTGTCCTGGGGCGTGGGGAGTGGGAAGGGATAGCATTAGGAGAAATACCTAATGTAAATAATGAGTTAATGGGTGCAGCACACCAACATGGCACATGTATACATATGTAACAAACCTGCCCATTGTGCATATGTACCCTAGAACTTAAAGTATAAAAATGAAAAAAAAAAAAGTGAAAAAAAAAAAACTCAAGTTGATAGTCTTAGTTTTTTTGTTTGTTTGTTTGTTTGTTTGTTTTTTGTCTTAGTTAACCTTTTTATTATGCATGTTTATCTAGAGGATTTTGAGAAGGAAGTAAGTCAAATTCAGAAAATATTACTGAATTAAATAATTTATAAATAAGGACAAGGTTAAAAACCGTAATATTGTACTAATACTAGGAATGTTAAATAATTTTAAATACATAATTTTATACAATTCACAATAAAATAAAATTATTGTTTATAAATATATTTAAGTGGAATATTATAGCTTGCATTCCTTTAGACCTGCATTGATATATTTCAGAAGACATTAATATCAAATATTATCTCGTTTATAAAGTTACTATAGACTTTTACTTCTATCACTCTTCTCTCTTCATTATATAGCTATATGTATCATGGTACATAAATAATGATTTGCACTTGATTCTGTGAAAACTATTTGAAATACGAGTTACCCAAAATATAAATGCTTACTGCTGTAGCTGGATGTTTGTTCCCTCAAACCTCAAGTTGAAATTTGATTTCCAATGTTGCAGGTGGGGCCTCATAGGAGTTGTTTGGGTCATGGGAATGGATCCCTTATGGTAGATTAATGCTCTCCCTGGAATGGATGTCAGTCAGTTCTTGCTCTGTTAGTTCCCATTAGAGCTGGTTGTTAAAAAGAGACTAGAACCTCTACTCTAACTTTTGTTTCCTCTCTTGCCATGTAATCTGTGCACACACATTCTCCTTTTTGCCTACTGCCATGAGTGGAAGTAGCCTGTGTCACTCAGCACAAGCAGTTATCAGTGCCATGCTTTTTTGTACAGCCAGTAGAACTATGAGCCAAATAAACCTGTCTTCTTTATAAATTACCCAGCCTTAAATATTATTCCTTTATAGCAACACAAACAAAGAAAGATGCCTACCATATAGTCTCAGCAAACACTATAATAAAAAGATTACTTATGCTATAAGGAAATAATGTGTTTACCTCAATTAAAAATAATAAAAATTTTACTCAAGTAATAAACTTAAATGAATATAATGTTAAAGTAAGAAAACCAGAAATTTTGACAGTTCAGAAACCTAACACTTTCCCACATTTCCAAATTGATGCATTACTATGTTAAAACTATTTGTTTTAGTGACATGATTGATTTTATGACTTGTGCAAAATTGAATGTGACTCAGGTTAAAAATAAGCCAGAAGTAAAGAACAATAAAGGCTGGCTTAATTATTATCATGCAAAATTAAATAGTTCATACAGAAGTTAAAAAAATGAGAACTGAGATATAAGAAATGAGCATAAGACAAACAAGAAGAGATGTAAGTACACAATGCTGACCTTCAGAGCAAGAAAATTTGAGGAGTTTTAGCTCTAGAGGTTTCAATTCAGAGAGCTTAATGCCATCTGTTCTGGGAGGTTAAAACATTCAAGCTACTGGAAGCAAGGGAATGTACACCTGAATTCCCTTGGAAACATACACTATACAATTTAGGCTTTATATGTTTCTCAATAAAGCACAGTGAAAGAAAAAACGTCTACGTTCAAAATGCCTATTTCATATTTAGAAAATGTGTCTAAAACTAGATCAGTCTTGTTAACTGATTTATGAATACATAATTAATGTGCAACAAATTGCATGCATTTCAAGTGTACAATTTACAAGTTTTAAAATATATAAGTATATATGAAACAATCACACAATAAAGATAAGGAACAAGATTCCTCTTGCCTATTCTTTTTATTTAAAAAAAATTCACAAATAAAAAATTGTACATATTTTTGGTAGACAACGTTCTGATAAATGTATATACTGTAGAATGGCTTATGAAATCAAGCTAATTAACATATACAGTACCTCCTATACTTATGATTTTTTTGTGGTGAGAACACTTAAAACATACTATCATAGAAAGTTTTAGATTGACAATATATGGTTTTTAATAATCATCTCCATGATGTACAAAAGACTTCATGAATCTATTCCCTCTGTTGAACTGAAGTTTTGTATCCTTTGACCAACGTCTCCCCAGTTCTTTCTTTCCCCAGCTTCTTGTCACCATTTGTCTACTCTGCTTCTACAAGTTTGACTGCTTTAGATCCTCTGTATAAGTTAGATTTTACAGTATTTCTCTTTCTGTGTCTTATTTTACTTAGCATAATTTTCTCTATATTTGTCTATGTAGTTGTAAATGACATAGACAAATATAAAAAGCTTTTTAAAAGCGGAATAGTAGTGTGTGTGTGTGTGTGTGTGTGTGTGTGTGTGTGTGTGTACTTCATACCTCATCCATTGATAGACATAGATTGATTTAATGTCTTGGCTGTTGTGAATAATGCTGCAATGAACATGGGAGTACAGACACCTTGTTGACATACTGACTTCATATCTTTTGATATAACCAGCAGTGGAGAATTGGGGGACGATATTAATTTTTTGAGGAATCTCCATATATTTTCTATAATGGCTTTACTGACTTTCCCACTAACAGTATACAAGGGCTCCACATCCATGCCAGCATTTATTTTTAAAATCTTTTTGATAGTAGCCATTCTAACAGCTGTGCAGTGACATCTCACTGTTGCTTCAACTTGCATTTCCCTGATGATTAGTGATGGTGAATATTTTTTTCATATACCTGTCAATCATTTCCATGTAGTCTTTTGAAAAATGTCTATTTATTTCCTTTGCCCAATTAAAAAGTTGGTTATTTGTTTTCTTACTGTTGAATTGTTTGGATTTTTTATATATTTTTGATATTTTCTTCTTGCCTCTTTTTAATCTCTCTTTCTCACTTTTTCCTACACTCACTTTCATCTCCAGAAAATCACTGACCAACTTTCTGGCAATACCGATAACTTTGCAGTTACTAGAATATTACATAATGAAATCATGCAATATATTCTCTTTTTTGTCTGGATTATTTCACTCAACATAACTCTTTTCAGGTTCATCCATGTTGTAGTTTGTATCAATATTTTATTCTTTTTTAAGTTTGTGCTGGGTAGCTTTTGATTTCATGAATGTACCACAATTTCACTTGTTAATAAACATTTGAGTTGTCTTCAAGACAATTATGAATAAACCTTATGATTTACATATTCCATACCAAATAATTATTTCAGAGAAATGAAACTTATGATTACAATAATATATTTGTAATAAGTATTTGGTATGGTGTATGTGAATCATATGGCAGGTGTGGGTTAACTTTTTCAGAAACTGTCAAACTGTTTCCCAAATTTGTTGTTCCTTTTTACATACCTAGGAGCAATGTTTGAGTTTCCGTCATTCCACACCCTTGTCAACCATTGATATAGTCAGTCTCTTTAACTTTAGCCATTTTAATAGATGTGTAGTCGTTATAATGGTATCTCATTGTGGTTGTCATTTGCCTTGTTCTAATAACTAATGTGTATTTACGTCTTTTCTTTTTTTTTTTTTTTTTTTTTTTTGAGACGGAGTCTTGCTCTGTCACCCAGGCTGGAGTGCAGTGGCGCAATCTCGGCTCACTGCAAACTCCGCCTCCCGGGTTCATGCCATTCTCCTGCCTCAGCCTCTCCGAGTAGCTGGGACTACAGGCGCCCGCCACCACGCCCGGCTAATTTTTTGTATTTTTAGTAGAGACGGGGTTTCACCGTGGTCTCGATCTCCTGACCTCGTGATCCGCCCGCCTCGGCCTCCCAAAGTGCTGGGATTACAAGCGTGAGCCACCGCGCCCGGCCAGTTATTTACGTCTTTTCACATGCTTGTTTGCCATCAAATAAGTACACCTTCTCTGGTAATGTGGCTGTTCAGGTTTTTTGCCCTTGTCTTTTAATTGGGTTGTTAGCTTACTATCAATGAATTTTAAGAGTTCCAGACATATTCTAATTATTATTCCTTCACCAGATATATATAGTGGAAATAGTTCTTCTTGCTCTGTGGCTGGCCTTTTATTCTCCTAACTTTAAGAATGAAATTGAAGATAGATTTATGAGTTTGCTCTAATATGAATCACACTTATAGTATTGTATCAAAAATAGTTCTTATTTTAAGGTTACAGAGGTTATTTTCCTGTGTGTTCTTCTAGATGTAATTTTAGGTTTTAAATGTAGGTCTATGATTTTTTAGTTAATTTTTAATCAATGGTGTGAGGTATTTTATTTTTATGCTTATGGATAAATAATTTATTTCTGTCATTATTTGTTGAAAACAAAATACAATCTCCATTGAATTGTTTTTTTTACCTGAGTTATAAATCAGTTGTTCATATATACGTGGATCTGTTTGTGGACTCTCTGTTCTTTTCTGTTTATCTTTTTTATTTGTATCTTTATGTCAGTACTATGCACTGATTTAAGACCTTTATTTTTATATATTATTGGGTATTGACTGCTCTACATACAGCTCTAAATAGTGATCTAGTGGTATTCCACAAAATTTGACATGTTGTGTTTTTATATTTAGTTCAAAATACCTTAGATATTTAGTTTTAATTTCATCTTTGACTTACATTTAAAAGTTTATTTAAATTCCAAATATTTAGAGCTCTTATAGTTATCTTTCTCTTCTTGATTTCTAATTATTATTTTGTATCACTCGAATTCTTTTACATTTATGTAGTCTTGTTTTATGTCCTAGAAGATGTTCCATCTTGATAAATATTATAAAGGCATTTGAAAATAATGGGAAAATAATCTGTACTCTACTGTTGTATTCTGTTGTTAGGTGGTATGGTTTTTAAGTATCAATAGACATGTTTGTTGTTTTTAGACTATTGATTGAATTTTCTACAGTCTTACTGATTTTCTGTCTACCTGTTTTATCAGTTATTGAGAGTGCTGAAATCGCTGACAATAATTTTGATGTGCTTTTTTCTCCTTTTAGTTTCAAAAGTTCTTCTTCATATTATTAACATTATGCCATTAGGTACATAAATGTTTAGAATTTTTATGCCCTTTTGATGAATGAGCCATTTTATGTTTATGAAATGACATTCTCTATCTCTGGTAACATTTTTTTGACTATTAAATTAAGTTTCTGACATTCATTAAAAAAACTATTCAGACTTACTTTTGATTAGTTTAACATGGTATATATTTTATATCCTTTTACTATTTTAAACTTTTTATTTTGAGATAATTGTAATATTCGTGTTAAATTGTAGAAAATAATACAGATTATATAAATCCTTTAATTGATATCTCCTAATTGCAACACTGTGCCAGGATATAGTCATTGATATAGCCAAGATACAGAACATTTCCATCAAAACTAGGATCCCTCACGTTACCCTTTATAACCACATCCTATTTCTTACTATTCCACACCATTCTTAAATCCCGGCAACCATTAATCTGTTCTCCATCATTACAACTTTGTTATTTCATGAATGTTACGTAAACAAAATCACGCAGTAGGTAACCCTATGGAATTGATCTTTGTAACTCAACGTAATTCACCAGGGATTTATCCAGGTTGCTGAATCACTACTTTGTTTCTTTTTATTGCCAAATAGTATTTCATGGTACGGATGTGTCACAATTTGTTTACAATTAATCAGTTGAAGAGCAGCTGGGTTGTCTCCAGTTTTTGTCTATTACTAATAAAACTGTTATCAACATTCATGTACAGATGTTCATTTCTCTGGGATAAATTACCAGGAGTGCAATTGCTGGGTTTTCCACCAATTATGTGTTTCGTTTTTAAGAAACTGCTAAGTTGTTTGTGAGAATGGCTGTATCATTTTACATTCCCGGATGGTGTTATCTCATTGTGTTTTTAATTATCTAAATAACTAATGGAGTTGAACGTCTTTTCATGTACTTATGTGATACCTCTATATTCTTCAGTGGTGATATTTCTCTTTACCAGTTCTGTATTTTACTAGAGTGTGATTTTGGGCAAATTACTTAGCAGAATATTTCAGTTTCCATATTTATACAATAGAAATCCTACTAGTAATTGCCTCATAGTATTGGTATGAAGGTTAAATAATTTGATATGTGTTTTGTGCTTAGGCCAAAACGTTGGTTGTCATATTGTATTATTATTGTTACCATTATTTAATTTAGTCATGTACCCTGTCTACCTCATAGGATACTCCTTGATAGTTGGGACTTTTTACGTCTACTGTTTTATCCTAATGCCTTAATTAGAATGTGGTATATAACAGTTAATAAATATTACTTGAATGAAAGGTGACTCACATATTAGAAAGTAACAAGTGAGTATTTAAGTTTTCACCAGTCAAAATTGATAAGCCCTTTCAAAACCTAGTCACCACTTAAACTTTTGTGTTTTAGACAAATTCCTCCCTATTAAGTGGACCGATCCTACAAAATAGGCTTCTGCTATATTCATCTTCTTTATCTTTAAAACTTTAACTCCATTGCTGTTGCTTTCTAGGGTTACTTTTAAATTTTGCTTTGTATTTCTAAGTACATAGGAAAACCTAAAAAGCAGTTCTATCCAGGAGCCATGTATTAAACTTTCCTTCTTTTAATACAATAAAGCAAAACAAGCTTAACTAAATCATTACTATCAATATGTCAATTGCCTAACTCTCAGTCTATTTCTAGGAAACAATTCTTACTCATTACACTCTTGTGAATTATTACCAAAACTTCTGTGGAGGAGTATAACTTCAAGTACACCAATGGTCAGTAATAAGTTGCAGGGCTTTATATAATAAATTTTACTATTCAGTCTAAGTAGATAAAAGAAATATTAAATTGTTTTTTAATTCATGAAAATCTCTACTGATACATTAATTCAAATAAAATAAAATAATTTCCTCAAAATAGAAAGTGAATTGATTTTAATAAGAAACACTTTTTTCTAATGATAGCTGCAATTTATAATTGAATGAAATTAGATATGAATTTGGTATAAAAGTTTCTCATAAAATGTTGTAAAGTTGCACTTATAAAAAACAAATGATCCACTTAAGAACTTACACCCTAGCTCTACCTTCCCTTCTAAGTATTTGAGATTTTACTTCTTGAGTTGTTCAGAAAGGGCATCAGGATAAAAAATAAAATCTGTGAGTTAATTAATTCTATACATTTATTTGCTGGACACTAGTAAAATATGGTAAGAGGATTATGGCAAATGGCAAGCTGACAAATTGAACTCAAATATACACATTTCCCTCTATCCCTATTATTCTTAATTTTTAAATTAGGTTCTCTTCTGTCTTTTTATTTCATTTATTAATAACTTACCTCAAAACTGCAGTTGGCCTTGGAGTGGAGCAGGTGTTTGTAGCAGCATTGTTCTCTAACCAAATCACACAATTCACTTTGCTCTCCTAATGAATTCAAGACAAAATATAAATACATAGTATTAAAGGAAAACAAGTGATAATCCCCCACTCTACATATTTACATATTTTCTTATTCACACTCCCTCTTTCATTTTATTTGTCACTAAGAACATGATAATTTAATAAGAAAAAGCTGGCAATGTAGTATTCAAATATGCATCCTTGCAAAGAAGATTGTAAATATATTTTATATGCATAGTCTACATTCAAGTTATTTTTACATTGGATGGGAACTATTAATAAAAATTACATTGACATGTTTTGTGGCAATTAGCCTGTCTTTCTTGTGTTAACAACTATTGAAGTAATCTTCCTCCCTATAAATTATTGGTAATGTGCAACCTAATGCATGCTTTACTATGTGATTTTTAAAAATTCTATAAATAGATTTTCATAAAATAGACCCTGGAAATAAATACAGGCAGAAACACATTTTTAAATAAATTTATTGCTTCACTAAATTAAACATCAATAAGGCTACTGAAGTAAAGCTAATATCAGGCAATGCTATATTGGATTGGCGTTTCTAGATTTTTCTAAGCAAAATAATTAATCTTAGAAATATCCTCAGCTGTGTAGTGTAGGTAATTACTAACACAGTCATTTCCTGCAAAATATTTGATTTTCATAAAATTTTATTTCCACTTACTAATGAGAAGTTGTAACAAAAATACTGAAATGCAAGTAATACCTAACAGGCTAAATGAAACTAGTATTGTAGTAGTTGTTTAGGAATATGATTCATATTTATTTATATTGATTTTTATAAATAAGGATATATATTACATAATACACAATAAAATATATTATAAAATATAACAAAAATATCATATATCATATGTTGATATATAATCTATATTTATATATTATATAAATATATAAATATATATAATATATCATGTATTTTATAATATAAAAATAATTATATAATACATAATATAAATATAATTATATATAATATATTATATATTATATATCCTGATATATATATACCTCATAGTTCTGTATAAAATGATAAAATGAGCTTATGCATGAGTCTGTTGCTGTATCACTGAAAGCAATCTGAAACAAAATATAAAATATTTGCATTGTACATTTAACATATGCTTTTAATATATCCATTCTGCTCAAGTATGTTCAGTGCACACTTACTTGTAATGTATGTTCAGTTTCAGTGTAAATTATTACTGAATTTGAAACATCAAATGTTGCAATTTTTTTTTTGTAACTATTAAGGTAACAATCCAGTGATACTGGGAACAAACATTGTAAGTAAGCATGATAGATACTATGAATTTGACATATTTTTTTCAAACTAAGCTGGATGTTACAATGTTGACTGGAATGTTCTAAAGTCTATTTGCTTTAAAATAATCTATTTTTTTTGCATGACTGCCTCCTGAATCCCCATGGCATGTGGTTTAGAATTTCCAAGATTTACAGTAATTGAATTTATGTGAGTCTAATGTTGCTGAGGCACAAAGTTATCAAAAGTTATAGAAGTTTAGAAGTTATCCAAAAGTGAGACTAACAGAAACATCATGATAAAATATGTAGAAAACATCATAAATAAGTTAGAAAAGTAATTAATCCCCCCTCCAAATAAAATTCTTGGTACAATTAAACAAACTGAACTATAACATAACATGTTTTAAATTACATATAGAAAACATGCCATTGGCTCATAATAGATTTGTGTTTCCAAAAGAATAGAAAAAAAAATCAAGAAAAATATTCCCCAAATTCAAACATTAGTTTTTTAATCACACATTTACTTCCTAACATCCTCACTCTTTTGGGGAAACGTGAGAGAAAACACTGCATTTAGAAGATAAGGAGTCTGATCTGACTCTAGATTTCACTCTCAAAACTAATGTGTTTTTCTGTCTCTATATTTAAAGGAGTACTTGAACTTGCTACCCTAGTTTAATGCTTTAAAAATGATTATTATTAGGTATACAGTTTATTTTTACAATATAAAACTGAATGATTTTTATTCAAATACTTGTCTAGGCAATTGAGCCATTGTTTTTTTTGAGGTTCAGCAGTGTCTTAGTATAACAAACAACACTTGACTGGCATGCTTAGTCATTTTTATAAAACTCATTTCTGATGAGCACTTTAATATTTTCTAATCAAAATTCACATATTTAGCTCAATAATTCTTGTTAGTTTTCTGACATCCAGCCGTCATTTCTTACGTTTCATAAAAGGTTCATTGACAGAATAAGAGAACATCTTTGCTGTAGCTTCGTATGTTTTTGTATCTCCGAATATCATCCTTTGTAAAATAACCAGGCTATTTTAATCTTGACTCACTACCACTTTCTAGCAAATCATTCACATCATTTCATGGGAAACATACCTTTACTGAGAAACTGAATACTGCCTTTCATAGTTATTTGCTACTGAAAATATGAATGAGCTTTGTGGTCTGGAACAAATCATTACCCTTCCATAACTCAATTTCCTCTATTGTAAAATTAAAAATGATGCATAATTTATAACTCATAGGATCAAACACAACAATGTTAGGCACACGGTAGATGTGCTACAAGTGTTTACTCTCAGTATTCCTACCCATCTACGGCATTCCAGGATTCTACTCTACTAATGCTCTATTTAAATGACGGTAGTTAATACGTATGTGGTACCTTCTAAAATGCCAGAAACATTTTTTTTATTTCCGTATTTTTTATTTCCTTATGCTGTCCTAAATATTGCCTCAGACAATACAATAATAGTCTGTTAGTGTAGACATCAGTGCAGTAGCAGGCTTTATTTCTAAATTGAATTACTTTTTATTATTCCATATGGAAGCAGGACAGTTATTCCTCCCATGGAGAATATGTATAGAAGAGCAGGAAAAGCACTTCTAGAAGAATCAGTAAGTGGAATTAAAATCCCCAACTTGTTTTGTAACTTTGGTTAAACCATTTAATTCTTTCTGCATCACTATTTCTTCATCTGTAAAATAGGCCCAGTATATCTTTACTTATGTCACAGGGTTGCTGTGAGGATAAAACCAAGTATATTTGAAAAATTTCATTGAAAAACAGAAAACACTGTAAAATGCTAACCAGCATTAGTATTAGGATTTGATAGCAAGTGTTTTATTGTGTCTAGAGAACAGGGGATTATCTTACTAAGTATTAGCCTTTGGCCTCATAGAACTTTAAAACATCTTAATTTATGAAATAAATGTCAAGGCAGATTCATTTTTATGATGGTTAAATGTTATGGCTCTTTATCAATTTTTTTAACCCAAATCTAATTTTTAAAAGGCTATTTATCATGAATTTGACATCTTGTATTGATGAGAGTGTATCAGCTTCTTGGAAGGCCTGGATCTATTAAGAGTTAAAATGACATCTTAAGCTATGTAAGGACATCTGGACTCATGGTATTTTTTATTGAACAAAAGGGCATAATATATCCATATAAAAATGTTCTTTTCTCAGAGGTCAAGAACTAAGACAAAATACATACATCACTCAACACCAAACAACTAACAAAAATAAATCTACTTTGAGAGAGATATTAGTCTTTAAGAACCATCATTTTCAAAAACCACACTTGGGGCTCATTAGCTTACATTTACTTTAATCTCCTTAATATACATTCACAATGTCATTTGTTTGCTTATTTACCTTTTCTACTTCCTTAGTGTAATACCCTAAAGGACAGTTGAGCTGAGATATGTTTTAGGAATTTTGTCTACTCTCCACTGTTTGCAAAATCCTTTTAGAAGTTTGACAATAACATAACCTTCCTTTATTGATTTCTTCTCCTCAATTCAGCAATATTGATTTTTTTGTGCGCATTTACAACACTACTCCATTTTGTTTAATTCTTTCTCTATGAATCAGCATTGCTGACAACAGAAGCTGAAACATCTAGAACTTGAAAAAATACCTTTGATTGAGTAGTTGTCCTAGAGCTAGAGATAAGAATACAAAGACACAAAAATGGGACTTCTCATGGGGCTCTATAAAATTCATACACGTTATCTTTGTTGTAAAGATTAGAAATTGAAAACAGATTATTAACACTGGTGTGGGATCTTGGAAATGCTTGGAAATTAATGATATTTATAAAACCTTTTAGATCATGTTTCATAGGAGTTTTCATTCATTGCCTGTAAAACTTCCTTTACCTTAAAAAACTGGCAAAGAAATAGTGGTAACTGAGAAAGCAATATTCTGTAGTGTACAATACAGCCTCCATTCTAAGCACTCTAATTGGATAAAGGGTGGTAACCTACTACAAAGAATATCATCTATGGATAGCCCACTGACCTGTAACTAATGGGACAAAACAATAACAACAACAAATGAGTGAGACAAATCACTTTTCTCTCCCAGAAATTTAAAATAGAAAATTAATTGTGGGAGATTAAAGTGATATTGAAAAACTAGAGAATTTATCATCACCAAACAGAGGCTTGAGACAAGAGAATAAGCAAGTAGAGAAAGTGATTTGCTATGGGAAAGATGAAAGCATACATACAAATATTAGAATTTCTTCATACTAATAAAGAACAGTAAAATTAAAATTCATCCTTCAGGAAAGGTGGAGCCAAGATGGCCGAATAGGAACAGCTCCGGTCTACAGCTCCCAGTGTGAGCAATGCAGAAGATGGGTGATTTCTGCATTTCCATCTGAGGTACTGGGTTCATCTCACCAGGGAGTGCCAGAGAGTGGGCGCAGGACATTGGGTGAAGCGCACCCTGCGTGAGCTGAAGCAGGGCAAGGCATTGCCTCACTAGGGAAGTGCAAGGTGTCAGGGAGTTCCCTTTGCTAGTCAAAGAAAGGGGTGACAGATGGCACCTGGAAAATCGGGTCACTACCACCCTAATACTGCGCTTTTCTGACGGGCTTAAAAAATGGCACACCAGGAGACTATATCCTGCATCTCATTCGGAGGGTCCTATGCCCACAGAGTCTTGCTGATTGCTAGCACAGCAGTCTGAGATTAAACTGCAAGGTGGCACCAAGGCTGGGGGAGGGGCGCCTGCCATTGCCTAGGCTTGATTACGAAAACAAAGCAGCTGGGAACCTTGAACTGGGTGGAGCCCACCACAGCTCAAGGAGGCCTGCCAGCCTCTGTAGGCTCCACCTCTAGGGGCAGGGCACAGACAAACAAAAAGACAGCAGTAACCTCTGCAGACTTAAATGTCCCTGTCTGACAGCTTTGAAGAGAGTAGTGGTTCTCCCAGCATGCAGCTGGAGATCTGAGAACAGGCAGAATGCCTCCTAAAGTGGGTCCCTGACCCCCCGAGCAGCCTAACTGGGAGGCACCCCCCAGTAGGGGCAGACTGACACTTCACACGGCTGGGTACTTCTCTGAGACAAAACTTCCAGAGGAATGATCAGGCAGCAGGATTCGCGGTTCACAAAAATCTGCGGTTCTGCAGCCACTGCTGCTGACACCCAGCCAAACAGGGTCTGGAGTGGACCTCTAACAAATTCCAACAGACCTGTAGCTGAGGGTCCTGTCTGTTAGAAGGAAAGCCAACAAACAGAAAGGACATCCACACCAAAAACCCATCTGTACATCATCAAAGACCAAAAGTAGATAAAACCACAAAGATGGAGAAAAAACAGAGCAGAAGAACTGGAAACTCTAAAAACAGTGCACCTCTCCGCCTCCAAAGGAACGCAGTTCCTCACCAGGAGTGGAACAAAGCTGGATGGAGAATGACTCTGATGAGTTGAGGGAAGAAGGCTTCAGATGATCAAACTATTCTGAACTACAGGAGGAAATTCAAGCCAAAGGCAAAGAAGTTAAAAACTTTGAAAAAGAATTAGATGAATATAGGACTAGAATAATCAATACAGAGAAGTGATTAAAGGAGCTAATGGAGCTGAAAGCCAAGGCTCGAGAACTACATGAAGAATGCAGAAGCCTCAGGAGCCAATGTGATCAACTGGAAGAAAGGGTATCAGTGATGGAAGATGAAATGAATGAAATGAAGCGAGAAGGGAAGTCTAGAGAAAAAAAGAATAAAAAGAAACGAACAAAGCCTCCAAGAAATATGGGGCTATGTGAAAAAACCAAATCTACATCTGATTGGTGTACCTGAAAGTGACGGGGAGAATGGAACCAAGTTTGAAAACACTCTGCAGGATATTATCCAGGAGAGCTTCCCCAATCTAGCAAGGCAGGCCAACATTCAGATTCAGGAGATACAGAGAACGCCACAAAGATACTCTTCGAGAAGCGCAACTCCAACACACATAATTGTCAGATTCACCAAAATTGAAATAAAGCAAAAAATGTTAAGAGCAGCCAGAGACAAAGGTCGGGTCACCCATAAAGGGAAGCCCATCAGACTAACAGTGGATCTCTTGGCAGAAACTCTACAAGCCAGAAGAGAGTGGGAGCCAATGTTCAACATTCTTAAAGAAAAGAGTTTTCAACCCAGAATTTCATATCCAGTCAAACTAAGCTTCATAAGTGAAGGAGAAATAAAATACTTTACAGACAAGCAAATGCTGAGAGATTTTGTCACCACCAGGCCTGCCTTTCAAGAGCTCCTGAAGGAAGCACTAAACATGGAAAGGAACAACTGGTACTAGCCACTGCAAAATCGTGCCAAACTGTAAAGACCATAGAGGCTAGGAAAAAACTGCATCAACTAATGAGCAAAATAACAAACTAACATCATAATTACAGGATCAAACTCACACATAACAATATTAACTTTAAATGTAAATGGACTAAATGCCCCAATTAAAAGACACAGACTGGCAAATTGGATAAAGAGTCAAGACCCATCAGTGTGCTGTATTCAGGAAACCCATTTCACGTGCAGAGACACACATAGGCTCAAAATCAAAGGATGGAGGAAGATCTACCAAGCAAATGGAAAACAAAAAAAGGCAGGGTTTGCAATCCTAGTCTCTGATAAAACAGACTTTAAACCAACAAAGATCAAAAGAGACAAAGAAGGCCATTAAATAATGGTAAAGGGATCAATTCAACAAGAAGAGCTAACTATCCTAAATATATATGCACTCAATACAGGAGCACCCAGATTCATAAAGCAAGTTCTGAGTGACCTACAAAGACACTTAGACTCCCACACAATAATAATGGGAGACTTTAACACCCCACTGTCAACATCAGACACTTCAACGAGACAGAAAGTTAACAAGGATGACCAGGAATTGAACTCAGCTCTGCACCAAGCGGACCTAATAGACATCTACAGAACTCCCCACCCCAAATCAACAGAATATACATTTTTTTCAGCACCACACCACACCTATTCCAAAATTGACCACATAGTTGGAAGTAAAGCTCTCCTCAGACAATGTAAAAGAACAGAAATTATAACAAACTGTCTCTCAGACCACAGTGCAACCAAACTAGAACTCAGGATTAAGAAACTCACTCAAAACTGCTCAACTACATGGAAACTGAACAACCTGCTCCTGAATGACTACTGGGTACATAGCGAAATGAAGGAGGAAATAAAGATGTTCTTTGAAACCAACGAGAACAAAGACACAACATAGCAGAATCTCTGGGACACATTCAAAGAAGTGTGTAGAGGGAAATTTATAGTACTGAATGCCCACAAGAGAAAGCAGGAAAGATCCAAAATTAACACCCTAACATCACAATTAAAAGAACTAGAAAAGCAAGAGCAAACACATTCAAAAGCTAGCAGAAGGCAAGAAATAGCTAAAATCAGAGCAGAACTGAAGGAAATAGAGACACAAAAGCCCTTCTAAAAATTAATGAATCCAGCAGCTGGTTTTTTGAAAAGATCAACAAAATTGATAGACTGCTAGCAAGACTAATAAAGAAGAAAAGAGAGAAGAATCAAATAGATGCAACAAAAAATGATAAAGGGGATATCACCACTGATCCCACAGAAATACAAACTACCATCAGAGAATACTACAAACACCTCTATGCATATAAACTAGAAAATCTAGAAGAAATGGACAAATTCCTCGACACATACACCCTCCCAAGAATAAACCAGGAAGAAGTGGAATCTCTGAATAGACCAATAACAGGCCCTGAAATTGTGGCATTAATTAATAGCTTACCAACCAAAAAAAGTCCAGGACCAGATGGATTCACAGCCGAATTCTACCAGAGGTATAAGGAGGAACTGGTACCATTCCTTCTGAAACTATTCCAATCAATAGAAAAGGAGGGAATCCTCTCTAACTCATTCTATGAGGCCAGCATCATCCTGATACCAAAGCCAGGCAGAGACACAACCAAAAAAGAGTATTTCAGACCAATAACCTTGATGAACATTGATGCAAAAATCCTCAATAAAATACTGGCAAACTGAATCCAGCAGCACATCAAAAAGCTTATACAACATGATCAAGTGGGCTTCATCCCTGGGATGCAAGTTTGGTTCAACATACGCAAATCAATAAATGTAATCCAGCATATAAACAGAACCAAAGACAAAACCACATGATTATCTCAATAGATGCAGAAAAGGCCTTTGACAAAATTCAACAACCTTCATGCTAAAAACTCTCAATAAATTAGGTATTGATGGGATGTGTCTGAAAATAATAAGAGCTATCTATGACAAACCCACAGCCAATATCATACTGAATGGGCAAAAACTGGAAGCATTCCCTTTGAAAACTGGCACAAGACAGGGATGCCCTCTCTCACCACTCCTATTCAACATAGTGTTGGAAGTTCTGGCCAAGGCAATTAGGCAGGAGAAGGAAATAAAGAGTATTCAATTAGGAAAAGAGGAAGTCCAATTGTCCCTGTTTGCAGATGACATGATTGTATAACTAGAAAACCCCACTGTTTCAGCCCAAAATTTCCTTAAGCTGATAAGCAACTTCAGCAAACTCTCAGGATACAAAATCAATGTACAAAAATCACAAGAATTCTTATACACCAATAACAGACAAACAGAGAGCCCAATCATGAGTGAACTCCCATTCACAATTGCTTCAAAGAGAATAAAATACCTAGGAATCCAACTTACAAGGGACATGAAGGACCTCTTCAAGGAGAACTACAAACCACTGCTCAATGAAATAAAAGAAGGATACAAACAAATGAAAGAACATTCCATGCTCATGGGTTGGAAGAATCAATACCATGAAAATGGCCATCCTGCCCAAGGTAATTTATAGATTCAATGCCATCCCCATCAAGCTACCAATGACTTTCTTCACAGAACTGGAAAAAACTACTTTGAAGTTCATATGGAACCAAAAAAGAGCCCGCATCGCCAAGTCAATCTTAACCCAAAAGAACAAAGCTGGAGGCATCACGCTACCTGACTTCAAACTATACTACAAGGCTACAGTAACCAAGATAGCATGGTACTGGTACCAAAACAGACATACAGATCAATGGATCAGAACAGAGCCCTCAGAAATAATGCCACATATCTGCAACTATCTGATCTTTGACAAACCTGACAAAAACAAGCAATGCGGAAAGGATTCCCTATTTAATAAATGGTGCTGGGAAAACTGGCTAGCCATATGTAGAAAGCTGAAACTGGATCCCTTCCTTACACCTTATACAAACATTAATTCAAGAAGGATTAAAGACTTACATGTTAGACCTAAAACCATAAAAATCCTGGAAGAAAACCTAGGCATTACCATTCAGGACACAGGCATGGGCAAGGACTTCATGTGGAAAACACCAAAAGCAATGGCAACAAAAGCCAAAATTGATGAATGGGATCTAATTAAACTAAAGATCTTCTGCACAGCAAAAGAAACTACCATCAGAGTGAACAGGCAACCTACAGAATGGGAGAAAATTTTCACAACCTACTCGTCTGACAAAGGGCTAATATCCAGCATCTACAATGAACTCAAACAAATTTACAAGAAAAAAACAAGCAACCCCATCAAAAAGTGGGCGAAGGACATGAACAGACACTTCTCAAAAGAAGACATTTATGTAGCCAAAAAACACATGAAAAAATGGTCATCATCACTGGCCATCAGAGAAATGCAAATCAAAACCACAATGAGATACCATCTCACACCAGTTAGAATGGCCATCATTAAAAAGTCAGGAAACAACAGGTGCTGGAGAGGATGTGGAGAAATAGGAACACTTTTACACTGTTGGTGGGACTGTAAACTAGTTCAACCATTGTGGAAGTCAGTGTGGTGATTTCTCAGGGATCTAGAACTAGAAATACCATTTGACCCAGCCATCCCATTACTGGGTATATACCCAGAGGATTATAAATCATGCTGCTATAAAGACACATGCACACGTATGTTTATTGCGGTACTATTCACAATAGCAAAGACTTGGAACCAACCCAAATGTCCAACAACGATAGACTGGATTAAGAAAATATGGCACATATACAGCATGGAATACTATGCAGCCATAAAAAATGATGAGTTCATGTCCTTTGTAGGGACATGGATGAAACTGGAAATCATCATTCTCAGTAAACTATCACAAGGACAAAAAACCAAACACCGCATGTTCTCACTCATAGGTGGGAATTGAACAATGAGAACACATGGACACAGGAAGGGGAACATCACACTCCAGGGACTGTTGTAGGGTGGGGGGAGGGGGGAGTGATAGCATTAGGAGATACACCTAATGGAAACGATGAGTTAATGTGTGCAGTACACCAACATGGCACATGTATACATATGTAACAAACCTGCATATTGTGCATATGCACCCTAAAACTTAAAGTACAATTAAAAAAAAAAAGAAAGAAAAGATGAAAAATATGCTCCGAAATAACATAATGATATCCACCACTCCTACTTAAGTAATTAGACTATAGTGCCAGTTCCCATCTTCTGCAGTGGTTGAGTGTGAAAGTAGTAAGTTTATTTACAGTCAGAAATCTACCCTTAAAAATCTTTAAATTGTCCATAATTTATATTATGTATCATTTTATACATATGTTCCTTTGCATTAATGTTTATTTAAATGCATAATATCCACATAAATGTGCATATATAATATATAGGCAAAGTAGAATTTTAGAGTATTTTACAGTACTGGAAATATTTGGTTAAGTGCATATACAGGCATGCTTGGTTTTAACGTGCTTCACTTTATTGTGCTTCAGAGGTATTGCAATTTGTAAAAAGCTTTAACTTTTTACAAACTGAAGGTTTGTGGCAAGCCTGCATCCAGTGAGTTTATTAGTACCATTTTTTCCAACAGCACATGCTCACTTCAAGTCTCTGTGCCACATTTTGGTAATTCTCGCAATATTTCAAACTTTTTCACTATTGTATCTGTTATGATGATCTGTGATCAGTACTCTTTGATGTTACTATTGTAATTGTTTTGGGGGTTACACACAAACTGGAAATAGGGAAGCTCTTTCCTCAGCCCTCCCTATTTCCTGAAATTAGGGAAACTGGGCCAATTAATAACCCTGCCATGGCTTCTAAGTATTCAAGTGGAAAGCAGAGGCACACATCTCTCACTTTAAATTAAAAGCTAGAAATGACTAAGCTGAGTGAGGAAGGCCATGTTAAAACTGAGACAGGCTGAGAGCTAGGCCTCTTGTGCCAACCAGGTAGCCAAGTTGTGAATGCCAACGAAGAATTTTTGAATAAAATAAAAAGTTCTACTCTACTGAACACACAAACGATAGGAAAGTGAACCAGCCGTATTGCTGATATCGAGTAAGTTTTAGTGGTCTGGATAGAAGATCAAACCAGCCACAACATTCCCTTAAGCCAAAGCCTAATCCAGAGCAAGGTTCTAACTCTCTTCAATTCTGTAAAGGCTGAGGGAGTTGAGGAAGCTGCAGAGGAAAAGTTGAAAGGTAAAGAGGTTGGTTTATGAAGCTTAAGAAACATTAACACTTGTAAACACTTAAATGTGGTATATGTTGTAACTCACCAATATTCTGAAATTACATTGTCACAATTCTTAGGATGGTTCTACCTACTTTTATAATTTCCTTTCCGAATTTGCACCGCCTCAGAATTTTGTCTAGCTTACTGTTTTGTGCTCAAAAACCTCCCATATGACCGTTTGTAGTTAATATCTCTTACATTTATACTGTGCTTTACAATTTGCCAAGCAGTTTCCTGGTGATTGCCTTATTTTATCCTCATAATAGCCCTATGGGGAAGGCACAGTTAATTTCCATTTTACAGATGAGATGACAAAATCAGAGAGATTAACTGGTGATGTGGCTTAGTTGAGATTAAAAACAGCTTTTAAGAGTTGAAGTTCCCACTCTTGTACCACAGCTGCGTCCTGTTATGGTATAAAAACACATCTCTTCATAGAGATTTCTTGGAAGATATATGGCCTAATTTTTTTAAAGAAAGCCTTGCTAATTCTTGCTTGTGTGTTTTAACTTCAGCCCAGACTTGCTTATTTACATAGGGAAGAAAAAAACGATGCAATCTATAATTGGGACAATGATATCAGAAAAACTTTGGAATTAAACTTGAAGATTGTTAACCGTTATTTCAAGTGGGCCATGTCTCTGAGATTTGAGGTGGTTGGGTGAAGCACATTCATTGATTTCAAAATGGAATTTGAGTTTAAATCATACATAAAAAACATGTCTCTTTCTAGTGCCAAATCCAAAGAATCAAGCCATTTGGATAACATCTCACCAAGAAGCCTGGAGTCTTTCTGGAATCTTCCTGGATGATGTTTTGAGTTCACAAAAACAGAATAGGAGAAATAGATACAACCTGTCAGTAAAAGAAAGTTCCAAGATTGATGACACATTAACATGAACAGTTGAGAAAGCTAGTTCGGCTCAACAACTCTACACAGGAAATCTCCCATTATCTTCATAACCTGCTGCCTGGATTCACCACTGGGCAGGTTAGAGAAGTCCAGACTAGATGTGCAATGTTGTTTTCATAATCTTATATCTTTTCCATTTCATCTCTTATGATCGATCCTCTGTTAGAGTTACTCAGGGTGTCCTTTGACAAGCTACTAGGCAGAAATTCAAATGCATTTGGGTTTAGCTCAGTGAATATATGTTGAGCCCCTACAATGGACTCTCTCTGATACATGTGCTGGTGATCTGTGCATTGCTGATTCTTATTGAAAGAGGCAGTAGAATTCCTCTGTGTGCTTAAAAAAAGTAAAGATTGAAATTCTCCAACCTTAAAAATAAATAAATAAATGAAAATAATAAAATAAAATAAAATAAAATAAAATAAAATAAAATTCGTCCTTCAGGCGCTGAAGTTCATACAGTAGCCTTAAATCAGAATGTTCTTAAAACTCCAAACTTTGCCTTGAGGTATCTCCAGGTTCTTCCTCTGAATGAGTTCACTTATTAGTGAAAGCGATATTTTCATGAGCATTTCATAGAAGTATGCATAAATCCAATGGGTACAGAGAAAGAAAGAGAGGAGTGGTAAACCCTACACAAGGAAGTCTGGAAAGACTTAAGCAGGAATAATACATATTAGTTGAAGGACGAAAAGAGATTAAATCCACTGGGTGCTGAAGTGTAAGCAGATGAGAATTTCATAACGAGTTCTCCAGATTTAAAAAATTGACATTTGGCAAAGTGAAATCTATCGATTTATTTCCTATATTATAGCCCAGAGTAGAAATCAGGAAAAATACAAACAGGTAGATAGAATGTGTGTGCCAAAGGTCATAGAAAAGTTTATTTAAAAGTTGAAGAAATAAATGAACTTAATAAATGAGGTAGGAAGTATTTATTGAAAATTGCATAAAATACTGCATTTTAAAATGTAACGATTTCATTTCAAATAGAATTTTAACAAAGATATGGAATTGTAAATTTATTGACAATTATTAGGAAGTGCCTTCTTGTTTTATATTGATTGATGATATTATTCTTTCTAGTTTTAACTTCAGTGCTTTTTACAGCCTGGATTCATGATTTTTTCATACTGCTTGTCCGTTAAAAATAAAATTTAAATTTTTTTGTTCTTTTAATTATTAATGCCACTTATTTGAAACCTTCAACAAGCTTTCCTTAGAATTCAGTTGTTCTTATAAATCTCTTGTAAGTGGTGTATGGATATAACAGATACATCTATTTACTGATAACCTATTGATCTCTTTCTCCCATGCTTTCTCAACTGAACAGTAGTCGCTAGACATTTCTCAAGTTTCTCTTCTGATTTTTAATTTTGGGAAATAACAACCACCTATATTATTTTGTAAATACATTTTGGGGATTTTTAAGGCAGTAGATTACCACATTTAAATATTTATTTTTTGAATAGCATTAGTAATTACATTGTATAAATATTAAACTGCCCTGGAAAAAATTATTAATATTTTATCTCTGCTACTCCAAGTCATATGTATATCTGTAAGTATGGATATATATTCCTTTAAAAAAGCAAATTACTATTTTCATTCAAATGTATACTTGAACCTTGCTAAGAGAGTAGATTTTAAGTGTTCTCAACACAAAAATTGTTAAGTATGTGTGGTCTTGAATTTATTAAATAGCTTAATTTAGCCATTCCACACTGTGTGCACATATGGAAACATCAAGTTGTATACCATAAACCTACACAATTTTTACTTGTCAATTAAAACAATAAAAATTTTAAAAGTGGCTCATATAATTAATGTTTAAATTCTGATTTTTTTTGTTTAAAGTATTTCTTATATACCTTTCCATGTAGGTAAATATGGCTCTATGTCATTCTTTTTTAGGAAATATTTAAAAATTAGTCTATTGAGATACATATGAACACACATATATATATTGCACATAATATAGAATGTTAGACTCCTCCTGCTTCCATTGATATCATGGTATCTAAATAAATGTGAAGCACACCTGAATTTCCGTAGTAATTAGATAAATATGTTCCATGATTTTTAAAAGCCTGCTCCACTTGGAAGATCAAATGGTGAAGAGAGCAGGAGAGAAGAGGTTGCTAGAGAGACTTACTTAAGGATATGTATTAGTGCCTTCTCAGGTTGCTATAAAGAAGTGCCTGAGAGTGGGTAATTTTTAAAGAAAAGGGGTTTAAGTGGCTCATGGCTTTGCAGGCTGTTCAGGAAGCATAAGCTTCTGCTTCTGAGGAGGCCTCAGGATGCTTCCCATCATGGCAGAAAGAGAAGGAGAAGCAGGCACATCTTACCTGGACGCCAGAGCAGGAGGAAGAGAGAGCTAGGTTAGAGGTGTTGCATACTTCTAAACAACCATATATTGCAAGAACTCTTTCACTAGAGCAGCACCAAAGGGGGAAATCTGCCCCCATGATCCAATCAGCTCCCACCAGGCACCACCTCCAACATTGAGGATTATAATTCTACATAAGATTTGGGCAAGGTGCAGATCCAAACAGCATCTGGAGAATTGCTACTCTGCTGTCTCACTGAATTTTTCTTCCTATGGGCACAGCAGGATGCTACCTTCTAACCAGGTGGTCTTAACTTGTGGGCAGTTTTACTGTCCACAAGATATTTGGCAATGTTTGGAGACATTTTCAGTTTTCACAATTAAGAAAGTGCTCACGGAATCTAGTAAGTAAAAACCAAGGGTACTGCTAACCATCCTACAACATATAGGACAGTCCATGACAAAAAAGAATTTTCCAGCTAAAATATCAATAATGCTGTGGTTAAGAAGCCCCAAGCCCCTTTGAGACCATTAGAAAGCTATGAAATATAGTCCACATAGCTGGAAAACACAGAGGACTGGTGCCAGATCCATTCCCAAGAGAGCTAAAATAGACAGTGCACCGTGGACAGAGAAGACGTGACTATTTGCTGTAATGTTTCTATTTGGTACTCTACATTTTGTTGAATCAAGAGATGTGTGATTTTCTTTACCGGTACCAGACATGAACTATAGAAGAGTGAAGGGGCCACTTTGAGTGTCCAGTAAAACTAGCAAAAAGACAAGAAACTCTTAGATAAAAAAATTAGAGGTTGGAGCTGTGTTATCAGATGCCCAGGATCTAAGAAAGTAGCTCAGTGCATCATTTGCGATAATTTCCTTGGTCAAGGGAACATCCAAATACCTGTGAAAGCTCCTTGGGAGAGAATCAGCCTGCTAGCAGCTGGCAGAGGGAGAGAGGAAATCAGGAGAAGGAGGCATCCTCTATCTCTGCCTTTCCCACTACAGAATTCCAGTTCAAATCATGCTTGAGCTGGTGCTGGACATTCTAATTATTGGATTGACACTGTATCCTCAGTCACAATATTTGAGTAAAGCTGAGTATTTACCATGCATCGTAATATATGTAACCAATTCCCTGTTTGCTATTGATGGATATTTAAGTAGTTTCCATTTTCTTCTTACTGTCAAAAATGGGGTAATGAATTTTTCTTCTATTGATGGACATTTAATTAGCTTCCAGTTTCTTACTGTAAAAAAAAATGGTATAATGAATATCAATCTATTTTCTTACTTTCTCCCTCGCCCTCTCCATCTCTCCCTCTCTTTCCTTCCTTCCTTTCCCTTTCTTTCTTCCTTCTTCTTCCCTCCTTCCTTCCTTATTCTTTTCTTCTTTCCTTCTTTTTCTTTCTTTCTATCTGTCTGTCTGTCTCTCTCTTTCCTTTCCTCTGTCTCTCTTTCTCTCTCTCCTCCCATTCAGAAATTTTAAAAAAACATGATTCAGAGTAAGTGAAGAAGCATTAAAGGTATTGAACTACCTTATTCAAGAATTAGTATTTTCTTAACAATTTCATTTCATGTCAGAAATCATGGAAGTAAAACTTTCTCCTGTTTTATTTGATTCATTTCTGTGGGATCAGATTAAGGAAGTGGGCATTTTTATATTCATATTTTACCCACATAGTTTTAACAAGGACAGTAACAAATAAATACAGATCAAACTTAGTCAAAAGCTATTTTGTACTGGATTGCATAACACTAATAGTACATTCGTGGTTCTAATATTGAAAACAATCCTATTAGGATGATATTATTACCCCAGTTTTACAAAGGAAATAATTTAGGGACAGAGCAATTAATGGGCTTGCTTGCCCAAGGTCTCATTGCTACTATGTTATGGTGTCAGTATGTCAAGGCAGGTGAATCTTGCTCTATACTGACTCCCTATATTGAGTTATTCTATTTCCTTTAATGGATTCTGAAATAAACTCATTTCAATACAGCTCATTTCCCTAATAATAGTTATATTTAATAGTGCTTTCTTGCATATGACAACCCTATGAAATAGGTAAAAGCTGTTATTCTTACTTTATACATATAAAATTTAGGCAGTGGCAATTAAATAATTCATTCAAGATTACAAAGCCAATAAATAGGTTTTTTTAAGAAAAATATTTGAACCTAAGCAATGTGGCTTAGTGCTTTTAAGTATTGTGTTCTACTGCTCCTTTATAGAAGAATGTTTAAAATTTAGATATAATGACTTGTTTAGTACAATCTTTCAACATCCTTCTTATATTTCTAAATGTATTTTCTTAAATAATTTTTTAAGAAGAGTCTATCTACTCCAGCTAAATCGATTTCCTTTTCTTATGACATCAGCTCATAATTGTAATAATAAACCCAACTGTGGCTGAAATCACAGATGGCTCATACAGGTGAAGATGAGCTCAGGTGACAAGGAAGATGTAGCTGATTATATTCTAAGGAACAATAATTCTATTTTTTCAGCAGAGTCAGTTAGTGATTGAATTTTTTTGAAGAAAAGTAATTAGAAATAACAGCTGGATGAGCAGAATCCTTTTCAACCAGGTGGTCAACAAAATTAAAATATTGAAAAGTAAATGAATAATGAAAAAATTTTTTAGATTGAACAAGGGACTTTTTAAAAAGAGATTAATGGAGTCTTTATACAAGTAGCAGTTTAATTTTGCAGGAAACTCAATAATTAATCTGACAAATCATTGAGAAGGTATTCTGGGGACATGGTAACCCAAACATATGTCCAATGCCTTCTACTATTTTTAATCCACTTCCACTTCTGTGTGGAACATTAAGTGGGCAGTTTGGAAGACAAGTTCCAGAGAGTTGTGAATTTTATAAATCATCCTACGCAAAAAGAATCGGTCACGTGTAGTACTTCCCCCTGATTGAGCCTGACCATTACTAGGAGACCAGTTTTAATGAAAGACAAACTTCTTTGTAGACAGCTTTTCCTTCAAGACTCAAGTACAAAGAAAAGAAAAGGTAAAATGTATTGAATCTCTCTGGCTTGAGAAGAGCGTTGATGAAGGTGCACAGGTGAACTGAATATTTGCCTGTTCCTGAGATCCAATAACATAAACTGTTGCCATGAAGAACTCAGACCAGAAACTTCTTCTTCTTGTTTTATTTGAGAAGAGACGCGTTGGTAATTGTGAACAAATAACTTTTAAGAACTAGAAGCCATTGTATCTACCACAATTTGTGGAATATCTGCTTGAAAGACCTTAACAGCCTTACCTGAAATCTATGCAATATAGAGCCACAGGCTGGCCAAGGAATCTAAAAATGCTCTTAAGAGAATAGAGAAATTAGTGTGTAAAAATAGGCATATTATTTAGAAACAGCAAGCTTCTAGAGAAATCAAGCTATCAGAGAAGATGGATCTCAAATAAGAGAAAATTCACCAAAGGAAGAAGGAAAAATACTTCAGCATGAATCATACTTTCTGAAATTAAATATCTATGATTTCAGTGTTTAAAATTCCAGCCCTTCTTACCAGCAGTTTGGTAGACTACACGTCCAGAAAAACATTCTTGAAGGAGGACAACTAAAAATGCTGTGTTAACCGCTTTAAAAACGTTATTTCAAATCAGGGCAGAGTTGAAAGTTCATAAAGCCTTAAGAATCCAGAAACAATAACCAACTATAGAAATGATCCCTGAAATAAAGACTTAAACATAAGACCTAAAACCATAAAACCCTAGAAGAAAACCTGGGCAATACCATACAGGACATGGGCATGGGCAAAGACTCTATGACTAAAACACCAAAAGCAATGGGAACAAAAGCCAAAATTGACAAATGGGATCTAATTAAACTAAAGAGCTTCTGCATAGCGACAGAAACTATCATCAGAGTGATCAGGCAACCTACGGAATGACAGAAAATTTTTACAATCTATCTATCTGATAAAGGGCTAATATCCAGAATCAACAAAGAACTTAAACAAATTTATAAGAAAAAACAACTCCATGAAAAGGTGGGCGAAGGATACGAACAGACAATTCTCAAAAGAAGCCATTTATGTGGCCGAAATCATATGATAAAAAGCTCATCATCACTGGTCATTAGAGAAATACAAATCAAAATCACAATGAGATACCATCTTATGCCAGTTAGAATGGCGATCATTACAAAGTCAGGAAACAACAGATGCTGGAGAGGATGAGGAGAAATAGGAACACTTTTACACTGCTGGTGGGGGTGTAAGTTATTTCAACCACTGTGGAAGACAGTGTGGCAATTCCTCAAGGATCTAGAACCAGAAATACCATTTGACCCAGGAATCCCATTACTGAGCATATACCCAAAGGATTATAAATCATTCTATTATAAAGACACATACACACATATGTTTATTGCAGCACTGTTCACAATAGCAAAGACTTGGAACCAACCCAAATGCCCATCAATAATACATTAGATAAAGAAAATATGGCACATATACATCATGGAATACTATGCAGCCACAAAAAAGGATGAGTTCATGTCTTTTACAGGGACATGGATGAAGCTAGAAACCATCATTCTAAACAAACTAACACAAGAATAGAAAACCAAACACCGCATTTTCTCACTCATAAGTGGGAGTTGTACAATGAGAACTCATGGACACAGGAAGGGGAACATCACACACTGGGGCCTGTCGGGGGTGGGGGGTTAGGGGAGGGGTAGCATTAGGAGAAATACCCAATATAGATGATGGGCTGATGGGTACAGTGAACCACCATGGCACATGTATACCTATGTAACAAACCTGCGCATTCTGCACTTGTAATAATACTAATAAATATTAATAATAATAAAGGCATTTAAAATAGCTCAAGAGAAAAAGAATCCAGAAATATTTCTTTTATAAAAAGCACAAATCTATCACCACAAAGCTAACTTTTGCTTTACAGGTATGTTAAATCCAGACACAAAGTATGCAATGATAATTGTTTTTTAAAAATAAAAAAGCATTAAAATTCTGTTAAAATCCCATAAAACAGTCTTGAAACAGAACAAAACACCCCTTCTGGAAATGAAAAATAAAGTAAGGACAATTATAAACTTAATAGATAGGACAAATGTCAGATAAAACATGCTTGAAGATAAATTATTTAACTGGAAAATAAATCTGAAGATATTATTCCAGAGGGATAAAAAAGAAAAGCATGAAGTTGACATAAGGAAGATAGAGTAACCTTTAAAACAAAACAGAACCTATGAAAAGGAATTTCTAGAGAACCATACAGTAAAATGGGGAAAGGCAGTATCTGAAGATATTTTGTCTGATAACTAACTAGAATTAATGAAACACATAGTACTTAAATACAGTAAAAAAAAAAAAAAATTCATGGTGAATTTAAAAAAAATGCTTCACACATCATAATACAAATATAGAATATCAACATGACAAAATGAAACAAAATATTTACAATAAAGTAATAGTAACAAGTCTATCAAAATATGTGGAAGACCTTTGTGGGGAAGTATTTTAAAGCATTACTAAAATATATCAAAGAGATTTTAATTATATGTTTTCACTTATAAGCAGGAGCTGAGCTATGAAGACACAAAAACATAAGAATGATACAATGGACTTTGGGGACTCGTGGGAAAGGGTAGGAGGGGTTGAGGGATAAAAGACACATTGAGTACAGTGTGCACCCCTTGGATAATAGGTGAACCAAAATCTCAGAAATCACTATTAAAGAACTTATCCATGTATCCAAACGCATCTGTTCCCCCAAAACTGACTGAAATTTAAAACAAGATATTAAAGAAGTTTTAAATAAGTAGAAAAATAAAAAAGATACATGTCTTATCACAATTATTCCTCTGTATCTGTAGGGTCTACATCCATGAATTCAACCAAGTACAAATGGAAAACATTAGAAAAAATAAAAATAAAAACAACAATACAACAAAAAATAATACAATTTACAAAACCAATACAGTATAACAACTATTTACCTAGCACTTACATTGTGGTAGGTATTATAAAGATAATCTAGAGATTACTTAAAGTATATGGGGAAATTGCTGTAGGTTATATGCAAGTAGTACACCACTTTATATAGGAGACTTGAGCATCCCAGGATTTAGGATTTCAGTATCCATAGGTTGGGGAGTGTTGTGGTGGGTGGATGAAACCATTCCCCTGTGGATACCAAAAGACTGTATATTAAAAGGCCAATTTTCCTCAAATTGATGTATATTTCATACAATTCCTACAAATATCCAAACTGGGTTATGTGGAATTAACAAACTAATACTGAAAGTTATATGGAAAAGAAAAGTCCGGATCAGTCCACATCATCTTTAACAATAGGTGTAGGGATTTGTTCTATCAGATACCACAGTTGGATAGAAGCCAAGTAATAGTCATTGTATGATAATGGGGTAGGTCCTGGAGTAGGCAAATGCAATAAAAGATAAAGTCCAAAAATAGATGCATGTACATATGGACATGTGATATAAGACTGATGTTTCCCAGTATATCAGTGGGAACTGACATATTTTTCAATAAACTGTCATGGGATTTTGCTTATTCCAATGAAAATAAAATTGTATTCCTAAATGATATCATGCCAAAAATCAAATTTCATGCTATCAAAAACCAACCAGCCATTGCCAGTGGGAATGTGGAGAAAGGATATTCACATATAGTGCTTCAAGTACGTGAAATACTAAAGTTTTTAATAAAAATATTCTGACAGTTATCTATTAAAGAAATCCACATATCTTTGAACCCACAGTCTCACTCCTCAGGTTTCATTCCACCAAAAGAAAAGCACCTAATAGTACCTAAGAATATCTATAAAAGTTGCTTATTGCAATGCTTTTATGAGTGGAAAAAAAATGGGTGTAAATTGGAATTTTAGAATAATTTGTATTACCATAGAATTCCATTTAGCTAGCCATTATGAAGAGTTAGTTAAAACCATTTTGGTTAACTCACAGGGATTCCAGTTATATTTGTTGAAGGAGAAATTTTTTTTAAAACTAAGTATAAAATCTTGTGATCTCAGTCATGTAAAAAACAATAAGACTTCTGAAACTGTAAAAGTACGTATGAAATTTGATAAAAAATTTTTAAAGTGTAGAAAGATAGCACAAAGCCCCTTAACATTGGCCATTGAAAATGAGAAATGTGGAAATAGAACAGCAGAAGAGAAATAAAGAGTTAAGTTGAAAGAGTGAAGAAAAAGCTATTTTTAAAATTGTGCTCACTTTTGTAATTATTACCACATATGTAGAAATGTTTTATAAGTGAATATATCTATGTGCAGATAGTGTTATATCAGATGTCACTGAAATATTTTTACTAGTTGTCCCTCGGTGTAAAATTTCAAGTGATTGTCCTAATATTATTTTATATTATTTCCTTTTTTATGTTTAGTATAGATTAATATAATCAGGAAAAAGGTATTTTCATGGTATGTGGGGGAATATGAATTATGCTATTAATTGAATATATGATACCAGAAGATCAAAAGTGTAAGACGTTTGAAATATTTAATTATATGCATTAAAAAGGTCTTGGGTCCAGATTCTACTCATCATGCAATTAGCAAATGAAAGAGCAAATCATCCCTGGATTAAGGTCCCAATAGGAGATGGTAAATCATGCTTCTAACATCCAAAAAGTCTAGATTTTATGAAAGTAAATTGGTTTTATTTGGATGATTTTCCAGAAGTAAGTGTTACTGCTCTAAAATAATAAAAAAAGTGAAAAGAGGGTTGCGTTAGAGACAACTTAGTGGAAAACTAAGTTTAGATTATGTTTCTGAAAGTTAGAAAATTTCTTTTACTTATATAAAGAATTATACATCTCAATTAATCCTTTTAAAAATAATAAGCATTCAGCTAGTGAAATGAATTACAATCCATTTATTTTGTCTAATATTCTAAAGGCCTAATTTAATTTCAAGACTATGCCCTTGTGGGAGTAATGCTTAGGAAAACTCTACATTTCAAAGCACTTTTACATCAAACCTTCTTTCCTTTCCAACTTAAAAAATATCCCCACTGTATTGTAAATCAGTTTTTTTCAAGAAGCTTGATAAACCTATCAGCATATTAAGCAAATATTACTGTGACTTTCTCAAAGGAAAATTTTATGTTGTCCCTTCTTCATTGGGAAAATTTTTCATGATTGATTTAGGAACATATTGTCATTTTATTGTGTGGTGACTTAATTTTCATGATTTCCATTTTACATCAGCCAATTTAATGCTGAGATAATCATATCTGTATTGACTTTTGCAAATAGATAGTTATCACAGTCTGTTTTTGCAAGCATCTACTCTGCTTCACTTAAAAACGTATTTTTGCTACATATCCCAGACATCTACGTAAAGAATGAAAATAAACTTGCTAATAGTGTTGCATGTTCAACACGGTTCTTGTCACTAAGAGATTCTTCTTTTTGGTATGCAGTCCCTTGCACTGTTGTTCAATACGAGTTGTTCATGCAGGTGCTCGAAACTTATTTCTATCAGAATAGAAAAAAATAACCCTTTCACATTTGTAACCTTGTCTTTGCCCTTTCTTTTCCTATTAATGTATAATGATGGAGAGAAAACATTTATAGAGGGAGAGGGTTGGAGAGAAATTTTTCATTATTTTGAAAAAGTTACTGTTCTGATTTTCAATTTTGCTCCAAAAATAGGTAAAGAGGTGTTGTAGCAGCTGTGGCAATTTAGCTCAAGTGGATCATTTATATTGGCAAACATATGTACCATAAGCTATAAAGGCAGCAGCTTGTGAACCCATTAAATGGTGAAATTCTGCTTCAGTATTTGCTAAAACTTTAGAGACAATAATCCTTTCAGCTGAGCATTGAAGGATGAATTGCAACTTCAGGGTTAGAAGAGGAGGTACAGCATTATGTATTACACCTATAATGATAATGCTGTGTTATCAAGACAACAACGATCTAGTTTGGTGCCATATGAGACAAGTAGGGTGACTGTAGTTAAAAATAGAGTTTATTGTATATTTCAGAAGAGGTAGAAGGAAGATTGGAGACATACTCAACACAAAAAATTATAAATGTTTGAGATGATGAATAACCTAAATACCTTGATTGGATCGTTACAAATTGTATACGTGTACAGAACATCCTGTGAGCTCTATAAAAAAGTACAATTATTAGGTATCAATGAAAACTAATAATTAATAATTGTGTCTGTATATTTATAATAGAGATAAGTTAAAAGTTATATTGGAAAAAACTTAAGTCTTGCCAATCATTTCTAAGCTAGAATAAAAAAACTTTTGGCAGATTTTACCTTTTTAATTGTCTGTGCTAATCTGTGGCCTCACTTATGTTGGGAAAGAGATATCCACTTCCTGTGGAGAGTGGCTTCTTAAAAGTTTGACTTCTTCATTTACAAAGCTAGGTACGAGGAATGAATATGAGTATATTAGCACAGTGTGCCAGGAATCTTCAGAAAATAAAATATCAAGGCCCCCATCTTTCAAAGTTAGTCAAACCTCACTGATGGCTTGAGATGGTTCCAGAAAGGGCCATTGCTGATCCCAAATGGAAACTCATTACAAAGGAAGAGGTCTGGGCTGGTGACTCCAACAGAACACCAGAGTTTGAGTATTAGAAGCAGAATGCTAGTTCCGGGCACACTTTGTGTCTCAGGCTAGAAGCTCCCTCTTAACCTCAGACATGCTGGAATAGTGGTCATTTTGAGGGCACGGTGGTTGAGAACAAAGCGTAAATGGAAAAAGGTCTAAATTTGGGAACCCCAACATGATGCAGCAGTGGCAACTGTGCAGGCATGTTCACATCATAAGAGTGATTAGGAACATATCCTCCTGTGTGTGAATAACAAAAGAAGCAGTTACAGTGAAAAATCAGGGGCTCTTTTGGTATGAAATAATTTCTGTTTTCCTTTCTCTCACTCTTTCTCACATTAAAAGTGTGATTGGCCATTGCTCTGTGGACTGCATAAGTGAATCCTGAGGATTCATGTACTATGCATAAGGAAAAGGGAGCAGCAGTTGACATTAAAGAGGGAAATCTTGGATCAATTGCTAATAAATTCATGGAGTATTTGAGTAATTAAGTTTTAAAATAGGAAATAAAATAGTATGTGTGTTCCATACTAATGAAGAGTGTTACATATTCTGTTTTTTTCCCTAAAGAAACAGCAAGAAAAAATGGAAAAAACGATACCCAACAAGATTAAATATTTTAAAGTTTCTTAGAAGATTAAGTTGCACTTATTTAAGAAATTGGTTCATATATAATACAACTTTTTCCCACAATGCCAGATGAATTTAATTTTACAGAACCTCACTGAAATAAAAATTCTGAAGCACTACCAGATTTAAACTCTTTCTTTAGCAAGGCCCATGTGTCACTTTCAGTAGGTGTCAAATTGATCCAGCTTCCTGATATAGCACTAGTACTTAGTCCAGGTTCAATCCATATTGCAAAGTTATAATAATCACTTCATCTTAGACATTTATTTTCATTGCCCTTAAATGTATGGTCTTTCTACTAATGTCCTGTCAAAAATCAGAAGCTACTGCATAAGTGTAATTGGTGCTTTAACCAAATGAATAAGAGACTTATTGGAGCAGAGTTGAAAATATAGATCATGAGTTCTAATACATAAATAAAATCATCCATCTTTTTTTAAAGTAAAAGACAAAAGAAAACATTTCAGAATGCATGGCAAATATGGGGTATCATGCTCCGACTTTTTCCTCTTGAACAAATGACAACCAATGTTAATTGACATTATTTTTTCCTTTTTTCAGATTTATTTTCAAGTCAGTGCTCCAGGCAGCCACACTCTAACAATTAGAATTGAAATTATAGATAAAATAATTCCCTATCCCTACAATAGGGAGATTAAAGGGTTTTTGAAGGGGTTATTTAACAATGCTTTTCTGATTATAAACATTACATATGTGTTGCAGCAACATTGGAATAGGGAAACTTAAAAATATGCTAAAAATAAAATGTTACGAAAACATTCAGATTCAAAACTATAAACATTTGGCACTAGCGAACTATTCAGAATTAAATTTTTTTTTTCCTTTTTTTTTTTGAGACAGCATCTTGCCCTATCCCCCAGGCTGGAGTTCAGTGGCACAATTTCCACTCACTGCAAACTCCACCTCCCAGGTTCAAGTGATTGTCCTGCCTCAGCCTCCCGAGTAGCTGGGATTACAAGCATGCACCACCACACCTTGCTAAATTTTTTAAATGTTATGTAAAACACATAAGTGTTTAATAAAACTGAGGCAATACAATTTGACTCTTCTTTTTCTTTTTTAACACTGAAAGTTTTCCAAATATTCCTCACCATATATTACTCATCATCTTTAATGATTACATACTTTTATATGTCATATGACATGGATACAATATTTTTAAATTACACTTTATTTCTCTCAGACCTTCATAATGTTTTCAGTTTTTTCTTAATGACAAATTTTTATAAATAAATATATGATTTTATTTTAGCGAGATTCGGTGGTGATGGGGAGATAGAATATTATTACACTTTTGTAAATTTGAACTGGCAAGGATTCTGACAGATGTTTCAGAATGTGTTGATGTAATGACGCAAGCCCAGGGAGACTGAAAAAAAAAAAGAAAAAAAGGAAGACAAATCCAGGCTGGCAGGCAGCCTAGTGTGAAATAATTGCATCTGTGACAACTACCACCAGGCACCTCAGAACTGGCTCACCTTCCCCAAGAAGGACAATGTGGAAACATGCCTCTACATTACATCTAACTCAAGTTTGTTGTGTAGAGACCCAGGTAGAGGGCATGAAATCTGTGTCAGAGCATCAATCTGTGATAATAATATCATAAAAGTAGTCATTTTTATTATGAAAAATGTGCACATTTTCTATAGTATTTGTAAATTCTCTGCATTCTCTCTCCTCTCTCTCTTCTCTCTTCTCCTTTTCTTCTTCTTCCTCTTTCTCTCTCTCTGTGCCTCTGTATCTCTCTGACTATGTCTCTTCATTTTCTCTCTCTGTCCCATTCTCTGTAATCATTTATATACAAGAAGAAAGAAATAAGAAGAGTATTGATTTTCTTTGAGCTAGAGACCAGGGAAGATACAATGCGATTGTTAAATATAGGTTATAAAGATAAAAACAGAACACAGTGGTAAGTTTCTGAGTGCACGAATGGGAACTGAGATGATTTAATGAGGACTGAACACTCTTCATAAAACTGTTGGTTAAAATACAACTTTACAGAATAAGCATTTCAAATAGATTATCTAATCATTGACATGCCAAATATTAGGGATATTAAATTCACTTGCATATTTCTGATAATTGGTAAAGTGGAGGCTCCTTTCACGTGAATTTTCTGGTGTCCAAATATACAAATATGCAAGGTAGAACAGTGTGCAGCTGAGACACTCTAGGGAGATGTGTTTTCCAGAATAAAGAATTTTGTGTTTTCTTCTTCCTTTGATCAAGACAATTGTTCATGATTTGAAAGTAGATGTTAGTAAATGCCTTATGGAGTTTAGGACTAAATCTAACCAGAAAGAGAGAGAACTAGTAATCCCTAGATGGCCCTTAGCAAAATGATGCTTTCTTGTATTATGCCACAACTAGTAAATGCTGATTTATTGCATTACATTTTACACCACTGAAGCATAGTCATCAACATATAGGAAACACTAAATACCGCCATTAGCAATTTGATTTTGCTAAAAGGGATAACAAAGTAAGTACATTTTTCTTTGGACTAAATTCAATATTGTTTTCAAAATAAGAATTTCAAGGCAAAAATCTATACTATCATTAAAAATATTATCACATTTAAAATTTAATCATAGTCTTATAATTATTTCAAAATGTAGAGCAAGGACCCAGGGTGGTACACAAAGCAATGCATAAAGACACAGGAAGAAGTACTAGAAAATTTTTTATATTTATTTTCTAAGTAGTCTATTTTATTTATTATAGCAGGCTTCATGATTATTATAACATACAAGTGCAATAGCACATTTGTATAACTGAAACAAATCTATATTTTTTGGCTATAGAAATATATCTACTTAAAAAGAAGAAAAATAAAACTAATAGAAGTCTGTACACAAGAAGGAAGGTTTGGGGACTAATGATCTAAGGCATATTTTAGTCATTCTTCTGGTGAAAAACTCACCATATCTCAAGACAGCATATTTTATCTTTAGATAATTCTTTCAGTTTTTTAATAGTTTTGATTAAAATATGCCCCCAATAATGCTCCCTCATTGGTTTCACATCTGCTACTTTATGTGAATGAAAGCAAACTTGTCTCTACTTTTATGTTAGAGCCAGTTATTTGTAATCAGCTATTAAATTTAATTCATTTCAATACATATTTATTGAGTCTCTGTTATGCTACTGAATGCTGCAGATATAATCTCCATTCATAGAAAATGTATAGTGTATTTGTGGCCACATACAATTACAAGAATTATTTTGTTGCAGTAGGATAAGATCAAGGAGGAGGAGCGCACAAAGAAAAAGTACCTAATTTGCAGAAAGGGTGGTAGTTCACAGAAGGCTCACCAAAAATAACAACATCTACAAAATAAGCCCTACCAGTGGGGCCAAGACAGCAAAGCTGGTGTCCGGAAGGCCCAAAAGTAAGAGAACAAGGCATGTTTTCGGAAGTGCCAGCAACTCAGTAAACCTAAGACAAAGCAGGTAGATAACATTGAGATCTGAGATGGAATTAGATCAAGAAGGTCCCTGTTAGTTATGGCAAAAGTTAAGATTTTATATTCAGAGCAATAGTTAACAGTTAAAGGTCTTTAAACCAGGGAATGATATACTTAATGCTTTAAGAAGTTCTCCCTAGTTGTACAGTAAAATAAAATGACTGGATGCTCATAGGCCAAACGTGGATAAGAAGGTATGGTACCCAAAATGTCTACTTAGACTAGGATTGATTTCATAATGGCCCTGTATTCAAGAGCTGTCAACCCCATCTCCAGACATTTACTATAAGATCAGCAACCTCCAAGGACACTTAAGGCGAAGAAGTGAAAATTCTGTGATAAAGCTGAGGATGGGGGAATGTTTACTTATAAGTGTCCCAAAAGACACAATTGAATCACTTGGAGAAATAAAATCAAGAGAAAGGAGTCCAGAATAATATGAGGACAAAGTATGAGTGAATCCATGAAGGAAACTGATTATTAAGTGGACTAATGTTTTGCAAAGTAACCAACTTATTCAAGGATACAAGACATGTTGGAAAAAGTTGGCCCCCAAATCTCTAGCCCTTGGCATGTACAGCAGTACAGGCCTTTTTGGAAAGAGTCATTGGTGGCCTGAACTGTCATTTATCTGAGACTGTCTTCTTCTATCCAGCTAGCTGTATGTTAAACATGGCAGCAATCTCAGGAAGTTAGTGACATCAGACCCCTTTAAAAGTAGTCTTCTGTATGTGCTTCACGCCAAAAATCTCTGATTCTTCTAGCTTATCCCTGTAGCAGTTGGTTTCACATCCCTTCGGGAACTTAATTATCTACAGATTCCATTTTGCCTATGACCATAGAGCACTTTATAAGATTTAATTTTGATTTGTGCCAACGTGGTTCCAGAAAGAATTTAAAATGGCTAAAATAGGAAATATAAAAATATGTTAAGGAAGAAAATAAGATAATAGGAAAAGAGAGTGAATAACAAAATTTAAATCAATAGTGAGTATAAATATGTAAAACACATGCTGTTGGATCTTAGATAATTGCCAGAATCAGGCTGTGACTTTATACTATTTTCTACGACAAGGTGTATGTTTGTGAGAATGTGCGTTTGTGAATGTGTGTGTTTGTGTACATTTGCATGCAGGCATGCACATGTCTGTGGTCCTGATTTTGTAAAAGAGAACACTCAGGAAGTCATAAAGATCCAGTTTTTTTTTTTTTGACTCTGTTCAAGAGTTGTATAAAGCTTTAATGTCATGGCCTTTTGTGATGAATCTATCTTCACAGAAGGTATGCTGAATGACAGCCTAAGGAATGATACATTAAGTTTGTCAAAGATCACGGCAATCACTCCAAAATCCATTTCCAAGCACCTAAACCTGTGAAGTTGACGGAGATTCAAGGGCCCGTAGCTCTTGAATGTTCTTCTCTGCAGCTAATCATACCAAGCTATATATTTTTAATGACACTCCTGACCCCTCACCCTGGCCAAGTCAATTACTCTAGTTAAGAATACGTCTGACATTCCATATGGAACAGATAATCTCACAGGTGCTCTGATCTGTAGTCGGCATTCCTGTCTGACTTCAATCACAGCTGGCTGGACTGCTGAAGTAAGACACCATTATGAACAGCTCATGTAACTGCACGACACTGAGCTAAGCCATAATGGACTAAAGTACATAAATAAAGGAAATTGATTTTTAAAAAATGAATACACGAAGTAGGGGAAAAGTTCTGCTGCTATGATGTCTCCTCATGACTTATTTTTTGATGGTAAAGAAAAAGAGAGATAAATAGACAATTTCAGTTACCACATTAAAAAAAGCAATTTGGGGGGATCTATATCTAAAAGTTTTATGTCATATAATTTCTCAGAGACCATATGTTTTCTCTTATAAACTATAAGAATATATTAAACCAAAGTACCTGACACCCCAGGATACATATAAGACAGTTAATAGATGCTTCCTCATTCACATTAGTGTGGACCTTCCTAAAGAATGTACTTCCTAAAGGAATGTACTTTGTATGTATTTCCTCAAAAAACAACTCTACATTTTAAAACAAAAGTAATAATAATATTTCTGGTAGATATTATTTGCAGGAAAAATCATTGAAAAAGAAGCATTTCACATTTAAATTTTGGAAACAAGCATCATTGTCAGCCATTGGAAAAACATTAATTTGCATCTATCTCTTTTTCTTTGCACTCTCCTTCCCTACTTCTATACTGTTTTCTCATTTTCTACTTATTCCTAGCAGCTCAGCCCTTTTTTGCTCTTTCCTCAATGATACAAGAGAAGTAGGTTTAGCCATTGGCACCTAAGTAGAAATTAGCTAATATGAAACCCTTCTGTGGATAATGATAATTTCAGGTGATGATAATTTCAGATATATGGTTGAGCTCCCTCAACCGTGTATCTTTCACAACTAAGAGACATTAGAGAAGGAGAGTATTGCATTTTATTACTGACATTAAAACTCATTGAGAGTCACTCTGCTAGATATTTTCTTAAGTTTTTTCCAAATATTAATTCACTTAAACTTCACAGCAGCCTGATGAAGTATGTCCTATTATTGTCTTCATATTACATATAAAGAAAATATGATATGCAGAGATTAAATAATTTCTCCCAGCTAGGTTTTAAGTAATTTTTTCCTATCTACACTTGAGTGCTTCTATCGAGGATTTGACTCAGCCTGGCTTCAAAAATGGCAGTTTTCTTTTCCCTGTGCCATACTGCCTATATAAAGAGCACAAAAGAAGACTTGTATATTTAAGATTACAAAATATTTATTTTTTCTAATTATAATTTATTATAATATTTCAATTCAAATAATTTCTGTAGCAAGGTAGTCCTTCTACATATATGTATATAATGTTAATTTATACAAAAATTCATTGTAGATGATTTAGAAAATGCACAGATGTTTAAAGCAAAGAATTGAGAATTACAACCAACTTCAACAATTATAGAAAGCCACTAACATTTTGGTAGATTTCTAATTATTTTATACATGCGCATATAAGTATTTACTTTCTTTTACTTACTGTGGTCAATTCTAGCATTCTGATAACATTTCTTTCATTTTACCGTTCATTTTTTTCCCTTATACATTGGCTCAAACTTCTCGGAAAAACATTCCTTTTATGTAAGATCTGCTCAAGCAAATACGAATGCTTTCTTCACACAGTGCTATAACTTGTAGTGACCCATAGTCTTTTCTTTCTGTTGTCACTACCTTAAGAGAAACATTTGCAAACCACTCTTTCCTACAAATGGCCATGTTCTATAAATGGATGTTGTAACTTAGTCATCTTTGAATTCTACTAAGCAACATAGATTGCACAATCCCTTTTATGCTCCAGGCCTTCAGCTAGTGTGGCTCAAATTAAACTCAGAGTACAGTGAAGACTGAAGAGTAGACCTAAAGTCCTTAAAACTTTTTAATTAATATTTTACCAAACCTTAATTAGAAGAGTTTGAAATAGCTATGCTGGCAAAATGCATTTAGAATCAACTAGGATGGTAAAATAATTGTAAATTTCTAAGCTGTGTCAGTGGAACCTGGTTACTAATTTGAACCTCATCCAATGGGCTAGTTCACTTGTTATTATGTGTCCGTTGATAATTTGCAGAGTATTTTTAGATGAACTCTAAATTTATGATAATAAGAACCATTTTTACTGCTTTTCTCACTTACTGAATAAAATATACTTAAATCATGTTTAAGTTTTTAATAACCTAATGAGCTTAAGGGATTTGGAACAGACTAGAATATATTTTGTATGTCTCTAGGTTCTAAAAGTTTTTTTCGTTGCCTTCTAGAATCTGCAGAATGCCATGCCATCAATGCCCTGTTACCTCAGGGAGGTTTTCACACTATTGTTTCCGCATTTATCCATTAAAATAAATTTCCCAAGTGGTGTATTTTAAAAATTATTAATGCCCAGTGGAGGCTGGGCATGTCAGGATGGTGTACGCAGTGTTCAGGAATAATAACCGAATTCAGTTCGTAATTGGTATGTAATTCCCCTCTCCACCAAAATCATCCAAGGAAAGGGGTTATGAATGTAAAGTGTGTGTGTGTGTGTTTTTTTTTTCTCTGTTCCTAGTTTATCTTATAAATTACTTTTACTTTTAAAAAGGTAGAAAAGGTAAATGTAGTAAAACTCTTCAATGTAGGCCCAGAAAACACACTTAAGCTTTTATAAAGTGTTCTTTTAAAGTAATGATTAGAAAATTATTCTCTTAATGTAGATTTATAATAAACATTAAAAATTGTAAAAACTGTTATGTAATTTTCAAATCATTTATATTATTGCTAACCATGAGTTTCATAAGGTTTGAGTTGACAGAAAATACTTGATAATTAATATAAAACTTAATTTAACTTGATAATTTAATACAGAAGATATTTCCTAGTTCTGTTAGTCTATGAAAGGTTTCAATGTACTTTTTTGGTATAAACCTCTCATACATTTTCATGTGTCATCTAAAATATTTTTTAAACTTTTAGAAATTTTACCTTAATCTAATAAAAGAATGGAACAATTATTTGGACTAGTTTAAAATTATTAAGGAATTTGAAAATTAATGTTTCTAGAGGTTACACATTTAACTAGAGAAAGATGCAATTAGAGAATTTTATTTAATCTTTCAACTTTGAAAACATTGTAGCTTCTATATAACATGGGAATAATAATAAATGACTAATAAAATCAGTATGCTATGCTTGAGTTCTCTTCCAGTTCTAAAAGCTACAATTATAAATTGCTGAATCAGAGAAACACTGCAGAAATTTTAATACATTTTTTAGTATTCTATTCATTTTTAAAGTCCAAACATTAGCCACTTTGAAAGATATTGTCAAAGTTGTCTTTTTTTTTTTAATTAGTGTGGCTACTACAAAGCAATAAAATACTACTCAATATATAACCTGCATTTATAAATCACACGTCTGCTTATTTAACTAAAAGGTTCCCATGGTCCTCTCAGCTACAGGATTCCTGAGTGGCTGAACATAATTTACAAAGAAAAAGACAAAAAGCCTTTTAAATTTTACCTCATGATCTAGAGCTAGTGATGAGAGAGAAATATAGAGGTTCCACAACCTTTAAGAAGCTATAAACCATCGTGCTCTTTTTAGCATTTATCAATTTTTAACCACTGCTACAAGGCTTGCAGCAATCAATTATTCCCTGGCTCAATGAGGGACTCAAAGCTATACCAGATAAACCAGAAATCAATGTTACTGCCTTGTGGCTGGTTTCTAAATATGTTCCTGCTCACCACATATAAAATAAACAATGCTAGAATTCTACTGGTTCTGTGACAATTATTTTTACATCACATGAAAAAGTAAATATTTTTAAATGGGAAGGAAGAACACATTTTGATTTATATAGCCCAGATCTGTTTTCTTTTTCTCAAGTTAATAGTGAAAATTGAGGAAAGAAGTGTTTCCCCTTTTCTGCCTTGCATGATACTGGTTTCTAATTAATGGAAGCCTTATTTATTTCAGCTAAGCAATCATCTTTCTTCATCTCATTTCTACTGGATTGCTATCAGATACTGCACAGAGGGATATTTGGTACATACCACCATTTAATATGTTTGCCTCTAGCCCAGCCACTGTGACCAATGAGAGCCTTCTTGAAATGTTAGACTGAGTTAAATAGATGCATCAGAAATCTCATTTTTATCCTCTTATATTTTCACTCCGATTTAAATTTTTCCTCACTTTCCATCCTTGACCCTATTGTTCCAATTTATAATGTTTCCATACAAGTCAATCACCAGAACATACCACTATACTTCCGAAAACCTTCAAGCTGGTTGGGGAAGTAAGGGATATATACAGGTTTGGGTGATAGGCTGAGGATAATGTTGAAAAACAGTATTTTTTTAAAAAAGAAATAAAAGTATTAATTTTATATTTTAATGATTAACTTTGCAGGCCGGACGCAGTGGCTCACGCCTGTAATCCCAGCACTTTGGGAGGCCGAGGCGGGCGGATCACGAGGTCAGGAGATCGAGACCATCCTGGCTAACACGGTGAAACCCCGTCTCTATTAAAAATACAAAAAATTAGCGGGGCGTAGTGGTGGGCGCCTGTAGTCCCAGCTACTCGGCAGGCTGAGGCAGAAGAATGGAGTGAACCTGGGAGGCGGAGCTTGCAGTGAGCCGAGATCGTGCCACTGCACTCCATCCTAGGCCACAGAACGAGACTCCGTCTCAGAAAAAAAATAAAAGAAATGAAAATGACTAACTATGCGAACGTGTAAACATTGCCTCAAGCAATTTGAACATAATTCTGTCAAACAGCTACTACAGATATGTGTTCTCTGTTAACCAAAGTAAACGTATAAAATTGTGTTTTCTATATATCTTACATTTATCTAAGGGTAGCTAATTTACTTGTCAAAGGGATGCTTCCTTAAAAATTATTTGTTGAATCTTAACGTATGTAAATTTTCATAAACTATTTAGCAGGCTACATAATTCCAGAAAGAAATGCAGACTCTGGCCAGAGAATCTATCTGTACTGCAAATGTATGAACCAACCACACTGAGAAGGGGGTAGAGGGACAAGCTGTTGACGTAAGTAACTTTGGAAATTAATGGACTCCATAAAATTGTTGACAAAAGATATTGTACATAAGCACCATACTCTAGTTAAGAAAGATTTTCCCCACCCTGGTACAGCTTAACAATCTTGATACCACTATGGATGTATACTGGCATTGAACGATTAAGGAAATGGATGATAGATGTTAGGTACCAGGTTTCTCACCATGGGAGCGAGAGGTGACAGATGCAAGGCAGAAGGCTAGTATGATCTTGCAGTAATAGTTAAGAGCTGGATAAATCAGTATAAACTGATTAATGTGTAGTGGAAAAAGTACGCTGAATTACAGTCAGTCAAAACTGTCTTGTCATAGATGATGTGAAGCAAGTGCCTGACTTTTTCCAGAACTGACACACACACACAAAAACAGTTCTAAGCTTTTATTATTTTAAACTGACTGCTTTATCTGTTTGGTAAAAATTTGTATGCATAAGTTAATGGAAAAATGTTATTTGTGCATATATATTATCATCATTGTTATATAGCACTTCACTATTTATGGGTCTGATGGGCTCAGTAGTTGAAGCCACAAAATGATATATTTCACAACATTTTCTTTAGTTTCTTTGGATTCAAATCAGTATAACTATTGATGCTCACTTTGCAATAATTTCGGCATCATATTTGCTGAATGAATCAAAAGTTCCTAGCAGGTGAGAAATAATTTGTGTGTCTAATTTTCATAAACATATGCTTATCTTTATAGATATAATAAGAAATGGAAAATGTTTAAGAATATTTTGTATGAAAATGAAGAGGTTTTGACATTAATGTCATCACTCAGTATATGTAATATTATTTAATATACTATTTGATTAAGTAACTTACTAATCAGTGAAATATATTAGAGATGTTATTAATTAGATAATGAGTGAACAGACACAAGTTTTACTGTAACAAACTTATTTTAAATTTTGGAAGGAAATATAAGGAAATCTTGTATTACAAATGAAAAAAGCTATGTAAAGCAACATGGGTTATCTAAAACAAAATCAAAACATCCTTGATATTCAATTATTTCTTTGATTTACTGTGTAAATTTTCTAAATTGATATTTTAAGTGACATAATTATCAATGTAGCCCAAACATTGACAAATTATAGTGATGATAAAAGATCCACTACTTTTATATTTATTTTTCATTGAAATGTGCCTAAGGTTTATATATGACATAGTTTTATAAAAAGTAATCAGAAATGGCTAATTGACATTTGCTACGTATAGTAACCTGATATATATAAATGGAACTTTCATTTAAAGCACTTAAAACTTTATAAATCTCCCTTTTCATTGAAAGATACATACATTGGCCATGATGCTATATCTCTCAGGTGTTACCAATGAGAAATTTTAGACACTTTGTAATATACACACATATTTATAAACCAACAAGTTTTTATTTAATGCCCTGATGGTGCAATTTACCTGCATTTCTAATATAAAATACCTCTCTGGATATGTACAAGTAATGCAATAGAACACAAGAAAGAACTAACACTTAGAGTAAGTAACCTCACTTAATTTAATAATCATACAAGGTACTAATCATTTATTAGGTATTAAGCTATTACTATGCCTTAGATAGATTGAAGAGTCATATAGACATTCATTGAGGTGACATACTATTGATATTCTGCAGAGTTCCAATCTTCACCTTTTCTCTGATCAGTGTGGCCCAGCTCTCCAAGACTATTCCAACTCTTTTAATATTCCCAAATATTAATGTCTCACATTAATATCTATCTTAATATTTAGACCTTTCTGACCTTCGGAATATGTCTACCTTGTTTTCTTAAGGCACATTAAAATCAACTTGGACAAAGAGACAAATTTTTCACTTTTTATTTAATAAGAAGAAAGTGAATATGCTTATTTAATAATTACTCACCTTCTTTAAAAAGAAGAATGAGGTTGTGTTGGTAAAAGATAGTGTAAAAGATACTGGACAATCAACTTCCAACTAGCACTATACTTGATAAAAGAATTTAAAAATGGGATCAGATGCCATCCTTTCTGCCAAGTGCAGGAAATGATAAACTAAAGGAGATATGAAATCACCTGGAGCCCCTAAAATTTATATACACAGTATTATTTAATAACAATTTTAAAGGTCCACCAAAAAGATAAGAAAACATCTCTAAAAACATCATCTAGAAAATAAAAGAGAGAGTGACCTATAGGTAATTTAGATATGGATGTTGGTTGACTAGTTATAAATACAATTTTTGTTCTTATATCTAAGAAAATATAACAGTACAACAATACATCTAGAATAATAAATCAACAAATACACTTAATCTCTGAAGCCAAATTGACATTTAATAACTGAGAAATATATCTAAAATTTTAAATACATTAGAAATGTATAAAAAGCAGACTATGAACAACAGAAGACAGAATTTTTGAGACCAACATTAATATCAAAACTCAGGCAAAGAAATTACAAGAAAAGATAAAGGACAGACAGATATTTCTCAAATCAAAGGAGTATATGAAAGCCAATTATAATATGCCAAGGTAAAGTGTGAGTAATCTCAAGGATAAAGCTAATATAACATTTGAAAATCAATATAATTTGCAATATTAATAATATGGACAGCTGGGCACGGTGGCTCATGTCTGTAATCTCAGCACTTTGGGAGGCCGAGGCAGGCAGATCACGAGGTCAGGAGATCGAGACCATCCTGGCTAACATGGTGAAACCCTGTCTCTACTAAAATTACAAAAATTAGCTGGGTGTGGTGGCGGGTGCTGGTAGTCCCAGCTACTCGGGAGGCTGAGACAGGAAAACTGCTTGAACCCAGCAGGCAGAGGTTGTAGTGAGCCGAGATCACGCCACTGCACTCCAGCCTGGGCGACAGAGCGAAACTCCATCTCAAAATAATTAATAATAATAATAATAATAATAATAATAATAATGACAAAGAAAAACCATGTGATTCTACTAATAGATTCACAAAGATAACTAATATAATATCTATTTCTGTTTAAACTCTTGGGAAATGAGAAATAGAAGGATAATTCCTAAAATTATAAAGTGAATCTGAGAAAAACTTACAGCTTCTGTCACAGTGGTGAATGACTACTTTTCCTCAAAGTTAAGGACGTAGATACGACATCTGTTCTCACAACTTACATTCACAATGTAGTTCTAGCTGTATAATATGGCAAGGAAAAGAAAGAGCCTTGAGATTGAAAATAATATTGCTTTTATTTGTGATTATCATGAACATATATATATATATCATGAACATATATATATATATATAGAAAATCCTATAAAATATGCCCCAAAGCTGCTAGAACTAGTAAACAGGTTTAGCTAGATGGTAGTATATAAGATCAATATGCAAAAATCAACTCTACTTTATATAGCAACAACAAATATTTCAAACTTAACATTTTTGAAATATCAGAAGCAGTAGCATCCTTAAATATGAACTAGGGATTAAGGTGTAGAATGATGGACATAAAAAGGTATATTTTGTATATGAAAAAGTATAAAACATTGCAGTGAGAAATGAAGGAAGATATAAATAGGTAAATATACTTGTTCATGGACCAGAAGACCCAGTGTTATTACAATGGCAAGTCTATTCAAATTGATCAACACAATCCGAATTAAATGTAAAAGAAAGTTCTAAATGTAAACATGAACTAAAAGCATAAAATACACCCATCAGAATTTCTGGGGTTAAAAAAAATACAGTTGTTGGTGACAATGTGCATTAGTCAAAACCTCAAATTCTGTTAAAAATTTATGAAAATGTTTGGCAATATCCACTAAAGCATAACACGTCTGCCCTTTGGTCCATCATTTCTACCCAGAGGTATCTAGCCAATAGAAATGTACATTTGTGTTTTTTAAAAAAGGCATTTGATAAAATGTTCTTAAAAACATCATTTATAAGGCTCCAAATGGAAAAATTCACTTGCCCATTTAAAATATAATGGGTAGATAAATTGTTTAAATTTATAAAATACAATGATATATATCAATAAAAATAAGTATACTACTGCATTGAACATTACGAATCTCATGAATTTATGAGTTGAAGCCAGAAACAAAATTACATTTTGTACAATTCCATTAATGTAAAATTTAAAGATGTAATAATCAAATCCACGATGTTTAAAGTTAGGAAAATGATTATCTTTGTTAGAGAATGTTGATGAGACTATTGATGAGAATATTGATTAGAGGTGTCTATGAAATAATTGTGGTTCTGATAACATTCACTTTTTTTTATATTTGGGTGCTGGTTACATATGTGTGTTTCATTTGTTAAATTTTTCATGCTGCCTTTATGTTGTGTATACTTTTCTGTACATATGTTATAATTTGATAATTTTTTAAAAAATTGACATAATATCTACCTTGAAGAAGTTGCTACTGGCTAAGCTTGTGACAATTTAAGTATTACAATATTTATAAGAGTAATGGATTATAACACATTAATTAATAGTAAAAATAATAAATCAAGGTGATCGTGCAATGCTCACAGCAGTAGGGTGGTATTTTTCATTACAGATAATGACAACTAATAAGTATAGAAAGGAGAAAAGAACTAGAAAATCACCCTCTTGCAATAACCAATGTAATTATAGATTTATACTCGAATGTTAAAACAAGGGAATAAATTTTGCTGTGGAACAGGATATTCAATGGCCTCAAATGACCTTCCACAGATTGCAGTTATGAAGCAGAATGCTTAACATTTTAGTGGAGCATTCTGGCAGATATCAACTTAACCAAAGGATTAATAATGGAGAAATAAATCTGATATTATGTGCTTTCTAATGTGATACATTTAAAACTATTGCCTATTTTGAGCTAAAGTTGTGTAGCATGAATCCAATAATGAGGAAAGAGTCAAATTGTGTACGCTTTGTGACATTCTACAAATTAACTGGATTTGACACTTCAAATATATTATTATAATGAAAGTAAGAAAAAAAGAAAGAGAAGAAAAGTTAGGAAAGAAGTTGGGGTTCGAATCAATACATTGATTAAAATGGAGTTTTTCCACCTAGTCTGTATGGTATTAAATGAAATAAGCATGTTGAATAGAAATTCAAGATAATGTTTTTCTACATCTACCCTTGTGTCTTGTCTGCTCAAGATCACTGATGTCATATCTATTTTAGTGAAAAACCATGTATTATATAATAATGTATACATCAAACTTAATATCTGTAGCAATATGTAGTAGAAAAGCATACAAAAAAATTAAAACGTGTTACATAAGCTAACAGAACCAACCATTTATAACCCTATTTATATTAAAGATGGAAATCTGGAGTAAAGAGTAAAAAATGCAGCTAAAAGTTTTCACCTGGGTTTATAATTTCACAGTGGGTTTTCACCCTTCTATTTGAATGATCAAGGGAGAAGAAATTGTTTGATTCAAATGGTAAAGTCTACCTCTCTATTCTATTCCTAGAAAATTATGATGGTTATACACATTTTCTATTTACTTCATGACTATGTTTTTAAAATAAACATTTGTTTCTTAAAGACTTACTAAACAAGGGCTTTGAACAAATGTTTTGTTATAGTTGTGAATGCTAAATTTCTTTTTATCTATTTTTCACATATAAGAGGGGTAATCGATGGTCCGACGTCTCCTTGTGCACTGAAATTATAGCACGAAGTGAATTGCATCCTTTTCTAGTTAGCATTTATATTGTGCCACTCTCAGCCTGATCATTTGTATGCAATCATTTGCATGGTTTTTTTGGCTCTTTCTTCCATCCCTGAAAGGTCAGCAAGTATTACTGTCCTGCTTTGACAGTGAAGGTGACTGAAGTAAACTGAGAATAAGAAAGGCTTGCAAATGATAAGCAAAAGCCATTAGGGTCAGCAACTCCAGCACAGAGGGAACATAATTTGCATGCTCCCTGCCTATATTTTGTGATACAGCTTCTTAACTCTTTACCTGTCTTCCTTGCTGTTTATTGTTTTTAATATTCGAATCAATTCAACTCTGAAAGACTTTATTGAACATTCACTTAGTCTCAGCAAGGTCCAACTTATTGGAGTGATACGAGTCGCTCAGTACATGGCACACAGGCTCTCAATTATTATATAAATGAATGAATCCACATTACATAATTAGATGCATAATCCATTTTCAAAGGGATATGCAATTTAGGGGAGGAGGAAAAGAATATGGAAAATAAGAGAAATGATGAGTACAAACTAAAGCAATTTATCTGTTAGAATATAAGGTCCAAGGATATAGAGAGTGTGCAAGTTTTACTTGCCATTTTATCTTTAGTGCCCAGCACAGTAACTGGCACATTTCAAGTCTCCAATAAATATTTAATGAAATAATAGTTGCTATAAGCAAAAATAGCAAGGTACTACTGTCTAGCCAATTACTGAATTTAAAACACAGAAGTCATCATTAGACATTCAGTTAGTAAACACTCACAAAACTTCATCTGAAAGTAGGTGGAGAACATTCCTAATTATGTATTACAGGTTGAGCATCCCTACTCCAAACATTTGAAATCTGAAATGCTCTAAAATTTGATACTTTTCAAATGCCAACCTGATGCCACAAGTAGAGAATTCCACACCTGACCTCATATGTCGGGATGTAGTCAAAATGCAGTTAAAACTTTGTTTCATGCACAAAATTATTTAAAATATTGTATAAAGTTACCTTCAGGCTATGTGTACAAGGGTGTATGTGAAACATAAATAAATTTTGTGTTTAGACTTGGGTCCCAACCCCAAGATATGTAATTATTCATATGCAAATATTCCAAAATAAAAAAAATCAAAATCCAAAATATTTCTGGTTCCAAACATTTGAAATAATAAATACCCAACCTATTATTTTTCTTGTGATATATATTGGTATAGCCATGTACCTGGTCTCTCTCCTTATACCCTAGCTTTAAGACAGTTTTCAAAATAGAAGCCAGAGTGATCCTTTAAAAATGTTGAGTCAGATTATGCCACTCTACTACAATTCTGTCCTTGACTTCTCATTTTATGCCGAACATTAAACTGAAGTTCTTATAGTGGTTTTCAAATCCTTCATCCTGTGTCTCTGGCAATTCTCCAACCTTCTTTCTCATTTAACATACTTTGTTCCAGTTTTTCTCTCTTCTTGTGGTTTTTATGAAGATGTCAGGTGCCTTCCTGCCTCAAGGCTGTGAAATTGCTATTGCCTGGCCCTGATAACCACATATTTCTCTTTCTCATTCCCTCTTAATTAAGCTCAAATATCAGCAAGAGCTTCCCTAATCACCCTGTATAAAATGTGAACATTTCTTTTACTAAGCCATTCCCAGTTCCTTTTGCCTTGTTTTATTTTTCTCCTCAGCAATGGTTACCACTTACACACGTTTCAACCCATTTATCTATTTATGTTCTTTCTCCCATGCTAGAATGCATGCTCTGTGAGAAGAGACATTTGCCTTTTTTGTTTGGGTTATATAGTTAGTATCTCACATGTTTATGGCACATAGTATGTGCTCAATGAATATGAAAATAAAATAATGGCAGTATATCAGAAACCAAAGTTAAAACCAAAGTGGTAATGAGAGCGAGAAATCGACACAGAACACTATAGATGGAGTCACACACACACACACACAAAAATCACAGTCAGAGTGAAGAAAACTAACGCGTATAATATTCTGTCAAATGGGCCGTGTAATCCCAGCACTTTGGGAGGCCGAGGCGGGCGGATCACAAGGTAAGAAGATCGAGACCACGGTGAAACCCCGTCTCTACCAAAAATACAAAAAATTAGCCGGGCGTGGTGGTGGGCGCCTGTAGTCCCAGCTACTCGGAGAGGCTGAAGCGGGAGAATGGCGTGAACCCGGGAGGCGGAGCTTGCAGTGAGCCGAGATCGTGCCACTGCACTCCAGCCTGGGTGACAGAGCGAGACTTCGTCTCAAAAAAAAAAAAAAAATACTCTGTCAAATGAGTTAGGACTAATTTATAGATAAACATAGTGTCAAAATAATTCTCTATGTTCATGACATGGGTTAGGGCGATGATGGAGCATTATAATCTGTCTTAAAAGTCCTCCTCACATCAGGGCATGCTTTAAGTCTCTACTGCTTAAAAAGACATTGGAGACTATATCTTTCTCTAAACAACAAAGAATAATAGATGAAACAAGAAGAAAAACAGTAAATACCAAAAACCGTAGAAGAGGTATATGAGAGACTTTTGGAGATAATATCAGAGAAAGATAACAAATGAGGTTATATTAAATCAAATTCTTCCATATTCAATTTTTATAAATCCCGTTACTTATTTCATTACAAATTTCTAAATATATTAATAGGAATGCAATAATATGCATTATTTTTTAAACAACCTTTATAAACAAAATTTTGGAATACCTTATTTTCCTGTATCTTTACTGATTTATAACACATTTAAAAATCTGTCAAAAGGAGTTTAAAAACCTCTACTGTTATGAATTTGCAATTGGTTTCACTGAGTTTATACTAATTGCACTTCTGTACTGTACGGAAAATCTTTTCAATTAAAGGTGTGACTGGAGATGGTATAATACACCAAAAAATAGAATAAATACATATTCTATTCAATAAATTTTAACAAGCCTTTTTTCTATACAAGTTCACTTTCCAAAACAACATTCTCTAAACTACTGAGCTTTTTATATAACTCCTGCTAACAGCTCTCTCAGATTATTACGTTCTATAGTCATACCAGTCTGCATTTGCTATGGTTTTAGCCTGTTTGGACATATGCAAATCTTGAGGCATACAGGACAAGTCTTAGTTGTGTAGGATTGCTCCATGCATTGCCACATCTGGCACCCTTGACATCCACTTACTAATTTGAAAAGCAAAAAGATCTATGTGGGTATATAAAGTGCTCCATAATTGTCAATCAGGTTAGAGAATGGCATGACACTAAAATAAGTTAAAAGTCTATTGCAATAATACAAGCAATAAATATGGAGAGCTATGTTTACACAGTAGGCATGGAAGGAGGAAGAGAGCATGCAAGGAAATGAAGCCTCTTGATATTTATCATACACTTATATTGCAATGTAGAGACTCATGTTACCATCCTAGTAAAATGTAAGGTTTTTCAGGACAAAGATTTTATCTTATAGGTTCTATCCTTCCAAGGCACATGGCTATTTAGCTCAAAGCTCTTCATATGCCATACACTATGTACTTTTTTCTTCCTTACAATATCCTATTTTTCCATCTTAAGTTTATTCTTTCTTGTCGCTTCTAAATAATCACTATTGATGATCTCCTCATGCCCAGTAATCTGTCTTCCTCATCATTCTACTGCATATTCTCTCTCATTCAATCAGTACAGATCAAATTGCCAAATTCCCAAATCCTGTGGGCCTTTCTCCGTCTACATCTTCTCTAATCTGTTGGCAGAATTTGACACTACCAGATTTTTGTTCGATTTTTCTAAAATTTTTCTCCTTTTATGTTTTTTGTGACCCTTGATCTTGATACTCTTTAGATTATCAAGAGCATCTAAAAAATCCTGCTTTCTTTTTCCTTTTTCATCTCTCAACTTTGTATGTCCCCAAACTGAGATTAATCTCTTCTTATCACTTCATAGGTTTTCTCATACCACTTCTCCTTCCTTTCTTTTCTTTCTTTCCCCTCCTTCTTTATTCCCTTTCCTCTCTTTCTTTCTGCCCCTTCCGTTTCCATTCCCTCCCCTACTCTCCTGTTGTCCCACTATTCTAAATTATTTTCCAATTTCCTTTAACTAATCACTTCCATATAATTAAATTATCTAATTTTTATCATTGTAACTTAACCCCAGTTCTACTGGGCGTTTTTACCTCTTTAACCATTGACACATCCACAGCCTAACGACTGAACTTCTTCACTGTCCTCCACCAGTTTTCTTAGCAGTACCATCAGTGCCTCATCATTAGCAAATTGCTCCAAGATGAAGTCCATATCATTCCTTTCTTCTAATGAAAATGGCATCTACAATCTTTACTTCCTGCTTGCAGTCATCACTCCTAATTCAATGTTATCATTTTACACTAGCTATTTAATAAATTCTGACCTACTTTGCCTGTTTCCAGAGATGCTTACTCCGAAATTATTCTACTTCCAACCACTGAAACAGATTAGGAAACTTTAAGATATAGAATTATTCAAGGTCTCTCTATTAACAAATGAAAGTAAAATTCATATTGTGATACTTAAGGCTTTGAACATGCAATCGCTGTATCATTTTAGTTCAAATTAGGTGAAATTTCATCACATGTCCTACATGAAACACCAGGCTGTGTTTACTTCACAGTTCTCTAATAAGCATGGTCCAATGAGACTTCTAGTATCTAGTGAGTCTATTCTCTAGCTCCTACAGAAAATGAAGGCCAATTAAGAAAACAGAAAGTAATGAAAGTGACCTTTTTTTTTTTTTTCTTTGTCTGTTCCCTAATCAATGTTCCCATGCAATCGTTCTCTCTGAAGAATCAGAGGCCAAGGAGCTATGTTGATTTTTAACTGCTAATTTTGGGCTCTTCTCTTTGGGGGAGGACTTTTCTGGAAGTGTCCCCATGTATTTATCTAGGTCTTATGAAATTCAATATCTCATGGAGGGTTTCTTTGGTTTTTGTTGTTGTTGTTTCTCATTGGTATAAATTTCAAAGGGTGGTATAATAAAATGGGAACAAAATGGACGTAAAGATCACATTATCTGCTAGGATAAAAATCTATTTCCTGTTAATCTTGTACCTTGAATCACTGCATATTATAGACTTAAAATGTACAAACTAGATTCTAGAAAAGACAGAGTGTAAGACATTTCTTTTCTGCTAAAAGAAATATAATGCCAGTAATATACAGCATACTATTTGAGAATAATATGAAACGTTTTCTATCATCAAGTTGCCACACTGAAAGTTGTCAAACAAAACTATCCCTTTTCCAGTTGGAGAAATAAGACAAAAATTAATGATCTTTCCAAATTTTCTTAAGCAGCTGAGTTCCAGTCATCATTCAGGATACAAGAGAAGTTTTCTTTCTTTTTTAAAGTGCTAGAGTTTGGGCCATCTTCTACTAGAACATAAATAACTTCCCTAGCATCTTCAAAGTTGTTTTCAGTTTTTTATATCATTCTCATTCAGATATCACACTTGTCAAATTCCAAAACTTGTTAGAAGGACACATACAAAATCAGGTTGACAAAATGAGGCCCAAATTATCTACTTTTATCATTAATTATTCTAAACAAAAAAATAACATATTAGCATCCAATAAATATCACAATCAAGATTCACTATTAGCACTGCAGGCAAAGATCATAGCAGCATCACACTGCTATTGCACCACTTATTTTTCTATTGTGCCACTTCTTACCCAGGTTGATGTTTAAAAAAACAGGCTGGTCCAGTAGCTGTCGTGTGGGTCCTGCATTCACCATTTCTCATAAGTTTCCAGCTGATGTCAGTGCTGCTGGTTTATGTAGTGCAATTTGAGTAACAAAAGTGTATTACAGGCAGTGAGTTGAAGATGGAGGAAAGGTTTGCTTATGAGGGAAAAGCAGAAAATAATAAAAATGAAAAAATTAGCTTTAGCTTTGCCAAGAAGCTAATTAAGCTGTTCCAGGTGGTTCATAATAGGTGAATGTAAAATCAGTTAAGATAAATATTTCATCAAAACAATGAATTGTACTACATTATTTCTACATTCTTTGGAGACAATCCACATACAGTATATTCATTGCCTCCTTTACTGAAGAAGGTCATTTGCCATCCCATGGTTTCTTAATGACTTTTAAGAATTTGGAGTGTTGGTCTTGCCATTCTCTGTATAGTTCTTGAGACTCTTCTTTTCACCTTCACATGTATCCTGAATATTTAAATTTTCGTAATTTCTTTTTTTACTCTGGCCTCTGCATTTCTTATACCATGATACTGAAGGGATAATTACACACAAAGAACAATAACCAAGCAATGGCAAACACAAATATTAAAGTCCTGTTTACTAAGATTTGAGCTAGTACTTAAAATCTGGATTCAGGTCTCTCTGGTTAAAAGTATGTCACTAAGTGAGTAAGAAGTATCTCTAACATTTCAACCTCAAACTCAAACACAACTCTGAGGACCAGCCAGCCTGAAGTACAAAGTCATATGAAAACCTTTGTTTAAACTTCTTGTGTGATGCAAGAGGAACTAGTATGAACAGGCCTTAAGTGGGGTAACTAACTGCTCTTACCAATTTGGAAGAGGATCCTAGCAAAAGCATTATTGTTATGTACAGAATCTGTTAGTGTACTGGAATCCTGCACACTAACAAATGTTGCCTAAAATCAGAAAAATAACATGAGACTTCTCTCAGAGCATGGAGATTATACAGAAAAGGCACAGGGAAAGGGAAGACTTCTGGATTTAACCTCTCCCTCCCAAATTCTGAGTAGTTGAAATTATTTGTATACGAAACACCTGCAACATGCTGTTTACCCATGTAACAAACCCCTCTAACCTAAAATAAAATTTGGAAAGAAAGAAAAAAGAAAATAGAAAAGAAACCCAAAAAAAAGAGAGTAAAGGAAGAAAGTGCATTAAATTAGGCCCAAGAAATCAGAATAGTTTATGTCAAGTTCTCAGAATATTTGTTTTTATTATCACATTGCTTTTTAATTTAGAGGTTATGCATATATTCTGTGGTTTGTCAAAAATAACCTCATGATATGCAATTTCCTCTGTGTTTTTGTGTAAAGCCTTTTTCCCATCTAATGATGTAGCATAACAAATAAGACAAAAACTTGTAAGCGAAAGACCTGGGGGTCATATTTTGAGGTAGAGCCTAGTACACTCACAGTGGTCCCAAGTGGATAAGGATTTTAAAGGTAACAATAGAGCTGAACAAATAGAGTAGGCTAAAAAACATACACACTTATAAGCCAATGGCTCCATATAACATTTAACAGGAACCTGTAAGTAGTACCAAAAATAAGAGGATTCTTTTGCAGGTCATTACAAGAATTTCAGTTGTCTACCATATTTTTAACTTTACAACATTTTTTAAAAAATATAAGTAGAATTGTTTGATGTGTATATCATATTTATTTATCTGATCATTTGATATTCCAAGGAATTAAGATTGAAATTTCATGTTAATTTTAGCAGGATTATAATTTAGCAATTAAATAGTAAAACAATTATAAATCTAGAACAGACTTTAGGGGTAAATTAGTCCTAATTTACCCCCTCCCTCAGTATCTGTGGGGGATTGATTCCAGGACCCCATTCAGGTAACAAAATCTGTCAATGCTCAGGTGCCTTGTATAAAATGGCATAATATTTGCATGTAACCTATATATATCCTCTCATGTACTTTAAATAATCTCTAGATTACTTATAATAACCACAGCAACGTAAATGTTTTGTAAATAGTTGTTATACTGTGTTGAGTTTTTATTTCATATTATTTTATTGTTGTATTACTATTTTTATTGTCATTGATTTTTAGAAATATTTTTGGCACTGATTTATTGAATCCACAGGTGCAGAAGCTATGAATACAGGGGCCGACTGTGTTTTTAAGCGAAAATAATACATCCTCAATTTCTAAACATCTCTTTCGTCAACTTAAAACTTAAATCTCAAATTTTTAGTCCATAAACTAAAAATACACCATAAGCTTGTTCACATCTACTAGCTTCTCATGAGTCACTGTTTCTTTGTGAATCCTTTCCAGTCACATAAACAGTCTGACCATTAAGATGGTAGTGTGGAAATGAATCACCACTGACATTCAGGCTCTTCAGAATCTGTGAGATGAGATTTGTACACACAGCGACTCATAAAGACAGAATCCTTTCATAGCCTCAATAAAAGAATAATCCAGGTGGAAAGCCGTGTTCTGGAATATATGCGTCTCTGAAGCATTCTTCTTATCACTCTCCAATGACCATTAAACCAAACTGTTATTAACTTGAACTTTGACCACAGTCTCATAAGACTGGGTTACATAAAGAGATAATGCCTTCCACTTCTTCTTCTTTAATGAATCCCCATGTCCATCTCCAGAGACAAGGTTTCATCTAGCCATATATGGAAGATGGTTGAGCAAAGGAAAGGTATGAGATTACCCAGAGGGACAAAGTAATAAATTTAAGATGATTGCTCCCTATTTAGAAAATGTATTTGTAGGTGTTAGGAGAGTTTTCCTGGGCAAGAATTGTGGAAGAAATGAGTCCTTGGATAATTCTATATTCCTTCCCGTGAATGCCCTCTTATGTGTAATCATTGTTGATTTTTTTCTGTTCAGTTAAAAAAAAAAAGTGTGTTAGTATGTCTGTGTATATATAGAAACTTAACTCTTCTTTGAATTGTGCATGTGTTTTGGGACCGAAAACATGGAGCATCTCCTAGATTTCCTACTTTATATCCTATTTCACAAAAGGTTTGATCATATAAATGTAATCGCACACACAGGCACACACACGGTAGCACACACATATACACACAGTGCCAAACATGTACACACACTGCTCAAGATTGGAAGATGAGAGGAGCCCAAGGTTACCCAAATAGCCAGACTGGCTGCCTGTGTGAATTATAGCTAGCAATATACATTCTTTACATTCCATTAGCATTGATTGTGGCAACAAGATAGAGGCACTGCTCACAAATTTAAATGAGGAAGCAATACCCGACATAGTGATTGTATTAAATATTATGTGTTCCTTAACTAATTTTTCTCTTCTAAATTATCTAACCCTTTTCTACTTTCTCGTCTCCCACTATATATATATATATATATATATATATATATATATATATATATACACACATATATCTATATCTATATCTATATCTCATCTCAAAGTTGAAGAGCCTTGCTCTGTTACTGGAGGTATAATCCAAGGAAATTCCCCTCCCTGCCTAAACAATGCAAATAGCTTGGCTCTACTTTGTGTGTAACATAGGCCTGGGTCTTGTCTTTAGCTTTTTAGATGCACAAATTTAATTTTTCTCTCTCTGTCCAGATGCTTCATGTGTAGAATGATTATATAGTCCACAGATATAGAAATTTTATGGGGAAACAATGTGATTCAAATAAAATAAAAAACAGAGAAATATTAATGGCTAATGGCTTCAAAATATTTAAACTCAAGACAGCCATCTCTATGATAGGTGTAAACCTTCTAAATGGACTAGTCCTCCAGATCAGCTAATTGGCATACTCTCTTCATATGGAAAGTACTAGAAATTTCTTGAAGTTTACTCTCATTCCATTTAAAAATATTCTTTTTGTTTTGATTGCAGTAATGGTGATTAGATTTAAGCTTTCTTAGTCACAATCACAATCTAATCATGCCTCCTTGATATTCATCTCAGTTTATCTTGACTTCATTTCATATCTTCCTCAGGCTCTTCAATCACACATTTATAAAACATCTCTGTGTCTATAATGATAAAAAAATCATTAGCTCTCTCTTAAATATTTTTAAGTGGGTAATCTTAAACTTCAGTTTCAACATTCATTACATTGTCACTATCTGTTTAGTTTTGACCTTGATCTGATAAGGTGTTACTCCTAGGTACTGAAATGAAAATATAATCTTACCTTTCCCCCAGTCCAAGACCCTCTGTTAATGGAAATCATGGACAGCAAATACAGGCACTATGCCATAAGAAAACTGAATTTTCTTATCTATGTCAAGCTAATGGAAGAGCAGTATTCCCATTTTATCAATAGCCATTTTGGGGCTGTAATCTGAAGGTAGTCTAAGGCCTTTGATCACATTTGCCTTTTGGAAAATCCATTTTTTAAGGAAATTAAGTCTGTATGATCTATTGAAAAGTTCTTTCTTCACTTCTTGCTTTTGATCAATATCTCAACATTTGCATATTGTGATAAGCCTACTATGAACCAGAACTTGTGTTATGCATAAGAAATTGAAAGTTTTGGCCAGGTGTGTTGGCTCATGCCTGTAATCCCAGCACTTTGGGAGGCTGAGGCAGCTGGATCACAAGGTCAAGAGATAGGAACCATCCTAGCCAACATGGTGAAACCCCATCTAAATACAAAAATCAGCAGGGCATGGTGGTGCGCACCTATAGTTCCAGCTACTCAAGAGGCTAAGGCAGGAGAATCACTTGAACTGGGGAGGCGGAGGTTGCAGTGAGCTGAGATGGCACCACTGCACTCCAGCCTGGCAACAGAGGGAGACTGTCTTAAAAAAAAAGAAAAAGAAATTGAAAGGTTTTTGCAGGATACAAAATCAACACAGAAAAATTAGTGCATTTCTATACATGAACAATAAACTAGCTGAAAAAATTCAAGAAGGCAATCCCATTTACAATAGCTTAAAAAGAAAAAAAAAAAAAACAAACACCTAGGAATAAATTTTAACCAAGCAGGTAAAATAGCTCTACGAGGAAAACTACAAAGCACTGATAAAAGAAATTGAAGAGGTTACAACCAAATGGAAAGACATCTACGTTCATGGATTGAAATAATTAATATTGCTAAAATGATCATACCACCCAAAGCAACATACAGATTTAGTCCAATCCCTATCAAAAAACCAATGACATTCTTCACAGAAAAAGCAAAACAATTGTTAAAATTTGTATGATACCATGAAACACCTGGAATGGCCAAAGGAATCTGAGCAAAAAGAACAAACTGGAACCATCACACTGCCCATCTTAAAATATACTACAAAGCTGTAGTAATCAGAAGAGCATTATACTGGCATAAAAATAGGCACATTGACCAATGGAACAGAATAGACAGCCCAGAAACAAATCCATACACCTACAGTGAACTCATTTTTCACAAAGATGCCAAGAACATTTATTAGAGAAAAGACAGTCTTTTCCATAAATGGTGTGGGGAAAACTGCATATTCATATTCAGATGAAAAAACCAGACAACCACTTCTCAACCTATACAAAAATCAATTCAAAATGCATTAAAGATCTAAATGTAAGACCTAAAATTATAACATTATTGGAAGAAAACATACATAGGAGAAACACTGCATGACGTTGGTCTAGGGAGATTTTATGAATAAGGCCTCAAAAATACAGGCAAAAAAGCAAAGTAAACAAGTGGAATTATATCAAATGAAAAGGCTTCTGGACAGCAATCAAAACAGTCAACAGGGTGAAAAGACAACCTATAGAAAAGAAAAAAATATTTGCTAACAATTTATCTGACAAGAAATTAATATACAGAATATACAAGGAACTCAAACATCTCAACAGCAAAAAATCTCAAAACAAAACATCTGATTAAAAACTATGCAAAAATCTCTTTAGTTTAATTAGTTTAATTGGATCCCACCTGTCAATTTTTGCTTTTGTTGATCTTTGCCCTTACCTATGTCCTGAATGGTATTGCTTAGATTTTCTTCCAGGGTTTTTATAGTTTTGGGTTTTAAATTTAAGTCTTTAATCCATCTTTGGTTGATTTTTATATAAGGTGTAAGGAAGGTGTTCAGTTTTAATTTTCTGCCTATGGCTAGCCTGTTCTCTCAGCAACATTTTTTAAATAGGGATTCTTCCCCCCTTGGTTTTTTTTTTTTTTTTGTCAGGTTTGTCAATGATCAGATGGTTATAGATGTGTGGTTTTATTTCTGAGTTCTCTATTCTGTTTCACTGGTCTATGCTCATTTTTGTACCACTACCATGCTGTTTTGGTTACTGTAGCTTTGTAGTATAGTTTTAAATTAGGTAGCGTGCTGCCTTCAGCTTTGTTCTTTTGCTTAGGATTGTCCTGACTATATAAGTTCTCTTTTGGTTTCATATGAATTTTAAAATAGTTTTTCCTAATTCTGTGAAGACTGTCAATGGTAGTTTAATGGTGATAACACTGAATCTATAAATTGATTAGGGCAGTATGGCCACTTTCATAATATTGATTCCTCCTATCCATGAGCATGGAATGTAAATTTACAAGAAAAAACAAACAATCCTATTAAAAAGTGGGCAAAAGTCATGAACAGACACTTCTCAAAAGAAGACATACATGCAGCTGACAAACATATGGAAAAAAAGCTTAACATCACTGATCATTAGAGAAATGCAAATCAAAACCACAATGAGACACCATCTCATGCCAGTCAGAATGGCGATTATTAAAAAATCAAGAAACAACAGATGCTGGTGAGGTTGCGGAGAAATAGGAACACTTTTTCACTGTTGGTGGAAATATAAATTAGTTCAGCCATTATGGAAGACAGCATGGCAATTCCTCAAATATTTAGAACCAGAAATACTATTTGACCCAGCAATTCCATTACTGGTGTAACTGCTATCAAGGGTTCATTTGCTCAATGAACAATTTATATTCCAAAGGAATATAAATTATTCTATTATAAAGATACATGCATATATATGTTCACTGCAGCATTATTCACAATAGCAAAGACATGGAATCAACCCAAACGCCCATCAGCGAAGGACTAGATAAAGAAAATATGGTATATATACATCATGGAATGCTATGCAGCCATAAAAAGAAACGAGATCATGTCCTTTGCGGGGACATAGATGAAGCTGGAAGTCATTATCCTTAGCAAACTATTGCGGGAACAGAAAACCAAACACCACATGTTCTCACTTATGAGTGGGAGATGAAAAAAAAACCATGGACACAAGGAAGGGAACAACATACACTGGGGCCTGTGGGGGAAGGTCAGTGGGGTGGGGTGAGCATTAGGAAAAAGAGCTAATACATGCTTGGCTTAACACCTAGGTGATGGGTTGATAAATGCAGTAAACCACCATGGCACACGTTTACCTATTTAACAAACCTGCACATCCTGCACATGTACCCGGGGACTTAAAAAATAAAATATAATAAAATTTCAAAAATGGGCCAAAATATGAACATATATTTTTCAAAAGAATATTACAAATGGCAAAAAAATAAAAAAATGCTCAACATCACTAATAATTAGGTAAATGGAAATGAGAATCACAATGTGTTATTGTTTCATCCCAGTTGGGATGGCTATTATCAAAGACAATAAATAACAAATGCTGGCAAGAATGCAGAGAGAAGCATACTCTTGTATACCGTTGGTGGCAATGTAAACTAGTACAGCCACTATAGAGAACAATGTAAAAATTTCCCAAAAAAAAAACAAAAAAACAAAAAAACAAACACAAATAGAACCACCATAAGATATAGCAATCCCACTACTGGGAATTTATCCAAGAAAAAGAAAATAAGTATTTCAAAGAGACATCTGCATCCCCATGTTCACTGCAGTACTATTTCTAATAGCCAAGATATGGAATTAGCCTAGGTGTCCAACAATAGATAAATGAATAAAGAAAATGTGGTATATATTCAAAACGGAAAACCATGTGGCCATAAGAAAGAATACAATTTTGTTATTCAAGGCAACAAGGATGGACTTAAAGGGCATTATGTTCAGTGAAATAAGCTAGGAACAGACTTAAACACTGCATGTTCTTCTCACTCTTATGTGGAAGCTAAAAAATGTTGATCTCATAGAAGTAAAAAGTATAACAGAGGATACTAGAGCCTGGGTAGAATAGGGGGAGGAATAGGGAGAGATTTGTTAAAAGATACAAAATTATAGCTACATAGGAATAAGTTCTACCACTGTAAGATGGTTACAGTTAACAATAATATATAGTTTCAAACAGCTAGAAAGAGTATATTGAGTGTTCTCAACACAAAAAAGTGATAAATGTTTTAGATGTTGGATATGCTAATTAACTCTATCTTAACACTATACATTATGTGTATCAAAACATCATTGTGTACCCTAATACATGTATACAATTATTATGTGTAAATTTAAAAAACAGAAATTTAAAATGAGAAATCATGGAGAAAAATATTGTTATTTAAATTTGAAATAATTCAATAAACAGGATAATTTTCTGAGTAAACATATTTGAAGAGGGAATCTACGATTGCTAAGATAGTACTAAGTAATTCACCTGGAATAATTTTGTAACTTTTTCATTTATCAAAGGATGTTAAATACTTCTTCATGTTATTAAACACAAATCAAAATGTTGCAAGTGAGTAAAAAAAGATCTACAAAAAAGCAAAAAGAAATAGAAACAGGAGAAACAATCCTAGCTTTATGAATTGCACAGTATTGAAGGAAACTAACAAATAGATAAGCCATTAGAATACAGCATGACAAGTGCTATGCTAGCAACAATGGCAAGGTCCTAGAGGGAACACAGAAAAAGCTCCTAATTTTATAAAGTGCAGCTGTAGTTTCTGGGTTTCCTCAACCTAGTCTCAATTTCAATGAATTTCTAGAAGGACTCATAGAATTCAGCAAAAGCATTTAACTCATGGTTAAACTTTAATACAGCAAAAGGACACAGGTGAAAATTAGAAATAAGAAGAGGTACATAGGGTAGGGCCCAGGAGAGTTTCAGGTGCAATTTTTCAACCATCCTTTCCTAGGGGAGTTGGACGGAGAGGGATTTCATCTCTCCACATCAATATATGCCAATGCGCCCAGAATCTTGCCACTCAGGGAAGCTCACCAAGAATTTGTTCTTGGGAAGAAGGAAACGGGTAGTCACATAGACATGGCTAACTACCTATGTGGCTAGTCTTCAGTCTGCAGCCCCTCCAGAGGTCACTAGAGGTCACACTGCTACTGCATGGTCCAAAGTTCCCGCTAAAAATCACACGGTTAGCGTAGACTACCTGGGAGGAACCAAGGCTTGCAGGTAAGTATAGATAGTCTTATCAAGCAGAACATTCCAAGGGCTAAGGGTTTACCTCCAGGAGCTGGAGAGAGGCTAAAGTTTTCTTGAGCAAAGTCTATCCTTTACTGCACAACAGTGCAATGTATTCAGAGAGGACAGGCTCTTCCCACCCACCCACTATCTAGTGGCTTTGTTTACACTACTTCTTTCTTGAAATTTATATAAATTTATGGAGTACAAGTATAATTTTGTTACATGCAGAGACTGCAAAATGGTCAAGTTGGGGCTTTTAGGGAGTCCATCACCGGAATAATGTGCACTCTACCCACTATGTAATTTCTCATCTTCTGTTCCTGCACCCCATCCCTCACCCTTCTGAGTCTCCGTTGTCTCTCATTCTACTCTACATCCATGTGTACACATTTTTAGCACTCCACCCTGTGGTCTATTGGCTAAGATTATACGCTACATCTTCTTCCCGGAATCTCTGAAACCCAACTAACACTTTAAACAAAAAGTAAAAACTCTTATCTCTCTGTGCAAAAATTTTAGTTTGTTTCTTTCTCCACAGCTGCCATTTTTTTTCAAGTACTGCATCTCTCAGAAGGCTAATCTAATTTGTGCGACCCAAACATGTGTATTCAGCTTCAATAAATTGTTATTATTACAAGGGAACTTATTTTTAAGAACAAACTGAAAGATACTCAGTGTTTAACCAGTGAATATTCTTGAACAAAAATATATTTGAAATGTCACAGAAGCACGGTTAAACATTTAAAAATACAAAATCAGCAATGCTCAGAAAAAGGTCTAGATTGGAAAAGGTGACTTTCTATGCATTTTATATTCTTACAGCTACTCAAAACAGAAAACTTTGATAATGTCTCACTGCCCATCATACGTTCTATACTTGGGCTCTGTGTAATCATACGGATAGTAGCTTCTCTGCTCACTAACTTCAGAAAATCAAAAGTATTTTGGGTGCAACATCAGAATAGATAAAAAGAAACTACATATTAATAATACATGATCCTAGGCTTGGTGCAGTGGCTCACACCTGTAACCCCAGCACTTTTGGAGGCTGAGGTGGGCAGATCATTTGACATCAGGAGTTTGAGACCAGCCTGGCCAACATAGCGAAACCCCAACTCTACCAAAATACAAAAGTTAGCTGAGTGTGATGGTGCACGTCTGTGATCCCAGCTACTTGGGAGGCTGATGCACAAGAATTGCTTGAACCTGGGAGGCGGAGGTTGCAGTAAACTGAGATTGTGCCACTGCAGTCCAGCTTGGGTGACAGAGTGAGACTGTGTCTCAAAAAAAAAAAAAAAAAAAGACATGGTTCTAAATTTTCATATGATTTCATCTAATCAATGTAAACATTAGAAAAAGCCCATTTTTAGTGGTGTTGTATTATGAACTGAAAAGATCAATCACATGCAGGTGGGCTAATGTGAGTGGTAGGACACAGTGGTTTCCGTGTCCCCATGAGAGTAGAAGTTTGCCACCTTGTCTTAAAAACCCTTGTTGCTAAATAACTGTGGCTTTAATAAATAAGTTCTTTAGTCAAGCCCTAGTAAGCAGTTATCTGAGTCTTCATCATATCTTCTTTGCCTCTGTTCAAAAAAATTGTGATGCAAATTGTACACTCAGGGAGGTAGCTACTAGAAAGGATTGTTTATAGCGACAACAAAGCATAGTGCTGGTTTTCCTACTGACAGAGACAGCGTTAACTTGGGTCACAATAAATTTGAAACAAACACAGCACACAGGTATGTAGAGAGTCTCATACAAACTTCACAAAAAAGGAAAATTTCTTCTCTTCATGCTTTCAGGACAAAAGGTCAGTGGTCACTCGAGGCTGGGAGCTTTTGTGATTTTTTTGTCTGATTAAACTTAAAGTGGTAAGTCACTGAGCCAAGGAGCTTAAGGGCAAATGAGAAATTCAGTGTGCATTGTTACAGAACAGAACTAAATCCCATCTACAGGAAAATGACTTGAGAATTTGCTAATAGAAGAAGCTTGGTCAACTGCAAATATCTCATAAAACACAGAAAAACTCTTTTCAAATTGACCAAGACCAGATAGTTTTCAATTACTTTTCTGTATATAAATCACACTTAGGTGAAAGAGCAAGAGAGCAGGCAAAGAATAAAATGATAAGCAATTTCATTAATAAGGATCTTAGGGGATCCCATGATCCCACAAAGATAAAGATGAGAGCTAATTATTTGACTTCAAGCTAGGGTTTGGTAGGGATGCTTGTTAATTTGCAAAACAAACAATATTGAATAGAAGAAGGATAGGGAAGTATAAGAAGAGGGAAGAAGGAAAAAAGGAGAAAAAGAAGGAAGGAGGGAAAGAAAATAGGAGAAAAAGGAAGGAGAGAGAAAAAAGAAAACAGAAAGAAAGGAAAGAAAGAAAGAAAGAGAAAGAAAGAAAGAAAGAAAGAAAGAAAGAAAGAAAGAAAGAAAGAAAGAAAGAAAGAGAAAGAAAGAGAAAGAAAAGAAAAGTAAAGAAAAAACAGAAAACAAAAGAAAAGAGAGAGAGAAAGAAGGGAAGGGAAGGGGAGGGGAGGGGAGGGAAGGGGAGGGGAGGGGAGGGGAGGGGAGGGGAGGGGAGGGATTTGATTTTCTTTGTTCCTCTTCCAGGAGCATCTCTTTTCATTCCCCAGTTGGAACTTTGAATTCTATGTAAATGAACTTGAGATGACCTTTCTTTCTATTGGGTCTTTGCCCAAGCCACTCCCTTTACCTAGAAAACTCTTACCCTTATACTTTCTGCTGACTGATTCACGTTTTCTGAAATAAAATACTAGTGTTCACACAGAGACTAACTTATTTCCCCAACCATAAGTAATGATAAAAGATAAGGAAGGTCATCAACTCTAGTCATTCCACCCTAAGGATAAAAAAGATTAACCTTTAAGATATTATGGAAATTTTCAGAGTAGACATGCATATTTTAAATAACGGATTTGTAAGAGAGAAGTTCTGCAATAAGATGGAAAGTAAACATATTAGGGAATTTCCAAATAAAATCTCTGGTTTGAACCACAGCCCTGTCATGCTGAACAAATAAACACAGCATTGTGTCTCTGTTCTTCAAAAATGATGTAAATTTTATTTCTGTTAGTGGATGTAAAATAATAATATCATTGAACATTAGGAGTCATTTTTTTGCACCTGAAAATCTGAAATAATCTGAAAATGCAATTTAGTGGCTCCTTTCATCATATGGCTCACTAACTCGTCTCGTACTTGAAAGTTTATTTCTTGATGTTAGATATCATATCCCAAATTTTTAACTGGATTTCAGTAGCATAATCATATGAGAGTGTTGTTAAAGCTTTAATACTGGATGTTCCACATATCCTTCCATAAAGTTCCCAAAGGATGATCACAACATCTACAAATTAATCCACAAGTTATAACCACTGATTTTATGTCTAATTAAGATTTAGAAGAATAGGGTGTCAAAAACGGCCTTGGAGTTTTATCTGCATTTTGATTTGTGAGCATCATTGCTAAAAAAAAAAAAAAAACTGTGGAACCATCTGCCCCTTACAGCAACTGTACAAAGCCTGTTACATATCAAAATCAGATTTTTTCACATTAATATTGAAATTTACTTTCCACAAAAACTGTAATTCTCTATTGATGCTTGATATTTTAACTCTAATATAAATGTCCATATCTACATTTTTTACCTAACCCTGTGTTCCCAGATTACTTTCATCTTATTGGTATACTTCTATATTCTTCTCCTTAAAGCGAATATTAGAATTACAGAATTTCAGAGCTGCCACTTGATGATTTTTCACAGTTATTCTGGTTAAATTTCTCAGTTAAATTGATGCTCATTTGTTTTTTCTACTTCTGAATGGGCCATTTAGAATGAAATGCTGCATAAATCCCCGAACTCGAGAGTATACTTTTGGAGGATCTAAATCATAGAAATATGACACCCTGCTCAGTTAATCAGTGCAACATGTCTGTGTCTCTATGGAGATGGATTGAACAGGGTGTCCAGTCAGCCACAAACTGCTGAGTATCATTTGACTCTAGCACTACCAATGTGTTTCTATCTAAGTTATGTACTGTTCATGGATGGGATCTTTTCATTCTCATCCAGTCTAGCTTATATCACTCTCCTTTTTTAAATTCCCTTCAGTGCGTGACTTATGCTTTTCTCAGAGATAGTTGTAACATGGTCTGCTTCATATTTTTGTATGTTCAAATGATGTTTATCCACAGGTTTTTTTTTTAACACCTTTAATTGCAGTTCCTCTTTATCTAAATGTCTATATCAACCTATACTCCCCCAGCCTAATCACCTAATTCGTATCTGTAATTCAAGGCCAACCTCAAATCACTTCTCATTCTCTTTCAACCTAACCCACAGTCACCTCACTTTATTTTGAAATTCTAAATGGTCTTTGTGTCTTACCTGCATTAAAAATTGTATTTCCTGTATATATAATTTCTAATTGTAGTGCAGCGAATTACACATTTATGTAATGATCTCCATAATTATTTTGATAACTTTGACATAATACTTACTGAAACAATTTTAACTTTTATGTCTACTAAGTCTTTCTCTTCCACCATATTCCTACCATTTAATGGTAAATTCTTGAAAGAAGCTGTGCTTTTCCATAAGATACAGAGCAGCAATTTGTTGTTAGTAAAAATCAGTACATTTTTGACTGTCAACTGTTCACTCAAAAACAGTGAGTTATGTAGCACATCAATTACTTTTTCCTTTTCTAAGTTCTAGAGGTAGAAGATGAACTAAAATAGGATGAGAAATTTAGGGGAGTTAAGAGCAACAAAATCCTCTGTCAGCAAATTTGAACTACAATCAATGAAGATTATAAACATAGATATACAGGCAGAGGGTGGGTGGCAAATGTTGAACTAAAATGGCTCTTGACTCAGTGTTCCATTCCCTTAATCATTTCAATCCAATCTAACTCATACTGAATAAGTTAACATCATACTAATTGCACTGCTCTAGGCATTTTAGGGATATAGAATCCATCAATCTATAACTCCTGCTGTCAGCCCTCCTTTACTGACAAGCGGAGATAAGACAAGAATTTATACAAGCATAAGTCAAAAATATATTACAGAATTTACTCTCATAGGACTACAATTGAATGGCTGCTATAGTTTTTTTTTCCTTTAATCCCACACACAAAAGAAGATTTTAATTCCAACTGGAGAAATTTTAAAGGGAAAGAATACTATTTATACAACATCTCAGAAAATAACTAAACTATTGACAGACACAAATGGGATAAAGCCCTTCTAAGTCAAATGTAAACTCTTGAACAAAGATATCACTGCTCTATTTCCAGAAAAATTAGTGGAAAACCACTTCTATCTTCAGTGGTCATTGCTGTCAAATGGTTCTAAAAGCATCCTAACGTTTGTCAGATGGATCACTCATCACTAACACCAATGATGCAAAAACTGACTCTTGCTATGTAGTATTAACAGAAGCCATGGGCTACAGGGTCTTTCTTAGGAGGCTAAAAGAAGAAATCAAAAGTAAAACAATCACAACACAATCTGCCCTCTAATGCCACTTGTCCCCTGTATTTAATGAATGATTTCTAAAGCCAGGGAGCATTTGATCTGAAAATATTAAGCAGTAGGAGATTAAATTGAAAACATAAAACTTTCTGAAGAGTAAGGACACAAGTTCTTGCTTTTGAAATAAAATAATTGATAAAGATATTTAAATACCAATATGAGGCATATTTTATTTGGAAACATTCCTAAGGCAAGTACAGAGAAGTCATGTTAATAGTCAACATTTTTCCTAACAAAGAACAAAACGACATTGACTATGTGTTATAATTAAAATTGTTCTCTGCTATTTATGCTATCAAGAAAATATAATTTGGTTCTGGAAAAGCATTCTGAAATTATTTAGTTCTATTGTCACATTTCGTAGTTGCTAAAGAACTTTGATGATATTAGACACAATTGTTCTGTCAATGACAGAATAAATATTAGAACTAAAGGATTTTTGGTAGAATAGATACTAGAACTAAGGGATATTATCTCCTGCAGGGGTATCTTTCCCTATAACACCAAGTCACTTATACTTCATCACCTCACATCTCCAATAATCTCCGAAAGAATAATTTCTAAGGAATTAACTCATTTTCCTAATAGTAACCCTTTGTTTAGATTGCATGAGTAATTGAACATTTACTGTTTAGACATCATTTTTGTGAAAATACAGCAAAGGTATTGGTGGCTATGAACTGTATGTTTGTATCCCACCAAAACGCGTATGTTGAAATCCTAATCCCCAAATGTGGTGGTATTTAAAGATGGGGCATTTGAGAGTTAATTAGGACATGAAGGTAGAACTTTCTTGATGAAATTGGTGCCTGTATAAGAAGTGACACAAGAAGGCTTGCTCTCTCTGCTCTTTGTTATGTGAGGACACAACAAAAACGATCATTCGCAAAGAAGGAGGTGGGTCCTCATCAGACACCAGATCTGCCAGCATCTTGATTCTGGACTTTGCAGCCTCCAGATTGTAAAATACACATTTCTGTTGCTTGAGACACTTATTCTATGATAATTTGTTATATTAGCTCAAACTGACTAAGACACTGACCAAATACTATCTAACTTTGGAGGCTTAGAATATTTTCTCTAAAATAATAAAAAAGCTGTGAAATATTACTAGAACAGTATCTCGTGCCCAGGAACCCTTCAGAAGATAGTGTTTGTAAAACATAATTGGCAGATTTGCTCTAATCTGCAATGTTTGGTTTATTGTTAATAGATGTATAAGTCCAAAACAACACAAAACAAAATATTTCTTAAAAAATCTATTATGGCTTTATCTGTTTGCTAATGAACATAAAAAGGAGTAAAGAGAAAGCTCATATGTGTAATTTAATATATGCCTAGTATTCTGTTAACCCTTTGACATCGACATATATTAGCTCTAGTACTAGAAAAGTCATATTTGATAATTAAACCTGTGTAAAAAGTGATGAAGTGCTTCTCAATCCAAAGAAGACAACTGAGGAGCTGACTTAATGGTAGTACATACTCCTATTTGAAGCTTCTTTGAGATGTACCTCTGGCATTTTGCAAACTGTCCATGGTGAGAAGGGAGTTGAAAGGTAGGAATTGCAACAGAGATCAGGAAAGAAAGAGAGAGAGAGAAGCTGAAAAGCAGGCTGTGGAAAACCTGACAGCATAATGGTTAAGTGTATGGACCCTCTGGTCAGACATATGGGTTCAATTCCCAGTTCCACATATGCAGCCTTTCTTACCGTGGATATTTTACCTTACCTTTCTGAAAGTCCATTTGTTCATATATAAAGTTGGGGAACTAATTGTACCCTACTATGCTTATATGATGATTAGGTTAATTATTCATAAATCAATTAAAACAGTGACTAGTATATAATAAATGGTCAAAAAATGTTAAAGTTTCTTAGTTGACATGCACATTGACAAGTAGAAAATATGGTCAAGGTAGAATATGGTGAATAACTTCTGGGACAAGCAGGTCAAAGGGAGCAGTGTGCAAACTGCATACAGATGTAGCTTAATAACTAATTTGGAGTCTGTGAACAAGCGGTGTGTGCATACTCAGGAAGAAAGGGAATGGAATCTGTAGTGGCTTAGTAGCAAAGACTAATGCCCTGAGCTCATTTTCAGCATGCCAGTCATTTCAGGAGCTGAAGAAACACAGAGGCTTTGTCTTAAGGGGAAGATGCTCAGGCATTGGGCTAGTAATCAACAGAGAAACAAATTAAAAAGCTACAAAAGGTGGAGAAAAAAAGAGAAAACAAAAGCTTGATCACAGGAAAAGAAACAAGTTACAACTTTTCTGGGTCCTGACGTAAAACTAGGGATGGCAGAAAGATTGATTGCTGCTGGGTCACCTGTACGACAAGATAGATTTCCAAAGTATCCTAAGGACAAATTCGATCTCTAAGCCCTGGGTACATTAAGGTTAGGTCTTCATTATGAACCCGAATGGTCAGAAGGAAGTAACCCTGGCTCACAACCTGTAGCACAAAGTGCAAGGATATATGCATATATGTGTTCCTTAAATGCTCTATAAGAAATGGAGTGGTGATAATTAGTTCTGAATATTTAAGTTTTAGTTCCAGAAGTCCACTAATCTTTGTTGTTGTTAGAAAACTGCAATATCAAAACACAACATCTTGGCATTGGAATCTGAAAGCCTGGCCAAGCAGTCATTGAAAATGCCTTGTATTTTACACATGAAAGTCTTGATAAATCACATTTTCTTATAACAACACTTTGAATCCACTGAAACATCTAACAAGGCTGCAACAGAAAGCACATATATTTAGATTCTTTTGATGGTATTTTAATATTACCAGAGCTAATTATTCTGTTAATTATGAAAATATTTAAAATTATAAGAGAAATATAAGTGGGCATTATATCACCCTCCTCCATATTGCTTTTTAATGTTTGATTGGTTGATTTCGTCCCACCTTTTAAAAAGCAAATATTCATAATAAACAAAATATAAGTGAAAATTAAAAGTAAAAAGAAACAAATGTCAGGCCTCACCATTTGTGATAGAAAGTAATTATCTCCTTCCATATAAAAATGTAAATTAGACCTATACATTTTTATTTCCTTGAGATTATCTCATACTCGATTGACACATGCACTTTCAAATACAATCAACTTTAAGTTATATCAAGAAACACTCTGAATTGTTTAGATAAATGATTTCTAAATAATTCTGAAGTTACTTGGACATGATTTCAAGAGGTAATGATCTGTATTTCACTTTGAGAGAACACTAGGATAAATGAGAGTTTTCCTAACATGACAGAGCAACAATAACAGCAACAAGTACAGCAACATCATTTATTAAACATTTTCTAAATGTCATGCAGTGTTCTAATCCACATCTATGGAACAGGTTCTATAGCTACTACCACTTTAGAGGGAAGCAATTGAGGCACAATTCTCTTGAACAGATTCTTCAGGATTGTACAGCTCATAACAGTAGAGCCAAGATATGTCCATAGGTGGTCTTGATCTAGAGACTGAACTATTAACCACTATACCATAGTAGTTCAAGAAGAGGATTTTGACGTGGCAGTGTGATAGAAACACACACAAAAAAATAGGTGAAATAATACAGGGAATATATATGAAAATGTTTTTAATACTTGTAAAAAAAAAAAAATTTGGCTAGACCTGAAATTTCACCTAGCTTGTGCTAGGTGGGACAACCTAGAGCAAGCCACAAATTTAGTGCTTAAGGCAGAAGAAAGGCTCTGTCAACTACATTATTAGAATTTTCATGGCATGCATGGACATGAAATATAAACTTACACATTGTCATATACCAGCACTCTTTTCAAAATTTCCTGGAGGTACTTCACAGGTCAAGTTCTAATATAAAAGCACACAGAAAACTTTCCAAGTCTTTTTTTTAAAAAATAAATAAATCTACAAGCAAAGACTTATGGAGAACTTACTATATGTCAAGTACATCAGTTAGGTATATATGAGATTTTTTTTTCACTCCAGGACATTCATGGTTACATAGTAGTAGCAGTAACATTATTACAAATAGTGACAAAATGTTAGTGCCCACAGGTATAAAACACACTGTATTATTAACAAAGATAATAACTGTATTATTAACAAAGTTGTGGAATAAGTTAACTGGACACTGGAAGAGACCAAAGTATCACAGATTTACTTTAAAATGATTGTTGTTTTTCACATTCCACCTCGATAAATGTGCCTTTATAGTTTTGCTTAGTTCAAACTAATAGGAAGACTCACATATATTCTCTACATATTTGCCAAAATGACAAAAAAAATTACCCCAGATGATAGAAGGGTAGCTTTCTGAAAAACTTTAAGTAACTTTGGATTGTCTAGAACATTTATTTCTACACTAATTTCTGAGGATCTGTTTATGATAAATATGTACACACATTCACATATGAGTGCTTACTTATTATTGTGTACTTACTAAATGAAAAGTCTGTGAAAAATAGTTGACAAATATTAATGAATTTAATATTCACCAGGCATCTGTTAATTACATATTATTATTTCCACTTTCTGGATAAGTAAGTGGAGGCCTGAAAGATTATAGTCACACAGCTACCAGAGTCAAGCCAGGATTAAAATATATCATAAGTTAATATGACATACTCATTGTCTGTTATGTAAAGCTAGCTTCATGTTGGGTCTTCCAAAACGCTATTCCATGGGCATAATGCACACAGTCAAATAACAAATACACTTAGCCCTCACTTTTCCAAGCATTCTGATATGAGAATAAAATGATTCTCTGAAACTCCTAATTTCATTTTTGAAGTAATTTGCTAAACAATATGGTCATGTATAATAGCATCAAATACTGATATTCTTCCATTATTTTTTCCTTTATTGTAATATTTTTCGCTTATTGTAATATTTTTCCGTGGCATAGGTTCACTTATTTCTCAACCTGCATTAAGTGGGGCACTGTTTAATCATTATTTATTAGACTGCAATAAGCCAAAACTCAATGGGAAATTAAACATAGTGTGTTAAATGAATGTCTGTGTTAACTACACTGTAGAATGAAGATTTAGACTAACAATACAATACATGGACTTTCTGTTGTAAAGTTAACATGTGGGACTTAATTTAAAAGAAACACAAGTATATTATTAGGACTTCAGCTAAACTAAAAAATTAGGGAATATTTGAGTCTAAATGTGGCTGAAGTGACTTTTGAAAGAAACCTCTGCATGAAATTTGTTATATTTAAGTCTAGAATAATGTAAGGAGAAATGCCTTATAAACAGTGCCTAAAATCGAAATCCCATGTATTATATTTAAAATTATACCTGCTGTACAATATCTAAAATTATTGTATTTAGTTTTAAATAGCACCATTCTCAGTGGAATGGAACATGAACAATTGTACTGAAAACTCTTTCTTTTAAAAGGTCACTTTGTGAGTTGGTCTAATGAGCCAAGTTTCTGGTCGATCAGAAAGACACCCCCAAAATGAGCTCAATCAATTAAGTTCATAGGAAATAAGTAGGGCATTTCACATTGATCTAAATTTAGCCTACTCTGCTTTTTAGCACCAGACTCTATCGTTAAGCACTTTTGGGAAAATATAGCTAGTAGGAATTTTATACAAGTAGGAAAATGTGTAAAAAGTTCATCCACTTGTTCCACAGTTAATTTTTAAGGTACATATATTACTCCAGCAATCTAAGGAAAACTAAAGTTAAAAATCCGGGGCAGTAATAGTGGAAACATCAATGAACTATAGGAAAATTAACCTAGTCTCTTATTGTATGTTTTCTTTACTGACTACTTTTTCAGTACTTATAAGTCTGTGACTTAAGAGTTCTAGTAACCTCCCCAATTTCTGGATTCGAGTTCAACAAATTAAAAAAAAAGAAGAAGAAGAAAAAAGAAAAATGAAGACAAGCCAAAAGAATCTCATTCTGAATTTCCTTATATTTTGTATCACAAATTACTTTCAAAAACTTCTGAACTTCTGAGAGATATGAATCAAAGGTGACTACCTACTCGGAATATAAGTAAATGAGAATATGACGGGTAACTGATGTGACAGCTTTTAGAAGAGAATCAATCTGCTTCGTGTTTTTTTTTCCTTCCTGATTTGATGGAAAATACTTGTTCAGCCAATGTACTTTGTATACATAGGCAATCATGTTATAAAAATCATGACGGTTAGGAGCCCATGTTACCATAAATTCCTAGTAAGAGCCTATAATCTCTCCCTGAGGATGATAAGACCTAGTCCTAGGCATGGGCCAAGCAGGTGATTCAGATTTTAGAGGTATAAAATTATACTATGCTGGCGGTGTTCATTAAAAAATATATAAATAATGAATATGAAATTAGGAACAAATACACTATACACATTTTTCTAGGATGACAGAAATTACCAAAATAATTACAAATTTTGAAAGCCAACACCACCATTCAGCACAAGATATATTGTCAGAAGAATTAATTGCCAAGAGCCCTCCCTGAGTATTGAAAGGTCCTATTTAAGTGATGTAAGTGAGGGTCCCAAAGATTAAGTCTCACTACTTCATAGAAAATCAGTCCCTATGAGGGCTTGTCCACTTCTTGAGGAAAGAAAGTTATTCTATCCACATGGCAGCAGAGATGCAGAAGCTGCATCTTGACAGCACAATATAGATCTACATCTTGTCAGAAAGAAAAATTCTCTGGCTGGAAAAGTAAATTTTATAGTAAGAAAAACTGGGAGAGAAAGAATTGAGGGTTTAGTAAACAGGTCACGGTAGCTTCCTAATAATTTAAAAACATTTTTTAAATGCCAAATTTCAATAATTGCGCTATTCTTCAATATTCATGAAACACTAAAATGCTTCATACCACTTCTTTTTGAAATAATGCTTTGGGATTTTTTTTTGGTGGGTGCACTTTTCATTGCAAGGTTACACATAACTCTGTTTTCTTAGTTTCTGCATAATGCATAAATCAAACAGCTGTACGTGATGTATATTTATGAGGGATTTTTCTTTCATTCTCTGATCTCAGGGGACATCACAGAAGGAAGTATCTAGGTCTTTGAAATTCATTGGTTTCAGGATGAGTAAGTTTCGGACAAGACTGTGTGTAGAGTCTGTGTTTTCTTTAGAGTTTCACCAGTTAATTTTTACCATGGTAAGTCAGCATTCCTCCCAAGGCTCCAAATAAGAAATATGATTCGACAAAGCTCCAAGCAAGTAGATACACCCACTTTAAAATGTTTTCAAATTATTTCACTTATTCAGAAATGAATTATGAAGTCATTCTCTATCGACCATAGAAATAAAAAATTGTTCATAAATAACATGAAAGGAAAACTATGTGTACAAAGACAGTTTGAGTAATAGAAAACCTTGCAGGAAACAATTTCAGAACAATTACAAATAAATACATTGACCAGTAAAAAAAATGATATAATAGTATTGCGTGAACAGGTTCTGAAGGAACAGATTTTTGTAGAGAAAGAAATGTTTCAAAAGAGACAAATACCATGTTTCAATTAAATTTAAAGGTTAAAATTTCTTTTCTGGTATTCTCAATGCTTTTGTCAGGTTTGAGCCTTTGGTATTTTCTTCACTAACTCATTTAAAAAAAAAACCTCTGTGTTGTTCCTGATTATTTTTCCTTTAGGTTTAAATGTAAAATCAATCATAAAAAATCTTAAATTTTTTTTTTACTGATACTGCAGTGAAAAGTACAGTTCTAGTGCTAGTTCCTAGTATTTATAGTTTTATATAAAGTTATATATATATGTGTGTGTATATATATGTGTGTGTGTGTGTGTGTGTAGGCTCAAGCAAAACCAACCAGAAGGACATTAATCATAATTTATCCAGAATTTACTTTTAATAAACATTTTGAACCTACTGGTTGGCAGAAACAATTATAAAACTCTTTCATTTAACCTGCATAAAAGTCAGCAAATGTGAAATTTTATAATCTTCAGCCCTGTTTTTCAGTTCCTGTAAATAATGCAGGTACTGAGCTAATACATAATAGCTGAGGGTGAGAGAACGCAAAGAAGAGGCTGTGGCAAGGGAGATAATATTAATTTCAACATCAATTGTAAATGGGGTAATCATACAATAAAAACCTGGAATGGATTATAAGATGCAATTTTTTGCCTGAAATTTTCCCAAAAGGATATCTTAAAATTTCTCTCCCCAATTCTTTGAAATCACTGTATTTTGCCTTTATTCCAACATGGAGGAGCTTTTAAAATCACAGGGGCTGCCATAAGCAAGGATCTCCTCCAATAGTAAGGGATTTAACAACACCCATTAGCTCTCATTAAAACAATCAGTCATGCATTTATTCTTGACCTAGAACTTTGCTAGAGAGAGGGTTAACAAAGAAACAGAATTTGTATTTTGTGCTTTTGAGGAGCTTAAGGTGTCCTTATGAGAATATGGTGGGCAAAGAAAAAGAAAACAATTTACAAAACTATGTAATAGAATTGAGTTTCTTTATTCTGAGAAAGCACTGAGTGTGGACACACTGGAGTGAGGTGAAATCCATAAAGGACTTCCTTAAAAATTCCTATTTGAACTGACAGTGAGCCATGTGATTCCGTATGAAAAAAGGTAGTATATCAAGAAGAGTTCCCATTCTATTTTCTGTATTACATTTTATGTATTTTTGGCATCAATAATTTCCTGTGTATTTCTCTTGTCTCTCCAATTACACTGCCCACACACTGAAAAGGAATTCATGCTTGTAATTCTTTTATATGATGCCTATTTTATGAATAAAGCTGAACATGCCATAAGAAATCAATAAATGGATATTGATTGACCAATTAACAAAAAATATTCTTTCTGAAAAAAAACCTTTAATTTTTAATTAAAAGCTACTTATATAAGTTTCATGGGGATGCCATTGAACTATAGAAGATTATAAAATGGTATTTACTCTGATATATTACTCTAAACAGAGTAATAAAAATATTGTATCATGGTTTAATGGTAAAATTCCAATTTATGATTTAAAGAAATTCAAGTTAACTGTATCTTTTTTTTGAGACAGAGTCTCACTCTGTCGCCCAGGCTGGAGTACAGTGGCGTGATCTCGGCTCACTGCAACCTCCGACTCCCTGGTTCAAGCTATTCTGCTGCCTCAGCCTCCCAAGTAGCTGGGATTACAGGTGACCGCCACCATGCCCAGCTAATTTTTTATTTTTAATAGAGACAGGGTTTCACCATGTTGGCCACGATGGTCTCGATCTCCTGACCTAGTGATCTCCCCGCCTTGGCCTCCCAAAGTGCTAGGATTACAGGCATGAGCCACCGCGCCTGGCCAAGTTAACTCTTAATAACAGATAAGTTGCCTTGTCCTTGTACAGGTAGTGGAAGACATAATTCCAAATATTATGAAAAGAGTCAGAACAGAGAGACAAATTATTAATGCCAGCTGGTGACTGAGGATGTTTCCTGAGGCATACATCAGACCCACCGTGACAATAGCCATAATTAGATGGAAAGTATCGTGAAAGAGGTTTAAGGCCCTCATACAGTATATGGAGGGTCAAATCAGATAAACTATTATTATATACTTTATAATTAAGCCATTATTATATTTGTTTTTCATGTCACTATGTGTTATAACATAAAAATTATAGTATTGGTACAAATTGTTTATAAGTTTTGTTTTATTTCTAAATAACTTAACACATAACTTGTTTTATTCCCATATAACTTATACACACAGTGAGTGTGTATTTACAGTCCTGCACTATTGAGAAACTATCCAGGGAACGGGCCAGGAATTTAGGTCATAGTCAAAGTAAGTATGAACTGTGTGGAGATGTCATATAACAGTTCAGAAATAGATCTGGGCATGGAAAGATGTGCTATAGATTACAGTTAGGTCAGGCAATGCAAAAATTAGGAAGATATGCTTATATGTATGTAGTTAATTGTTGTTGATTTACTTTAAGCCTATGTCCTGAGGACAGTGGTTCCTCAAGCAAGATGTGTGTATTCTAGTGGGTTCTCCAAATAATTTATTGTGGTACTGAGAGAACATGTTAGAATTTCTAATTCTATTTATTTATTTATTTTTATTTTATTTTTTTTGAGACAGAGTCTTGTTCTATCACCCAGGTTGGAATGCAGTGGCATAATCTTGGCTCACTGCAACCTCCGCCTCCCAGGTTCAAGCAATTCTCCTGCCTCAGCCTCCTGAGTGGCTGGAACTACAGGAGTGTGCCACCACTCCTGGCTAATTTTATGTATTTTTAGTAGTGACAGGGTTTTACCATGTTGGCCAGGCTGGTCTCAAACTCTTGACCTCAGGTGATCCACCTGCTTTGGCCTCCCAAAGTGCTGGGATTACAGGTGTGAGCCTGGCCTTATTATTATTTTAAAGAGTCAGTAATAGTATAACTAATATTTAATATATGTATTTCCCCTGAGTGCCCAACTCAGTCTACATATCATGTATTATAAATTTTACATGAAGTATTGGCAGTGCATCATGAAATGTACACAATGCAGGAATTTGCAAAATGAGGTCATCCACTGCTTTGCTGGCTTTCAACATATTTTGACTAACAACAGTCTGTTCTAATTAAATTACTTAAGGATATACAAGATCCAGTTTTAACTTATCTACCTTTCACTATAAGAAACAGTGGCTTTAAAAAATACCTAAAAATAAATACCAGAGTGATCATAATAATAATAACACAAACAAAAGCAAAAACTAAGGAGTTGGTAAAGCCTGCACTACTACCATAATTATAAGCCCTGGCAGCCATATTATGAGGTAAAACAAGATGATTTAATCTCTACTCTGCAAAGTTAACAGAGAATTTCAGATAAGAAGAAACTATGTCTTGAGATATTATTAACTAAGAATTTTGTGGAACAATCATGTTTAGCAGTCTACATATGAAAGCCAAACATCAAGCCATAAACACTACATGCTTTTCATTTATATTTAAGATAATGTAACACTCAATCCAAACTTGGTAATAACAATTTAGAAAACTCTGTTGAAGTTTTACTCTTTTCTTTTTTAAAAAGCTGTTATTTTAGGTTTAGGAATACATGTGCAAGTTTGTTAATTAAGTAAATTGAGTGTCATGGGGGGTTTGGTGTACATATTATTTCATCATCAAGGTAATAAGCATAGCACCTGATAGGCAGTTTTTTTTATCCTCACCCTCCTCCCACGCTCCACTCTCAAGAAGCTCTGGTGCTGTGTTCTCTTCTTTGTGTTCATGTATACTCGACATTTAGCTTCCCCTTATGAGTGAGAACATGGGGTATTTGGTTTTCTCTTCCTGTGTTAGTTTGCTTAGGATAATGGGCTCCAGCTCCATCCATGTTGCTGTAAAGGACATGATATCATTCATTTTATGGATGCATAGTATTCCATAGTATATATGTACCAAATTTTCTTTTTCTAATCTACCATCGCTGGGCATTCAGCTTGATTCCATGTCTCTGCTATTGTGAATAGTGTTTTCATGGTAGAACGACTTATATTCCTTTGGGCATATAATCTACAATGGATTGCTGAATGGAATAGTAATTCTGTTTCAAGATCTTCCAGGAATTGTCCAATCACATAGTTCAAAATAATAAGAGCTATCTATGACACAACCACAGCCACCATCATACAGAATGGGTAAAAGCTGCAAGCACTTCCCTTGAAAACTGGCACATGACAAGGATGTCCTCTCTCCCCACATCTATTCAGCACAGTACTGGAAGTCCTGGCCAGAACAATCAGGCAAGAGAAAGAAATAAAAGTCATCCAAATAGGAAGAGGGGAAGTTATCCCTATTTTTATACAATATGATTCTATGCTGAGAAAACCTCATAATCTCTGCCCCAAACCTCCTTTATCTGATAAACAACTTCAGCAAAGTTTCAGAACGCAAAATCAATGTACAGAAATCTTTAATGTTCATATACACCAACAACATCCAATCCGAGACCCAAATCAAGAACACAGTCCTATTCAAAATAGTCACAAAAAGAATAAAATACCCAGGAATTCCACTAACGAGGGAGGTGAAAAATCTCTCCAATGAGAATTACAAAACACTGCTCAAATAAATTAGAGATGACATCAACAAATGAAAAACATTTCTTGTTCATGGATAGGAAGAATCAATACTGTTAAAATGAAGTTTCTTTCTTAATGAAAGGCAAAAGCTACATATTATTGGTAAGTGCTTTGTTTTTTGTTCTATGTAAAAATGGATAAAACAACATAAAGTCGTATGGCACAAATTAAAATACATTTGTTATTAAAATAACACTAAAAACATTGCTGGATATTTGTAAAAATAAGTTTTGCTATAAAGTCATAGAAAATTTAAGAGGTTTAATTCTGGGATATTTTAATAATTAAGAAGTGTAATAAAATATAAACTACTTTTTTTGAGCAAACAAAATATATGCACAAGAGGCAGAACAGCACAAGTATCAACAGATTCGAAATGAACGAAGCAAGACTGACAGGACTGAAGGAGAAATAGACAAATCCATCATTACTGTTGTAGACTTCAACATTCTCATCTGAAAACTCATATGCAAATATTTATAACAGCTTTTAGTGTAACAGTGTATGGATAAACTGTGTCAAATCTATACAATTGAATAGTGGTCAGCAATAAAAAAAATAAACTATTGAGTCACACAACATCTTCAATCTCAAATGTATGTATTTTTTTAATTGAAGAGGCTGGTTCCAAAGGCTACATACTCTGTAATTCCATTTATATGACATTTTGGAAAAGGCATACTGCAGGGACACAGAACATATCCCCAGGGAGCCAGGGTTTAGGGACTGAGGAGATATGACTACAATAGGCCATCAGGATAAATATTTCTGGAGTATTGGGTATATTATGTGTCTTGATTTTGTTTGTGAATACACTACTGTGTGGATTGGCAAAGATTTATAGAGCTACACACCACAGAGTGTGAAATTTCTTGTACAGAAATTCTTAAACATACATAGTTATGCATTCATTGTATAACAACAACATGGATGGACTTGGAGAACATAATGTGAAGTGAAATAAGCCAAGAACAGAAAGACTAACACCACATGATCTCACTCATATGTGGAATGAAAGCAGGTGATCTCATAGAAGTAAAGAGTAGAATAGCCATTACCAGAACTGGATAAGGTAATGGGGAGGGAGGGATAAAAAGAGGTTGGCCAATGGGGAGAAAGCTATAGTTAGGAAGAATAAATGATTGTGTTCCATTACATAGTAGGGTGACTATAGCTAACAACAATGCAGGGCATATTTCAAGACAGTTAGAAGAGAGGATTTTGAATATTACCACCACAAAAGAATGATAAATTTGTAAAGTGATGGATATGTTAATTACCCTGAATTGATCATTATGCAACGCATACAAGCATTGAAACAGCACAATGTACCCCAGAAATATGTACAGTTATTTGTCAATTATAAATTAAAAAATAAATACGTAAAAATGTTATAATGCAGATTAATAGAGTTGAATATGAGGTAAATATAACCTTTAAAAATACTATCAACTCATCCTACAACTAAGAGATTTTGCCCATTATTACCTATCATGTATATTAAACACATTTGCCATATTTTTCCTATTTTAAACAATGCTACTATGAGCATAATGTATATACCACTCTTTTGTATATTTGCTAGAAATTCATGAGAGTAAACAAATAGAGTTTAGATTTCTGGATAATATACTATGTATATAGTACAGAAAAATGAATTTACAAAAACACTAAGTCGAAGACAGTTTACATTTCTCTTCCAAAATCACCAGAATATGTCTGATATTGTTTGGATTTGTGTCCCCACCCAAATATTGTGTTGAATTGTAATCCCCAATGTTGGAGGTGGGGTCTGATGGGAAGTGATTGGATCAGGGGGGCAGTTTCTCATGAATGGTTAAGTACCATTCACTTGGCACTGTTTGTGCAATAGTGAGTTCGTTCTCATGAGATCTGGTTGTTTAAAAGCATGTGGTACCTGTTCCCCCAACCCCCACCTTGCAGATGCTGGTGTTACACTTCCTGCACAGCCTGCAGAACTGTGAGCCAGTTAAACCTCTTTTCTTATAAATTATCCACTCTCAGGTATTTCTTTATAGCAATACAAGAATGGCCTATCACGAGTGATACCTGTATTTAATATACAGCCTTCACAAAATATAGTACAGACTTCCTAAAAAAAATTGATACTCTGTAAATTTCCTTTTTCATACTACTTCTCCAGAATCTGCTAAGAGATGGTATAGAACTAATAATAAAATGATAGTTTACATTTATTAAAATATGGGTTCCAAAATAAGCACATTCACAAGATTAATCAAGATGCCATAGTTTAGATGTCATATATATATATTTAGATTATGATGTCATATATATATAAACCAGCATTAGTCATATATATATATATATGATGCTAACATATGTATAGTGTCATATATATATAACACTAATGGTGGTTTATATATATATACGACATCATAATCTATGGTGAGATATATATATATATAATGGTGGTTATATATATATATATATATTTATATATATATATGTGGTTTCTCCTGAAACTTTGTTATTTCCTAATCTTAAAAAAATAAAATTAGGCAATTGCAATTATAGTGATATGAAGGATAATGTTTTATCAATTTTAAATATACTACTATTTCTGATATATGTATTGTCAAACAATATATAGTATAATATGAATAATAATATACTGGAAGTGCCATTCTTTAACATGCATTTTTATCATTAAACATTATTTGCAGGTTGCCCACGACAATACATGTATGTCTGGTTTATTGATTTTACCTGAAATATTTATTTTATAATGCTCTACATTTTATTTATCCAGTTATCCATGGATAAATTTCGTACATGCTCTCAAATAGCATAATTTTAAATGATGCTACCATAAGCAAACATTTTACATTTCTCATAGGCATATTTGCAAGAACTTCTTTACGCTATACATTTAAAATTTTTAATTTTGGAATCATAACATATGTATATTTTTAAAGTACTCAAAATTCCTGATTTGCTCTCTAATGTGGCTAACTATATTTAAACGTCCATAAAATGTTTATGTGATTTGAGGCCTTCCAAATGTTCATTGAGTATTTTTATTCAATTTGATTTTTGCCAATCTAATGGGTATAAAATAGTATACACATAAACATAAATTAGAAATGAATTTGGAAAGCCCTTGGGTAGTCAAACAACGTTTACTACATTCTCTATTAATTTTCTCTATACAATTTTGTACACTTCTGGCCGTGCGCGATGGTTCACGCCTGTAATTTCAGCACTTTGAGAGGCCGAGGTCTCTCAAGTGCTTGAGGTCAGGAGTTCGAGACTAGCCTGGGCAACATGGTGAAACCCTGTCTCTACTAAAATTACAAAAATTAGCCGGGTGTAGTGGCACGTGACTATAATCCCAACTAGTTGGGAGGCTGAAGCAAGACAATCACCTGAACTCAGGAGGCAGAGGTGGCAGTGAGCCAAGATTGTGCCACTGCACTCCAGCCTGGGCAACAAAGTGAGACTCTGTCTCAAAAGAAAAAAAAAAGTAAACTTTTGCTAAGTGTATTTGTAACTAATGTATAATTTTGATCACATTTTGAATAGTACCTTACTCTTCTTTCATAAATTTTAATTGGACTTTGGACATTTTCTCTGCAAATATTGTAAGCTAACCTTTTCTTTTAACTATTATTGAGGTTTAGTTCACATACAGTTCACAAATCTTACTGTATGTATTGATGAATATTTTATCAATATATACATAACCTCGTGGCTTTCATTGATATGAAGCTATGACCAACCTATCTTTTAACTCAGTAAGTCTCTCACTAAAGACAGATAGTTTTGCCTGCTTTTGAACATAGCAGAAATATAATTGTGTATTATGTGTACTCTTAAAAGTCTAGCTCCTTTCAGTCTACATCACATCAATGAGATTTGTTTGTGTTGTTATGTGTGGCAGAATTCATGATTTTTATTGCTTTATAATATTTTATTTAAAAAAATACTGTACTGTCAATTTTTTGTTGCTAAACATTGACCTTATTTTCAGTATGTGGCTACTATGAATAAAATTATTAATAACATTTTTATGTCTTTGTATTCACCTAAGTTTATATTTCTCTTATAATATATTGCTAGAAATTCCATTTCTAGAACAAAGATTATTCATATAATTACTTTTAGTGAGTTACGCCAAACTCTAAAGAAATTGTACCAATTTACATTTTAACCAATCCTGGACCAAAGTTCTTACTGCTTTATATCCATGGTGTTATTTTTCCCCTAATTACGTGGTTTTATGTTATTAATATTTGTTGGTGCTATTAGTATGTATATTTTTACTTACTTTCTAACGTTTGCTGAAGTTTTTTAAAATTGTGTCCTGAGAAGTTTTAATAATAAAGTGGTATTAAACTCGATCAAATGTTTTTTCTGCTTCTGAAATTTTTCAGCCTGATTCTACTAATGTGGTGAATTACATTGTTTAATTTTTGAATGTCAAATCATACTTGCATTTGTGAAATAAAATTCTCTTGGCTGTGATGTGTTATCCTTTATGTGGTTTAAGTGTTTTGTATCTATATTAAAAAAAGACATTTACCTATAATTTTGTTTTGCTGTAATGTCCTTGAAAGCTGTCTAAATCAATGCTTTGCTGGCCTCATAAATGTGTTGGCAAGAATAACATATTCTTTCTAGATATATTTTCTAGATGGGATTGTTTGAGATCAGCACTTTAAAGATAGATATAGAATTAATTTATCTGTTCTTTTTCTCGTATATGGTTTGATAAGCTGTGATTATCAAGGACTCTATTGAAATTGTCTCTTTTTGAAAAAAAAAGTTCATACTATCTCTTATCTTTTAAATATCTAAGGAATCTTTAATAATGTATTTTTTGATATCTGAGTCAGGAATTTGTTCTTACTTTCTTTTTTCTTGTTTTTTGTGTTAATGCATTTATGAACTTTGTTAATTTTATCAAAGAAACAATGTATAACTGTTAATTTTTATAGAAAATTATATTTGATCTCTCATTCCTTAATATTTGCTCATATTGTTATGATTTTTGTCTTTTATTTTGGAGGGATTAATTTATACAAAGTTTTTTTTTAATTTGAGTAGGATATCTTATTGATTTTCAGCCCTTTGTCTTTACTACTGAATGCATTTATAGCTCTAAATTACTTTTTAAGTACTGCACTTAACTTGCACTAATTTTGATTTATTGCACTGTCATTATTATTCAGCTTAAATATATTCTAAATTTTATGTTATTTCTTCCTTGACTCACAGGATTTTTAGGTTATTTCATAATGTCCAAACAGTTTATATTTGCTGCGTTTCATTTTTGGAGTGATTTCTTTGCTAATTCCAACGTGGAGAGATGCATTCTGTATGGTTTTAGTTCCTGAAATTCGCTGAAACTTGGCTTATGGCCCATTATGCAATCAATTTTGATAAATGTTACTTGTGATCTTGAAAATAATGAGAATTGTGCATGTGTTGGCTTCAGCATTCCCAAGCTTTCAATTAGTTTAAGTTTCTCAGGTGCATTTTTCGAATCATTGGTACCTCTACTTTTTTAAATCTGTTTGTTCTTTCAGGTACTGAGGAAGTTACCTTAAAATCTTCAAAAATGATTGTAGGTGTATTTTTATCTGTAGGTCTATTAGTACTTAGTTAGGCATATAAGCAGTTTGGGTTGATATATCTTCCTATTATATTGATTAACATTGTAGACTATCACTTTCGTCTGTGATAATACTTCTTACTTTAAAGATGAATAGTTTTTTGAAAAGTATTTGAGCAATATATCATCTCACATTCTTTTTTTTTTTTTAGTCTTTCTGCAATCTTATGTTGAATATTTGGCTCTTATTTGCAGCACAAAATTTCTCTTTCTCTTTCAAGCCCATTAAATTTTGTCTTTAACGTTGAGTATTAAATTTTCATCTTAATGAAATCGCCAAGATACTTGGATTTAAGACCCGCAACTTGCTATTTATTTCCTAATTATTCTACTTGTTATTTTTTTTTACTTTCTCCTTTTTGCCTTGATTTTGATTAATTGTTTTTTTTTTCTCATTTGTTTCTTCTTGGGGAACTTGTTAGTCAATATCTTTTTTTTTCCTTTAATAGAGAGATTATGCATCCTTATTTTCTCAAAAGATACCTTAAAATAGTAAAGTTGCATTTTCCTGGACAATGCCAGACCTCATCACATGTTATCTTTATCACTTCAGATGAATTAAATACTTGTGTCACATATATTACAATCTTTAATGTTTAAAAACCCATAAAACTTTTTTTTTAAAAGACAGGATCTCTCTGTGTTGCTCAGGCTGGTTTTAAACTCCTGGCCTTAAGCAATCCTACCATCTGGCTTCCCAAGTTGTTGGCATTACAGAAGCTTAAAAACTCATAAAACTTTAGTTTACCCTCGTATTTGCCCTTTCTGTGAGTGTGTGTGTCTAGCATAATGATGATTTTGTGATTTTTTTTTTGCCTGGAAATCCTCAAGTTTTCTTTTCAAATTTTAGTACAGAATTGTTGCCTTTGAATTCTGCAATTTTTGTTTATATTAGAAATATGTCTATTTGCCTTCATTTTTAAAGATGGTTTGGCTGGTTGTAAAATTGTATGTTTACAGGTTTTTTTTAGCACTTTCCATTGACTTTTGGCTTCTACAGTTTCTGCTAAGAAGTAAGATTTTTGTCTTATTATTGCTTCTTTGAAGTTTCTGTCTTTTTCCCCTCATGGGTGATTGGAAAATATTTCAGGTTCAACAATTTCCCTATTGTGTGTTCTTGGTGCCTTTGTCAAAAATTAGCTAGTCATCTATGCATAGGTGTATTTCTAGGTTCTCGGTTTGTTCATTTGGTCGATGTGACTGTTTTATGCCAGTACCATATGGTTTTGAATACTATAGCTTTGTAATATAGTTTGAAATCAGGATTTCAAACCTGTGATTTCAAATCTGTGATTTCTTTAGCTTTATTCTTTCTCAAGATTGTCTTAGCAACTTTCTTCATGGTTCCACACAAATTTTTCTATTTTTTTTCCATTTCAGTGAAAAATGTCATTAGAATTTTGATAGAGTTTGAATGAAATCTATTCATGACCTCAGGTAGTATGAAACTTCTAAAAATATTGAGTCTTCTAATCCACAAACAGAGAATATCTTTCCATTTATTGGTGTCTTCTTCAATTCTTTCATCAATGTTTTGTAGTTTTCAGTGTACAGATCTTTTACCAAGTCAATTAAGTTTCTTTGTAAGTATTTGATTCTTTTGGTGCTATTGCAAATGGGATCGTTTTCTTAATTTCTCTTTGACATAGTTTTTTGTAAGTGTATAGAAACAAAACTGACTTTTTTAAGTTGATTTTGTATCTGCAACTTTAATTGTTTATTAGTTTTAACAATATTTTTGGTGGAGCCTTTAGGGTTTTCTGAATATAATGTCATCTGTAACCAAAGACTTACTTACTCCTTTATGATTTGGATGCCCTTTATTTCTTTTTCATATTTCTGCACAGCAAAGAAAACACACAACAAAATGAAAAGTCAGCCTACTAAATGCGAGAAAGTATTTGCAAACCATATAATTGATTAGGATTTTATATCCAAAATATATAAAGAACTCATGCAATGCAACAGCAAAACAAAGCAAAAACAAACTAACAAAAACAACTGAAAACAATTAAAAAATGGGCAAAGGACTTTAATCAATGTTTTCCCAAAGAACACATACAAATGACCAAAAGATATATTAAAAGAAGCCCAGCATCGCTAATTATCAGGAAACTACAAATCAAAACCATAATGATACAACTTCACACCTATCAGAATAGCCATTATAAAAAAGCTAAAAGATAACAAATTTTAGTAAGAATGTGGAACAAAGGGAACACTTGTACACTGATGATGGGAATGTAAATTGGCTTAGCCATTATGAAAAACAATATGGCAGTTCCAAAGAAAACAAACAAAAACAACAACAACAAAAAGCCCTAAAAATAGAATTACCACATGATCCAGCAATCACACTTTAAGGTATATGTTTAAAGAAAACGAAAACAATATGTCTAGTCTAAGAGATATCTCCCCTTCTATGTTCATTGCAAAATTATTTACACTAGCCAACATGTGGAATAAATCTAAGTGTTCATCAACAGATGAATGGAAAATGAAAACATGATATTATACACAATGGAATACTATTCAACCTTTGAAAAGAAGAAAATCCTGTCAATTGCACAACATAAATGAACCTGGAGAACATTATGTTAAGTTAAATAAGCCAGGCACAGAAAAACAAATACTACAATTTCACTTATATCTGGAATCTAAAAGACAGTCAAACTCATAGTAACAGAGAGTAGAAGACTGGTTACCAGGGGCTGGGGGTAGCAGAAGCGGAGAGATGAATAAGTTAAGGATACTTAATGTAAGGATGTGATTACAGTTAATCATGACATTTTGTATACCTGAAATTTCCTAAAACAGTAGCTATCAAATATCAAGTGTTTTTACCAAACACAAAAAGTAATTAGGTGAGGTGAGGAATGTCTTAGTTCTATTATGGGAATTATTTCACAGTGTATACATATATCAAAACAACATCATATACCTTAAATATATACAGTTTCTATTTGCCAAACATGCCTCGATAAAGCTGCAGGGGTGGAAGTCAACTGCTAACCTTCTGGAGCTTTTATAAAGGATGTTTTTGATTTCTGTTTTATTTTCCTTAATAATTATTTTGTATTATCCTTTGTGGCAAATGTACATACTTTTTTGTATTGTCTATATATATATATATATATATATATATGTTCTTAAAATTACTGAGAATAATAGTATCTTATGCTATTTAAAATCTGAATGAGATACTTTCCCTTTTTTAATTACATAAACGTACAGTGTGGTTTCTTTTTTCCTTTATCAGCCTCTTCTGGTAGTTTTGTTCTCAAATAACCTGTCTGTGTTGTTGGTGACACCTACTTCTTTATATTATTTTCTACATCCTTACTCAATATTTTCTTTCTCATCTATATATTTCTAAGAGATGTATTTTAAAATCTCACTCTATTATTTAGATTTGTCATTTTTGTTTACAGTTATCTCAAATTTTATTTCATAAATCTTGATGCTAATTTTATTATTTAGGGCATAATTATTATAAATTTATTGTGCATTGTCTTAAGATATGTCCATTTTAGCTTCATTGTTTTCATATTATATTCTACTAGTAATGATATTTCTATTATTATATTCTAATGTTACATTAACTTAAATTTTATTTAATGTTTATACCCTCATTTTGAGCATTTTCAATCTCTGTAATATTATATTTTAGATATGTCCCTAGCAAGAAGCAGATTGATATTTTGAATGTGATTCTCTATTGATGAGAATTTAATATATTTTACTTTATTTGGATATCTGATATGTTTGGAGTTATATAGCCTTATTTCCTCACTTGTATTTAACGATTTCCCTTAGTTTTGTTACATTTCCTTTCTTCACCATATTGATTTTACTATATTTTCTTTATTTACATTTATCCTTTCTTTGTTTAAATGCTGCATATTCTATTTCTATTCTTTGGTAAATATTTATATGTACTTTTGACTCACAAATTATCCTTCGCACACATTCCCAGCTTCCCTTGTCATTACAGTGGAGGCGTTTGAGCTGGCGGACAATTAGAAGAAGTGATTAGTTTATTTTCAAGATGAAAGGATTAAAAGGCAGTGTACCTCTTTTTCACTGCCGCAATATCCTTGTAGGACACATTTGCCACAGAAGATAGATTTAAGATGGAAGAAAGCTGCTTGACTCCCACTAGACTTTGCATAAGTTAGAAATAAATTCTTATTATTAAGCCACTGCTATTGCCAGTTTTATCTGTAGCAGCACTTAATATAACTGATTCTGATTAAAACAAATAACCTTATATTTTGCAAAGCAAAGCCTAAATGCAATCATTGTCTCTGCACCTTTTGCTAATACTTAAAGAATCTTGGAGTCTTCCCTAAATGCTCCCTTACCTATTCAACGTTTTTATTACAGCATCAACATTGTATTATTAACATATTATAATCCCTCATATTTGTTATTTTATTCAGTATTTAATACCTAATTATTTATCTTCTATAAGTTTTATAATTTTCCTTGCTCACCATTACTATCTTTGTATCAGTCTTAACTTCTGGCTTTATTTTCCTTCTTGCTAATTAAATCTTTTAGCAGTTCTTTCAGCAATATTCAGTGAATTTCAAACTCTTAATCCTGGATATCTTGAAATAGCTTTCTTGAATTGAATGAATCAATATAGGAACAGGATTTATACCAGTTTTGGAATTAGATCTATTTTTTATCTTTTCTGTGTTCTACATATTCCCTGGGTTTTAGAGGTTTCTGTATAGGACAGGTTTTCGGGTTCCTTGGCCAGAGTCCCATAGAACTCAACAGATTCATATCAGCTCTTTGATTTTCAGCTTAGCCTGCTTCATTACTTTGGTATTGCACATATTTCACCCAGCATCCATCCATAGCATTGTATATGGATTATGATTTCCAAAGATAAGAGTGTATTCCACTCATGTATCAGGGCAACCTGATGCTTTTATGCCAAATCATCAAGCTAGTGTGTGCGGCTTTTCACACTCTTAGTTTTAGGCAAGGGTTATTTTCCCAGGTCCCCTCTGAGAACGAGATCTAAAGCCTTGTCTCCTGTTAGAACACCAGCCTTCAAGGTACATGTCGTTTCTCCTGTGGGCCACTCCAACTTTTTGTTTTTTGTTTAACGTATCTGAAGATTTCTCTTGCAAGGACTTTTGCTCCAACATTGAAAGTTCATTGTTTAGTTTTTTCTTTATGTTTTGTGTCTAACATTTTTATTTGTTTAAAATAAGAAGAGAGATTCATCATAAGAAAGTTAATATCACTATAATGTCTCTAGTATCATTTCTCAAATTAAAAAGAGCTGAATAAATTTCTCAAAATTTACTTCCAATATTAATAGTTTAATATTTGATTATTTCTTTCATCCCAGGCCTCCCCAGTGTCCTGAGGACATTTTTTTTTTTTTTTTTGAGACGGAGTCTCACTCTATCACCCATCCTGGAGTGCAGTGGCGTGATCTTGCCTCACTGCAAGCTCCGCTGAGGACATTCTTAATTATTTTTTAACAATGATTCAATAAATTCTTATCCACCCCCTTTCTAACTTTCTGTGTAGAAGCAATGAAGTCAATACTAGGATATTTGCAAATATAGTTATGTTCAAGGCCAAGCTGCCAACACCACATGCAAATTTAGGAATCATTCTCGAGGGACTTGATACACAAGAATCAGAACCTACAGCAGGCATGTTGCCTTACCAGTTTTCTGAAATCCGGTACATTTTCATTTGTTCCATGTTCCTAGACCAATAAAGCAAACTTATCTATGGTCAAACAAGAAGTTCCAAGAGGCTCCAGTTCTTTTTGGTGGAGGATAAAACTAGCTGTGGCCTGTTGGGTCCTCTGTTAATTTTATTTTTATTGCTCAGTATATATCTTGAGGACCAGAAAAGAGTAAGGATTAGGCTATCAAAGCTATTTCTGAGCCATCAGGATGATCTGCTATCTCTTTTCTACTAAGTTTCAGCAATAAAAAAATAAAAATAAAACAAACAAACAAAAACTGTATTCCAGTTTCCCTGAGCGCTTTGGTTTAACAAGAGATTCTTTGGCTTAAGGATATGGTTCCTGTTTCTGTACTTGTCCTGAATCTTTAGTTTCTCTATTCCTAGCTACAAAATATCGTCTTACATAGTATTGCATTTACCTTCATTTTCATCCTGACAAAGCAAAAATTGTTATTAAAAAGATAAATACATTTTCTTTATTGGAATATATATATATATATCTGTCACACATATAACTGTGCTAATGACTGCAGAGAAAACATGAAGAAACTGAGTGTAATGATGATCATTCATGTCCTTCTAGCTCTGCAGCTTTGATAAAGACCAAATAATTCTGATTATTCAACTTCATATTTACTTATAAACTATTCATTTTATACACTGTTTTTTCAAATCCTTCAATTCTGTTATCAGGCTTAGTGATAATATTAGCAAACTGATTTTAGAATTAGAAATCATAGCTCTGAAGAGTGGAAAACTTATTAGCAAATCTTCTGTCCTCTTTATATCAAATCTACACACTTTAAAGTCTGCCCATCACTATATGCCTTCCTTATGTGTTCTTACATTCTTTCCCACACATAGTTGCTTACATTCCTATTTTCCTTTTCCAGACAGAACTACAAACACAACCTAGAAAATAAAGCTCACAGAAGAGGCTGCCAAAATCACTGTCAGAATTCCATATTACTTTGAAAGTTCAATAGCTTTGTTAGTTCCTCTGCTGGAGGCGGTCTGAAATAGGTAGACAAAAATTTTAGTTTGCAATAAACAATGTGTCGTAGTGAGAAGTGAAAAGCCATTTTGTTTTAGGCAAAAGGAAGTTAACTCTGAAATGTTGAAAGACTCACTTACCAGACTCTCAATTTCTAGCAAACAGCATGCTGCAGGTCTACATAAAACACTTAGAATTCAATGTTTCGTCTTCAAACATATGTGCTGCAGTTAAAGCCTACTGCTCCTCTCTAGTGCGGAATATTAGTGGGAGAAAAGTAACTTTCCTGAGGCATGAGGAAAGAAATACAGTTGGTAGAAAGGAAGTTTTCACAGGCAGAAAATTCTAACAGTAGTATCAGAAGACATAATTATGATTTGTATTTGGAGCAAATCCCTGAAGCATTCATCCAACTACCTCAATATACATGTACAGATTAATTTAATTATCATCCTTTGGGATATATGGATTTCATTGGGGTCACATGGCAATAACAATTGACCAACTGTATGGAGAAGGCTCAAATGCAGAATTGTATGCTGTTAGGTGTGCTAGTCAAACCCCACTCATATGCAAATTTTTTCTAGAAATGTTTTCACTTCTTCCTGACAGAATTCATAATTTCCTTCACTTATTACCATAATTTTCACTTATGTTTATTAGAGTTTATATTACTTTATATATGTGCATCTTTATTATTTATTTATTTTTAAGGGTGTATTTGTATAAAGCTTTTAAAGTCAATAATCCTGTTAGGCTTTAAAAATTAAAAACAGCAGTTCCTGTATTACACCTTCCCTTCCTGTATTTTTATTCTATCAAGGCAACCACTTACACTTTAGTGGAATGTGCTGGATATATATCTTAATAATTTTAAATAAAATGATCATGTAGATTGTTACTGAATGTCTTTCAAGTATTACCATTGTCTTCCTTAAAAACAAAATTAGAATTGAGTTATCATGTCCTCTAACACATTAGACACAAATGCTTTATATTGTCTTATTCTTCAAGTCTATCATAACTATATTATACTTTGGTTATGACATTAATCTCAGTATTTGTGGTGTTTTGACATGTAATTTTTATCAACAATTTAATGATATGGAACATTTTGATTATATATCACTTCTCATATACAATTTTGTCTTCTCTGGAGTTAATAATTACCTTTTAAAATAATTGCTTGACTTTCTATGTTCCTCCTGTAGAAAGTATAAATCTCCTCTCAATATATTCAAACATATCAGATAGTCTACCAGTTTCATTGTTTTTGTAGAGATATTTTTCTCATGCCTACTTCCTGATGTAATCTGAACTAGTTGTTCTCTCAACTTGAGGTACAAGTATATTCCTGAAATCTCCTAACACTCTTCTCATGTGGATTACTTGTCCACTTTCTGGTGTCGGGATAGTCATTCTGTTTCTTCTTTTCCTGCTTTGCCTTCTTCTGGTATAGTGCATTCTCCAGGAATTCTTGAAATGCATAGTAATCTTCTTTGAAAAGAATATAAAAGTGGTTTTATTCTAACTTTGTATTTGAATAATTGTGATGGGAATAAATTTCTAGTTGGAAAATCTAAAAACATTATTCCATTGTTTCCTAGCATCCAGTATTATTGCTAAGAAATTCAATGCTATTCTAATATCTGAACTTTTGCATGTTATTTTTCTCTCTGTAAGCTTTTGGATTCATCTCTTTGTGCCTAGCATTCTGGTATTTGATGATGATGCATGTATGTGATTTGGATTTTCTCCACTGTGGTGAATACTTGGCAGGGTGTATCTATCAAGGAACTCAGGTCTTTTCGATTTTGAACATTTTAAAATTATTTCTTTGCCGAATATCCTGCCTGCTTCTTTAGCTATTACTTTGTTCTTTATTCTCTTTCTATTTAGTTCACCTCCTGGGCCGATCCTCTAGGTTTCCTATGATTGCTCTATTATTTTTCAACTTGTATGTTTGTATTCTAATTAGGGGAAGCTTTTCTCATTTTAATTGTTCAATGCTTTTCTTTTCTATTTTATTTTATGATATCTTTAATTTCAAAGAGGAATTTTAAAATCTAAATGTGTTTTTATAGAAATTTGTTTACTTATATATGTACATACCCTCTTTAAGCGTATTTATTGCAATGTGTTTATTTTATTTAGGTTGTTTTCTGTTTTCTGAGCGGTATATTTCTTCAGAGTATTTTATTTGTTTTCTTTTGTGTCGTTCATGTTAGGAACTATCTTCACATGAATAGGCTCTAGAAAATAGGATAAACTCTCTGCATTGTTAACTTATGGATTTTTCTGTAGAGTGAAGCTGGCTGGGACATTATGAATTTTCCTTTGAACTGGTTAATTTCTGTAACATTTTTAGAGCTAAATGGCAAAAAGAAATATTTGATGACAATACTGTTTTTATTATGAAAATCCCCTTGAAGTATGCCCAGGATCCCTAAGTCCCTTTTTATTCAAACTTTCCAGGAAATAAATCTCTAGTCTTCTCCATGGGATCTTGGGATCTAACTTCTCCTTCAACTTCCAACAGTTTTCTTTTGAGATTCTCAGACTATTGCCTTTTTTTCATGTATATTTCATACCCCAAATGCCTGAGCCTCTTTGGGATTCCATGATACATATAGTCTTGCTTACGAGCTTCCTCCACTGCTGGCATAATTTTCCATTTCCTCTGACTTCTCAGTCTGCTACTATTTAGGTATCTGATTTGCAAATTTCAAAATTGTTTTGCTGGCATCTCTTTTCTCATTATATCTGCCCTTGAATATTTTTCCTTTTTATAGTTGTGGTAAAATTATATTTAAAGAAATTATATGCTTTGCCATTAAAACAAGAGCTTTCATACTCATTCTAAAGTTTAAACAGCAAAACAAGGATTTTGAGTTAATTGGCTACTAGGTATTTAGCATTTTGGAACCTGGCCTCAAGGAACTTATATTCCATTAAGAGTGACACAGCTTATGCCTTTAAAAATACATAACATTTCATGATATATTAATAGGGTAGAAAATCTAATTGCAATTCAGGAAAGGCGAAAATCAATATGGGCTAAATATTTAGAGAAGACATAAGAAAATGTGGGCCTTGTACTGATTTTTTAAGAAATGGAACACATTTGTTGCTTGCTAGATCAAAGAATAAATCAATAATAATGATAAGGAACACTTATAGAATGCTTACTCATAGCTAGGAAATACACTAAAACTTTGCATACACTATCTCATCTAATCCTCAAAACAAATAGGTTGGCTAGTTACAATTATTTTCTCCACTTTTAAAAATGAGGAAACTGTGGCTTGGAGAAGTATTTGACTTGCCTAATGACAGGTAGTGATTCAATAGTTGAACTAGAATTAAAGTCAAAAAGTCTGACTTAAAAACCTGTCCTCTTAAGCAGTAAGTTATACTGATATTTGTATATACACAGCTCAAATTTAGCAATGTATTTGAATCATATGTAAGCATTTTCAAGGCTTGTTTTAGAAAGTGGAGGACAATTTTTAATTGTGACATGACAAGGAAACGTAGACTGGTCTATGACATATCCTAATTAAAGAGGACAGTTAAATTTCTAATAAAAATTAGTTTATTGAAATTAGGGGAGAATCTACAGATTTAAGCATAATGTAAGCAAATCAACAAAGAAATGGGCAGTCACGGGCTGCAAGAACTTAGACCTCTTGTTAGTGCAGTCAGCAAATCATGAAATGAAAATTTCATGTCAAGTTACTGACATTATCCCAATAAAATGTTTCAGTAGGAATACAACAATAATCACAGAACACAATAGGACTGAATCAGTAGGTAGATTTTATTTCCAATAAGATGGTTTCCAAATATAAACGCTTAAGATTCTACAAGACACAACTACTTACCTTGTGCCCCTTTGAAATACAGCAACTGAATGTATTAGAAGCCTGATGCAACAAAGCTAGTCAGTAAGAAAGTAATGATGACTGCTTCCACTAATTATGAACAAATGGCAGCCATAGTGCCAAGTATTCTTCATTTCTATTGATAAAATAACTTCTAGGCACAATTATGAGGTGCAGCTCTCCACTAGTTTGGCATATCCATTTATTGAATTCTTAACCTGTAATTCTTAAAGTGGGTAATAAACTTTCTGTATAAAGAGGGGAAGTTTGGTGCAGTGGAAAGAAGAAAATTAGTCAGAAATCCAGAGCTGAAGTCCCTACTCTGCCACCAACAGTACATGTGGCTATGGGTAGCTGACTTCTCTATCAGCCTCAGTTTTCTTGCCCACTAAAAAAGAGGGTTGGATTATATTTCTAAGTTCTTTTCTAAATGAATGTACTATGAGTCTAAAATAGTGTGTCATGTATTTGGATTTCATAGCAATTTACAAATTAATGTGCTCCCTGTAGTGTATGTTCCAGCGCAAATCCCGTGATTTCTATTCTTTCTTTGAGTAATGATGTACTCATCTAAAATTAATTAATTAATTTTAAAATAGTGTCAGAAACCAAGTACGTTCAAGAACCAAATGAGAAAAAAAGCATTCCACATAAATTTTGGCTCCTAAGCTCCTTAAAAATTTTCAGTAATGTACATGACCTGCACGTTTAAAGTGATTGCTGCATTTTTTGCCATTAACTTTAATTAGAAAGATGGATTTCTAGCATTTTGGGATATGTGCTGTAAATATTATCACGATTGTTGCTGTTGTTATTGTTATTTTATTATGAACATTTGTTTAGAAAGTTTTTCATTCAACTTATGGAAAACAATCAGTGTCAAATCCATTTGCCCTGCATTTCTCCTGGGCAAATGACCAGCCAAATAAGTTTACTTTCTGTCAGAAAAAGCCTGACTTCATTACATTTAACATTTCATAGTGGGATTCACTTTAAAATGACTGTGCTAATACAAGTCCAATCACATCTCCTTTCTGAATTCAAATTCTAAGACAGATGATAGATAGATGGCTAATAGAATGAAGATAAAGATGGGGAGAGAGAGAAAGGCAGAGAGAGAGAGAGAGAGAAAGAGAGAGAGATTGTCAGGACAAGAGACAGGGAGATAGATACAGCACACAGAGCTCTATGATGAGACTGTTACTGATTCTCAGTTATTTTTTAACCAGGTCATGTTGCTTTGCTGTCAGTATATCCTTCCTCAGGAGCTATGCATTTTTTTTTGTCGTTTTGATTGGTGCCCACAAATATAGATGGGACTGTGGATAGGACTCCACGAGGTTGATCAATTTGTCCTTCTTTGGAAGCTTGGGGGAAAAAAGGCAATTGTGCAAAATGGAAAAGAAACTTCAGAACCATTGGTAAATCTAAACTTCAGAACTTTCAATCACATCAGTTATAGACAGAAATACATTAGGAAGTTAAAGATCTGGAACATAATTCTCATTAAAGTATCAGTGCTACATATTCTTTGGTACGTCTTTTTATTCCTTAAGAGTAGGCATACCTAGGGTTGAAGACATCTGTTATAGTGTATGATTTATTTTGTATCCTAAAAAATTTACCTTGCCTGTTGAGAGGTCAGCAATTAAAAGGGGAGATAAATAAAAATTTATTCAAGAAGCTTTTAATGCATCAACACAGTCTCTTTAGTCTATCAGGCCAGAAGCAGGAGATTCAGTATTTGTCTATGGCGATGCAATTCAGCTGAATTTGGTTAACTACTTGAAGGAAATTGTCAGCATCTCTGCAAAACTAATCTGAAATACCTCATTTCCTTAAATGTATTTAATTGGGCTGGGCCCTCAGGGCATATTTTTATCAGACATCTAGTGCTTCATAGCTAATACCCTGTCCTGGTTCTCAAAAATCTGTCTTTCTCACACTATTTGATCTGTCTTTTATGTCTCACAGCAGCCGCTTAGAAGTCATGAGCACACATAAAACTAGCAGCCACAAATCACACCTACATTTCATTAATTTAAGTCTATATTGATTTAAATTATTATGGAAACATTTATATTCAAAGCCATGCGTGTGAAAGAAAGAGACAGTGATGGGGAGAGAGGAACAGAGATAGATTTCAGTGTTTTCTTTTGTTTTGTTAAGAAAGCTAAAAGCTCTGTTATTAGTTCGTGGCTTCTGAATTTGTACAGTGATTTTTACATCCTTATCTGTTTGTCCTGGTTTTTATTACCTTAGTTCCCATTTTCCTCTGTTTTTCGTACATTGATGGATAAAGACACAGAAGAATTGTGTATATATATATATATATATATATATATGATACATGCAAACAGCATTTCAAAAATATTAGTATTTTTAATAAAAACATTTAAACAATGTTTTATACTTTAAACTTGATATGTGCAGGATAAGTCTGCTTCAGTCTTGAAACCCATTATATAACTACGTTACTTGAATTAAGAACAGAGGAGCCATTTGTCAATACAAGTAGAGATTTGAATTGGAAACTTAAACAATGAAGAGATTAAAAAAAAATTGAAAACTAAAATACCAATATACAACTTTCAAAGTTCTGTGAAGAGTTGGAGACAGATACTACCTACACACATATGTAAGGAGGTAATGTGGAAGAAAGGGATTATACTAACTATATGCATGTGTATACTCTACCAAAGGCTGTCAATCTAAAAAGCACATTGATAATGATGGTGAAGATTTTGAGCTGTATTTCCTTATAGTGCATATCACAGTATCTCATCAGAATTTTTATTACAGATATGTTTTTGGCTGCCAAAATCTGCATCATTATTTTTCTAAATGCAATATATAATTAAATGTTTAATTCAAGATATGAATCACTACCTCTTTTTACTTATTCATTGATATTGTCAATAATTCTGCCACTGAATAATTTTTTTCTAATGACATTTTAGTATGAAAATGAGTTGTTGTTGTTATTGCATTGAAAGAAACTGTTTTAATATTCTGCACGGTTCCTTCATTTTATCAAGAGAAAACATATCCCATGAATGTAAACTACTCACAAAACTCAGTGTTGTTATGTGATACAGTACTTCAGAATGTTAGAGGCATAAAGGACTGCCTGTCCCTACACTGAATGCACATGCTTCCTGCAAATGCCATTGCTTCTTATCCATTTTGATCGCCCAGTTGGCTCTCAATTGTTTTACCTGTTAGATCAAGCTTCTCTTCTAATGAGCTCCCACACTAGTGTGAATAATGAACATACAAAAATCACATTTTTTAGAATTATAACTAAATTTTGAAAATAAACTCTAAGTGAGATTTTGTTTGATTCTTTTAAAAAACCAAGCTTTGAAGCATGTTATATTACAGTCCTACATAGAATAGCTTTTCTTTTATTTCCACTATATCCTTGATATATCCTTATTAATTTGTAGTGGCACATTATTCACATTCATATTTTACTCAGGTAAAGACCTACTTCTATCCATTCAGAAAGGGTACAAGAAAAATGCTTAGAGCTCTGGAATGGCAGTCCTTTCAATCTGATGCTCTAAAACTCCCCCTGTCACACTACATCATTTATTATGCCAAGGCTAAGAAGTGTATGGCCCAGGATGTGGCAGGCAGCTTGCTGTTGTGATCACACTCCTAGAATATTTCTTTGTTCTACTTATTTTTGTTCCAGGCACTAAATACTCCCGAAAGCAAACTAGATACAGTTAAAATAGCCACAGAATTCTCTTTGCCTATAGGCAAGTTCACTGCAGGCAGCAGAAGGTAGGTCTCAAAGGGTACACAGCAGGTTACTTTCCTGGCCTCGTTTTTACTGAGCCTGTAGAGGCACTCATTTCCCAGGATACAGGCTTTAAGGAGGGGACTTTCCAACCACTATTCTCTCTTTGCAATGGTCTCTTTCATCCTGATCTCTGGGGACCCAGGATACTTTCCCAGATCAGCCTAGGTTTACTTGGGTGGGCTTTTAAAATGACTAGACAATCTCATTTTATTCCAAGTTCAGTGGAGATGCTCATATTCCATCTTTATCCCTGCTTGTAAACCAGCCTTTACTCCCTTCACAGTTCTACTTCAGAAAAGTTACTGACCCCTATTTTGGAAGGTGAAGGAATCTTGGGAGGTGGATCTTCTTTTGTCCTTCATGCCCAGGACAATATTAGTAGCTTCTTTCAGGGCTAAAGAGTGTGATTAACTGAAAGATTAATTTATCATCGTACATAATACTACATAATGCAAACTTAGTATTTCTTGCCTCCTAAGAGTTAACATACCAGTAGGATGTAATCAAATAAATAAACTAACCAACAAATAAAGAAATAAACAGAAGTTCATTGTATAATAGAAATTATTATGATGTTTCTTACTTTTAATTTATAAATGTAATCTGAGTACCACGTTAGCACTTTAAAAACATTAAGCACGTTTATTCCTGTGACTTTTTTGTGATTATACCAAAATAGTAATTCAGTACATTTATATTTGTAGTAAGCAATTAAAACAACTGAAATATTTTGCAAATATCAAGTGCTCTGTAAATGCTAATATAGAAGAACTAAATAAATCTTTTGGGAGAATGCTGAATTGACAGATGAGAAATTGCATTTTCTTACTTTACAAGCGTTTCTTTTTTCAAAATTAAAATATAATATCTTTGCCTAGAGTACGAAAAAATGTATGTAGACTGAGGAGGGGGATAGCAGCAAAAGGGTGGGTATGGTAAAAATCAAGATAATCTCAACCCATTTGAGAATAAACTGCTTGATTTTAATATTGCTATAAGTATCAGCAATTCTTTATCAAAATATAAGCTAATTTTATACAGTTGGTGGCAAGTTTATTGAGAAAACAAACCAAATAAATTTGCGTGCTCAATGTCAAAGTAAACAATTCAATTCCTTTTTCTTTTTGATGGGAAATCAGAAATTTTAAAAAATAACTGGCTATTGCATGTCCTGTATTTAAAATCCTGTAAGTTTTAAAAAATAACTGGCTATTGCATTGTCAAGAATGGCTCTACACAGTATGAAAAAAATGACCAACATTGATGTCCTATTTGGTCACTTATGATTTGAAAATCATAAACAAAAAAACCAATTAGGCTGGCTTTTATTTTTATTCAACGGTAAGATAGACCAGGCAGTTCCAATATCTAATTCCATTTTTACTTCATTATTCATCATTTAAATGAAATTAATTAATATTTATTGACTACTTGTGTTTCCAATTCTGTTAGCAGTATAAAGAGGATAGATAAAACTTTTAATCTCAGTTCTGTATTCATATTATAATTAATTTTTATTATTTAAATCCTCCCCAAATTCTAACTTTTCTAAAAGCAAATTCACCATCTTTTTTTGAGTACAGTTGATGTTAGCTATCACACAGTCTAGAAGTACATATGCTCCCTATGTCTGTCTACTTTTTGACAGGGCAGGCAGTTCTGAGTCTCTTATTATCTCTAACTGTATCTCTCCCTAGTATTACAAAGTGAATATAAAATAATTTGATGAGAATTGATAAAAACAGGAAACTATAGAATGTTAGGTTGTAGCCAAATTAATCTTTGTTTGTGTGTATCATAATTTAGCATGGTTTAGATTAAATTCAGTGACATGCGTTCCACTATCAAAATAGCTATACCTTTCTGATAAAATAACAAAACATAACAAAAAAATCTACACCAATTTCGTGATTTGTGTGTATGTATGCGTATATATATATATATATACACAAATATATATACACACATATATATATACACACACATATATATATGTATGTATGTCAGGGTTCTGCAAAGACAGAAAGAGAGAGAGATTTTAAGAACTTGACTCATGATTGTGGAAGCTTTTGACTGCAAAATTTGATGGGGGAGGGTGGCATATTCAAGATTCGGGAGAGAGTTTCAGTTAGAATCTATAAGCAGCCTGCTAGAGAACAAGGTGCAGATGAAGTATGAAGGCAGACTTCTAGGGAATTCTCTCTTGCTGATGGGAAGTCAGCCTTTTGCTCTATTTAGGTCTTTAGTTGATTGTATAAGGCCCACCCATATTACGGAGGGCAATCTGCTTTACTTGAAGCTTACCATTGCAAAAGCAAATCTCACCCAAAAATACCCTCACAAAAACATCTAGAATAATATTTGATCAAATATCTGGGTATCCTATCCTAGACAAGTTCATATATAAAATTAACCATTATAGTATATTACTCAGGAACTTGTACTATTAATAGTTTAATGTTTTTTTCTTTAACTTTTTACCACTGTGACTTGTGTTTTTAAAATAATATTTTATATCACTGCAATTAAATGTTAATCTAATGCCACGTATAAATAAAACTACAAATAAAAAAATGCAAATAAAATCTTTTCTATAACCTCCTAAGTTCTGAAACTGAAGTCTTCCTCAGTCCATAAAAAATGAGTCAAAGTAAAAATGTTAGAGAAGTACTAAAGGCATACTAGCACCAAGGTTAGACTTTCTCCTTAAGTCAATTTCATTTTCATTAGAATTTAAACGGAATTAACTAGAGTACTTCACATAATGGTGAAGAGAGGGTATAGGGCGATTCCCCTTTACTGAAAACACATAGGAAACTTGACAACACTGAAAATAATAATGACTTAGAGGCACTAAATATTGACCAGTGAGACAAAAAATTGAGAAGCATTTGCTGTTTAAAAGCTGCTAAAAGATTGAGAAAATACAGGCTGAATTTATCACCACCTTGCCTGGAGCTGTTTCTGCCCCCTTCTGCTCCACTCCTTGCTTGGTCATGGAAAACTATAGCTTTACTGGCTTTAGGTTTATGGTAAACCCAGCAGCTTTACTGTTGTGGGTGGCAGGCTGGATTTGGAGTGGGAACAGGGGATAAGCCCATAACTTTGCCAACTAAAATTGGCAGACTGCAGTTTGAAAAAGATGGAGAAATTTGACAGGTATTCTCGTTCAGGATTGTATTCTTAGTTCTCAAAGGGCCAAAGACAAGGCAGGATTTTAATAGTGAGACCCAGAAGTGACAGACGCATAGAAGAGTTGAAAGAAGTTCTAAACCCATATCTAGATAACTACACATTCTATAGTTTTATATGTATAAACTCATGGTCATGACCTGAAAGAGTCAAGTAAAATCTAAGAGAAATTGATAACTGTCTGAGAATTTCAATGCATTTCTTTATGTATAAACAGCTAGCTCAGCAGAAGGCAAAAGTTTTATATAGACTAGTAGGGAACAAAAAGAACCTATTGGGTGATAACATTTATAAAAACTATCATGAACTTCAGAAAAATAAAAGACAATTCAGAATTACTATATTAACTAAACTGTTTAGTTTTAACCAAAAAACTATTAAACATGAAAATAAACAGGAAAATGTGAGAATATAGTACCAAATAGCAATGGCAGCCGATAAAAACTAGCTTCAAGTGAGCCTAGATATTGGATTTATCAGACACTGATTTTTGAAGCTACTAATACAGTTATGAAAAAGAAGTAAAAGTTACATCTGAGAAGTACAATAATAGAAATAAAGATAAATAACAGATGGACTCCTGAACAGAAATGAGGTGGCAAAAAAAAGAAGCAATGATTAACGGAACATGTAGATGGAAAATTAGTAAGGATGAAAGACTTTAACGATTCCATTTAAAAAGTTTTAAAAATAAAATATTTTTAAATAAATTAACAAAAGTTGTATAAGACCTATAAAATGAAATTTACGAAACACTGCTGATAGAAATTAAAGAAGGCCTGAATGAACAGAGAGATATACTATGCCAAAGGATAGATGACTTACAATAATAAATGGCAATGCACCCCAAACTGACCTACACATTTAATGCAATTCTTATCAAAAAGTCTCAGCAGATTTTTAAGACAGATCAACTGACCTACATTTTATATGTTAAAAAAGAATTACTACTATGTATTATTTCCATAAAAATAATTTTAGATTTACTGGAGACTTGCAAAGATTATACAGTTACTATATTCCAATCCTCCCACTTCCCAAAAAGTTAGCAACTTGCAAGACAATGGTTTCTTTATCAAATTTCAGAAGTTGACATTGGTTCACTATAATTGCCTGAAGTAAGTACTTTATTCACATTTCTCCAGCTTTTCTACTGATGTTCTTTTTGTCTTTAGCCTTACAGTATCTACACATTTTCCCACTGTTTTTTTTTCTCACTGCCTTCAATAAAGATTGTCATACATTTTAATTTAGTTAGATTTATTTCTCACCATATGCTTTCTATATTCAGTTCCTACATCTTCATTAAAAAATACATACAGTAAAAGTCAATCATATGCATAGAGTATCATATCTACCACCACGATATTATACAGAACAATTTCACCACCCTAGACATTTTTTTAAGCAACTAATTTATAGTCAATTGCTCCTTCTTCTCCTAACCCCTGACAACAACAGTTCTTTTATTCTGTTTCAAAAATTTTGCCATTTGCAGAATATCATATAAACACAATCACAAAATATGTAGCCTTTGGGTCTAAATTATTTTCCTTAAAAATGCATTTAAGATTCATTTTTATGTGAATAAATTGTTCATTCCTCTGTATGAATGTACCATAGATTTTCTTTTTAAATTCCATTGATCTGTTGAAGGATGTATGAGTTGCTTCTAAATTTTGGTGTTCATAGAGATGATTTAAATACCTGTAAATAGGTTTTTGTATTAGCATAAGTTAATGGTCCTGAGTAATAATGAATATTACAATTGCTAGATTATATTGTAAAAGTATGTTTAACCTTATAATAAACTACCAAATTGTTTTTCCAAAGTTGCCGTACCATTGTCACAAGCAAAGAAAATGTTCTTGGGACTCTGCCTTCTTAACAGCATTTGATATTGCAATTTTATTTTTCCTAGCCATTGCAGTATTTATTCAGAGATTTTTTCAGAATGGTTTTAATACCTGTATCCTTAAAGTTCCTGATCAAATATTTTGCCCACTGTATAATTGAATTGTTTTCTTCTTGTGAAGTTTTAAGAGTTTATTTTATATTCTGGATAAAAGTTCATATCAGATATATAATACATGAATATTGTCCCCTAACTTTGGCCTGCTTTTCAATAACTTAAAATATCACAAAACAAAAAGTTTTAAGTATAATAATGTCCAAATTATCAACTATTCTTTTTTTCTTTTATAGATCATGTTTTTGGTGTCACATATAAAAACTCACTGTAAAACTCAAGATCATGAGCTTTTATACTATTTTTTTCTAGAAATTATATGTTTGCATTTCATATTTAGGTCTACAATTCATTTTAAGTCAATTTTTATGTGAATTGAGATGTATTTGTCAAACACCATTTGTTGAAAACTGATTTCTTTTTTTTTTTTTGAGGCAGAGTCTCGCTCTGTCACCCAGGCTGGAGTGCAGTGTCGCGAGCTCTGCCTCCCGGGTTCACGCCATTCTCCTGCCTCAGCCTCCCGAGTAGCTGGGACTACAGGCGCCCGCCAGCACGCCTGGCTAATTTTTTTTGTATTTTTAGTAGAGACGGGGTTTCACCGTGTTAGCCAGGATGGTCTCGATCTCCTGACCTTGTGATCCGCCCGCCTCGGCCTCCCAAAGTGCTAGGATTACAGACGTGAGCCAACGCGCACGGACGAAAACTGATTTCTTAATTATACCTGCAACTTTGACAAAAATCAGTTGATAATGTCTGTGGGGATCTATTATTGGGTCATGTGTTCTATTCCAGTGATCAATGATCCTTTACTTGACCAACTGATCAGTATAGTTTTATATTAAGATTTGAATTAGGCTGGGCGCAGTGTCTCATGCCTGTAATCCCAGCACTTTGGGAGGCCGAGGCGGGTAGATCACCTGAGGTCAAGAGGTTTGAGACAAGCCTGGCTAACATGGTGAAAACCCGTCTTTACTAAAAATACCAAAAATTATCCAGGCGTAGTGGCGGGCGCCTGTAATCCCAGTTACTCAGAAGCCGAGACAGGAGAATCACTTGAACCTGGGAGGTGGAGGTTGCAGTGAGCCGAGATCGTGCCATTGCACTCCAGCCTGGGCGACAAGAGTGAAATTGTCTCGAAAAAAAAAAAAAAGATTTGAAATAGATTGGTATAGTTTCTCCAGATTTCTTTTATCTTATTCATAAATGAAATAATGACAAAGATTATTTTTAGACAAGGTATCCAGTTGTTTTTATATTCACTTTTTATTTTCATGACCGAAACTATTTATGCCGCTAAAAAATATTAAAAGATTAAACTGGGTATTACTAATCCTGTTCAAAATGCTAGGATTTTTTTTTTTTTAAAAAAACAACCTACTTTCGATAAATAAAACAGTTAAAAGAAAGAGACTTTATCAAAATTTGGCCTTTCACATTTGCATTACAACTATGTTTTTCTAACTGGCTTCTGCGGCACATGAAGCAAACTTGGGTTGGAAGATAAAGGGGAGAAGCCTGGGGAATGAGAGATAGAAAGAATAACCAAGTGTGAGAAAAAGATACCAAAAAAGTAAATATAGCTACAAAATAGTGATTCTTTTAATCTTAAATGACCTTTTCAATTTGTATTCTGCTTAAAAATTTTCCCAACATTGACCTACAAACTCTCACATTTGTCCAGAGTACAAATATGTATCTGCTGTCTCCCAAGTAACAAGGAGCCAGTAGGAATTACTGCCAACTTTCCTTTCTCTGCTATTTCCGAAAAAATACTTTTTTTATCACAGTAGAAAAAAAAAAAAAGAAAGCATCTTGCTAACACTTAACTTCCTCTCAAGAAAATCAGATCATTCCAGGAAGAGAACTATAGATTAGTAAAGAAAAATGTGGATAATTTGTCTGAAAAAATTTATAGGGAAATTTAGGATTATTATGCTTATTATAAATTTATTTTAAATTTTGCAGTATTTATATGTGTAATTAAATGGTTTCTTTGGGTAAATAGTATCGACTTTAAAATCAGACTTTAAAGAATCGGACTTTCTCTGTCTCCAAGGCTGTGTCCTAATTCTGCACAAAGGCAACCACTGAATTGAACTACTATAATCTATCTCCAGAACCTTATGCACCTTGCCCTCTTATACTCAAAACACTAGCTTTCCATGAAAAATAAGTTTCATGGATTATTTCAAAGGTGAAATTAGATTTGGGGAATATATATGAAATAAGTGTTTTAATACATATATAGTTTTTATGACAATACTCTTACTCAACTAATCTACTATAGTACCCAATTACACTCTTGTGGTCATTTCAAAATCACAGAACCTTGGTCCTAGATGCTATTAGGAACCAAATTTTAAAACCTAAATAAATGCTGCCTCTTGTGGAAGTTTCATTGTCATTGTTACCATGACTAAAGAAAGAAAACATACTGGATAAAAAAAAACACAATCTAATCCTGCCTCTATTTAAAATTTACTGAATGTTATTGATGTTGTTGATGCTCTACAACTACTGTTATCATCTTCATCATTACATGAGGCTCAAATCATTTGACAATCTTTCCCCAAAATACACTGATTATCATCTTATATATTTCTATTTCTTCAGAAACTCCAGGAAATGAGGGTAGAAATTTTTACAATTTTTGAATTAAACCTGGCTGGGCTCAGTGACTCAGGCTTGTAATACCAGCACTTTGGGAGGCTGAGTTGGGAGGATCCTTTGAGTCCAGGAGTTTGAGACCAGCCTGGACAACATAGAGAGATTCTCTCTCTACAAAAATAATAATAATAATAGTTAAATTTGGCTATAAATTCTGGCTCTTGATAAATGCATGTACTTTTTATAATTTCTATACTGTTTCTGTTTGACTCAGGCTTATCTGAACATTTTTCAGCCCTTCCCTTTTTCATAACTGCAATGCACAGTTGCATATTTTTTAAAAATGTTAAAAGACTACATAGCATAACATTCTTGTGTAAGTACTAGAAAATTTGGCATAATTGAGGAGCTTTAGCTTTTAAAAATGCAAATACTTATAACCACATATTAATCATTCCCTTGTCTATTAACAAGTAGGCCTTTAGACTCCTGCACATTTGTTAGGCCATTTTCCTTCCTCCACTCTGCCCATTTCTTCAGATGTGGAAGTATAATAACTGCAAGCAAGGTAAAATTGCTATCCTTCCTTTCAATGTATAAAATGACTCTTTTTCTTGATTTCTCCTCTCAACTTTGTTCTGTTTTCTCATCTAAACTTTGATCACAATTTTTACCCATATAAAAACAGTTTCTTCTCAAAAGTAATTCCAATGTCAATTTAAAACACATATAGTAGTATATACATTTTAAACACATACAAAACTTAAATTTTTCTAGATTTTTGGTACAGATAAATTACATATGGGATCAAGTCTATTTTCCATTTTTCTTAACATAGCAACTAAGAATTTAGCCAGCTAGAACATTCTCACTTTCTCCTCTGTATATTTTTGTATTGAGTTCTCTCTTAAAAAAAATAATTCTATTAAGATTTAATTGTAATATCTGATGAAATCAATTACCATTACATTTCTAAACAATTTGGTTTATCTTACCAAAATTCAATGCCTCCTATAATACATTTCATCAATTTTGAGAGATCAATTAATTGGAAGAGTTGAATTATTATTTTCTGCTATTCTTTCATTAATATTTACTGAAACTAAGTGAAGATTATATTAATGTAAATTATAAAATTAAGAAGGAAATGTTCCACTTAACAAAGTAATTACAATGTAAAAGCAGTATTTTGATTAATTATGGTGGCTGAATTAAAACTCATTACACAATAATAAGAAAAAACACATTACTTGTTTTTTCTTATTAAAGTATTACTGATGCCATAGAGAAGACTATCTAAAAAGGTTTTGGAACTTGGCTTGAAATTGAAGGGTAGACTAAATATTATCAAGAAACCTATCTCAAAAAGACAACAAGATAAGAGACAGTTCTCAAAGTTGTCACCTGGACAGCTCTGAGGCTAGGGTTTTTAGAAATAATTTGGCAAGCAGGAGGCTAGGGAATGGGTACTGCTGACTGGTTGGGGAGAAAATCATGGGAATGTCCAAATTATCTCTGCAGGCTTAGTTTCTTGGTGGGGTTCTCAGGACCTTCTTGAGCTGGTTCCTTGGTATAAGACATGAGTCTGGGTGAAGTCAGTGAGTCTCCAGAATACAAGTCTGAAAAATACCTCAAAGACCAATCTTAGGTTTTGACAGTAGCGATGTAATCTATAGGAGCAATTGCGGAAGTTACAAATCATGTGACCTCGGGAGCAGTAAATGATTACAGAAAGGCAAGCTAAGGAAAAATGGCTGGGTATGATTTAACTATGCCTACATTTTAGCAGAATTAAGATCTTTCACATAATCCTAAACTTGTGGATTTTCATTAGTATTAAAAGAACAGTTTGGTTCCTGAACAAGTGACTAAGTATAGAGGAATAATCTTGGAAAATTAGGTGGATGATGAAACCTAAAATTAATATTAAAAACCACTATTACTCTTGCACCAAGCTAATAGCAAGAAAGAATAAAAAGTTTGAAGAACAGATTTACTGAACCTTAAATTTATTTATCTCTAGTTGCAATTTGGCAGCTATTTTAAAAGACCAAAAGTAATCATCATGGGCCGGGCACAGTGGCTCATGCCTGTAATGCCAGGACTTTGGGAGGCCAAGGTGTGCGGATCACGAGGTCAGGAGATCGAGACCAACCTGGCCAACATGGTGAAACTCCATCTCTAATAAAAACACAAAAATTAGCACTTTGGGGGGGCCGAGGTGGGTGGATCACCTGAGGTCGGGAGTTCAAGACCAGCCTGGCCAACATGGTGAAACCCTGTTTCTACTAAAGATACAAAAAAATTAGCCAGGCATGGTGGCGGGTGCCTATACCCCCATCTACTCAGGAGGCTCAGGCAGAAGAATCACTTGAACCCAGGAGACGAAGGTTGCAGTGAGCTGAGGTCACATGCCATTGCACTCCAGTCTGGGCAACAAGAGCAAAACTCCATCTCAGAAAAAAAAAAAAAAAAAAAAAAAAAATTAGCCGGGCATGGTGGTGTGCACCTTGTAGTCCCAGCTACTCAGGAGGCTTACGAAGGACAATTGCTTGAACCTGGAAAGCAGAGGCTGCAGTGAGCCGAAATTGCGCCACTGCACTCCAGGTTGGGTGACAGAGCAAGACTCTGTTTCAAAAAAAAAAAAAAAAAAAGATTATCATCATTCTGCTGTAAGATTTTTACTTTATTTTGCAAATATTCTCTTATTTTGTTGTTGCCATTGTTGTTGTTTCAGCTATCTCTCTTGTTTCCAAGAGCTCTCTGATCCTTTCCATAACATCCTATGCTTTCTTTTTTATGTTTGTACTGTAACTGCCCAATGAGTTCACCATGCCTGCTGCCTAAACAGAGCCAATTTATCAAGACAGGGGAATTTCAACAAAGAGTAATTCACCCAGAGCTGGCTGTGTGGGAGACTGGAGTTTTATTATTACTCAAATTAGCCTCTCCTTTGGGAATCAGAGTTTTTAAGGATAATTTGGTGGTGGAGGAAGGTAAGTGAGTCGAGAGGGATGATTGGTTGGGTCAGAGATAAAATCAGGAAATTGAAGCTGTCCTCTTCCACTGAGTCAGTTCCTGAGTAGGAGCCACAAGATCAGATGTGCCATTTATCAATCTGGGTGGTGCCTGCCTGATCTATCAAGTAGAGGGTCTGCAAAATATCTTAAGCACTGATCTTAGCAGCAGTTTAAGGAGAGTCAGAATCTTGTAGCCTCCAGCTGCATAACTCCTAAACTATAATTTTTAATATTGTGGCTAATTTGTTAGTCCTACAAAGGCAGGTTAGTCCCCAGGCAAAAAGAAGGTTTGTTTTGGGAAAGGGCTGCTATAGTCTTTATTCTAAACTATAAACTAAATAATTCCCAAAGTTAGTTCAGCTTATGCCCAGGAATGAACAAGGACAATTTGGAGGTTAGAAGCAAGATGGAGTTGCTTAGGTCAGATCTGTTTCACTGTCTCAGTTATAATTTTGCCATGGTGGTTTCAGTACAAACTATATTCTTATCCTCCTTAGGCTATTAAATACAGTTAGTTATCTGTGAAGTTTCTTCGGGCCTGGCATTATGTTTTTTCATTTGGAATTCTTTTTTACTCTGATTCTTTTATTCTTTTTCACCCAAATTGTGTACTCTTATTTTGTTTATTTTCTACCATTTGAATGAAATCTAGGGAGAAAGGGGATGTAAATATATGTGGCTAACTCATGTTTACTTTCTCCAAATATTTCATTTAAAAATTTATTTACTTTTGAATTAAAATCTCAATTCAACCTTTAAAAACTGAGGATTTGAGTATCTGCCCTACCTATCGTAAAGGGCTAGTATGATTATTATAAGCACGTACATAAGAAAGTATTATTATAGATTTAAGTTAGTATTCATATTAAACTAATCTGGAGATAAACCCTTCGTATTTCAGCAGTTGTGACTTAAGCTGCACTCTCAATTTATAAATAAAAGTATAAATTGTATCAGCATGAGAGGTTCACGGTTTTTCATAGAAGATGTGTGGCTTACATGATACCCACAGAAAGTCTTCCAGTGAAGATATATTACCATGAGTATCCCCAGAGCTTATGCAGTAAATTCCCCCAAAGCCATGCACATAGCAAGGATAAAAATAAACGTTATCTATGTTTATTACTTGGCTGTCATTATCGAGTGCCATAGTTTTTCTTTTTCATAATTCATGTTCAAATTTTTCAAAAAAACAAAATTAGAATTCAAATATTGAAAGAAGCATAGACTAATTTAGTAAATTAGTACATTTATACATATTTATATGGATTTATACACACATATCCACACACACACAGAGAAAGAGAGATAGACATTTATACACTGTAGGAGCGGAAAAAAAAAAATCTTCCTCTACTTATTTAAAGTTCTCCAGTTGGAATGCTGGAAAAAAGGTGGGCCAAAGACAGATTAACAAAAGAAACACAGATTATTAACATGTGCATTGCATGGGTAACTCAGGGGAGAACCTAGAGATTAGTAAATGAAAGGATCTTTTAGAAGTTAGGCTTACATAATGTTTTAGGTTAAAGGAAAGGGGGTTTGGGGCTTCTTACCAGGGAGGTGTGTTTTGTGAGGGTGATTAGAAAAAGCTTTGCAAACAAGGGTCGCTTAGTAAGGTTCGTTATGCAGATTTAAGTTAGTACTTTCTCCACTAACAAGTTGTGTCCTCCTCTTCCTGATAGGGAGGAGAGAGACAGCTCTATGAATGGAAATTTCCTTTTTAAATGTACATTTTCTATACAAGAGGAAAATTTGTACTCTGTTTTTAGAGCTTTTCCTAGTATGCTGGTTGCTAAGGGCCTTTAGCTCAAAATAATTCACATGCTAAAGAGGCATATTTTGGAGCTGACTATTCTGGCTTATATCAATGCATAATTTGCTAATATTTATGCACATCTATGCTGAGATATCTATTAAGTAAAATTTATCTATTTATATACCTACTTGTCAATATACCTTAGGAGGGAAAAAGAAAGGAAACACATCAATATTTAACAGAGCTGACTTTAAATATTGATTTGATGGGATTCAAGACATGCTACCCCAAAATGTGGCACCTTGACATTTGAGAAAACCACAGAAGCAGCAAGGTCTCTCTGACTTTCTCCCTGCCTTTCTTCCCTGAAGCAGGTCATAAAACCTAGGAAGAATTCTCTGACATTCTCCTGAAGGAAGTCATAAGACCTTCATTTGGGAAGTGCCTTCCCTATACCCAAAGGAAAGGAACAGAGAAGAATTTCAACAAACAGGCCTTGCTTGGTTTCCTATCATTTATTATCCTTGAACACGTTTTTTGTTTTTTATCCAATTATATTTCCCCAGTACTATATACTTCATCATCAAAACTAGCATAAAAAACATACAGGTCTACCCATGTCTTCAGGTCTTCATTTTCTTATAAACGTTCATGTGTCATGTAAAACTTACATTAAACAGATATATATCGTTTTCTCTTGTTAATTTGTCTTTTGCTAAAGGTGCCTTAGCCATAAACCTAAGATGATTAGGAAAGTTACTTGGTTTTTCCAACAGGTTATTCTACAGGTGGTATATATTTTGTACTGTATACTATATATGTATGTGTGTGTGTGTGTTTGTCTGTGTGTGTGTGTATTTCAATTCTTCAAGATTTCTGTAATGATTATATATTTTATATTCATAAAATAATATATAATTTATTTTTAAGCTGAAATTCAGCTGATATAGGACTATCATGCCACAGAGATAAAGAGCTCTTGTTATTACTGTATTGGGACATAACAAATTTTGAAAGATCTGCTCTTTTAGTTTACTAAATATTGACTTTAGCAAATCAATCACTTGTCTAAAAGATTTTATTTGGTTTGAAGTAAGTAGGAATAACCTTATAAAGAATGAATCATTCTTCTCTCAGTTTCAGAGTTAGTTTTAAGATATGGTAAATGATAAGTAAAGGGACTACTTTCATTCCTTTTACCAAGAATGCATGGCTCAGAACATGAGAAAAGTTAGAAATAATTTTTGATTGCTCAGTTCTGTGGACCCGATTTTTTTTTAAATAAGTAACAATGGATACTGAAAGACTTTTTATTTCCATGGTGCTTTAACATGATTTATTCAAATTTGATATGTGGAGTGGAGAAAGATAAACTTTTCACTAGCATTAGTAAAATAAAGAATAATAATTACTTAAGCTTCTAATCTTTAACATATATCTATAGAAATTAACTACTTCTTCACATGTGTTGTGAAACAGCCATTAAGCAGTGCTCACATTTCAAACATTTTGCACGTGTATAGGCTTCACATCAAAGCCAAGCATAGTGAATGTATGAATCGAATTGAATAATCCTTGATGAATACTTATTTTGCATAATCCAAAATATAGCTGCTGTTGTTTTCAAGAGGAAAAAACATTTTTTTCTACTTTAAAATCCATTGACTCTAAGAAGAGAAGACACAACAATAAAATAACTTCCAGAATTAAAATCAGAATAATGGCAAATTCATACTTCAGTATTTTACTGTAGCATTTAGTATTTAGTATCTTACTTTATATAATACTGTAAAAAAATTTCTATTATTATACTTAAAAGATTAGAATTATATATATTTCCTGAAAAGCATTCAGTAAATTTACTTATTTCCACTAGCTGTGAACACCATTATTGTTATTGTTAATTCATTTTGTTTGTTTGCCAAATGTGTCAAGATTTTTTTAATTCTATCCTGAAAACTAAAAATAATTAAATATAATTAATTCTGCCACAGTAAAAGGCAATGAGATGGCATGTAATAAACAATTTTGCTGAGATTTATTTTCCATTCCTGGGTGATAACCTCTTAATCTTTGGAATTTTTCAAGTGGTAGCAGTATCTTTTGTTACTCATGGTGGATCCCTAGGACCACATCTGATAGTTTATGCTAATGAGCTGACTCCGAATGGCGGTTGGTTACCCAGAAAGACCCTTCATGGGAATGGAAGGCTGGGGCTTTCAGCTTCATGATACCAGCCTACCTTTCAGAAGGGGAGGGAGGCTGAAAATTAAGTAGAACCACATGGCAAATGATTTAATCATGAGTACATATCAAAGATGCAATAAAATCTCTGCACAAAGAACCTTGGATAGGCTCCCCTGGTTGGCAGTTCTCTGCATATTGTTGTAAGTTTATGTGCCAGGAGGGTAATATGACCCTGAGAATTATGGAAGGATCATTTTGGGGATATTGCCAGACCTCGCCTTATGTGTCCATCCCTTTGGCCTGTTTTTATTTGTATCATTTTGTTCTAATAATACTGTGATCATAAGTAGAGTACTTTCCTGCATTTTGTAAAATCTGAGGGAATAGTGAAACATTCCGAATCTTCAGCTAGCTTGTGAGAAGTGAGAGTGGTCTAGAGACATCCAAACTTGTGGGTGCTATCTAAAGTAAGGGCAAGCATGTGTAGGACTATGTCCTTAACTGTGAAGTTTAGTCTAACTCCTTGTAGTTAGTGTTAGAACCTATTGCAAATGGAGATTCAATATCTATTTGGGACAACAGAAATTCTCTTCCAAATTCTCCCTTTTACCAAATTATTATAACTCATCTAAGTTTCCATTTCAATTTTTTGGTATAAGAGGAATGCCTGCTTTCTTTAGCAAATAGGTTAGATTGCCTGATCTGATTTACTAATGGCTACAATCTTTATTCCAGACAAGAGCTAAAATGGAAACTCATGTTTGTCTACTTCTTAATATATTCCATTATCAGGATTTCATTGGATGCCCAGCCTCAAGATGACATCAAAATTACTCTTTCTATAATCTGATATTTTCCACCTTTTTTTCAATTACAAGTCAATGTCAATAGAAAACAAAAATGAAGGGAAGGTAAAATAAAGATTCTGAAAAAAAAAAACAGAAGAAGGGAAGAAAAATAAATGAGATAAATATTTATGTATGACTAGTATATTGTCTCTGAAAACAACTCTAAAAGTAAGCCCCAAAATTATTTGAAACAATGCAACATCATCTGAGGAAAAAGTGTTGCTTTCTAATTATTCTGTTTTGCAAAGTATTTGTTTTGATATTTAAATTCAAATGAGAGTAAGTTCAGTCTCAATGGATTATTTCATTCTTTAAAAGTTATTGGTAACTAAAATGTGCAGAAGCTGGGTGGTGGTTACAATTCACTATATATATATTCATATATTCATATTTTTATATATTCATATTTTATATATATCATATTATAAACTCATATATATATTCATATATAGAGAGAGGACATGGTATCCAATGCAGGCTATGTCAGTTATGTTTGGTCATCACTAAAGCAAAAATCTGAGATATTGTTAACCTTTAAGGCAACAGTGGGGAATTTAAAGAAAACAAAAAAATGGTTTAAAAAACAGTGCTAATTGCATATTAAAGAAATAATGCTTTCTGTCTGATAAAATGTAGCTCAAGAGAAAAATGTTCTATATAAAAGCAGAAAGAAATTAATGATGCCAAAGTTATTTATATCCATTTGCCTTGAGTAGTAGGTAGCAAAAGGGAATTGTCTAAGCCTCTCTTTTTTTAAAAAAGATGATTCTGTAATGTGGCTAAATTATCTACCATACAAGCTTCTGGATTTCCAGATATTCACTCAAACCATTCTGTAATATGTGTTAAAATATTAATAAAATAATAGATCAATGGAACAGAACAGAGCCCTCAGAAATGATGCCGCGTATCTACAACTATCTGATCTTTGACAAACTTGACAAAAACAAGAAATGGGGAAAGGATTCCCTATTTAATAAATGGTGCTGGGAAAACTGACTAGCCATATGTAGAAAGCTGAAACTGGATCCCTTCCTTACACCTTATACAAAAATTAATTCAAGATGGATTAAACACTTACATGTTAGACCTAAAACCATTAAAATCCTACAAGAAAACCTAGGCAATACCATTCAGGACATAGGCGTGGGCAAGGACTTCATGTCTAAAACACCAAAAGCAATGGCAACAAAAGCCAAAATTGACAAATGGGATCTCATTAAACTAAAGAGCTTCTGCACAGCAAAACAAACTACCATCAGAGTGAAAAGGCAACCTACAGAATGGGAGAAAATTTTTGCAACCTACTCATCTCACAAAGGGCTAATATCCAGAATCTACAATGAACTCAAGCAAATTTACAAGAAAAAAACAAACAACCCCATCAAAAAGTGGGCGAAGGACATGAACAAACACTTCTCAAAAGAAGACATTTATGCAGCCAAAAAACACATGAAAAAATGCTCATCATCACTGGCCATCAGAGAAATGCAAATCAAAACCACAGTGAGATACCATCTCACACCAGTTAGAATGGCCATCATTAAAAAGTCAGGAAACAACAGGTGCTGGAGAGGATGTGGAGAAATAGGAACACTTTTACACTGTTCGTGGGACTGTAAACTAGTTCAACCATTGTGGAAGTCAGTGTGGCGATTCCTCAGGGATCTAGAACTAGAAATACCATTTGACCCAGCCATCCCTTTACTGGGTATATACCCAAAGGACTATAAATCATGTTGCTATAAAGACACATGCACACGTATGTTTATTGCGGCACTATTCACAATAGCAAAGAGTTGGAACCAACCCAAATGTCCAACAACGATAGACTGGATTAAGAAAATGTGGCACATATACACCATGGAATACTATGCAGCCGTAAAAAATGATGAGTTCATGTCCTTTGTAGGGACATGGATGAAACTGGAAAACATCATTCTCAGTTAACTATCGCAAGGACAAAAAAACAAACACCGCATGTTCTCACTCATAGGTGGAAATTGAACAATGAGAACTCATGGACACAGGAAGGGGAACATCAAACTCTGGGGACTGTTGTGGGGTTGGGGAGGGGGGAGGGACAGCATTAGGAGATATACCTAATGCTAAATGATGAGTTAATGGGTGCAGCAAAACAACATGGCACATGGATACATATGTAACAAACCTGCACATTGCGCACATGTACCCTAAAACGTAAAGTATAATAAAAAAATTAATAAAATAAAATTATAGATGAATAAACTATAAATGTTGCATATAATTCTATTTAATAAAACTTTAGATGTATTTTACATGACTGTTGAGTTTGTTCTGTTTCGTCAATTTCTTCATGCATTTAAATATTTTATTCTTCTGTTAGTCTGTTCAGGGTGCCATGAAAAAATACCAACAGACTGAGTTGCTTAACCAACAGAAATTTGCTTTCTCACAACTTTGGAAGCTAGAAGTCGCAGATTAATATGCCATCAGGGTTGGGAACTGGTGAAGGCTCTCTTTCTGGCTTGCATATGGCCACCTTCTTACGACGTCCTCACATGGCCTTTTCTATGTGCACTAGTGGAGCAAGAAACGTTTCTGGAATCTCTCCTCTTCTTATAAGAACACGAATCATGTTGAATTTGGGTCCCATCTTTATGATCTCATTTTACCTTAATGACCTTTCCAAAGGCCCCATCTCCAAATACCATCACATTAGGGATAAGGGTTTCAACTTACAAACTCGGAGGGGACAGAATTCAGTCTGCAGTAATACTACACAATAAAGTGATTTATTGTCTCGTAATCCCAGGATCTATTCAGGAAACTTTTTAACTAAAATTAGATCTGAGAGACTTGCTTGCTCGTAGATAAATTTGGGAAACAAGACTCTTCAAAAGCCATTTTTTCAATATACAATGCTGAAAATATGGTGACTTTTTTTTTGCATAATACGAACACTTGCATTTCTATTATATCCCTGAAAGAGGGGAATATGAATACTACTTCATATCTAACCGAGAATAAAAATTGCCCATCAATCATATTTTGGTAATTTGACCAATATGACAAATCAAGTAGCAATAAAGCCAGAACCAAGTACCTGACTCCTTATTGCTACTAGAAACAGTCTGCAATTTTGCCACCATTTTTAAAGCAAGATAGAATAGAAGTCAAGGGAATTCAACTAAATTGGAAGAGTTAGGAGGAAAGAAAGATAGTGAATAACTGATCTTATTTATGTTAATGATTTTGAGAGTACTATTATCCCTAAAGTAAAAGTCTACTCCTCTCAATTAGAAAATTATGAGATTTTCTATTTATTTATTTATTTATTTTTGAGATGGAGTCTCACTCTGTTGCCCAAGCTGGAGTGCAGTGGCACAATCTTGGCTCAATGCAACCTCCACCTCCCAGGTTTAAGCAATTCTCCTGTCTGCCTCCCGAGCAGCTGGAATTACAGGCATGTGCCACCATGCCCGGCTAATTTTTGTACTTTTAGTAGAGACAGGGTTTCACCTTGTTGGCCAGGCTGGTCTCAAACTCCTGACCTCAGGTGATACACCCACCTCAGCCTCCCAAAGTGCTGGGATTACAGGCATGAGCCACCGTGCCCGACTGAATTATGAGATTTTCAATAGCCTATTTTCTCAGGTTTATAACAGGGGGGATACAGAACATCTTAGGTGAGAAGGTAAACTACAAGGAGGGTGTAGAACCTAACTTTAATTATTTTTATATAGTGCATGGAAAAACAGATCTAAGTGAACCCAAAGCAGATGTCAGTACTAAGAAGCAGCAAAATAAGGTGCCATTTGAAAATTACCCTTGACTTTATATTACTAGGCAAGTATCTAATTAAGTTCATGTATGTTAAATAGATGAGTTAAAAATCACTCTCATTTTGCATAATAAAATACCAAAGCTAGAGACAGAGTGCTTTGGATTGTATTCTTCCTCATAAGAAACCTTTATACTAACTCAGAAATCAACCATTTCTATGAAAATCCTTTGTAGAAAGTATAACATGATTGGATTACCATTTATTTTCAGCATAGCCTAGAAATTGAACAGGTGGTAGACTTACTACCACTGTGATTCTGACAGCTGCATTGACTTTCAGCAATTTAAGGTAAAGCATAGTGCAATTTAAAGGAGGTTGTGTCACATACAGGAGTTATTGTACAACACATGCATGGTGATGTATATTTTGTACGAAATCATGAGCTATGGCCACTAAAGTCAATGTCCTATTATTTGGAAATTCTCCCATAAAAAATGTTTTGCATACCAATGGTGCATCTGGCTTAACTAGTTGGCATGTTAGGCTTTGGACCCTTCAACTTGTGTTGCTTGGTACCAAAGCCCACATTTGGATGAAGCAGACATAATACTTTAAATTTTTCACCTAACATTTTTTAAATCATCAACTTGAAGTATTAAGATGTCTCCAAATATTCATATCCTGATGCCTATAATCCCAGATTTTCAATTTCTCTACCTTGGTAAAGCAGCTGCTAATCATATAATCTATCTTACTGACACAGGCACACTACCTTGGGAGTAACTCAAACAATGATTAAGAGTAATCAAACACTGATTAAAACATCAGGACCCTGACTCCTGAAATATAGTCATTTTATATAGCTAGTTGCTGTAAGCAGAGTATTTATTAATCAGTGGTTTTCATTGCTGTGAAGGGTAGAAATTATTAAGAATTTTAACTTCTGCTTATAGCATGCTGTTTTATTTAAGTAGTTTTAATCTAAAATTAAGTTTTTAAATCTTTTGTGTGAGGAAACCCACCTACTTTGGATGAAATTATTTTATATTCACTCTCTATATATTCTGAAGAAGTTTTTGCACAATGATTTTTAAGACAAGGTCTGCTAACATGCTGCTTTTAATTTATCACATAAAAGTGAAGAACACTTGTTAATAAATCTATAATTAACTGTCTTTAGGTGTCCACGGTCTGAAACATTAGTAGGGTTTTGATACAAGCTTGGTAATTATTCACTTGTTAGTCTCTTTGTTTCAACCTCTTGATATTGTATAAATTCATCTTGCCACCACATTGATTAACCTACAAAACCCATAATTCCAAGAAAATTGTGTTGTTTTTAGTAAAATACACTACAAATACAAATAAGAATGTATTTGGATATATCAAAGAAAATACAAGATATTTTAATTATGTATGCCTTGACTGAATTCTCCAAGAGGTTTACAGTTAAATGTATTGCAGGAATTTTAGTGAAAATACCAACTTGTTTGGTTGTCTTAATATTGATAATAGTGTTGGAGGTAATGGGGAATTGAAAACAAAATATAAGAAGGGCTCTGACTGACCTTTTGAAGATTTGGTAAGACCAACTGCTTCTGGGTAATGAATTCCTTGATTAGAACATTATGTTCTGTAGCAATGAGCCTATGGCTACAGCTATTTTTTTGAAAGTCAACTATTTGTCCAGAAAAAAGATGTGAAGGATATCATTCACTGAGTATATTTTACAGCATTCCCTAAGTCCCCAAATAGCACTGCTGGCAGAAGTGTCTGTAGGAGAAGAAGCAAATCCATAGCAAGAATTAGTATCTATACGAGTCAGAACAACCTTCTCCTTCCTTCATGATTGAAAAAGTCTTGATATGACAAGCTGCTTTCAAGTGCTTGGCAAGTCCTTACTAAGAATAGTTATACACTGAGGACTCATGGTATTTTCCTGTTGTTGGCTGGTTGGACACAAAGCAGTGGCAGGAAATAAATTAGCCCCAGTCAGGAGAAGCGCATCTTGCTTAGCTCAAGGAAAATTTCCGAGCCCCATCTCGGCAATGAGCACTGTCTAGAGACAAGATACATGGGACACTGATATTCTATACTTTATACTCATTGTGAAAGATACATCCACGTGTCTCTTCTTTAAACTTCTTTGGCATATTCTAATCACATTCTTCTCATATTTTGACTACCTCCCCAAACCATAAGCCACTGCCCCAAATTTAATACAGACTTGCACTCTGGCCATCTCTTCATCTAAGCAAAGTAGCCAAGATGTAGTAGAAAATACCTACCAGTTCAAGAATTTCCTTGTACCATCTTTCAGTATCATCTCAAATTGCCATGGAAATAATAAAACAATACCCTTTCATATCCGTCAGAATATCATGCAGATATTTTCTTCCTCAGTGATGTAGTTAGAGAGAACTCAGTAGGAGACTATAGGTGTGGATGAAGACAAATAAATCAATGTGTATGTGTGTGTGTGTGCACTGGAAGTGAGGTAAGGCATTTAAAATCTGATCTTTAATTCAATTTCAAGTAAGCAATACAGTATTATTAACTACAGTGATCATACTGTCTATTAGACCTCTAGAACTTATTCATCTTATAACTGTAAGTTTTGTACCCTTGACCAGCATCCCCCCATCTTCCCCATTCCTCTAGCCCCTGGCAACCACTGTTCTCCTCTCTGCTTATATGCTTTAGATTCTACACACAAGTGAGATCATACAGTATTTGTATTTCTGTGCCTGGCTTATTTCAATTAGCAAAATATATTCCAGGTTCATCCAAGTTCTCACAAATAGCAGGATTTCCTTGTTGTTGTTGTTTTATGGCTGAATGACATTCGTGTGTGTGTGTGTGTATGTGTGTGCATTTTTATATGTATACTACTTATTTTATTCATTCAGCCATCAACAGACACTTAGGTTGCTTTCATGTCTTAGCTATTTTTAAAATTCTGCAATAAACCTGGAAGTATAGCTCTCTCTTCAAGATACTGATTTTATTTCCTTTAGACATATACCCAGAAGTGGAATTGCTGGATCATATGGTAGTTCTATTTTTAATATTTGAGAAAACTCCATACTCTTTTCCACAATAGCTATCCCAAAGTACATTCCCACCAACAGTGTACAAGAGTTCTCTTTTCTTCAAACCCTCATGAATACTTATATTTTTTGACTTTTTGATAATAGTCATCTTAGCAGATATGAAGAGATATCTCCTTGTGGTTTTAATTTGCATTTCTCTGATGATTCATATTGTTGAGAATCTTTTCATATATTCACTAGCAATTTTCATGTCTTCTCTGGAAAAATGTCTATTCAGTGTAAGTCTCTTATTGTTAAGTGAGTGAGTTCTTAATATATTTTGGATATTAACTCCTTATCAGCTATATGTTTTGCAAATATTTTATCCCATTTCATGTTTTGCATTTTCATTTTGTGAACTTTATCCCTTGCTGTGCAGAAGCTTTATAGTTTGGTATAGTTCCACTTGTTTATTTTGTTTTTTATTATCTATGATTTTGTGTGATATTCAAAATAATCATTGCTAAGACTAGTGTCAAGGAGATTTTTTTTTTTTTATGTTTTCTTCTAGGAGTTTCACACTTTCAGGTCATATGCTCACGTCAATAGATGCAGAGAAAACATTGAAAAAATTCAACATTCTTTCATAATAAAAACCCAACAAATTAGATATAGAGAGAATGTATCCGAACACAATAAAGACCACATATCACAAGTTTACAGTTACGATCATACTCAACTGTGAAAAATTGAAATATTTTCCTCTACAATCAGGGACAAGACGAGGGTAACCACTCTCTCCACTTCTAGCAAGATAGTACTGCTGGAGGTCTGAGACAATGCACACAAGTGAATGAAGAACAATAGCAAAGTGAAAAAAAATCAAAATTTGTAAATAGGCAAGTGATTAGAATCATTCAAATAGATGTAAGCAATGTATGTATGCCTTAATGAGATAATAGGAAATTTTCCTGGAAAGCCAATAAGTAGCCAATCAAAATTTAGGCAAAAAGAGCATTATGAGGATTGTGTGAGAGGGAGGGGAATCAGGCTTCCTGATAAGCAGTATCCAGTAGCCTTGTTGTTCCCCACAGAAAATCATCCAAACGTATTGAAGTTAAAGAGGTCAGAATTTTGGTTCAAATGAAGACTTGGAGAAGCAGAAGAAGATCGCTATGAAAAGAAATACATAAATTCTCTATCTTTAAAATTTATAATAAATATCTTTGATATAATCTATAAATATATTGACTTATGAGTAAAGATAAACATGTAAAAACTGCAGCTAATTTAGAACTTTGTTTCTACTAATCTCTGAGATGTGTTTCCGTATAGGGGTGGGAAGGGGAAGCGATGCATCTTATAATGTTTTAATTAGATAGCATCTGTTTGAATTAAGTTCTTCATAGTACATACTACCTGTAGGTGAACACAGCTGTCTCTCCCCATGAAGAAACATCTGTGATGATATTGCTATTGTCTATCCTATGAAATACCTATAAAGAGACAAAATTATGTATAAAGATCATTTCAACACAATGTAAAGGTGATGAGAGAGTTTAAAAAATACAGCAGTAACACTAAATTCCAACCTGTTCTCTGGATGGGGATTGCTTATGAAACATCATCAACCTCAGATGAGGTTTACCTGACAAAGTGTTACATATAAAAGTTAATTCTAATTTGTTAAACTCTCTTCATGAAACAGTAACAAAATTCATGAGATTAAATATTCTAGCCAGATATCTATTAGCTACTTACTCTTCACTATTAGGAAGCACCACCTCCTTTAATCTCCCTGTGGTTGTATCTTGCAGCAAGATTTCTCCTATGGGTAGAAAGTGGTTTATATGGTATAAAACTAAAATGAGGTACTCTATTCATCAATATATGTCCCAAAATAGAACCTTGTTTCTGTTAAGTTCTGAGATATATGACAAAATGCTAAACTCAAAATTCATAACTATTTGGATTATATTTTCATATATTTAGTTTTTCTCATCAGCCTTTAAAATTATCAGAATTTTAGAACTAAAGTATGTCATAAAAGTCTTTAAAACATATATATATATATATATATATATATATATGTACTCAGGTATGCCACAATACCAGGAAGTGGGTTTGAATATCACATGTAACTTTTGCTCCTTTCACAGTATGGAAGGTAGCTTTCCTTTAGTTAAAAATAAATAGTTTATTTAAAGTTTATCATAAGTTGGTTAATGGGACCCATGAAGGAAAATTTGCATATGTAGACTATGCTATCAGGTTTTCTTTTTCACTAGTTCTTCAATATTCTTGGTGCCATTTTTGATACATATGTTTCACTGAAGGTTCTACTGAAACGTGATAAATACTACTAATAAAAAGAATTACTAATATCTTAGTACATTACACTGATTCTAGCCCTTAAGAAAAAAAAAAAAAAACATGACATGGAAACTATACAAGCTTAAATAACGTTGTTATTTTCTTCTGCATTTCTCAAGATTGGTAACATAAGTTTTCTTTACCAAAATCCCTCTGAGATAGCATAAAAATAATTACATTGAAAACATTTTTGTCCAGGAAGATTATAATCAATCAATGACAGCAGCATAACTTTATAAAAATAGAAATGAGCTAGTTCTCAGCAGAACTGGTTTTGGCCATTAAACTTAACTCATGTAACCTTTCTGGATTTCAGTTTTCTCATATGTAAATAGGCACAGTTACATTCACTTTCATTTCCCTTCTTGAGTGTGCTGAGAATCAAATGATTAGCATAATACCTATAAAAGTTTTTGAGAAAATTCAAAATTTGGTGATAAAAGTTAAGATAATGCCGCACAGTCAAGACATGATGGAAATGTCAACAGAGGCTGAGCCTTCTTTCCATTCAATGAAGAGGACCACAGAAAGATGATCACACCGAGGATGCACAGTGAGAAACTTTGATGAAAAACCCTTAAAAATACCCACCCTCCAAGATTACTAATATATTTTGTATGGTAATGAAACCTGGCCAACAGAATCAGAGGTAATTAATCAGTGTCTGTCCTTACTGTAAATGAAGAACAGAATGAGCAATAATAGCACTGTGTGGAGTAATTACTAAGAATATTAAAGAGGTAAGAATAGCTTGGCTCACAGCCTTACAAAAATTCAGTCAACAGATCTGAAGAAAAATATTCCCTCAACGCCCATTTACAATCATTTGACTAAAAGCAAGGAGATAAATACCTATTTATTGTGACGTGGAAGACAAGGAAAAGTCACAAAACAACTTTGATCATACAGTAAATAAAATCTTAATTACAATATAATTTCTCAATGATCTTTTATAAAGGAGTCATCTTTAATCCTCAAGGTATGCAAATATTTTAAAAGATTTCTATGAAAGTATAGCCAGCTGATCTATAAATATAGACTTTCTTTGCATAAAAGTAAAAAGTGCAATTGCTATATTTTCCAGCTTATGTTGAAGATTTGCTCATGAGGACTTCCTCTGGCATTTCTACAAAAAACATACATATTTAATCTTCTTCTAACACAACTGCTATTTGACTCTTTTCTGCAACAGAATAACAATATCTGGGGATATTCATAATTATTAGACTCGATGGTTGGTACACACATGAAACATGTATATTGAATGAATTACATGTTGCCAAATTTTGATAAGCAAATTACATTATTTCGCTCAATTCAACACATATTTTCTGAGTAGAAAATTCATGCAAAAACGCTTAGAAAGGTACTAGATACAAAAATAAAAAGACCGATCTCTGCCCTCAGAAGACTTTTCAAGAAGTATAATGCATATATACATACAAAGACTACAATAAAATAATGACAGGATAAAGTAACATTAGTAAAAACAGTTAGAGATTAAACCTCTATTGTGGGAGGAAGAGTTCCCCCAAATATGTGGTATTTGTAATCGGATAACTAATATCAATAACTTAGATTTTATTGGTAACAAAAAGACATTTGAAATAGACATGGACACATACACAATATTTGAGAATCAACAAATAGTTCTATTTTGTTGCCTAAAAGAATTTGGGTGACATCGGAATAAAAGAGAGAAAAGTTTACTTTTAGAACACTAGGTGGAGAAGAGTCTAGAGGCATAACTTTTAGCTAGGAAGCTATCGCAGGGGATTTGTTTAAAGATCCTGAGAATTTCATGTAAGGAGATGGTGTAGAGAAATGGGGTGCTGACAATTTACTGACAATTTATTAACTGTAAGGTATAAAGAAAGACAATGCCTGCAAAACTGACACCAAAGTTTTCAGCCAGGTGTCAGAAACAGAAATGGGAAACAGATTTGAGATTGAAAAACGGTGGGAGTATACTGAAATTTAGCTTCCAGCAAGATGGCCATCTTTTGATAATTTCATGTATGTATGTATTACAATATTCCAAAATCTATTCCTCCATAAAAGCAAAAAATAAACCGGAAATCCTGCTTAAGTCAAAATTTTTGGAACTCTAGAAACTAAAACTTACAGCAGCCATGGGAATGCATAACCAAAAAAAAACCTCAATAAATAAATTAATCCAAAAATAAATTATGAAAATCTCAGTAAGAAAAAAGAGTTTTGTGACATTTAACTTACCCTGTTCCCATTCCCACTCTCAGTTCATTGGTTACCTTGAAGATAACAATCATATTCCTGGTTCAGGTATTGGTGCACAAAGTTGCAGAATGAAACTTACCTGCCAAGAATTGTGCTAGTGTGCTTGTGCTAGTGTGCTTTGAGCTATGTGTTGGCTCCATAGAGGATGTCCAAAGGACTGGTCTTTGGTCTACCTCAGAACAGTCTCAGTGCTGAGGCAGCTGCTCAGGACACATTTGTTTAAAGCCTTCAAGAGGCAAATGTATTAGGCATTATTGCCTGGGACAGTGGCTAATTGTGGGGAAAAACAATAGACTAAACAAAAATCTTGAAGGAAAGCTGGGGAATACAATTACTTGGGGACTAGGGCTTTGAAAATCTCCAAAACGTTTATGGGACTCTAGAAAGCCATGAACACATAAAGATATGCACATGCTTAGGAAAGTTCTGAAAATACTCTAAGCTCTTATGTCTGGGTGGCATTTAAGCTTAGTGGAAATCAGAAATAAAGGCTCAGACAGACTTGTAAACTACCTAGCTGTGTCTCAAAGGCATGTGTGACCACTCAAAAAGCCTATGTTCAGAAATTGGAACATGTATTTTTCAGTCCCAGACACTTAAGAAAACTTCTGGCCAACCCTAGCTAACAACAGAGCTAATGAAACAGATTCTTCAATAGCCACCCATATCAAAAAATATATACACTACAAAATTAGTTCAGTAAAGTTACTAAAAAGGCAGATCTACAAGAAGCAACAACTACAAAACCTGAAAGATAATGTTTTCCAAAAATTAGTATATTCGAATATACATAATATTCTATTTTCCACAAAATTTATAAGAAACACACAAAAAGTAGTATGGTTGCTACATGGGAAAATTCAAAAACTATAAAAACTCTTCCTGAGAAAGATCAGATACTGCAGTTACTAAATTAAGACTTTAAACCAACTATTTTAAAAATGCTCAAAAGAGGCCGGGCGCGGTGGCTCACGCTTGTAATCCCAGCACTTTGGGAGGCCGAGGCGGGCGGATCACGAGGTCAGGAGATCGAGACCACGGTGAAACCCCGTCTCTACTAAAAAATACAAAAAATTAGCCGGGCGCGGTGGCGGGCGCCTGTAGTCCCAGCTACTCGGAGAGGCTGAGGCAGGAGAATGGCGTGAACCCGGGAGGCGGAGCTTGCAGTGAGCCGAGATTGCGCCACTGCACTCCAGCCCGGGCGACAGAGCGAGACTCTGTCTCAAGAAAAAAAAAAAAAAAAAAAAAATGCTCAAAAGATGTGCAAATAACCCAAAATTACCATGAGGAAACTTTCATACCAAGTAAGGAAAATGAATAAAGATACATAATTTATAAAAATGAAACAAATTCTGGAGACAAAAATCACAAAACTGAAATGGAAAAAGAAAAACACTAGAGAGTTTCACTGGCCGATCTGAGTAGGCAGAAGAAAGAATAAAGCAAATCTAAAGATAGGTTAATTGAGATTATTTGATCTGAGAATATAAATAAAAAATATGAGACAAAATAAATAGATACTAAGAGTCCTGGGACACTATGATGTGTTACCAATATTTACATAATAGAGTTCCAGCAGAAAAGAAGAGGAAAAGGGGGACAGAAGGAATATTTGAATAAATAATAGTTGACAGCTTCCTAAATTTAATGAAAAACATTAATCTATACAGCTGAAAAGCACAATGAATTCCAAATAGAATAAACTCAAAGAGATCCACACCAGACATGTTATAATCAAACTTTTGGAGGACAAAGGAAAAAAGAAAATCTTAGAAGCATTGAGAGAGAATCAGCTTGCCACATACAAGAGATTCTCAATTATAATAATAACTAATTTGTATCAGAAATTATAGAAGCTAGCACGTAGGGGAACGATATTTAAATTGCTAAAGACAAAACTCTTAACCAAGAATTCCGTATTTGGTAAAATTCTTCCTGCAAAATGAAGGAGGCGTTACAGATAAATAAAAATTGAGATAGTTTGTTATTAGTAGACCTTTCCTACCATAAATGTTAAAGAATGTCCTTTAGGCTGAAATAAAAGAAAATTAATAATCTGAATACATACGAAGAAAAAAACACCAGTAATGGCAACTTCGTAAGCAGATGTGCATGTCAGGATAGATATATCTTTTGTTTGAAACTCCTCTTATTTCCTTATGATTTAAAAGGCAAGTACAAAAAACAGTATTATAAATCTGTGTAGATAAAAACACAGTGTATAAAGATGATACTTGTGACAACAACATATTGAGGGGATAGGGCTATGTTTTCATATACTAATGAAACTAAATTGTTACTAATGTGAAATGAATTATTATAAATTACGTTAATTATAATTCTAAAAGCAAATACTAAGAAAATTACTCAAATATGTATAGTGAAAGAAATGCTAAGGCAATTAACATGGCACACTAGAAAATATCTATTTGACACAAAAAAAGTCAGTAATAGCAGATCTGAGGAATGACAAAAAATATAAGACATATAGAAAACAAATTACTAAATGGTAGAAGTAAGTCATTTGTTTCCAGTAACTATATTAAACAATAATATACTAAATTAAAGAGATTGAAAGGAAGGAACACCCATACACACACACACACTCACACACACACACACACACACCAGCCTAATCCAACTATATGCCATCAACAAGAGACTCATTTCAGATTCAAAGATGCAAATAAGTTGAAAGTAAAAGTATAAAAAAAGATATTCCACGCAAACAGTAACACAAAACAATTTGGAAAGGCTATGCTAATGTGTAGCAATATAAACTTTAAGACAAAACTGATGAGAGACAAAGGAAGACAGTAAATAATAATAAAAGTGTGTATCCATTAAGACAGTATAAAATTATAGGAATATATGCACATTTCAATGGAGCCCCAAAATACATGAAACAAAACGTAACTGAATTGGAGAAATATATATTTAAATAAAGCTTGTTGAAGACTTTAACATTCCACTTTTATTAGTGAATAAAACAAGATAAATCACCAAGGAAATAGAAAGCGTAAAAACACTATACACCAATTAGATCTGATAGACATCTTTAGAACAATCCACCTAACAACAGATTACATGGTTTTCTTTAGTGCATGTGGCATATTCTTCAGAATAGACCATATTAGGCTATTAAACAAGCCTCAATAAATTAAAATTTGAAGTCATACAAAGCATATTCTTTGATCACAATGGAATAAATTTAGAATAGTAAAAGAAAATTTGGAATATTTGCTGCTATGTGGAAATTAAACAACACAATATTAAATAATTAATAGCTCAAAACAATCTGTTGCTTGTTTCTTTAGCTGTGAAGAAGCTTTTCCATTTCATTTCCTTTTATTTATTTTTGTTTTTGTTGCATTTGCTTTTGGGGTCTTAGTCATAACTTCTTTGCCTAGGTCAATCTCTAGAAGAGTTTTTCCTAGGTTTTCTTCTAGAATGTTTATGGTTTCAGGTCTTAGATTTAAGTCTTTAATCCATCTTCAGTTTATTTTTGTATATGGTGAGAGATAGGGATTTAGTTTCTTTCTTTCTGCATGTGGTTATCCAATTTTCCCAGCACCATTTATTGAACAGGGTGTCCTTTCATGAATATGTGTTTTTGTATGCTTTGTCAAAGATCAGTTGACTGTAAGTATTTTACTCTGTTTCTGCTTTCTCTATCCTCTTCCATTGGTCTATGTATCTACTTTTACACCAGTACTATGTGGTTTTGGTTTCTATAGATTTGTTGTATAGGTTGAAGTTGAGTAATGTGTTACCTTCAGATTTGTTCTTTTTGCTTAGAATATTTTGGCTATTCTGGCTCTTTGTTCTATATGAATTTTGGATTGTCTTTTCTAATTCTGTGAAAACTGATGTTGGTATTTTGACAGAAATTGTATTAAATATATCGATTGTTTCGGGTACTGTGGTTATTTTAATGATATTGGTTCTTCTAATACATTAGCATGGGATACGTTATCATTCATTTGTGTCATCTATGATTTCTTTCAGCAGTGTTCTGTGGTTCTTGTAGAGATTTTCACCTCTTTACTTCAGTATGTTCCTAGGTATTTTATTTTATTTTATTTTATGTGCAGCTCATGTAAAAGAGACTGAGTTCTTTGATTCTTAGCTTGGTCACTATTGTTGTATAGCAGTGATACTAATTTATACTAGACATTAAATGAAGAATTGGTACCAGTACTACTTAAACTATACCAAAAGATTGAGAAAGAAATGAAATAACCAAAAAAGAAAGGAAAAGAAAACAATTATAGACCAACATTCCTAATGAATATAGATGCAAAAATCCTCAACAAAATAGTAGCAAACCAAATCCAAAAAGATATCGAAAAGATAATCCACCATAATCGTGTAGATTTCATCCCAGGAATGCAAGGGTAGTTCAAAATACGCAAGTAAATAAATGTGATTCATCACATAAACAGAATTAAAAACAAAAACCATATGATCATCTTAAAAGACATAAATAAGCCTTCAATAATATCCAGCATCCCTTTATAATAAAAACTCTCAACAAACCAAGCATAGAAAGAATATACATTAAAATAATAAAAGTCATACATGACAAACCTACAGCCAACATCATACTGAATGGGGAAAAGTTGAAAGCGTTACCCCTAAGAACTGGAACAAGACAAAGGAGGCCCACTTTCACCCCTTGTATTCCACATAGTATTGGATGTCCTAGCCAGAAAAATCAGGCAAGAGAAAGAAGTAAAGGACATCCAAATTGGAAAAAGGGAAGTCAAACTATCTCTGTTTGCCAATGATATAATTATACATAAAGAAAATCCTAAAGACTCCTCTAACGGAATCCTATATTTGATAAATGAATTCAGTCAAGTCTCAGGTTATAAAACCAATGTTTGTTTTCAGTTGAGTTTAGATCAGTTGTTCTCTCATGTAAGGGGTAGAATGATTTTCATTGACCATCAGGCCTTAAGTATGGAATTTTGTAGTCTCTGGGTGATTTTTTTTTTTTCCTCTTACCTAGAGAGTTCACCTATATCTTTGCTTGAAAGATGGAACCACTAATCACCTTAATCGAATTTGGCGTCATCATGACTAAAAGTTAGACTACATTTTGAGTTAAGTCTCTACTCTTTGGTTCACCATGGTTCTAGAGCATAGACTTCAAGAGGTTCCAGCTGCGAATCTGGGTTGGTCTGTAACTGATCTGCATTCAAGCTGCACTGTAATTCAAGGGCCTTGAGTATCTGTGGTCTTTGGTGTTAAAGATGGCTACAAGATCTCCTTTTCCATGCTTCTTAGTATAACACCATTTCTCAAGTGTTGCTGAGATTCTCAACTTTTTACTCTGTTCTCAGAATTGGAAAATATTATGAGGGAAATAGCTGCTGCAAAATGTCATACCAAATTCCAGCACAACTCCCATCTTCTTGAAATTGTATTTCCTCAAGTCCTAGTTGCCTTACAAGCTCTCTGTTACCTTCAACTACAAAGGAGATTTTAATTTTCTCTCACACAAAGGTCCACATGTCGCTGCAAGTTTATTGTCCTTTGGCTATGATTAAAACGCTGATATTAATAGTGTATGCTTCTTATGTATGTTTGCTTATAATACTATAGCATATATGCAACTCTTACTATTTCAACTAAATTATTTTTCCTAAGGCAGCCTTCTTACATAATCCATTTATATATCAGCCTAACCTAAACCTGAGACAATAGTCAGGGCTTAATCATTGTTTATAGCTTGATTCACTGATGTACAAGAACTGACACCTGTGTTGTTGAATTTGCTCTTCTTGCATTCTTCTTTGTATAATAACTTCAGGGAAGTTGGTATAACTTACAATAGGGAGATAATACCTTATAGATGTAGAAAAATAAAACCTTGAGCGAAGATAATATGCTCTATACATTATAATTCCTAGAGCAAAATATAAGCATAATAAAATGAAGAAAACAATTGACTCCTGTAACTCTGATTTTTCTGAAAATAGCTTCAATATTACTCCTCATAATTTGTCAGTATTGCCAATTTTAAAATAACTAAGCATTTATTAGCCAGCCCAGGCTGCAAAAACAAAAGACTGTGGACTGGATAGCTTAAAAAACAGAAATTTGTTTTCTCTCAATTATAGATGCTAGAAGGTATAGATCAAGGTTCTGACCAATTCAGTTTCTGGCAAGGGTATTTTTCCTGGCTTACAGACAGGCTACTTTTATACTATGTTTTCACATGGCCTTTCCTTGGTGCATGTGCATGCAAAGAAAGAGAAAGGGCTCTCTGGTATCTCTTCTTACAAAAATACTAATCCTATCAGTTCAGGTCCCCTCCCTTATGACTTCATTTAACCTTAATTACTTCCTAGAGGATCCATCTTTAAATATAGCATCACCATCGGTTAGGGTTCAACATATAAATTTTGAGGAAACACCAACATTAAGTCCATAACAAAGTATATAATTAGAATGCTAATTTGGCTTCATTTTGTTCATGCAGATTTTTATTTAGAATTTAAATGAGAAGAGTCAAAAATAAAGGGAATTCCTATAAATGTACAAATGAATATGTCTTAGGGCTATATCTTTATTAATTATGTGGTGATCTTCTAAGACATCAGAGATCTAAGCCAGGGCAGAATTCAAAATTCTTCCTTGTATTTTATGCACGCTTATGCTTTCTAATCAAGAATTATTTGTAGTTAAATGTCTTCAGTTTCTCCAATAAACATCATAGAAGTTTCTTTAAATATAAGACCACTTTCCACAAAGAAAAACGTGTAATAACCTTACAATATTGATTTCATACCAAAAAGGCAAATAGTCTATATAATTTACCACCACAATTATCTGAAATAAGTTATTATTGCTATGATTTTATAGTTGAGAAGCACAATATTTGGAGAGGTTCAAGTAACTTGCCAAAGGAGTTATAACTAATAATTTGTTGGGGAGGGGTTTTAAGTCTATAAGATATACTCCACCCTGATGATAGTTTCTTTTGCTGTGCACAAGCTCTTCAATTAGATCCCATTTGTCAATTTTGGCTTTTGTTGACATTGCTTTTGGTGTTTTAGTCATGAAGTCTTTGCCTGTGCCTGTGTCCTGAATGGTATTGCCTAGGTTTTCTTCTAGGGTTTTTAGTTTTAGGTCTTATGTTTAAGTATGTAATCCATCTTGAGTTAATTTTTGTATAAGGTGTAAGGAAGGAGTCCAGTTTCAGTTTTCTGCGTATGGCTAGCCAGTTTTCCCAATAGCATTTTTGCAATCTATCCATCTGACAAAGGGCTAATATCCAGAACCTACAAGGAACATAAACAAATGTACAAGAAAAAAACAACCCTATCAAAAAGTGGGCAAAGAATATGAACAGACACTTCTCAAAAGAAGACATTTATGTGGCCAAGAAACATATGACAAAAAGCTCATCATCACTGGTCATTAGAGAAATACAAATCAAAACCACAATGAGATACCATCTCACGCCAGTTAGAATGGCAATCATTAAAAAGTCAGGAAACAACAGATGCTGGAGAGGATGGGGAGAAATAGGAACACTTTTACACTGTTGGTGGGAGTGTAAATTAGCTCAACCATTGGGGAAGACAGTGTGGCGATTCTTCAAGGATCTAGAACCAGCAATAACATTTAACCCATCAATCCCACTACTGGGTATATAAGTCATTCTACTATAAAGACACATGCACACTATGTTTATTGCAGCACTAGTCAGCACAGCAAAGACTTGGGAACCAATCTAAATGCCCATCAATGATAGACTGGATAAAGAAAATGTGGCACATATACACCATGGAATACTATGCAGTCATAAAAAAGGATGAGTTCATGTCCTTTGCAGGGACATGGATGAAGCTGGAAACCATCATTCTCAGCAAACTAACACAAGAACAGAAAATCAAACACTGCATGTTCTTGCTCATAAGTGGGAGCTGAACGATGAGAAGACATGGACACAGAGAAAGGAATATCACACACCAGAGCCTGTTGCAGGGTGGGAGGCTACGGGAGGGATAGCATTAGGAGAAATACCTAATGTAGATGACATGTTGATGGGTGCAGCAAACCACCATGGCACATGTATACCTATGTAACAAACCTGCATGTTCTGCACATGTATCCCAGAACTTAAAGTATAATAAAAAAGTGGTAAGAAAAAAAAAGAAAGATATACTCCAGAAACCCCACTTGATATACTTTCTTATGGCTCAAATTCATAAAATTTAATTCACACTATGGCAAAGAATCATAAACAGTCAATAAAAGTTTACTTTTCATGTTGTGTAGATGCTTCACCTCTAGATAAACTGTTGTTTATCTAACTTATGTACAATTTTATTTTTCAAGTGTATTTCTTTTTGGAAAACATAGATGGCTGTTACTTTTAGTATGGCAGTCTCTTCTTTTTGATTGAAATTTTACAGCGTTTACATTTAATATATTATTCATATGTTGGGGTTTAGATATTTAATATTGCTATTTATATTTCTTTTGTCTCATTTATTCTTTTTAAAAAATGTTTCAACTTATATTTTAGATACAAAACGGGATCCATCTCACATCAGTCAGAAAGGCTGTTAATAAAAACTCACAAACAACAACAACAACAACAACAGACGCTGGTGAGGCTGCAGAGAAAAGGAAATGCCAATACACTGTTGGCGAGAATGTAAATTAGTCCACCTACTGCAGAAACCAGTCTGGAGATTTCTCAAATAACTTAAAAGGAGATACCATTTGATCAGGTGATCTCATTACTGGGTATATATCCAAGAGAAAATAAATCATTCATTTGTTCTTTTTACTCCTTCTCTCTTCTTTCCTTTTAGATTTTTTTATGATTTATCATCTTTATTGACATATTAGCTACACTTGTTTATTAATAAGTGGCTGCCTTCCAAGTTTACAGGATACATCTTTACCTTAGCACACTCTGTGTTAGAATAACATTATATCATTTCCCAATTTCACATTGTAAATGAGAATCTTATAACAGTAAACTTACACATACCTTCTCTCAAAATGGTATTTTCATATGTATTTTACTTCTATACAGGTTAAAATCTGTATAATGCATCGTTATTTTGCTGAATCTTTTAAAGAAATTTCAAAAATAAGGTTATGTATCATAAACTTCTATTATTAATAGTTCTAGTGATATTCCTTCCTTTGTGAAGATATAGGTTTCCTTTTGTTACTCACTTGGTTACAACATTTCTTACAAAGAGCTTGTGCTAGTAATAAATTTATGCAGCATTTTTAGGTCTGAAAATGTATCTTTTCTTTTTTGTTCTTCACAGATATTTTTATACTTTTACTGCAAATAAAATTTTAAGTTGACAGTTTTCATCTTTGGCTCTTTAAACATTTTGTTTCAGTGTTGCTTCTGATGAGATATATTCTGTCGTTCTTATTTCTAAGCTTCGTTATACAATATGCTTCTTTTTCTGGTTGCTTTTTAAAACCTCTCATCATTATTGTTTTTAACAGTTTTCATTACGATGTATCATGATAAAGTTTACTGAATCTTTCATGTGCTAGAAGTTTTTTGTATTTTGGTAAAATTTTTATTTAACTTGAAACATTTTTGGCCATTAAATTTTCAAATATATGTTCTACAACCCCCTTTCTTTGGACACTTGAATTACATGTATATTAGTTCCATGTGTGTTGAAGTATTTCATAGTTCTCTGATGCCTTATTAATTTTTCATTTTAGACAGTTTCTGTTGCTATGTCTTTAAGTTCAATAATCTTGTCTGCCATAATGTCTAATCTGCAAATAATTCTCTTAGGAGTCAGTATTTTTCCTATCAGACATTGTGTTTTTCATCTCCAGAAGTTTGAGTCTTTTAAAAACATATCTTTTTTCTCTTTAATGTATTTATGCTTTTCTCTACATTCATGAATATATGAACATTTATTTATGACTACTTAATGTATTATTTAACAAATTCTGTCATCAGTGTAATTTGGGGGTATTTATATTTTTCCACATTATAAAAAATACATATTTTTTCATTCCAGATAATTGTTTATTGGATGCTAGGCATTTTGAATTTTAAAAGTTTGGTAGCTGTTTTCTTTTGAGTGCATGTTCTTTTAATTATTTTAGAGTTTCGTTCTGGGAGGAAGATATATTCCCTGAGAAGAAATTTTGCATACTCCCTCTTCCCTGCCCCAGTCTTGCTTTTGAGCTTGGTTAGGTGGGGTTAGAGCAGGCTTTAGTCTGTGGCTAATGCGTCCCCACATTGACGAAATACCATTCTTAATACTGAATCCAATGCCCTGTGTATTTCAAAATTTCTCCACTCTGCTGCTGGATCTTGGACTATTTCCAGCGCTATGGAAACCCTGTTGATTGTTCTGCCTTCTCCTTTCTACTGGATCTTTTACCAGCCTCAGGCAGTTTCCTTACATATGTATTTATTAATGTGCAGCTGGAAATTTTAGAAGATCTTCATTAAAGGTGTCTCCAATTTCATCCCCCTCTTTTTTTAAGCCTTCTAATCCCAGGTACATCCTCCTAAAAATTCTAGCCACTTTAGCCTACCAAGTATTTATCTCCTTTTCCTCAATTCAGAAAATGTGCCAGGTTTTGTTTAGATTTACTGTGACTGTGGGGCATGTACTGCAACCTGGAAACACTTTCCAATCAGTAAGTTCGGATAATTTAGAATTCACCTTATTTGTTTCTCAACCCTCAGGGATCTCTGTATTGTGCTGCCTGCTGTCCATTGCCTGAAAATATTTTTATTTTCAAACATTCTCCCAAAGTTTCTTAGTTGTTTTAGGCTGGGAGGTATATCTGGTGTCTGGTACTCTCTCATTGTCACAAATGGAAGTCTCTGCCATCTAATTTTGTGTTTTCCATTTATTATCTTTTCCTTAGCCCTTAGTTCTTTGTCCCCATTTCTCGAGGCTTCTATTATATTGATCAAGGTTTTTCCTCATTTATCTATGGAACACACAGAATTGAGTTAGTCATAATGTCCGTTCACAATAAATCATTTTTTAAATTCATGTTTTATCATTTTATTTCATATATGCTTTTCTCCTCCTGTCTGATTCCCACTGCCCTAGCCCTCACCCTCATAGATATTTTAATAAAGGTTGATACAGTTCCTTATATGTGCATGCATGGATTGTGTATTTGTGGGTGTTTACTTTTAATAGATATGTCACCTAAATATTATTCTATTTTTTTACTTCTTTTTACTCAAACTTGTTTTGATGATCCGCCCATTTAGCTGCATTTTATTGTACTCAATTACCGCATAATATATACACAGCATAATTTCTCTACATATTTCTAATCATATCGCCTTAATCATGGACAGTGACTTTCTACTAGTCTCTTTTGAGGACAAACAATAACTAAATTTACAATATATGAGTGTTTTTTTTTTTTGTTATGCAAAAAAGTCCTTCTGGGAAATATGCCATCAAATGTGATAGTATGATAGGATATACAAATATGAGTAACTTTAAACTCTGCCAGATTACTTTCCTGAATGGTTTCTAAGATTCAATTCTTTGCCAGCAGTCTCCAGGAATATTCTTCTGTGTACATATTATATTTATACAGCCTCCCAATAATAACGTTTTAATGGCACAAATAGATGTTTTATTACATAATTCGCCGTTTTCTGATTTCTGTCATACCTTAGTCTTTTAATCTTATGTGATTGACTATTGATATAATTTGACCATATTGCCGCCCTTCCTTTTTTTTTTTTTTTTTGGTCTCTTGTGGTTGTCGTGCACAAGTTCTTTGTGTATTCTAAATGTTAATCTCATCAAATTTTGTAAAGGAAAACTCTTTCTCCCCTGTTTATCAACTACTATTGGATTATTTGTTAAAAACAAATCCTTAACTTTAATATAGTTAAATCTAAAGATCATTGAAGTAAAGATATTTCACCCACACTAGGTCAAAAATATATCATTGGACATGCACTGCAATCTTACCAGGTGGAATGTAGTTACAAATTTGTTTTGTTTTGTTTTGTTTAGAATCTCTTTGTGATATTATTTTGAGAATGTGACTTTATTTAATTAAAGAAATTTTTAGGTTATTTTCTCTTCTTATATTGACTTCTTTCATTCTCTCCTATTGTGACATCATTTCATTCTGTTCTCCCAAATCTAAGGTTTTCATTTGGCCACATTTTTATTCCGGTCTGATGCAAAGTTAGTAACTTTCCTTTTTATATTCCATTCATTAATTCTCTGTCTTGTTCTAACTAGTTGACTATTATTCTTACCCATTTTTCTTTTAATTTCAATGACTAGCTATTTATTCACTTTGAAAATAAATTCATCCATTCTCATTCATGTTATATAATTTTTATTATTTTATTTATATTTTTGAACATTTTTAAGTACACTCATTTTAAATTCCCCAAGACTGTGATCCTCTGTATTTCTTGGGGAGTAAATTTTCACACTGGTTGAATCTATAGGCGTTCCATTATAATGTTTAAAGTAAAAGTGGAAATTTTTCTACTGTGGTTTAGTCCATCATGTTAACGGAAATTCACAAAGTATCTTAATAAAGGGGAAGTTTTAACAATTGACTTGCCTTAAAGTTACTTCTGATTAGAAAAAGCTTTAATGGATTGCTATTAAATACATTAAAATTCAAAACAAGAGAAAACTTTAAAACTAAGGGTTTTCCTAGATGAACATAAACATTCTTCTATTTCCTATCATTATTTTCCTATTATGCTTTCCTAGAATAGCCAAGGTAACTGCTTACTGTATATTCCTTCCAGTTGTGTTCTATATAAATAGACAAAAAAACACACATAGAAGGCCCACCTAACCTGACTGCTTTCTTTAGGTATGTAAGTCATGTCATATATATGTCTGCAACTTCTTCAACTTATTACAAACATCAAAATTCTGCCAAAAATTATATAAATGTACATGTTAATCAAAATTGCATAATAATACCTGTTTCTCTAAATCCTTGCTGTATTGGTTTTTCCACATCTAATTCAATTTTTTTCACATATCACCTATAAAATAGGAGAAAATAGTATGCTTTTCTATTAATCAAAGTCTTCTGATATAGTTCTATTTAAAGCATCAAGCTTTCCTTTATCTAGTTGCAAAGCTAATATTTAAATTGGAGATAATGTTTTAACAACATTTTAATTTTACAAATTAGAAAAACAAACATCATAGAGTTCAATTCCAGAGGTGAGACTCATATTTTCTGATATATCTTTCAAGACCTGTGGTGTCAAATATGGTCTCAAATTGCCTTTTTAAAAAATCTTTTAATCTCTGCTTTTCAGGTCTTCCCTCAAAATCAGAATTGTAAAGTTGAAGACAAATCGTGCAACTTTCCTCCCTTTACTGTCTACATGACAACCCATGCAACCACTTTATACTCTTTTATCTAAGAAATTAAATCATTTTTCCTAGTCTCTTTTGCTTCCTTATTAGCCCGTTTCTTTCTTTACGAACTCTTGTTTTGAATAATCTTCTCTAATCAATAGTACCTTAGTGTACTTTAATGTTATCTCTACTTATAGACCTTTGCTGTGCTTTTATACCTACAAATGCATTTACACTATTTTCAACCAACAGCTTTAAAAGTAAATGTTTTCCTTAATAAATGTTCTTGGGTGTGATATCTCTTGGTGCCTCTTGAGGAAAGGAAATAGCATAAAGTATCATTAGTTAGGATGAGAAGCCAAACAGAATTAACATCTGGCCTATGAAATGCTAATTTTAAAAGTCTGCATCCAAAAACCAATTCTGACCAGAACCACACAGTACTGCAATAATTGCATAAATTCATTGCAGACTAAACAATGTCTAAATATTCAATATTGGGGTTGATGCATCCTTGATGACTGGAAGACAGCCACTACATTATGTTTACTTCAAAGGATCTCAGGAAGTTAAAGTGAGTTTTTTGTTAACTCAAGGAATCTTACAGAAATCTAGAGCTACTCACATCAAAATATTTTCTTAGGGAAAGTTTGGTCTCTGATGATAAATTTAACTTGCAACTACTTGGAGAATTTTCAGAGTAGATCCTTTTTCCTTGAATGGAAAGAGAACTACTCACATAGAGAACATTTTCATTAATTTTATGATTCATCATATTGTAAGTATTTTGATAATCTGTTATAAATGCTCTGTTGGGTGATGCCAAAAGAATTCTATGAGATAGGTGATATTTATTTACATTTATTTTTCTCACTGGGAAACTACCACAGTGAGGAAAGAAAATGACAACAACTTGTCTATATTCCATAGCTAGATTTCAATACATGCATTTTACATATGGTAAAATATTAATGACAATACTTAGGTGGTGGATATATGGATATTAAGTTACTTTTCTGCTACAATACTTTTATTTAAATGTTGGGGAAAATATTGCATAGATAATACCTAGAAAACTTGGAATTTCTATCACCCCTGACTGCTTCTGAAAATAACTGCTCTACCTCACCTGTGCTCACCACTTTTGCAGAAATATCACCAGAACATAACCTTTATCTTCTTATGGAAAGAGAATACCTATTGAAAACAGAAGATCTGAGTTCAAGTCTCTGCTCTTTCCACCTTTTATCTTTTTTAATCTTGATTACTAATCAAAAAAGTCAAACACAGAGCACTTGCAACATTGCCTGTAATAACATTTGTGAATTAGTATAATAGTTGTATTTAAATAACATAAAAACCAAGTTTTAGAACAAATATGATGCAGAGAAAGAATCGGTTTCTTAGTTTCATTACTATTTTCTGAGCACAAGACTATCAAGGTGGATAAACAGTGACTCCTTTTCAGTAGGACCCTGTAGGCCTTTTTTGAGAATGGCGAAAAAGACTTCCAGATTTAAACACTGTAAGGGAATGAAGCCACAAGTCTCAATAAAAAGGGGTCAGGAAACTTAGGGAAGGGAAGTACCGTGGGCGATCAAGAATTCAGCCTGAGAAAAGAGTGAGCTGCGTAATCCAGGCTTTTTTTTGGAAAATTAGTTTGTGGACTTTGGGAAGGGTCATTTTGAACACGGATACTGGCTGAGTCTCCTTAAGCAACCTATGTAGTGGAGAAATGCAGAAACAGACTTCAGGGAGGTATAAGACTTGGACGTACTTGAAATGTGGTTCACATGGCAAACTGATACGGATTTAAGCTTTCAGTAAGCACTCAGTTGCATGCTGAGGTTGTTCCTGTACCTCGCACTAGTGGGCAGATAGTTATTACAATTACGATCCTCAGAAAAATCAGGAAAGAGTGAAAACACAGAAAATCTACCAGCAGAATAACAAAGATTGCTTCCTGAAGAATTCGATTATTCTTGCCCTAATCAGATAGCTTTATTAGCAACAGCAACAATAAATTAGGAATCATAAAAGCAAAAAGAAAGTTGCCACTTCATGGGAAGTGCTATTCTCTATGACTTCTACATGTGAAATGTACATGGGAAGTTGGACATTTTTACCCACGTTATACTCCTTAATAGCATCAACTATAGATTTTTTAGTCAATCACATTTTCTTTATTTTGGGATGGTCATAAAGGGTCTACTATCTGCACAGACCACCTCTTCGAATAACTTGTTTCTTGACCAGTGATCTCAAGTATCTGCTCTTTGACAGAAATAAGAGTATCAGAAATCAGGGCCCAGATGAAGTCAAAACTTCTCAACACAATATACTCATGTAAAATGAGTACTCCTGATGGTTAATGACCAAGTGATATTATATTTCTTAGGAGGTTTGAATATGAAATTATCTATGATACTTAGTTGTTGGCATTGAAGCAAGATGAAATAAGTAGAGTTACGAGGCGGGAGAAATAAATAAGACTATTAGAAGACTGCTAGAGTTTTAACTACTATACGGAAGGAGCAAAGCTTTAACCACTGTACAAGTAGACTGGAAGAAGCAAAACAAGTAACAAGAAGAGAGAGAGAAGAGCTAAGGTAAACAAAGAGAGCAGAGCTGCAGTTAGAGAAGGAAAGCAGCAGATAACCCTGAGGCCTAAAGATTGCTAGGAAGATAGAATGGCATCTAGGAAACTCAATAGCTGCTAGCCATTGAGAAACAAACAGAAGCCAGCGGGCAGCCAAGAAGAAAGAAGGATGAAAGCCTCTCAGATGGCCTTTCCCTCTGCTTTGGTCATTCTCTTTGGTTCATTTGGCCTAGAGGAAAACTACTATAAACAGACAGGTACTATGGGCTTAGAACAAAGTAAAAATTTATATTTCCCAAGTCAAAGTAAAGTTACACATACTGAATATAAAAGTTGTTTTAATAGATACTTTAAAGAGAAAGCAGCGCCAAAATATTATAATAATCTATATCACTGAATCATATAATTTCAAATAGGATCTAGAGATTTTATGTTCATTAATGACATGCAATAACTATTTTCTATTTCAGGGCGTCTATGACCTGGGCCTGTGATAACAACTTTACATATAGTTTCATGTAATCTCAGTTATAACCAATCATGTGGGAATGCTATTAGTCCCATATTATGCTTAAGTAAACTAAGCGCTACTATGTAAACAGGCCATTGTTTGTACCAGTAAAGTCAATAACACATATTTTATTACAGAGACCAAAAGTGGCTTTTTCTTCATAAAAGTGAAAATGGGCATAGTGCAAGATTCCTTTCAATTATCACTAAATACTAAGGAGAATACATTTCAACTGCTGTATTTAACATTTGACCAAGATGGTTTTATGTTTTTTTGTTTTTGTTTTTTTGATGGAGTCTTGCTCTGTCACCAGGCTGGAGTGCAGTGGCGTGATCTTGGCTCACTGCAACCTCCGCCTCCCGGGTTCAAGTGATTCTCCTACCTCAGCCTCCTGAGTAGCTGGGACTACAGGCGCATGCCACCATGCCTGGCTCATTTTTTTTTTTTTAGTAGAGACAGGGTTTTACACTGTTGGTCAGGATGGTCTCGATCTCTTGACCTTGTGATCCGACCAAGATGGTTTTAATGTATCCCTCAGCTTGATTAAACTTTAAACATATTTCTTCATGACTATAGGCCTGGACCTTGTTTCTTAGAAAACTTTAGAAATCTTTCAAAGGTAAATTCTTTCCTCACCCCTTTGAGAATTAAATCTTTTCCAAGCCTTTTGCTAGTTTTACAACCAGGAGTATCTTTCTCAAGGACCAGGGAGCCATTCTTTGAAATGTAATCCTCGAAAAAAAATAAATAATGCCCTTATCTCCCAGTTTCTGTGAGAAAGTAGGAGGCTAACTTCAATTAGCAAACACTGGGGGCCTCTCACGTTGCCAGAAGTCCAAAATGCTTCAGTACATTTTCACTAGTTCACCCAGTGCTTTAAAAAACTCATGTTTTGTTTCTGCAGACTTGAGTTTAATCTCTGTCCCTACAGCAACAGTCTTGAATAAAATCTTTCTTGCCTGCTTAATTTGTCCAATGGATTTTTCTTTGACACATTACACACAGAACTTAAAATTGAATGAAGCCGCCAGACATCTCTTAACAATTTAATAAGCTCAAGCATCAAACTGACATTTATTTTCTAATTATTTATTTGCTTTTCCACTAGAATTTAAACTTTGAATATACGATTTAATTCTACAGGATGCATTCAAACAAGCTTTGGAAAGAAATAATGATATTAAAAGTTAGTGTTTTTCAGACTTTTGGTAAACCTTTTGTAAAATGAGAAGTGATGTGCCATCTCAAGATTGGTGTTTTGATTTAAAATAAGCTGCAATGCATCACTGAGGTTAGGGAGCATAATGAGTCTGTTAGGATGAGAATTTATCGCACTCAGGTCCTGCTAAATTTGAGTGGGTCAAGACATAGGTTTCCTATTGCTTTCCTATAAGCAGGTATTAATTTCATCCATTTCTTCTGCATTGCAGCTATATTTATACAATGCCAACTATGTCCTAAAAAAGTAAGATAAATCCATGCATAGATTCTCCTAAATGTCCAACTGTTGCGTGCTATATAAATAACCATCTGAATATTTTGTCTATGCTATGAGCACAGTGTGATATGCACAAGGGTAATTCTGTGTGGCTTCGTTCCCAGGAAACTTACTATCAAAATGAGTCTGTCTTAAGACTCTTTTGGAGAAGGCAACTTAAAATAAAACTTAAAATCAATAAAGATTCCCAGATATGCTTTGGTTACCAGAATCAAGAGAAAGCAAATAATATTTTAAGTGATGAGAAAAACATGCATTTGGAGTCTGTATTGATTTGCTTAAACTCTGTTTTAGCTTTGTGTATGCATATAGACTTATTTTAAATGTAGATTGTTCAAACTGTCCATATTAAAACATTAAAAATAAGTTTAGTAATTTTTTCACTGCTTTAATATATCCATCAAGACCCCATGTTTCCTACATTTATTTTATGTCATCTTTTTAATCAAAGGAATGTAGCATCTTCTATTGTAGTACTAATATTGCCCCATCATGTAGTTTGTATTAAAATTATAATGATACAACAAGATCTCTCCTAGGGGACTCTTAGTTCCTGTTTTCACAGATGTTCCTGCTGCCTGTGAAAACAGGTTTGGATATGGTAAGTTGGCAAAGCTAGAGCGGCAATAAAGCGATGATGAGTTCAAAATGGCAATGGAAAGTATGAATATGGGAAATTAATGCTTTTACATTCAGAAACTTTGTTTATAATTAAACTGTGTTATTTTCCAGGTGAATGTTGTTTCCCTGGGTTTCCAGGGAACCTGTGTCTAATGATTATTACCGCTTCCTGAAAATGGCCACTCATTAAGATCACTATCTTCTGGCAATCTTACCTTATAAGGCATTTCTTCATGTTATGGAGCAGATTGAAAAATAAAGAAATTTTTTCTGGTTGGATTTGTTAATATAAAATAATAAAGTGAAAGAGTCACATTGAAATATCTTATTTACAAGAAGACACTGGGGATGGGATATAATAAATGCATATTTAAAACATGAAGAATATAATTTACAAAAATGTAGCAGCATTTGAAGATACAAACAAATAGTCATGCAAATTAATACAAATTAGCAAAGCATGAATAAAATTTAAGATTTAGGATATGTTCAAGTTTGTGGTAGAAATGGTTATTAAATACATATTTTTCTATTTGTATATTTGTTATGAAATGATTGAACACAGGCTGGGCGTGGTGGCTCATGCCCGTAATCTCAGCACTTTGGGAGGCCAAGGCAGTTGGATCATGAGGTCAAGAGATCGAGACTGTCCCGGCCAAAGTGGTGAAACCCCATCTCTACTAAAAATACAAAAATTAGCTGGGCATGGTGGCATGTGCCAGTTTTCCCAGCTACTCAGGAGCCTGAGGCAGTAGAATCACTTGAACCCAGGAGGCAGAAATTTCGGTGAGCCAAGATCCCACCACTGTACTCCAGCCTGGTTTCAGAGTGAGACTCTATCCCCCCACCTCCCCCCACAAAAAAAGTAATGATTGAACATTAGACAGGACTATAGGATTCATTTTACATTTGGTATACCTCTGGATCTATGAGCTACACATAAATAATGGAGAAAAAGTAAATATGAATATATTTTAAAAATACAGATTACTAATATTTTTCATATTGGCAATGAGGTCATCTATAATATCACATTATCAGTTCTTTAGTATTACAGCTTTATATCTTCTGGAAAAAGAATTCTGAGTACTTTTATTGGAAAATATCACCATGCCTTTTGTACTTAAAGTATAGCACATTCACTGTAAATACACACACACACACACACACACACGTACTCGCATGCTTTTGACAACAGCAGTTAATAGGTCATAAATAATTGGGAAAAAGTCATATCTAATTCATAATATTGTAATTTAAATATAGCATAACACTGTTTCAAAATTTACATAGTATTGTTTTCATTCAAAATAGTATCTAATCATGTTATTTTCTTCATGATTTGAAACCTCCTGAGCATCACAATCTACTAAATATATATATATAATTTCATTTATTTTCAACATAGTTGTCTATTTAAGTGGCACCAGAAATTATACTAGTTCATATTTTAAAAAAATAGTTAGTGATATATATATATATATATATATCAACCTCTCTTAAGGAACTCCTCACATCTGTCAAGACTTGCTGACATCCATAGGGATTCTCAACCAGTCTACAGTTTCTGCATTGATTTCGGACGCACAAAATTGAAGAAATCCCAGACTGTGTCCAAGGCTTCACTAGGTGCTAAATATGCCTACCATGACCACTTGAACCGCTCCCTTCGTGTGCTATAAGGAACTTGTTTGTCTTGCCAGCATGTTTGTGAAACTGATCGTGTGCAAGCAATTCAATTTACTCAATATGTACATACCCATTATCAACTTTTTTAAAGCCCTTATTTTTCAATTTTCACTTTCAACGAACATCTCTGATGGTTTTACATTATTTTTACATTATTTAATCTTATTAAAATCTAAGATCCTTGCTTAGGAGCTAAAAATCTTCAATAAGTTTTCTGAATTTACCTTTACAAGCATACCTTTGACTGTGCTTATAGGTAGCAGTAAAGGATTAGCAAGCCCTCAGCATGAATTCCTAACCAAAGTATATGTATATTTTTCCATAATTTACAAAATAAATTGAAAGTAGAAATGATTGTGACTATAAATATGCTTTGTAAACAATTACATTAAAAACAAGAGATCAATGGATTCAACATCATGGTTAGTTGAAAATACACAAAAGGAATTTTTCAGTTAGTATTTGATTCCAAGTTCTAAATACTGCATTTCAAATCATCATTTTCTTTGTAATCCGAGCAATGAATATAGACAAAAGATCAATCTCAGCCAAATTCAGCTAGTAACTAATTAGTGGCCTGATTGTGAATGAGCAGATGTTTCAAAGCTGTTTGTTAACAAAATTGTACGGTAAGTGAGCATTGTTCTACCAACCATATGATAGATATGATTTCTTTTAGAGCCAATTGAAATATTGTGAAGAATAAGCAATGTAGGAACCATGATGATCTTTACCATCCTAATTCCTCCTCTTGGCAGAAAAGAAAACTCCTCCTTAAAACATCAAGGCCGAACTGGCAGATATGAAATGTACTCAGGGACTTGACTTCTGCTCCACATGTGCAGAAATGCAGAAGGAATTATATCTAAGCTGACGGCTCGCACTGACCAAATAGAGTCCAACCAAGAAGAAGAAAATACATTGACACTGTCCATCTATGACTCTGGTACTGGTTCACGTGCTTGTAGAATAAGAAAGTATCAGGTTTTCTTAAGAAACTCTAATAACTGGAGAGTAATTGAAGATGATAGTATTTAGCAAGCTTCAGGAACCTTCCTACACCTGTTACCAGGCGTAGAAAATATCTCGATTCTAGAACGGATCTTTTTACCTGGAACAACTCTATGCTTTGTGAAGAAAGGTTTGATTTGACATGCAGAACGGTCTACAAGGCAAAAGGTGTTAGACAACTATTTAACATAAGAATAATTTATATGGGGACTCACCTAAGGTATAACACATTATTTCAGACCTTCGTGAACACACCTTCGTAGCAGTTCCATAAAAGTATCTTCTCATTATCATAGATGTCAGCACAACAACAACAGAATTTTGAAATTCACCTGTTAATTTAATATCATATGACTGTCTGGAAAGTTAAAGAAGACAGATTTTGATGGATTTCAGTTCCTGTCTTCAACCTTCATACCTGCTTATAGGACATGTTGTGGTCAAAACAATGATAATAAAAAAGATTTCTTATTTAGAAATAATCAAAGGAAAGCACAACATGCTCCCCTTGGAGGGAAAAACATAGTCTTATGAGATACTTGTAACGTTTTAAAGTGTTTTCTCACATTTCTGGTGTTTCAACAATATTGATTGTCTAATTATGCTTCACAACTAACTTGGGAGGTAGGGTATGTAAACATTGTTATTCTCATTTTATAAATTAGGCAACTAGAAGCGATGTGAATTATTTAAGGCTTACATTTAGTTGATAGCAGAACAGTGTTGCTCAGGTTGCTATGCTTTGCAGTTGTAAGAAAGAACTCCCTCACTAGGAAGCGAGGAATTATAATAAATTTTAAAATCAAGACAAAATGATTCCAACCACAGGTCATCATGTAAAAAAAATCTTTTCTGTGTCAGCAAGCCTGAACAATAAGTTATAAGTTATTATGGTATATGCTTGTGGGACATATATACAAACCAGTAGATTGAGAAATCCCTAGTAATTTTCTCGGTATCATTGAGGAGTAAATGTTTTTAATCATAGCTAACACAGAACTATGTTTATATTGATGGCTTGATCTGTAAGTAATCGTCACACAAAGGATTATGATTTAAATTTCACTTAGAGTCTTACAAAAATATGTTATCCTTAGCAAGAAATAACAGCAAGCTCTACTTTACCCAAAAGTCTTGTGTCCTCCACAAGACTTTTCATGTGGTAGGACCTAACCTGAGTCGTCTAGTTTGTATGTAATCACATGCTCTGAAAGAATGCCAAATGTTGTTATTCACTAATGCCGTGAGGAATTACTGACTCTGAACCACAGCAAACAATGCCCATGCTTTTTGGAATACAGATGAAAATGACATTATTCTTACACTCTAGAAATTTCCATTTTCTAATAAGATAACACATGTACAAAAATAATTACAGCACATTAAGATGTGTGTTCTTACAGACATGGGCCATTGCTTACACAGAACAGTGAAAGCGAATAAGTATAGCCATTCATGAGCTACTTTCCAGAAGAAAAGATCTCTGTCTTTGACCTTAAAAAGTAACAAGAGTTTTGCCAGGCAGCAGAGAGACAATGTGAGCAGAGAAAATACATAAAGACATAAAATAGGCCAGGCACGGTGACTCAGCCTGTATTCCCAGGATTTTGGGAAGCCGGGGCATGTGGATCACCTGAGGTCAGGAGTTCAAGACCAGCCTGACCAACATGGAGAGACCCCGCCTCTACTAAAAATAGAAAATTAGTCGGGCATCGTGGCACACACCTGTAATTCCAGCTACTAGGGAGGCTGAGGCAGGAGAATTGCTTGAACCCGGGAGGCGGAAGTTGCAGTGAGCTGAGATCACGCCATTGCACTCCAGCCTAGGCAACAAGAGCAAAACTCTGTCTCAAAAGAAAAAAAAAAAAAAGACATAAAATACAGGGGCTTTTATTTTTCATAAAATAGAAATAGCTATATGTTAGTAGTACACAGAACATAAGCCAAAAGTAGGGAGTCTAGAGGAATAAACAGGAGTTAACAATTTTGAAAATTAAAGATTTTGGTAATTTAAAACATTTGTAGATTTTCATAGAGATTTAGAATTTTTTTAAAGATTAATTTTAATTTTAATTATTAGGAAAACTGAAATGATCGGAACTGAATTTTACCAAATTATGTGTATCAGTGAGGAAACAGAGACTCAAGGAAGTTTAAGTAATTCCCCTGGAACCTGAGATTGAAATGTACTGCTAAATGATGCTATCGTATGCCCCTTCTCTATTTGAGATACTATAAAAAGGATACGTTGAGGGCATAAATTAAGAATGGCAAGAGGAATGGATATAGAATTGTGAGATTTGTCTGGATCAATTAAACACAGTAGATACAGAGGGAAATATTTAGTGTGAAAGTGATGCCAAGAATAAATAGAAGGTGTTTAATCAATATGGATTATATAAGAAAATGATGAGTGTGAGGAACACTTTTTTCAGGTACATGTTGCTCAGTCATGTAGGTAGAAATGCTAAAGAAGCATTGAAAAAACTGGAAGGTGAAACAGATGTATATGTTGACAATGTTAGGCATAGTATAATAAACTCATATGTCCTAAGGCTTGAGACCAAACAAGCTCTTAAAAGATTGAATAATGAAAGAAAAGAAGGGGACTAGGGATGGACTCTGTTAGTTTTCTAGGGCTGCTGTAACAAAGTACTAGAAACAGAACGGCTTAAACAACAGAAATTTATTGTCACACAGTTCTGGAGGCTGGAAATTCACATATACAGGGGAAACACACACACACACACACACACACACACGAAACTAGCTAGCTCCCACAATTGTGTAAGCCAATTCCTTCAAATTACTCTTTGTTTTTTCGAAGTCGAACAGCAGGCTGAAAATTCCAGCAGGAGTTTACGTTGCAGCCTTGAGTCTAAATGCAATCTGGAAGCTGAACTCTCTCCTCCTCCAAGAACCTCAGAGTTTTCCATTAAGGCCTTCAACTGATTGTGTGAGGCCCACAGACATTATGGAGGGTAATCTGCTTCATTCGAATTCCACAAATCTAAATGTTAATCACATCTAAAAAAGAAAATCTTCACAACAACATCTTGACTGGTGCTTCACCAAGCAATTAGGCACTATAGCTCAGCCAAGCTGACCCACAAAATTAATTCTCACAACTGAGAACAACAAAACTGAAGGAATAGGCAGAAGATGATTTTGTTAAAAAAAAAAAAAGGCTGAGAAGTATGAGTTATAATTATAAAAGGTAATAAGAGAGTCACAGGGTGGAAGCCCAAGAAATCAAGATGTAAAGAATTTTTTGGTCAGTTATAGAAGTATAGATAGAAATTCTAGATTTTTAAAAAAGAAATCTGGATTTTTTAAAAAAAGTTCATTATCTAAAGAAAGTATTGATCTTGAAACTTCAAAATAATGGCATAAAATCTAGATAGGAATGAATAAAAAAGAAAATTTTGTTTCCTGCTGTATAACTAAACAGATAACCTGAATAAACATGGTAAAAGCAATAAAAAATGTTAAAATGTATTAAAACAAGTCATACTAAAACTTCTGCTGGACTAAGAAAAAAAATTAAAATAAATATTCAGAGGCCTTAAAACCAAGTAAAATAAGTTCAGATAAAGAAGCTTGTCTTGAGGTGGGTTTTTGACCTTGGGGTTCTTACAAACTCTAGTTACTAATGAAATTCTTATTATTGATGTCACAGGACAGAGAGACAAAGGTGAGCGTAAAATCTAACAGGAGATTCCATGCAACACAGTGCTTCCAAAAGATGAACTACAAACAAACTAAACATATAGTGATATTGTTTGGTTTTGTGTCCTCGCCCAAATCTCACTTTGTAGCTCCCATAATTCCCACGTGTTGTGGGACGGGCCCAGTGGGAGATGACTGAATCATGGGTGCAGGTCTTTCTTGTGCTGTTCTCATGAGAGTGAGTGGGTCTCACAAGAGCTGAAGGCTTTAAAAATGGGAGTTTCTCTACACAAGCTCTCTCTTTGCCCACTACCATTCATGTAAGATGTGAATTGCTCCTCTTTGCCTTCTGCCATGATTGTGAGGTCTCCCCAGTCATGTAGAACTGTAAGGATATGTCTTTATCAGCAGCATGAAAATGGACTAATACATATAGGAAAAAGATAATGACTATTTTGACCCTGGGTCTGGGGAAAAAGGAAATAAGGAAAAAAATTGTCCATTGAAATTTGAATGCATAATCTGAATTTCTAAGGAAACATTGTATTTGGCCTATTATGTAACCTGAAACTCCTTAAGGTGAAAAAGGGATCTGAGATTTTGGATGCCCTCAAGTATCTGGCAGATTCAAATACAAATCTGTTTTGGAGAAGACTATCTTTTTAACCCAGTCATCAAAGAATTGCCACAAATGAAATTCCAAGGAATTTGAGACCATAAAAAATAACTGAAATACATAGGACTAGAATGCAGAATGAACAAGAGCCAGCAGTAACTGCAAAAAAGAGAAACAAACCAACAAAGACGTTAAATATTGAAATAATCTCCTAATGACGAGTTAATGGGTGCAGGAAATCAACATGGCACATGGATACATATGTAACAAACCTGCACATTGTGCACATGTACCCTAAAACCTAAAGTATAATAATAAAAATAAAAAATAAATAAATAAATAAATACCCTAAAGGTAAAAAAAAAATAAATAAAAGACTGAAAAAAAATAATAATAATCACAAAATAGAAAATAATTACATTTAATTTGTTGAAAATGTAAAAAAAATTATAAAAAATAAATAAGAAATTCTAAAATCAGCCAAGAACAAAGGAAGCTCTCCCTCAACCAAATGCCAATTTAACTGATGTTTTTCTTAACAGCAACCATAGAATCCAGAAGATAGTTGATTAATATCTTCAATGAGCTGAGAAGAAAAACTGCCAATCTCAAATTATTTTTCCATTATGAATATCTTTCCAAAAAAGGCCAAAATATGCATTTTTATAGATATAATAACTGACAGATTTTTATCCCAACAGAACTTTATTAATGAGATTGTTAATTAGTGTACTTCAGGGAGAATATAATTTCACAATTAATATACAAGATGAGATAGCAAGTACAGAATTTTGTAACTACATGTAAATTTAAACTAATATTGATTGTTTAACCCATAAGCATATCAAATTTGTGGTATTAAAAACAAACAAGATAAATCCAAAACACAGAACAACAAAAGTATATAAATCAGGTCCAGGGAGATAATAAATTAAGGTGTTTTTGCATCTTTATATTGTTTGATATTTAAACTGTTAACTTTGGACTTTACGAAGTTATGTATGTTAAAATATTCAGAAAAGTAATAAAATGCCATAGAATATATATGTAGCAAAAATGCAACAGAAAAAACACCTTAATAAATTCAAAGGAGTTAGTATATAAGAAAGCAGAGAAAAACCTTCATTTGAAAAAATGTAGATTTGAAGAGACAGATATAATTAAGTTGCCAGAGGGTTTTTTTTTTTTTTTAATAATGGAAGACAGTATACTTAGAAATTTAGGAAATGAAATGACCTTACTATCATGACTCATTCAACAGTTATTCCACAAATGTTCAATGCATCCTAAGCATGTGCTTAGGATTACCAGACACCTTGCTAGACACTAGATATAACACTGGTCGAATGACAGTCCTTGACCTAAAGGCATTGACAATGGGAGCATCTTATTAAGGATTTGGCCTTTTTAATGAGTTTGGAGAGTATCCTAGCAACAGGTAGGTATCAGAGAGTTTTAAGCAAGGGGATGACATAATTAAATTTGTATTGTAGGAATTCACTCTGAATTCAGGACAGATAATATATAATAGATTCCCAAGACTTGGGAAGATTTGTGCCCAAGAAATGCTGATTACCTGAACAAGGTAGTAACACTGAGCACTGAAAGAAATGGACAGATTTAAATTTGAATGTATGATAATTAATATTTTTTTTGAGATGGAGTCTTGCTCTTGTCACCTAGGCTGGAGTGCAATGGCACGATCTCAGCTCACTGCAACCTCTGCCTCCCAGGTTCAAGCGATTCTCCTGCCTCAGCCTCCCAAGTAGCTGGGATTACAGGTGCCCACCACCATGCCTGGCTAATTTTTGTATTTTTAGTAGAGACAAGGTTTCACCATGTTGATCATGCTGGTCTCAAACTCCTGATCTCGTGATCCGCCCCCCTCAGCCTCCCAAAGTGCTGGGATTACAAGTGTGAGCCACTGTGCCCAGCCGATAATTAATGTTTTTATTATCAATAAGAAAACTGCAATACTCCACTGAGTGGGTATTATATAAGCAAGTACCTGCAATATAATGGAATTCATCATCATATATACAATTATGAGTTTATATGAGTTTAGAACACAGGCTCAGAAATAAAATGTGCTTGTAAGCCTCAAGTTTAATAGACGGTGCAAGTAAATTCCCCAAATATTTTTCTAATGGCATCCTGCCCAATGAATGATGCAACTTATAATAATTAAGGAGGTATTTACGGGAAATGATGTTCTATGAATAGACAAACTTTTTTTTTTTTAAGTTTGACTTCACTTTTGACTTTTAACTTTGGAATAATGATGGGAAAAGTTAAAAGTTTCAAGTATTAGAGTGTTATAAGTTTTCTGCTTTAGAACATTTTTTTGAAATGCTTTATCTGAAGCTGCAGTTAATGATGTCCTCAGCTCTGCAAATTAAGCCGATACTCTGACATCAATGAAAAGAGGCATTGAGAGAGATGGAAATGTGCGGATATTGAATCTCAAGGACTATAAACCTTTTTTTTTGCCTCAATGTTTCATCTCCAGAGTTTCATATTTTGAAGAGTCGGCCCAAAATATGAAAGGATAGATCAAGGGGATATTGCCTGTGTGACTCAAGAGTGTGGTAACCAAGCTTCCTTGACTCTCATCACAGAAATTCCCTGAAGCTGGGAAGCCAGTGTCTCCTTTTTTTTGAAGTTAGTTTTGCCAAAAGCTATAGTTAAAAGTACACGGGGAAACTAATATGGATAATTAAATTATTAATTATGCATTCATAATTAAAGAAAAATTATCAAACAAAATAATCAAAGAATAGAGCAAAATATTCGATATTTGTCTAAATTAATGCTGGCTTGTAAAGCTAAAACTCATTAGTATTCATTTTTACCATTCCTGAAAGAAGCTAAACCATCAGAGCTGTGCTAAAGGAAACTAAATTCTACTATATGTGTTCATTTAAATACTTCCCCAAATTCCTCTTTTTTTTAATTATGATCATTTTTTAAAAGAAAAAATGTCTTTCTCAGCTATTTCTCTGCCAATTCATTATCGGTGTTCCCAAATATGATTTTTTCTGGATTGTCCGATAAAAGTTAAGACACTCAGTGTTTTACAGGCCTTCCATGGAGAGGCTTTTACAAGTTACTATTGGAAAAATGGAAAAAGCCATGACAACCTAATTAATTGTAAAATCCTGGTTAGATTGAAATTTGTTAAAGAGAGCCCAATTATTCTACTTTGGAAGAAAGAGAAAATTATAAAAATATCAGAGATTTAGCTGAAAAACAGAATTTCTAAGTTATAGAAATCTGTCAAGAAACAGTACAGTTTCTACCTTCAATTTCTGCACATATTTCTCCATCTAGTGAGACTTTAAATTTATAATGCTATCATTTACGAAAGATAAAAATTGACAGATCGGTCGAGTGTGGTGGCTCATGTAATCCCAGCCATTTGGGATTAGGTCAGGAGTTCGAGACCAGCCTGGCCAGCATTGTGAAACCTGGTCGCTACTAAAAATGCAAAAATTAGGTGGGTGAGGTGGTCTGTGTCTGTAATCCCAGCTACTCAGGAGACTGAGGCAGGAGAATTGCTAGAACCTGGGAGGCAGAGGTTGCAGCAAGCCGAGATTGTGCCACTGCATTCCATCCTGGGCAACAAGAGCGAAACTCCCCCTCAAAAAAAAAAAAAAATTGTGACAGATCATATAATAAACTATTTTTTTCCTTTACCATACTTACTAATGGTAACTGGAGAAAAATGTTTTTACATTTTAGTTTGCTTATATTGAAATCCCACTTGATAACTGGATAAAACTTCACAATCTCCAAACTGATCATTTGCTGAATAGATTTTAATAGGTTATTATTATGTGTTTCATTAATTTCCACTCTCAATACATCTGATGTTAATTTTTTGAAGGTTTCAGTCATGCTTTATGCTTTTATTACACATTATACAGCATTAGAAATGTGAAAAGCACATGTCCCAAGCATTGTGAAAACCCAAAATTGGAAGCCTAAATACATACTACAGTTAAAATGTTTGAAAAATTCAAATGAAGGTGCATGATTAGGCTGGGGTTATATTATTTTCGGCTACTAATCATTAAAAAAAAAATAGCCAGGCTCGGTGGTTCATGCCTGTAATCCCAGCACTTTGGGAGGCCGAGGTGGGTGGATCACGAGGTCAGAAGTTCAAGACCAGCCTGACCAACATGGTGAAACCCCGTCTCTACTAAAAATACAAAAATTAACCGGGCATGGTGGTGTGTGCCTGTAATCCCAGCTACTCGGAGGCTGAGGCAGGAGAATCGCTTGAATCCAGGAGGCGGAGGTTGCACTGAGCTGAGATCTCACCATTGCACTCCAGCCTGGGCGACAGAGTGAGACTCTGTCTCAAAAAAAAGAAAAGACTTATCGGGAGGTAATGTTTGAGCACATAATTTAAAGCTAACCTAGAAAAATAAAATAAAATGGAAAATCAAGTAACCTGAAGACAAACTAAGAACAAGAGAGGGGCATACAAAGAAAAGAAAGTAATCTGAGTAAAGGTAGAGTCACAGAGATGTGGGAGGTGTGAGGGACATAGGTCCACAGGAAAAGTAAGAAATATAATTGGAAGAGTAGATTTGTTATCAGTTTTGGAGAGAAATAAATGCTACTCTGCGAAGTTTAGATTTTCCCTACAGTCACAGAGTAGATCTTGAAGAGTTTTAAACAGAGAAGTGACAGGACCAAATATATGTTAGAAAAAGATAAAACTAGGTACACTATCTTGGAAGGTTAATGGATAGAAAAAGAAAACTGGCAATATTGCCTTCAGAGAAGGTGATTCTGAAATTTGAAATTGTATCTGACAAGCAGAGATCTTGTATGCCTGCTTGTATATCTTCTTTTGAAAAGTGTTTGTTCATGTCCTTTGCCCAATTTTTAATGTTTTTTTTTGCATGTTTATTTGTTGAAGTTGCTTATAGATTCTGGATATTAGTCCTTTGTTGGATGCATAGTTTGTAAATATATTAACCCATTCTGTAGGTTGTCTTTTTACTCTGCTGATAGTTTCTTTTGCTGTATAGAAGTGCTTTCATTGAATTAGGTGCCACTTGTCTATTTTTATTTTTGTTGCAATTGCTTTTGAGGACTTAGTCATAAATTCTGTGTCTAGGCTGATATCCAGAAGGGTACTTTCTAGGTTTTTAGGATTTTTATAGTTTGAGGTCTTACATTTAAGTTGAATCAATCTTTATGTAATTTTTTTTTTTTGAAATAAGGTATCACTCTGTCACCTCTGCTGGAGTGCAGTGGCATGATCATGCTCATTGCAACCTCAACCTCCTGGGCTCAAGTGGTCCTTCCACCTCAGTCTCCAAAGTAGCTGGTGATTATAGGTATACACCACCACACTTGGCTAATTTTTGTATTATTTGTAGCGATGGAATTTCATGATGTTGCTCAGGCTGGTTTGAAAGTACTGGTCTCAAGTGATCATCCTGCCTTGGCCTCCCAAAGTGCTTGGATTATAGGTGTGAACCACCATGACCAGACAAGTTAATTTTTGTACATGGTGAAAGGTCTGAGTGTAGTTTCATTATTCTGCCTATAGGTAGCCAGTTTTCCTAGCACCATTTTTTAAAAATAGGAAAACCATTTCTCATTACTTATTTTTCTCAACCTTGTAAAAGATCTGTTGCTTATAGATGTGTGCGTGTGTGTGTGTGTGTGTGTGTGTGTGTGTGTGTGTGTGTTTCTGGGTTCTGTATTGATATGGTTAGGATTTGTGTCCCCACCCAAATCTCATCTTGCATCGTAACCTCCATCATCCCCATGTTTCAAGGGTGAGACCAGGTGGAGGTAATGGAATCATGGAGGTGTTTTTTTCCCATGCTGTTCTCATGATAGTGAATAAGTTCTCACTAAGTTCCCACGAGATATGATGGTTTTATATGGGGCTCTTTACCCTTTGCTTTGCACTTCTGTCTGCTGTCTTGTGAAGAAGGTGGCTTACACCATGATTGTAAGTTTCCTGAGGCCTCTGTAGCCATGCAGAACTGTGAGTCGATTAAACCAGTTTCTTTTATAAATTACCCAGTTCTTGGGAAGTTCTCTTTCACAGTATGACATTAGAGTAATACAGCAAATTGTTACCACAGACAGTGGGGTGCTGCTATAAAGATAAAATGTGGAAGTGACTTTGGAAATGGGTAACAGAAAGAGGTTTTAAAAGTTTGGAGGTCTCAGAAGATGAGAGGACAATGTGGGAAAGTTTGGAACTTCCTAGAGATTTGTTTAATGACTTTGACCAAAACACTGATAGTGATATAGACATTGAAGTCCAGACTGAGATGGTCTCAGATGGAGACAAGAAACTTGTTAGGAGCTAGAATAATGGTGACTCTTGCTACGTTTTAGCCAAGAGACTGGTGGCATTTTGCCCCTGCCCTAGAAATCTGTGAAACTTTGAACTTGAGAGTGATGATTTAGGGTATCTTACCAAAGAATTTTCTAAGCAGCAAAGCATTCAAGAGGTGCCTTGGGTGCCCTTAAAAGCATTCAGTTTTATTTATTCACAAAGAGATTATCTGGAATTTGAAGTTATATTTAAAAGGGAACCAGAGCATAAAAGTTTGGAAAAGTTGCAGCCTGAACAATACAACAGAAAAAAAAAATCCATTTTCTGAGGAGAAATTCAAGCTGGCTGAAGAAATTTGCATAAGTAACAAGGAACCAAATGTAACAAGGAACCAAAATGTAAATTTGCATAAGTAACAAGGAACCAAATGTAAGAAGGAACCAAAATGTAAATTTGCATAAGTAACAAGGAAACAAAACTGACAAGGAACCAAGACAATGGGGGAAATGTCTCCAGGCATCTCAAAAATCTTCATGGCAGCCCCTCCCATCACAGGCCCAGAAGCTGAGGAGGAAAAAAATGGTTTCATGGGGTTGGCCCAGGGCCTTGGTGCTTTGTGTGGCCTGGTATGCAGTGACTTGGTGCCCTGCATACCAGCTGTGGCTAAAAGGGCTCAATGTACAGCTCAGGCCATTGCTTCAGCAGGTGCAAGCCCCAAACCTTGGTAACCTAAAAGTGATTTTGGGCCTGTGGATGCACAGAATTCAAGAACTGAGGATTCAAAACTCCCACCTAGATTTCAGAGAATGTAAGGAAACACCAGGATGTCCAGGCAGAAGTTTTCTACATCGTTGGAGCCCTCATGAAGAACCTCTGCTAGGGTATGACAGAAGGGAAATGTGGGGTTGGATCCCACACACAGAGTCCCCACTGGGGCACCACCTAGTGGAGCTATGAGAAGAGGATCATCATCCTTCAGACCCCAGAATGGCAGATCCACCAACACCTTGCACCATGCTCCCCGAAAAGCAACAGACACTCAATGCCAGCCCATGAAAGCAGCCAGAAGGGATATACTCTGCAAAGCAACATGGTGGAATTCCCTAAGGCTGTGAGATCCCACCTTTGCATCAGCATTACCTGGATATGAGACCTAAAGGAGATCATTCCAAAACTAAGATTTGACTGTCCTGTTGGATTGTGGACTTGCGCGGGGCCTGTAGCCCCCCTTTTTAGACCAATTTCTCCCATTTGGAACTGATGTATTTACCACATGCCTGTACTTTCATGGCATCTAGGAAGTAACTAACCTGCTTCTGATTTTATAGCCTCATTGACAGAAGGGACTTGCCTTGTCCCAGATGAGACTTTGTTCTTGGACTTTTGGGTTAATGCTGGAATGAATTAAGACTTTCTTGACCTGCAACAAAAGGTGCATGCACAGCCTTGCCAGATGTCACTGTTAAGGTGAGGGCACTGATTGGAAAAGAATGACACCCTGCAATTTGGAATGGGGATTTGTGAGAGGACTCAAACGAAGCTGAGGACACTGCATTTGTAAACTCTGATGAACCTTATTTTGCCAAAAGAAACAGCTTCCCTATCAACATCCCCTCCCAGACCCATGCTGTCATTAGCCTTTCCACTTTTGTCAGAGGAGGTAAACCCTCTGTTGCCTGAGGCAACAGAGATGGCCTCCCCTGAGGCAGTTACCAGAAAAGATAATGTTGATTCTCCTTAGGAGCCACCCCCAACACCCCTTTTTGCTTCTAGACCTGTAACTAGACTAAAGTCCTGGCAGGTCCCTAGAGGTGAGGCTGAGAGTGACCCATGAGGAGGTGCACTACACTTGAAAATAACTGGTTTTCTTATTTATATAAGCAGAAATCTCGAGAACAGGCATGGGAATGGATATTAAGGGTATGAGATAATGGTGAAAGAAACATAGAGTTGGATTAGGCTGAATTTATTGATTTGGACCCACTAGGTAGTGACTCTGCATTTAATGTTGCAGCTCAGGGAGTTAAAAAGGATTCCAATAGTTTATTTGCTTGGTTAGCAGAAATATGGATTAAAAGATGGCCCACTGTGAGTGAGCTGGAAATGCCTGATCTTCCTTGGTTTTATGTAGAGGAAGGAATCCAAAGGCTCAGGGAGATTGGGATGGTGGAGTGGATTAGTCACTTTAGACCTACTCATCCCAGCTGGGAGGATCCAGGAGATATACCTTTGACCAGTGCCTTGTGAAATATATTTGTGAGGGCAGCACCTCCATCTTTTAAGGGCCCTGTAATTGTTCTTCTCTGTATGTCAGATCTAATAGTGGGAACTGCAGTCACTCAACTACAAAAGCTAAATACAATGGAAATAATTGGGTCCTGAGGTGGCAGGGACCAAGTGGCAACACTCAACCATCAAAGGTAAGGTGGGCATACCTACAGTAATTGACAGCAGAGGTAAAGCAGCAATCAAAATAGTCTGACTTGTGTAGAGCTCGGGCATTGGCTAATAAATCACTGTGTTCCTAGAATTGAAATGGATAGGACGCCTACTGCATTCCTACTTAATTTATATAAGCAGAAAACTTCTAGGCCGAATGGACAAAAGACTTATTTGAAATATAAAACCAGAGAATCATGGCCCCTCAATCAATTTCCATACTTGAGCCACTTTACAGATGCAGAACCCCTTGAATGAAAGGGAGGCTGGATCCCCTTGAGGAAGGGCCCCAGTACACTACCGACAATGTATACTGTTAATCTTCCTCCCACCCTTCCCCAAGAAGACCTCTGGCCTTTTACCAGGGTAACTGTGTATTGGAAAAAGGGAAATGATCAGACATTTCAGGGACTACTGGACACTGGCTCTGAGCTGACATTTATTCCAGGGGACCCAAAGCATCACTGTGGTCCTCCAGTTAAAGTAGGAGCTTATAGAGTCAGGTAAGTAATAGAGTTCCCAGGTCTTACTTACAGTAGGTCCTTGAACTCATCCTGTGGTCATTTCCCCAGTGCCAGAATATATACTTGGCATAGACATATTAGCAGATGGCAGAACCTCCACATTGGCTTCCTGACTGGTAGGTGAGGACTATTATGGTGGGAAAGGTAAAATGGAAGACATTACTGCCTCTACCTAGAAAAATAGTAAATAAAAAACATTGCCACATCCGTGGAGAGACTGCAGAGATTAGTGCCACCATCAGTGACTTGAAAGATACAGGGTGGTTATTCCCACCACATCCCCATTCAACTCTCCCATTTGGCCTGTGCAGAAGATAGATGGATCTTAGAAAGTGAAAGTGGATTATTGTAAGTTTAACCAAGTGGTGACTCCAATTGCAGCTGCTATACCAAATGTGGTTTCATTTCTTAAGCAAAGAATCAATACCAGCTACAACCAGTGACTAGCTGCAGAAATGGGGACTGTAATTTTCATGAGTATTTCCTTTCTTTTGTTAAGAACATGTTTGTGCATGTGTACACTTGTACTACAAAAATATCTCCATTTTATTTCCTTTCTCCTTTATTATGTGACATAAGATTTACTGACTTCATATCAACATTTAAGTATTGTTAACTTTGTGTAATAGTATTTGAGTTGGGGACTGGTATGTTTCTAGTTGTATTAAGGATAGCTGTATTATGTTAGGTGTAATTATGGCCTTATTATTTTCTTTATTTGAAGATCATATATGATCTCAGGAGATGTGTATGGGTTCAAGTTGACAAGGAGTGGACCTGTGATGGTTAATACTGCATGTCAACTTGATTGAAGGATGCAAAGTATTGATCCTGGTTGTGTCTGCAACGATGTTGCCAAAGGTGATTAACATTTGAGTCAGTGGACTAAGAAAGGCAGACCCAACCTTAACCTGGGTGGGCACCATCTAATCAGCTGCCAGTGTGGCTAGAATACAAAGTAGGTGAGAAATGTGACTAGACTAGACTGGCCTAGCCTCCCAGCCTATATCTTCCTCCTGTGCTAGATACTTGCTGCCCTTGAACATCGACTTCCAAGTTCTTCAGTTTTGGTACTGAGACTGGCTTTCCTTGCTTCTCAGCGTGCAGGCTGCCTGTTGTGGGACCCTGTGATTGTGTAAGTTAATACTTAATAAACTCCCCTAAATGATATACCTTATTAGTTCTGTCCCTCTAAAAAACCCTGACTAGGCTGGGCATGGTGGCTCACCTGTAATCCCAACACTTTGGTAGGCCAAGGCAGGTGATTCACTGAGGTCAGGAGTTCAAGACCAGCCAGACCAATATGGTGAAACCTGATCTCTACTAAAAATACAAAAATTAGCTGGGTGGTATGTACCTGTAGTCCCAGCTACTTGGGAGGCTGAGAGAGGAGAATTGCTTGAACCTGGGAATTGGAGGTTGCAGTGAGCCAAGATCATGCCACTGCACTCCAGCCTGAGTGACAGAGTGAGACTCTGTCTCAAAATAATAATAATAAAAAAAATTTTAAAAAGGAGAACCCTAACACACTAGGTCCTTGGTCTATGTATGTGTTTTGTGGGAATTATTGTTCTTTCATTTCTATGTTTAGAACATAATTAAACAGCTCTTGTAAGGTTAGTCTATTGCTAAAAAATCCTCTTAGCTAGTGCTTGTCTGGGAAAGATTTTATTTCACCACCACTTATTTATGAAATTTAGTTTGGCAGACATGAAATTCTTTTTAGAATTTCTTTTCCTTAAGAATGATAAAAATAGGCTTCCAATCTCTTCTACCTTGTAAGGTTTCTGTTGAGATGTCTGCTGTTAGCCTGATCAGTTTCTCATCATAGATGGTATGGCCCTTTTCTCTAGCTGCTTTTAAGATTTTTTTCTCACACCGACCTTGGAAAGACTGATTACTGCATGCACTGGGGATTGTTATCTTGTATAATATGTTACAGGGGTTATCAGAATTTTTTATATTTGCATGTTGACCTCTCTAGGAAGACAGAGGGAAATTTTCAAGGATTATCTTCTCTAATATGTTTTCCAAGATGCTTATTTTCTCTTCTCCTATCTTAGGAATGCCAGTTCATCATGGGTTTTGTTGCTTTACATAATTGCAGGTAGTCTGGAGGGTTTGTTCATCATTTTAATTTCTTCATTTTTCTCTGAGTTGATTTGAAGGAACAGTCTGCACACTCTGAAATTCTTCCCTATGTTTGGTCTAATCTGTTGTTAAGGTTTGCAAATGTACTTTGAAATTCTTGTAGTGAATTTTCAATTTCAGAAGTTCAATTTGGTTGTTCTTAATATAGCTATGCCATCTTTCAAATCTTGTATTATTTCTCTGGCTTCCTCAGATTGAATTTCAACATAGCTTAGATCTCATTGAGCTTCTTCACTATCCATATTCAGAATTCTGTGTCTATCATTTCAGACCTCTCAATCCGGTTAGGGTCTACAGCTAGGGAGCTATTGCAATCCCTTGGAAGTAACAAAACACTCACTTTTTGAACTGTCAGAGTTCTTTCACTTATTCCTCCTCATCTGAGGGAGCCGGCATGTCTTTTTCTTTTTGAACATGCTGTCACTGGATAGGGATTTTTGTTTTTACATTATTTTTTCCCTTGAAGAATTGACTGCGATATATGCTGTATATAGTCAATTGGCTTTATTTCTGGGTGCTTTTAGTGGGCCAAAGCTCTGTGTGAATTCCTTGGTTGTAAATAGGTTCCTGTGGTGGGTTTCCTAGGTGGTCTGTGTTGAAACAATGCCTTTTTGTTTGGTGGTATAATTTAGGGTACAGTCCAGTAGGTTGCACTTAAGAGTATGAGCCAGCACACAGGCTTTTAGCCCCTTAGGTCAGGTTTGGGACGAAGGCCGGTCCTTGTGCCCAAGGACTCCAAAAAGGCTTCCCAGCTTTCTCACTCTTCAACCATGGTGTCTGTTGCCTCTCTATCAACTTTCAGTGCTTTCTCTCAAAACATCTATTTCAAGTGTGATGGTTTACGGATATTTTGGATACTCTTAGCGGAAGAGTCTCTGAGCTGTGTCTAGTGGGCCATCTTGCCTCAAAGTTACTATCCCTCTCTACTGTACTTATTAACCACTTTTGTTGCTTGCTATAAGGCAACATTCCTTTGAAGAAAAAGTTGCATCTTAAACTAATACTGAAGATAAGTTTATCTTTTCACTTGTCTCTGAATTACTCAGAAAATTAGTATCAAATAAAAGTGAGCTTAATCATAAATTCTTATAAAAATCAATTTTATCAACAGATTGAGCAAGATAAAACAGAATACAGTAGCAGAGGAGAGAAATTTCATGTGAAAATAAGTTACTTAACTAAAAATCTCTAATTATAAGCATTTTAGCTTACAAAAAGTTCAAAGACAGAAAAGTACTATGTTATAAAGCAATGGGGGAACCTACCCCAATATAGTAGATTAAAGAAAGAAGACATTCATGAATGAGAGATCATGAACATGAATAGAGTTTGCCCACACATTCTCATAGCAGTGGGTAGGTTTAAATGGGAAAAATTTTTTTTTTTTTAAATATATAGGCCGGGCATGGTGGCTCATACCTGTAATCCCAGCACTTTGGGAGGCCGAGGTGGGCGGATCACCTGAGGTCAGGAGTTCAAGACCAGCCTGGCCACTGTAGTAAAACCCTGTATCTATTAAAAACACAAAATTAGCAGGGTGTGGTGGTAGATGCCTGTAATCCCAGCTACTTGAGAGGCTTAGGCTGGAGAATCACTTGAACTCGGGAGGCAGAGGCTGCAATGAGCTGAGATTGCACCATTGCACTCCAGCCTGGGTGGCAAGAGCGAAACTCCGTCTCAAAACAAACAAACAAAAAATATATATATAGAGAGAGAGTTAGTTTTAGTTCTGCTACTAACTTGTTATATAACCAAGAAAACGTCACCTAATACATCCCAATTTAAAATGGAAATATCTAGATTCAATGAGCTTTTAAATTTTTGTTTAATTTTCATCTTGAAAATGATTTATGGTTATATCATGGCTTCAGGGGGTCCATCATTTATTTCTACTCCCCTATTAAAAGGACCAGTTGACTTTTTTTTCTTTTTTTTAGCTAACTTTTTTAAGCTTGAGAAGAGGAAATAATTACGTACTTTAATATTTTTTTTCTAAATAAAATACGGGAAGTATTAGAAAATTACCAAAGTATCTATCTCAGAAAATCAAAAACATTTTAAAAATTTAAGGTGTCTTAGACTTATACATGTGGAAACATACCTACAGCCTGATATGTTGCATTATTTTCTAGAAAAATCATAGAGATTGAACTCTAATTAATACTTGTCTTATATGGATAATTTTAAAGTGACATTAGCTCTTATCTGTGCCTTTATCTTTTGTCTTTTGGCCATAATTTCTCTATCTTTAAAATAAAATTTAAATGAATGTTTCTCAAACATTCCTTCCAGTTGTATGATCCCATGGAACTATAAAATATTTTTAAAAGCATTACTATTTCCCTTTTCAGTATGCGATCTCTATAAGTTGCTCTTACAAACTATCAGTAGTCACAATTTCAAAATGACACCCTTGGATACAGAAATAAAGGAACGAGACAACATGTCGTATTTAGAAATCATTTTAAAGAACATTTACTACTTAAGATTGTCTAGATTATTCTGTGGAAACAATCCTGATATCTCAGTGGCTTATGATAGATTTATTTCTCATTCACACATGTCTAATACGATTTGGAAGGTGAAATTTGCTATATCACTCGAGACCTAGGCCAATAGAGGGACCACCACCTGAGACTGCATCATGCGGAATGCACTACCTCCTTGGTCCCTGTGGCCACTCCTGGTTTTCCGACCCTGGTTTGTGGGGGCTTGGTTTTGTTGCTCCTTGGTTTTCTATGTTTCTGCCTGGAAATGAACCCTGTCACTTCCACTGATAATTAGTCACATGGTATGTCTAACAACCAGGGCCTAGGAAGATAAAAAGAGCCATAAAAAGTGGCCATTAGCCATGCCTCCCACTGAACCCTGAAGTCTTAGAAAAAATAAGCTATTTCATAACATATTAACTCCAATACCTGCTTTAAAGCAGCAAGCCGACCCCAGAGAAATGAATTGAGTTCATCAGCCATATAGTCAGGTGGAGGCAAAGATGGAATAGACAAAACTAAACAGTCCTAACCTTTCCCTTCATTTCAAAATCTAAAGCTTTTTATCTTAATGGCTGTGATAATATTTTGTAAGACCAAAAGAGAGAAGGACAATGGTAGACACTGTGTATCTATCCAGTTCCATGCCTCTGAAGGTGACCCTTTGACCCTAGAAACTTCTCAGGTGCATTTTAGATCTAGTCTTATTTGGGTATGACATTTACTTTCAAGGTCATTGCCTGAATTTGAGGCAAGCAAAATCCAGATAAGGTGGACAGGGTTGTAATTTCATTACCCCCTTTTATATATTAAATGTATAGCAGAGTTATCTTTTTAACACAAGCCTATTACTCATTTTCAATGGTAAATGACTAAGTTCACTACAGATACTTAAGTGCTAGCCAGGCGACAGTCCCAGCAGTTTCTCTTGAATATCATCATATTAAAAGGACTATTGCTCTTCCTGACCCTGCCATAATATCACTGTGCTCTCTAAAGGTTATTGATAAATGCTTTTGGCCACAGAGGACGCTCTCCTGCTTCATCTCCCTAGTGATCATTTTTATATTATTTTCTGAACAGAGATGATAAAGAAAAAAAAATTACCACACTTGAGATTCTTTTTCCTGTTACACATTTCTTCTACTGTCCAAATCTCTAGTTTTTTGAATTCTATATGTATGACCACTCTTTGATCTGTCCAAGAATTTTAGGCAGTAATGCTCAAAATGTTTGATCTCTTAAACTATGTCTAGCTCTATCAATTTTGCCATCTGTCTGTTCATAGTCTCAGTTAATCTTATATTAATTATTAAGAACTAGAGCTCTGCATTTTATTCTCTCAATGCTTAACTGCCTTGCCTAAACCCTTCCCCATGAACCCCTTGCTTTGAGTTCTGGACAGTTCATAGTCCAGAAGCCTTTTCCTATCTCATCTTCCCATCCAACTATTTCTGTTACTGTCTTATCTAATGAACTAACATGCATTAAAATCAATGCACAAATGGTTGAAGTTAGAATAATGCATTGTCGATCAAGCAGCTTTTGCACTTTAGTATAAACCGTTAATAAAGAAAAGTGAATATTACAAATTTCTGGACACTTCAACCTGTTAGTGAGGGGAAATCTTTTTTCCTGAATTAACTTTTAGTTTGTATTTCAATGATTTTCCATTGTGGTTTTCTTCACTGTACAAATCCTATCCCTCTTGGTTACTCTGTGAAGGGAGGTCATGATGGTACCTCCCATTGCACTGGTGTCAACTGTGTCATTTTTGCATTCTGACAAAGCAGCTCCATGAAGACCTGGCACATAGGTTAATGGTGGGCTGTTTCTTGAACAGGATGAAGGACATTTTCTATTTCATCTATGGAAGAGGGCTTTCTTAAAAAGGAAACATGTAAAGAAGACTTTAACAGAAAATATTCATCTCCATTTGTAAACCATGTCCTTGGATCTGATTTTTTGACGACTTGAAACCCTTTTACAGAGGATTAAGAAATGAATTTAAGGGGAGGGACCAAGATGGCCAATTAGAAGCAGCTCGTCAGTGGCTACCACCAAGAAGAATGAAAACTGCAAGTGAATCCTGCACCTTCAGCTGAGGTATCCGGGTTCCCTCCTTGGGACTGACTAGGTGGTTGGCATGACCCACAGAGAGCAAGGAAAATCAGGGTGGAATAATGGCCCACCCAGGAGCCACATGGAGTAAGAAGAACTCCTGCCCCAGCCAATGGAGGCAGTGAGTGAATGTGCTAACCCACCAGGGAGATCCACGCTTTTGCCATGGATCTGTGCAACCTGTGGATTAGGAGATCCCCTCGTGAGCTCACACAACCACTGCACTTGGTCCCAAGAGCAAAACTGTGCAGACTGTCAGTGGCCGCTCGGGTTATAACTAGCAAGAGCAGGCTGGAGAATGCCTAAGATGACTGAGTTCCCCGGGGGAGGGGTGGCCACCATCACTGTGGCTCCAGTCGGCCGTTTTCCCCTGCCAGTGCCAGGGAGACTGGGCAATTTGGACCGGGAGGAATTCCCCACAGCGTGGTGCAGTGGCTCTGGCACATCATGGCCAGAATGCTTCTTTAGATGGGCCTGGATCCATCCCTCCTAATGGGGCAGAATCTCCTTGCAGGAATTTAAGCAACTCCAGCCAGGGGTTTAGGGACAGAACTCTGATCTCCCCGGCAAGGAGCCACTGAGGAGAAGAGCAGCCACAGTCCTGAGCTCAGGGGACTTGCCTTAGTCTTTCCCAAGTCCAAGCAGTCCAGACAAGTGGGATTGCCCCCAGTGCAGTGCACCCACTCTGCCAAGAAGCCAGACTGCTTCTTCAGGTGGGTCCCTGATCCTGTGCTACCTGACTGGGTGAGACCTCCCAACAGAAGTCACCAGACACCTCATAAAGGAGAGTTCTGGTGGCATCAGATCACTGCCCCTCTAGGAGGGAGCTCCCAGAGGAAGGAGCAGACAGACATCTTTGCTCTTCTGCAGCCTCCAATGGTGACAACTCCAGTCGTCGGGTGGGGGACACAGGTGAAAATGGTCTTCAGTGAACCCCCCATCCACCACAGTCACCCTGTAGAAGAGCAGCCTGACTACTGCAAAAAGAAACAAACAGCAACAACAACAAGAAGACTAACAACAACAACAACAAAAACAAACACACCAAAAAAACCCATCTGAAGTTCAGCAGCCTCGAAGATTGAAGGAAGATAGATAAACCCACAAACATGAGAAAAAATCAACACAAAAATGGTGAAAATTTAAAAGCCCAGAGTGCCTTTTCTCCTCCAAATGACTGTAACACCTCTCCAGCAAGGGCACAGAACTGGGCTGAGGCTGAGATGGATGAATTACCGAAGTAAGCTTCAGAAGGTGGGTAATAATGAACTTTGCTGAGTTAAAGGAGCATGTTTTAACCCAATGCAAAGCAACTAAGAACCATGATAGAACATTACAGGAGCTGTTAACAAGAATAACCACTTTAGAGAGGAACACAAATGACCCAATGGAGCTGAAAAACACAACAGAAGAACTTCACAATGCAACCACAGGTATGAATAGCTGAGTAGACCTAGTAGAGGAGAGAGTCTCAGAGCTTGAAGACTATCTTGCCGGAATAAAACAGGAAGACAAGATTAGATAAAACAGAATGAAAAGTGACAAACAAAACCTCTGAGAACTATGGGATTATGTAAACAGACCAAGTCTATGACTGACTGGGGTACCTGAAAGAGACAGGGAGAACAAAACCAAGTTGGAAAATACATTTCAGGATATCATTCAGGAGAACTTCCCCAACCTAGCATGACAGGCCAACATTCAAATTCAGAAAATTCAGAGTAAGGCCTGTTCACCTACAAAGGAAGCCCATCAGACTAACAGCAGACCTCTCAGCAGAAATCCTACAAGCCAGAAGAGCTTAGGGGCCAATATTCAATATTCTTAAAGAATTTCCAACTCAGAATTTCATATCTGACCAAACTAAGCTTCATAAGCAAAGGACAAATAAAATCCTTTTCAGATAAGAAAATGCTGAGGGAATTTGACACCACCAGGCCTGCCATGAAAGAGCTTCTGATGGAATCACTAAATATGGAAAGGAAAAACCAACCACTTCAAAATACACTGAAGTACACAGACCACTGACACTATGAACCAACTACATTAACAAATCTGCAAAATAACCAGCCAGCATCATCATTACAGGATCAAATTCACACATAACAATATTAACCTTAAATACGGTTAATAAATAAATGGGCTAAATGCCGCAATAAAAAGACATAGAATGGCAAGTTGGATAAAGAGTCAAGACCCACTGGTGTGCTATATTCAAGAGACCCATCTCATGTGCTAAGATAGACATAGGCTCAAAATAAAACGATGAAGGAAAATTTACCAAGTAAATGGAAAGCAGAAAAAAGCGGAGGTTGCAATTCAGACTTTAAACCAACAAAGATCAAAAAAGACAAGGAAGGACATTGCATAATGATAAAGGGTTCAATTCAACAAGAAGAACTAACTATCCTAAAAATATATACACCCAATATAGGAGCACCAAGATTCATAAAACACGTTTTTAGAGACCTACCAAGAGATTTACACTCCCACAAAATAATATTGGGAGACTTTAACACCTCACTGTCAATATTAGATTACCGAGAAAGAAAATTAACAAGGATATTCAGGAATTGAATTCAGCTCTGAATACAGTGGACCTGATAGATATCGACAGAACTCTCCCCAAAACAACAGAATATACATTCCCACAAAAACAACTCCACCCAAAAACAACAGAATATACATTCTTCTCAGCACCACATGGCACTTACACTAAAATTGATCACATAATTGGAAGAAAAACACTCCTCAGCAAATGCAAAAGAACTAAAATCATAACAAACAGTCTCTCAGACCACAACTAAACTAGAACTCAAGATTAAGAAACTCACTCAAAATCACACAAGTACATGAAATTGAATACCATAACCCGAATGACCCCCGGGTAAATAATGAAATTAGGGCAGAAATCAAGAAGTTTTTTTGAAAATAATGAGAAGAGACAATGTACCAGAATCTCTGGGATGCAACTAAAGCAGTGTTAAGAGGGAAATTTATAATACTAAATGCCCACATCAAAAGGCTAGAAAGATCTCAAGTTGACATCCTAACATCTCAACTGAAAGAACTAGAGGACCAAGAGCAAACAAACCTCAAAGCTAGCAGAAGACAAGAAATAACCAAGATCAGAGCAGAACTGAAAGAGACAGAGACACAGAAAACACTTAATCATTGAATTCCAGGAGCTGGTTTTTTGAAAAACTTAATAAAATGGACAGCTAATAAAGAAGAAGAAAGAATAATCAAATAGACAAAGTAACAAATGATAAAGAGGATATCACCACTGGCCTCACAGAAATACAAACAACCATACGACAATACTATAAACACCTCTACACAACTAAAAAAAAAGAAAACTAGAAGAAATGCATAAATTCCTGAAACATACACCTCAGAATTCTGAACCAGGAAGAAGGTAAATCCCTGAAGAAACCAATAATGAGTTCTGAAATTGAAGCAGTAATAAATAGCCTATCAACCAAAAAAAAAGCAGGGACCAGACAGATTTACAGCTGAATTGTACCAAAGGTACAAAGAGGAGCTGGTTCCATTTCTCCTGAAATTATTCCAAACAATTGAAAAGAAGGAACTCATCTCTAGCTCATTTTATAAGGCCAGCGTCATCCTGATACCAAAACCTGGCAGAGATACAAGAAAAAAAGAAAACTGAGGCAAATATCCCTGCTGAACATCTATGCAAAAATCCTTTATTAAATACTGGCAAACCAAATCCAGCAGCACATCAAAAAGCTTATCCACCATGATCAAGTCAGGTTCATCCCTGAGATGCAAGGCTGCTTCAATATACACAAATCAATAAATGTAATTCATCACATAAACAGAACATGATTATCTCAATAGACACAGAAAAGTCCTTCAATAAAATTCAACATCCCTTCATGTTAAAAACTCTCAATAAACTAGGAATTAAAGGAACATGTCCCCAAATAAGAAGAGCCATTTATGACAAACCCACAGCCAATATCATACTAAATGGGATAAAGCTGGAAGCACTCCCCTTGAAAACAAGAGCAAGACAAGGATGTTCTCTCACACCACTCCTATTCAACAAAGTATTGGAAGTTCTGACCAGGGCAATCAGGCAAGAGAAAGAAATAAAGGGTATTCAAATAGGAAGAGAGTAAGTCAAATTGTCTTTGTTTGTAGATGACATAATCCCGTATCTAGAAAACCCCATCTTCGCAGCCCAAAAGCTTCTTAAACTGATAAGCAACTTCAGTAAAATCTCAAGATACAAAATCAATGCGCAAAAGTCACAAACATTCCTATATACCAACAACCGACAAGCAGAGAGCCAAATCATGAATGAACGCCCAAGACATAATTGCTATGAAGAGAATAAAATACGTAGGCATACAGCTAACAAGGGAAGTGAAGGACCTCTTCAAAGAGAACTATAAACCATGGCTCGAGGAAATCAAAGAGGACACAAACAAGTAGAAAAACTTCCCATGCTCATTGATACAAATAATCAATTTTGTGAAAATGACCATACTGCCCAAAGTAATTTATAGATTCAATGCTATTTCTATCAAATTACCATTGACATTCTTCACAAAATTAATTAGAAAAAACTATTTTAAAATTCATATGGAACCACAAAAGGGCCCATATAGCCAAGACAATCCTAAGCAAAAAGAACAAAGCTGCTGAAGGCATCTCACTACCTAAATTCAAACTATACTACAAGGCTACATTAACCAAAACAGCATGGTACTAGTACAAAAACAGACACATAGACCAATGGAACAGAATAGAGAACTCAGAAATATGACCACACTTCCACAGCCATCTGATCTTCAACAAACCTGACAAAAACAAGCAATGGGTAAGGGATTGGTGCTGGGAGAACCAGCTAGCCATATGCAGAAAACTGAAACTGGACCCCTTCCTTACAGCTTATACAAAAGTTAACTCAATATGGATTAAAGACTTAAACATAAAACCCCACAACTGTGAAATCCCTAGAAGAAAATCTAGGCAACACCATTTAGGACATAGGTATGAGCAAAGATTTCATGACAAAAACACCAAAAGCAATGACAACAAAAGCAAAAATTGACAAACGGACTCTAGTTAATCTAAAGAGCTTCTGAAGAGCAAAGAATCTATCATCAGAGTAAACAGACAACCTACAAAATGGGAGAAAATACTTGCAAACTGTGCATCTGACAAAGGTCTAATACCCAGCATCTAAAAGGAACTTAAACAAATTTACAAGAAAGAAAACAGAAAACCTAATTAAAAAGTGGGAAAGGACAGACATTTCTCTAAAGAAAATATTTATGCAGCCAACAAACATATGAAAATAAGCTCAACATCACTGAGAACTGCAAATCCAATTACAATGAGATATTATCTCATCATGGTCAGAATGGCTACTATTAAAAAGTAACAACAGATGCAGGTAAGGCTGTGGAGAGACAGGAACATTTTACACGGTTGGTGGGAATGTAAATTAGTTCAACCACTGTGGTAGGCAGTGTGACAATTCTTCAAAGACCTAGAACCAGAAACACTATTTGATCAGCAATGCATTACTGGGTATATACCCAAGGAAATATAAATCATTCTATTGCAAAGACACATGCATGCATATGTTCATTGCAGCACTATTCATAATAGCAAAGAAATGGAATCAACTCAAATGCTCATAAATGATAGGCCGGATAAAGGAAATATAGTACATATACACCATGGAATACTATGCAGCCATCAAAAAGAATGAGATCATGTCATTTGCAGAGACATGGATGGAGCTGGAAGCCATTATCCTCAGCAAACTAACACATGAACAGAAAACCAAACACTGCATGTTCTCACTCATAAGTGAGAGCTGAACCATGAGAACACATGGACACAGGGAGGGGAACAACACACACTGGGACCTGTAGGGGTTGCAGGGGGAAGGAGAGCATCAATAAAAATAGCTAATACATGCTAGGCTTAATACTTAGGTGATGGGTTAATGGGAGCAGTAAACCACCATGGCCCACGTTTACCTATGTAACAAACCTGCATATCCTGCACATACACCCTGGAACTTAAAATATTTTCAAAAAGAAATGAATTTATGAAAGCTTCCACCAGGTGTCATGACCAACAGCTGGGTTTGGGGAGGTATTTAAGGCCAGTCCAAGCTGACGATGAGAGATCTATATTTTCTAACCCAAATGATCTAATTGTGTGTTATAGCTCAGTGTTCATTTCTCTTGTGCTTGTTCTGACTATTTAGTAACATATTGTTTAAGTGATCCTTTCTAATTTATCTCAGCTATAGATTGCTTGGGAAAAATATTTAAGTAATCACTTAGAAGGAACATCAAAGGAGCAAGAGTAACCCCTAAGGCCCATGTGGTAGTGGCAGCATTAATAGTAATAGTTAAAATATTTCAGACATTCTTTTTAAGTTCTACCCTGTATTTTCTCAACAATGATGTTTGTTAGTATTATTAGTAAGTCTTAATAGATGAGAAACTCAGGCACAGAAAATAAAGTAACTTATTCAAAGTCAAATAAATAGTAATCAGTAGAGGCTACAGCCTCAATGGGAAGTAATTGTTTGGCAGTGCTAGACTCAACTGTCCTTTTCTATATGATGATTGTCTCTCCTGTGCTGGTCCTGGGTATCATGCTTTATTTTATCGAGGAAGGCAGCAGGCTTTAACACATCAAAACACTGTAACTTACCAAGCTTGGTTTTGTGGCTCCTCTATTTCCCTCTAATGGCAATACAATAAGTTATTTACCTCCTCTCAGTGATCAGATAATTAGGATAAATTACAGAGCTATCACTATATTGTTCAAATCTGCTTAATGTTATTTCCAAGAATGCCTTACTTTTTCTAATTGTGTTTTCTCTCAAATATCTCAGGCTGTTGGAAAAATTCTTCTACTTTTACTTATTCATGCAACTAGTTTTCACTCCTTTCTTGTAAAGGATGCCCTCTCTATAGTAATGAAAAGCGTTTGCTTGGCTTACCTAGGCAGCGACTTTCAAAGATCAGTCTTTCTTAAGAAAATGATTAAATGAATTAATAAATTCTAATGTTCTGTCAAATAGCCCAAAATTAATGGCGTTGTCTTTAACAGGATGGATAACACATGAATGAATGAGCAGCAATTTATCAGACATTTGAAGAACTAATGCATATCTATCTAACATCTTCCTAGTCTGTTAGAAGTAAAACGGTTTTCCACCCTGGCCTGCCTGAGACATGACAGGGAACACAGAGAGTGAAAGAGAGAAACAATTCAAAGACAGACATTCGGGTACTATTCTAGAGGTGGTAATAAGGCACGAAACAAGAACAAGGGCAGCCTATCTACCATTCAGGCTGATTTTAACAGAGAAGCTAAAAAATAAAAACAAAAGAAAGAAGAAATGAAAGCCTTGATTACTTTCTAGTGTTCCCATGTATATTTTTCAAAGAAATCTTCATCCTAAAACAGCAATAAGTATGGGATCAAGTGAATACAATACTACAAAGGAATCGGTGTTAACCACCCTTAGATCTGTACCTTAAAAAGTATGTGCGTTCTAAAAAATACTATGTGGATAATTACTGTCCTTTTAAGACTGACATTTGAATATGTATTATTTCCTCATTATGTTCCTGAGTTGCTATGATTTGTAGAAAAGGACATGACGGTTATCTGAGAGAGGAAAAGATTTAGTCCCTTGTTTTGATCCTTAAAAATTGAGTTTTTAACTGAACAAATTGAGTGGTTTGAGGATGTCTTTTTGTGTTGCATACGTCATTGCAAGTATCTTTATTGCAGAAAAATCTTGGCTCAGGAACTGATCATGAAAAGAAGAACTGACGACATTCAAAATAAAGATAGTGAATTTTCAGGAGGAATTGTTTCAAGTTTAGAAATCACAAGAGAAGAGTTAAAGAACTTGGCAATTGTTTTAGCTGGTTTAATATCCTGGTTTATTTTTGTTGTTTCTTTTTAAAAAAAATCAGAGGCTCTCTTAAGTCTCTTACATCTCTATGACTATATTGCATGTTTGGGACAGGTTGTTGAATTTGCATCAGTCACTGATGGGAAGTTCTAAGGTCAAAAGTCATAGGCAATGTTTGTGGTATATATTTCTTACTCCAATCTGTGCTGAAATAAGTGACATTTTGGAGAAATGTTGTCTGGCAACAGAGTCTTTATTTTGATTAGCACTGGAAAGAGAGAGACTGATGACAGTCAAGGTTGCTACTTTCCCCATGGCATCCCCTTGTCTTTATATGTCCATTATACACCAGTGAGATTTAAAAACATAAATATATGTCCATCCGTTATGCTTTATGGTTTATAGTTTCTTCAATTTTTTTTATTTTCATTATTTGGCCTTGTAAGTTAAATTATGTGCAACTATGAACTAAGCAGTGTTTATGAAGTTTTAAGACCACATTGCTGTAGAGAGTCATGTCAGATGTCTATTGAAACAAAATGAAATTTACAATTTTCAGATATGGATAATAGAAATGAATGATCAGGAATAAAAATTATCTATCTATCTATCTATCTATCTATCTATCTATCTATCTAATCTCCATAGATCTTTGTGGGCAAGCATAAACAGAGCAGGAAAATAATCTGAAGACAAAAGATTATCTAAATTTTGATTTCAGCATATGGCTTCAGAAGCTACTCATCCACATTGGCCTTTAGTTTTCTGCCTCAGGAACTCTGTACTTCCTATTACCTTTTTTTGAAACCTTTTCTCAATATACTTGAACTTAATCCTCCCTTCTCAGCTTTCAGGTGTCAACTTACATATCACCTCCCCAGAGGCTTTCCCTAAATAGCATCATATTCTAATTAGCTTTCCACCCCCTTTTACTCTCTATCACAGCAAACATCCTTTTGTTACCAACACAGCAAGGCTTGTCATCTGTCATTATTTTGTTTCCCTGTTTTTTAAAAATATATTTGTCTCTATCTCCCTCCCACTAAAATATAAAGGTTAGGAGAATGGGCTCGTGCTTGTTAACCTTCACATCTGAAACTTTGTACCTTAAAAAACATCCCACAGACAATTGTTGAATGAAGAAGCATTGGGATTATATGCTAATATGAAATGAATCAAGTAATAAATATAATTCCATATATCAAAAAGCAAAACCTCTATAAGAAAATTTTCCCACACAAATAAAATGCTGTTGTAGATATTTTCTATATATTCCAGAAACATGATCTGTGAGCCAATTTTCTTGATGTTTTCTTTGAAGGAAGATGGCCATGAAGGGTCACAGAATTCTGTCTGCGAATTCTTTTGTATCCACTGTTTGTGGATCAGAGACCAAGGAACCTGAACCTGCAGAGCTCCATTTTTATGAATCTTAATTCTAATATGAGGGCTGAAGAGAAAGAGAACAAGGGCCTCTATATGTTTTCTATTTGTAATATTGCATCATAATATGCAGACTGCTATTTTAAGCTTCTAATTGTTGTTTGTGCTCTTTTTGAAACTCTCACACAGGCTAACGGATAAATTAGCAACTAGAGAAACTAAGAGCTCTATATTTTTGTCTGTGATTCAAGCTAACCATCCCTTTACTAAGAGATCATGACTCAACTATAGAATCATTGAGGGGTGAGTTTAAGGATGTCCCAGCATGACTTGGTTCCTAATTTCTAGGTTATTCTTTCTAGACCAATTTCTTTCTTCTTCAGAGAAGCAGGGAGTATGCTAATGGAATATGTGGATTGAATCTTAATAATGAATTTTTTTCCTTCATTTTTTCTTTTGGGTGACTTTAGTTTTCTGGCATCAGATATAGAATATGTTTTATTCAATAGTTTCCAGTTATAATATAGTGTATGGAATCTGATCATTTTATACCTGTTACTGCCCTTCAAACAATAGAAACAGTTTTGAATATCTTATTTTTATTGGGCAAGTAAAAGTTCTGATGTTGGTTTTTATCTTCTTGACCCACTCTAGAAGTTGTTCTAAGATTTTCCTCAGGACAGGAAGATATGTGGGTAAATCCAGCAATATTCAATGCTGATCACAGACTTGGCAACAAGGGAAATGGAAAATAGAACAATCCTAAGGTCAAGTTACCATGGTTATGTCTTCTAAATATATGCTCGTACTCATTTTCCTTCTTCCAAATTTACACAGTTTTTGTTTCAAGGACTTTCTAGTTCTAGTGGTTATATATTATTATTTTTTCACTGTGTTACAGATAGAAACATGCTAGTGAGAAGGAAACAGGGTAGTCACATATTCATCATTCTTATTTGCCCTTTTTAGATATTCTTGTCAAACTTAACATCTGTCACTAAAGATGGAATTTCTTATCTTCCTAATTTTGGTCAATGTCTTTGAGAGGAGTAAGGTTTGATTGTAACATTCTTTCTAAGAAGTATTTATATGATACCTCTTCAGTCACTCTTACCATTTGTCACATCTAAGTTTGCCATATGCTCTTGTCTCTCTGAATTTTTATTCAAATAACTTGATGCTGCTAAAAGTCTTTAAGTGTCTAGTTCAAAAGTCTCTCATTTTGAAATAAAAGAAGTTTGCACTGTAGTAAAACCACATTGCTATATATCCTATCTCTATTAAAATAAAATTTTAGATTTTAATGTATGGATAGATGCGAATTATGAGAAACAATCCTCAGATTTCTGTGAATAGTATTAATCCACATTAATAATATAATTAATCCACTTAAAAATAAATAATCCTAATTGTTTTGGATAACAATAGTTGAAATTTGAAATTTAGAAATCTTATATCTTCTTGTTCAGCAACAATATTTGAACTCACCTTTCAATATCAGCTCCTTTTCCAAGACATAAATTTGCCTCTTTTCTCTTCTGAGGTAATTCTTAATTGTTTATTAGCTTCCTCAATATAAAGCTTCCAAAAAATGAGAGAATTACACACAACTTACATATATATAGTGATTAAAAATCACTTAGATATTACATCAATCCATACTGCATATTTTAGCATAATTGGTTATTGTCTTGTGATTCAACACATGACACCCTAAACTCTACCATAATATTTTTAGGCTGAAAACTACCCCACATATTAATTGGACAACTGCCAGGCTACCAGGCCTAGTACTTTGCCTTTTTGCTCTGTACAAAAGATTGATTTATTTTAACTTACTATTTTTAGTGAACTTTTTTTTTTTCTACTACAACTTGATCTAGAAATGCCCACTCCACTACTGCAAAAGTACACCTCAATTATATTTGGTCTTATTTTCATGTATGTTATATTATGCCCTGAGCCAACATCTTCTACAATGTAAACATTCTGCTGCACACTTGTATTTTTAAGAAAATATTTAATATACATATTGATAATCCAAAACTTCCATTTTTTCCCCCCTCAAAAACGTTAACAAATAATACAAAAAGGGAGCTTAGCACTTAAGCAGAGTAAATAAAGGGGACCATGTGTAGTTTGAAAAATCTCAGCAGATGAATTTAATGTTTCCTTTTTGGTTGAGAACTATGGCTTCAAAACATTCTAGTACACAGGAATCCTGGTTAATTTGCGTTTTTAAAAATTTTCTTCAATATTCAATTGATTGTCTTTAAATTTATCCTAAGCATAAATGTGGGCTAGTGAAGGAGGACAAAAGTCCTAAGTTTTTAAGTGAATGATTAAGTGGTTTTGCTTTGTTGTAACTATGTGAAAAAGCCATCAGTCTTAAAACAACTAAAAGGTGACAGTTTTGAAATATTGCAAAGTGAAAATCTTTACATCTACTGCCGCATTTTTACCTTTTATATATTCCCTCTAAGTGATTCCGAGATTATATATGAATACTCTCTTGTTTGTTATTGTTAATAACAAAATTGGAGGAACTTATAGGCTGTTTAAAGGAAGGAGAAAGGTAAGGAGGAGGCACGAAGAAAGAATCAGCAGTTATAAACAGGGAAATAGTTTACAAGTTTCACAAACAAAAAAAGTCATCCACTTCATATCATAGTCAGTTACCTTTCCCAATAACACTGGAGATTTGCTAGTTCAGACATCTTAGCTTCTGATGACATGATTGGACAGGTAAAAATGTCACTCAGTGCATTGTTAATAGTCTACAAATCACTACACAATAGCGTCCAAGTTTCAAAAGTCTCTCTTCCATGGTTTTTAAACATCATTATTCTTAAAGAAGTTTCTATATATTTTTCTGAGATAATGACAGTGCTGTCAAGTTTTAGAGAAATTTCTGTATTATTTCAAAGATGGTAATTTCTAAGTTTCTATAAAAGGGTTTTTATTGCATTATGCAAGAACATCTCATTATTGCTTTACATTTGCCTCCAGTAAATTTTTCCATCTCCCTTCTTTTAAATATGTTGAATTGCCTGTCAATGTTGGTAATATATGTTTTGAAGAAAAATTTTGCTTGATCTAGTTCAGTTATTCTTAGAAGAGTTTTTCTTTTTAATAAACGAAGCCCTAATATTTTTCTTTTAAAACTTTGCTGCAAATGAGACAGCAAGCTGACCTTCATAGAGTGCTTTTTCTCTCATTTCTTTTTCCTGTCACCATCTTCAGCTGCTCATATCTTGATAGTCCAAACTGCCTGTGGCTTACATTTCATAATTAGAAAAGAAAAAGTGAGTAAACTCTTAAAAGTGAGTATGTGGGCCCCCCACAACAGCTCATTTTCAATCAGTGACACATTCCTTCATTTAGTACCATCCCATAATGCAAGTATTAATCAGCAAGTTCATGACACAAACGGAGACTGTATTATGATATATAGAAACTGCTTTATTATCCCCCTATATGCATGCTTACACATAAATTAACCTATCTTCATTTGTAACAGCTATCATTGGCTGTGTTCATAAAAGCTATTTTTTTTTTTTTTTTTTTTTTTTTTTTAAGACGGAGTCTTGCTCTGTCACCCAGGCTGGAGTGCAATGGCTCGATATCGGCTCGCTGCAAGCTCCACCTCCCGGGTTCACGCTATTCTGCCTCAGCCTCCCGAGTAGCTGGGAATACTGGTGCCCGCCACCACGCCCGGCTAATTTTGGTTCTGTATGTTTTTTTAGTAGAGACAGGTTTTCACCATGTTAGCCAGGATGGTCTCGATCTCCTGACCTCGTGATCCACCTGCCTCAGCCTCCCAAAGTGCTGGGATTACAGGCCTAAGCCACCGTGCCTGGCCTAAGGTTTTTGCCATTTCATGATAACCCATACCTTCTAGTCTACAAGTTTGGTCCAATACCTCAATTTCATTTCATAGAATCTTGCATTCATACTTTGTCCATTCCCATCCACAACCCTTAAATTATGTCACTGTTGTGCGTGTACTAGCATAATGCTCATAACTTTCTCCAAACCAAATTTTTTATCACTCCATGTCCCCTGGCTGTATGGCCAGTCTTCTCTAACCAGCAGCACCCCAGGATCACTGTGGGAATTTCTGCAGAACTTACCATTGCCACACCTTTTACATATAGTATAGATGACCTATCTTTAGCAATTAACTCAATTGTAATAGCTTTCATTTCTGTAGCCTTACGTCTCTTGGTTAGTACAGTGTATGTAGGCAATAGCACATAACATTGTTAACTTGATTAATTTATTAAATTACTTCCCGACATTACTTTCAGAGTAAAATCTGACAGTTTTAAACTTTTGTATCATTTATAATTGTTCAATTCATATTCTAAACACTTTTGCAAAAGTTATCAGAGATGGGAAAGGTAAACTAAAAAATGTCTTCTAGCTTTTTAAGGTGACAAGTTGGTTTATGGTGTTATATAAATCTTTTAAAATTGTACAGTTTTGTAAAATTCTCAAATGTCTAGAGAGAAGAAGTCCTCACTACGTAGCTTCTAGTGTGGTAATAACATAGATATGATGGGTACTGAAATGGCTCAAAAGAACATTGTAGTGGAACAACTGTTATTTGGATCCACTTTTCATATATAAAAGAAGATAAAGAAAATTTTTGCTAGAAGACAGTGACTAACTCAGAAGGTTTTGACTGATATACTAATATAGAATATTTATTGGAATAATTGCCACAGATTAATACATTCCGTTATATGCCAGAACTTTAAGGATCCTTCAGATTCTCACAAGAACCTTAAAAGGTATAGATGAGGAACTGATGGTCAAGAATGATAGTAACCATCTAAGGCCAAAGAGGTAACAAGTGGTGCAGCTACTTGTCCTGTTTGTTCTATTCTTGATCCCATTTTCGTCCCACTATCTTAAAATAACTGAAGTTATTCAAGTAAAATTTTGGCTTGATAAAGAACAGGTATTTTGACTTCTATTGGATTTTGTGAACAATTAAAATAAAAATTTGCAACATTCCACAAAAATACCAAATTAAATATTCTGAAATGTAATAAATATGTGACTTCCTTGACAGATGTGAGTCTGCTTCCTCCTTCTATCACTCATACTAATAACTTTCCAATTAGTTAAAAAAAATCAAACACACACAAGTGAAACACCATAGCCAGACAGAAATGGGCAGAGAGCCAAGGCTTAGAAGAATAGTAGAATGAACCCCGTGTTACATTCAACCAGAACACATTTCCAACAAATCAGACTAAAATCATAAAAGAAAAAAAAATAGGCTAGTTGATAAATGATATCCATCATAAATAGATACAGGGTAGGTGAAATATAGGCTGGTATTATGATACTAAGATAGCAATTTCTTTTTTTATTTTTTTTTACTTTTTCTTAATGAGAGACAGGACACGCTAGACTAGCTAGTCACTTAAATGTTTTTCAAGAGTGATAGTTCGTCTTTGTGGAATCACCATAATCTCAGCAGAGATATAGATAGCATCAGAAGATGGGATTTATAGGGATATTAAGTTAAATTTGATTATATGAAACAAAATAGAGCTTACATTTCAACTTATACATTAAAAGTGTAGAACTGGGTTACCTCTATCTCAAAATTAGAAAGATTCTATAAACTCCGGCATCTTACTTCCATCCATCATTGCTGTGTCTGTTTACTCACCTGCTTCAATCTTCTCTTGAGGTGATCTTTTTTTGATCCCTACACAGTAAGGCAGGACATAGTGGGTGATAAAACACTTAATTATGTGTCATGGAAACTGTTATTTTTCTCCCTTTCTTTCTCTGATTCTTTTGTGTTTAAATTAATGAGAAAGAGATTCTGGCCCAACTTTGAAGAATCCTCCCATTCCAAGCCTGGTCACCCACTGTGAGATCACCTGACATAAACATGGCTGAAGAGTCTGTCCTCAAATGAGGGATGCAGATACAGAGCCCTCATAAACTGCAAGACAATCAAGTTCTATGTGAAGAATCTACTCACGTAAGGGATGGGGACATTAGACACTGGAGAACGCATTCCTAAGAAAATTGCCAAATGGCAGCTTACTATTTTTCTCTGGATAATTTATGTGGCAGGATACATATAGCAAATTATTTGATCAAAGAACTCTCCTCTAATTTGCTTATGATTTACCAATAACTGACGAAAGGTATAAAAAAGGCTGTAAGATACATATAAAATTATCAGCAGTTGTTATCTTCAGTTGTTAGGGTTAAAGTTTTGAATCTTCTTTGGTCTATTCAAATTTATCTGGGCTTTGAACACATTATATAAAAAACATAACATCAAAGATTTACATAATATTTATATACATACACATATACATATTATATCATGATGTATATAATCTTTAAGCTAAATGATATTTTTAAATGTTATTTACTTTTTAGAGTAACATGCCACATTCCTACTTATAAATACATGGAAGCAATGTATGCCCATTCTAGTAGTTCACCACTGAGCACTCATCTATAAACAGTGCGTCACAGTTTACTTCTTCTACCAGGGGTCATGCTGGAATCTAAGACCAGGTTAGAATATATTTGAAAGCCTTTCTTGACAATTTCTTAAAAAACACTTAGATCTAATAAAAATTTCCCTCTAATATTAAGGTTCTATCCTTTCTGTGATATTTGAGATGGGTTTCAGAGAAGATTCAATGCTAGATAAGACAAGGCTTAAAAGTTTGTCTCGTATGATAACTGCATCATCTTTCTACCTAATTGCCCTCTGGTGCAGCCATGACACTCTGCTGCGAGTCAAAAACAAGGGAAGTAACCTCTGTTATTTTTTTCCTCTGTTCTTTTTTGCCTCTGATATTAAACAATATTCCACACATTTCTTTCAGAAACAAGGCTTTTTTTTGGATAATCTAATTAGTTGAAATGTGTGGGGAGAACAAAAACATAGGTTACTGATAAATGGTACTTAGTGACCAGCAGGTACTTAGCGACAATTCTTGAATTTTTGGTATGTTGGTTTGTAATATTTTTCATGATGGGCAGTCTACCAGCTTCTAAAATTGTGGTGAAAGCTATCTACAAAGTTATTCACTAGATTGATAAATGATACCAGCTACACCCTAGCCCATTTTTGATGGGAAGAAATTTTTCACCTGTAATAATTACCAACTTCTTATACTACATAATATATTCATTTAGGCAAAAACCTAAATCAACTATGGAACCAAAGATGTACAGTATCCTATATATTACAATGATGAGTTTTAAGAAAATAATTTGAAAATCATTGTCTAACGGAGTTTTAAAAAATTACCTTTCTTTGTAGCCTGGTATTCTGTCATGGACTGATAAAATATAAACACTGGAAAAGAACCACAAAATATATTTTCCCAAACATACTCTTTCTTTAGCTGCTTCTCTTTCTGTCAGAAGGGAGTACGCTACACAAAAGGCATTTCACTTTAGCAAAGTGTTCTTGGCTTCTTGAAATACATAGTTTCTGTTAATTAATTTTAGATATCAATATTAACATAGAATTAGGAAAGCATATTAAACATATGAATCAATATCTGTATATTAATATTGCATGTAATAAACAATATTAATATACATCCAGAAAAGTTATATTTAGACTTGTAAACAATAACACACTAGAAGGAAAAATTAAGGACTGGCCTTTTACTATTCTTAACAATTAATAGGTAACTGATTCTGTTAATCTGAAAGCTGTAAAGAACTTCTGATTTAGATATGGGACCAGAATAGCCTTTAGTATGTATTCCATACTCAAATTATGACACCACATCACTTATTTGTTCACTGCCTCTGAGAATATCACCTGAATGCCTGTATTGACATTCAAATATTTCCTCTGTAACAGGTACTCAATAATACATATTTTCAGAGTTATTGTGAGGATTAGATGACAACACTGTATGTAATATATGGTGCCTCTTCTAAAAAGTAATAGTTTCTCTTTTTACTAAAAATATTTGTTAGGAAAAAATTCATAGACATGACAACTCTGAGTAACAAGATATGTATTTATCCATTTTTATTGTTTAAGGGTGGCTATTTGTCTTAGGGGTCAATGGTATTTGAATAAATATAAACAGGTCATTTAATATTAACATCCCCCAATACTATATTATAACAAAGGTAAATTTTCCAGAAGATAATTTGTATACTTCCCCAAATTCCACTCAAATCTTTAGCCAGTCTTCATTTTTTTTAATTTTAAAGTTTACATGGAAGTGTAAAACAACAAGAATAGCAAAGACACTCTTAAGGATGAAGAACCAAGTTGAAAGTATTACTCTACCCTGTTTCAAAATATTTAGGTATAGTAATTAAAACAGCAATGTGGTGGTATAGGATTAGAAAAAAATAGAAAAGTAGAGCAAAACAGAGAAGCTATAAATAAATATGTGCCTACATTCAAACCCAATATATGATGAAGGTGGTGTTCTAAAAAGGCATTGAGTAAATAATGCTGTGACACTTGGTTATTCATAAGAAAAAAGTTAAAACAGGTGTCTTTCTCACACCATACTTAAAAATAAATTTCAAATCCATTCAAAGGCAAATATGGAAACACTTCAAAGAAAATTTAGGAAGGGTATTTTCATATTTTTAGTGTAAGGAATGATCTAACAAGCTATAATACATATATACTCTAAAAAATAACTCAAATTTAGAAGAATTAACATCTTTTGATTTAAAAATATAATAAAGAAAGGGTGGAAAATACAAATTTGGACAAAAGTGTTTTCAACATGTAAGTGACTGAGGCTAGTATTAATACAGGGAAAAGGATAGTGGATAGAATGCAAGAGGCATATACAGGATACTTTAAAGACTGCAGTGAATTTCTGTTCTTTATATTGTCAATAATTGAATGACTGCTCATTTGATTATTCTGTGAAATGTTTACACAGACCTTACACAAGCTTTTTAATGCTAGTTAAAAGTGAAAATAATTTTATAACAAAAATGTAACATAAAAAACAAGAATTTTAATATTTCCTTGATGATCTAAATTGAGTGTCTGTAGTTGACATAAAAATGGCTCAAAAGCTGCTCCTTTCAAATGAGCTTGAGACATTGTGGTACTTTTCCCCAAGCAATCACCTGATTTGATGTATGCAGTAACAGTACTTTTGCTACCTCATATTTTCGTTTTCTACCTTTATTTAGGTTATGCTAGACCTTCAGGAAGTAAGGTGTGCTAGGAGACTTATTTGTATCCATAATATCATACCTTTATCAATTTTAAATATAATGTCGAGATGCCCGAAAAGCTAACTAAATTAACACAAGTGATCTCATGTTGAATAAGATGAAAATGCTATATTCCCTGTACCAATTTATGTTTCAGAATATCAGTATCAATAGGTATCTGTCTACTCTCAACAAATCTATGTTTTTAGCTGTACCTGACCTCTTGCCTGGAAATGCATGAGATCCCATTACACGTAAATTCTTAATCCATTTGTGAGAGACTGATTATGTTATCTGTATTTATTTATTTATTTATTTATTTTTTGAGACGGAGTCTCGCTGTGTCGCCCAGGCTGGAGTGCAGTGGCGCAATCTCGGCTCACTGCAAGCTCCGCCTCCCGGGTTCACGCCATTCTCCTGCCTCAGCCTCTCCGAGTAGCTGGGACTACAGGCGCCCGCCACCACACCCGGCTAATTTTTTGTATTTTTAGTAGAAACGGGGTTTCACCGTGGTCTCGATCTCCTGACATCGTGATCCACCTGCCACGGCCTCCCAAAGTGCTGGGATCACAAGCGTGAGCCACCGCGCCCGGCCCATGTTATCTATATTTTCTGGTCTCATGTTACATTCATCATAACAAAACGTGTGTGTGTGTGTGTGTGTGTGTGTGTGTGTGTGTATGTGTTCAAATTAGCTCATGACTGATTCTAGAGAACATCCATGAAGTTACTAATAATAAGACTTTAAAATTTATCTATTTTTCTGTAGACTTTGGGAATAAATGAGATATAAAAATCATTTTCTAAGCTTGTAAATTTTTTGCTAATTTGGATTCAGACTTCTAGGGTACAGTAGTTTTTGCAAAAGAATAGTAAATGGATAAATGGTCAGCATGAGAAATATTTGCTCTAAGAGTGTGAAGGATTTTAATTTGATCATTCATCATCCATCTCTGCTGATTCTTTGCTCATATGTTGTGTGATAGACTAGAATGTGTTACTGAGGACATAGAAACAGTTAGCTTTCTTATTGCTAACATTTATAACCCTTCTGGAAACAAATTGTGACAAGCAGAAGCTTAGTAGGATACTAGCTATTCATTTCTTTGAAATGTTTCATATATACATTACTTACATCTTATTGTATGTGTTAACAAATGCAGTAAGATTGCATTGCTGGTGGCAAAGCTCAGCTGCCTTCTCAAAAATCAATAATAATTTTTAAAAATCACTTACATTTCACTAGATTATACATGCTCAGCAAACTTGAAAGACAAAATATTAATATTTATAGTTACAATGATGAAGCCAATGCCACTGAATTCTATTGAATCTCTGAAGAAATATATTTAGGGTAGTTAGAATTTTAACAACGGTGAATTTTCTTCATTAGCATCTTAGAAGAAAGAAATGGGAATGTGAAAGGGAATAAGGTCTTCATACTAATGCTTAATCCATTGTTAGTTCCATGAGCTGAGTCATGAATGGGCAGCCCATTCAATGGATATGTATTCCATTCTTAATCACTCTTTTTCTTTGAAGCATTAAAGAGCAAATGTTAATATATAAATTATATTAAAAAAATCTCTATTGCTGGCCAAATATTTCCATGGGCTTAAGACATAATTACAACTGCAAATATAATTACTTGGGTGTGGCTTTTCATTAAGTAGACATATAAATAATTATATAAAAAGTACCCTTCAAGACAGACCAAAAGAATATGGTAATCTGCTTCTTGGATAAGTCTTTAGTACATAACAAACTACTTTCTCAAGAGATTTACTTCTGGGATCTAAAGAACTGTAAAATCCCCAGGGCCTTACATATGACCTATAAAAGTCAGAGAATTATGTAATTGAAAATCATTGTGCAGCCTTCACAATATGCAGATACATAAAATGAGGACCATAGAGATAAACTGATCTCTTCAGGGTCATACACTGACACTGTAGTACTGAGCACTATCAGACTTCAATTTTTCTAGTTTCATCAAAGTTTTTTCCTTCTCCTCTCTTCTTCCTTTTCTTCTTTCTTCACCTTTTCTTTTCTTTACTTTTGCTTCTCTTCCTCCATCCCTATCCTTTTCCTTAAATTTTTAACATAAAAGGCTATTCGTTTTTACTTCTTCACTTCCATCTTCATGCTCTGTTTTCCCATCTTTAACTCCTACCTCCTTCGTCAAATAAAAAAGAAAATATTGTTCCACCGTCAGTTAAGTATCTAGTGTTGAGACCACATTGTAAGAGACTAGAGGCTGAATCATAAATTACTTGAGGCAAGATGGGGTGCATCTTTGCATTAGAATAATGAAGGGAAAATATACACACCAGCAGATACGAGGATATATCAAGTTTGGGAATCATAAGGACAAGAGTTTGAGGGAAAGTGGAAGAACACTGTAGTGAAATCAAAACATAGCTTAACCTAGAAATTTACAGAACAATTTCTGTGAACACCAGCGAATGTGGAAGTTTGCTCTTTGTGGGTCAAACATAGAAGTGTGGTTTAAGTCAGATTTTAAAAAATTTACAAACTTTATATAATTGTAACATAATATGGAACAGCAAGAGGTGGTATACATAAGCCTGTACCAACATATCTCCCATAATTTCCAAACAGCTTCACATTTCTATAAACATGGACACATTTGATTGGCTCAGAGGCTCTCAGGACGCATCTCCCTGGAGATTGAGGACACAGCCAACTATTATAACAGCAATGGCTTCTAAAACTCATTTCAGCATTTATAATATGCTATATAATAATTGCTGCCACTATTTATCAGATGCATAGACTTCATCTTTCCATCTATAGGACAATATTTTTAGGCCAAGAGTTTTGTCTTACATATCTTTATTTTAGTCCTGACAGCTACTATCATCGTTTGAGACAGAGTACATGCTCATCAAAAGATACGTAAGCCTGACTCCAGCCATGAAGCCATTTAGTGATCTATGCCATTCTTAAGAGAGTAAGACGACCCTCACTGAATCAAATGCATAGGAATATGAAGAGATATTTTTAGTTTCATGAAAAACACAATTTCATTGCAATGGGCAATTCACATATTATTCAGAAGTACTTGTGCCAAATCAGTCTTACTTTTTTGTTGCAAGTCACATTTGATTCTAGATGTGTGTGTGTCTGACAGACCCATTGGAAAATAACCTTATGGAATCTATTCCATGCATGTTCTTCCTCATACTAGGATTTATATTTAGAAAACAAAACCCGGCTGGGCGCGGTGGCTCACGCCTGTAATCCCAGCACTTTGGGAGGCCAAGGCAGGTGGATCACAAGGTCGGGACATCAAGACCATCCTGGCTAACACAGTGAAACCCCTTCTCTACTGAAAATACAAAAAATTAGCTGGGCATGGTGGTGGGCGCCTGTAGACCCAGCTACTTGGGAGGCTGAGGCAAGAGAACGGTGTGAACCTGGGAGGTGGAGCTTGAAGTGAGTAGAGATCATGCCACTGCACTGCAGCCTGGGCGACAGACTGAGACTCCATACCAAAAAAAAAAAAAAAAAAAAAAAGGAAAACAAAACCTCTAGGATAAAATTTATAAAAAGTAAATTATTTGGGCTGCCACTGAAGGATTTTCTAATTTTGTCCCAGCCTTTCCCTTAAGTGACATATTGGTTGAAACTGTACTGTTTGATACATTAAAATACATTCAGTAAGGTTTTATTTCTCTCTACTCTACCTACATATGCACTATATTCTACCACATCATCGTATAAATTACATAAAATAAGAATCCCACAAGATATCTGGCACAAAAATCAGTATTAAAATGTAAGAAATCCTACATATTAAGTGTCATAATTCCCATCAAAAGCTTTGAAAAGACCAGTAATAAAGAACTATGCTTAATTTTATTTAAACCCAGTTTCCTAAACATAACCTCTAGACCCATTTGTGTGTTTGTGTGTTTCTGTATGTGTAATAACTTCTGACATTCCCATGAAGCTTATTAAACAGATATACTTTAAATATGTCTTTATTCCTGGCAGTCTACTGGGTACTGAACCCAATCTGAGATTTCAGTAATTGTGACTTCCAAGTATGTCTTCTGTTTCTTACTCGTTCAGCCATCCCCCACTGCATATGAATCTCAATCTGTTAGAGTCTTTGAAACAGCAGTACCTTTATGCATACTGTTAGCATTGGCTAGAACTGTACCTCTACATCTTATGTTATACTCAAGTACCATATCAAAACATTCATTTTGTAACACTTAACCCTAAATTCCTTCCCCACATCCAGAATTAACTTTACCCATCTCAAAACCTCTTGGTATTTTACTCACATTCATTGTATGGTGTAAGCTTCTCAACCGTTTCCCTCACTAGATTGTGGGTCACTAGATAGATATTTAGGTTAAGTATTTGGCATGTAGATTAAATAAGAATATGTAGTGCTTATTTTAGCACATTGCCACTTTTTAAAATTTGATAATATTGGTAGAAAAAGAAATACTCGGTAAGAGATTGATTATGATCTTGAAAAGATATGTAACAATGTCATGTTCCTCCAAAGACAAGAAAGTAAGTAAATGATAGGACAGATGATGGTACCATCTTGCGGATATTTTTTGGATAGATGAATAATAATATAAAAATTACATTATCTCTGACCTGAAAAAATATTTAAGTGGTGAGGCTCATGCTTTCTATTTTAATCTGTTTAGCAATATTATTAAATACACTTTAATCTAGAAATTTAATTAAAATGGAGAATTGCCTGCTCAATTGTCAAAGGTGAAAATGGGAATGATAGTCAGCACAGAGTAAGAGAATCGACATGCTAAAAAAGACCCAGATAATTGAAAAGATCTGATAAAACAACAAAATGACATTGTTATAGGTGTTAAAGAGCAAAAGAGTACTGAAAATCTACTATGTGCCTAGGTAATTGACATCAATACAACTATACACATCAAGGGATTGAACAGTTCACTGAATCTTACACTGGTTAAGTTATATCTTAAATATAGCATTGGTTTCATATTAGTGATTACTGTTCATGTGTGAGTTCTTCCAAGGTTCAGAAAGACCCTGATTCATCAAAAGACTAGATGAGAAGGAATCAGGAAAATAATTAATATATTTACAAATTTACATTTATGCATTGAATGCTTTCTTTGTAAAAGACTCTAATGTTTTAATCTTCTGAATTTTCAGTCATAAAGCAAAGAGATGTAGTCCCTGCTCTTATCATGAAGCATACAGCATAGAAAAATGGATATTAAACACATAATAAAACGAATAACAATGTAACTACAAACGCAATATGCGTTCTAAAAATAAATTTCAGAGAAAACTGCTTTAATAGGAGTTTCAGGGAAGGACACTTTAAGCACTACTGAAAATAGTGAAAGGTTCCCTCATCCCCCTCGCAGGGCATGTGATAGGGGTGTGACTCACTTCTTCCGTGCCCCGCTGCTCAAACCTCTAGGGGAGCATATAGATGGGCAGGCTGCGGGGCACCGACCCCACAGCAGTGCATACGAGTGAATGTTTACAACTCCTGAAGGATCGGTAGGCATGCGTTAGAGGGTGCTCTTTAAGTTTGCCTCCTAGAGGCAGCTTGTGTTAGTCAGCTCGATTAGACCAACTATCTTGTCTCAAGGACAGAGGGCTTTCTGTATCCCGGGGTTTCTTGCCTTGATGTACAGGAAGAATCGAATCACAAGTGGGCTTGGAGAAGGAATGCAAGGTTTTATTGGGTGGAAGTAGGTCTCAGCACATGGGAGAATCAGAAGGGAGATGGTTTTCCCCTGGAGGCGGGCTGCTTGGTGGCCCGGGCTGTTCTCTGACTGCCCCAGGCAAACACCACGTTATTCTGCAGGTTGATAGCCTGATGGCCTGCTACGGCCTGTCAGCGTGCTCTTCCGCCGGCGTGCTCTGGATGACCAGCCACTTGTGTCTTCTTCTGCAGATGTGCTCTTCATGACATCCAACTGCTTTATGTCTCTGCCTTGCTAGGGTCTCGGGTTTTTTGTTTGTTTGTTTTTGAAATGGAGGCTCTGTCGCCCAGGCTGGAGTGCAGTGGTGCAATCTCGGCTCACTGTAAGCTCCGCCTCCCAGGTTCACGCTATTCTCCTGCCTCAGCCTCTCGAGTAGCTGGGACTACAGGGGCCCGCCACCACGCCCGAATAATTTTTGTATTTTCAGTAGAGACGGAGTTTCATCATGTTAGCCAGGATGGTCTCAATCTCCTGATCTTGTGATCTGCCCGCCTGGGCCTCCCAAAGTGCTGGGATTGCAGGCATGAGCCACCATGCCCGGCCGGGTAGTGGGTTTTTATAGGCTCAGGATGGGGACATGGCAGGCCAGGATGGTCTTGGAAAATGCAACATTTTGGTATGAAGGCAGAAATGCATGTCCTCACCTACATCCGTGGGGGTGGAGCCCTAGCCAGGGACCCGCCTTTCTCTACCCAGCACTTCTCTGCCCCCCTCCCATATCACTAGGCCAAAAACAAACCAACAAAACTTTTGTCATGTGGGTAATTGAAGAAATGGAATGTAGTTGTATAGAGAGATTGAATGTGGATAAACCAGTGCTTTAAGATACTTGAAGAGTTGATGTTTAGAAGTTACATTTAATGACTGAGGGTAGAAATATTATTTGTTTCTATTCTGAAAATTTATTGTCAAAATAGGTACAAGTTATAAGAAAATTGATTTCAAACCCAATTTTTAAAAAAATTAAGTTAGAGCTACCCAGCATTGAAGTGATTCACATGGAAGTGAAATAGCTCTCAAAGTGTATAAGCAGATACCATTTCTTGCTTTTTTCCTAATTGTAGGAATTTTTAGCATATTTTATAGAGAAAATCTCCTTAGTTTACAACAATCCTTTTAGCATTTCTGTACCATATACCCACTACATGCCGCACACACATCAGCATAGATACTATAGTACAATTATAATTTGTGTCAAATCAGTTTCAATCTTATTCCGTGAATTTGAATATGGCTTGGCATCTTCAGAAGTATTAAAATCTGTTGATAGCGAAGACTACTACTATGTTGAATTATTATTGTCTTCAAGACAGTATAGCATAATGGTTAAAAGTGAACACTAAGGAGTCAGGTTGCCTGTTGGCAAAACCCCATGCCATCACTGTGTGTTTTTAGGCAAAATTACTGTGACCCTCAGTCTCATTTTCTGTATAATGAAAACTACACACATGTTGCAATTTAGTTTGGATAATTAAATCAGACAATACATGCCAAAATTTTTAGCTACTGTTAATATCTTTTTTTGTTTTTGGAGATAGTGTCTTGCTCTGTTGCCCAGGCTGGAGTACAAGGGTGGATCTTGGCTCACCGCAACCTCTGCCTCTGGGGTTCAAGTGATTCTCCTGCCTCTGCCTCCTGAGTAGCTGGGATTATAGGCATGCACCACCATGCCCGGCTAATTTTTGTATTAGTGAAAGTGAAAAAGAAAAAGTGAAAGAGAAAAAGAGTGAGAGAGAGATCACATATTAGGAGAGGCTCATGAGAACTATCAACCAATATCCACATATGGACCTAGTTTTGATCCTAATTAACTCAAAACAAAAATACTTGTTTACAGTAAGGCTGGGTGTGGTGGCTCACTCCTGTAATTCCAACAGTTTGACTGGCCGAGGTGGGCAGATCACTTGAGGTCAGCAGTTCGAGACCAAACTGGCCAACATGGCAAAACCCCATCTCTACTAAAAATACAAAAATTAGCCAGACATGGTGGCGCATGCCTGTAGTCTGAGCTAAGTGGGAGGCTTGAGACATGAGAATTGCTTGAACCTGGGAAGCAGAGGTTGCAGTGAGCTGACATCATGCCACTGTACTCCAGCCTGGGTGACAGAGCAAGATTCTGTCTCAAAAAAAACAAAAAAAAAACAGAAAAAACAAACTGTTTACAATAAAACATAAAGGAGATAGTTAGAAATTTGAATACTGACTGGATATTTCAGAATATTTGATTTTTAGATGTGATAATGGTTAAATATGGACATGTTGTTTTATTTTTTTATTATTGTACTTTAAGTTTTAGGGTACATGTGCACAATGTGCAGGTTTGTTACATATGTATCCATGTGCCATGTTGGTGTGCTGCACCCATTAACTCGTCATTTAGCATTAGGTATATCTCCTAATGCTATCCCTCCCCTCTCCCCCGACCCCACAACAGTCCCCAGAGTGTGATGTTCCCCTTCCTGTGTCCATGAGTTCTCATTGTTCAATTCCCACCTATGAGTGAGAACATGCGGTGTTTGGTTTTTTTTTCTTGCGATAGTTTACTGAGAATGATGGTTTCCAGTTTCATCTATGTCCCTACAAAGGACATGAACTCATCCTTTTTTATGGCTGCATAGTATTCCATGGTGTATATGTGCCACATTTTCTTAATCCAGTCTATCGTTGTTGGACATTTGGGTTGGTTCCAACTCTTTGCTATTGTGAATAGTGCCACAATAAACATACGTGTGTATGTGTCTTTATAGCAGCATGATTTATAGTCCTTTGGGTATATAGCCAGTATTGGGATGGCTGGGTCAAATGGTATTTCTAGTTCTAGATTCCTGAGGAATCGCCACACTGACTTCCACAATGGTTGAACTAGTTTCCAGTCCCACCAACAGTGGAAAAGTGTTCCTATTTCTCCACATCCTCTCCAGCACCTGTTGTTTCCTGACTTTTTAATGATGGCCATTCTAACTGGTGTGAGATGGTATCTCATTGTGGTTTTGGTTTGCATTTCTCTGATGGCCAGTGATGATGAGCATTTTTGCATGTGCTTTTTGGCTGCATAAATGTCTTTTTTTGAGAAGTGTCTGTTCATGTCCTTCGCCCACTTTTTGATGGGGTTGTTTTTTTCTTGTAAATTTGTTGGACGTGTTGTTTTAAAAAGACTGGTTGTTTCCTAGAGGTACATGCTAATCTATTTACAGATCAAATGCTTATAAAATATATAGGAAGGGGTTGTAGACAGGGGAAGAGATGACTCAGGATTTACCACGAGTTGTCGATTGTTCAATATGAGTGATGAGTACATGGGAGGCCATTATACTCTTTTTTTTTTTAATTATACTTTAGGTTTTAGGGTACATGTGCACAATGTGCAGGTTTGTTACATATGTATCCACGTGCCATGTTGCTTTCCTGCACCCATTAACTCATCATTTAGCATTAGGTATATCTCCTAATGCTGTCCCTCCCCCCTCCCCCAACCCCACAACAGTCCCCAGAGTGTGATGTTCCCCTTTCTGTGTCCATGAGTTCTCATTGTTCAATTCCCACCTATGAGTGAGAACATGCGGTGTTTGGTTTTTTGTCCTTGCGATAGTTTACTGAGAATGATGGTTTCCAGTTTCATCCATGTCCCTACAAAGGATATGAACTCATCTTTTTTTATGGCTGCATAGTATTCCATGGCGTATATGTGCCACATTTTCTTAATCCAGTCTATCGTTGTTGGACATTTGGGTTGGTTCCAACTCTTTGCTATTGTGAATAGTGCCACAATAAACATAGGTGTGCATGTGTCTTTATAGCAGCATGATTTATAGTCCTTTGGGTATATAGCCAGTAATGGGATGGCTGGGTCAAATGGTATTTCTAGTTCTAGATCCCTGAGGAATCGCCACACTGACTTCCACAATGGTTGAACTAGTTTCCAGTCCCACCAACAGTGTAAAAGTGTTCCTATTTCTCCACATCCTCTCCAGCACCTGTTGTTTCCTGATTTTTTAATGATGGCCATTCTAACTGGTGTGAGATGGTATCTCACTGTGGTTTTGATTTGCATTTCTCTGATGGCCAGTGATGATGAGCATTTCTTCATGTGTTTTTTGGCTGCATAAATGTCTTCTTTTGAGAAGTGTCTGTTCATGTCCTTTGCCCACTTTTTGATGGGGTTGTTTGTTTTTTTCTTGTAAATTTGTTTGAGTTCATTGTAGATTCTGGATATGAGCCGTTTGTCAGATGAGTAGGTTGCAAAAATTTTCTCCCATTCTGTAGGTTGCCTGTTCACTTTCTATTTTTTTGTATACTTGAAATTTTCCCTAATATAAAAAATGTTTCAAGAATCAATAAGAGAAACTAGGCAACTGTAAAGTTGGGAAAACAGTCTAGACAATTAAGCTCTTCAAACTAATTGTTTGAACTATGGCATTTGAGAAGAAGATATATAGATATAGACATAAATCTAGATATAGCTAGAGATAGACTGCATTCTCATATAACAAATTCGCATTCTGACATTCATAATTCACAGTTAACTGGAGCTAAAATACCCTATTACCCTTTTACCATTAACAAAAACTATTTTATTTTTCTGACTTATCCAGATAATTTCCCAAATCTTCTCATTTCTTTCTGAGCATGTATACTCAGTAAAGAACTACTTCGGGAATTCTTTATCAAAGCCATGAATTACAAATATTATCTTTCAGCTGTGCTAAGAAGAAATAGTGATGTTTTGTGAAGAGAAAAATGTGCCTGCTGAGGAAAGCTGATTAGTAAGCTTAAAAAAAAAATCTATTTTTCTGGAAATAGTTTTAAATTAAATGTACTAGATATAGTCCATGCACTACAGTATGACATATGAAGAGGATAACAAGATTAAAATCGTAAGGCTAGGCTAGGCTTGGATAATTTTCCTTTATACTCTATGTCATGGGAATAGACACATTTCATGCCAATTTTGTTCTGTATACATTTTTCATAATGGGGAACATAAGTAAAAGAGCATTTTAGGTTTTTGGTTATTTGGAAATACTGTGTTATAATGCATAAGCTAATATATTACTTCAAACCAAGACAGAAATGATCTAGTAAATACCATATGTTAATTAACACACATTCATCGAGCAAGGCTCAAGTGGCACCCATGTCGTGAAAGGTGCGGTATAAAGTTCTATTATCCTAGGATTGATGCTCATGGTGTTCATTAATATATATAAATACACACACAATTGTGGCAAACATGGATCTCATACTTTCCTATTTCACTTTTTCATTTAAAATGGCAATATTAATATTCAGACAAAATGCCCTCTAGCATTCTTTGTAGATAGATGCCCTATGACAGTTCTCTCTAATGGGACGTATAGTCAATCCCTGATATCTGTGAGAGAATGATTCCAGGACCAATGCAACATCAAAATCCACCAATACTCATGTACCTGATACAAAAAATGGTGTATTAGGTTGGGGCAAAAGTAGTATTTGACATTGCTTTTAATGTTACTTGCTTATAACCTATGCATATCTTCCTTTATTCTTTGATCATCAGTAGAGTACTTAAACTACCTAATACAACGTAAATGCTTAAGTAGTTACACTGTATTGTTTTCAGATTTGTATTATGTCTAACTCTCTTATTGGTTTTTCTTCTGAATATTTTCCACCTGCTAGTTGGCTGAATCTGCTGATGTGGAGCCCAGAGATAGAGTGTAAATAGAAGTCACAGTTTAGTTCTTCTGGAAAAGCACTTTTAAAAAGAACAGACTCATTAGCATCCACATTTCACTTTTTGTCATTTCCTCTTTTTGCCAGAAACAAAGGAATAATACCTGGGAGTGCTGCAGCTGATTGTGACCATGAAGACAGAAGAAAAAGGTGAGGTTTCCACACTGGATCTTTGAATTGCTATATCATCCTCAAATGCAAACTACCTCTGGATTTCATATTATATAGAATTGATACAACTCTTACATGTATGCCACTATTTTGGGAGGATGAACGGTATCTATTAAAACAAATATGATTCTAATAGATTGCAAATTATAAAATTTTATAATATTTAAAGGAATATATAATGCAAATTTATATTTATCATATTAAAAGGCAATATTTGTGCCATTTTAACTACCACAAATCTCAATTTAAATCTTGACTTATGACAACATATAAATGTATATATATTTTAAATTAGTATATACCTAGATGCACAAGCCTGCTTGGGAATTATAATTCAGGGATGTGACCTTTGTGACTTTCTCTTATATCTAATATCTGTACACAGATAACTCCAACCTTATTGTTCCACAGAAGGAAATCTCTAATGCTACATTACACAAGGAAGCTGATCTGATAAATCTTGTTTGCATGTGCACATTAAAGAATCAATCAAAACAAATGTGTATTTTAAGAAAGGATGGCTGCAGAGGACTAAAAAATACAAATGTAAATCATAATAATATATGTACCAAACTTTTTATTGCAGCAGTGCAATAGGAGTACACAAAAATGGGAGTAATTGAATAAATTATAATACATCCACATGTGTATATTACATTGATATTAAAGTAAGTGTGTTAGATATATGGAGATGTGTAAAAATTACCATAATTCCACTTTCAAACTTTGCATGTGTGTGTATGTGTGTGTATGTATATCCTTTTGGGGTTGTGATACACAAAAAGTCTGTATTAGGATGGAAAGAGAAGGATGTCCACCACACTGATAATACTGGAAAGACTTACAGGCATTGGGAGTAGGATTGGAGGTGAGGTAGTGGTGGAGGTTTATTGTTTTATTATCTTGTCTTCTTTTGCATTATTTAACATAATGGAAACATATATGATACATACACACATAAATTTGTAAAGAAAAAGATTCAATCCACATTGGAGAGGTAAAGACAAATAGAGGAAGAAGGCGACAGAGAAAGTGATTCTAAAAGACAACAAAATGGTGGGGTTTCTGGCATTATCATACAAGGATATGTGAAAATGAAGAGGAGTAGACTGCATGTAGCTGACATACTACATTATATAAGTGTTTATATGTGTGTTTACTACAGTAAGATTTGCATCCATAATTGATATCACAGTATAAATAGTACAGAGTATAATAAAATCCAAATTCTCAATACAGATCTGATATAATTTGGATATTTGCTCCTTTTAAATCTCATGTTGAAATATGACCAACCAATGTTGAATGTGGCGTATAGTGGGAGGTGTTTGGGTCATAGGGACAGATCTCTCTTGAATGACTTGGTGCCCTCTCCCTATAATAAGTGAGTTCTTACTTTATTAGTTCATCCAAGATCTGGGGACCCCCCTTTCTTCCTTTCTCTTACTCCCTGTCTCATCATATGTCATGCCTGCACTTCATTCGCCTTCTGTGATTAAAAGCTTCCTGAGATGCTCACAGAAGTAGATGCTGGCACCATACTTCCTGTACAGTCTTCAGAACTATGAGCCAAATAAAACTTGTTTCTTTATCAATTACTCGGTCTCAGGTATTCCTTTATACCAACACAAAATAGACTAACACAAGATCTTTGCTATTATGGCTTTTTGTTGTTACCTTTTATGCTGCAAACTGACCATCAACTTTGTTTTCTAAGCACAGTCTTCTGCCTTAATGCGTAAAAGGCAATTATGTCATTTAAGGAACACATCATGAATGCAGTGACTGCTCCTTCAGTCTTTATTGAGAATGCTCGGTTTATTTTCAAAGGCTGGTAACATATCTTGCTCTCTAGCACTTTTCAAATCCCTTAGCTCTAGGAAGTATCAAATATTATCCTTCTTTTTATACTCCGTTCATAGTAATAAACTGTAGACAGAAAGGAGCTGGGAAGTCAAGCATCAGAATCATTCTGGGGACCTTTTGCACAACAGATATTTTCCTAATACCTTCACTTAATCCCACTATGCCTCTCCAAGAGTAAAAAATCTCTGCTTCAATAGCTCTGAATAGTGGACTGTTAAAACTTCGTTGTTGATTATAAAAGTAAATTATTATTTAAATTAAAAGTTAAAAGACACAACCAAAGAAACATCTACCTCTTCTAAAACCCTATACAAACAACTGATAAAGTAATTAAACAATCCTAGCATAACGGCAAGAGCTTAAGGCCCTGGACCCCATCAAATCCCAATTCTTAGACTTACTATCTTCATAAATTTGGAAAAATACTCATTACTGAAAGGCTCAGATTACTTACCCAATGAAAGAATCATAACAATACCTAATTTATGGGGTCACTGGAGGATTAAATTAGGTTAGGCACATACCTCAATTACAGAATGTGATCAATGGAAGTTAATCATCATCATATTGTTCTTTCACCTTAATATGAATAAACGTTAACATGATTTTCCAAGTGCTTACTGTATTATAATGCCTGGTATTTATTCAAAAGCTATTATGGCATTATTCACAGTGTTGCATGTGCATTAATTAATTTAATCTATACAAACATCCTAAAAGGAGGTAGCAGGTATTAAGCACTATTTATATACAAGGAACCTGAGGCACAGAGAAACTAGTCATTTATGGAGATGCGATTCACACTCTGGCAGTTTAGTTTCCTGACAGCACTTCCCAAACTCTGAACCACTACAATATACTACCACTCATGTAGCTCATTATTCTATCTTTAAAGAACATCCATCACTTTTAAGACCTACTTTTGGCTAAGCAGTTTTGTTGAAATTACATTTTATCAAGCTTCTGCTTTTTCTAGGGCAGCCTGCCCTGAAATTTCAGATTTAATTCTGTACTTTTTTTTCCAATTTTCTAATTTAGTCTCATTTTCACATTTCCTTAATAACCTGAGGCTCACTCTCTCTCTACTACCAATCTTGGATCTTACTGGCATCTTCCCTATTTATAGGTACTTTGCTCACCAAAAACCACCCTGTTATATACTCCCTCATCCTTTTGGGATTGCAATTACTCTTCCCTGCCTCATGCATGTAACTCTCTCCTTCTTTATAAGAATGTAGCATTATTAAGAATAGGCCAACACAGTATTTTAAGAATAGAGATAGAACTGAATTACTGTGGTGAACACACAAAGCCAAATAATTTACTGGGATATTTCTGTCCTTTGTACTTTATTCTCAGAATATATGACATATTATCAGATTATATGATATTCTATATAATATTTGAGATTAATTTGAGGTGAAGATGTTCTTGTTCAAGTTCAGTTATAAAAAGGACATGATATAACTAGAATTATGAATTCCATGGATTAAAAGCTCACAAATTTCTGAGAGAAGATATAGGAATATCAGAATTGAATACAAATAGATTAGGATATAAAATTCAAAAGATCTCAGAATGTTAAAATTGTGTAATATGATGGTAAGTGCAGGATGAAAATCAAGGGACATGGAGAGCACATCCTGAAGTTTCTTACCTGTATAAAAACATTCTAGTAGTTTACAAAATAAGAAATAGCCATGATACAGAAAATATTTTTTAAATACTAAAACAACTCAAAGAATAATTTCCATATTGAAAGGGCTCACCAAGTACCACAAAGGATGCCACACATATGCATATATATATATATATATGCTTCAATGTATAGCAGTGACGTTTAAGAACACCAGTAAAAAAATAGAATCCTAAAATATTCCAGAAACAAAAAACCTTCACAGAATAGGCAACAGAAAAAAAATTATCCCTCAGCAAAACTGATGCAAAAGTGAAGAAATATCTTCAAAGAGATGAAATAGAATAAATTTGAAAACCGAATTCTTATTCCAGCCAAAATAACATATATAACTCAAATAACAATTAAAACTTAAAAAAACATAGGATCTTGAAAACTCCATTTTGTTATTTGTGAATTCTTGATGTATTTGAATTAAGGTTGTTTTAAAAAATAAATGTTACCCTTCAGAGATAAAAAGTAGATAAAAATAACAACCTAGCAACATGTATAACTAAAAACAGTATAACATTAATCCAGAAATTTTGAAGAATTTATTGATGAGAGATATACTAAATATTTGAATGGAAAAATGTAAGTATTTTAAAGATTTCAATTGCCCACAAATATAAATTTTTCATTCCCAGCGACAGTGTTATCAGTAATTTTAGAGAATTTGACTATGTGATTCTATAATACACATATAAAAATAAATGTAATATAATATCTAAGCAGCTTATTAAAAGTAAGACTTTTAAAAAGCAGATGACTTGCCAGATTTAAGAACATTTAAAAAGATATAATGATTAAAATATTGTGGCAGCAGAATAGGAACAGATGACAAAATCCATGGTGAAAAAAATAGGCCACCTAGAAATAGCATATCACAGATATGGATAGTATTACAGTGCCATTTCAAATTAGTAGAAAAATATTGGACAATTTAATAAGTGGTGTGGGAAAAACTGGGTATCTATTGCAATAATATACAATTACTTTCCTATTTCAAAGCATGCATGAAATAATTACAGAGTGACTAAAGGCCTAACAACATATATTTATTCTATTTCATTTAAAAGGACTTATAATCATGGCAAAAAAAAAGTCAATTCAAAATATGCATGAACAGATTATGTAGTAGAGTAACGCTACTTGCAGGAACAAGCAAATTCCAAACTTTTAGTAGAATAAGACTAAACCTTTCATTTCTTGCTCAAGTTAACAATCCATTTTTATACTTTCAAGAAGTGATTCAGGGTCTCAGGCTCTTTCCATTTTATAGGTCGGCTGCATGCCATGAGGCTGTCTAGGCCACACTAAATCTTTCGCTTTCTAAAGAAGATATTTCTAATTATCTGGACATTCTCAGTTAGCTTGACACTCCAGAATACGTATCCAGTTTTGTGATTCATCAAATATGGTTTCTCTTAAAGATTTGCTCTATAATGGAGAAATTTTCAACTATATAAAATACATTTATGAACTTCCTTCATTCTTTGAAATTGCTGGATAAATGGAGTATACTAATCAAATAACGCCCAAAGTTATTTTTCAAGCTTAGTGTTTTAGAATTTCTTAAAGTTCTTTGGCAGTCAGTAAATATTTGGTGAAGTGCTAATCAAATAATCATCTAACATATACACTGTTTAAAATAGCTTGGTCATTTAAAAAGACATTTACTATCTGGTTCAAAAAATTATTAAATGAGAGCAACATAAAACATGGATAAGACAACAGTATGTTTTTCAGCATTCAAACAAATCAGACTGAAAATCACACATTTTTAAAATTCTCTTCTTGATTTTCTAGGGACTGGCTAAGACCAAAAGTTGACTTGCCAGAAAAGATTTAAAGGAAACGATAGCCTGTAATCCCAGCACTTTGGGAGGCCGAAGCTGGTGGATCACCTGAGGTCAGGAATTCGAGATCAGCCTAACCAACATGGAGAAACTCCATCTCTATTAAAAATACAAGATTAGCCGGGCACAGTGGTGCATGACTGTAATCCCAGCTACTCAGGAGGCTGAGGCAGGAGAATCCCTTGAACCTGAGAGGCGAAGGTTGTGGTGAGCCGAGATCGTGCCATTGCACTCCAGCCTGGGCAACAAGAGCAAAACTCCACCTCAAAACAAAACAAAACAACAACAACAACAAAAGAAAACGATAGCATTAAACTGTCTGATTTACTACTTATAAAAGTAACCTTTACATTTTATCACTTTAAACCAACTTTCCTAGTAATCATGCTTAGAAAAATCCACTATTAATAGATACTTCACATGTTTTCATAGATCATCAGTTTCTTTGTTTTTATTCAGTTTATTGACCTGGCTACAATGCAGAAAGAATAAAAAGCATAGGTCATTACATCTTTTTTTTGTTCATCTTTATACAGGACTTAATGACTATCCCAATATACAATTTTCAAAAGCACTGAAAATTGTAATTACTGTTTCCAAAATTCGGGTAAAAGACTACATGTAAGTGGAAGGTATTAAGTTATTGTTGTTGTCATAGTCATTACTGCTGTTACTATCTTGGAAGAAAAAGGAGAGTTATAATTCCATGGCTTGTAACTTATAATCAACTCAGAGCTAACTCAAGAATAGCCTTAATATCCCCTCTTATAATTCTATTTTTATTCCTACAGAGAACCAGAAGTGTGGAAATACTTATTGTAGGAAATATTGACAGTGGGAGTGACAAATTTGTTTACCTTTCCAATAGACATCTTTTAACATGGTTTCATACCCAGGGAAAGATTTTTTTCCCAATAAAGAGCATCATATGACTGTCACTGTAGGAATTTTATTAAGGAACCATTAGATACTTTAGATTTGATAGGTTAATATGGGAGAAGAACATTATATTTATGTGCTTTTGTATTTTTACAAAAATAAAGTTTATCTAAGTGACCATCTTACAATACTTTTTGGCAAGTATGTACTGTCAAAGATCAACAATAATTGGTTTCTGATTAAGGCATGAAGGGAAGCAGTAGAGATTTAGGGATTGTAAATATGTTGTTTAGAGAGGATATAGATGGGAAATAGTTGCTTAGTTGCTACTTTAGTAAAGAGCGAGAATCACATTTACCCAAAGTAATATGGTTTGTACTGTTTATAAGGCAAGGATGAAACACTGAAATAATGGCACACAGGTAAATTGAAAAGAAGACATAAAATCCGCTGTGGAAGAAAATTTGCTTTGATCTGCTTAAATCCTGTTCCCCTATGTTCCTAAGGAACTCTAAGCATCTTTCTTAAGAATCTTACATATCCCAGGTAGATCCAAGAAGGTATTTGCTGCAGTCCATTTAGTCTTGCTGTAAAGGAGTAACTGAGGCTGGGTAATTTATTTTAAAAAGGGGGTTACTTTGCTCACAATTCTGCTGGCTGTGCAAAAAGCATGGTGCCAGATCTGCATCTAGTGAGAGCTTCAGGCTGCTTCCACTTACGGTGGAAGATGAAAGAAAGCCTGAATGTTCATAACGAGAGGAGGAAGTGAGACAGAAGAGAGGTGCCAGGCTCTTTTTAACAACCAGCCTTCATAGAAACCAACAGAGCGAGAACTCACTCATTACTTCAAGGATGATACCAAGCTGTTCATGGGGCATTTACCCCCATGAATCAAACATCTCCCATTAGCCCTGTTTCCAACATTGGGAACCAAATTTAACATTAGATTTGGCAGACAAACATCCAAACCAAAGCAGAACTTGTGTAACATTTAATAGTAATGTTGTGATCATTTGTCATATGCCAAATATTGCGATAAGAAATGTGTATCTTACAAAAACTTTTTGGCTACAAATTTTTACCCGTATTTTACAAAGCCAGGAATAAAACTAAGATCTAACTAACACCAAAGTCTATCTTTGCCTTCCTACACGTAGACAATACTCTCTACAAAATACTTTGTTAAAAGGAGATAGCATAAACTACTTAATATCCTTAACATTATATCCTTAAGATAATAGATTATTTTCCTCTTGTTTTTGCTTTTTCAATTGCACATGTATATATTTTCCTTTTAGATCAATTAATTGCTATATAGCCTTTGCCTTCTTTTCAAAACATATTAAAAGAATATGTTACTAGAATATTTCCAGTTGCTACCAACCAAGAATGACAGGGAGTGAATTAGCCGCCCTTATAGAAGCTACAAAAAATTAGGACAAAATACCTGAAACAACTAATCTCAAGACATCAGGCAAAGAAGGACAGTTCTCTGTGAATGAAAGGAAACAAACTATGCCCTGTATGTATCCAATCGTAAGGCCTAGAAAGAGTTTTTAAGTTATAATGAAGGGAGAGGTAATACAGACAGTTCAATAGTCTCCCTGAATTGAGGAAACATCACTGGGTGTCTGTGGAGACTAAATTATGGATTTAAGAATATGAGAAAGGATAAAGCTAAACTGAGAAGTCCCCCTCCAGCTTTGAAACGATTCCATATTTGTGCATTCACGTGAAGAAACTACACAAGGATAAGAGAAGAATCACACAAAAATATTAAAAGAGCAATTTCCAAAGTTAAGACCAACAGTAGTTCCTATTACCACCAATGAGAGTGGAAGAGCAAATAATTCAGGAAGCATTGATTAGAAAAGTCAAAAGTTTACATGAGCAGTGAAACAAAATTAGCCCTAGACTTAACACTGCTCGTCTCATATAACAAATTTAAAGAGCAAGACCCAGATTCTCACACTACTTAAAAATAATTTAATATGCCTCCCAGAAAAAAAGCCCCAGATTATTTCTAGGAATAGAAATAGTACCCAAAAAAGTAAAGTGTTAATATTTAACTAAAAAACTATAAGATACGGAAATAAGCAAGATAATATAGCTCATGAGTAGAAAAATCAATTAAAATTAACTTAAAATGATGCAGATTATAAAACCAATCAATAACAATATAAAAACAATTGTTATAAAAATGTCTTATATTTAATAAATTAAAGTTTGAACACATATTAATATTGAAAACATTTAATACCATTCAACATAGCATTGGAATTCCTAGCAAAAGCAATTAGGAAACATAAAGAAATGAGAGGCATTCAAACTGGAAAGAAGGAAGCCGAATTGTCTCTTTTGCAGATGACATGAGCTTACAGATAGAAAATCCTGAAGACACCACAATAACTGTTACAATTAACAAACAGATTCAACAAAGTTGCAGGATACAAAATCAATGTACAAAAATCAGTAGCATTTCTACATGATTAATAGGAACTATCTGAAAATGAAATCAAGAAAAGAATCCCATTTACAAGAGGTATAAATATTAAGACATCTAGGAATAAATTCAATGAAAAAGTGAAAGATCTTTTCCTTGAGAACTATAAAACATTCATGGAAGAAATTGATATTCCATGTTCACAGATTGAGTGAATTAATATTGTTAAAAAATCATACTATCTAAAGTGATCTATGGATTTAGTGCAATTCCTATAAAAATATGAATGATATTCTTCAAAGAAATAGAAGAACAATACTAAATGTCATATGGAACCACAAAAGTCACCAAATAACCAAAGCAATAATGAGGAAAAAAGAACAAAGCTAAAAAACAGACACATGGAACAATGGAAAAGGATAGAGAACCCAGAAATAAATCCACACATCTACAGCCAATTGATTTTTTTAAAAAGTACCAAAAACACATTGGAAAAGGAACAATCTATTCAATAAATAGTGCTGGGAAATTGGATACCCACATGCAGAAGAATGAGACTAGAAACCTCAGTCTCACTATATTAAAAATAATCAACAGAGAGAGACTCCGTCTCAAAAGAAATAATAATCAACTAAAAATGGATTAATGACAAATGTAAGACACAAAACAATGATACTAGTACAAGAAAACATGGGGGAATGCTTAATGACATTGGACTAGGCAAGAACTTTTTTTAAAGGCCTCAAAAACATGGACAACGAAAGTAAAAATAGGCAACAAAAGCAAAAATACTTACATCAAATTAAAAAACTTCTGCACAGCAAAGAAAACAATCAACAAAGTGAAGAGACAACCTACAAAAAGGGAGAAAATATTTGTAAAGTATACATCTGACAAAGGTTTAATATCCAGAATATATAGGAATCCAAACAACTCAATAGCAAAATAAAAAGAAAACAATTTAATTTTTAAAATGGGCTTAAGACCTAAGTAGACACTTCTCAAAAGACAACAAATAGCCAATGGGTATATGAAAAAATTTTCAACATCACTAATCATTACAGAAATCAAATAAAACCGCAATGAAGTATTACCTCACCAATTAGAATGGCTATCAAAAAGACAAAAAATAACAAGTATTGGCAAGGATGTAAACAAAAAGGAACCCTCATATACTCTTGGTGGGAATATAAATTAGTAGAACCACTGTGGAAAACAGCATGAAGGTTCCTCAAAAATTAAAAACAGAACTACTATGTGATCCAGTAATCCCCCTACTGAGTATATCTAAAGGAAACGAAATTGCTGTGTCAGAGATATCTGCACTCCTATGTTTATTGAAGGACTATTCACAATAGTCAAGATATGAAATCAACCTATGTGTTCAACAATTAATGAACGGATAAAGAAAATGTGGGATGGAATGAAATCTATGAAATACTAATGACATGGTATAGAATGCTATGGAATAAAATAGAATACTATTCAGCCATAAAAAATTAATGAAATTTTGCTATCTGTGAAAAACATGGATGAATATGGAGGACATTAAATTGTGAAATAAGTCAGAACAGAAAGACAAATACTGGATGATCACACTCCTATATGGAATCTAAAAAAGCTGATTTCATAAAAGAAGAAAATAGAGCAGTGGTTATTAGAGACTGGGAGGGTATGGAGAGGAAGGATGGCAAGAGGTTAGTCAAGGGGTACAAAGTTAGAATTAGATAGAAGAAATAATTTTTGGTGTTCTATTGCATGGTATTGTGATTATAGTTAATAATGTGTATTTCAAAATAACTAGAAAGATTTTTAACATTCTCACCACAAAATGATAAATGGTTGAGGTGATAGATATGTTACTCTGATTTGATCAATTCATAATATACATGTATCAAAATATGACATTGTACCCCATAAATATGTACAATTGTTATGTGCCTATTACAAATTTTTATATGGAAACAGGGTTTGCAGCCTAGCCATTTAAAAAATGTATTACAGAAGTAAATTTATAAATTAATAAAAATAATTTTTATTTATCTAAAAAAATTCAGAGACTGAAATAATTCATCACCAGCAAATGCAAAGTCCAAGAAATGTTAGACAAAATATTTACTGAAGAACAAAAATGACCTGAGGGGAAATCAATATCTACATTGATATAATATAATATAATATAATATAATATAATATAATATAATATAATATATTAATATAATAAATAATACAATATAATAAAAAGAACCAGAAATGGTAACTACATGGGTAAAATATATATTCTTTACATTATCAAAGGTCTAAAAGAGAAATTACAGTTTTAAACAAAGACAAAAGTAATGTGTTACAGAGTTTATGTCACATGCATAATTTATGAAAATAATAGAACAGAGGACAAGAGGAAAGAGAAATGATACTGTTTCAAGGTTATACTATACATCAACTTGTATATCACTTGAAGATAAATTATAAGTAAAAAACACATTTTATAAATCCTAGTGCACACACTAAATATTAGAGTTAAAATTTAAAAAGTGAAAAAGAGAAATAACTTGTAATCATAACAAAGCAACAGTGCTGGTGTCCCTGATTTTCTGTTTTATTGATTCCCACTCATTTGTCATCTCCTTTCTTTTACTGTTTGCATTAATTTGCTCTCCCTCTACTAATATTTATGGTGGATATTCTGTGGTAATTGACTTGGGATCATTCTGCATTTCTTACATAGCTATTTAGTGAATTAAATTTACCTCTAAATACAGCTTTGATTGCCATGTACTTGATATATTTTTACATTTTTATTTATTCCAAAGCACCTTAAAATTTCTCTTTTGTTCCTTCCTTGACCCATGAATTATTCAGATGTACGCTATGTATGTTCCAAATATTGGGAGATTTTTGAGATACACCTCTGCTATTGAATTCTAATTTAATTCCATTAGGGTTAAGGAGCAATCCTAATATAGTTTAAATACGCTTAAAAGCGTTCAACTTGTTTTTATGGCTCTAATATGATATATTTTAAAAGATGTTTCCTGTATATATGAAAAGATTGTGGATTCAGTTGTGGGCTGTAGTGTTTCATATTGACAATAAGAACTCTTTTGATCAGTTTCATCAATTTCACCTACAGTGTTGTTCAATGCTTTGATAAATCCAATGACTACCTTCTGACTACTTGTCCTATTCTTGAAATAAATACATTGAAATCTGTCTAGATTTGCAGTTGTCTATTTCTCCTTACAGTTCTATCTGTTTTTGCCTATTTTTACTGGTTCCTTGCAAAGATCAAACAAATTTCTAAACCAGACTATCCAGAAAGAAGGAAGTAACAAATTAGAAACATCAATTGTGAGAGAGGTAGCAACAACATAGATTTATTTCATAGATAAAAAAATAAAGTATTAATTGTTCTATTTTTGTTGAGATCTAAAGTTAGGTTGATTTATTTGAAATCTTATTTTTTTTACTTGTTTATTGGTATAAACTCTCTGGGAACACCTTTTGCTGCATGTCATAAATAAATTTATGTTGTGTTTTCATTTTTGTCTCAAGATATTTACTTTTTGATTTTTCATTTGATGCATTTTTTTTTAGGAGAATGTTTAATAATTTCCAAATATTCATAAATTTCCCAGTTTTTCTCCTGCTATTTCTAGTATCATACCATTGTGACCAAGAACAATATTTGATATGATTTCATTCTTCTTAAATTTTTTAAGACTTGTTTTGGGTCTAACATATGATCTACCTCAGAAAATGTTTCATGTGCACTTGAGAAGAATACGTATCTGTTGGATGGGATGTTCTATACATGTCTGTTAGGCCCATTTGACCTAAAGTGTACTTCAATTCCAATGTTCCTTACTGATTTTCTGTCTGAATGCTGTAACATAGAACACACCCCCAAAATCAAGAAAATAATTCCATTCAGGCCGGGTGCGGTGGCTCACGCTTGTAATCCCAGCACTTTGGGAGGCCGAGGCGGGCGGATCACAAGGTCAGGAGATCGAGACCATGGTGAAACCCCGTCTCTACTAAAAATACAAAAAAAATTAGCCGGGCATGGTGGCAGGCACCTGTGGTCCCAGCTACTCGGAGAGGCTGAGGCAGGAGAATGGCGTGAACCTGGGAAGTGGAGCTTGCAGTGAGCCGAGATTGCGCCACTGCACTCCAGGCTGGGCGACAGAGCGAGACTCTGTCTCAAAAAAAAAAAAAAAAAAAAAAGGAAATAATTCCATTTAAAATAGCAACAGAAAAGAAATAAAATACTTAGAAATAAATATAACCAAGGAGGTGAAATATGTGTACTCTGAAAACTACAAAACACTGATGAAACAAATTGAAAAAAAAATTAATGGAAAAATATTTTATGTTCATGGATCAGAAGAATCAATATTTTCAAAATGTCCATACAACAAAAAATGATCTATTGTAAGTGAGATTTTCTTACTTTCTTTTCCATATAGAATTACTACTGATTTTTATATGTTGTATACCACAACTTTATTGAATTTGTTTACCAATTCTAACATATATTTGGGGGTGTTTTAGAGTTTTCTATGTATAAAATTATGTCATCAGCAAACAGAAAATTTCACTTCTTTCCCGCCTATCTAGATGTCTTTAATTTCTTTTTCTTGCCTAAGTGCTCTGGCTAGGACTTCCATTACTATGTTGAGTAGAAGTGGCAAAAGTAGGCATCCTTGTCTGACTCCCAATCTTAGAGAAAAAGCTTTCAAATTTTTACCATAATGTTAGCTGTGTATTTGTTGTATAGGACTTCATTTTGAAGTATATTTCTTCTATACCTAATTTGTTGAGTTTTTGTTGTAAAACAATGTCGAATTTTGTCAAATGCCTTCTTTTGCATTCATTGAGATAATCACAAGATTTTGTCCTTAATTTTATTGTAGTATGCCACATTTATTAACTTGTGTATGTTAAAGCATCCTCACATCCCAGGGATAAATCCTACTTTATCATGGCAAATTATCCATTTCATGTAGTGTTGAATTTGGTATGCTGGAATTTTTTTTCTTAAGATTATTGCATTCATGTTCGTCAGTAATATTGGCTCATCGTACTCTTCTTTTCTTTTAGAACTTGACCCCAAAGTACACTCAACAAAATAAAAAATTAAAAAATGGGATACATCAAACTAAAAAGCTTCTGGATAGCAAAAGAAACAACTACCAGAGTGAAGAAACAACCCATGTGTCAGGAGAAAATGTGTAATAACACATTTGATAAGGAGTTACTATCCAGAATATATAAAGAATTCAAATAACTGAATAGCAAGAAAATAAATGAGCTGATTAAAAACTGGCTGAAGAACCTGAATAAATATTTAACAAAAAAGACATAGAAATGGCCAGATGATATATGGAAAGATGCTCAACGTCACAGTTATTGGGGAATTGCAAACTAAAACCATAATGAGATATCATTTAATGTGAAAAAAAGGAACTCTTATATGCTGTTGTTTGGAATGTTAATTAGTATCGTCACTATGGAAAACAGCATAGAGGTTTCCCCAAAAACTGAAATTAGTATTACCGTATGATCCAGCAATCTCAATTTGGGGTATAGATCCAAAGTAACTGAAGTCAAAATGTCAAAAAGATAACTGTTCTCACGTTCACTGCAGCATTACTCACAAGAGCCAAGGTATGTAATCACCGTAAGTACCCATCAATGATGAATGGATAAACAAAATTAGGTAAATATATAAACAAGAATAAAATAATGATGCTAACGAAAGAAACTAGGCAAAAAGAGTATACTACAGTCTAGAAAATGCATACTAAACTTTCGTGACTGAAAGGAGATGAACAGTTACCTGAGGGTAGCGTGTGTGTGCTAGAGTGAGAGATTCAAAGGTGTATGAGGAGACTTTTGGGGTGATGAATATATAATTATCTCAATTTTGGTGATGGTTTCCACATGTGCAGATGTGTGTGAGTGTGACAGATGATGTGTGTCAAAGCTTATCAAATGTACAATTTAAATATGTGCAATATATTTTATATTAATTATATGTCAATAATTTGATTTTTAAAAAGAAAAATTAGGGTTGAGGCTGTTGTAACAAAACTGATAACAATTTAAAACATTTAAAGCATCAAATTGCTTTCCAAATGAAGACATTTAGCTTCCTATCTAAAGCTTTTTTCAGTTCTTGTTTGAATTAACAGCATTTTTAAAGATAATCATAAAATATCATATTATTCCAATTTAAGTATTTAGATTATTTTAAATAACTACTGACTGTTGTTCTTCCAGAATAAACCATAGCCAATAATCTCAAAGCAAACCAAATGACTCCATTTCTAATCCAACTGAGTAGGACTTGAAGGGCCATTTCTCTAATATTTAGAATACCTACTCCCCTATTACTATTCAGAATAACAGTCATCAACTTCAACCTACTACAATTGTAAATTTTCATAGAAATAAATGTTTGTGCTCCAAATATCTTTAAAATAGGGTATAATAATATATTTGTTAAAGCACATTCTGATGATGAACAGAGGAATTCCAGGCATGGAAGTTTTTCCTGCTTACCCCCCAAGTTATTGAAATAATCCACTCCATTTCAGCACTTGATTTTAGGAGACATAGCATGAAAAATATCCTCACAAAAAATGCTCACAGTAATCTCCATATTAGTAGAAAATTGAGCTTTGTCTATGAACAACCTTCCTGAGTCTTTTATAATACTTAAAAATTTTAAAACTGAAATTTGGACAGTAGACATTAAGCATAAGCTAAGCACTTGTGCTTATAAAACATAAGGCTCAGATCACCGAGTTATAATCAAATTTAATCAGATAGAATTTCCTAACCATCACAGACGACATTGGTCACCATCCTAAGTAACAAACTGGAAAAAAAATCTAAAGTACCCTAATTCTTTAATTAAAAAATTAGATTTAGGGGGTACGTGTGTGTTACCTGGGTATTACAATGTGTAATGGTGGAAGTTGGACTTCTAGTGTGCCTATCACCCAAATTTTGAACTTTATATCCCATAGGTAATTTTTCATCTCTCATCCTCTTCCAACCCTCTCCCCTTTTGGAGTCCCCAGGGTCTATTTTCCTCATCTTAATGACCATGTGTACCCATCTGATATGGTTTGGATTTGTGTCCCTGCCCAAATCTCAAGTCGAATTGGAGAAGGAGACTGGTGGGAGGTGATTGGATTGTGGGTCGGATTCCCTCTTGGTCTTCTCATGACAGTGACTTCTCACAAGATCTAATGGTTTAGAAATGTGTGGTACTTCCACCTTCACTCTGTGTCTCTCTCTTGCCACAATGTGAAGAAGGTCCTTCCTTCCTTTTCACCTTTCAACTGATTGTAAGTTTCCTGAGGCCTCCCAGTCATGCTTCCTAGTAAGCCTGTGGAACTGTGAGTCAATTAAACCTTTTTTCTTCATAAATTATCCAATCTCAGGTAGTTCTTTAAAGCCGTGTGAAAACAGACTAATATGCCATCAATCAGCTCCCACTTACAAGTGAAAATATGTGGGATTTTATTTTTTGCTTCTGAGTTCTTTTACTTCGAATAATGCCCCTCAGCTCCATCCATGTTGTGGGTATTTACCCAAAGGAAAATAAATCATTATATAAAAATGATACCAGCACATATTTACTGCAGCACAGTTTACAATAACAAAGTCATGGAAACAACCTAGTGTCCACCAACAGTTGACTGGATAAAGAAAATATGGTACGTATACTCCATAGAATACTATGCAGCCATAAAAATAAACATAAGCTACTAGCATTTTAAGAGATCCCTTGATCAAGGCTGAAGAGCACAGTGATCTCCTCCTTCTCAACATTGCTTCTTGACTTTTCTCCCCACTGAAATCTTCCTTTGCTTTTGTCATATCTATTTCATTTGGCCTACATTAGTGTACACTTTACTTCATTATGTTACATTAGTATCTCATTATAATCAGTAATATAATCCACAAGCTTCTGTTTCTAAAGAATGAAGGCCAAATAATTATTCTAAGTCACCTTCTTAACGATTTTAGCTTGTCTACCATTTTGAAAGCTGTATTGTACCATCTTTCTACCTGGATATTTATGTGGATGTCATACCAATAAATTCTTTCTACTCCTGGAATAATTCCTCTCACTTTTGTTGACAATTATGTATATCCCTTCTTATCTAATTATTTTGAAATATATGTAGATATAATATATAAACTTTATAGATTTATATATGTAGCTCATAGATGCATATGTTTGTGGGTGTGTGTGTATATGTTTATATAAACATATAAAAAGAAAAAAAAACTGTCTTCAATGAAAGTTAACATTGCCCTCTTCTTTGATTACTGATTATATTACTTATACAAATAAACGATGAGATTATTTTTCACTTATCTATTTGGTCCCTAGTTATGTAATAATGATCATATATTATCACATATTATGCCATATAAGGTCTTTACGTATAAACTCCATAGTTTATATGTAAAGGTGCATGCCTTTAGTCCCAGCTACTCTGGAGGCTGAGGCAGGAGAATCACTTGAATGCAGGAAGCAGAGGTTGCAATGAGTCGAGATCGGGTCACTGCACTCCAGCCTGGGTGGCAGAGCCAGACTCCATCTCAAAAAAAAAAAAGGAGGTCATGTGGCTAAACAATCAAATGCAGTTATTAATGTTTTCATTTGGGTCAACAAAATTAAGATGCACAAAAGTGTTGCAGTGAATTATCTGTTGGAAAAAAAAGGTTTAAAGATCTCGAATTTTGGTTTTTTGAAATGACAGCCAATTAAAAAGTTGTAGCAGCAATATCCCTGATGAACATCGATGCAAAAATCTTCAATAAAATACTGGCAAACCGAATCCAGCAACACATCAAAAAGCTTATCCACCATGATCAAGTGGGCTTCATCCCTGGGATCCAAGGCAGGTTCAACATATGCAGATCAATAAATGTAATCCAGCATATAAACAGAACCAACGACAAAAACCACATGATTATCTCAATAGATGGAGAAAAGGCCTTTGACAAAATTCAACAACACTTCATGCTAAAAACTTTCAATAAATTAGGTATTGAAGTAATGTATCTCAAAATAATAAGAGCCATCTATGACAAACCCACAGCCAACATCATACTGAATGGGCAAAAACTGGAAGCATTCCCTTTGAAAACGGGCACAAGACAGGGATGCCCTCTCTCACCACTCCTATTTCAACATAGTGTTGGAAGTTCTGGCCAGGGCAATCAGGCAGGAGAAGGAAATAAAGGGCATTCAATTAGGAAAAGAGGAAGTCAAATTATCCCTGTTTGCAGATGACATGATTGTATATCTACAAAACCCCATCATCTCAGCCCAAAATCTCAAGTTGATAAGCAACTTCAGCAAAGTCTCAGGATACAAAATCAATGTGCAAAAATCACAAGCATTCTTATACACAAATAACAGACAAACAGAGAGCCAAATCATGCATGAACTCCCATTCACAACTGCTTCAAAGAGAATAAAATACCTAGGAATCCAACTTACAAGGGACATGAAGGACCTCTTCAAGAACTACAAACTACTGCTCAATGAAATAAAAGAGGATACAAACAAATGGAAGAACATTCCATGCTCATGGGTAGCAAGAATCAATATCATGAAAATGGCCATACTGCCCAAGGTAATTTATAGATTCAATGCCATCCCCATCAAGCTACCAATGACTTTCTTCACAGAATTGGAAAAAACTACTTTAAAGTTTGTATGGAACCAAAAAAGAGCCCACATTGCCAAGTCAATCCTAAGCCAAAAGAACAAAGCTGGAGGCATCATGCTACCTGACTTCGAACTATACTACAAGGCTACAGTAACCAAAACAGCATGCTACTGGTACCAAAACAGAGATATAGACCAATGGAACAGAACAGAGCCCTCAGAAATAATGCCACACATCTACAACTATCTGATCTTTGACAAACCTGACAAAAACAAGAAATGGGGAAAGGATTTCCTACTTAATAAATGGTGTTGGGAAAACTGGCTAGCCATATGTAGAAAGCTGAAACTGGATACCTTCCTTACACCTTATACAAACATTAATTCAAGATGGATTAAAGACTTAAATGTTAGACCTGAAACCATAAAGACCCTAGAAGAAAACCTAGGCAATACCATTCAGGACATAGGTGTGGGCAAGGACTTCATGTCTAAAACCCCAAAAGCAATGGCAACAAAAGCCAAAATTGACAAATCGGATCTAATTAAACTAAAGAGCTTCTGCACAGCAAAAGAAACTACCATCAGAGTGAACAGGCAACCTGTAAAATGGGAGAAAATTTTTGCAATCTACTCATCTGACAAAGCGCTAATATCTAGAATCTACAAAGAACTCAGACAAATTTACAAGAAAAAAACAAACAATCCCATCAACAAGTGGGTGAAGGATATGAACAGACACTTCTCAAAATAAGAAATTTATGCAGCCAAAACACATGAAAAAATGCTCATCATCACTGGCCATCAGAGAAATGCAAACCAAAACCACAATGAGATACCATCACACACGAGTTAGAATGGCCATCATTAAAAAGTCAGGAAAACAACAGGTGCTGGAGAGGATGTGGAGAAATAGGAACACTTTTACACTGTTGGTGGGACTGTAAACTAGTTCAACCATTGTGGAAGTCAGTGTGGCGATTCCTCAGGGATCTAAAACTAGAAATACCATTTGACCCAGCCATCCCATTATTGGGTATATACCTAGAGGATTATAAATACTGCTGCTATAAAGACATATGCACACATGTTTATTGTGGCACTATTCACAATAGCAAAGAGTTGGAACCAACCCAAATATCCAATAATGATAGACTGGATTAAGAAAATGTGGCACATATACACCATGGAATACTATGCAGCCATAAAAAAGGATGAGTTCATGTCCTTTGTAGGGACATGGTTGAAGCTGGAAACCATCATTCTCAGCAAACTATTGCAAGGACAAAAAACCAAACACCACATGTTCTCACTCATAGGTGGGAACTGAACAGTGAGAACACATGGACACAGGAAGGGGAACATCACACACTGGGATCTGTTGTGGGGTAGGGGGAGGGAGGAGGGATAGCATTAGGAGATATACCTAATGTTTAATGACGAGTTAATGGGTGCAGCACACCAACATGGCACATGTAAAGATATGTAACAAACTTGCACATGTACCCTAAAACTTAAAGTATACAAAAAAAAAAGTTGTAGCAGCTTCAGCAGGCAACAACCAGAATGATCTTGGTCAGTCATTATATTAGCATTTATTTATTTAAGTATTTTAGGTTACCACAAACTTATAACTCACAATTCAATTAATTAAGTTCAGGTCTTTGTTTCCCTTTTTAAACAAAACAAAGATTCTCCTTATATACATATACTAAAGAAGTTAGGAATTCCATGTTTGATCAAACCTTTGCTCATTAGCGTATGTTTTTGGTTTTCTGTTTTTACCTTAATCCTACCTAATAAAGCATTGTCCTTCAACCCAAAGTGGTAGAGCTTTAAAATCAATAATAACCTCAGAGTTTGACATTAAGAGCCTTACCATTTTACAAATGACTAAAAATTAGTGCCTTGCCCAAGTTCACATAAAAGTTTGAAGGTGCAACTAGCCCCTAAATATTCTAGCCCTGAATCCAGTTTTACTTCCACTATGTTATGTTGTATCTACCAATCGGAGTAAGGAATTTAAACAATACTTCGTTTTACTGTCATTGCCATCAAGAGTTGATATTCTTTGGAGATATTTTGCATAAAGCCTACTTCAATTATTTAAATATAAACTTAAGAAAAAGCATTTTACCCCATTTAAATCTATATTGTTCATCTGTTTTAGCTTTAAAGCAGCCAGCAGGGAATGCAAACTAAGCCATCTGAAGCCTGGACAAGTTCCTGAATGGAGCTCAGTGCTGTCTCCTTCTGAAACAATCATGAACATTTACATTTTGGAAATGGTTGAAGCCTTAGGAAAAAAATGAAGCCATAATGATCTGCTGTTGCTGATAGTCTAATGATACATAATAGTCATCATGACAACAATAATAATGATAAATCCTGATCAGATGATGAGGCAGAAACAGAAAGCAATGGGTTTTGGATGAAAAAATGGGACAGAAAGCATTCTAAGGAACACAGGTGCTCTTAGCTTCAGTCTGTTTTCTAGGCCTATATAGAAACATCAAGTGAAAAGTGACAGATGCTGCCTCCTTCCTGCTGCTTTTGAAAACTTACTTTTCTCTGTTTCAGAATGAAGAGCTTGAGTTCTTGTACTTTCTAAATGGAATCCTTATGTCAAACTTTAACTTAACATAAAACTCTAGAGAAACTACCATGAATGTGAAACTACCACATTGAGTCGAGGTTGTTTTCTTCTGTTGTTCCCTTTATGTTTACTTCTAATCTTATTATAAAACCTTACTAATGCTCTTTGGAATTTGTTTGTTTTGCTAGTTTATGTTTTGCTACTTCACATGGGCTTTTTAATTTCCATTAAAATGCATATTCATATCACACTTAGTCTCACTTTTGTCTCTGATCCTTCACCATGATGATCCCGGCAACTTAATGAGTTTGCTGGCCATCCAACACATCTTTGTACCTTGCTTAAAACACCTGCTGTACTAAGTATACTTTTGCCATTCTACATATATCTGATATTGAGATTAACGGTGTTCTGTATTTCAGACTAATATTTATCATCCACTAGCCTATAAATTTCTGAGAAGTATGCGATCTAAGAATAACTTTTTGTAACTTTAGAAGCACTATGCAACTACAAACTAAACTTCTACCAATGGTTCATTAGTGATACTTTGACATATAGAGTATCTTTCAACTAGAAGTCATCTTCAACCTGCTCAGACTACTCACATGTGATACTAAAAAAGATCAAGGAAAATGATTTTCTTTTTTATTTTATTAAGCTTTTTCAGAGGATAGGAGAACATTATAACAACTACACAACATACCAGGAAAAGGAACTTGAGAACTTGTTAAGGAATATTAAAAGACTATCCATGCAAATCATGAAATGCTTCAGTGTTCACTAATCCATCATTGCAGAAATACTAAATGAAGGTTGGATTAAATGCTATGCAAGAAAATTAAGTTATCCCTGTCCCACTACAAAAAAAAAATTTAAAAAAGACAGGAAAATCTTAGAATTCCATATAACTGGAAAGAATTTGAAAGCACAGTGGACTTCCAAGGAAAGGCAAATAAATCTGATGAACATGTGGCAATTATATAACTCTGAATCAGACTCATTATTCAGTGGACTGAAAAGACTAAAAATGATGGAGCTAGGATTTTGGAAAGATGATTGGATAGAAACAGAAATATTATTTCCCATAATACCAATATTTTGCTAAAACAATCATTGAAATGAAACATAATTTTTAGCAAAAACCAACCAACAAAATATAATCCTCTCAAGTTTATTTTGAACAATTCTAGGGAGATTGTTTCTGTTACTCTCTCTTCCTATTTCAATCTTCAGACTTTCCCTTTAGTGTTAGATGGTTACTTCTTAGTTGGGTAACCTCACTGAAAATGAGATAGAGGACCTACAGTTTTCTTCAGTGTTCTTTATGTCTTTACAGATGAAAACTGCAAGCAGCCAAGCAACTGGAGGTTAATGTTAGCTCTCCCATATAGCTTGTCCCTTACATCCAGCACACTGTAGATCTCTTTATGTTGCAAAAGGTTAAATGGTATAAGCTTTGACATTGGCCCTCTACACATCTCTAAAATAACACTGTTAAAACAAACTCAACATTCAGTCAATGTGAGGGAAGAAAAGTAGGGCTTATCAAAAGGTGCTGCAGGCTTAAAAAAAAAAAAAGATGGGAGCATATGTTCATTGGAAGGAAACATACAAGCATTTCCATTAAAATGGCTATATAATAAATGTAAATAAGTTACATAACGTCTCCGTGAAACTGCCAAAAGGAAGCTAGGTATTAATGTTAATTAAATGAGAAAATAAAGAGTGAAATAAAAACTATAATAGAGCAAGACCTACTATGACTGAAAGGACTAACATGTAGTCAACTTTGTAAATATTCAAGTTACAGATGACAGATGAGGGAGGTTCACTTACAATGAGAAAATAAAGTGTGATATAATGAGTGGTAAATAATGGAACAGAGATGTATAGCTTTTCAATTATGATCATTTTTAAAGGAGAAAACAGGAAATAAACCAGCAATGGCAAATTGCAGATAGAAAAGAAGAAAACCTGTATGTGAGATTGAGAGTTGAAAGGCCTGATCATTAGATGCTAAAATTAATAAGCAGAGATGAATAACATTCATATGCTTAAAAATATTTCAAGATAAATATTTCAACTATTCAAGGAAGAGGAAAGGTTAATTTTACCAAAGGTAGAATCATATTAGCTTTAGATTTATCATCTAAAAAATTAAATGCCAGATGAAATAGAGTTCAGAAGAAGATGCACGTCAATAATTTACTTGAGTCATCTCTGATTTTCATCCACAGATTTTTAAAGAAACACTTCTATTTTAGTATATAAATTACATAGTTAATCAAATCCAACATTACATTCTTGAAAATTTGACGAGAGAACATTTTTCAAGGGAAAATTTTGTCTAACATTAAAATATTGCATGTTTAATTTGGGTTACCCACATTTTTTCCTCGGTATCTACAATTTTTGTAAGAAACAAACAAATGGACAAATAAAACAATTGTTTTTCTGCCTGTAACTCATTAATGAGATAAAATCTAATAACCCTAATGATCAAATGTAATTATAATTTTTGAGAGCTGGAAGAAAAGTGACTTATTTTCAGACAGGTTTTTATTTCAATATCCTTGTGTTGAAGTCAATATGCAACCAGATAAATAACCTAGCAGTAGTTATATTTCACCCTTGCTAAACCTGGCTAAAATTGAGCTTTGTTTCTGGTTTATGAGTCTTCTACCTATAGATGAAGTTATTTTGCCAGTAACTAACATCTGCAAAGTCAATTATAATTTGGAAAGAGAAAATGTAGCTGGCATATTATACAAAATGAGGATGCTTGGAAATAAAAATAATTTTATGGCAACATTGCAAAATAATAAAAGTTACTCTAACTTAATAGAAAAAAAGGTTTAATTTTTAATTTCTAAATAATGATTTAATAAAATTACCTGATACTGTGGCAATGCATCTCATTAGAAATTTTATTTTATAGCCAGAAATAGACGTTTGAGAGTTCAGTTGAATAGAGAGTTGGCAAATAATTATTTTTGGTTTATTATGTTACATTGGAAACCCAAAGCATCCTTATAATAAAATGTTACACACTATATTAATGAATCTTAGAAGTATGATTAGATAATATCTAATGTTGCCATGCATGTAAAAAAATTAGCATGGGTATAAAATGTTAAACTGTCATTCTTATATTTAAAATAAGTTGACATGGGGAAAGGATTCCCTATTTAATAAATGGTGCTGGGAAAACTGGCTAGCTGTATGTAGAAAGCTGACACTGGATCCCTTCCTTACACCTTTTACAAACATTAATTCAAGATGGATTAAAGACTTAGATGTCAGACCTAAAACCATAAAAACCCTAGAAGAAAACCTAGGCAATACCATTCAGGACATAGGCATGGGCAAGGACTTCATGTCTAAAACCCCAAAAGCAATGGCAACAAAAGCCAAAATTGACAAATCAGAGCTAATTAAAGAGCTTCTGCACAGCAAAAGAAACTACCATCAGAGTGAACAGGCAACCTACAGAATGGGGGAAAATTTTTGCAATCAACTCATCTGACAAAGGGCTAATATCCAGAATCTACAATGAACTCAAACAAATTTACAAGAAAAAAACAAACCCCATCAAAAAGTGGGTGAAGGATATGAACAGACATTTCTCAAAAGAAGACATTTATGCAGCCAAAACACACACGAAAAAATGCTCATCATCACTGGCCATCAGGGAAATGCAAACCAAAACCACAATGAGATACCATCTCACACCAGTTAGAATGGCCATCATTAAAAAGTCAGGAAACGACAGGTGCTGGAGAGGATGTGGAGAAATAGGAACACTTTTACACTGTTGGTGGGACTGTAAACTAGTTCAACCATTGTGGAAGTCAGTGTGGCGATTCCTCAGGGATCTAGAACTAGAAATACCATTTGACCCAACCATCCCATTACTGGGTATATACCCAAAGGATTATAAATCATGCTGCTATAAAGACACATGCACACGTATGTTTATTGTGGCACTATTCACAATAGCAAAGACTTGGAACCAACCCAAATATCCATCAATGATAGACTGGATTAAGAAAATGTGGCACATATACATCATGGAATACTATGCAGCCATAAAAAGGATGAGTTCACGTCCTTTGTAGGGACATGGATGAAGCTGGAAACCATCATTCTCAGCAGACTATCGCAAGGACAAAAAACCAAACACCGCGTGTTCTCACTCATAGGTGGGAATTGAACAATGAGAACACATGGACACAGGAAGGGGAACATCACACACTGGGGTCCCTTGTAGGGTGCGGGGAGGGAGGAGGGATAGCATTAGGAGATATACCTAATGTTAAATGATGAGTTAATGGGTGCAGCATACCAACATGGCACATGTATACATATGAAACAAACCTGCACATTGTGGACATGTACCCTGAAACTTAAAGTACAATAAAAAAAAATAATAAAATAAAATAAGTTAACAGTATATAGCAGCAGCCTTAAAATGTTGGAAGCTAGTTGGCATGGAAATTCATTAAGAGTATATATTTATATATGTATATATTATACAAAATATTCATAAATATATTATATATTTAATATTTAATATATACTATTTAATAATATATATTCATAAATACATGTTAAACAATTAACATATATTAATATATAATTTATATCATTATAATTTATACATATAACCATAATTCATGTAATACATAATTATATATTATATATTATGTATTAATATATAATATATAAATTAATACATATTTATAAATTTATATTTAAAAATATATATTTATATATTTATAAATAGATAATATATAGTATTAAATATATATTATATATTTATAATTACAAATTGTAAAAATTTTGTAAAATTTTATAATATAATTTATAAAAATATTGTAAAAATATACAATATAATTGTATAAATATTTATATATTATATATAAATATAATATATAATACATAATATATATTATATATTATATATAAATATAATATATAATATAATATATAATATTATATATTATATATAAATATAATATATAATATAATATATAATATTATATATTATATAAATATTATATATTTATATATTATATATATATAATGTTTATATTATATATAAATATAATATATAATATATACATATATGTAATATATATTATACATAGTTTATAACATAATATATAATACATATATATAATATATAACATGTATATAATATATAACATATATGTTATATATAATTAAGACATTATATAACTTACATTTATTATATAGCCATTTTAATGGAAATACTTGTGTGCTTCCTTCCAATGAACATTATATTATATAACATATATTATGCTATATAACATACATTATATATTATATAATGTATGTTATGTAACATACATTATATATTATATAATGTATGTTATGTAACATACATTATATATTATGTATGTTATGTAACATACATTATATATTATATAATGTATGTTACGTAACATACATTATATATTATGTATGTTATGTAACATACATTATATATTATGTATGTTATGTAACATACATTATATATTATATATGTTATGTAACATATATTATATATATCTAAACTATGTATATATCTAAACTAAAGCTTTTTGAGATATATTAATCACTAAGGTAACATATATGTGTTACATAGCATATATATGTTATATAACATTTATTATATATTTTATATATGGAGTGAGCAGTATTCATTAGTTATTAAAACAGCAAAAATTGAAAGCAAACTAAATTTCCAGCAACAGAAAATTTCTGAATAATGAAAAAACAATTCAACATCATATTATGGCAATAATATCATTTAGATCATATACAATATGTAGAAAATTATTCCATTAAATAGAAAAAGTTCTAGAAAATATAAGAAAAATATTAAAAATTGTTAGCTTTTTGACAGGGCGAGGAGGAGATTCTATAAGATTTTATCATTTTTTTTCACCTGTACTTCCTGTTGAATTTAAAATAAAAACGTTAAGAGTGGAAGAAAGAGTATGGAAGTGCCTTAGGGTCTGGGCAGTCCTTTGGCCTTGTAAAATAGTCTGGATGTATGTGCATGAGTGGGAAAGCATGGGTATCCACGCATGTATATGTTCTTCCTTGTTTAATAACCTTGTAACTACACAGGTTTATCACCAATGTATTTAGTGTTTCATATTTCCAGAAGACCTTACTATCAAGCTAAATTTTGACTAGTGCTTGATCTACGTATGTAGTCTTCTTATAGAGATCCAAGAGATTCACTTATGAAAGAGAAATAAAAGTTCAATATCCATTTTGAGTTACTAGACATAAGTTATTGACATTCTACTTCATGACGTAATAGGAAATTTTATGTTCTAAGACTCATGGTCCTTTAGACTCACTTTAAACTGAAGTTATTTTTCTCTCGTAAAAGAAAACGGAAAAAAATTCTTTAGCTAAGGGTACCCTTTTCTGAGCTTCTGTTTCAAGCATACAGAAATGTAGCAAGACTAACGTAGTTTAATCCAAATATCAGTAAAGTGTCTTAGGTTGGCCAAGTGCAAATACACAACTCTAGTAGGGCTCTCCATGTATGAAACTAAAGCCTTCTGAAATATATTAATCAGTAAGATAAACGACGACATATTAATAAATGAATTGATGGTAACAAAACATGTGCCTTTCCCCCAGAATTCTAGAAGAAATTATTTAAACTACTTTTTTTTTTTTTTTTTTTTTTTTTTTTGAGACAGAGTCTCGCTCTGTCGCCCAGGCTGGAGTGCAGTGGCGCAATCTGGGCTCACTGCAAGCTCCGCCTCCCGGGTTCACGCCATTCTCCTGCCTCAGCCTCTCCGAGTGGCTGGGACTACAGGCAACCGCCACCACGCCCGGCTAATTTTTTTGTATTTTTAGTAGAGACGGGGTGTCAGCGTGGTCTCGATCTCCTGACCTCGTGATCCACCCGCCTCGGCCTCCCAAAGTGCTGGGATTACAAGCGTGAGCCACCGCGCCCGGCTAAACTACTTTCTCAATCTTCATACACATGTGACTAACTTTGAATTGGTGGCTTTTCAGTCCCAAAACTGATAGGGGATGGATATTTTGGGATTATTAATGCTGCTCAGTGACTTCACATGATTTCATTCATTTACTATGAACACAATACAAGTCATACAGTTTACTTTCTAAATTTATACAATCTAATTATATGCATTTATTCTAATAAAATTATGAAACTCACATTTTGGTCTCCAATAATCTTTAAGAAAATTTTATAAAATTATCTAGTGGTTAATGTGACACTATTTTGCTGACTTTTTTCTTTTTTAAAAGAAAATAACTATTATAGCATTTCTATTCTACCTTTTTTTTTCCGAAAATAAAGGCAGCTTTAAAAGATGCACATAATATCATGAAACAATATCAATGGATATGATAGCATATTTCTATTAAAAACCTAACTGGGTTTTAGAAAAAATAAATCTGAGGTTGGCTTTGTTTCGGTGAATACTACCTCCTGTACCTGGAAGAATAGTGCTTATCCTTCAAAGCCGTTACCACTCTCAAGATAATCTCAACGACCAAAACTAGAAATAATTCCATATTACTCTATTCTTTAATTCTTTAAAGAATTGTCCTAATCACTTTCAGTATTTTCACTTTCATTCAGTCATTAGCTATGAGCTGCTTAAATGGAAAAAGACCGTGAATTTTATTTTCTTTACATTCTCAATTTCTAAGAGAATGCTAATCACTTAGTAGGCATTCAATTGTTTTGAGTGTCTAAAAGAATAAATAATTATTTTATGTCAATGACCCAACCTAAACATACACAGGAACCAACCCTGCAATTGCACACAGTGGATTTATTACTCATTGCAGCAAAGGAGAACACATGCTATGGGGAAACTAGGGTACCTCAGTAAAAGATTGTTATAAAGAATCTATAAGAGTCTTTGGTTGTGTTACTGAGGGGTGCATCTAAGTATGTGGGGGTTCAGTCTAGATTGGGTGCTGTCAGAAAGCGGGGGAAATTCTGTAATTGGCTACTTCAATAAATCTTACCTACAAGGAAGGGTAGACTAGTATAAAACTGTAATTGATCAAGAAATATCAATCTCTAATTTTAGCTGAGTAATGGGGCATTTTGGTATTTTTGTGAGTGGCAAACGAAACCTGCTTTTATTTCTGCTTAGAAAAAACTATGACGTTGCCTTACTGTCTCATTTTATCATGGTCTCACAGTGTACTTACTATCGAGGTTGTGAGAGAGGAATTGTGAGGTTGGAATTCTGTAAGATTATTTATGTCTAGTAAGAGAATAGCACACCCATGCTGTGAGAGTTAGGCCAGCTCATGAACGTCAGGAGTTACTCTTTTGTTCTCATTTACGTCTATCATTTTAAAATTTAGATAATTGTAGAATAAGTTTTAAACTTTTTAAAATAAACTTTATAACTTAATGGGTCTATAAAATATTTCACAGACCATATTCTTGAAAAATCATTATATACAAAATGAATCAAACTTAATATTTTAGTAAATATTGCCTCTGCCTACTTATTATTTTATAAAATGGGATATCATTAATAGAAGAATTTTGGTGACAAAACATCTATTTGATTTACATTTCTCTTCAGATATATTTATGCATAGAATAAAAATCTTGACAAAAAATGTCTTAGGAAATGTTCAATATTTTTATATTACCTTTTTAGGGATCTTAAGAACTTCATTTCCGAACGTCATAAATTTTTATCTATTTGTACATAAGCCTTCTAACTTTTGCTAACTTTTAATTTTGCTATTTTACATAGTTAAATTACATAAGTCTTCTAATTTTTCTAGGCCCTTATTTCTAACCTCCAATTTATTTGCACAGTGCAGTCCCCGATACACATTAAGCACTCAACTTGAATGCTTTCTCCAAGCAATGTGTTACAAATTTAAACTGTCTCTCTACCAATATCTGTCTAGTTCTTTTTATATTTCTGATCATGTGAAATAATATTTTAAAGAACTATACAAATGTAACCTACCACCCTTAATTATATCATAATTATTTCAGTTGTCCTTACTCATGTTTGTTTTCCCTAATCATTACTGGATTTTAGTCAGTCATACACTCATATTCCATAATGTTGAAGACATTTGATCTCTAGAGTCTGCTCAGATTTGACTGCTCACGTTTGAATTCTGGTGCCATCATTTACCAGCTCTCTCAATTCTCTGTGCCATGAAGAGTACATCTGAAAAATGGGAGTAATAATAGTATTCATCTTACAGGATGGTTGTGAGGAGTTATTTTATGACCTGGGGCAGAGTGTCTCATGCCTGTAATCCCAGCACTTTGGGAGACCAAAGGCAGGTGGATCACTTGAGGTCAGGAGTTGGAGATCAGCCTGGCCAACATGGCAAAAACCCTTTCTCTACTAAAAATATAAAAATTAGCCAGGTGTGGTGGGGCATGCCTATAATCTCAGCTACTCAGGAGGGATTATAAATAAAATGAAAAATGAAGAGTAAATCAATATGATAGGTAAGACACTTAAAATAGTGCTGGAACATAATAAGCCCTTGAAAAAATTTTGAGTATTATACCTACACTTTTTAATTTATATTTATACTTAATTACTTTTCATTACATATTCTGTAATCATATCCTCTACGGTTTCACTCATCCTACCCCTACTTACCCACAATCTCTTTCTATTCCAGTCTATTCCTTGTATAAAATTTAGTCATTTTATACAAGTCAGGATGCATGACTTAATTATATGCTTACTGAAAAAAATATTACTTTCCTTATCCCAAAAATATTTAATAATGACCTTCAAGTTCAAGGCCTCAAACAATTCAACTTCATCTATTAATATGCTCAACCATTAACTTATTCATTTAATAAATACTGAGTGTCTACTACCTAAACATTTAATTTTACAATTGAAATTATAAAAAACAACAAAAACTCCAAAATATTTTCATATGCTTTCCCTCATCAATATTTTTCTCATGGTTATAATGACTGAACTTTCTTCATTTTTAATTGTTGTATTTTGTTTGTAATGCCTTTTTGTTGTGTGCAACCGTGTGAACTCATGTTTTGAAAGTTCATAGTTTTGCATTTTGTGTACATTTTCTCTTACTTTTCTCTCTGCCTTGATTGTAGTTTTTTTTTCTTTTCTACTTCTAATAGTTCCTTGGTAATAGACTGACCTAAGGAAATACAGTTATGTATAACTTACAGTTGTTAGATTAGTTTTGAATTTTTAAGTATGAAATTGATTAATTTTAGCTATTCTCTACCATCTCATTTCAAGGTTTTAAAATTAAGTGAATCTCAGTACAAACTCTGCCAAACATACATGTACTTATGAAACAAGTGTTTATTAGCAGTCACAACACATTCTTTTTTTTTTTTTTTTAGACAGGGTCTTGCTCTGTTGCCCACTCTGCAGTGCAGTAGTGCAATCTTGGCTCACTTTGACCTCCACTTCCAAGGTTTAAGTGATTCTCGTGCCTCAGACTCCCGAGTAGCTGGGATTACAGGCATGCACCACCATTTCTGGCTAATTTTTCTATTTTTAGAAGACACAGGGTTTCACCATATTGGCCAGGCTGGTCTTGAACTTCTGGCCTCAAGTGATCCACCCACCTTGGCTTCCCAAAGTGCTGGAATTACAGGCATGAGCCCCCTCACCCAGCCACAACACATTTTATGCAACATATTCAGTAAATCCAATAAATTCCAGCTGTATGTTTGAGTGGTATAAATATCACCTTATATGAAATGTTCATGCCAGGGATATGAAACAATTTTCCAGAAGCAAATATTTTTACCATTTTAATCGATATCATTGAATCAGAATTATCCCAAACCTTTGACTGGATAGAGGACCATTGAAGGATAAAGCTTCAGATGCCATCCCTAAAGAAGCAAGGAAGTGATCTCTCTAGATGCTGATATCCTCCTCATGCAAAGATGAAGAGTGTGCCTAAAATATTTTTGTTAATCTATATTTATTGTATTCTTTCAGTTCCATCAGTGAATGTCTATCTTTAATTATAATTATACTAATTAAAATGTTTATTTAAAAATAATAAATCAATGTTAATCTCAAGTGCTGATGGAGATATGAAAAAGCAAAGTGCTTATTGTAGTGGTACATTCTATGGAATGTAACATATCTGATATTGTAATCATGTCTCTCTCTCTTTAGGAAAGGTCTGGACCCTCTTTTTTCAAGGGCTCATCTAACTTTGTCAAGCCTAGCCAGGTTAATCTCCTTTCTAATTACCTTAAAGTCAAATGACAAGGCACCTTAATTATATAGGCAGAATCCCTTCACCATTGCCACCTTTCAGGGAGCAAAATCCGAGCACATCCACAAATCCTACTCGTGCTTAAGGGGCTCACTTCCATAAGTAACACAAGAACCTAAGAGATCTTCAACTACGTATTACATTCTTTGACTTTTGTTCCTTTATTGTCATGTGTTTTTTAACCTCATAAGACATTGGTATTATCATAATTTTCTACAGTGAACATGCATTATACTCACAGGTTTATTTATTCTGTTTCCACTTTTTTTTTCTTGTTTTTACATCTCTGTACTTCCATCTGTGAAAATGTTTCTTTTTCCTTTAGTGATACTTTTCACATTTCCTGTTGTGCAGTTTGGTTCCTGATGAATTCTGTCAAATTTTTTGTCTGATTTATCATGATAATGTCTCTATTATCACTTCATTTTATAGAGATTTTTTTAATAGCAGGATGTTCTCAGAAACAGATGACAAAAAAGTACTTGACATAAAAGAAATCTATTAGAGAAAATGACTGTAAAAGCAAATGAGGAAGGAACAGGGAAAGGTTGGAAGTTTCCTCAGATAATGCAGGTCAGACTGTGAAAGATAAAGGGAAGAAGGGAGAAATGGGATAAAGGTAGTTGTAAGTATCTCAGTCTCATATATTTCTAGAAAAAATTTACTAAGCCTTTTTTCATGTGTCTGTTGGCTGCATATATGTCTTCTTTGGAAAGTGTCTGTTCATATCCTTTGCCCACTTTTTGATGGGGTTGATTTTTTCTTGTAAATTTGTTTAAATTCTTTGTAGATTCTGGGTATTAGCCCTTTGTCAGATGGATAGATTGCAAGAATTTTCTCCCATTCTGTAGGTTGCCTGTTCACTCTGATGGTAGTTTTTTTTTTTTCTTTTTTTGCTATGCAGAAGTTCTTTAGTTTAATTAGATCCCATTTGTCAATTTTGACTTTTGTTGCCATTGCTTTTGGTGTTTCAGTCATGAAGTCTTTGCCTATGCCTAGGTCCTGAATGGTATTGCCTAGGTTTTCTTCTAGGGTTTTTATGGTTTTAAGTCTAACATTTAAGTCTTTAATCCACCTTGAATTAATTTTTGTATAAGGTGTAAGGAAAGGATCCAGTTTCAGCTTTCTTTTTTTTTTTTTTTTGAGACAGAGTCTCGCTCTGTGTTACCCAGGCTGGAGTGCGGTGGCGCGATCTCGGCTCACTGCAAGCTCCGCCTCCCAGGTTCACGCCATTCTCCTGCCTCAGCCTCTCCGAGTAGCTGGGACTACAGGCGCCCGCCACCATGCCCAGCTAATTTTTTGTATTTTTAGTAGAGACGGGGTTTCACCATGGTCTCGATCTCCTGACCTCGTGATCCGCCCGCCTCGGCCTCCCAAAGTGCTGGGATTACAAGCGTGAGCCACCGCGCCCGGTCCCAGTTTCAGCTTTCTACATATGGCTAGCCAGTTTTCCCAGCACCATTTATTAAATAGGGAATCCTTTCTCCATTTCTTGTTTTTGTCAAGTTTGTTAAAGATCACATAGTTGTAGATGTGTGGTGTTATTTCTGAAGCCTCTGTTCTGTTCCATTGGTCTATATCTCTGTTTTGGTACCAGTACCATGCTGTTTTAGTTACTGTAGCCTCATAGAATAGTTTGAAGTCAGGTAGCGTGATACCTCCAGCTTTGTTCTTTTTGCTTAAGATTGTCTTGGCAATGTGGGCTCTGTTTTGGTTCCATATGAACTTTAAAGTAGTTTTTCCCAATTCTGTTAAGAAAGTCATTGGTAGCTTGATGGGGATGGCATTGAATCTATAAATTACCTTGGGCAGTAGGGCCATTTTCACGATATTGCTCATCATCACTGGTCATCAGACAAACGCAAATCAAAACCACAATGAAATACCATCTCACACCAGTTAGAATGGCAATCATTAAAAAGTCAGGAAACAATAGGTGCTGGAGAGTATGTGGAGAAATAGGAACACTTTTACACTGTTGGTGGACTGTAAACTACTTCAACCATTGTGGAAGACAGTGTGGTGATTCCTCAAGGATCTAGAACTAGAAATACCATCTGACCCACCGATCCCATTACTGGGTATATACCCAAACGATTATAAATCATTCCACTATAAAGGCACATGCACACGTATGTTTATTGCAGCACTAGTCACAATAGCAAAGACTTGGAACCAACCCAAATGTCCATCAATGATAGACTGGATTAAGAAAATGTGACACATACACACCATGGAATACTATGCAGCCATAAAAAGTGATCAGTTCATATCCTTTGCAGTGACATGGATGAAGCTAGAAACCATCATTCTGAGCAAACTATCACAAGGACAGAAAATCAAACACCGCATGTTCTCACTCACAGGTGGGAATTGAACAATGAGAACACGTGGACACAGGGCGGGGAACATCACACACTGGGGCCTGTTGTGGGGTTGGGGGATGGGGGAGGGATAGCATTAGGAGAAATACATAATGTAAATGACGAGTTAATGGATGCAGCAAACCAACACGGCACATGTATACATACCTAACAAACCTGCACATTGTGCACATGTACCCTAGAACTTAAAGTATAATAATAAAAAATTTACTAAGCACATGCGTGAGTCCTCAGGTCACAGATGCCCATCAAAGAATCCTTAGTGTCTTTCCTAGAAATGGGCTTGCCTTAGTGACCTTGCCATGCAGTCATTAGCTAAGAGCAGTCTGTGGGAAATTAGCCTGGGAGCAAATTCAGGCATGGGTTTCAGAGCCCTGAAGCTGGGGGTTTAAGTCAATTGTAGTTAATGCAGGTGAAAATTTGAGAGGAGTATTCTGATGGCAGCAATATTAAAGAATTCTATTTTGGTATTTAATTCTTTCTGAACTCAGAGTCTGTCTGTCGTTTTCTAGCTGTCATTTTTTCCTTCAAGAAATATGCCCTCAGTCTTATAGCTGCAGGTTTGAAAGTACTGTCATTTTTTTCCTTAAAATCTCTTTATTTTTATGAAGTTTGATGTTTTATAGGGCAGTTATGTTTTGTGCAAGTCATTGTTATCTACTCAATGGATGAAAAGATTTGAAGCTGGACTTCAGACTTTGTGAACAATCATACATTTCTTTATTCTTTTCCTTAGCTTTAGCCCTTTGGGACTCCCAAATGAGTGTGGAGCCCCAACTTTCTTGAGACTTAAACTCAAATACCCACTTTCTCTTTCCATGTTAGATGGAGAAAGCTCTCCTCAGCTTCCAAGTCGCTGCTTCTGAATGAGCAAATTCTCTGAAGAAAAAACGTGATTCAAAATAATGGGCTCACCTTTCTCGTCTTCCCTTTTTTGGGGAATCTTGGTCCTTCAGATTCTTGCTAGCTTGGTAGCTTTCTGATGTTTCCAAACATATGGTTATTGTTATTATTTAGTACAGTTTTTAGTTATTTTCAGTGGGAAGGTTGGTCTGAAAACAAGCTAGGACACGATTGCTAAGAGCAGAACATTTCATTTAAAAATGTTTAAGAGAACAATTTGTATAAGTTGATTGCTTTTTTCCTGTATTTTTTTCTAGCGAAATTCAGTGTCATTATTGTAATGACACAAATATAGCTAGGCTTTACTCCCCCCTCCTGTATTTGGTAATTCACTGTTTTTAACTAATTCTGATTAGGAGTACAACACAAATGCAAATGTAGTGTAAACCCTTTTTACGTTTATTCATTTATTTTTGAGACAGACTCTGGCTCTGTCAATCAGGCTGGAGTACGGCGGCACTATCTCGGCTCACTGCAACCTCTGCCTCCTGGGCTCAAGCAATCCTCCCACCTCAGCCTCCTGAGTAGCTGGGAATACAGGCACATGCCACCATGCCCAGTTAATTTTCTAATTTTTGTAGAGGTGGAGTTTCGCCATGTTTCCCAGGCTGGGCTTGAACTCTTGAGTTCAAGCAATCCGCTCACCTCCACCTTCCAAAGTCCTAGGATTACAGGCATGAGCCACTGTGCTTGGCCAAGTTCATTTATTTTTGGATAGAAAAACATGTATTCTACTGTCATATTCTTTTTATTTTATCACTTTCCAGATATGTGACCTTGGCCAAGTTAATTAAATTCTGTCTTTTTACTGTCATCCACAAATTAAGAAAAATAAGTAAACGTACCTCAAATATATAGAACTAAAAAGAAAAAGCACATTTTTGAACTTAGGCTGTTTAACCTTAAAGAAATAAGTATTTGGATGAAAATAGACTTTGGTTTTCAAGATAATTTGTCATTTTGAAATATTACAGTCAGATTCTTTAGTAAGTTCCTCCCACCTATTTAGTATTCATTTAAAAAATATTCTTTTATTTACAAATATTAGATTTACATATTTTAAACATAGCTTTATTATATAAAGTGAGAACCACATTTACAAAACTTAGATCATTCTTAATCCTAAAACCTAATTTAGATATAATTCCATTCTTTAGAATCCAATATAAAAGACTACAGTTTAAACAAATATAAGACAGTTAATAATGTAAAAGGATCTACTGCACTTTTAAATTGCATGTTAAATAGCAAAATTAAATAAACAGTGAAAATTGCATGTTTCATTCTCAAAGTTAAGATCATATTGAGCATTTTTAACCTAGGCGTAGCTATTAAATATATGCCTAATAATTATCCAATTTGGAAATAAAGATGTAAAATATAAGATACAAGAAGGACATTTTATTGGAAATTTATTTTCCCATAGTATGAGCATGAAAGAAAGTGAAACACATATTACCTAAACATAATTAACATTTCTAAATGCATGAATAAGTGAAAAAATTTAGCTTGGTATCTGGAAGTGCTACAAATTATGTAATTGGAAAGAAAATCAAAATGTTATCTAGGCTATGATTATGTTAAAAATTTTTAGCTTTAACCATATGAGGTAGAACCATATTCATAAAACCAGTGGTCAGCCATACTAATCATTGCATAGCTTATTTGGGCTTGGTAATTCTTTTTAATAATAAAGTTGTTTAAATTTTTAAAAAGGTAAAATTCTAGTTTAATCCAAAGCATAGGTATAAGCCTAAGCAAAATTCAGTAATAAGTATAATTAACCCTAACAATATACATAACTACTGTAAAGTATACTACTAAAGACTATTCTCCACAGCCACATAAAACAATTGACAATGATGTCTTGTATAAGACTTGCAATTTTCTTTACAAAAATTGACACTCATTTACAATGGCTAAAATCCAAAATGACTACTCAGAATGGTTAAAATACAAAAATCTGGCAATATTAACTCCTGGTGAAGAGTAATAGGAACACTCAATCATTGGTAGTGGGAATAAAAAATTGGTAGGGCCACTTTGGCAGAGTTTGGCAGCTTGTTACCATGCTAAATGTAGTTTTACCATGTGATTCAGTAATCTCACTCCTAGATATTTACTCATATGATTTTAAAATATACGTCTACACAGAAACCTGCTCATGAATGTTTATAGCAGATTCATAATCACCCCAAGCTGAAAACAATCAAGATATCCTTCAATAAATGAGTGGATAAACAAACTGCTACATATATGTATACATATATATGTGTGTGTGTGTGTGTGTGTGTGTGTATGTGTGTGTGTGTGTGTGTGTGTGTGTGTGTGTGTGTATACATAATATAATATTATTTAGCCATAGAAAATCAGTTACTAAGCTAGGGAAAGACATGGACAAATCTGAAATGCACATTGTTAAATAGAAGAAGCCAGTCTGAAAAAGCCACTTACTCTACAATTCCAAATATATGACATTCTGGAAAAGGTAAACTATAAACATGGTAAAAAGACCAGTGATTTCCAAGAAAGGATGAAAGTTGAATAGGTGAAGCACAGGCAATTCTTTAGGGCAGTGAAACCATGCTGTATGACATTATAATGATAGATACATGACACTATGCATTTGCCAAGACCCATAGAACTTTTTAGCATAGAGTCAACCTTAATTGTACATATTTTTAAGAAATCATTTAGGACCTCAAGGGATCCAAGGGTGGAATGCAGTATGTAAAAAAAAGAAACTTACTTATAAATGCATGAAATAACCTCAATGGAGTTAGAACAATATGTTACTATAAATAATTTTAGAAATGAGTGAATTTGGTAAGATGAAAGGCAAAAGAAGCTGTATGTGTGCACCGTACTCTACTTAATACAGATGTTTCCCATTTGGGTACAGGTTAATGATTTTGATACCACTATAGATGTATAATTGAATTGAACAATTAAGTAAATGAATGACAGGTGGTGGGAGCCAGATTTTATACTATTAGAGTGAAAAGTTACAGATAGGGAAGACAAGAAAGCCAGAATGACTCATGTGTTAATGGATTACAGTTGGAGAGATCAGTGTAAAATCGTGTTTAGCTTTACATAGGTACATATGGTTACATACAGAATATTGATAGAAATGTGAGTATATGCAAGTTAGCATATTTTTCTTTGCCTGTCAACTTTAAGTGCCTGGAAGTAATGATGCTCTGGTATCTATGCACATACCTAACACCTAGATCTTGTTTTGTAATGCCATTCTAGAAAAAAGAAACCAAGACACTTTGGAGAGATTGTTGAATCTAAGTCTAGGGAAGGAAATATATAAGATGAGATGAATGTCTAGTAATGCTGGTAAGTAAAAATGTTTTTTAAAAAATGGAAGTATATCAAAATGACCCAGGAATCAACTATAAGACCTAGCAGTGGCCAAAGTTGGAAAACTTTGAGCTAAATAAATATGAAATTATAACCCAAACTTATAAAAACCTATGATTCCATACTGATATAAATAAATGTAGAAGAGCCAAATCATCCATGCAGAGCTTCAAATATTTATACAGAAGCTCTACCCTGGAGAAGACAGAGCATAGGGCTTCATTTCTTCTTTTTTTATAATTTAATTTACAGTTGTGGGATACATGTGCAAGAGGTGCAGGTTTGTTACATAGGTAACGTGTTCTTAATATGGCTGCGTATAGTGTGTGCCTTACAGTGAGTACCACATGGAAAAGCAAAAAAATGAAAATAACTCTACAGTGGAGAAAAATGGTAAACACTACCCCAGTAAATGTTAATATTAACAGAAAGTCACGTTGAGACAATGTAACTTTGATATATTGGAAATGGCACTTTACGTTGTGGTTTTCCTCCCTGGAATACATAATCTCAGTATAGTTATGAGAACAACACCAGATAAATGCCAACTGAGTAACACTTTACAAAATGGCTGATTACTGCTTCTCAAAATTGTCAAGGTTATCAGAAACAAGAAAATTCTGAGAAACTAACACAGCCAAGATGAACCTGAGAAGATATGAAGACTAAATGTAATTTGACAGCCTGGATGAAATTCTCCAACAGTTTCTAAACGTAAGAAACATATTTATCACTTATTTGTATAAACAAATTAATCAAGAATTGATTATCATTAGGATGAGAGTAGCTTTCCCAATAAAAAGTTGCAATATTTTTCCCAATTTTCGGTACGGAGTCAGTTTTCAGATGTACAATCCACTGACTGATTTGGAGGTCAAATTCTATGATCACAAACTACAATATTGTGACCAGAGTATTCAGTAGTGGTTCATAGGAACATTCTACCCACATAAGCATGTAATGGGTAAAGGGAGTGCCAATATATTTTGAGAATTATTAAATATACGGGCTCGATTGAAATTGATATTCAAAGAACCAAATCACCAATTACTTTCACCATTTTTTTGTCATTTGTTTTTTTGAGGTAGAGTCTCACTCCAACACCCAGGCTTGAATGCAATGGCATGACCAAGGGTCACTACAGCCTTTGTTTCCCAGGGTTAGTGATTCTCCCACCTCAGCCTCCCAAGAAGCTGAGACTACAAGTGTGTACCACAATACCTGGCTAATATTTTTTAATTTTTATTTTGGTAGAGTCTGGGTTTCTCCGTGTTGCTCAGGCTGGTTTCAAACTCCTGGGCTCAAGTGTTCCACCTGCTTCAGTCTCCCAAAGTGCTGAGATTACAAGCATGAGCCAGCCAGGCCCAAGCCTGCCATTGTTAAGATGAGGGCACGTGGCAGCCAGATAATAAATGCATCCTGGCCTGGTACCAGCTCATAATTAATTTACAAGATCCAGAGACCCATATACTAGTTCTTTTCTCAGTGTATAACTGGATTATTCATTTTATACAATTAAAAAATGATATAAAGTGTATAGCTAAATAATGATTAAATAATAATTATACAATTTTGTAATTGAAGTCTATAAACTGGCTAGTTAGCAGAACACGTGCACTGGTTGCTTGATCTTGGGTTAAGATGAAAACATACATGTACAAAGAATGAATAAAACCTTCCCAAATATGCTTAAAAACATTCATCAACCCATCCAAGAAAATAAATCTAAATAGGAAAAATGCATAGAGACCTCCACCTAGACACAAAAAAGTAAAGTGGTTGAAAAATAGAGAAAAATTTTGCAAGCAAAAGGATGAAAATGATGAATCACCTACAGTAGAACAATACAAGTAACAGCTGACATCTCATCAGATAAGATGGCAATATAAAGGCAGTGAAATGTTATATTTGCAAGGTTAAAGAAAACAAACCCCGTCAACAAAGAATTTTATGACCAGCAAAATGCTTGTTCAAAAATAAAGGTGAGGCCAGGTAAGGTGGCTCATGCCTGTAATCCCAGCACTTTGGGAGGCCGAGGCGGACAAATCACGAGGTTAGGAGTTCAAGACCAGCCTGACCAACATGGTAAAACCCTGTCTCTACTAAAATTACAAAAAATTACCAGGCACAGTGGCAGGCGCCTGTAATCCCAGCTACTCAGGAGGCTGAGGCAGGAGAATCACTTGAACCTGGGAGGTGGAGGCTGTGGTGAGACGAGATCATGCCACTGCACTCCAGCATGGGCAACAGAATGAGTCTCAGTCTCAAAATAAATAAATAAAATAAATAAATCATAAATAAAGATGAAATAAAGACACACCTATATAAACACAAATTAAAATTAAAATTAAATTAAATTAAATTTATCAGTAGAAGACTTGATTTCCATTAAATAACATAGCAAATCCTTTAGTCTGAAAGGAAATAACACCAAATGGTAACTTGAAAACATGTAGGACAAAATTAAGACAACCAGAAAAAGTAAATATATGATAAAAATAAAAGTTTCTGTTGTCTTTAAATTATTTAAAAGATATATTTATATAAAACAGTAATTACAATACTGTACTTTTGGGTTTATGGCCTACATAGACATAATATATATGACAATAACAACACAAAGAATGAATAAGAAAATTAAACTTTATTGGAATACAGTTCCTACATTTAACCAGAATTAAGTTAACATTAATCTGATGCAGGATATTATAAATGTTAAGATGTATATTTCAACCTCAAATATTAATATTTGAAAAATAAATTAACAGAAATTAAATTGGTACACTAAAATATTTAATAAAAAAGGAAGTAGTGAAAGTATAAGAGAGAAACAGGTTATGAGACATATAAAAATCATACAACAAAATGACAGATACAAATATATCAATAATAACATTAAATATAAATGGACTAAACATACTAATGAAACAGCAAAATACTTAAACAGAATAAACAAAATAAAATACATTTACATCTACAAGACATACACTTTAATACCATAGTTTGAGAATAAATGTATAGTAAAAGATATAGAATGCAAACAGTAACCCTAAAAGAGGTAGAGTGGCTATATTAGAAGCAGACAAAAAAGCCTAAGATAAGAACTATAACTTGAGACAAAAAAAAAAAAAAAAGAAAAGGTCAATACATCAGAAAGATATTTTATGCCTACCTGAATCAAAAACCGATAGAAGTGAAAGGACAAATAGAAAATTCAATAATATTAGTTGGAGAGTTCATATAGTAGTATCAGCAACAGAGCAACTAGACAAAAATTCAGCAAAAATATAGATAATATGAACAGTATTAAAAAGATATGAGCAGTAGTGTTAGGCAGCTTGATCTTTTATGGCATATTCCACCAAATGTCAGGAGAATTCACATTCCTTTCAAGTTCAAAGGGAACACATTTCAGGATAGACCATATACTGGATCACAAAGCAACATAACAAATTTAAAGTGATTAAAATGATACAAAGTGTATTTTCCAATGGCAAAAAGATTAAATTTGAAAGCTACAGAGAAAACGTAAGGGAAATAACCAAACACTTAGAAAGGAAACATGATGATTGTGGTTAACCAATAACACAAATAAGAGAAAGGAAAATAGAAAATATGCTGAAAAAAAGGAAAATAAAGTTATAAGATATTAAAACTGATGAGAAACCACTAAAACTGTACATGGAGAGAAATCTGTCATTTGTAAAATGTGTCATAAAAAACAAATAGTTTCAAATCAATCATCTAATTTTCCACTTAAATAAACCAGAAAATGGAGAGCAAACTAACCCTGAATCTAGCAGAAGAAATGAAATAATAAAGTGAAAATTAATAAAATAGGAAAAACACTTGAAAAAAAGTAATGAAAACAAAAGTTGGTTTTTCAGAAACGATTAATAAAATTAACAAATATTTAGCTAGTCTAAATAAAAAAAAGAAAAAAGAGGGAGAAGATACAGATCACTAAAATCTGGAATTAAAAGAGACATTATCACTAACCCTTCCAAAATTAAAAATATTAAAAAGGAATACTATGAACAGCTCTATGCCCACAAATTGCATAACTTATATTAAATGGATATGTTTCTACAAAGATGCAAATTACCAAAAGCAACTGAAAAAATCAGATGTTAAAATAAATACATAACAAACACTGTAATCTAATGAAATATCTTCCAACAAAGAAAAGTCAAGCTCAGACCCAGATGGCCACACTGGTAAGTACTAAAAATATTATTCCCCTTGAAAACCAGCACAAGAGAAGGCTGTGCTCTCTCCCCACTCCTATTCAAAGTAGTACTGGAAGTCCTAGCCAGAGTAATCAGGCAAGAGAAAGAAACAGAGGGCACCCGAGTAAGAAGAAAGGAAGTCAAACTATCTCTATTTGCAGATGATAGGACTCTGCGTCTAAAAAACAAACAACCCCATTAAAAAGTGGGCAAAGGACATGAACAGGCACTTTTCAAAAGACATACATGTGGCCAACAAACATATGAAAAAAAACTCAGTATCACTGATCATTAGAGAAACGCAAATGAAAGCCACAATTAGATACCATCTCACAATAGTCAGAATGGCTACTATTAAAAAATAAAAAAATAGCGATGCTGCTGGGGTTGCAGAAAAAATGGAACACTTATACACTGTTGGGAGGAGTGTAAATTAGTTTAATCATTGTGTAAAGGAAAACAATATGGTGATTCCTCAAAGAGCTAAAAGCAGAACTACCATTCAACCCAACAATCCAATTACTGGGTATATACCAAGAAAAATATAAATCATTCTACCGTAAAGACACATGCACGTGAATGTTCATTGCAGCCCTATTCACAATAGCAAAAGACATGAAATCAACCTAAATGCCCATCAGTGACTGATTAGATAAAGAAGATGTGGTACATACACACCATGGAATACTATGCAGCCATAAAGAGAATGAGATCGTATCTTTTGCAGGAACATAGATAGAGCTGGAGGCCGTTATCCTCAGCAAACTAATACAGGAACAGAAAACCAAACAGCATATGTTCTCACTTATAAGTGGGAGCTAAATTATGAGAACTTACGAACACAAAGAAGGAAACAACAGACACTGGTGTCTTCTTGAGGGTGGAGGGTGGGAGGAGGGAGAAGAGTACGAAAGATAACTATGAGGCACTGGGCTTAATTCCTGGGTGATGAAATAATCTGTCCAACAAACCCCTGTGACATGAATTTACCTATGTAACAAACTCAAATGTACCCCCAAATCTAAAAGAAAAGTTAAAAAAACATAAGTTTTAAATCAAGACCTATCAAGTAGATAATTTCAACAGAATATTTACCGTTTTTTGTTTCTAAAGACCATAAAACTCTAATAATACTTAATAAAACAAAACAATTGTGTTGCTAACAAAAAATTAAAATAAAATACTGAAAAGAAAATGCTAACCCTTAACAAACCTCAAAAAATAGAGGAGAGAACACATCCCAAATCACTCTTTGAAGCTGGATTCTCCCTGATGCCAAAGCACACAAAAACATCACAAGAAAAGAAAAATACATAATGTCCTAATAAGCAAATGTTCTTAAAATATTTGCATAGTGAATTCAGTAATATTTAAAAAGGATTACACACCATCATCATTTGGGATTTCTACAAAAATGCAAGACTATATTAGCATCCAAAAAATAAATCCGTGTAATACATAATATTAATAATGGAAAAGCATACAGTATCATCTCAGTAGATTCAGATACTGTATCTGAATACATCTATTTCTGATGAAATGCTTAGCCAATTAGAAATAGATGAGAATTTTCTCAAACTATTAAAAGGCACCCAACAAGAAAACCTACAATCAATATCATACTTAATGGTGAAAGACTGAAAGATGTCCACTTTCACTGTATCTATTCAATAGTGTACAAGAATTTCTAGCTAGTACTTTCTTTCAAAAGAAAGAATCAAAACCATATATTACGTATATTAATTCACATATGTCATAATCCTCTATGTAGAAAATTCTGAGGAAATCACATACACATACCTATTAGATTTGATAAACACATTTAGCATGGTCACAGGTAATAAAATCGATATGCAAAAATCAATTATATTTTTATATACTTACAATGAATATTCTGCACACATAATTTTTTAAAATTCCATTCACAAAAACAACAAACAAAATACTACTCAGGAATTAATTTAACTAAAAAATGCAACCCTTGTCCAATGAAAAACTATAAAAGATTGCTAGGAAAACTCTTCAACGATCTAAATGAATTGGTAAAAATCCCATGTTCATAGATCGAAAGATTCAATAATTATTATGATGCTAACTCTCCCCAAATTGATCTATTGATTCAAAAAAGTCTCCATGAACTTATCAGATTTTTTGGTAGAAATTGACAAGCCTATTATTAAAATTATTATTAAATATAATAGCTTTAAAATAGTCAAAATAATTTTTAAAAAGAACAAAGTTGGAAGGCATAGGATATCTGACTTCTAAACTTTCAAAATACAGTAATAAAGACAATGTAATCATGATGTACGCACAGATAAGCATACAGACTAACTGGACCAAATTCAAAGTTTGGAAATAAACTCTTCATCTGGTTATTTTTAGTAAAGAATCAAAGATAATTAAATGGTGAGAGAATGGGCTTTTCAAGAAACAGTAAGAGAACAACTTAGTATTCCTATGCAAAAACAACAGAAAAGAAGAACAAAGAACTTAGCAACTTACCCCACACTATACACAAAAATTAAATCAAAATGGGTGATAGATGTAAATATTGTGTAAGAACTAATATTATAAAACTTCTGGAGAAAACCTAGGAGATAATCTTTATGGCCTTTGGATAGGCAAAAATCTCTTGGCTACAGTACCAAAATATGATTTATTAAAAACATTATATTGTTGAACTTCGTGAACATTAGAAACTTTTATACTTGAAACACACCATAAAATGAAATACAAGCCATATTTTTAAGTCATATATCTGATAAAGGACTTACATCTAGAATATATCAATATTTTCAAATCAATATTTAAAGGACAAAAATTCCAAGTAAACAATAGTCGAAATATTTGAATAGACATTTTACCAAAGAACACGTATGAATGCCTAATATGCACATGAAAAGATGCTTAATATCACTAGTAATTAGGGAAATGTAATTGAAGAACACAATGATATACCACCACACACACAGTAATGGCTATAATTAAAAAGACATATAAAATGAGTGCTGGCAAGGAAGTGGAAAAATTGGAACCCTCACACATTGCTGGTGGGAATAAAAATGGTTCAGCTACTTTGGGAAAGAGTTTGGCAGTTTCTTCAGAAAAAAAGTACATCTACCATATGGCCCTACCTTTCCACTCCTAGGTATTTACTCAATAAAAATAAAAGCATATGTCCATGCAAAGACTTGTATATGAATGTTCACACTAGCATTATTCATAACAGCCCCAAACTGGAAGCAACCCAAATGTGTATCAACCAGTAAATGAGTAAACAAAATGTGTTGTATTCATACCACATTTGCCAGATATGAAGGACTGTATATGGTATAATATTTACATGAAATGTCTAGAAATGGCAAAGCTATAGGACGGAAAGTATATAATTGTCTAGGACTGGCTATGGGAATAAGAATGGACTAAAAATGGGCAGGAAGAAACTACTATGTTAATGAAAATGCCTAATATTGGATTGTAGTGATGGCTGCAAAGCTTCATCAATTTACCAAAAATCATTTAAATGTAAATTTACAGTGTCCGAGTATATGGCATGTGAGTGTTACCTAAGCTATATAAGGTAGATATCACATTTTGGCAGAAGATGGCAGAAATTAGTGCCCCTCTCAAAGATTTATAAAGGCAGCCCTATTTATTTTTCTGTCTAATTCACCAACGTGACAACTATATACTGTATGGGCCACTCATTCTTCAGGATGAATTTACCTGTTGTAGGTGGATTAACGGTCCCTCAAACATGTCTCTGTTACATGGAAAAGAGGACGTAAAGTTGCCAATGGAATTAAGGTTGCTACTCAACTGACCTTGATATGGGACGATTATCCTGGATTGTTCAGGTAGGCTCAACGTAATCACAAGGTTTCTAATAAAGTAAAAAAGGAGAAAAAAGTGTCAGAGTTAGAGTCATGCAGCATGAGAAAAATTAGATTGGCCATTACTACTGACTTGGAAGATGTAAGGAGGCCAGAGGCAAAGGTATGACGGTGGTCTCTAACAGTTGAAAAAGGAAGAAAGAAAATTAATTCTTCCCTAGAATCTCCAGCGAAAAACCCTCTTGACACTTAATTTTAGCCCAGTGAAACCAATCTTGGACTTTTGACCTTCAGAGCTTTAACATAATAAATATGTGTTGTTTTAAGCCACGAAGTGGTAACTTGTTACAGCAGCAGTAGAAAACGAATATAGCACCCAGCCTCTAGCTGCTGGAAATATTGGCTACTGATGAGTCATAGATATGTCTCTCACTAGGAATTGTCCTCAACTACAAGGAATTGTCTAGTCTTGTAGGTTTTTCTTCCTCTCCGGATGCAATGACTAGTTGATATGGAGTTACAAATACCTAAGTTGAAGGTAAATTACAGGTAAGCTTCTTAGTCTGCCCAGTCTTACCTTCATTTTCTTAAAATTGAATATCCTGAGGTCCTTTCCTAATAAACCTTCTGCATGTAGGTCTTCCTTTTAGAGTCTATTTCCTGTGATACATATCGATTAATGCAAACTCAGCAGAAAGAGTCTATGCCTCTTCACAGACAGCTACACATAAATCTTTGTGTCTCAAAGTTTAGAAGTTTTAGAAACTCTAACTCATTAAAGTTTTTCCATAATATTTCTATTCTCAGATCTTCCTTAAGATAGCATATTTTGATTAATACCTACATTCCCAGGGTCACAATACTGTTAATGCAAACTGATTTTGCTAACTTGGGCTTTTAAAGAAGTTTTTGTTTATTTAAAACAGTGGTTTTGGTAGGCGAGGTTGAAAATCAGCACACATGTAGGAAAACAACTTAAAACTGTTCTCCATTGACAATGTCCTCCCAACAACACATTGTAAAAAGGACTATATTTTAAATATTAACTTCATGGTTGCCTATAATATATGGAGCCATGAACAACAAAGGCCTAACTACATGTTTTTTTGCTTTGAAAATATCATTTATTAATTGTTCAATATTAAGTTGTGATTTCATTGTTATGGTTTATTTTGTAATCTGGTATTGAGGGCTCTCTCTTGAAAGTGGTGAGAAGCCAAGATAGCCCCTCTTTATGAGAGTCCAGATGAAAGGGGTAATAGGTAGGGGAGTTAGGTTTTGGTGTATGTCTCAGGTAAGAAACAATGAGGAAGTAAAATCGAAACACATAAAACAGAAGAAATTTATTACTCACAGGTCCTAAAGATGTTAGGGGCACTGATGAAAGTCTATGGGAAGCCTGGAGGAGGCACAGAGGTCAACTGGTGGGGGAGGGAGAGGAGTCTTTCCTTCAGGGGTTGCGGATTGGCTAGTTTACAGAAAACACACCTTAAAAGAGGAACTTATTTACAAGACTCTGGTGTTTGACTATTAGGTTTTATCATGTTCAACAGCTGTGAGTGTGTGGGGTTTGGGCCAGTGGAATGAGGCCGTATTTCAAACAACTACACAGGGAGAGGAAGTTTTAGCTAGGCCAAAGGTGATGAGGTAAACTGACATTCAAAGAACTTAGATGAGGCTTTAAAATTAATGTCAGGACAGCAACTATTTGAAACAAATTTATGACAAAGTCTATGTGGGTGACTTCTACAGAAATGGCTTCTGTTATGCCTTAGTTTTTGAGTGACACCAGTCTAATTAATTGCTGTTCATGACTCATAGCTATCACAGATACTGGGTTTCACATGAATCAACAGTTAATAAAATTCATGATTATTGCAAAGAGGTCATGAATCGGAGAGGCTCTATTAGTTTTGCTTAAATTCCCCCTATGTGAAATATGGGTAACTTGAAAAGCACTACGCATATTCATCTGTTTACTTTTTCTTATTTACTGAAATTTTAATGAGTATAATCAGAGAATCTTGCCATGTATTTGGCAAAAAGTACATCTTTATTACTGAGCTACTTGTTTAGATGATTTAAATTTAGGACCAAAAGAGACTTTAGAATGATTCCTATGTGTCAGGTAATCTGTTGGGAGAAAAAAATAATTTCAGTGATCTGATTCTATATCCAAGGAAAAGAAGCCTTAAAAGTTTACATGGCCAGGCACAGTGGCTCACTCCTGTAATCCCAGCACTTTGGGAGGCCAAGGTAGGCAGACCATGAGGTCAGGAGCTCGAGACCAGCCAGACCAACATGGTGAAACCCCACCTCTAAAAATACAAAAATTAGCCTGGTGGTGGTGTGTGCCTTTAATCCCAGCTACTTGGGAGGCTGAGGCAGGAGAATCGCTTGAACCCGGGACACGGAGGTGGCAGGGAGCTGAGATTGTGCCACTGCACTCAAGCCTGGGTGACAGAGTGAGACTCCATCTCAAAAAAAAAAAAAAAAAAAGAAGAAGAAGAAGAAGAAAGGAAAAAGTTTACAGAGCCCTTAAAATCAGAAGAACAAGATGGAAGGGAAATCTGGGAGATTCAAAGTATGAGGAAGATTTGACCTACTCTTGTTGGCTTGAAGATAGAGTGGGTAGTGTCAAAAGCATGAGAAGAATATGAATTCTTAGAACAACCATTGATTTAGGGAAAAATCCCACACTGGAGATGAGAACCACAGTATTTGTTGACATTTTGATTTCAGCCATCTGAGACCTTGATCAACCATGCTTTGCTGGACTTCAGAACTATGAAATCAGAGATCATAAACAGACTTTATTATAAATAGCTAAGTTTGTGGTAATTTGTTGTGCAGCAAAAGAAAAGGAAAATTTGTTTATTCTGTCATTTCCACTGCATGAACCATGAGTAAAACATTTTTTCTTGGTGTTTCCTTCTTTCTAAAATCATAGATTGGGTCATCTAGAAACATGGAAGAAAGTAACACTGCCTGAAAGGTAATAAAATGCAGGTGCATAAAAGTAGAATGGACTTGGAAAAACTGCTTTTACATTCTGATTTGGTCACTTACTGGCTCTATGACCTTAAGCAAACCTATTTTTATTTTCTTTAAGTCTTACATTTCATGGCTGACAAAAAGAGAAAATAACAACTCTAGTTATTTCTTAGAGTTGTTGTGGAGATAAATAGAAAAAAGTCTTTTTGAAGGCAAAATGCACATTAAATCCAAACTGAAAAGCAGAATTCTAAATGGGGAGCTGGGAAGAGGAATTTAAGAGCTAAATATGTCTTTTCTGCTATAGTCTTTGCCAGAATCTTAACAGTAATAGTAGAATAGGATCCTCCCACTCCAGATATCTATATATACCATTTCTTATGAGAGTCTGATTCTAGCCTGAAAAAAATTGGGCCTGTCTTAGCCCACTTTCACTAATGAGAACTATATTCAGTAAACTGTTTTCTATTTTCAACATACTCTAAAGAATATGTAAAAAGCTCTGTCTGATATCAAGGACCACTTCTTCATTGCTAAGGAATGGTTGGAAGTCAGGTGAAATGTCTGCTGATCACATATAACCCCAAATACTGTTCATTTATAACTCACACCCTTTGTTCTAGAAGATACTAGGACATGGTTTTTAAGAGTGTAAGCTCTGCGTTTGTTAGTAAAGGTACAGTTCCTTATCCCGGCCCCTGTAAGTTAACTCCACCCTAGATAAGGAATTTAACTTTTTATAATCTATAAAATGGGTATAGTAATAGTCCCTGGAATAGTCAGGGTTCTCATATATATATATATATATATATACACACACACACACACACATACATACATACACACAAACATATATATATATACACACACATATACACACACACACACATATATATCTGTATACACACACACACACAAAGGAACTGGCATACACAATTGTGGGTGGCCTAGGCAAGTATAAGTTCCACATGGGGGAAAAGCTCTCAGGCATGGGCTGTAACTGCCATCCAAAAGCAGAAATTCTTCATCAAGACAGCCTCAGCTCTTCTATTAAGACCTTTCTACTGATTGATTCAGTAGAAACAAAATTATCTAGAATAATCTTTTTATTTAACGTCAACTGTCTCACATCTACATAATACGTTCATAGCAACAGTTAGTGTTTGGCTGAATAACTGAGGGCTGTAGACTAGACAGGGTGACAAATCAAAAGACCATCACAGCACCCAAATCATGGGCTTCTTTGAGGCATCAAAAGGAATCTATGCAAATAAAGGGTGCGTGTGTGTGTGTGTGTGTGTGTGTGTGTGTGTGTGTAGTGGATGCCTAATTTATTTCATATGCTCAAAAATTTAACCTATATTTTGTCATCATTGCCTGTTAACAATTGGAAAGGGATCAATTTTTATAAACTACTAAACCATTATGCCTTTCCAAAATAAGGTGTTTTTCTGAATTTTTACTTCTAAAACAGTAAAATACAGCAGCATCTAACGGCTATATTTTAATGTTTTATTTGCCAATAGGAAGAGCAATTCTAAACCACTTTTGATGGAAAAAGTAATTAGGAAAACAATCCCTTATTTCTTTGGTACCATGACACTTCTATGATGATATTATCATCAAATACTCCTTGTGAAGTACTAAATTAGGATATGTTGGTTTGAATATTTCATGTGCAAAATCAAAAAGACTTAAGTGTTATTGATGGGCCAATAATTATGATTATATATATTCATATAATTCTGAGTACCATTATAACAAATTGTTGAATATGTTGTCCCTATACTTGTCAGTTATTATGGCTTTCCTTTTTTTTTTTTTTTTTTTTGGAGCCGCAGTCTCACATTGTCTCCAGGCTGGAGGGCAGTGGCACCATCTTGGCTCACTGTAACCTCCACCTCCCAGGTTCAAGTGATTCTCCTGCCTCAGCCTCCCGAGTAGCTGGGACTACAGGTGCGTGCCACCATGCCAAGCTAATTTTTGTATTTTTAGTAGAGACAGGGTTTCACCATGTTGACCAGACGGTCTCAATCTCTTGACCTCATGATTTGCCTGCCTCCCAAAGTGCTGGGATTATAGGCATGAGCCACTGTGCCTGGCCAACTTTCCATGTATTTTTGACACTTGGAGTACTGTTATCGATTACGCTATCTTTTCAGAATTGTTCAGTATACTACTTATTTCTGGACAATTCCCAAAATCTAGTCAAGTCATTTACTGTATTGCATCTCAAACTATTCACCATTTTATTTTAAATACCAAGCCATTGTGGACCAATACACCTTTAAATCACAAAAATAAAAAAGTATTATTGGGAGAATAAAAGCTGAAAATACAAAGATCAATAACTTTTCACATACCCAATTTTTTAATAAATTCACTAGGCAGTGCAATATTTCAATAAATATAACAAAAATGAGAAAAAAGAAAAAATATATAAAATTTGCATGCTGTTAATTAAAAGTATCCAGAGGAAATTAATATAGATAATTGCTATTAAACATAATTTTTGTCATTAGAAAATTCTAACTTCAAGATAGGTTATAGGTAAAATAATGATTTCCATATTAAATGTCTGTTCTCACAGTTTGAATGAATACCACATATATCAATATTTAAAATGCATAATCTGACAAATATCCAGGTTGGATTGATGACTATGCTCAGTGGATGATCTTTATCAAAATTTTCTATATTTTGTTTCAGAAAGAATCACAGTAGAGCAACCAATTTCAAAGGGACAAGCGGATGGAAATGGAGTAAAAGATTTTAAAGCAGTTTTGGCATGCTTAGGATATTCACATCTAACTATTATCCGAAATGCAAGTGATGCTGCTTTCATAAAATACCTTCAATTCTTCACCAGTAGTCAGTTCTAAAAATTTAAGTTATCTTTTCATGAAATAAATGGATTCCACATTTAATACACTTCTGGGTTAAAGCTGGTAAATAAGTAACACACACATACGCATGACTAACATCCAGCTCACTCCACATGCAACTTGAATGATCTATACCTTGTTCAATGAGGCGAGTCCCATAATCAGACATTTAGAATGTGAAGGTAATGTCAAATGCCTAAAAACATGGCTCAATACTCCTGAGTTTATCTTTATCTCCTTGTGGAGTTGTAATAAACAGTTCATAAATGGGCACCAGTGTGGGGCCACACCTTTCACACTAGCATTGCTTTATTCCACAATTTTGCTAAATTATTTGTAGAAGACAGCAGAGATTATAAGCAGCCTAACTTCTTAGCTACATGTGAATAAATATTTTCAGATTTCTTAGGTTTGAATCAACACGTTTGCTGTGAAATAATTTCTATTATTAGGTTTTGTTTGCTTGTGTGTGTGTTTGTGTGTGTATGTGAGAGAGACAGAGAGTGTTTGCTGTGTGCCTCCCAAAACTTGTATAAAATTATCAGTTTGTGACTTGTTATATATGTGACTGATTTCTATTACCTTCATGTGTGCAGAACCAAAATATACCCTAACAGCATGTAAAATTAAGAAGCATATGATGTCATGTTTCTATTATTAGCTGTTTAAGGTTTTAGTAACAATTCCTGATGTCATTTGTACATTTAAATTAAGTCAAACCTGCATATTACATTCATTTCTTTTTCATATGTTAAATCTTATTTTCATGTTCGTAGCAAAACATATTAGGTGACTCAGCATTTTCATATAGGAAAAATTTTAATCATATCAAAATTTGGTTTAGTTAAAACTCAAAAGCCTGTGGTATTTGAATACTGAATAATGAATTATCAAGGAACTAAAATGACTTCAAATAAATATAAAATCAAGGGGTTAAACTGAAACACTAAATTATAAGCAGTGATTTGCATTGTAAAACATCCCCAAAACAATATAATATGAAGTGAATTTGTGTAGTGAGTTACATAGTAATCCCTAAAATAGATAGGTCTACCTGGAACCGCAGAAAGTGATTTTTTTAATAAAGATCTTTGCTGATATAATTACGGTAAGGATCTTGAGAAAAGGTCATTCTAAATTAGATTAGTCCTTAAATACAGTCAGTTTCCTTATAAGAGACAAAAAAGGAGAAACTGAGACACAATTAGAAAGGTCATGTGAAGATGAAGGCAGGGATTGGAATGAGGCCTCTACAATGCTGGGGAAGAGCAAGATTGTCTATAGTCATCAGAAGCAGAAGAGATGCCTGAAATATTCCTCCAAAGAGCCTCCAAAAGGAGCTAATTCACCAACATTTCAGTTTTGGACTTCTGACCTCATGAACTATGAGAGAATTAAAATATCTAGTGTTTAAAGCCATAAAATGTGTGATAATGTATGATAATTTGTAACAGCAACCCTAAGAACTAATACAATGTGATATATAGTATTATTAATCCTCTATTTTTCCCCTCCTTGTATGCATACACACTTTGTCATGTTACTTTTCACTAAACAGAGAGTCTCTTTCTTTGCCCCTTGATTTTGGGCTTGGCCATCAGACTTGTTGTGCTAACAGAATGAGGCAGATGTCACAGTGAACCATTTCTAAGTCCAGGCCTTCAGAATCCTTGTATGTTCCTTTTTTTTTTTTCTTAAGTTGGTCAGGTCTGGAAAAAGAAGGTGCTTAAGCCAGCCCACTGGCCTGGGAGAATGATGAAAAACACATGGAATAGCATTGCTGTGGTCAAGCCAGTCTCAATCAGCTGGCTCCTAGCTAACATGGAGACTAATAATAAGTAATTGCAGTTTTAAGTCACTATATTTCAATGATGCTTTTTATACAGCAACTGTTTACTAAAACATTGAGGGAATGTAACACTTTTTAATAACAAAATATTTGTTAAGAACTATTCCAAGTTAATAACTAATATTTAATTTCTTATTTGGAGGAGTTTTTAATCGGCTGGTATAAAAATGGCCAAGAAAAAAAAATAAAAATTTTTTTTTTCCTCCAGATTAGCAGGTCTTAGGTACCATATCATGTGATCTTTTAAAAATTAACATGAACTGGAACTTGGTATTCTTAACTTAACTATCATATGTGCTTATGTCAAGGGCATGATGATGTTTTATGATGTTCAGAAAAATCTACATCTGGTCACATTGCTCTCTTACTCTAAATGGTTAGTTTGTAAGGTAAACAGGTGAATTGCAAGCTCCCTGACAAGGCTTATCATGGCCTGGCCTCTGCTTATTGACCTGGAGCAGACAGCTTTGTGCCCCATATCATATCATATCCCCTTAGCCCATCTGTGATCTCAGCTACAGCTGCTAAGGACAGTTTATGTAAACACCAACTCATCTCATGATAGCAGCATCCAATATCAAGTGGACACAGCAAGTCTTTCACTTGCTTTCCAGCCTAGCGCCTCTCTTCCTATGGTGGAAGTTGTTGCCAGGCTGGCAGGGCTTCTAGGTGCACCCTGGAAATATGAGGGAGTTAATACCTCAGGACAACCTCAGTTGATAGAGGTTGAATGCATATCGGTAAACACTGTAGCTTCCTTTCCTGCAGGAAGATAATTCTGGGTGGTGTTATTTACCATTCTCAGGAGGGCTGGTTAAATGGACCTCACTGTAAAAAGGAGTAACCTTAATAATTTAGTCATACATTACCTTTTCCTTCTTGCCTTTTACCCTTCCTGTCCTTTCACCTTTGCTTCCTGAGATCACCTCCAAAGAAAGTGTCTGTGTCCAAGTCCCTGGCTCAGGCTCTGCTTTAGAGAAAATCAAATAAAGACCTCCCCCCATCTTATCTCTCACATTTCTTCTCCCTTTCCCTTTACTCATTTCTCATCATACTGAGCTTTAGTACTTAGAGTTCCAAATAAGTTCTCACTGACACACCCTACTTTGCACATATTACTTATATGACTACCTGGAACACTTTCCTAAAACCTTATCTTCTATACCTTTCTTATCTCAATCAGTTTTGCTTACTCTTCAAGTTCTAGCTTAAGCGCCACCTCTTCCATGATGTTTTTTCGAAAGAAACCAAGTGTCCTTCCTTAAGTGCTACCATATGTGAATTCATATATCAATGTACCGATCACCTTGAATAATAAACAAAAAATTGTCTTACTCTTTTAGTCCCTACCAGCTGTTAAACCTATCACTATTTTAAGAAAGGGTAGAGAAATTTGCTCTCAAGTGCATCAAGCGGTAAGAACACCATATGTGTGATATTAGGAATCTTCTGTTGAACAAACATTTACAGACATTTATCAGCACTGTACTCAGATACATTTGTTTCTTAAGCCATGTTTACTGACAGCCTTGTTTTTATCTTCATTTGCTATAAAGATGTCTAAGTATACACTTAGGTTTCTGGATCAAACATAGCAAAGAGAAAAATTTATTATTTCATTAATTCATTCTTTAAAAAACTAGTTACATTCATTTTGTGTGTCAGGCACTTTAATAAGCTTTGTTAAATAAGACATTGCCCATACCATTAAAAGCCCAGTAGGGAGATTCAGGTGATGAAATAAGTCCAAGGATTTAACTGTATAAATGTTCCTTAGAAGAAGAAGGGAAAGCTTTAGAGTCTAGACATAACCTAAGATAAAGCGTAACAATGATGATTAAGATTTATTGAGAGCTTAATCCTTTCACAGCACACAGCCAAGAAGAATATCTCAAATGTTGACAACAACCCTTTGGTCTAAATAGTTATTATCCCTACTGTACTGAATAGAAATTTGTAGCAAAGACAAACTAAAGCAATGTGCCCAAAGTGGAACAAAACAGAGTTTAGGTGAGAATTCTATCTAGGTTTTCTGGAACTGTAATTCATGTGCTTGGATAGCATACTTCAGTTTTCTAGATATTATATAATAAATTACCAAAGTGTTCAGGTGAATGATAAATTAGGCAAGATTTAATTCAGAAAGAAATTATTGGTAGATTAGTTGGTAGTTGATACACTGACACAATTATGTTTTTCTTTCCAAGTGGAGTTTTTTCAAAGTAGGAGTCAGAAAACTTGCCAAAGCAACTATTTTGAGTAAATTCACACATGCAATCTAGAATTCTTTAAAGTGTTGTAACTCAGAAGAGTATTTTTAGAACTCACAAATGCCATTGCATGACATAGAGAACTATTATAGGTTCCCAAGGGAATTCATTGTTTTCACAGAGGCTATTCATTTGATTTTTCTGATTTGCTGCTATAGTGGATGTTGAGGTACACTGCCAGTTTTTCATTATTTTTCTTGCCTTCAGATAAAGAAAGCCATGTTGCCCAGGATTGTGCCTCCTACTTGGGGGCAGGCCATATGCAAAGGCTGCTTGATGTGAGAATAGAAAGGCCAGGACGTCCTGCCTCAGTATCTCTCCAGGGTCATCTCAGTTCCCAAGTTCTTTGTAGCATTGATTGAGATCTTTGGTGTGACTGAATCCCAACTCCTCCTTCTGGCCAATTTAACTTTAATAGCTCTCCTGTAAAAAATACTCTCTGCTCACCTTTCTATGTATAAATCTCTTTATCAGGGTTTGAAACATATATGTACCCTACTTATAAGCTAACAAGTTAGTCTTACTATATAATGCTGGAAAAAGACACAAGACTTCTGGTTCAGAGGCAGATGGTGGTGTTATCAATCATGGTACAGTAAGAAGCATGAGAATAAAATTATCAGTTCTACCCATTCCTCTAAAGTCTAACAGTGGCAAAATGAAGGGCCCAAAGAGATGTCTGCACATCTTACAAAGGAGGAACAATAAACTTGGCAAGTATGACATGAAGTGAGAAAGCCTGCCCTGTGTCACGGAGGGAAATATTTTGCCATGCCTCAAGATTACTCACTGTATATATAATCCTGAGAAATGGCTTCTATAAGGAGTAGTTTGGGCCCTACACTCTTGGCACATGTAACAAGAACAAACAGGATCACTCAGGGCTAATGATAAATTTCCTCCCCCAACACTCTGTATCAGAATTTGCTTCCCAGGGAAGCCAGTCTATGATTAAAAAAATTCACTGTAGAATGGACGAATCTACACAGTTTCTTGTCCTATTCTTTATTATTTGCCATTCTCATCAGGTAACATGTAGCTTATATAATAAATATGATGAACTGCTAAGTATGTAGCTTATATGATAAATACTATGGACTAATAAGGATTGCCTTAATGATCATGTTATGCAGCCATTCTAGAAGCAAATGTGTATTTGTTTAGCCATTATTTAGTAATTATTATCAGATAATATATTTTATTAATCTATATCCCAAGGTAAACTTATATATATATATATTTAAATAAATACATATATAAATATATACATTTAAATAAATACATATATACATTTAAATAAATATATATATTTATGTAAATACATATATAAATGCATATATGTATATAAATACATATATGTATATAAATACATATATTTATATAAATACATATATGTATATAAATACATAAATACATGTATTTATATAGATATATAGATATAGATATATATGTATTTATAGAGATATATCTATATATAGATATAGATATATAAATACATATATAAGTATATATTTATATAAATACATATATGAATATATATAACATATTTATATATTATATATAGTTATATATTTTATATATAACTATATATATAACTAAAGTTTGTATATACTTCATATAAAATTACATATAAAGTTATATATGGTTATAAACTAGTTTTATATATGTAACTATATTTATAAAATATATACAAGTTTATAAAATATACAAAGTTATACATAACTATAGTGTTATATATATACATAAAAAACTAAAGTTTACCTGGGAAAATGGATAAATAACCCATTATATCATCTGATTAATGACTAAAAAAATTACTGTGTAGTTACCATATGAAGTAAAATACAGGATTTACATCTGGATTTAAGTTTGAAAAAAGGGAAAAAGCAGTTTCCTTTGCTATACCAATTAATTTCTCAATTTAGGCAAAAGCTTTCATAATCTCACTGTTGTGGAAATTTTTAAAATGTGAATTACAGCTGGAAGAAATGATAAAATCCAATGGAAAGAGAATAAAAGAAGGACAGTAGAGTATAAGGTAAAAGCAGAATAAAGCCTTCTGGAATACTTTTAAAAAGTTCTTCTAAAGTAGTTAAAATAATTAACATAATTGATGTTACTTTACATGTTTTCAATTCCCAGGTATTTGCCTACATGCTTTCTATAAATTAAATTGAACACTTGGTTATGACAAGAATTTTCTTATCTGAAGAAAGAGAAGAAAAACTTGTAAGCTTTGTTTTTGTCTGGAAATACCAACTTCTACTTCCCAAATCAAATAAATCAATCCATACATGTATTGAAAGATAATTAGATATTATTGTAAAATACTTCAAAAATATTTTTGAATTTTTAAATGTATTTTCTTAAACTACATGGCTCTTAAATTCTTTCAAAATACTTTTGTAAGAGAATTATTGCTGAATCTAAAGACTATGATTTCCATTAAAGAAGAAACGTTGTGATATTATAAAGGAGTCAAAAAAATTAAGAGGAAATATGTAGCAGATTGTCAGTTAGGATTTCTCAGTGAGAGAAAGTGTTCACGGAAAAAATTATTTCACTTGAAAGAAGGAACAAATAAAGGTTGGAATAGAGGCAATGGACAGCTTTACTATACATACTCTCACATTAATTATTAAATTTACTTTCTTTTTTATCTAAAGAGGCAGATCTGCTACTCACGAAAACCTTTTGTAGAAGAAAGAAACACTGTAATTTTACACTTTGGTTTTGACACAATTCAATAATACAAGAAGTAATTTGGGTTGGAAAGGACTTGTATTTTGTAATCAGTTAAAATTGAGACCAATGCTCTAACCATTGTGTTAGTGTGAATTGGTGATATAAACGTTCAGGATGGGGTTTAGATACAGGCATTATAAAATAAGCCTGACATACTGCGAGCAAATTACTTCTGTGATTCATGGAATTCCCCTGCGATAGAAGGTGGGGTGAGACTTTTGTTGTTGTTGCCGGAACTGGCTAGCAAGGTCTAGAGCTCTGACATTTGATAGACATGTGACAATAATTGGATGCAGAACCCCTTCTAGAACTCACTCAGAGACGAAAGGCCCACCTCTACCACAATCAAAAAACATTCCATGCTCATTTCCTTTAGGAAGGGCTCTGGAGCTCTCTGCTCTTACTGTCTGCCTATCCTCTTGAGTAAAATCTTCTCCTAGATTGATACCTCCCCACAAGGAGAGCACTGGGTAAGTGTCATAGTCTCTGGTTTTCTCAGCTTACTCTCCTTATATTGAGCTTTTGCCCTCTGAGCAAGCAGGAGCAAAGGCACCTCAGGCACCAAAATTCTCAGCCTGCCATGTCTAAGGTAGATCCTCTGTCCTATGGGGAATGGTTTGAGCAAGAGAGCCCACAAACTCTCACTCACACTGATTAGGAATTTAGTGGCTGGGCGTGGTGGCTCACGCCTGTAATCCCAGCACTTTGGGAGGCTAAGGCGGGCAGATCACGAGGTCAGGAGATCGAGACCATCCTGGCTAACACGGTGAAACCCCGTCTCTACTAAAAATACAAAAAAATTAGCTGGGCATGGTGGCAGGCGCCTGCACAGTCCCAGCTACTCGGGAGGCTGAGGCAGAATGACATGAACCCGGGAGGTGGAGCTTGCAGTGAGCCGAGATTGCGCCACTGCACTACAGCCTGGGCAACAGAGCGAGACTCAGTCTCAAAAAAAAAAAAAAACAGAATTTAGTCTTTGCAACTTGGAGGGTGGAGAAGAGAAATTCTGGTAACCTGTCCCTTATCTTGAAATACTATATCTTTTGACTAGGAACTGATGGGACAGAGAACCCTATTTTCTTAGTCACACTTCCCAAACTGAAGCTTCTCTCAAATCATCACGTGGGGATGAAGATAGGAACATGAAAGAGAGGGAGCAGATCGTGACCAAGTTCCTTGACTTTCATCGTTCTTACCAATATTTAGAAGATTTTCTAAAATAGGTTATTTATTAATTTTCTGTTTTTTTCTTAGGTCTACTTTCAGAGACTTTAAATGGTCATCTGTTTAAATAAATTTTGCCAGTCATCAACAGCATTGCATTGGGATTGGCTCTGCAGAGCACCTCATGCTGCCATTCCTGACAGCCAAAGTTGATCAGAGCATATTCTTAATAAAGTTATTAGAACAGATTCCCAGTTTTGAGTAATAGTTGAGACATCAAATGCATCAACAAACAAGAACTGATTCAATCAATTCAGAGTAAATTACAGCTTCTCGAAAACTTCAAAAATGCCTTCTACTCAGTCCCACAGACAGTTTTGTGTGAGTCAATGTAAGATGTTACCGAATATATTTGGCCTAAAATTGTAATATTAGTCAGGTCCCGTCTCAAATGCTAGCTTCCCTTAATAGACTATTGTCTACAATTTACGAATTTGCTCTATAATTATCAACCAATTAAAAAATATAGAGAAGGCAAGGTGGCACAATAGGTGACTGTGATACATATTTGGGGACTGGGGAGTACAGACAAAGTCATTTAGACAGTAAGGGTAGCACAAAGACTAATACAGAAGTTTATCCTTTATGCATGTTCATTCTTTCCTGTCATATTCTTATCCGGAACTTGAAATTTGAGTAGATGATCTCCAGGTCAGCTGGAATTCTCACACCCTTCGATTCTATAAGGGTGACATCTAAGTGATAATGTTGAGGAGAAAGTTGGAGATAAGGGATTAGAAGCTGGCTGAGAGTTCAGAAGTAGAGATTTATACTAAAGACTGATTATTATTGATCTTGTATTTTAAAAAATGAGAGAGAAACAAGAATAGGTTTGCTTTTGGTCAAAGGACAAATGAAAGAAGAAATCCCCAGAAGAAAAGACAGACGCAGAATGAAAAACAGGACATTTTAAAGCCTTTGATCTTAAAAGTAAAAATTTCAAGATGAAAATCTGATCAATAAGGTAAAGAGACAAAAATATCTACAACATATTTGGGAAAAAAACATTTACTTTTCACCTGTCAGTTTTGTAAAGTATGTAATAATAGTTTGGAAAAAGTGGTGAAGATAGTAGCAAGTTTGTGTAAAATAACAGAAAACTCGTTAAAGACAAATAAAAATTGTATTATAAAATAAAAAAGAAGTGACAAGGCTGTAGGTATAGTGGCCTTGATTATATATATATATATATATATATACACACATATATATACACACACATATATATACACACACATACATGTACACACATATATATACACACACACACATATATATATACACACACATACACATATATATATGTAGGTAACAAATAACAGCACCACTTGAAATAAGTGTAATAATCCTTTCCCTAAAAGGTAAATTGAATTTACTTTTATTTGTCCTCTTTTAAATATTAGAGGGCATCTACTGCTTATATCATTCTTGGATTAGTGTATAACTTATTTTTACTGTGATCATGAGCTTATGGTTAAAGAGAATTCTGCCACAACTTCTTTATCCTTTTTTAGACCTTCTTATTTTTGTTTATGTAAATGAATTTTTTAACATTATATATAAGTATATTCAATTGACTATATATAAAAACAATCTGGATATTGACTTAATTTGATTAATTTTTCTTAATAGAAACAGGACTTTCAAAACACTAACATGATTTTTTAAAAATACGCTACAGCCCACACAGTTTAATTTTTAAAATCACTAAAACGTGTGCAACCCTCATTATATTTTTGTCAATCTTCTATTCCTCACTTAGGAATTTACCACACCCCATCTGCTGGTAGACTGCAACACTCCAACAATTTTCCTCAACCTTCTCCTCAGCAAGATTTCCTTCAAATGCATGTATTGATACAAGACTGCCAAATTACTTCACTGATTTTTCTTCTTTTCTAGTGAAACAACATCTTGATTCTGTGAACTTGTCCCACTTTAAGTTGCTTATCCAGAAGAAAATGTATTCTTTTTCTGGCCATAATCTTTACATCTTTTTAAATCTGGAGACAAAATTATGTAGGAAAGATGTAAGGTCTATCTTTAAGCATTTTTTTGAGGGGGTGACCCTGGGAGATTTTATTACTTTATCCCTGAACCTCAGTTGCCTCATCTGTAAAATGGGGATAATAATAGCACCCATGTCATAACTATGAAGACTAAATGTATTAGTGCAAGGAAAACACTTTAGTATGTGCCTAGCACATGCTACACACTCAACAAATGTTATTTTTACATACTGTTGTCTCAAACAGGAATGTAATGCTTAATACAAAAAGTAGATTTTAGCCACTCAAGTGTTCTCTTGGCTCCTGAAACATGAGCTGCCCCTGCCCTAGTTCTTTTTTATTATTATACTTCAAGTTTTAGGGTACATGTGCACAATGTGCAGGTTTTTTACATATGTACACATGTGCCATGTTGGTGTGCTGCACCCAGTAACTCGTCATTTAACATTAGGTATACCTCCTAATGCTATCCCTCCACCATCCCCCTACCCCACAACAGGCCCCAGGATGTGATGTTCCCCTTCCTGTGTCCATGTGTTCTCATTGTTCAATTCCCACCTATGAGTGACACCATGCAGTGTTTGGTTTTTTTGTCCTTGAGATAGTTTGCTGAGAATGGTAGTTTCCAGCTTCATCCGTGTCCCTACAAAAGACATGAACTCATCCTTTTTTATGGCTGCATAGTATTCCATGGGGTATATGTGCCACATTTTCTTAATCCAGTACATCACTGTTGGACATTTGGGTTGGTTCCAAGTCTTTGCTATTGTGAATAGTGTTGCAATAAACATACGTGTACATGTGTCTTTATAGCAGCATGATTTATAGTCCTTTGGGTATATACCCAGTAATAGGATGGCTGGGTCAAATGGTATTCCTAGTTCTAGATCCCTGAGGAATCACCACACTGACTTCCACAATGGTTGAACTAGTTTACAGTCCCACCAACAGTGGAAAAGTGTTCCTATTTCTCTGCATCCTCTCCAGCACCTGTTGTTTCCTGACTTTTTAATGATGGCCATTCTAACTGGTGTGAGATGGGATCTCATTGTGGTTTTGATTTGCATTTCTCTGATGGCCAGTGATGATGAGCATTTTTTCATGTGTCGTTTGGCTGCATACATGTCTTCTTTTGAGAAGTATCTCTTCATATCCTTCACCCACTTTTGGATGGGGTTGTTTTTTTCTTGTAAATTTGTTTGAGTTCATTGTAGATTCTGGATATTAGCCCTTTGTCAGATGAGTAGATTGCAAAAAAATTTTCTCTCATTCTATAGGTTGCCCTTTCACTCTGATGGTACTTTTGCTGTGCAGAAGCTCTTTAATTAGATCCCATTTGTGAATTTTGGCTTTTGTTGCCATTGCCTTTGGTGTTTTAGGCATGAAGTCCTTGCCCATGCCTATGTCCTGAATGGTATTGCCTGGATTTTCTTCCAGGGTTTTTATGGTTTTTAGGTCTAACATTTAAGTCTTTAATGCATCTTGAATTAGTTTTTGTATAAGGTGTAAGGAAGGGATCCAGTTTCAGCTTTCTACATATGGCTAGCCAGTTTTCCCAGCACCATTTATTAAGTAGGGAATCCTTTCCCCATTTTTTGTTTTTGTCAAGTTTGCCAAAGATCAGATGGTTGTAGATATGCGGCATTATTTCTGAGGGCTCTTTTCTGTTCCATTGGTCTATATGTCTGTTTTGGTACCAGTACCATGTTGTTTTTGTTACTGTAGCCTTGTAGTATAGTTTGAAGTCAGGTAGCATGATGCCTCCAGGTTTGTTCTTTTGGCTTAGGATTGACTTGGCAATGTGGGCTATTTTTTCGTTCCTTATGAACTTCAAAGTAGTTTTTTCCAATTCTGTGAAGAAAGTCATTGGTAGCTTGATGGGGACGGCATTGAATCTATAAATTACCTTGGGCAGTATGGCCCTAGTTCTTTTGAGCCCATCAAGATAGCTGTCCTTGTCCTTAATCTCCAAAGGAGTTTGATTTGACACAACTGCCAGGTGGCTTTTGTCTCCACAAATGAATAATAAACGCAATTCTGGCTATTTTAGGGCACAAAACACTAGAGTTTAATCTTCCAACTTGATTGATTTGGAAGCATTCCTATCAATGTAAAATATTCTGTTTGGGGCAGTGGAGAAACCAAGGCCAACTCCTCAGTTGTATTTCCAGTGGAAGGTTTGGTTGCTGTCCTGCTGCAGGCTCTGCTGCAGGCTTTTGGTTGCTTTCTTGCTGAGGGCAATTTGGGCCTCAAAATCATCTTGGGGGAGCAGCTGAACAGAGAGGGCAGATTCTCAAAGCCACTCGTAAGTCTGAGAAATTTCAGTTTCTTTTCCTTGTTCTCAAAACCAGCAGTATCTCACTGGCCAAAATGGGTTCCTGTCCAATTCCTGGTTTCGGAAGCGTCTGTATTGTCCTCTTCATGATGGATGTCTTCTTGCAAGGCCTCTCATCTCACCTAGTCTATGTGTGCCTCGTCCATGTGGCCTCTTTTCCAACACCACCTCCAAATCTGTGTATGATTACTCCTTCCAAGGGTCTCCTTCTACCCCACTTTTCTTCTTCTTTTTCTTCCTTTTCAGAGCCAGCTGCTCAATGATTAGTGGCTCTACCTCTTTCTTGAACTTCATTTTCTTTTTCACTGGGCTTGAAGGCCATCTCCTGCTGGGATATATTCTGGAGCCTCAATTTTAACTGGCTTCTTTTTACTTTCTTCCCTAGGGCTGCTCTCCGTTGACTCGGAGGGCTTGGGGTGGCCTAGGAGGGTGTCTCCCTCTTGCTGTGTTTTTTTCTTCATCTTCCTGCTGTGCTCCCTGGGGCTTCCTGGCTTCCATTGCTGCTTAAGGCTGCCTGCTCCTGGCCCTCCTTCCCATCACAGCAAGTTTACACAGCAACCGTGGCCTTGTAGAACCAGACTGAGAAGGCTGTGGAGTCCTGGGTCCCCACTTTTTTTCCTTTTCCGAGATTCTTGCTAACCCTGGTCTCCTTTTCACCATGTCTGGAGCATGAGGAACTTTTCAACTCAGAGTCATGAGATGTGAACAGAGGTGACTTCCTCTTCTTTTTCTTCTCCCTGCCGAGGAACTCTGAGTGACCCAGGGACTGCTTCCTGGGGCAAGTGACTTCTCTATTTGTCTGGTATGCAATGTGGTCCCAGGTTTTAGGTGGTTCCTTGCAAAGGGGGATGAGGCCTTTTTTTCCTTCTTTTCTCTCTTCACTATAGGCATCTCAGGCATCTGCCCTTGGACCACATTCTTAGAGGGAGTGCGAGTCTTACAGGAGAAACATCAGTAAAATAATTGTCATTGTTTAAAATTCAATATTGAGTCTCTGGTTCTTTGATCATTTTCTTCTTCTTTTTATCTGGGAGGCTAAGGCCCAGGTCTGCTTTGTGGGTCCTGGTGTTCATTCTGGTAGGACAGACTTCCCCACCTCCATGCGAGAGCTCTGTCTTTCAGCATTTGAAGCACTATCAGTTGGACTAGGGTATATATTTTTTCAAAGGGTAGAACTCAGACAAATCAATGCAAGTTGCAACATTTTGGCTCAGAATAAGAAGCTTTGAACAATGGAACAAATAGCCTCCAGAGAGAATGAGCTCTCTTTGAGTGAAGCTGAATGATCAATTGTCAAGCATTAGATCAAAGTTCTATGTTTAGAGGGGAAGGTAGGGGTTGGCTGACAAGTTACAGACCCACTCTAAGGCTACTCAATTGGGAATTTCTGCTGGTGGGGCATGGAAATGGGATTCTGATGATTCACTAAGTTTTGGAACTACTGATATTGCCAGGACTTGAATCAAGGTCACCCGATTTCTAGTCATAGTGAAATGTTTTTGTTTTGTTTTGTTTCAACCACATGATGTTTCTTAAGTTCTTTTTTTTTTTTGAAACAGAGTCTCACTCTGTTGCCCAGGCTGGATTGTAGTGGCACAATCTTGGCTCACTGCAACCTCCACCTCCCAGGTTTAAGCAATACTCTAGCCTCAGCCTCCTGAGTAGCTGGGACTACAGGCATGCACCACCATGCCCAGCTTATTTTTGTATTTTTAGTAAAGCCGGGGTTTCACCATATTGGCCAGGCTGGTCTCGAACTTCTGACCTCGTGATCCACCTGTCTTGGCCTCCCAAAGTGCTGGGATTACAGGCATGAGCCACCATGCCTGGCCTCTTAAGTTCTTTTTTGCATAAAATCTATGACTTTTTTTTTAATAGTATTTCTCTAGTCAGCAAAATGTATGATCCACTCAGTTTTATTTCAAATTAGATCAGCTTAGGTTGTCCACTTAGGTTCCATTCACTTTTAATTAGAGACTGGCCTAATTAATATCTAAGAGATATTATCTAGAGGCTGTAAATATTCAAAATTAACAAAAAATTAACTAGGTGTAGGATGGGAGATTGAGGCCAAAAAACTACACTTAAAGTAAACAAATGAATCAATGTAATAAAACTGAATCCAAGAAGATTTTAATTTAAGAGCTGACAAACACAGAAAAGTAGATTACTGATGTATGCCTACTTTTCACCAGTTTCTACAATTTTGCCTGGTCTTTCCTTTGACTTTAATACATAGCTGCTGATTTATTCTCCTTTCTAATACTTGGTTTTGTCTTATAAGTGATATCTTTTGCCAATAGTGCCTGCTTGTCTATTTGGCCATGAACTCCTTGAGGAGAAAGATTCTAGTTTGTGAGAGCCTTGTTTGAGAGCTCATGTTAGAAACTATAAAATATGACACAGTGAGTTTGACAATGATGCTTTCAGAGAAAGTCTTAAAACCTACATTCTAGATGTAAAATTCCTCTATGTTGTATATGCTTCATATAATTATTGGGAAATCACTTCATAATGCAGTTTCTAATGAAACTTGTCATTTGATACTACTTAGTCTTTCATATGAATTTTTCTTTAAAGCTATACCTTCTCATCCTCTTTATAGTCAATTAGTTTATTTATCAAGTGCATATGATTATATCAATCTCTTACATGCTTGGAACTTTAGAAATCTAGACAGTTTCAGTTAATTTCAGTTTCCTCATCTGTAAAATGACTGGATTTCCTTATTCTTATCAAGAAACTCTAGAAAGCTAGACAGTTTCTTTGAATTTCAGTTTCATCTGTAAAATGACTGGATTTATTTATTCTTATCTAGAAAACCCTCATCCTCTCTAATAAGGCATCCCTTTGAAAGACCTTGCTCAAGCAGAGAGATCAGCTTACAGTTATCTCCGTTATATATATATATATATAACTCAGTCAGGATTATAAACATAGCACATTCTCCCAAGTTTCCTAGAATAGAAAGCCTTAAATTCACAACATTCCAAGCCATTCATTCACTTCCCCCCCCCACCCCCTGCTATTTAGTCATACCAGTATGTCACATGTATTATCTGCTATTTAAATTCCTTGAGTGCATAGGACTATATTATATGCAAGATGCTTCTTTTTGTTGGACTATATTAAACCAATTTTCTGGTCAAGATAAGGCTGCTCTCACATTTGTCTTTTAACTATTTCAAATTATCAGATTTTCCTTAATTCTTTGGCCCAGAATCTCTTAATAGTCTTCAGATTTTCAAGCACTTTTAAAGTGTATCTCTAGATTTATGTACCACTACTTCACTCACAAGCTTTACTACTTGCTCTCTGATTGTCAATTTTTACAGTGTCAAGAAGAACCATTTATGCATTGCACAATGCCTGTCAGTTAGTCCTTAAGAACCTGTAAATGATGTGAAAAAAATATTATTGTTCACTAGGTAAGTTGAAATAGCTGCTGTTAACATTATCATCAGATTCTTTTTTAGAGCAACAATAATCAACAGAAACAAATTTCCATAATACACATACCTGTATGGTTGCAGTAGTTTTAGTTATTTCACTTAAGAAGAGCAACAGTAATTTTTCTGTTGTCAGTTTATATATGTGAGGTTTTAAAAATGTTAGAAATAAGAGAAGTAGGAGTGCTTTCTGTGAGTTAAAATATAAAATTAATCTATAGTAAACAAGAGCAGATATATGCAAAGTCACCTCAGAAACAGAATAGTTCTGAATTCAGTGTGAATATACTAACATTCAAAGATATAAGTCAGAAAGGGGTGTAACCAGTCATCCAGTGATAATTTATCATCCATGGGTGAGTCAAAAAGTGATTTCCATCTCCTCTAGATTTTCTAGTTGATGCGCATAAAGGTGTTCACAGTAGCCTTGAACAATCTTTTGTATTTCTGTGGTATCAGTAGTAATATCTCCCATTTCATTTATAATTTAGCTTATTTCGATCTTCTGCCTTTTCTTGGTTAATCTTGCTAATGGTCTATCAATTTTTATCAAAGAACCAGCTTTTTTACTTATCTTTTGTATATTTTTTTGTTTCAATTTTATTTAGTTATGCTCTGATTTCTGTTATTTCTTCTTATCCACTGAGTTTGGATTGTTCTTGCTTCTCCAGTTCTGTGAGATGTGACCTTAGATTTTCTACTTGCACTCTTTCAGATTTTTTGATGTAGGTATTTAATGCTATGAACTTTTCTCTTCATCTTGACTTTAGATAACCTGATGACTACGTGCCTAGGTGATAATCCTTTTGCAATGAATTTGCCAGATGTTCTTTAAGCCTCTTGCATTTTGATGGCTAAATCTTTGGAAAGGCTGGGACAGTTTTCCTCAATTATTTTCTCAAATATGTTTTCCAGACTTTTAGATTTCTCCTCTTCCTTGGTAACATCAGTTATTCTTAGGTTTAGATAGTTAACATAGTCCCAAACTTCTTGGAGGCTTTGTTCATTTTTTTAATTATTTTTGTCTTTGATAGACTGGATTAATTTGAAAGCCTGTCTTCAAGCTCTGAAGCTCTTTCTTCTGCTTGTTCCATTCTATTGATGAGAATTTTCAGTGCATTTTGCATTTTTCTAAGCGTGTCTTTCATTTCCAGAAGTTGTGACTGTTTTTTGTTTTATATTATCTATTTCACTGAAGATTTTTCCTCTCGTATCCTGTATCATGTTTTTGATTTCTTTAACTTGGACTTCACCTCTCTGGTGCCTCCTTGATTAGCTTAATGACTGACCTTCTGAATTGTTTTTCTGGGAATTCCGAGATTTCGTCTTGGTTTGGATCCATTTCTGGTGAGCTGGTGTGATCTTTTGGGGGTTTTACAGAACTCTGTTTTGTCACATTACCAGAATTGCCATTCTGGTTCCTTCTTATTTGGGTAGACTATGTTAGAGGGAAGTTCTAGGACACAAGTGCTGCTGTTCAGATTTTTTTGTCCCTTGATGTGGTGTTCTCTCCTTCCTCTAGGGATGGGGCTTCCTAGGAGCTGAACTGCAGTGATAGTTTTTGCTCTCCTGGGTCCAGCCACCTAGTGAAGCTACCAGACTCCAAGCCAATACTGGGGACTATCTGTAAACAGTTCTCTGATGGGATCCATCTTCAGGTTTTGCAGCCATGGATACCAGTACCTGCTCCAGTGGAGATAGCAGGGGAGCGAAGCGGACCCTGTGAGGGTCCTTGGTTGGATTTTTGTTTAGTGCACTGGTTTTGTGTTGGTTGGCCTCCAGCCAGGAGGTGGTGCTTTCAAGAGTGCATCAGCTGCAGTTTTATAGGGAGGATCAGATTGTAGGTGGGGCTATAGAGATCCCAAGAGATTATGTCCTTTGTCTTTGGCAACTAGGGCAGGTAGAGAATGACCACCAGGTGAAGGAAGGGGTTGGGTTATCTAAGAGGACAACTTATTCAACCAATGGTGTTGGGATAGTTGGCAAGTCACATGTACAAGAATAAAACTGGATCCTCATTTCTCACCTTACACAAAAATCAACTCAAGATGATTCAAAGATCTGAAATCAAAAAATTCTAAAAGATACCATAGGAAAAAGCTTCTAGATATTGGCTCAGGCAAAGATTTCAAGACCAAGAACCCAAAAGCAAATACAACAAAAGCAAAGATAAATAGATGGGGCTTAATTAAACTAAAAAGCTTCTGCACAGCAAAAGAAATAATCAACTGAGTTAATAGACAACTCAAAGAGTGGGAGAAAACCTTCAAAATCCATAGATCTGAAAAAGGGCTAAAATCCAGAATCTACAAATAAACAAATCAGGAAGAAAAAAAATCCCATCAAAAAGTGGGCTAAGGGCCGGGCGCGGTGGCTCACGCTTGTAATCCCAGCACTTTGGGAGGCCGAGGCGGGCAGATCACGAGGTCAGGAGATCGAGGAGACCACGGTGAAACCCCGTCTCTACTAAAAATACAAAAAAAATTAGCCAGGCGTGGTGGCGGGCACCTGTAGTCCCAGCTACTCGGAAAGGCTGAGGCAGGAGAATGGCGTGAACCCGGGAGGCGGAGCTTGCAGTGAGCCGAGATTGTGCCACTGCACTCCTGCCTGGGCGACAGAGCCAGATTCCGTCTCAAAACAACAACAAAAAAAAGTGGGCTAAGGACATGAACAGACAATTCTCAAAAGATATACTAATGGCTAACAAGCATATGGAAAAATGTTCAACATAACTAATTATCAGGAAATGCAAATCAAAACCACAATGTGATACCACCTAACTCCTGCAAGAATGGCCATAATAAAAAAATAATAGATGTCGGCATGGATGTGGTGAAAAGGGAACACTTTTACATTCTTGGTGGAAATGTAAACTAGTACAACAACAATGGAAAACAGTGTGGAGATTCCTTAAAGAACTAAAAGTAGATCTACCATTTGACCCAGAAATCCCACTACTAGGTATCTATTCAGAGGAAAAAAGTTATTATATGAAAAAGATACTTGCACATGCCTGTTTATAGCAGCACAATTTGCAATTGTAAACATATGGAACCAGCCCAAATGCCTATCAATCAACAACTAGATAAAATGTGATACATACATACACACACACACACACACACACACACACACCCTAGAATACTCCACAACCATAAAAGGGAATGAAATAATGGCATTCACAGCAACCTGGATGGAACTGGAAAGTATTATTCTAGAAGTAACATAGGAATGAAAAATCGAATATTGTATGTTTTCATTTAATTGGGAACTAAGCTACGAGGACACAAAGGCATAAGAATAATACAATGAACTTTGGGGACTCTAAGGCCTAAGGATGATATGATGAAAGGGTGAGAGGTGGATGAGGGATAAAAGACTACACATTGGGTGCAGTGTACACTGCTTGGGCGATGGATGCACCAAAATCTCAATCACCACTGAATAACTTATCTATGTAACCAAATACCACCTTTTACCCAAAGACCACTTGAAATAAAAAATAATGTTTTCTTTAAAGGGATTTCCATAGATTAGTAATGGCCTCACACAGTGGATTCAAAGTAATTTCACACTATTTGCAGCTCTTTTGGCAAAGCATCCATGTTATAAGATGGCTGCAGGCAAACTTGATTCTGAAGTGTGGTTTAATTCTAAATAGGTTTACCTAAAGTGAGACTGTCTTTTTATTCAGAAAATATATTCTCTTTTTTAATGATATTTGCTGTATAATAATAACATATTGGCTATGGAGAAAATGGCACTGTCATTTGGGTGTGAATATTATGAGTGTTAGAAGAGATATGTATATAATTTAGTAACTTGGGATTGTGAAATTATGCATTAGTCTAGTGATATTGATAAACATGAGTCTTCCCCTGAGAGAAGAATCTGCTGTCATTGATATGATTTAGCTGTGTCCTCACCCAAATCTCATCTTGAATTGTGATTTCATAATCCCCACATGTTGTAGAAGGGAACCAGTGGGAGGCAACTTAATTGTGGGGGCAGTTAGCTCCATGCAGTTCTCCTAATAGTGAGTTTTCATGAGATTTGATGGTATTACAAGGGGCTTGGCTCCTTTTGCTTAGCACTTCTTACTGCCACCACGTGATGAAGGACATGTTTGCTTTCCCTTCTGCCATGATTGTAAGCTTCCTGAGGCCTCTCCAGCCCTGTAGAACTGAGAGTCAATTAAACCCCTTCCGTTTATAAACTATCCAGTCTTGGGGAGTTTTTTATAGCAGTGTGAAAAGGTACTAATACAGTCATTTATTCATGGACAAAAATCAGGCTTCCGAGTATTTGAGACTGACCCAGGAAGCAGTATATTTTCCAGGGCGTGTAAGATTTCTTGCAAGATCTTTTGATGTTCTCTCTCTTTAGAAATGAAAATCTTAAGTATATACAGCCAATTGGAATTCTTAATTTCCATTTTTCTGCATCAGGACTAGTGCTTTCAGGTTCACATATACTTTGATTTAGGATCTAAGAAAATTTATGTATTGTTTTCTCTTGTCCTTCTTTATCCTTAAGGGCAGTGACCCTCCTGTATGCATTTGCATTCTTTATAGCATTGAGCCATGGCTTTGTGCATATTTGGACTCTTGTATATGAAAGAATGTATTTAAAAATGACCCACTAATGTAAAAGCATATATTACTAGAGGGCTATGTATTGAATTATAAAATTAATATATTGTCACCATTAAGTTGTAACAAAGTTTCTTTGTTACAAAACAAAGAAACTTGTAAACAAAAGAATAATGTCATAAACCAAAAAAAAGCCTGATTAACATTTGAGCTTTTTTATCCTCTGTTTTATAAACCTGATAAAAATGTATGTATATTTAATGATTATTTCAATGCAGTATTTATGCATTTCTAAATGTTTTATAATTTTGTATTCACTATTTGTAAGTATTTTTAATATATGCGTAATTTTCTAACATAAGAACATATTTGAATACACCCTAGTTTTGAAGTTTATGTTCCTCAGAATGCTTACTATAAATGAAAATGTGAAATACAATTATCTGCATAGAAATAATTTTAGATGAAACTCTCCAAAGTGAAAATGTTAAATAAAATTATATGTACATATTTAGATATTAGTATCTTTCAGGCATATTAAACATTTCACTTTCAACTAACAGTGTACAAATGGGAGCACTTTCTCATTCTTTTCTTAAACCATTAATAATCTGATAGATACAATGACATGTTATGCTATTTCACCTGAATTTTTTTGAATACTTTGGACATATGAATTCTATGGACAAATTAACACAATCTCATTATTTAATATTTTATGAATTTTTAAATAATCAAAATGTTTTTAAGAATAATTGATAATATGCTTGACCGTACCTCCTAGCTTAAGAAATAAAGTATTACTTAGCTACTATTAAAAGTCAAAAAATTACAGATGCTGGGGAGGGTGTGGTGAAAAAGGAATGCTTATACACTGTTAGTGGGAGCGTAAATTAGTTCAACCATTGTGGAAGACAGTGTGGCGATTCCTCAAAGATATAAAGACAGAATACCATTCCACCCAGCAATCCCATTACTGGTTATATACCCACAGGAATATAAATTGTTCTATTATAAAGACACATACACACGTATGCTTATTGCAGCACTATTCACAATAGCAAAGACATGGAATCAATTTAAATGTCTATCAATTACAGACCTGAATAAAGAAAATGTAGTACCTATCAGCATGGAATACTATGCATCCACAGAAAAGAACAAGATCATGTCTTTTGCAGGGATATGGATGAAATTGGAGGTCATTATCCTCAGCAAACTAATGGAGGAACAGAAAACCAAATACTGCATGTTCCCACTTATAACTGGGAGCTAAATGATGAGAACACATGGGCACATACAGGAGAACAACACACACTGGGTCCTGTTGGAGGGTGGAGGGTGGGAGGAGGGAGAGGATCTGAAAAAATAACTAGTGGGTACTAGGCTTAATACCTGGGTGATGAGATAATCTGTATACAAATCTTCGTGACACATGATCACCTATGCAACAAACCTGCATATGTGCCCCTGAACTAACAATAAAAGTTAAAAAAGATATATGTGTACATATTCCTTATCACAAACCTCCACCAACATTCTATATTTTCTACTTATACTTTTACTATATATGTGTTTCTTAGCTATATATAATATATATTATATATAGCTAAGAAATATAATACATTCTATATTTTCTACTTATACTTTTACTATATGTATTTCTTAGCTATATATAATATATATATTATATATTATATATTATATATAATTATATAATATATAATATATATTATATAATATATATTTATATATGTATATATATATGGTATATAAATGTATATAAATGGTATTGTAGGGGTCAAGGCTTGGCCCTCTAAAGGCTTGCTTAAAAATTAACTTGCAAAAAGATCCTTCCAAGATGGCTGAATGGGAACAGCTGCAGTCTACAGCTCCCAGCGTGAGCAATGCAGAAGATGGGTAATTTCTGCATTTTCAACTGAGGTATCGGGTTCATCTCACTGGGGCTTGTTGGACAGTGGGTGAAGCCCATGGAATGTGAGCCAAAGCCGGGCGGGGCATCACCTCACCTGGGAAGTGCAAGAGGTCAGCGGATTTCCCTTTCCTAGACAAGGGAAGCCATGACAGACAGCACCTGGAAACTTGGGACACTCCCACCCTAATACTGTGCTTTTTCAACGGTCTTAGCAAATGGCACACCAGGAGATTATATCCTGTGCCTGGCTCGACGGGTCCCATGCCCACAGAGCCTTGCTCACTGCTAGCACAGCAGTCTGAGATTGAATTGGGAGGCCTCAGCAAGGCTGGGGGAGGGGCGTCTGCCATTACTGAGGCTTGACCAGGTAAACAAAGCAGCCAGGAAACTCTAACTGGGTGGAGCCCACCAGGGCTCAACGAGGCCTGCTTGCCTCTGTAGACTCCACCTCTGGGGGCAGGGCATAGCTGAACAAAAGGCAGCAGAAATTTCTGCAGACTTAAACATCCCTGTCTGACAGCTTTGAAGAGAGCAGTGTTTCTCCCAGCACAGAGTTTGAGATCTGAGAACAGACAGACTTCCTCCTCAAGGGGGTCACTGAACCCCAAGTAGCCTAACTGGGAGACAACTCCCAGTAGGGGCACACTGACACCTCATAAAGCTTAGTGCCCCTCTGAGACAAAGCTTCCAGAGGAAGGATCAGGCAGCAACATGTGCTGTTCTGCAATATTTGCTGTTCTGAAGCCTCCGCTGGTGATACCCAGGCAAACAGGGTCGCGAGTGGACCTCCAGCAAACTCCAACAGACCTGCAGTAGAGGGTCTTGACTGTTAGGAAGGACCTGACTGTTAGAAGGAAAACTAACAAACAGAAAGGAATAGCATCAACACCAACAGAAAGGACATCCACACCAAAACCCCAACTGTAGGTCACCATTATCAAAGACCAAAGGTAGATAAAACCACAAAGATGGGGAGAAACCAGAGCAGAAAAGCTGCAAATTCTAAAAATCAGAGTGCCTCTTCTCCTACAAAGGATCGCAGCTCCTTGCCAGCAATGGAATAAAGCTGGACAGAGAATGACTTTGATGAGTTGACAGAAGTAGGCTTCAGAAGATCAGTAATAACAAACTTCTCCGAGCTAAAGGAAGATGTTTGAATGCATCGCAAAGAAGCTAAAAACCTTGAAAGAAGATTAGATGAATGGCTAACTAGAATAAACAGCATAGAGAAGACCTCAAATGACCCAATGGAGCTGAAAACCATGGCACGAGAACTATGTGATGCATGTACAATCTTCAGTAGCCAATTCAATCAAGTGGAAGAAAGGGTATCAGTGATTGAAGATCAAATGAATGAAATGAAGCATGAAGAGAAGTTTAGAGAAGAAAGAGTAGAAAGAAATGAACAAAGCCTCCAAGAAATATGGGATTATGTGAAAAGACCAAATCTGAGTCTGATTGTTGTACCTGAAAGTGACAGGGAGAATGGAACCAAGCTGGAAAACACTCTTCAGGCTATCATCCAGGAGAACTTCCCCAACCTAGCAAGGCAGGCCAACATTCAAATTCAGGAAACACAGAGAATGCCACAAAGACACTCCTCAAGAAGAGCAATCTCAGGACACATAATTGTCAGTTTCACCAAGGTTGAAATGAGGGAAAAAATGAGAGAAAGGTCAGGTTACCCCCAAAGGGAAGCCCATCAGATTAACAGGGTATCTCTCAGCAAAAACTCTTATGAGCCAGAAGAGAGTGGGGGCCAATATTCAACATTCTAAAAGAAAAGAATTTTCGGCCGGGCGCGGTGGCTCACGCTTGTAATCCCAGCACTGTGGGAGGCCGAGGCGGGCAGATCACGAGGTCAGGAGATCGAGACCACGGTGAAACCCCGTCTCTACTAAAAATACAAAAAAAATTAGCCGGGCGTGGTGGTGGGCACCTGTAGTCCCAGCTACTCGGAGAGGCTGAGGCAGGAGAATGGCGTGAACCCCGGGGGACGGAGCCTGCAGTGAGCCAAGATCGCGCCACTGCGCTCCAGCCTGGGTGAAAGAGCAAGACTCCTTCTCAAAAAAAAAAAAAAAAAAAAAGAAAAGAATTTTCAACCCAAAATTTCGTATCCAGCCAAACTAAGCCTCATAAGTGAAGGAGAAATAAAATACTTTACAGACAAGCAAATGCTGAGAGGTCTGCCTTTCAAGAGCTCCTGAAGGAAGCACTAAACATGGAAAGGAACAACCAGTACCAGCCACTGAAAAAACATGCCAAATTGTAAGGACCATCAACAGTATGAAGAAACTGCATCAACAAACAAGCAAAATAACCAGCTAACATCATAATGGCAGGATCAATTCACACATAACAATATTAACCTTAAATGTAAATGGGCTAAATGCCCCAACTAAAAGACACAGACTGGCAAATTGGATCAAGAGTCTAGACCCATCAGTGTGCTGTATTCAGGAAACCCATCTCATGTGCAGAGACACACACAGGCTCAAAATAAAGAGATGGGAAGAAGATCTACCAAGCAAATGGAAAACAAACAAACAAAAAACAGGGGTTGCAATCCTAGTCTCTGAGAAAACAAACTTTAAACCAACGAAGATCAAAACAGACAAGGCCATTACATAATGGTAAAGGGATCAACTCAACAAGAAGAGCTAACTATCCTAAATGTATATGCACCCAATACAGGAGCACCCAGATTCAAAAAGCAAGTCCTTAGAGATCTACAAAGAGACTTAGACTCCCACACAATAATAATGGGAGACTTTAACACTCCACTGTCAACATTAGGCAGATTGACGAGACAGAAAGTTAACAAGAATATCCAGGAATTGAACTCAGCTCTGCACCAAGCGGACCTAATAGACATCTACAGAACTCTCCACCCCAAATCAACAGAATATACATTCTTCTCAGCACCACATCACACTTATTCCAAAATTGACCACATAGTTGGAAGTGCAGCGCTCCTCAGCAAATGTAAAAAAACAGAAATTATAACGAACTGTCTCTCAGACCATAGTGCAATCAAATTAGAACTCAGAATTAAGAAACTCACTCAAAACCACACAACTGCATGGAAACTGAACAACCTGCTCCTGAATGACTACTGGATAAATAACGAAACGAAGGCAGAAATAAAGATGTTCTTTGAAACCAATGAGAACAAAGACATCACGTACCAGAATCTCTGGGACACATTTAAAGCAGTGTGTAGAGGGAAATTTATAGCACTAAATGCCCACAAGAGAAAGCAGGGAAGATCTAAAATTGACACCCTAACATCACAATTAAAAGAACTAGAGAAGCAAGAGCAAACACATTCAAAAGCTAGCAGAAGGCAAGAAATAGCTAAGAACAGAGCAGCACTGAAGGAGATAGAGACACAAAAATACCCTTCAAAAAGTCAATGAATCCAGGAGTTGGTTTTTTGGAAAGATCAACAAAATTGATAGATGGCTAGCAAGACTAATAAAGAAGAAAAGAGAGAAGAATCAAATAGACACAATAAGAAATGAAAAAGGGGATATTACCACCGATCCCACAGAAATACAAACTACCAACAGCAAATACTATAAACAAATCTACGCAAATAAACTAGAAAATCTAGAAGAAGTGGGTAAATTCCTGGACACATACACCCTTCCAAGACTAAACCAGGAAGAAGTTGAATCCCTGAATATACCAATAACAGGCTCTGAAATTGAGGCAATAATTAATAGCCTACCAACCAAAAAAAGTCCAGGACCAGACAGATTCACAGCTGAATTCTACCAGAGGTACAAGGAGGAGCTGCTACCTCTCCTTGTGAAACTTTTCCACTCAATAGAAAAAGAGGGAATCCTTCCTAACTCATTTTACGAGGCCAGCATCATCCTGATACCAAAACCTGGCAGAGACACAACAAAAAAAGAGAATTTTAGGCCAATATCCCTGATGAACATCGATGTGAGAATCCTCAATAAAATACTGGCAAACTGAATCCAGCAGCACATCAAAAAGCTTATCCACCACAATCAAGTGAGCTTCATCCCTGGGATGCAAGGCTGGTTCAACATAGGCAAATCAATAAACGTAATCCATCACATAAACAGAACCAATGACAAAAACCACCTGATTATCTCAATAGATGCAGAAAAGGCCTTTGACAAAATTCAACAGCCCTTCATGCTAAAAACTCTCAATAAACTAGATATTGATGGGACGTATCTCAAAATAAGAAGAGCTATTTATGACAAACCCACAGCCAACATCATACTGAATGGGCAAAAACTGGAAGCATTCTCTTTGAAAAGTGGCACAAGACAGGGATGCCCTCTCTCACTACTCCCATTCAACATAGGGTTGGAAGTTCTGTCCATGATAATCAGGCAGGAGAAAGAAATAAAGGGTATTCAATTAGGATTTATCCATGTTTATAAATGTAGGTTTAGTTTCTTTTTAATTCTGTATTACTATAAACTTTTGATTTTTTTCCTATTTCAAATAACATCACATATATTGAGTCATGTGTGTTCTTGAGTATATATATGATTTATCCTCTAGTTTATATTGAATTAATGATTTAGTTAATACAATTTATATTGAATGAATACATTGAAGTTACATTGCTGGGCTATCAGATATGAGATATGTTCAAAGCTATATATATCCAGTCGTTGCTTGTAACATATGTAAGACAGTGCAGTTTTTCCATTCAATGATGTACTACCATGATGGAGTACATTGAATTCATCCCTTTCCAGTTGTTGCTTTTAAAATACATAAGACAGTGCATTTTTCCATTAGGTTTCAAGATATATATGTTGCTATATACCCACTAGCAACATACTTCCAGATGCTCTCTCTGTGTGTGTATATATATCTATATAGATATATATAGATATATGTGTGTGTGTATATATATATATATATGTTGCTATAAACCCTCTAACAATGTAATATAGTTCCAGATGCTCTATATCCCTGCTAATATTAGGCATTTCAAACTTCTGAATTTTTGCTAATTGTATATATTTCAAGTATTTTAATTTACATGCACACACAAATACAGTGGTTTGTAGGACAGGGATTGCTCCATCAAGGAACACAGGTTTCTTTTTATTCTAGTGGCTCTTCACCAAGCAAGCAGGAGAAGGAAGAGAGAAAGTCTGGAAATTGATTGCTTGGAAGTTAGGGTGTGCACCGGACTTAGAAGTGATGCATTTTATTTCAACCCACATTCCATTATTCAAAATTCATTTTTTGGCACATCTAACTGTAAAAGTGGGT